>NC_138035.1:26756795-27997128 GCF_964106645.2 Podarcis pityusensis | reverse complement strand
TCCCAAGCAAAACTAGGCTGATTTACACATGATCAAATCAAGCCAAGTCTTGTGGCTATTACAAAATTCTACCAAGCACATCTCATTGTTGTTGTTTTTTGAAAGATCAAACACATACGAATCTCACTCCCTTCCAAGTAATTCATGTGTCACAACAAATCACAACAGGCTACTGAGGATGGCTAGGCTGAGATATAAAGCCTTGTTTGCAAGTGCTATATGTGAAGGCTTGATCAGGACCAAGTCTACATTCCTGTCCATATTGCCCTTTCCACCAACCCTGCCCCTAACAAGTGGGCACTGAGTATAGATGCCTGCAAAGTGGCATCTAATAATGAGCAGTTGCTCACATGTAGGTGGTCAGTCACAGTCTCAACCACATATTAGGCACACTTTTATCACCTATTATGTTTAGCCTCAGTCACCTTATTACTAAACAACACAATCTTATAGCTGTAGCGTTACAGCAAGTAGCAGGATGCACATGGTTGGTGGGGGTAACGCTGAAGGGATGATATTCTGAGACGACAATCTTACAAGCTCAGTTTTCAGTGTGGCTGCAAGTTAGGCAGAAACATAAGCATCCATCATAATGAATACTGTCATCACAGGCTCATCTCAGAAGGAAGGGTCAGATTGATTGAATGAATGAAGCTTATGTACCAGAAAGTTCCGTCTCAAACCCTTGGACCTTTAAGTAGCGTATCAAAATACAGCTCATTAGATGCATCTCTTGAAGTTGCCTCAAGGAGGAAGTGCCAGTCACACTAAGTCTTGCGGACACTATGAGGGCAATGATCAGAGATAAGCAAACATTTCCTTGGATGTGCATTAAAGACAGGAGTCCTGTAAGCGCCAGTCTTGTTGAAACAAGTTGTTTCAGAAGAAAGTTCTGTTCAGTTTTTAACAAAAATCTATATGGGCTAGAAACTATAGGGGTCAAGAATGTTTTGCCACTTGAGGCAAAGCAGAAAATAGCACTCTCGCCTGCTCCTCTGCCCGCACCACTGCTGCCTGAGGTGACTGGAGGCAGCCCAGGAAGGCCAGGACATGCTGGAGGTGGTGGGAGACAAGTGAAGGAGGTGGTGACTGGTATGCTGCTGCCCCCTAGATCTGTCACCCCTCCCAGCTGTCCCTAACCTGAGGCATTCATCCTGATTTGCCTGTATGGTGTTTATAGGTTTCCCCATCAACCAGTCATTTACCCTACATTTTTTAAAATCTGCTAACCCACCACTTTCCTAATCACAAAAGTATTTTTTTATAAAGTAGATATGTTTCACCAGAGTGCTTTAATCTACTTCAGTTGCACAAACCTACATTTTCAGCATTTTCCACAGAATACTGACAGTGGCCATTGTCTGGAGAACAGATTGTCCCTTGAGAGTACAGATGTTCGCCGCCTTGGTGTCCCACTGCAGATGCCTCTAAAGAACACTTTTGTTGATATTAAGGTAATGTAGGTCTTGCTGCTTCCTGCACTTGGTGTGACAAGCTGTTTACTGATTCGTTGCATATAGACAACAACACACAGAGTTTTTGAGTGCCAGTCCTGTTGAGAGCATTTTTTTTCAAAGCTGGAACTCATCAAATTAAAAGAATAAAATAACCTGAGGTTAGCTGTGGACCAACAGAGTCTGAGTAGACTGGCTTTGATTTCAGCTCCAAATGAAATTGCTGCTGATATAGTTACAGTCAGCTAATCAAGAACTCGCCAGTAGGAAAGTGAGATGGTGCATTTTTGATTAAACTTAATAATTCTGTTTATGTTTCAGAGAGAGAGAGAGGGAGAGAGATTTGGGTGTGGGGAGAGGAAGGGGAAGAAAGAAGTGGCACGTCAATGTTAGCATTCACCCCCACAAGGTGAAATTTTCTCTGACTGCAGCTCCGAATATTTGTAAGTGCCTTTGGGATTTCAACTTTGGAGATCCCACAGCAAACAACAGCGCTCAAAATTACAGTCTAATAAAGAATGTGGGAGGAGGATATAAGGCTAGAGAATGTTGAGCGTAACGCCAGATTTACAAATTTGGCTCCAGAATCCCTGGGGAAATAAGACACCATTTCTTTTTTGAAATGTTTCCATATGCAAAAGCTTGGGATGTTCAAATGCATTTTTAAAAAGCTGCAGGGAAGTCATTCAGAATAAAAGCTTAAGTGGTTTAGGAGTGCAGTTCCTTTTTCTGAATGTAGATCCTGAAACCTCTAGCAAAAGTCCCCATGCTTTCATGGAACAAAGAGCAACCTTAGCATGCTGTAGTATTTCAAATAGGCTCATCAGTTCCACACAGATCTTCGGCTGCAGACAGACTGGTATGAAACAAAGTGGTCCCTAAGGTATTTCAGGGTATTTCAGGCCTAGAGACCTCCAGGTCTCTTGGGACTCTCTCCAGGTCACAATCCTCACTGGTCCTGCTCCATGTCCCCCTCAATTGCTGTTGCTCATTTGCAATGTGTCCTTGAACTGTAATGATGCCTCTTGCCTGCCTAGATAGATGCATGTGTGCAAACCTCTGACTTTTGCATGGCTAGAATATAGTCCTGTATAGAGGGAAAAGTAACACCCATTTATCTGCTGTCTTTTATCACTGGCCCTCTCTACCACAGGAAGTCTACCATGGCCCTTGGCTTAGAAAAAGGTCCCCCACTTCTGCCCTGCTATGAGTTATCATATATCTATATATTGTGCTGGTAATGATGATGTTGCTGATGTTGAGGCCAGTTTTAGTGCTGTCAGCGATGGTGAAGATGACATCAGCTTTGCTTCTTCAGAAAGGTGATCCAAATCACAGCCACTGGTGTCTGAATGGTGTGGCAAGGCTTTTTAAAGTGTTGGCCCTTCCATGAAAGTACAGGTCAGCCAGTTCATTAAAAATATAAAAAAAGGATGTAACCATGCTGTGCTTCAGTGAAGCAAACCAAATTTGCTTGTATACATAAGGAGATATGTCTGCTTTGGGGCTTCTCCTCCAAGCTAAAGAGCTTGCTTTCCAATTTAAGAAAGCATGTGGAGAGACGACGAGGCGGGAGTATGGTGCTGTGGCTAATTTTTTTTTTTTATTAAAGGAGCTTCTCACCCCTTATTAAAAGGGACTAGTGTAGTCAGGGAGAATGGTTCTAATTGGGTACATACAAATTGCTCAGGGTACAGCCTTCTGCTACTGAAGCATAGCATTTAGCATCCTGCTGCTATCTGTTGAGGCATTGCAGAAATAGAGCAGCAGGATGCTGGGACGTTTAAAGGCTCCATTTCATTTCTTTCAGCCCAAAACTTTCAGACAAAAAGCTGCCTTTACCCAGACACCAATCATAGATTGCTTAATTATTGGAGAGGAGGGCTGGAACAGAGAGTAAGCAGAAGGCCCCAGGCACTAAGAGCAGAGAATCATTCAACAAAAACAAATGAAAACAAAAAAAACATGAGAAGTGGGAATGGATAGTGAGAAGGACTGGGAGCTCTCTGTCTCTTTCTCCCTCCCTTCCCCAACTCCTCCCTTCCTCATGCAAAGCTATGAAATGCTCACCAATGTTTTGTGAAGGTCCCTGTTCAGTGTGCTGAAACCAAATGCAGTGTGGAAGAAGATACCTTTGGAGGCCAAACACACCTTGAATTCACTGCCAGCAAGGATGTGCTGGGAACTGGTATGGTTGGAATGGATTTGCTTCTGGCAAATTTACAGCAACTCTCATCCTGGAAAGGGGCATTTGTAGAGAAGCTTCTGAGCTTCCCAGTATTTAATAGTTTTGCGTCCTGCCTCCTGCTCCAGACATGACATCAGAGGCCGTTACTTGAGAGGAAGAGAAGTACGCTATAGTTGCAACAGCAGCAAGAAAAGCTAATTCTGTCCCAGAGCGCCTACAAACAGGACGGAGGAGTTAACCAAGCTAGGAACACGACCAGAATTCCAAAGTCCAAGGTTAGGCTAAGAAGTTCAAAACTATATGAGAGCAGTGAAGTTGTCCCAACCAGTTTTCAGGCCAACCCAGCAAGCTTTATGGCGACACAAGGGAAAGGAATAGCAAGTTCCTCGCAACTTCCCCTCTCCTTTGGAGCAGTGTTGTGCACTGGGCCAAGTGGGAGAGGGCAATTGAATGGCCAGGGATGAAAGTGACAAAGACTAATCCTACTTGGGGATCTCCGCCCTGAACAAGGGCATCTTGCCCAAGGACTGCACCAAACTTGGGAGCTGTCCCTGGCTCTCCTGAGGATGCAAATATAGACTTAGAATTCAGGTCCATTTCACACATCAGATTGCAAAAAAATTGCATTTCTTTTAAAAATGCAGATTGTTGTGGAAATGGGACAAGCATCAGTGAAGACAGGTGGCATCGGATGGAAATAGACTAATTCAACCTTCCCTAGTTGTTAGGGAGCAAGATTGGGAAAATGATATTGCTCTCATGCCCCGTTGGGGGCTTTTGGCTGTTGTAAGAAACAGAGGGTTGGACTAGGTGAGTCTGATCATGCAAGGCCCTTCTTGCATTTAACTAACAGCCTTGTACCTTGTGCTTGGGAATTCTAAGAAACCAAACAATCAGTGCAGTGCTGAAATTTGTGGTTACTATCAGTACAGTTATGAGAGGTTCATTCCACCATATTGATTCAAGGTGGCACCCAACTATATCCAAACATAGAAGAAAACCTGTTCCTTGATCTCAGCAAATGATATGCAAAATTTGGTTAAAATCAGTGCAGTTTTGAAAAGCCGAGTCTGCTGTCTTGATCAAAATGGCACCCAACATAAACCTGCTCTTTGATCTCAGATGAAAGTCTGCTCCTTGATCTCAGAAACCATCACGCAAAATTTGGTTATCCATAGTGAACAGAAATAGCTCATACAGAGCTTGCCCAGGGCAGAAGTCTTGTGAGACTAAAGTTATAAACTAACAGAAAAAGCAGCTGGTCCCTGACAGGGGGCCCCTGGTCAGCTTAGCCCACTGAGGCCTGGGGCTCAGTGTGCCCAGCGGCTCCACACCCTCTGTACAGACCTTTCCAAAATATACAGCAGATGATACTTGTGTTTTTGAAACAGAACTATAGAATGAAGTTGGATTTATTATAGGTTTCTCTGTCAGACCATTTACAAGCTACCTGTTGCTATCTGTTGTTACTTGTACCTACAAAGCTCTACACATCAATCAGAGGCTCTTGCCTTTTTCAGATCTCTGTCTCAATCAGGTTTCCTGCTCCCTTTCCATTCCTGCAGTGTAATTTTGTCATTACTTCAGTATACCTGGCCTCTGCTCCTTACTGATATAAGATAAAACTCTTGTTAAAACAACAGATAAAAGGCATGCCCTCAATTCTTAGCCAAGAAATAATAAAAACACACACACCAAGAAATCAAATCCTTGGGCTGCAATGATGAGTTCTTAGATCAGTTTGGGAAAAGACCAATAAAACCACAAAAGATGTTAGAGAGGAAATGGTCAACAATGTTATTCATTTATAAAACAGTCCCATAACCCAGTGTCTATTAGCAGAAGCCCTACAGCTGTGATCATAACTTTACTGAACAGCCTTATCAAATGTGACCTGCATATGTGAAATCCCAGGAGATGCAGGAGAAGGTATTTCTTCTCCTAACTCGCACCTTTATGCCAAGTGACTTCTCTCTGTTTATGGCACATTGGTTGGATTATATAGGCTGATCTGAGGGGAACTGGAGAGTCAGAGAAAATGTAAGAAGAGTCCTGCTGCATCAGGCCAAGGCTGCATCTAGACAATTGTCCTGTTTTCACAGTGGACAACCAGAACCTGATGGAAAGCCCACAAACAGGACTTGAGTACAGTCTAACTCAGTGGTAAGGTATTGGATAGGAGTCCGAGAGCCAAGCTAATCATTACAGTAAGTTACGGTTTTTTAATTTTATTTAATGTGCACTTTAAAAAATGCAAATAGCAGCCACGGCTTCAGATTGCAGTTAGGTCTAGGGTGGCAAGGGCTGGGGAGGAATGTTGAATAGCAGCCATGTTAGGCATGTTGGGAGATAAAGCCGAACTCTCTCCCTCCTTGCTGTGGTCCTGAAGAAAATCACCCACCTCCTGCGAATCTCTCATTTTATCCAAATATAATACATCTCACCATAGTGGGGAAAACACCAGGTGACCAATGTGTGCCTGCTCAGTCTGCTGACCAGGTGTTGTTAACTGCGGATGGGTAACTTCAAAGTTCCTTTTTATGATTTCTTTAAATCAGACTTGAACTGGACAACCCCTCAACAGAGGACACCTTCGAAAATAGAGGACTGTCCTCTGAAAAGTAGGTTGCATGACCACTTTGCAGTGGTACAGCATGTTTTACATGGAAAAAGCTCCAGGTTCAATCCCTGGTATCTCCAGGCAGGACAGACTCATGTCTCAGTTTCCTGAAGACAATTCTGAGCTAGATAGACCAAGGGTCTAACTTGGTACAAGACAGCTCCATACCCCAGTTCCAGCTTCTCATCAGATTGGAACTAGTGTAAACGGTTTGTGTCTTGCTAGTGATAGATATTTTGAGCACTGCCCTGCCTTGAGATAGTTTCCCTCAGGATGGAAATTCTGTAGATTCTGAACTACCCAGTAACACTGCCACATTCTCAAACTGAGGAAATAAGCCTAGAACCCCTACTTCCATGTGATGATAGGCCTGATGGACTTGAACAGGAGGCCTGCTAGACAAAAGAAGAAGAAGAAGAAGAGTTTGGATTTGATATCCCGCCTTTCACTCCCTTTAAGGAGTCTCAAAGCGGCTAACATTCTCCTTTCCCTTCCTCCCCCACAACAAACACTCTGTGAGGTGAGTGGGGCTGAGAGACTTCAAAGAAGTGTGACTGGCCCAAGGTCACCCAGCAGCTGTATGTGGAGGAGTGGAGACTCGAACCCGGTTCCCCAGATTATGTGACTACCACTCTTAACCACTACACCACACTGGAAGAAGCGGTGACCCTAAATCGGCCTTCTCCAACCTGGTGACCTCCAGATGTTTTCAGTTACAACTCCCATCATCCCCAGTCAGCACTGTCCTAAGAAATCAGGGGTAAAAATGTACTCCGAAAAGCTCTTGCAATGGGTCCTAGTTTTCCATCTGACCCTTCTGACTGACAATACTAAGATGCCAGTCTCTTCAGCTCCTTTCTAGTCCCATATTTGCATAAGCTTTTAAAACATGAGTAGGAAAATGTTAACTTTCTCTGCACCCTTTAGAATATTCTCTTTGAGGAAAAGGGAAAGTGGAGCAGGTGAAACACAGAATGTTGGGCGGGGGGAGGTCTTTGGAGCCAGGATGACATTTTACTTTGGTAAATGTAGCATTTGACTTCCAGAAATTGTGACATTTTAGCCTGGCGCAGGCTGAGAGAAATGTTACTAATCGGGAGAGAAATGGCTTTGAGGTTTGTTTCAAATTGCCTTGGCTTCAGCCTTTGCAGCAAGATGTAAGATAGGATGGTTGAATTCACTTCTGGAAGCCTTAGTTCAAAGTAATGAGTGAAAAGTCAGACTGAAAGCCAGATGCAAATTTGGGAGCCTAGGAAAAAGAAGTTACAATAGATCTTTTGTTACTGGAGTACTATTTGAAGAAGATTTCTGCTTCATACAACTCTGCTGAAACTGCTCTCAGGCCATTAGCTGCAAAGGTGATGGTGGAAAGGAAATATACCAGTTAGCCCTGTCTATGGAAGCGACGACTCCACATGTGGGAGAAGGCCCGGGCTTGACTGAATGAGATTTCCCCCTAATGCATTTTTGGACAGTTATTATTATATTTATTAAATTTGTATACTGCCCTAAACCCGCAGGTCTCAGGGCGGTTCACAGGGGGAATTCAATTCAGTCTGCATTTGAAGCCAAATCTATCAATTTCATACTTTCTGAAACAATTTGGGAAGCGAAATATAGCCATCATTTGAAATTCATGCTTATCCGAATTCTGCAATGTAGTTTTCCAACCTATTGGTCAACCAATGTTTACAAAAATGCTTATATTAGGAAAAAGTGCATAAAAATGAACACAGCACTGAAAAGAATGTACAAAGTGAATTACATGAGAAAAAGTCACACTAAAATTCCGATAATGTTCATGAGGATTTTATAATAAAAAAAACACCAGAAATCGCTGCAGAAATGTGGAAAGCTGAAGTTAATATTAGACAAATGAGAAATTTAGAGAATGGAACTTGACAGCTCATTCCATCCCTACTTGGAAGTGTAGGAAATCCCTGATCTGCCTTAAGGCACCTTGTTAACTGCGTGATCTGACTTGGAAGCACACTAACTTTCCCTGAATCAATCTGATTCACTTCATAATTTGGGCTGCATGGAGTCAGCGAACACCCTTAATAAATGGTGGGAAATCGCAATTGTTGGTGGGTCTCCACCACAGTGGTGGACCTTGGGGTCTCGAATTTCAATGGCGCCCTATGCAATGCCAAAACTTTGTGCCCCCTGCCTCTCTCTCTTCATTATAAATAATAGTTGTGGTGTCTCCTGAGGCATCTCCGAGGCTCTGCACTCCGTGGATCCCAACTGGTTGCATGCCCCTAAATCTGTTTCTGTCTGCTACATGCATAAACTGCGTAAAACAGATATTTCCTTTTGCTATAGGATATCATGTACGTGTTTTGTGCATGCCCTTTTTCTCAACACGGAAGTAAGTTTTTTTGCAGCAAAATCATCTCGTTTGGAAAAAACAGCTCTAGATTAATCTGGTCATAGATCATAGAAGGATTTGATGTTTAATGTTTTATTATGTTTTTATATATGTTGGAAGCCACCCAGAAGTAAACATTCACAACACTAGAAATCACCTCAGGTCTTCCAATCTTAGTTGCTAATTGCAGTGTTTTCACACTGCACAGCCCTTCCTAAAGAATTAGCAGTTGCTTGTCTTTGTGTATGTTAGCACAGGGCCTTTTCACTTCCAAGCATCACGTCTTTTTGAAATCTCAGGCTGACAGTTTTGCAATTTTCATATGGAACAAAGTGGCTTGAAATTTCAAATTTCAATTCATTTCATAGTGTCGGGATGTAATGTCAGGACACCCCTCCCCCGCTCCATTCTTTCCCGTTTCACCTGCACCTGTACATATATTGTAGGGTTGCCAGATCAAATATTTAACAAAAAGACCAAAATTTTGGCTTCGTTGTATGAAGTTTGTCAAAGTTCTCACGTAGAAGGGATGTCATCAATGCATTTTCATGTTGGGAAAAGCTGCACCTGTTGAACCTCTGCCAAGCGCACTTCTGTTAAAGGTGCAACATCTCAGCAGCCCTAGCCAGGCCAACTTATTGCAGCGTTTTGCCGACTGGAGAACACATTTGAATTCCACCCCTCCATCATCTTGCCCAAAGGGTTATACGTTGGTATCATAAATAAAGTAATTCTGAATGTGAAGATATTAAGCATGATGATATTAAGTCATGAAATAAATTGTGGCTGGTGGCTGTCTTAAGCAATCAAACTTTGGAGTCATGCAAGGGCATAAGAGGATCAAGGGCATAAGAGGATCAAGGCTCATATAAGTTTCATAAACTAGAAGCAGCGGTACTTACTTACCCTTAGCCGTTTCTGAAATTGGCTCTGTTCTGAGGATTTGAGCATCCTCAGCGTGGTTATTGCAGATCGTCGTCGTGCGTAAGCAGACCTCCCTGGATTTTCTTTTTAAGATCTCTTCAATAGAAAAATGTAGGATGGGCCTCTCCCCGTTATCACGTTCCTTTGAGTCACTCATCTTTTTTTCCATTATGAAGGTGGAAACGCAGAGTCAAATTTATATATGATGATATGGAGAATATACTGTGTATACCACACTCTTGCTGTTGTTCATTTTATGCAAGGAAAAGGCAAATAAATGTTGATTTCTCTCTCCTTGCTGACACCTACTCAGACTAATTCAAAAAATGGGAGGAGGAATGAAGCCCACTTTCTCTTTTGGATCCCTGAAATCTGCTACAATATTTAGAAAAAAAACTGAGTCAGAAGTAACAGCATGACAACCAAATAGAAGCAGTGTGTGCAGCCCCACCCCTATCAAAACAACACCCCCACATTTAAATTTCTAAGCCTCTTCATACATCCACTCTCATTGTAATCCCAAGAGGAGGAGTGTTCTTCTTAACAGTTCCAAGATCTTGCTAGAAAGACCCACTGAAGAGAAGCTTAATGTAAGAAAGAATTTAGAAATGATTACTTTCCTTTTTATTCTTTCCAAAGAGATCAACAAACAAGAACCAGCACGTTCTTCTTCGACCAATAGGCGGTATGGCACTTGAAAAAGCAATTGGAGTAAATATAATTTTCTTCAAGGTTATTTGGGAAGTCTTTGAAAGTCTTGAGCATAAATAAACAAGCTTCTCGGGACCTTCATACTACTTATCCTTTCTGAAATGATTTGGGAATTTTATCTTCTGTCAAGTTTTACAACTGGCAAAAAGTCCCAAAACTGCTGCTTTGCAAAAAGCTTTTGCCAAAATGGCAATAACGAAAAATAAATATATAAAAAGATTCCTAGAATGCCTGAGCAAATGGAAGAGTCATTTCCCCTGCTGTTAATACTTCGACAGATCTTGCTTGAAAAACATCCCAAAGGTTAGAGAATCCTCTCTGTGTAAGCTCCATGAGGAAGAACTTCAGAGGCTCATCTTCCTCTCCCACTCCTTTGGATTTCTCTTGTTGTTTTTAACATATTTAAATGAAGTTTTGTACATTCCGCTAAGATTCCCCTCCCCACCTATGAAAGTCAACTCCCTTTTCGGTTGGCTCTTCCCTTTGGTTCCTTTCATTATCTTTATCCCACAATTGTACTGACAGACCATTCTTACTTGTCCAATTACCTGATATCCCATCATATGATTCTTTGTATAGCTTAGGCTGAAATTACTGTGTAACCAAGGTGGCAATAAAACTCACCTGACAAGATGAAAGACTTCTGGCTTTTCCCAAGGGCTGGTAAAGTTAGCTGCCCAGGGACAGTAATTATGGTGGAACAGCAGCATGTCAGGCAGAATAAAATGTGTATATTCAATTAATCTAACATCACCATCCCATGCTTTGGGTGGATTTTATTCATAGAGAAGTATGCACAGGTTTTTACCCTGACAATGAATGCAGTCCTGTGCATGTGTATTTATAAGTAAACTGCATTCATTCCAACGAGGCTTAGTCCTGACCTGAATAAGTGGGCATAAGATTTCAGCCTGAATGTACTAATCAAAGTTCTATTCTACAAAGCAAGATAGGCTATTGACTATCTTTCAGACTGATAACTAAAGTAGCACCAATCCTTTATCAGTTCTTTGCAGATAACTTCATTTGGAATTTTATGTTTTAACTAATCTTATAAGCCTCCTCACATAATAGCATAATCTTATGCATGTTTACCCAGAAATAAGTACCTCTGAATTCAATGAGGGCTCCTTACGAGTAAGCGTCTATAGTATTGCAGCCTGAGAGCACAATGAATCACCATCATCATCCAAGAAGAGGCAATTTAGGTCAAAAGGCAGGATTTAAATAGTGATAATAAAGCCAGGCAGACCCAAGAATTCGCAGAAGTCCCATTTTGTTGAGGTCCTGTTTTATTGCGTATTGCAGTTAATCTGATTCTGTTTATATTGGAACAACTCTGCTGTCAAGGTATTTTACAGACCCCTTTGAATGAATGCAGCCATTGTCCCTCACACTGGGTTAACCTACAGGTGAGGGTCACCTGGCACCTTCATTACATATCTTTATGTGCATGGCAAAAACATTTTTCTATAACCAGGACTGATTAAACATTCTACGGCTTTGTAAATGTGTTTGGGGAGGGGTTATTGGCTTGGTTTCTTCACAGGATTACTTCACAGAAGCCGGTAATCCTGCCAGCAATCATCTCTCTGTTTAATTAAGGCACTGCAAATTCTCCCCTTCCCTTCACAGCAGCTCTATTCTCATTAAGAAGAGGCTGCCATGTAGGTGGATGGGGAACAGCTATACCTGCTCCCTGCCATCCAAGAACATATAATCTAGCCTTACTTTCCTTTGCAGAAGCTTTTTGCCCTCTTCATTTTTATGATCCATGACCTGTTGTAAAGGCCAAGAATAAGGACTCTTGCAGCCTAAGCCCTGTTGTTGATGCTCTATCAGTGTCTTGTTTGATGTTTATCTTGCTGCCTTTATCTCATTCCCTTGGGAGACAAGGTATCTCATCGCTCTTTAAAAAAAGAAGAAGGCATTTTTAAAATTGTAAATCAGAATGCAAGCAGAACAAAAAGATAAAGAGGAAAAACTAAGAGGAAAAAACTAGATCCCTCCCTCCCTCCTTCACAAGAAAAAAAGAAGCCATCACAATCTTACATATTTAGGTACATATTGTTATAAGAATTTTAAGCTCTCTCTCTCTCTCTCTCTCTCTCTCACTCACACACACACACACACATAAATAAATGTTCATAAATGTACCAATGTCTGGAGCAGCACAGACCTTCCTGAAACCATTTTGACTCCCTGAAACCATTTTGACTCCCAAACTGACCAAATGTTTTCTCTGCAAGGAGGGAGGGGTGAGGGAACTTTCCCATTGTCTCAGGGAGTGGGTAATAGTAATCACCATTTCAAAGGAGTGGGCAGACTACCAGGAAAGGCAATCAGATAAGGCATTATCAGAAAACCTGCCAGACAGGAAAAACAACACCACTCAAATTTCTGTGATGTAGGTATGATTTTTGTGGGGGGTGGTCTTGATGTATGTATGATGTATGGAGGGGTGGTCTTGCGCTCCAGGGCAGGGAATTTAAAATGTCTATATAAGGGCAGGCAGACCTTTGTTCGGGGTCCTCCTTCTTTCCTGTGTGTGAGGGAAGCACCCTGTTGCAACAGATCAATAAAGATCAGGCTTACTAGCTGCTTTGCTTCTCAATATTCTCTGGTTGGCCTCTGTTATTTTCTCCTACCAATAGGGAACCCACGTAAGGCCTCTATATGGGCTCTTGGATACCCCATAAGGGGAAAAGGGCAGATTTTGTTTACAACAGAAAACATACAGACAATTCAGCAAGTCCCTAGAGAAGTGAAAATAAATAGTCTTAGAGTTCAACACAGCAGTACTGCTTAAAACATAGCCCATTTTTCATTTCCTTCCGTTTAGGTGCAGATAGATATTAAAGAAGAGTAAAATAAGTTAGTATGGCTAAAGGTGAGTATATGCTGACAGTGGTGAGCAACTATGCTCTACTGCGTTAACTATAGAAAGCTGAAAACAGCTAGCATTGCAGTCTTAATAGCAACACATGACTCCATTTGTCTGAAACAAGTAGAGCTGGAAGCAACAAGGGCCTTGGTTATCACTGAAATGTTCATCTAAAGACAAATGTGAAACATCTAAGGAAGGAGCACCTAAGGAGAAACATCTAAGGAAATAAATATTTTATTTTTTGTAGGGGTGACAAACCTGCGGCCCTTCTGATGTTGGAATCCAACAGTCATGATCCTTGACCATTGATGATGGTTCCTAGTACGGGGCTGTCCTCTACAGAGTAATGCACAAAGCCACTCTGTTTGTTACTCTGTAAAACAGCAAATGTTTGTGCAACCTTTCCTCGGGAAACATAAAGGAAGCACATAAAGAGGGATCTAGGCATATTAGTCAGCCAGTATGTGAACAATCCATGATTATTTAAGGACAAAGAATTAGCGTCTTCCTCAGCAAACACTTCCCCAATATATGTGCTCCTCTCCTCTGGCATTGAAAAGGAGACTGTGCTTAAGAATACTTCATAGCTTGATAAAACAGCTGGGAATCTGGCTTCAGGAAAACAAGTCTGCCAACTCTGGCAGTCAGTCTACAGATGCCCATGTTCTTTATTGTGAAGCATGCTTGCTGTATGTTTAGACAAACTGAGTGGAGACCCTTTTTTTAAGCATTTCATTGCAGACCCACTTGAAGCGACCCCTCCGGGTAGCAATGGCTCGTCTATGAAGGTGTACAAACTGGACAAGACAATGTTCTGGCCACAACTATATTGCTGTATGGGAAAATCTGAACCGGAAGACCAATTGTATATTGAGGAGGTAGTGATTCTGACATGGTTACACTTCCTCCCTCTGTTCCTTCCCCCTCCCTGGCAGCTATTAAGTTTTTGAAGGTGTGAGAACCTTCTCTGATGTCCTAATCAGTTGGGAGGAGGTGAAGCCCCCCCCCCCCCAGTTGTCTTAATCAGTCTGGGAGGTTAGTGCTGGGAACCTTCTTTAGTGTTGCAAATAGTTGTTGGAGGGTGGAGCATTAAAAAGAGGTGGCTATCTATAAAATCAAATGGTTTGAGCAGAGTGATTTAGAAGCTCATGCATGAACTGATTGGCTGCAGGGCCATGCAAATTAAGGCTACCTGGGGGAGTCACTTCGCCACTTCTTGAGGGTTTCCAAGTGGCAGATAGTTCATACCTGGTATGTATATATTGCTTGATGTTTAGGAATAAAAACTTCTTCTCACTCACTTGTGGTTTGTATTGGTTCTGAATTCCAAACAAAAGACCCACCTTTGGCAAGACAATTGCTTCCAGATGTAGGTCGGTTTTGGCTTAGGCATTGGATGTATCTCCCTTTTCAGCCTTCAGGTGGTGGCTGACACATGACAAGGTCGAGCCTTGGAATATGGGTCCTCCACAAGATGTGGATCTACTGGGGTGGCCCTCCCAAGTCTCTGGGGGAAGCTCTATGGCCCATCTGCCGCACATGATAGAATCTCCCAATGCCCTTTTGGTTAAAAATAAAATAAAGTCACCTTGCCTGGCTGCTTTATGTTCAATAAGATGTTATGAGTTCCAGTTCTCCAACTTCCACGTCATGTGTAGTTTGACCCTGAGACACATCATATTTTCACAATGATAGTTTTGTGTCCTGTTGGACTTTAGGCTGTACCTGGGCCAGGTTTTTTTTTTTAACTTTCTCAAGTTTAATGGCTGCCGACAATCTACTCGACAGCTCATTCAGCCTTCCCTTGGGATTTATTACCCCCATTGTCTCTGTAAAATGTCCCAACGAGCCTGTAAATTAGAAATATTAATAGAATGGCACTGTGGGTTTAAACCAATAACATTTATTGTGCTTTTTATGGCATAATTATTATCAATTGACATTTAAGGCAGTCTTGTAATCCATCAAGGTGAAATGGCCTCAAAAAGCTATTACTTCATGATAAAATAATAACAATAATAATTATTGTGTGGTAGGGAGAGAGAGGAAAATGTTAAATGGTTTGAATCTAGATAATTGATTATACACTTTTGGTGATGGCTTCCAACCACTGCAGTTGTTGATCGGTAAGAAACTAATTTACGCTGGGATGGTGAGAATTTCCCTTTCCACACTCATTGTTCAGCAGAAGGATAATTAAATTAAATTGGGGCTCTTTCTCAATCCTTGTCATTTCATGTACATTCTGTTTCCAAAGGTCTTCTTTTTGGCATCCCTGACCCCATGGCCAGCTTTGCAGGGCCACCTGGACAGTTTTGTGGTTCCTGGCGCAGGTGTGATGCTGTTGGATCTGCTGCTTTCCCATGCATGTGTGTATAAAGCCAGGGGCACTATGCAAGAATTATTACATGCATAGACTACATGTGAAGATTCTCACCTGCAGCTCCACTTTGTCCTGGGATCAAGCAGAATGACGGGTGTGCTTAATTTTTTTTTACAGAGGGATAAGGGAATAGAGATCACCTTGGGCTTTTCCTGAGTACCTCTTTGTCAGGGACTGGACAGCGGAGGAGGAAAGGTGGAGATCACCTCTCCCTCCTCCTGAACTTTCCAGAGAAGAGGAAGACAGTAGAGATTTGCAACAGTGGTTTGTGGGAGGGCGTAGCTCAGAGGTAGAGGAGGAGAGAAGCTGGGAAATAATGGGAGAGGAGCAGGAAGAAGAAGAAGCACCAGGGGAGAGACAGCTGACAGATTCAGTGTCTTTAGAAACATGACAGACCCCCCTCTCGTAGAACCCAGTGGGCATTGAAAGTAGGAGAGCAGAGAGCTCAGAGGCAGAAGGCACAGATCAGCCACTGTAGGAGAGTATAATGGGAGAGACGGAGGGTGTGGGGTTTCACTCGGAGCAATGCCATTACTACAAGAGGCACCTTTTCCAAGCCTCTCTCTGTGAATGCATTGAATAAAAGACTTGGTAATAACTCTCCTTGTTTATCTAATACTTGGCTGCCTACCATGGGAGGGATCGGATTCTCTGAAGTCTGATACTCCTCCTAATTCCAAGCTCCCTCTGGCAGAGCTTATTACTGCTTCCTGGGGCTCAGTCTCACAGGTCTTCTGGTTATGGCTTGCTGCTGGACTTCTCAACGTCTCACTCAGGAAGGATTCCTTCCTTAAGACCTGGCCTCACACCACTCCTAGGTAACGGAGGAATATCATTTTTGTAGTCAGTGCCCAAGGGAACCTGTGGAAGATTGGCGGGGAAAGTTGCAGACACTTTTTGCTGTCCCAAGCACACTGCAGACAGTATATTGACACAACCACAACCACTGAACTTAGACTGGCATCCCCTTCAGCTCAGCTTTGAGTCCTGGGCCAATGCCCAGCTCACCCCAAGGCTGGCCCTGTTCATGTGCATCAAACTCCCAGGACAAATAAGAATGAACTTTAGCAATTTGTCCTGCTCATGAATGTCTCTCTGTGTGTCTTTCTGTGCATTTCACTTCCAAATGCAGACAATGCGCCATCATTTCAGTCTGCGCAGTTCAGTGTTATGTCAGCCTGGCAAGCTGCCAGTGAAAGAAAGCAATACATTGACGTCCAGCAAAACAGGTGCAGGAATTTCATTTCTCAAAGCCTGAATCAAATAAAAGCAGCATGTTGCAAAGAAAGAGGCATGGAGAGGGCAGAAGAAACTCCTTTCACATGCAGGCTTCTTCCTCATATGCCTCCCTATTGTGAGGAACGTGCTACATTCATTTGTTTTTGATTGAAGCTGCCCTTCCTCCCTGCTGAGCTTCACTCTCCCCGGACTCTTCTTGTAGGTGCTCACGGAGGAACATGGTGAATAATGCAAGATTTCTGGACGCTCAGTGCTTGGAGTGGTTTCTTTCTAATGGTTCCAGTTGGATTGCCCGCTTAATCCACTCCAGAGGGAGGATGGCTTTAATGTGCCCTCCTGCTTGAGGCAAGTCATGAATTCTGTTCTTGTTGTATTGCTTTGCTCATGTTTATCCCAAGGGGACCTATTAAGTGGCTTCCTTGCCTTTGCTCCCCAGAGACAACCAGAATGCTGAAACAGGAAAGGGCACAGATAGCCAAGGATCATTGCTACTCAGGAAATCTTAGGGATGCCTAATGGAAACATGGAGACCCTATTCTAGATACCTCTGGAGATGTGTACTGTAAAGGAAAGAGAATGAAGGCTCTGCAGTGCACCCTGTTGTCTGCTTCCCAGTTGCTATATATGAAACAGTAAGAGTTGCTTCTTATTGAATAAGACCAGGGTCATCAACTCTAATACTTAGGTTTAGGTTCATTCCATTTATCCATTGCTTCCTACTAAAAAAGTCCCCAAATGCCTTAGAAGCATAGTAAAAATAAATAAATACAATAATCAAATTATGAAAACATGTTAAGAACATGTTTAACAAAATAATAATGATAAATCAGAAATATTGTTGGTGCTGCCCAAATACCTAGGAGAACAAAAGATGCCTTTGCTTGGTGCCAAAACAGTGACAAGGTTGGGACCAGGTGGGCCTCCTTGGAGAGTGCATTCAACAACAGAGAAGGCCCTAACAGGCTACAGTTTTCCAGACTCCAGGGCAGAGGCTTTTCTTATACTGGTTGCCTTCATAGACTTTGGTTGGTGGAGAGGGAAGCTGAAGTGGTGGCTTTAGAGAAGCCTAGAAATCGTCTTAGTTCAGGGAAAGGACAAAACACGAAGCTAACAATCAGGGCTCTTTGGTCCTTCCTTCTAGCCTACAGTAGAGTTGTGTGGCAATGGATCTATTGCCCTTGGTCTAATATCATGCAGATGATAAGGGCAGAAAAACTGTGTGTGTGAAAAATAGAGAAAGAAAAGGGAAATATAGAGAGAAAAGGCTCTTTTATCACCCACCTTTGCTCTGGCCCCACCAACTCCAGGTTTCCCAGAAATAATAGAGCTATGTGCAAATGGTCATTTTGAACCTGAATATGGGAAGAAAAACTAAAGGAGGGTGGGAGGGATTATTCCACCAAATTCTCCTGTCTTTCAGATGTAGGGCTCTCCATTTGCAGCGGCAGTACCCTGCTTTCTTTGGACCTAAACCATTTTTCTTCTTGTTGTTATGTCAGCATCTATGTTGGCAGCCTGTCCACCATTTTGTACCCACACTTCAGAACTCCCTAGTTTCTTTTAGCTTATTGTTGATTTTTTTAAAGGTTCAAAATAGAGAAAATTCTTCAAAGTGCTCTTTTTTTAGGTGGAGATTGTTAGTGAAGAAGAAGAAGAAGAAGAAGAAGAAGAAGAAGAAGAAGAAGAAGAAAATCTCAGAAATTTTCTCAGAAAAACATGCCTTCTGATGAAATTTCTTCCCAGTTCTTAAGAAAGAATATGCTTCTTAAGAAAGAACATGCCCATGTCAAATCACCCAGCGATATGTTAGGAATAATGGCTCCCAGACAGTGAGAACAGTATATTGAAATATGGCAGGAGTCTTGCTTGAATGCCCCCCCCTCCATTCCAGGCTACCTAGATTAGCTGGATCCTCACTGAATAGGACTGCAGCTTAAGACAACTTGATTAGGTTTACAGCAGCTGTATGCAAGTCCTTTTCGCAACTGCGCACACGGCTTAGAATTTTGGTAATTGCCTTTCTCGACAGCTAAGTAAATTCCAAGCAGGGGCGCCCCTCTCTCTGCCCAGTTTGTTTAAGAGATGTAGTGATTGAAATTAGTTCTCACTGTACACAGCAGCCACCTCGGTTGGATGAGTCTCCCATCGCAGCTCTGGAGCTACTTAAGCTAAAACAATAATTTCTCCCGCAGCCTGACATAGCAAAACAAAATGGGGCTAAAAGCAACAAGGCTTTGTTTATGTCCCCAGCTGTGCTTCTCTCAAGGATGCCTTGTGCATTTTTGCACAGACTATTACTGACAAAGCCTTCTCCAGCTACCCGTAAGAAAGGGATGTGGCGGCGCTTTGTCATGCCACGAGTGCAACATGCTGGAATTGACAATCCTCTGCACACTGCAAGAGTCTCCAGTTGCAAAAACTCAACTTTTCCAGTGCTGTGGCTGGCCTGAACTGGAGGTGAGGTGGGAGGGAGGCAAGCTGGCCACACAGATATCAGACCCTTTCCAGGGACATCCCTGATTTAGAGAAGTCATCCTGGTTTCTGATTTGATCCCGGAATGCCCCACTTTTCCTTAGGATGTCCCTATTTTCATTGGATAAATGTTGGAGGGTATGGAGTTATCTGACCCCCAAGCTGTCTGAAGGCAATCCTGTATAGGGAAGTTTTTGTTTTAAAAAAATGTTTAATGTTTTATTATGTTATTACATATGTTGGAAGCTGCCCAGAGTGGCTGAGGCAATCCAGTAAGATGTGTGAGGTATAAATAGTAAAATTATCATTATGGAATGGGACGCCCCTATTTTCATTGGAAAAATGTTGGAGGGTATGAGATATACTATTTAAGAAAAGAAAGAGTTCTTTTTTTTTAGTTAGTTAACCGCCATAAAGGAGCACTATAAAAAATACTGGCTTCTGACTGCTTCACTGGGAGAGCTGGGAAGCAAAGCTCACTCCATTGGCTCTGCTGCGACAGGCCAGATTCTTCAGGTTTTCTTTCCCCTCAGCAGTCATCTATTCTCCCAGAATGCTTCAGTGGGAGAGACAGGAAGCAGGGCTCATTGCATTGTATGTGAGAGTTTTAAAAAATATTCCCAAAATGAATATATAACTGGTAGCCAATAAAACGTACAATAATGGCTACATGATCTTATGTGGCATACAACATTTTAGAACAAACACAGTGTGAAATCTCATATAAAACTGTTCTGAGCTTTAGCTGTGCTGGCTAAATATGTCTTACAGCTCCTGGTTATGCCACAAATATATTATTGCTCGAAGCCTTGAAATCTAAAAGACAAACAATGGCTACAAAGGCTGTGCTCTGAGTGGCTTGCCAAGAGATGTGTGGGAGAAACCAGGCAGCAGCAACAAGGCATCCCCCATAATGTCTAGTTAGACCTTGGACTATTTTTTTTAAAGACTTTTTGTTATTAGGACCACTAAGCTGCAAACATGTAGCTCTGTCAAGTGTCATCTGCTCTTCCTGCTTATTCGGTAATAATAATAATAAAAACACTCTCTCCTCCTCTTCTCTTTCCCTTGTTACACTCATATGCTTTGGGAGGAAAAACATGAAAAACAAACGTCTTGCACAGCAGATGAAAAATTGGGGTGCTGGCTGGCAGAAGTGGGGAGCAGGGAGTGGCCCCACTTCAAAGGAAAGCATGTCTCTCAGGGCCACACTACCCATGACATTATATGTGTATTTGCTTCTTTGTTTTAAAATATAATTTGGACCACCATGGTCAGAGAAATAATGGGATCAGACCAGGGGCAGAGTGGGAGTTTAACCCTTTCCCCTTCCGTTGCAGCCCTGAGGAAAATCTTCCAGTATAGATTGCCATTGGGAAGAAATTCCTTTTTGGTATCAGTGTGGGATTTCCTCCTCCCACCCCACTGTGAATACCAGTTTCGGAAGTGGGAGTTTCCACAGGATTCCAGCAGGGGAGAAAGGGATTAAATCCCACTCTCCATGCATACTGTGGTCCCATGAATTATCACTCCCCTCCTACTTTAAACAAAAAGACAGATCCTGCATGTTAGATACAAAGACGCACGTGTGATATCATGTGCAGTTTGGCCATAGGAAGTGTACGATTAGAAGCATAACTGCCCTTTTCGTTTATGAGGTTCATTATCTGTGAGCCATCACTCACTTCAGCACCCCTCCCCACTCTGCCCACTTTCCACTTAGCGGCTCATTTACCACTCAATCTGTGATTAATTAAAACAGAATTTAAATAAATATGCTGATGCTAATTCATTTAATCCACCCCCCTCTGATTTGGCCTGGATGAGAGAGGATGGCCAGGCTGATCTGCTCTTCCTAAAGTCATAGGAGCCACCAGATGGAGCTGCGCTCACAGTCTCCAGGCACCAAGCAAAAGTGCTGCCAATTAAAGCATCAGGAACACACAAAATGAAATCAAGGCAAATCCAGTATCTATCTATCTATCTATCTATCTATCTATCTATCTATCTATCGGATGGGGAATGTTTTTCAGTCCTCGTGGACAACCTTCTAGGAGATCTATGTTCCAGTGGTGGGCAAGGCTAAACGTTGTAACCAGTAGGTTATATTCCAGCCATGCAAATGTCAGATGTTTCTATGCAAACACAAACACACAAAGTCCTACACTTCCTCTCCATCTAGGCAATGAATGAATGAATTGATTTATTATGGTCACTGACCAAAGATCCATCTAGGCAAGAAAGAGGCATTAGCAGTTACATAAGAAGAGCCCTGCAGGATCAGGCCAGGGGCCCACCTAGTCCAGCATCTTATTCTCATAGTGGGCAACCAGATGCCTATGGGAATCCCACAAACAGGACCTGTGCATAATGCAACTCTCTCATCCTATGGTTTCCAGCAACTGGCATACAGCCTCCAACAGTGAAGGAAGAACATATGCATCATGGTTGCTCGCCATTAGCCAATTAATTCCTCCCCCACAAAAAAAGAGAGTCTGGGCTGAATAGTTTGGCTCAGCACTATCCTCACCTTGGTCTGAATGTTCATTACACCTCTATCTTCGAAAGCAGACTAGGATAGGTTCCAGTCTTACACTGCAACGTTCCCAGTTCAAGTCCCAGTTCCAGCCCCAGAGTGTCTCCTACTTGCATGGAAGGAACTGTCATTGATCTAGGTGGAATTTACTTTTAAGTACACATGTAAAACACAGCAATGTAAGTGATCTGATCGTCACCAACAAGTCCCCAAAGGCATATTGCCTCTGACAGTGGAGGTAGGACATAGGCATTGTGGATAGAAGGCATTGGTACCTTAAGGTAAAGGGACCCCTGACCATTAGGTCCAGGTGTGGCCGACTCTGGGGTTGCGGCGCTCATCTCGCTTTATTGGCCGAGGGAGCCAGTGTACAGCTTCTGGGTCATGTGGCCAGCATGACTAAGCCACTTCTGGTGAACCAGAGCAGCACACGGAAACTCCGTTTACATTCCCGCTGGTGCTGCACCTATTTATCTACTTGCATTTTGACGTGCTTTCGAACTGCTAGGTTGGCAGGAGCAGGGACCGAGCAACGGGCGCTCACCCCGTCGTGGGATTCAAACCGCCCACCTTCTGATCGGCAAGTCCTAGGCTCTGTGGTTTAACCCACAGCGCCACCCATGTATCCTCCAGGAATTTGTCTAATCTTTTAAAGCCACCCAAGTTGGAGGCCACCACTTTCTCTTGTGGGAACAAATGCCATTGTTTAACTGTGAGATTCTGAGCATCAGGGCAGAGCATCAGGGGCAGGCGCAGTCTGAGACCAGTTTCTGGTTGCACAGATTTGCATGCCATTGGAATTTCACTTTGCAGATGTGTCATGTTTGGGATCAAGATTCAAGAAGGTATTTTCATGTTGGTGTTCTCTGCCCAAATAACTGGTAATATTGAGCCTATTGGTGCTTCTCTGATCATTTGATCAGGGCTATATTTGCAGCTCTTGATCTAGAGATGAGACCCAAACATGCAACTCAGAAGTTGATGCTGCCCAGAATTGTATGCATAGTGCCAACTGATGTGCATGGCTTCTGAATATTCATTGCCCTAGTTGGATCACAGCAGATTTCTTTTAGACCCCCTCCACTCCATGGACATTTCTGCACTACAAATGTGCCTCAGTCTTGCTTTAGCAGTGATGGCTTCATCAAAGAATACAGTGGTACCTCGGGTTACAGATGCTTCAGGTTACAGACGCTTCAGGTTACAGACTCCGCTAACCCAGAAATAGTACCTTGGGTTAAGAACTTTGCTTCAGGATGAGAGCAGAAGTCGCACGGCGGTGGTGTGGCAGCAGTGGGAGGCCCCATTAGCTAAAGTGGTACCTCAGGTTAAGAACAGTTTCAGGTTAAGAACGGACCTCCAGAATGAATTAAGTTCTTAACCTGAGGTACCACTGTACTGGAAAGTCTCTCTTAAAGATTCCCTATTCCATCTCACAAAGTCACGGATACTAGGGGTTCTGGAAGAGGCCGATTATTAAATGCGCTCCAGACTGTTGTGTAAATATGCCCCACAAGTCTGTGATTTCCATGAGTGCAATGTGCATTAAACAAACATTATTTTGAAGCAAGTCACTGGTGCAGAAAAACCCATAATTTGACAGGGCTGTCAAGTGTGTTGAGGACTACTGTACCTTAATGTTGTATTAACTAACATTATTCAGTCACTTCGGCCAAAGTGACTCTTGAAATACATGGTTAGAGTAAGTGTTTAGCATTCAGTACAAGTTCTGGCAGGGTGTAAATGGCCAGGAATATATAGATTTGCTTGCTTCACGAAACTCTTTTCCTCTGCTATGAGTTGGCTGCCTGCATGTAATTAAGGAAGATGGCAAGATGTGACACAGTTATTTGCTCCACAGTCACTCACCATCTCTTTGCCCCTCTCTCTTTCTTTTTGGCAAGCTGAATTAATGTAAAAATGTTATAATTTTGAAGGTAATCATACCATTACTTATCTCACCATAATGCAGATGAATTCTGTGCTTGTGTCATTTCTAATCTGAAAATCTTTCCTTCTTTCTTTACAAATTTAATGAATAAATAAATAAGAATAACTTTCTTTCTTTCTTTCTTTCTTTCTTTCTTTCTTTCTTTCTTTCTCCCTCACCCATTCATAGGACTTCAATAACATCTGCTTAGCCAATTGCGGGCTCTACACCTTCATGCATATATGTTGAGGCAGAAACTGTTGCCGCCACCAGACATTGCTTCTTTATTGCACTCACTTGAAAAATCTACATAGGGTTTGGAGCCCCCCATTGACTTGACTGAAAGACCTCAACTTCAGGCTCCCCCACTCCTCAAACTCTTCCCATTCTAGCTGGTTGTTACAAGAGCTGTGCAGCTAATAACTAGTGTATGTGCTTGCTTCCTCCCCTCCTTTCCCAACCCCTTTCTTCTTGTGTGGTGCATTTTAGATTGTGAGTCTGAGGGTAGGTACTGTCTAATTACTGATATGTGTATGCTACTCTGAGAGTCTTTTTTCAGCTGGTGAATGGGTGAAAATGCTGTAAGATATTTTTTTTTTTAAATTAAAAATGGCCCTTAGAGGAAGCTACAATGAAAACATAAAATCCAATAACATCAACAGAACAAGGCAATTGTGAGGAGTGAAATCCAGAGCAAAACAGAACAATGACCAAAAGCTTAAAAGGTTACTTTTTTTTTAAAAAAAAGGTAAAACCTTAGATTTTTTTAAATATATGTTTTTAGCTGGTACCAAAAAACAAACAAACAAAGGAACAAAGATAGCCTTGGTTGAACCACTCTGAAAAGAAAATACCACAATAAGCTATTTCTGGTGACTTCGGCTAGTGAGGGGGGTTAATTCAGCTGGGAACAGGGTTTCAGAGTTAGATCTCAGTAGCCAGGTAGGCTCATATAGCCTGTCCCGACCTTCTTTATTAACAAACATGAGTCCAACAACAGTTTTCCCCTTTGAACAATGGAATATCATGTATCCCGTGCTCAGATGTGAACACTGCCTGGTGTTGATTTCCAGTAGATGCTGTAGGTCTTTAAATCTGCATCTGCTTTAACCATAATATCAGGTTAGGAAACTTGCTGCCAGCAGTATACATCTTTCATAGCTGGCTGATTTAATTTTTGATGTATTGTCATCAGTTTACCATATCTCTGGTTGTTGTGAATAAGAAGCATTGGTGACTCAGACGCCTAAGACCATCACATGTTTTTGAATAGGCAGTATGACGTGACTTCAGTTAAAAAGCTGAAAAGAAAGGTGTTGGATTAATAGAGCTGTGTAACCTGATGATCTTGGTGGAATAATACTGAGAAGACAAAAGTGTATTTCCACCCATACCCCAGTTTGCTAATGTTTTGTCCACCTGTTCAAAGGAAATTAATACAATTACCTGCTGGTATCAGTACATCTCAACCAAAGAATATAATTTTTATCTCAGCATCTTAAGGAACCACCTGCTATTTCAGTCAAAAGGGAGGTAAGCCCTTGACTTGGCCCTAGTCATGCTTATTTTGACAATTATGCAGATGCCGGTTTTCTTTACATTTAATCCGCCCTCTGGGGAGTCCTTCCTGTTGCAGTTGCTACAGTTTTCAGCGCTAGAAACAAAACGAAGGGCCTAATCCCATAATCATTCTGGCTCTGAGTAGTACTTAAGGCATGCTAAAAATATATATCCTGGAGATGCAGTAGTCATAAACATTTTTTATATGCATGCAGCAGCTTCCAAGATGGGAGAGCTCAGTTGGTACAGCATGAGACTCTTAATCTCAAGGCCATGGGTTCAAGCCCCATGTTGGGAAAAGATGCCTGCATTGAAGGTGTTTGGACTGGATGACCCTCGTGGTCCCTTCCAATTCTATGAGTATCCTCTATAGATTATATTTGACAGCACTGATGAGTGTACAGATTTCCCACTAGAACTGAGAATCCTAACCCTTTTGGCCCTGGGGGCACATTGGAAAGAAATTATTGTGGTCACAACAAAATACCCATTTCGCAGAAGAGAAAAACTGGCAGTGTTGACCCAAACAAATAACACAGAGGGAAAACAAGCAGCCAACATTGCATGCAAACAGGCAACCCCTTCCAGCCAATGACCAAAAGAAATTGACAGGTTTGTTGTTGGTTTTTTAAAAGAGAGAACCAGGGGGCTTTGGTGGGTACCAAGGGTGTGTGTGTCCGAGGTTACTGTGGTGTCCTCTGTTGGAATTCTGCCTGGGTCAGAGGAATGTGCCACAGCGTAGGCACCGGCAGATATTCCTGTCGACCTCCCCGCGTCTCCACTCTGCTGATAAGCAGGCGAGGTCCGGCGATTCTTCTCAGATGTATGAGAGGAACACACCGTTCTTCCTCTCTCCCCTTTGGTGTCCCCAGGGAGGGGAAAGAAGCAGACAGAAAACTATTTACATCATTTATTTCTGCCTCTTACATCAGTACAGAGAATCATGTCTGCACTCAACAACAGCAAGAAGAAACTCCTCCCAAGTACATCCAGTACGGGTCATATGACACACACACACTGAGCTAACATCCGGTGCTCAGTACAGAATGGACTGCCCCTTTGTTCCCATGGCAACAGTCACAAACATCCTGTCTGGCTTTCCAGCCACAAGCAGCTGGCTGAGCTGCTAGAGCCTTTGCTTGCTGCAGCATTGGTGCTTTATGGTAACATACTCCCCCTAAAGTATCAATGTGTGCCGCGAGCAAAGCGTCATCCAGAGAAGAAAACAAACAGTTGTTATATTTATAACATTCCCCTGTTGTTTCAGTTCCACCCTTGGAACTACCCGCCACTGGTTTAACCAATGTACCTCTCTGGTTGTGTGACTTCGCATTACCTTGGTTAACAACTCTCTGTTGTGCCTTTGTCTCTGACTCAGACACAGCTTCAATCTGTCCTTGGTCGTTTACAATAGCAACATATGCAAGGTTAGCAAACTCCTTTGAATACCTCTTGGGTGGTACACCCTTCGTTGCTCTCTCAGACCTACGTAAAAGTTGCTGCTCTTCTCTGCTTTCTGGTTCAGCCTCTGAACTCTCTGGAGAACCAGTACTAAGCTTAATCAATGGTTCATCCTCCTCTTCTGAGGGTCTAGTCATTATGTGAGATTTCCTCTCAATGACTGTGACAACTGAGCTGTCTGAGCTATCGCTGTCATCATCAGTACTACTGAACTCAATAAGATCAAACTCATCATCATCAGAATCCTCTGTGGGAAATGCGTGAACAATCAACCTCTCCTGTTCAGGAGCACTCTCTAGAAACTTTGTGAGAATCACCTGACCAGATTCAGACAAAATTACTCTGTAGAGACCCTTTTCATAACCCACAAAAATGCCTCTGGCATTCTTTACTCCACCTGGAGCTTCTGTTCTCACATGAGACCCGAAAACCTTAAAATAGGCAACAGAAGGTTTTCTATTGAACAGCTTCTCAAAAGGAGAACATCCCAACTCTGTTGAGACTTTTCTCAACCACACATGAAGATAGGACATTAACGACTCCGCCCAATATTCATGTGGCAAATGTGAACTCAGCAATTGTGCATTCATTCCCTTTTGCAATTCTTTGTTCACTTTTACACAGACCCCCCTGTTCCACGCTTCTTGCGAGACTGCAACTTTGTGGTCTATTCCTTTTCCATCCAGGAACTTCTGAAACTTCTGTAACAGAAAAATTTGTTTGTCATCTGTGAAAAGACAATCAATGTTAGCATCATGCATATTGTTAACCTTGTCACAAAACTCCTGAAACTTTTCTAAAGTTTCTTGCGGTTTCTCCATCATATAAACCCAAGAATAATTAGTGAAACAATCCACACACAAAAGGTAAAATCGTGCACCGCCTCTAGATGGCTCTAGAGGACCAATCACATCAGCATACACCCGCTGAAATGCTCTGTCGACCTTCTTCGTCACCTTCCTGGTGCTCACACTGGTCACACCTGCAAGAGAGATTTCGTTAGAATCAGAAGAATTACATTTCATGTAATCACTTTGATCAAAAGTCAACAAATACAGTCCATCTTTCTCTTTGGCAGTAAGAAACAGTTCTCCATCTTTGTAGATCTTGCAGCTTTTAGCATCATAGGACAGTTTCAGTCCTTTCTTTGCAATCTGCGACACGCTCAGCAGATTAAATCTCAGTTCTGGAACCAGGTAAACATTGCTTATAGTCAAGTTCAGACTCTCAAGATACACAGTCCCAATTCCAGTCGCTTCCAACTCCTGACCGTTGGCCTGTTTCACAGTGAAGCTTTGCTTCTTCAACGTCGAAAACAGTCCTCTGTGCGGGCACATGTGAACCGTTGCGCCCGTGTCAATTATGAACGAGTTCCCAACATCTGGCGTGGTTCCTTTCGCCATCATAGCCTTTGCAGGTTTCACCTGGCACTTGGTACGGCTTTTGCCTGACGCCTGAGGCTTCGTAGAGCTGCTCTTTGCTCCTCTTGACTGGCGCGGCTTCTTACAGTTTCGCTGTAGATGCCCAGTCTGTCCACAATTGTAGCATCGGACAGCACTCAATGCTACTCCATGCTTCCCAGTAGCATCAGCAGTGGGGGAATTAGAACTCTGTTCTTCCCTCCCCCTGTCTTTTTCTTCCAGTGCAGCAAGTCTGTCGTGTTCATTCAGGACCACAGCACAAACTCTCTCCGCGGTCAGCTGCGCGGCCGGTAGGGAACCAAGCTGACTGGCAACAACCTTGTAGGTGCGGCTAAGGCTGTTTATCATCATGAAGCAAAACACTTCCTCCTGAAGACGGAAATTGCGTTCCACCATCTGTTGACGCAGAAACTTCATTTCTGTCAGGTGCGCTTGAACATCTCCATCAGGCGCAAGTCTCAGATTGGTCAATTTCTCAAAATACAGCAACGCTGAAGAACCAGCATCTCTCTGATGCGTTGTACGCAGCGTGTCCCATACCTCTTTCGCATTTTCTAAATGCTGAACATGCACCAACTGATCATCTGAGACACACAGAATTATAGCAGTCCTGGCCCTTACATTCTGTGACTCCCAACCTCTGGTTGGTGCTGCAGGGATGGGGTTTTCAATTACATCAAAAAGCCTCTGATTCTGCAGCAGGGCCTTCATCTTTACAGACCAAGATGAATAATTGTCATTGGTTAAGGGAGGTGGGCAAGGCAAACCTCCCCCTTTCTTGGCATCCATCTTGAAGCCAAGCCTCCAGCTCACACTGTCAAACAAACTGTGAAATCCAACAGTTGTTTTTTCCTTTCTCACGCAGCAAACTGCAAATTGTTTACGCTCTTTGCACCTGGCAGCTAAACTCAGGCTGCTATTGAAAAGTCCCTTCCAAGAGCTCGTAAACCTTGTAGCCGAAACATTCTCTGATTTTGTTTCGCTTTCCCAGGCTCACACGCAGAGTCCAGCCCCTTTGCCAGTAAATTTCCAGGACCGTTACCTAGCAACAATGCATTTCAATAGGACTTCTTATCTACCACAAAAATTTGTGGAATGCAGGCTTCAGCCTTCAAGCTGCAGGCCTCTTCCTCCGGAGCTTTTGTTTTCTTTGAAACGCAGCTCCGTGAACCAGGGAATTAATCCTCCTGCGTTCACACTTTTAGCCCGAAATGCAGCATACCTTGAACTTTGTTGCTCTGGAAAACACCTCTTCTTTCCACCAGCTGTCTGTGGAGCCTCTGGCTTCTTTCAGACGCTTCTCTTCCTCCTTGGAGCAGAGGAGGACAATCCACCAGCCTCTCATGCAGATGTCCGATGAATCGCAACCATCCGAAGGCTGCCACTGTTGGAATTCTGCCTGGGTCAGAGGAATGTGCCACAGCGTAGGCACCGGCAGATATTCCTGTCGACCTCCCCGCGTCTCCACTCTGCTGATAAGCAGGCGAGGTCCGGCGATTCTTCTCAGATGTATGAGAGGAACACACCGTTCTTCCTCTCTCCCCTTTGGTGTCCCCAGGGAGGGGAAAGAAGCAGACAGAAAACTATTTACATCATTTATTTCTGCCTCTTACATCAGTACAGAGAATCATGTCTGCACTCAACAACAGCAAGAAGAAACTCCTCCCAAGTACATCCAGTACGGGTCATATGACACACACACACTGAGCTAACATCCGGTGCTCAGTACAGAATGGACTGCCCCTTTGTTCCCATGGCAACAGTCACAAACATCCTGTCTGGCTTTCCAGCCACAAGCAGCTGGCTGAGCTGCTAGAGCCTTTGCTTGCTGCAGCATTGGTGCTTTATGGTAACATCCTCCAATGCCATGTTGGGCATTTAGCACTAGAAAAAGGCAAGAGAGGTGAGAAGGGGAATTCTATACAGTGGTACCTCGGGTTAAGTACTTAATTTGTTCCGGAGGTCCGTTCTTAACCTGAAACTGTTCTTAACCTGAAGCACCATTTTAGCTAATGGGGCCTCCCACTGCCTCCACACTGCTGTAGCATGATTTCTGTTCTCATCCTGAAGCAAACTTCTTAACCCAAGGTACTATTTCTGGGTTAGCGGAGTCTGTAACCTGAAACGTCTGTAACCCGAAGCATATGTAACCCAAGGTACCACTGTATCTCAATCACTCAGTGTAAGAAAGGTCTGTAAAAGAGCTCAGTAATATGTGGTGGGTGTGAGTCACCTCTTCATTCAAGACAATTTTTGCAAAATTAAACAGCACTGGTTCTGTTTTTTGAACCACCAGAATGACTATCACAGGTATTATGGGCAGAAAGACTAGCAATGTGTAGACTACCAAGGCTGGGTTCAGAGGGGACATGAAAAGCAGCCACCTCTGGGGACATTTCAGCATGAAGCATTTTTCAGGGCTGCATGCTCTAGGTGCATCTTAATCTTCCACAAGTTAGATGGTGATCTTGGTTAGACCACATTGGTTCATTGTCACTACAGAATTTATAGTGGTACAGCATTCTCCCATAATAACTCTTTTCTCAGTGGCTAAAGTGAGAGCATAGCAATTCCATAGTGAGAACTCTGCAGTTCCAATCTCAAAGCGTGTTCCTTCCATCTTTCTACCATAGTGTTTGCTGTCCAAGGTACTGAAATATATAGGGCTATTTTACTTGTGACAAGGTGATGAAATATGTAGGGCTATTGTACTTTTGACATGTCATCGCAATACTCTCTTGCAATGAGCTATCTTCATAGCACCCCCTTCACACAACCGATGAGGGAGCATGAAGTGCTTTGTTTGGTGTTGATGGGGAATCAGTAACAGCAACTCCATATTGCATCGCAGAACTTATTGGTGGGTCGCTAACAAATGATCGCACTCTCAGAAGAGATGAAGCCTTACTCACAACACTGTTCCTCCTCTTGGCCTAGCACAGGTCCAAGCAGGGATGGGATTGCAGGCAGGGCCAGGAGAGAGACAGGAAACCCCTGACATGATGTGCGGACACATATCATGTTGACAGAGAAAGGTTAAGCCAAGTGCGGGTATATAAACCCACTCTGCCCAGTCCCCACCTTCTTTGGTGTTTGCCAGCACTCACCCCACCTTCTACTGTAAGATTAACAGGTAGCCTTGCATGATGCCTTGTAGGAATTTTGACTCATACTGAGATTGACTTGGTAGTGCAGTGTTTCTTTTTGTCTAAGGGAAAGGGCCATAGCTCAGTGACAGACCACATGATCCATATGTAAAAGATTCCAGGTTTAGTCCCTGACATCTCCAGGTAAGGCTGGGAAAGATCCCTTCCTGGAACCCTGAAGAGTAGGTGTCCATCAATGTCAACAGTAATGATCAATTGTCTTGTTATCATGAAGGTTTCCTCTTTTCCTGCTCCACTGTGTTGGCAAGGGAAGAAGTACTTCAGATGGGTGCTGAAGAAGAAACGGGTTAATTGGCTTTTTGGCCACTTTGGCAGGTATGTGTTGAAGATATATTCATTTTTGTGCACACTTTTTGTGCATATATGTGCTTTTGTACACATTTTTTGGGTTGGAGAACTGCATAGCAAAATTTGGAGAAGTGTATATTTTGAAGGATGGCTGCCATTCACTTCAGGCATTGGTTTGGGTAGTGTGAATTAGATTGGTGAACTGACTGAATTTCTCCCGCATCCCAGCTGTGAAATGAAAGCAGCCACCTGCTGGATCTCAGTATGCTGGTTCAAGAAACCTCCTTCTACAGGCTGAGCAGGTCTACTGCAGGAAGGTGCTAATGATGGAATAAATAGATCCTAGACCAACTCACACTTTGGTCTGAATGTAACCTCTTGACAATGTTAGCCCTTTCCTCCCCCTTAGTGTGAAGCCACCGTGGCACTGCTGCAAATCTTATTTTAAATTAAAACTGTATATTGTTATCTATAATTATAATGCTACAAGCCACTCTAATCATTTACAATGCAGCTACAGCAAATGATTTAATTGTATGGGACCTCTCTGCCCCTCACAGCGAGAGCATAGCTTGCACTGAAGCTAATAAGAGTTATGTGCACATAACTGTGTGAGAAATGAATAGACCCCTTTGATTACAATAAGGTTATAAGCAGCAGGAGTCCATTATGATTAGCAGTAAAATGAAGAATTCCCCATAAATCATAAATGTTACCTTATAATTTCCATTCTCCCTTATCTCCTTCCCCTGTGTGCATCTGTGGATTTATATTTTGTCTCCAAGTGAGCACTTTGCATTGTGCCAGAAGTCAGTCTCATAACTGTGTGCTGATTTTTTTTTTAAACTGCAGAAAGATCATTTTTTGAGAGTGAAAACAATTTGCGCTCTTGCAGGAGTTTAGTCTCTCCTGTCCCATGAGAGCTGCACCCCCTTCCTTACCTTATAATGTTTTGTTTTGCACTATTAATGTCAGAGACCTACAGAAGCAGCTCCCTCTTGTAAATAAGCTATTTATGGAATCCCTCCATGTGTCTGAATGTGTGCTGGAAATGTTGCCTGTCTTACACATGCTGGTTTATATGCTATTTGTAGTGATGCTTATTTTTGTGTCATGGCTGAGTGACATGTCTCTTCCTTGGCTGGCTGTGGGTTGGGCAGGACATCAAGGTTTTTGTGAGGATAAAGGGAGGGGAAGAACACTGCATGCCCACTTGAGCTCCCTGGAGAAAAGGTAGGATTGTTGGCATCCATCTGTCTCAAAAGACAATGGAGTACACCTCCGGGAGCGAAGTCAAACCACTGGAGAATCACAGCGCCTGCTGTGGCTGCAGAGATGTTAAGTCATAACTGCTGCCTCCCATGTTGTTTTTGCTGCATTAGCAGCACTGAAGTGATCTCTCCAGGGCACAAGCCTGGGCCATGTGAATGGAGGTCCTGGGCCGCCCAGGCTTGGGCTACCCACCTCTTGGCTTCACATATGTAGTCCAAAGAAAAGCAGAGCAATATGTTTGGCTTGGCTGCAGGAGTTGCTAGAAGGAGGTGTACAAGGCACCATCCAGCTGTCTTAGGGACTCCACACCAGATTTGTAAGGTTGACTCTTTAGCCTTTTCTTCTCCCAAAGATGTCCCACAAGGCAGCGGGAACAGATATTTCCTTGGGATTTACTCCCAAAACTTTTCTCATGGATGAGTATAGTTGTATTTCAAATGTAATTAACAAAGGGCATCTTTCCTCTCAAATCCAGCCATAGCAGTTCCTAGTTGTTTGCACATTGCAGGCAATCTGAATTGCCCCCGAGATAGTAAAAGGTGTTTTTCCTGCAATGGTAAGATTTTGCTGTTGCTGAAGAAACAAAGCTGAAAGCAAATAAACCAGTCGGTGCCTTGCCTTGGTGCTTCAGCTGTGTATATTTATCCCAAGAAAAGAGCTGATGTTTTCTCTCCTGAATTAATATGCAAATTAGCTTAATCAACACATCCCATGAGCAGGTTTGGAATTATGTATTGTCCTGAATGTTTATTTGGTGCTATTCTTAGCCTTGCTGCTCATGTGTGTGGGGTTTTTCTTTTCTTTTTCCAGAGTTTTCTACCCACATGAAGATAAAATTCACATGAAGATCTGTACCACTTATCTACCTTGAGAATGCTGAGGTTTTTATCCATCAGTGTCAAAATGAATCACTGTTCACTTCCTTATTTAAACGTTGACGCAACTGCTGTCACGCAGCATAGCAGGTGAGAGTCAACCTGTTATCACTCTGGCACTGGAAAACTATCAGAAGTTTCAATGTCAATTTCTCTGGGGTGCAATGCATTCAGATCTATTTGAGGCTGGGACCAATTGTGGTAGGGGTGCACTGAAATATGCTCTTTAATTTCTCAAGAGTCCCTCCCTCCTCTGTAACAAGAAGCATCCATATTTCTGCCATAGTCTCAGGGCAGCTGAATTTTTTTTTGGGGTAGGAATTGTGTTGGAGATGTGGTTTTGAGCTTACCTTATTCTTGCAAGATGGCCAAGTGTGGGACACGTGTGCATGGTGTTTCCTGTAAATTTCCTCCCAGAGTCCTGCAACCTCCTTGGCTGCCTGCACCTCCTGAACTAAGAAAGCCCAAACTGAGCAGTTACATCATGGGTTGTGGTGTCTTCCCTTGGGCTTTAATTGGGGAGCAGGCCAGTGAGAATGCTGCAAATTCTGATGGGATGATTTGTAGAATAAAAGGACACTTGCAATCATGCTTTGGCCACCTCAAAAGAAAGGCAAGTACAAGCCCCCTCCCAAACAAACCCTGCAACCCATCCATTAGAATTTCAAAAAAATCTTCTATCCCTTTTGATGATTGTTGAATGCAATAGGATCTCTCATTAACTGATGGAGAATGGTTGGGAGAGAGCGGACAGGATAATTTTTCAGCATAGCACTACACTGTAGTGCAATGTGGATTGATCTGGATACAAGTTTGCATTATTAGCAAAACATCTGGAAGTTTATAAGTGTTTATGTAAGTGTGTAATGTGTTTTACGATTGCATGTTTACTCAGAAGTAAGTCCCACTGTGTTCAGTGGGGTTTACTTCCAGGCCTGTGTGCATAGAATTGCAGTCTAAATATCTATGAACTGCAGTGTTCCATGATCCTGGAAGGAACTGGTATTTATGACATTATTCATTTAATTGCATTGAGCTTTGCATTTTGAAAATATCCCACACTCTGCAGGCATTGACAAGTATTTTCCTCCATTTCCTTACCCCCCCACTTCTTTATTTTGATGTTTAAGTTAGTACCTCATAAATAGTCTATTTGTGTACTATGATCTTGCTACTGAAGTCAAAGTTAAACATGGTTATAAATCTTTGCACTTTTGGAGGACTTAGCATACCTGCTGCCATATATCAAATGCTTTGCAGCAGGCATGGCTTGGCTTAGGTGATTCCTCCAGAACTAGAAAGGCATCTAACTGAGAGGTACAATTTTCCAGGTAACTTGAAGAAATGTGTTAGGGAACATTTGAGATGAACTCCAGCACTGCACTGACATTGCTGCTGCCTGCCTGCTGTTTCCAGCCTTGGTAATTTGTGTGTGTGTGTGTGTGTGTGTGTGTGTGTGTGTGTGTGCTTGAAGGACAGAATCAAAACTCAAATCTTTTCCTCCAGTCCCAAATCATTTTATACCTGATACTTACTGTTCACAGTTTTGGAGGCTGTTCTATGTGTTAAAGACTGGATTCAGCGAGATCTGAATTAGTATTTGGATCCTGCAGATCCAGTGTGGTGTAGTGGTTAAGAGCGATAGACTCGCAATCTGGGGAACCGGGTTCGCGTCTCCGCTTCTCCACATGCAGCTGCTGGGTGAACTTGGGCCAGTCACACTTCTCTGAAGTCTCTCAGCCTCACTCACCTCACAGAGTGTTTGTTGTGGGGGAGGAAAGGAAAGGAGAATGTTAGCCGCTTTGAGACTCCTTCGGGTAGTGATAAAGCGGGATATCAAATCCAAACTCTCTCCCTCCCTCCCTCTCCCTCTCTCTCTCTCTCTCTCTCTCTCCTCAGACAACAGGGCAGAAGAGATCATATATGGGCTCTTCTCCACAAGCACAAATCCAAAGAAAAGTGCAGAGTGGATGCTCTGCAGTTGCTGCTTGATTCCTATTTGCAGATGGACAGCCATCTGTTAAGGATACTGTTGTGGTATTCCTGCATTGCAAATCCTGCACCAAGGAGAGAGTTGGACTATAGGATGTATCTATGTTTTTTTAATGTAACAAAATTCATGCACCAGTTGACTGCCATAAAACCACAAAGTGGTTTACAAAACAAACATTGCAATTATCATTAGAATATAGTTAAAACAGGTATTTTTAGAACACTCAAGACTAATTAAAATCAACAATATGCTAAAACACATTAAAATGCACATAATTTCTACATGTCTTGCCTAAACAATAAGGTTTTAAGCAGATGCTGGAAAGAGTTCAGTCAGGGAGCTTGACTAATGTCAATAGGCAGGGAGTTCCAAAGTACAAGTGCTGCCACACTAAAAAGATTGATTTCTTACAACTCCTATGAGTCTATGGTTCTGTGTTATCTTCAGCCCTCCTTTTTGATGGAACAGAATAATCCCAACTGGGCTATTGCATGCTTCTACCACACATGACATGTTAGGTGTGTGCGTTTGAAGTGAGGTGCACAAGTCCTCCAGCATGGAAACTGAAGCAACAGCCTGGTAAGTGTATGACCGATTGACCATTTTTAGTATGCTGGGTGCACTACTAATTTAATCTGGCAAAGCAGTTATTTTTGGTGCTTTTATGCCATTCTCCTGCCCCTCGTATACCCACACCAATAGACTATCAGTTTGCTAATGGTATACATCGATTAGGCTTAGCAAATGCCCTCAGGGCAGTCTTGGCCAAGATTAACCCCATATGTGAGTTGTCTCCATGCCTTAAATAAATTCAAGGGTCAATTGGTTCCATTTTGCCCTGGGCATCTAGTAAACAATGGCTGTACTGATGGGTCTCTATTGCAAGGTTAAGCAGCATGATATCCTCCAGCTGTTGTTGAACCACAACTCCCATAAGCCTCAGCCAACACAACCAAGTTGAGATGACAGCAGCTGTAGTCTAACAACAACTGGGGGATACTATGTTGACTACCTTTCCACTCCTGATCTCCTAGTCTAACCATAATCTTGGTACAGTGCTTGCATGCACCCCATTGTCAAATTCTCTTCTCTTGCTAATGTTACTCTCCCCACTGCTCTGTGCACCCCAGAGACAGTCTGATAGCTATATTATGACAGAACACAACTTTCTTAACAGTCTCTATATTGTGTTGATTTAAAAAAAATAAAAAATAGACTTGCTTTTGGCCTTCTGACCTTGTGTCCATCTATTGATACCTAAAAGGAAAAAGCTCCCCCATGAACCACATTTTTTCCTGAAGTCCTTGCAATATTTTTATTTTTTATTTTTAGTCCTCCTAGCATATTTGAAGTGTGGCTTCTCATCAGGGGTATTTTACAGACTTCCCTTTTAAGTAACTTCCCTTTTAAGTACCGGTGTCTAGGCTATCATTCTCAAGTTTTACAGAGAGCTGACAGCAAAAGACTTTTGATAGTTGTGAAGTTTCTTTTGATTGGCAGATTGCTGCTTTTTCTGCCTTATGTATCCCACCATCACCTCCACACATGAACTAGTCTTGCAATGCCTTGCTGTCTTTATATCAAGCAACATAAGCTGTGATCCACCAAATACAACTTATGACTCACCAAACTGAACATAGCACACCCAGAAATATTTTACGGCCAACCAGATGTTTGACAACCCGTTTATTTTTTGCTATAGTATGCAGGAGGATTTTCAAGCACCTGGCACTGGTCTGGCTAGTGGATTGCATTCAGGTGAGTGGGTTGCAAGGCATGTAGGTACTACTTTGCCAACATATCCCCAAGAATTTACCTGACCATCAACTGATGTAAAGAGATGGAAATATGCATGTTGTAGAGGGCTGGAACAGCAAATCCAAGGTCATTCAGATCACTGCCATGAACTCAAGAGAAGACTGATAATCATGAAGTTTTATAGCCATAGCAAACAACAACCATGAGACCACATAAACCGGAGGACCTTAAGCTAAGAACGTAATTGTTATGGGTGGTCTCCTCCACACTTATATGAAACAAACACCATGAAATTAAACCTCCACTGATCAGTAGCGAATACCATGGTGAGGGCACGGCCACTCACATGATCTCTGGCTAGTTGTGCAACTTCTGCTTTCTAAGAGGTAGAGGGGGAGGTGGTGGCAAGGTTGGCAAGGTCAATTCCACTGGCAGGGGTGAATGATTGGTTATATCAGTGCATTTGCACCACACCACCCACGCTGCTGCTTGGCTCCTCCCCTTCTACCTCTAAGTAAATGGCTGTGAAGCAACTGACCACAGGGGATGCAACTGACCACTACTGCCCCTAATGTGACCATTATTAGTATGCAGCTAGGGTAGAGGAATCAAACAGTAAACTGGTATCACTATTGGAGACACTACTCTGCCAGCAAGTGCATGTGAGGTCAAACCCATATTGCCACCAAGTTACCCTGTGCCAGGAAAATTCAGACTTTTAATGTATTTAGGAATCAATCCTAAAACCTCCCTCACCCCAACAAGGGGGCACCACCACATCCACAGCTCTATCATACATGGTGGGGGACAGGGTGGATGAGGCGGGCAGATTTCTGTGCAAGCCTAGAGTTGACACACTGATCAGACCTAAACTGGGCCTGCCATATGATGGCAGCAGGGCCATTTCATCATTCAGCAGATTCTGAGTCAGCACAGTCCAGCCCCCTTCTTGTCCCTGGAAAACCCTGTCGTGTTGCTTTCCATTGGCTGTTACTAGTGGGGCTCTTGCCAGTGGAGTTTCTATGCCACCTGCACAACACTCCACAGGCAGCAGCTGGCAGGACACCAATGAAGGTCAGCAGTTTGGGTGGAGAGATACCACTGCCTGATTCCAGTCAAAAGAGGGCTTTGGAATGCTCTTCCTGTGGCAGCAGGAGGTTCAAACCCAGCTTTATGCCCTCCTTTCCCTCTGATGAGGCCCCGTGGACTGCTGCACACCTCCAACCTTATTTGTGAAGCCTCAGAATGGCTTCTGCGGATGAGCAATGTTCTGCCATCATCTTCCTGGCCAGTTATAAATAAAGGAAAACAGCAGCTTGGGGGCTTAGCAGTGAGTTGTTGCTAAGCAATAGCAAAGGGTTAGCTCTGTTTCCACTAATGCTATGAGACCTGAGAATGCCGGAAAGGGAGATAAGAAGGTGGAATGCTACAGGAGCAGTAGTGGGTTGTAAAGTGGATGAATAATTCAAATTCCTTTGGACACACATTACATTTCATAAGCCAACAGCGAATTAAATCCGCCATTGTAGCACCCAATTATCTAACTTTCTTAGGTCCTTCTGGAATTCCTCCCAAACTCCCCTAGCCTGGGCTAACCTAAATAATTGTGCATTGTCTTCTCATTTCTCGCAAGTGCTTAGGTGTGTTTGTGTGATCTAGACTGGATGTCATTGTGGACTGCATAATGAAAATTTCCATTCCAATAGCCAGGGAGAATGAAACCAAACATTAGACAACGGAAGCAAAAGCAATACCATAAATGCTAGAGCACCTCTGCATAAATCATTGCTACGCCCTTACCAGGAATACAGTTTTCAGGTCCAGGCAACCTGGTGTTCCTTCCTTCTCTCTGCCAAAAGTAAAGAGAACTCAGAAATGGAATGTCAGAAACAGGCAATGAAAATGATTAGGGGCATGGAAGGAGTCCTGGAAGAGGTGAGACTGAAAAGATTAGGGCTGTTTAGATTAGTGAGGAGACATAAGAGGGGCATAAAAATAATGAATAGCACTGAAAAGCTAGATCAGGTACGCCCTCTCATATAGCAGAAGAAAACAAAGGGACATCTAATGAAATAAGCTACACATTTAAAGCTGGGGAAAGAGGCAGCTTTTTGACATAACACTTTGGAGGGTGTTATTTGAGAGAGGAAGAATTCATTGGTGCTGGGAATCAGGCATTTAGCAGGGAAGTGGAAGCATATTGCAGCTTGATTCTGGAATCCAACATTCTGCTGTCAGAATACCTAGAATTAGTTTCAGGGGTTAGGTTGTATAAGACCACAACGGATGTTCTGGCACATTCATCACTGTTGTGCTAGTGACACTCCTTGACTCCAGCATAGTGCATAAGGGCAACAATGCTGCCAATGGCGGCGGCGGGGGGGGGGGCAGGGTAATTTAGAACCAGTGTGGTGTAGTGGTTAGAGCATCAGACTAGGACCTGAGAGACCAGGGTTCAAATCCCCACACAGACACCACCTTATATACCCACTCAGACATCATAAAGGCAATAAAAAATAAAAATCTCCTTGTGCAGGATCCCATGGGCCTTCTCAAACTACTGGCACAATCCTATGCTCACCACCAAATTAAAAGTACCAGCGGCAGAATTTGCTTAGCAGAAAGACAGAAGACAGTTCAAGACCCCCCCCAAAAGAAAGCAGGTTATATGTGCTGTGCATTCTTCCATTGCATGGACTGCACCATCTGGACTGAGCTTTGAGAAATGCTGTTTGTCTGGGGTGTATGTGAGGGTGGGGATCAGCATAGCTGTCATGTAGCTTGTGTTATCATGAGCCAGGATATTAACCCTTGGTTGCTGTTGTTTTAAAAGAGCTCTAAAGATACTGAAGCCAGAGATGAGTAAGCCCCAGGAGACAGTGTCCAAAGCAGTGATTTCCTGGAGGTGGAGCCCCAGCAGACAGTGAGGCCATTGTCCTTGACTCTAGAGAAGGCAGTTCTGCCCTCCTGCAAAAATTCAGATGACTTCTCCCCTGAACTATCTGCAGCTCCAGAAAGCCTTCCTCCACCTCATCATGCATGGGGGCTATATTTCAATCTTGCTAGAGTACACAACTGCATACAAGAACACCCTGCTTTGAAACTACCAAGAAGGCTTCCTCCAAGGTGGTGGAACTTCACCCACATCTCTCTGCAGGGCTACAGAAAGCAATGATTAGGAACGTATGATCCTCCAGATGCTGTTAGAGCACAACTCCCACCATCTCTTTCCATTGGTCATGCTGGCTAGGGCTGATGGAAGTTGGAGTCCAACAACATCCAGAGGGACACAGGTTTCCATACCTGATAATAAAGCTCCAGCTTTCAAACTAGTGCTAGAGCAACACTTCAATGAGTCATGTATCCAGCCTAATCTTGATTCTTGTTTTTTTCCCCAGAGAGCTCTCCATGGTCCTGACCTCAGCTGTCTTATCTGTGTCACACTTTGCCTGAATAATATTCAGTGGATATCCCCTAGGAGCAGGAGATGTGACTACAATCTCATACATTGCTTTGGTGAATCCAAGACAAACCCTGCCCCCAGTGTAGACATGACATGGATATCTGAGGCGCTTGATACATAAATCCTTAGATGCTTGCTGCAAATGATTCTGTTGATGTCCATACTCGTGTAAAATTGGTCTGTTCGGGTATGCCCACTCTATTACCTATGCATTCCTTATATATTTCTAAAATGCATGAAAACCTTGGAGCAAAAATTTAAGAGTAGAAAACAAAAAAATGTGTGTGTAACAGCCCCAATGAGGTTCTTATCTAACCCCTTCTATTGCAGACCCGCTTGACACACAGCAGACAGATTTATGGTTATGTGATCACACTTTTCATAAAATTGGATGTTTAACTGTGCAATCCTAATATTGCATAAAACTCATTTAGTGGCAATAAATAAGGAAACATTAAAAGTCCAAGCTAGCATCTTCACAGTAAACATTGACAGCTGTATTGATGTGTTCAAACAGCCATTGCTTGAGCTCCTTATTCATACAGTGATATATGATGTGGGACATTTTCACTCTCTCTGTAAGGATGCTGTAACGGGGAACAGCTGCTATCACATCATCAGCTTGCCTGCCTGTAGTAACTGGGATCAGGCCTCAGCCATTATGGTGTGAAGGAGCGATCTTCACAGATAGAACACAGATAGAAAGTGAAAGAATGCTCTTTCATTTTTGCAGCTCCATCCATAGGTCAAGAAAGTGGGGTGACATTCTTCATGGACATTCTTAGCGGACATACAAATGTTTTACATTTTTTCAGAGGCAGGACAACTTTCCAGTAAAGCAGAGATGACAGCGTCATTTTAGGAGCAACTGTAGTTAGTGTCATGGCCCAGGAAGCTTACAGCAAGTTCATGCTCCCTCCTAAGAGCCACCCGTACCTCATTCAGGGCTCTTCCAGCTGGAGGAGGTCTGAAAGATTCCAACTGCATTGATTTGTATATCTTCTGGAATTATTCTCAATCAATTAGCTTCATCAGTCTAGCATTACGTAAGTGTGTTTGTGCTGGTTTTAGAGAAGCCACTCTCCTTCATTCCCTTACTGTCAAAAATTTCTTGATGGTAGTACAGCAGAACAGTCGAAGGTGTAAGTTACTGTAGGAAAGAATATAGTACGGATAATGGAAATAATGATACAGTTCATCTAAACAAGGAATTATAACCCAAAACTGTTTGTTTTATGTTAAGTATTTTTACCCTGCTCTTCAGCTGAAAAAAGATTCCTAGAGCAGCTTACAAGAATCAATAACAAGCAGTCCCTGCCCTCAGGCTTACATAATGCAAAAGGAAAAGGGGTTTGAAGACAGGAGAGGGATTCATCTCATGTGATTTCTTCTAAGCAACTTTCTACAGTGCAGCATTCTGTGCTTTTGTTTCTCTAGTTGGACACACTGGTTTAGCTGGTAGACAATTGTCCAATCTCACCACAAAGATCTACATTATGCAGGCTCTTGATATCTTTAAATTCTATGAAGTCAACTGTGCATAAAGCAACTGCAACAAATCAAGAAAAATGGGAAGACACTAACATTTCTTGGGATTGAGGTTAATGAAGACACCATAAAAATTAGAGAAACAACCATCCTATGGCAACATGGGGGCCAATATGTTCCAGCAAATGGTTGGGTTGTTCACCCATGAAGTAAAATTGGGACATTAAAGACATTTCTACCTGTATGAGCTCAAACCACTGTACCACAAAACTTCTCTCCAGTTTCCTAGGATTGTGAAAATTCCCAGTGGAGAATGTCGCTATCCTTTCAAAGATCACCACACACACACACACACACACACACACACACGTTTCATACAATTCTGCACTCACACGAGGCTGCTCAGAAACAAACTAGACAATAGCTGCATATGTGTGGCCTTAAGTGCCGAGATTTAATACATTAATTATCTGCATAGGGACCCTGATCCAGGCAGGGAACTTAGCATAGGGTACTGGGGACTTTACTCTTTGCCCCTCCCATATGTCCCCAGTTTCTATTGAGGGACTGCACTGGCAAGCTGCATAGGGGAAAAGCTTTCATTTACTTCAATGGGTCAATTCCCCATGCAAATCTCAGGTATGAGGCATCTAATCTGATTTAGGACCATAGCAGGGGATAAAAAGTTAAAGCCCTACCTCTTATAGACATGTATGCATGAAGGTTCTAATCAAGACTGGAGGGCCCATGCTGGCAATAAGGTTACCCACCCCCACCCCCCAATACAGAACTAACATATTGTCTAGTTAGGTTCTGGGCATCCTTGTATGCGTGAAGCACTGGATCGTGCAATCCAGTGAATGAGATTGCAAGATATGATAGCCATGGATCTTCTCCAAAGGTGAAGTTAGTGCTCTACAGACCAGATGCCCTATATATGTTGTGCATGATATTTGATAATGCTCAAACTCTGCAGCCCAGTTGTGTAGAAACAAAATGTTGCATTCCACTGTTTGCAACAACCATGAAATTAGTCAGTGCAATCCTTGTATTGATGCTCCTGCCATGAAAAGAATAGATGTGAGCTCTGAGTGATCCTTCCTTGAGGGAACAGAATGTACTGCAAAGCTTGGCTCTTAAGAGGGCATAGCTGCATAGCATAGAGATTATGATGTAAATGATTACTGTATTTATGAGTTACATAAAGGTATTGCTTTCCATTGTACTGACTTCTGAGGAAGCTGTTATGCAAGAAGCTCATTTGGACAAATCAAGATAGATGGCATTTTACTCCGTGTCCTGTCCTTTGCGGTTGATGGTCACAATGCGTGGGGACAGCCATTCCTCCTGCTTATTCAGGAGCAGCATGGCAGCTCTGCTAAAGAAAACAGATTCTTGTACATAATAACTTGTCCCCGACTCATGTAGCTTCTAATGGAGGCAGAGGTAAAGGGTGAAGTGTACAGATGGAGTGGTAACATGATGGGGTGGCTCTGAGCTAATGAGGCACTCTCTTCATAATTTGCAAACGACACTTTATTCTCCAGCTCTCGGTATTTAACTCGGAAGTCATCAATGTCCATGCATCATTGGAGGCCCGCTCTCATTTTGCAGCGGGGAAATCAAATTATTGTTGTTATTAGTCATTAGGTATTATTATGTAGTTATTAGGCATGATTATAGTGTTCTAGGAGCATAAACAATAATAGAGTCTAGACCATCTCAGAGTGGACCTACTGAAATTTATGAACCAAAGTCAGTAATGGCTCTTCATTTCAATGCATCTACTCTGAGCAGGGCTAGCATTGGTGACAACCCTTGATTTTTGACTGCCAGCAACCCCTTATGACATGCTTTTCCCCCTTAAGTTAGTGATATGGTATATAATGTCTAATGATAATAATAATCACTGCCATCATCACCATTGTCAAAATTTCACTGGATTTTGCCAGCATGTGGATTGGCCCTGAATGATCCACCTACAGATGTTTTAAAATGACCCCCTCGCTGAAGGAAAACACTGGAACGCAATTTGGAGTTTTGCAGGGATGGGAGAAAATCATTTGGTGGAATGCTCCACAGATGGGAACAGCTTTGCCGAAGAGAGCTTTTTCTCCGCCAGCAGTTCACTGTTCAGAAAATGCTGAAGTGAGATTGTGGGTAATAAATAACCATTCTCTCCTAAGCTGGAATGGCTGCATATGGGGTGTTTAGGAATCTGTGGTGGAAAACATACCATGCATTGCAAATGAAGGATAAAAGGGATGGGTTGCAACTAAGATTAATTTTCTCACAGAGAAGCCTGTTTTGCTAATTGCTTTTTGGATGGGAGGAGGGGAGAAGAAGAATTTTTAGATACCTTCATCTGTTTCCTCCTTCAAAACCCCACCCCTCCTTTCAAAGATGAAATGTTTGTCATTTCTGCCTTTTCCACAGTTGGGATGTTCATTTCCTCAGAGGATTCTGGGGTTTGCTTATAAGCTTTACTGCTGCAATTGCTTACATATTTCTCCCCAAGGTAACAGAACTGATTTATTTGCAATCAGTGACAGACATCATGAGATAAGCTCCACCACAGCGTTTCAAATGAGAATCAAGACTTCAGCAAACTATCCTTGTTGATGCATGACCAAGGGAAAAGTTCATTTATTTATGGGAATGTTTGCCCAGACTCTTGGGGAAGGTAAGAATAGCTTTTTATTGTTTTTGTAATTACACATGCACACCTAAATCCAAAACATAAATATGGCTTTTACACAAAATCTGGCCACACAAAAGCCAGCCCAAAGGAAAAACAAAGCTGGGCACTAAATTGCACTAAATTGCTTTAGTAATCATATTCTTAAGTACCAAAGAAGCACCGGAACCCAACACATCTAAATAACAGCAAAATCCTGAATGCTGGCTTACAGCTTATAGGTGTATCACCGTAATCATAATACAGGATTTTTTTAATTATTTTTTTGCGGGGGGATACTGAATTCAATAAACACAGAATCAATAGGAGCATGTCCACATGGCAGTTTATTGTGGACTTGGTCCTGCTCATGTTTTTTTCACAGCATTGACACAATGTCATCCTCATCCAAATGCAATCCCTCCCCTCCCCTCCCCACAATTTAATCAGGATCTACCATTTACATGCCCTCCCCTTGTATTGGATTTTCAGCAGACAGAAATTGTCGATCTGGTTTAAATGGGAAAATACAAGACAATATTCTGATGAGGAAGATGCTGTGTGGATGCTGTTAAAAACAAAAGACAACCTTACATGCATGAGCGGCACCAAGTCCACAATAAGCTGCTGTGTGGAAGTGCCCTAGGGAGGGCAATGTTTAATTTCCTTCTTTCCTGTTTTTACTGTCATGGTCTCCCAAGGAACTCAAGTCTCCTCTTCTCTATACATTTAAAGGAGTATCATACCACTTTAAGCAGTCATGCCTACCTCCAAAGAATCCTGGGAACCATAGGGGCCAACTCCTAGGGACTGAGGTCCCCTTGGGGCCCCCAATAAAATAATTGAGGGGGCTGCCCCCCAACGTTGATGGGCATTGTCATTCACCATATTTTTTGATTGATTATGCAGGGCGGGGTTTCCCAGTATTTCATTCATGTTGGTACCCCTGCTGAGAACTGTAGCTTGTTAAGGGTACTGAGAGTTGTTAGGAGATCCCTATTCCTCTCACACAGCCACAGTTCCCATAGTTCCTTGCCATAGGCGCCATCTCTTGGGGGGGCTGGGAGCCTGGGGGCCTTGGCCCCCACAAAATTTACACTGTGGCTACCCAGCCGCCACGTATCATTTGATGTATTCTGTCTTGTTTTCAAGAGTTCCGCAAGTAAAAGTTTGAATAGCATTTTTATCGGCCTGGACAATGATTTCTTCCAAAAGGAGTCAGTTCTTATGCTTCCAGTTGCTTCAAACTACACGATATTAATAAAAAAGGTGCACCCAGGGTGTACCCAAAAAATTATTGCTCAGCCCCAAATGGCAACTGGCAAAGCCCACTCTTCTTGGACAGTGAGATGCTGCAACAGAAACGAAGGAGACGAGGGGAAGCATCCTTTTACAGGCAACCCTCTGCCCTGAAGGCCGTTGGCCAAAACAGGCTCCTCTCCTTTGATGGAAGCAATATGAGGCCTTCTCCTTCACTGAGATGGAGCAAACACAGTCCCAACTCAAGGCTGGAAGTGATATCTCACGCAATTCCTTCCAACTTCACAGACTGACAGCCCTCCCTTCCAGGCTCTCAAATGCTTCCCACTAATTCTTATTATCTCCTGCTGGCATACCAATGCAGTTGTCTGGAACAACTGCAGAAAGCTATCAGAGAAAAACCTGTAACAAGGAAAGAAGAAAACGAGGCAGGCAAAAGAAGACAAAGAAAAGGAGAAGGTCCTTGGCTCTGAGCTTCCTCTGAAAGGGATTTCCTATTGTTTTTAAAAGCACCTTTTACCTCAGCTGCATGGCTCCTTTCTCAGGCCTGTGGATGCCAGCTGGGAAGAAACAGGTGCAAAGCTGGTTCGCTTTATGAGGTGGCTTCTTGCCTAATAGCCTCTGAACTCCGGCCACCAAATGCATTGCAATTACAATCCCAACCTTGTCCCAGCAATGCCAGAGCAATCTGCAAGCCAGGCAATGCATCCAAGTTTTGTTTAAAACCTGGATCCCTAAGCAGCATATGCCAGAATCTCCATGCCCTCCTTGGCCAGACACTCCCATCCTTTTTTGGCTGGGGAGGATCCAGATCCTTGCAATGAAGTGGTTCAGGAGGTTATTAAAATGGAGAGCAAAAACCTCCTTGATAACTAAAGCATCAGAAAAATCACTTAGACAGCAAAGTGTGCATGGGTGTGTATGGTTGAATGAGTTTTTCCCCACCCTATCAAACACTCTTCCAGGCTCTTGCTGTAGGCTGGAAGTATCAGCGAAGAAGTGCCTTTGTGTTCCTCCATCTTTCCCCATTTTTAAAAATGAGGGTAATAAATGAGATTGGTTTATGCCAGCTGGCATTTTCTCTTGGGGTTGTGTATGTGTGTCAGTCACCCAGGAAGGCACTAGATCCCTTAGATCAAAGTCTTTCAATGATCTGCCCACACATACCTATAAATCACCCGCAGCAAGCTGTTTATGGGGTCATACTGACCACCACCCGGTTAGTCTCAATGTGACTTTGGACATAGTTGTTACTGAGCAATGACTGTCTTATTGTCATTGCAGGACATTTTGCAAAGTTACGGTAGGGAAACGGGGAAACAATGGCTTTCCTCCTGGTCTGGCTCCTGTGTCAAAAGCAACTCCACTCTCCATTTAGTCCAAGCCATACACAAGCTTCAGAAACAGATGTGTCAGGTCTGAAACAATGCCTATCTGCAGTCCAAAAATGTTAGAAAAACATCTGCCAGGTTGAATGAGGGCTTAATTACATAGTGCGTTGCTTGCTGGAGGGAAAGTTTCTCAAAATTCCAAAAGAAATGGCTCCATACTCAGGAAAAACAAAAACCCCAAACCCTCACACACTCCACAAAAAAATAGTTATGGGTTTGTGGTGGGGAGAAGAAATCCTTCTACTCCCTGGATCCAGCAAGTGTTAAAATATAAGTCAGACTAGCTTTTTGATGAGGGGATTGTATGGGTGATGGGCCATTAAGATGTTTTAAATTATGATACTTTTATGGAAATGATGTTTTATAATTTTATACTTTTACAGAAGCTGCTTTGGGACACCTTCTGCCCTGAGTGATGAATGAAAAAATGTTTAAAAGAAATAAAATAAATGAATATGTGCATTGCTGGTAAAGATGACCACACACATTTCCCTCTGCCTTGCAATGCTCATCTAAGCTCCGTTGAGCTGCCTGAATATGTATTTTAATGCAATTGTGGATCTGCATTCCCATTAGGGAAACTTGTTCCTACACAGGACTGCTTGCCCAGGGATCGTCATATGTGAGGAGAAGATAATTTCAAATAGGACTCAAATACTGAGCTTTATTCATTCTACAGTACTTTTTAAATTGCAGTATTGTCACTCCATAGATCAGGATTGGGGAACCTGTGGTCCTCTGGATGTTGCTGGATTCCAAGCAGCTCCATCTAATATAGCCCAAGCTCAGGGATGTTGTGTACCAGTGATTGGTTGGGACAAATGGGATACTGTCCAATTAAGCTCAACCAGTTCCCACTTGCTAGTCCTTACTTACAACCAGTCCAGGAGGCAGCACAGGCTGTTGGCCTTCTCCTTAATATCAGTGTTGGCTTCATAGAACTCAACAAGGAGGAGGATGGAAACAAAGACAAAATTTCCACCTGTCATTGGCACTGACTCCACCTACTGGTGGCCTCCCAGTCTTCTTCCATCCCACCAGTCCCAATGGAAACCAATTTCCACTGAAGGAAGCTGTACCCCAACAGAGTCTGGAGATAATCAGCTCTGCCCCTACATCTTGCAACATTACTATTCCTTTTAACTAGGAATTTTCATTTCCCCGTGTTGCCAAAATGACTCATTTCCAATCCTCTTCTATCTTTCTAAATCCTTTTGTTTGGGCTTTTCTTTCTTTCTTTTTTCCCTTTGCTCCATTTCTACTAGCATTTGAAAACTCTCCCAGTTTAGTAACCTCTGCAGATTTCATTAACCTGCTGTTTATTTTCTTTTCCAGATCAATTAGTGAAGGCAATAAATTAAATGAAACCTAACACCAATTGCTCTGGCACCCCAAGTAGCTACCTCCTCCAAAAACTCGGCACACCGCCATTTATCATTACCATTCATTAATGGGCTCGCGGTCCGTTTACAATCCATGTGGCAGCACTTCTAACCAGAGGCAATTTAAGTCAATTTTTCAAGGAAGGTTTTGCGAGACATGGTATCGAGTGCTTTACGACGCCCCCAATTCTGTTGCATTCCCTTGTCTCCTCTAATATTAATCATTCTATTTTTAAGATATCAAGTCTCCCTGGAATGATTTAGCCTGTATTGTTTGTAGGGGTAGCTTCTGCATTCAGGTAAAAAAAGAGTAAAGGGTGGAAAAAGCACACTGGATGAGTTTTTATGCTGAAAATAAGATGCAGGAAAAGAGCTATGCAAACAATAAGCATTACATTTACTATAACCGCATCCTTTTCTGGCTGGGTGTTCTCAGATATGTACGACACCTGGGAGACCAGGGTTCAAATTCCCACTCAGCCGTGAACCTCACTAGGTGACTTTGGACCAGTCACTGCCTAAAATACCTCAACGGTATTCATACAGTAATATTGTTTCCACACACCCCCTCACTATCCTCTATCCAGGCAGGCAAGAAAGAGGCCTTATTATTATTAAAATTAAATGTATTTACCACACTTCTTTCCAAAGGAGCCTAGGGTGGTACACAACAAGTAATAAAGCCATACAAACATATTCACACACACACACACACACACACACACACACACAATCTTAAAAATTATTCCACTACAGATGAAGACTGGGAAAGTTCTGGACTTAAATAGCTTGTTGAAAGATCAAGGTTGAAAGATGAAAGGATAAAAATACTATAAAGATGGTGTCTGTTAATTCTAGGAGAGGGAGTTCTAAAGAGTAGGTGCTACCATACCTACTAAAGTCCTCACCTACACACTAAAGGCCACATTGTGTGGAATTGACCTCCTGATAAGATCAAATTTGTAGGAAGCCCTTACCTGCAGAGCGCAGTGATTGGGTATGTAAGGGATGGGATGTTGTTTCAGGTGTTATCATATTATCATAGGCGCACAAGAAGTGCCCCGCCAGATCAGGCTAAAGGGCCATCTGGTCCATCATTCTATTCTCTGGGAAGCATCTGATACCTCTGGGAAGCATCAGATTTCAGCAGCACTCTCCCCATGTTAACAATATTTTATTGAAATATAAAAAGTCATTGAAACGTATTGAATTGAGATTACTTTTTTGCAGCTGTGGTGTATCTCACAAATAAACAACATAAGGAACCCCAGACAAGCCTATAGAGTGGAACTCACAGTTCTGAGGCAGAGAGCAGAAGTAAAAGAGAAATGTGGAAGACTTTAGCAAAGATTAAAATTAACTTCAGGGAATGCACCAGGTGAAGTCATCCAGCCTGAAGAAGTGTTCTGGAGGATTCAAAAGCTTGCTCACAACTTTGGCTGGCCTTGTTAACAATATTGGCTTATGATGGTTCTCATATAAATGTGAAATATATATGAAATGTGGCAGCTGCCAACTCGGATGGCTTTAAAAGAGAGCTGGACAAATTTATGGAGGGTAAGGCTCTCAATGGATACTATATTCTCCTTCCATTGTCAGATACAGGATGCCTCTGAATACCAATTTGCTGGCAGCCACAAGTAGGGAAAGCACTGCTGCACTCAGGTTCTGCCTCTGGGCTTCCCAGAGGCATCTAGTTGGCCGCTGTGAGAACAGGATACTGGACTAGATGAACATTTCGCCTGATGCATCAGGACTCTTATTATATTATTACATTTTCATCATCATCATTGTCAGATTGCAGAAAGGGGCTGAAGCTGAAGAACAGTGGATTGTTTACCATCGCCTGGTGAATTCACAGCTAAGAGAAGATTAAATGGGTGACTTCCCAGGTCACACTGTCATGCTACACACCGGCTCACCCATATTTCAAGGGATGTATAAAAATATCTGGGCATCTTAGGGGCAGCAATTAGGTACAGGGTCTATGTAAACAAAAGCTGCTTTCTGGATAGATGAGAAAGGGAAAGGCCTGTTACCGCCATTCCTACAAGACACCACTTTTAATGAGATTATTATGGAGAGGACACTAGAGCCAAGATAGCAAAGGCTAGGGCCGAAAGGAACTGTGTGCTTAATGTACTGTAATTATAACTGCAAATTGAACTTCAGCCCAAGGCTTTACAGCAAAGCCTATAAAAACTAAAATCAATTTTAATCTTTAAGGGCACTTTGCTACATTCTTCTCTGCCAAGGCTAGGTCAGACCAGGTAGGAGCTGCAAAATATGATCTTCATCTCCTTTTGCTATAAATATCATTTCCTATATCAAAAATCAGATCTCTACCAACCACATTACATTTCCCCTGTGGAAAATTATGATAAGCTAGCACATTTTTTTCTAGGGTGGTATGTCTGTTTGACTCCTGTTTTGGAGATTGAGACCTAGGCATGTGCAAAACATGTGTGTTTGTTCCATTTTAAAGTTTAAGACCCATCCAGCTTACACTGCCACCACCATTCCTACAATTTCCAGTGTTTGGGAATGTGGTCCCCAAGATCAAGGAGCATAAAACTGGACACTGTTTTGAATCAAAATGGCGGGCCAACTTTCAAAATTGCACCAATCTTTTGGTTTTAAAGAATTACTGAGCAATGCTGGGTTCAAGGCTGCTAGTTACTTATAAAAACCTTCTAAGTAGGATAGATGGCTGAGGTGTCTCTCCCCAGTTCTCAAAGACACTGGTCCTAGGTCTGCAGGACCTACCACCCGACACAAACAAGAACAAATAAGACAGAATTTGTATTTGTAGGACAGAAAAGTTAACAGCAGGAGGGCTCTGGCTAATGTTCATTGCTATTCGCTCACTATTATTAGATGATGTAGCAAGCATGATATTTTTCATATAAATAAAAATCGTGCCTTTTCTTTTTGCTTAAAATAGATATAGAGCGGAACAAATAATTAAATATATCCATCAAATTGTTCAATGCATTTCTTCACAATATATTTGAATAAATAATTCAGCTTCTTAATTATTCATCTGGCACTAATTAATATTTTTAATCATCCAGGCACCACTCCCACAACTTTGCACATTTTGGAATATATTATGGTGAGCAGTTACATGGAATTCTAAGGCCCTACTCACAGCAGTAAACTTAAGCACACAGGTTTATGTTCTTTTCTGTACTACCAAGATAATGCCCTTCCCTATGTCCCATCATGATTTCCAACATTCTCTAACCAACAATAACAACATAGCAAGAGTACACGTCTGAATATATCCCAGCTTTAAGCATAGTTATGTGGGAGTAAGTTAAAATAAAATTAATGAGATAAAATAAAATTAATGAGATTTACATAAATGCATAAGAACATGTGAAGAACTAGGGTGGATCAGACCAAAGGTCCATTTGCTCTGTCATTCTAGCAGTTGTTAGCCAGATTACCCCCCTCCCCACCCGAAAGTGCTTCTGCCTTCTGGAAGAAGGTATAGGGTTATAAAGGCCAGGACTAGCTGCCTGAGAAACAGTTTCTACGCAAATGCAATTCTGGTTCTAAACGCAGCATAAGGGGTATCTATAGAATAGTGTATTTTTTAGTATAGTGTATTTTATAGTATAGTATAGTGTATTTTAAAATGGGGTTTCAGAGTTTTTAGGGGTTTTTGAATGTTTTATGTAGTTTTTCAATTTCACTGTTCTGTATGGGACAATGACAATAAAGATATCGTATATCGTATATATCGTATCGTATTGTATAGTTTGGCAGGGACAGCCAATTAATTAGACAAAGTGACTCCCTTGCCTTGGGAGGCTGCTGTCTTGTGATAAATGAGGTGGGTTTTTTTTGTTTTTTTTTAAGCCAGCACAGAAAAGGCCTGTTCTCATGTTGCCACCCTCCAGACTTCTCACATAGGAAGCACAGAAAGGAAAGTCTTAGATGATCATTGTCAAGTTTGGGTCAGTTCATAGGGGGAGAAGCAATTCTTGGTAAGAGTGGTTGGCTGAATCCAAGGAGGGGAAGCTATCAGCAGGGTCCAAAGGCTTCACAGGCCACCTCCAGTGGCATAGCAAGGTCAGGTGGTACCTGGGGCAGAAAATTTCTTGTCACCCCCACCCCCACATTGAACTCTAGCTGGACTCCCAAGAAACTGTGGTCTACTCACAGTAAAAAAAGACTGGCTGTGATCTATCCATTGTCATTGCCAGGAGGAAGGCTTGACCAAAGTGGTTGAGCTTTTTTTGGGTTGCTCACCTGCCTCCTTCCCGTCCCATCCCTGCCTTCCTGCATGACTCCTCTAGCAGCCTGAGATTGCACATGGCTGTCAAAACAAAGCGGTGAAAATACCCCCCTTCCCCCGACGGCTCACAGTAGGAGAGAGTCAAGGGCGGGCGGTGAGCAGAATGTCACCCCCCTTGGAGATGACACCTGGGGCGGTCCACCCCCACCTTGCTCCGCCCCTGGCCACATCCAGCCTGTGTGCTGGGAGTTCCACATCCTGGTGCAATCATGCAAGTTTTGGACCATTTTGTTTTAAAAAGCACAGTCTCTAAAATAATTTGTGGATTGTGCAGATTCTTGGTCTCTCCCCGCCTTCTCTTGCAACACACCACGTTTTGCTACATTAATCCTATTTTATGAAAGCCAACAGGATGGCTGAAGCACCTTTATAGATGGAAATGTCTAATTTTACACCTTGAATGCTTTTGGGGATGGGGAAGTAGGGAGTCAAAGATTAAGATGCGTGTCCCTTCCTGCCTTCAGCATTTCTTGCCTCTCCTTCCTCTTGTAAAGTGAAACGCAGAACTTGTAAAATGATCTCTGAAGCAACTGAAGGGGAGAAATGTTATGGTCCAGAACAGCTATTAAATATTCCTTTGGCGTGCATGGTGGATATCCACACACCCCACCCCACCCCTAAATGCATGGTTCAGATCTTCATCAGTTGGTGAAAGCTTTAATATAAAGTGGCACACTGATGTCAATTTAGTGAAGACTTGACTGGAACTTAAGATGAGCATCAAAGAAGTGCAAGATCCAGGAGGGGGAATTTTAATACTGTACTAGTAGGAGAGGCCTAGATGCCACCCTTCCCTTCTATTCAGTGCCCCAAAGCCTCTTCCTAAACATGAAGGCAATCCATGAGCACTGAACTATAATTCTTGACAGGCTGTCTCCTTGTTGATAAAACTTGAAAAAGCAATTTATTCTTAAGAATTTAAAGTAGAGATGTAGGAGAAACCTCTTGACAACTTTCTGTCCTCTTAAAAAAAAAAAAGGCAAGCAAAGAATTAAAGGCTATTCACCCCTTTCCTAAAAATACACCCATGTTGTTACCTTTCTTGCAAAGTCTTCCAGCAGCTCTACAGCCCGTTGGCCTCTCAGAGAGCATCAACAGCACTTCAGAACTTGCTACAAAGTCTTGAGCTCAGACTTCACCAAGAGAGTAATCATCCAGACCTTAAAATGTTTGCAAATGATCTTATACTATTGCCAAATGTGGCCTAGCCAGTGCCTTTGGGCCAACAATAAAGTTTTTGTTGGTAAAAAGCTACTTTTAAAAGAATGGCAGGAAGGAAAGTTTCTAGAATAAGTTTTGTTGCTGTTTTGTTATTGTTATTATGCATACGTGAAGATTTTTGCTCAGAGGGCTGCTCAGTTGCCCCTGCAGTAGCAAGGAAGGGTTTTAAACATTCATGATTCAGGAGAAGGAATTTGTTTTCAAATTGCAGCCATGCCAAAGAAAACAAGCTCTGAAGTCTTGCACTTTGAGCAGCCTGCTAGAAGTCAGAAACAGCCTCTGCTTTCAGAGTGAACGGTGGTGTCTGCAACCAAGACTACAAAGGAAACCTGATAACCTACAAACAAATAATTCTGGGCTGCATCAATAGGAGTATAGCATCTAGATCAAGGGAAGTAATAGTGCCACTGTATTCTGCTCTGGTCAGACCTCACCTGGAGTACTGTGTCCAGTTCTGGGCACCACAGTTCAAGAAGGACACTGACAAACTGGAACGTGTCCAGAGGAGGGCAACCAAAATGGTCAAAGGCCTGGAACCGATGCCTTATGAGGAATGGCTAAGGGAGCTGGGCATGTTTAGCCTGGAGAAGAGGAGGTTAAGGGGTGATATGATAGCCATGTTCAAATATATAAAAGGATGTCACATAGAGGAGGGAGAAAGGTTGTTTTCTGCTGCTCCAGAGAAGCGGACACGGAGCAATGGATCCAAACTACAAGAAAGAAGATTCCACCTAAACATTAGTAAAAACTTTCTGACAGTAAGAGCTGTTTGACAGTGGAATTTGCTGCCAAGGAGTGTGGTGGAGTCTCCTTCTTTGGAGGTCTTTAAGCTGAGGCTTGACAACCATATGTCAGGAGTGCTCTGATGGTGTTTCCTGCTTGGCAGGGGGTTGGACTCAATGGCCCTTGTGGTCTCTTCCAACTCTATGATTCTATGATTCTAATTAGTAGCGTTTCAGCTACCTTTCTTATAGCACCCTGATGGAACTGCTGCTCAGCTTCAAACTTCCTATGCAGGAAGAATATCCAATCATGTGCTTGGATGCATCCAATAAAATGGGAAACACAAAAAAATACAGCCTGACTGCTGTAGTGCCTAAGCAGCACTCCCCTCATTGTAAAAGCTTATGATCACAGTGGTGTATATACCAGAGTTGGCTCAAGACATTTTGGTGCCTGAGACGACATATAAGGTGGTGCCCTCTCTCTTAAAGAGGCTACCTGACTGAAAGCTGAACCTTAAATTCTGGTGACATTGCAGCATTAGGAGGTGCAGGACGCACACAACTCTGTCCTCTCTAACACTTAACTGCCACTGTCCACCACCTAGTAGTGGCCGCCGAGACCATATAACACCAGTCCTGAAGAGCTACATTGGTTGCCAGTATGTTTCTGAGCACAATTTAAAGTGTTGGTGCTGAACTTTAACGCCCTAAAAGGCCTTGGCCCAGTATACCTGAAGGAGCGTCTCCACCCTCATCATTCATTCTGGACACTGAGGTCCAACTCCAAGGGCCTTCTGACGGTTCCCTCCCTGTGAGAATTGAGGTTACAGGGAACCAGGCACAGGGCCTTCTTGGTAGTGGTGCCCACCCTGTGGAACACCCTCCCAACAGATGTCAAGGAAATAAACAATTATCTGACTTTTAGAAGACATCTGAAGGCAACCCTGTATCGGGACATTTTTAATGTCTAATGTTTTACAATTTTTTATGTGCTGTAAGCCGCCCAGCCAGATGGTTGGAGTATAAACAATAAAATTATTATTATTATAGCTGCATCACTCTGCCAAATGATAGGGCTGACCCAGGTGAATATGGCTGACATCTTGGGCTTCTTTTTTATAAGTCATGAGAAAAGAGAGAGAGAAAGAGAATTCCCTCCTCTCTCCTCAGAATATCTATTCTCTGACTGTCATCTAAGAGTCAAGGGTGAAAATCTAAGAATATTAGGAAAAGAAATGGTATGAGATATTCAGACTAATATGAAGCCTGATATCATCATGCTACCATACAACTGGGCAATGGCAGGGCTTTTACAAATAATCCTCAAAGGTACTGTATCTAAGGATGAAAGGAACCCTTCCAATGGGGTCTGCCTGATTGTAACCACTTCTCAAACTCCCCGTTCAGCTGAGATAAGCTGGATAAGAGGAGTCAATCAATATGGATGGAGAAGGTGTCATATATTTCAGATTCATCTGAGGTGGTGGAGCAGCTGCATGACACATGCACGGAATACAAAATGGCCACAATTATAAACAAGCTGGTGCCTGCCACCTTGAATGTTGAAAACAGCACATTGGATTCTACTGGTTTCACTGGTTGATATAAATGCTCAGTGGAATTTGAGACTGTGAAGACTTGAGACCCATGCAGCTTGCAGGGACCAAACAGGTATGCTGGAAATACAGAGAGTGGAAAGTTGAAAGGGGAAAGTACACCTTATTACGATTCAGGCAGCAGTGGGTGGCATGGTGGGGCAGAGCTGTTTACCTGACCTCCTGCAAGGTGGGTGGCTGCTGATTACTGGAAGGCAGAATGGTGAGGTGGCAAACACAACACCACCAGCACCACCAGCAGCACTGTATTGGCTCTGCTGATGTGTTTGCATTGCTCTGACCTCATGTCTCACCCCTCCTGTTAATCAACAGTGACTCACCAGCCAAAAGTTCAGCTGCCAAAAATTCAGGTAAGCACGTCTAACTCTCTCACCCTTTCCACAGTGTTCTAGAGATTTTCTTTCTCTGGTAGCCTATATCTTTACATGTGGCTATAAAGCAAGGATGCTTACTTGCTTCCTGGCTGCTGTTATTTCAGCAGAAGCAGTTTTCATTATCTTGCAGAGAAAGTCATTGTCTAAAGACACAAGTAATATGTTTGTTGGTTAGGCAGCATGTTTATCACACTCTGGACTTGTTTGCAATTGAGATTGTGTTCCCTTGTTCACAAGGCTATCTATCCTGAATGGATGGAAATATGGTTTTGTGACATCTCTGACAAAGCTTTGTTCCTCCAGTGCCTCTTATCAGCCTGGATGAATTTTGCAGGATCTTATTTGGTGCATTGATATTCACAGGCACAATTCGGTGCACAGTTACCTATGACACTTTTTGGTGGAAGGATGCAAAAGACACTTCATCCATACTCAGGAATAACAGATTCATACTTCCAGTGCTAACAATTTAGCCTAAACTGTTGGTTTCTGCTTTCCTTCACTGTGCAGCGAAAGGGCTTGTCACGAGACAGGTGTTTACATTCCACAGTCTGTACTGTTGGAGTTTCTCACGGGAAAGGGAGACTGGATGTGACGTACACTGGTTTCCTGTTTTTCACTGTACTTTGCAGTTTCACTTTGTGATTCTCTCCGAGCTGTCAGGGAGAGAGGATGCATTTCTGCTCCAGCAGAGGCAAGATGTCTTTCTGTAATATACCAGCTTTGAACTATAAATAAAGCAACCAAGAGTATGCAGCACGTACTCCTCATCCTTCCGCTGGGCACGGGACTCTGCTTTAAATCAACACGTGGTTATGGGCTCCAGAAGTCGAATCGGAGTGCCGGCAAAGGATCGGAATGCAGAGGGACAGGTCGGATCGGAATCTGCTCTGCGTGTAGAGGTGATTGATGAGGTATGTGCTACTGCTCCGGGCAGCCTGCCAGCTTCTAGTTAATGGCTTTATGGCTGGACTTTGATCTTTTAAAGCCGTTTTGCCGGGAATAGGCAAAAGGCTCCCAGGCACAAGTTACTATGCTGGGGAAATCGAAAGTAACTTTTAAGTGCGCTTTTGGAATAAGGCAGCTGCAGCAGTGACGCAGCAAGATTTAAAGCAGCATATATGACGCTGAAGGCTAATGCCAGAGTCATGATGGCCCTTCAGGATGCTTGTGGGATTCCTAAGCTCAACAAGAAAAATTACGCCGACTGGGTTCTGTATGCAGAGGCAATTCTGCGGAAAGAGGGTTTGTTTGAGGTGATTACAGAAACCCCCCCAGTTCCAGTTACAGATGCATGGGAAGCTAAGGATTCCAAAGCAAGGGGAACTCTTACATTGATAGTATCCCCAGAAGAGCTCTGTCTATTGCGTGATAAGACCTCAGCCAGAGAAATTTGGGACGCTTTGAGAGAGGCTCACTTAAGGACAGAAGCTGGATCCACTATGTTTTACTTTAACAAGCTGCATAATATGGCTCTTGCTGAAGGTGGAGATGTGCGTTTACATCTGATGGAGATGCAAAATCTGAGACATGAGCTGCAACAGAGAGGACTCAACTTTCCAGAGGCTGTGTATTCTTTCATGATACTACAATCTTTGGGTTCAGGTTGGGAGTCTGTTGCAACCCAGATTGCTGTGCAGCCAACCGCTCAGCTAACAGTGGACTATGTAACTGCCGTGATTTTAAATGAAGCAGATCGCCGGGGTGCTAGCTGCATGGGCAAGGGGGAGTCTTCACAGACGTCATCCCATAGTGCAGTGGAACCACCAGATGGCGCCAAAGCTTTGAAGGCAGTGAAATGCTACTCGTGTGGACGTCTAGGCCATATGAAGAGGGAATGCAGATATCCCAGGGCCAAGACAGAGCAGCGCAGCGAAAGCTCATCGCGCGGAAAAGGCCGAGGCAAAGGCAAAGGTCCGGTGTCTAGGACAACGCAGCACAAGGCTATGGTTTCACGCTTCACTCCAAAGGTTGCAGAGGTCCAGAAGACGTCTAGATCTTTCTTCGTTGTTGATTCAGCGGCGACCCACCACATGTGCAACGATAAGAGACTGTTTGTGTCTTTTACACCGCAGGAAGGTGCGATTCACCAGGCGGATGACCACACTATTCCCAGTAAAGGCTACGGAACTGTTGTTCTTCACAGTTTGGACTTATCGATACAGAATGTGCTTTACGTGCCAGATGCCAAACATAATCTGCTCAGCGTTGGACAGCTGAATGAGCGGAACATTGACGTTTCCTTCAAGAACAGGAAGTGCATCATCACAAAGAAAAATGATTATGTATTGCATGCTGAATATGTTGATCGTTTGTTTGTTTTGTATTATGATGATGTTGAAAAGGATGACACTTGTTGCATTGCAGGTTCTAACAAAAGTTTGCATGCAGAATGTATTCACGATTTTCATAGAAAATTTGGTCATTTGCATTTTGAGGCAGTGTCTAAAATGCCTGCCTTGGTTGAAGGTATGACTATTAAACCCTGCAGGTACCACATGAAGTGCAAAGCATGCGCAGCAAACAAGGTGAAAATGGCTGCGAAAGGTAAGGTGTCTAGTAGGCAAGCTACGGAACCATACCAGGTTGTTCATGCTGATTTGGTTGGACCACTAGCGCCCTCTTTGGGTGGAAATAGATACTTCATGGTTCTCATTGATGCATTTTCTAGATATATTTTTGTGTACAATCTCAAGCACAAATCAGAGGCTTTTCCTAGGTTCAAGGAATTCTGTGCTTGGTTGGAAAATGTGCATGGTAAGAAGATAAAGACTCTTTTCAGTGATCGCGGGGGAGAATTCACTTCTCAGCAGTTTGAAGCTTTTCTGACTGAGAAAGGAATTCAACACGATTTGTCTAGTCCTCGCTCGCCATGGCAGAATGGACTTGCGGAACGGGCAAATCAGACATTGCTTCAAGGGTTAAAAACCTTGCTGCATGATGCCAATCTTCCAGAGAGTTATTGGGCCGAATCTCTCTCGTGTTTTGTTTACAGTTACAATCGCAGGTTATCTTCAGCGATTGGTTGTACCCCCTATGAGAAGATGTTTGGCAAGAAGCCATACATCAAACACATGAAGATTTTTGGTTCTGACATGTGGGTTCGCTCACCACAAAACTCCAAGTTAGACAAGCGTGGATTGCATGGTATCTTTCTAGGTTATCAGAAAGGGTCTTACAGAATAATGATGACTGACTCTAAGACAATTAAGCTCACGAGAAGTGTTGAGTACAATGCAAAGTGGGGGGAGAATGTGGGAATTTTCCAATGTTATCCTGATGACGGTGATGAGACTGAGGATAGTCAAAAGCAACCACAACAACCCACTGATGAAGGTTCTGAGTCTGAATCTGAAACTGAATCGGGTGATTCAGAGGATTTCAAGAGTGCGAAAGCCTCTATGCGACCCTCTGAAAGCTCTGATCAAGAATTGGAGGAACCATTGTTCACAATAGGTCGTTTTTCTCCTAAGAAGGAAGAGGAGAGTGTTGAAGACTTAAGGCTAATTCGTAGGTCACAGAGAGCCACAAAAGGCAGACCTCCAAAGAGATTTGCTGATGAGTTTGCTACGATAGCAGTAACAGCTGTTAAAAGCTCCAAGAAGGTATTTGAACCTTCAAGTTTCCAAGACATCCAGGGTTTGGATTCAAAGGAAGCTGAGCCATGGTTAAATGCCATGAAGGCTGAGCTTGATTCCTTAGAAAGGAACAAAACATGGGAGCTAGTTCCAGTAGTTCCAGGAATGAAACTGCTTGGAAGCAAATGGGTCTTCAAAGCGAAGACAGATCAAAATGGCAAGATAGTCAGACACAAAGCCAGATTGGTAGCCAGAGGTTTTGCACAGGTACCAGGTGAAGACTATCACGAGACCTACTCACCGACAGTGAGATATGAAAGCATTAGGCTTATGCTCAAGCTAGCTGCAGAGGAAAATCTACACATTAGTCACCATGATATTAACACAGCTTTTCTGTACGGATCTCTAGATGAATCACTTTATATGCTTCCACCTGATGGCGTACAGGTAAAACAGGGATTTGTTTGTGCTCTGAAGAAATCCCTTTATGGTCTCAAACAAAGTGCACGGTGTTGGCACACAAAACTCACTGAAGTATTGTTTTCTCTAGGTTTTCAGCAAGGAAAAGCTGATCCATGTGTATTTGTCAAAGAGGAGGGGCAAAAGAAACTGTACTGTTTGTTTTATGTTGATGATTTATTATTCTTTTGGAAAGATGTCGCAATGTACAATAACGCCCTAGCTCAACTGAAAGAGCACTTTGACATGAAAGATCTTGGTGAGGTAAACAACTACCTATCTCTGGAAATAGAGAGAGATCAAGATGGTAACATTCTAGTACACCAGTCATGGAAAATTGCTGATGTGTTAAGCAAACTAAATCTGATGGATGCTAACCCTGTAGACACACCGATGACAACAGGTTATCAGGTAGATGACACTGAAGAAGCATTTTCTGACACTACACTGTACAGAAGTGTGCTAGGCAAGCTAAACTTCATTGCCAGATGTTCAAGACCAGACATTGCTGTTAGCTGTAATTTGCTAAGCAGACAAGTCAACAATCCTAGTGTCAAGGATTGGAAAGCTCTGAAACGCATAGCGCGGTATTTGAAAGGCACTATGCATTACAGACTGAGATTTAACAATCAGAAGTCTGGTGGTCTTGAGATATTTGCAGATGCAAGTTTTGGAAGTGACACTACAGACAGGAAAAGTACGTCTGGAGTTTGCTACATGTACAATCAAGGTCTGTTTGATTGGTCATGCAAGAAGCAAACAACAGTTAGTTTAAGTACTTGTGAAGCCGAACTGAATGCACTATCGTATTCACTTAAGGATTGTGAATGGTTAGTACAATTGTGCAAAGATATGAAAATTCCTGTCAAATGTCCAATCCAGGTTTACCAGGACAACAAAGCATGTTTGGCTTTGCTGAAGTCTGAAGGTTGTAAGCAAAGCACGAAGCACTTGCAATTAAAGTTGCAGCATGCTAGGGAATGTATTCAGAAGGGACTCGTAACGGTGTCCTATATGCCAGGTAATGAAATTCCTGCTGATGTATTGTCCAAGATTGTATCAAGGGATCAACACTGTACCTATGTGCAGAAGTTGGGTTTGTACTGATATTGTACGAACACGCTGCCCAGTGATGTTCACAGAAAGGGGGAGGATGTTGGTTTCTGCTTTCCTTCACTGTGCAGCGAAAGGGCTTGTCACGAGACAGGTGTTTACATTCCACAGTCTGTACTGTTGGAGTTTCTCACGGGAAAGGGAGACTGGATGTGACGTACACTGGTTTCCTGTTTTTCACTGTACTTTGCAGTTTCACTTTGTGATTCTCTCCGAGCTGTCAGGGAGAGAGGATGCATTTCTGCTCCAGCAGAGGCAAGATGTCTTTCTGTAATATACCAGCTTTGAACTATAAATAAAGCAACCAAGAGTATGCAGCACGTACTCCTCATCCTTCCGCTGGGCACGGGACTCTGCTTTAAATCAACATGTTTCCATGATAATTAGTTTCTGGATTTATTGCTGTTGGACCATGATGGAAGTATGGCAGTTTCCTTCTTCTTTATTGTTGCTCCTTACACTCAGGAAGGCAATGCATCTAGGTAATGTTTTTAATAAATAATAATAATAATAATAATAATAATAATAGTGTGTTTCTCAGATGTAATCCACTCTTCATACATAAGCTTCTTTCCATATAGCAGTTTCACAACTGGTGCAATGTTTTCGCCATTAACATAGTATTAAACAGCGTATCTGCAAAAATGGGAGGGGTCACAAGTTGGAAAGAATTTCCACAGTGTTCTCACAATGTTTAAACGTTTTCTTGGACCAAATCATCTGCATTTTTGTAAATGCATACATGTGGATGAAACCATTGCACACAATATTGTTCTCTTTATGTACCAAATGTATTCAAGTCGTATGAGTGGCACATACATGGGCAAGAATGATTTTTGATACATAACTACAAAAACCATGATGCAGTGTGTGTATGCAAAAAAAAAAAAAAAAAAGCGTATGGGAAATAGAATGCCAAGGCCCTTAAGTAAAGTGAACAATTCAGAATATTATAATGAATGGCAGTATGAAGGGAAATGCAGATTTTCACATAAAGCCACTCTCCGGGGGTTTGAAACAGAAGCTGGAAGGTGGAATTCTGTCTGAAGCCTTCACATATATGATGTTATAAGGTAAAGTTACCAGCCGTCCATGTTTCCCGGGGAGAGTCCCTGGATTTACAAATCAGTCACCTGACAAAATCCAGCTATTTAGCAGGAAGTTGAAAAGTGTTCCCGGATTCATTGAAAAAAATCTGGTAACCTTATTATAAGGAATGAAGATAACTATGTGAAATTAGCCATGAATGTGCACCACCATGCTGAGGCTCACAAATTAGTTTCAAATAAGCATGTAGTTAGTGGGAAACATGGAACAGGTTAACATACTGACCCAGAGAAGAAATGTCTTTGCTTTATTACTTCAGCACCACCTTCCTGCTTTTAAGTCACATGTAAAAGCTGATTGACTGGGAAATAACTCAGGCTGCTTAGCAGATAGGCAGGCAAAGGGTTAGTTTTGAAAATTGGGAGTTATTAGGTCAAGAGAGCGCCAAGACAGAACTCCTGGAAAATCAGGGTCTTTAAAAATTCTTCTAGCTTTATGAGTATCTGTCTGACTAGGTCATATTAAAGCTCTGATCCGCACAAAAATTAATTCCCAGTTGGATTTTCATCTCCGCTCGTGTCTTCAGGTCAAGGAGTCTGGCTGGGGAAGGTATTATTAAGCATTCCACTTCAGTCTGTAATTAGGAACAGTTCTTTAAAAATGTCTACAAGACTGTCTTGAATACACTCATTCAGAAATATCCTCCGAGTCTCCCCTAGACTGAGCACTCTCACCTTTTATTTCTCAACTCTGCTTTTGCATTGTACTCGTTGCTGTTCTTGATTAATTTGAAATAAGAGAAGCAACTGGGAATGTTGCTTACGTTACATACCAGATTCACAGGAGCAAAGGGCACCATTAACAGATGACACACGAATCCAAAATATGCCTTAAATGTTGCCAGAATTACATGGTCAAATTATTCATGACTAATTAGATTATGGATTTGTGAATTTACACTCGATGTTTGTTTTGTTTTACAAAATAATTTCCAGGAAAGCATTTGTTGCTCATTTGTATTCCAAAAAGAGTGAACCTATCTTTTCCCAGCTAATTGTTTACAGTAACTATTCACTAATAGCCACCCTGAAAGTGGTGTGTTTGTACATCAGTGCTTTGAGTTGGGTGTCCTATTGACTAGTCAATTGCATTGCAACACAGTACAGTGATACCTTGGTTCTCAAATGCCTTGGTACTCAAACAACTTGGAACCCAAACACTGAAAACCTGGAAGTAAGTGTTCCAGTTTGTGAATCTTTTTCGGAAGCCAAATATGCTCTATTTTGAGTGTTACGCTTCTGTACTGAGTACCACACTTTCATTTTGAATGTTATGCTGAGGTCCGTCTGTTTTTGCTATTTATTTTGCATTTTTGTTTTTGTGGCTTTTTTGTTTTGTTTTTGTGACTGTGTGGAACCCAGTTAAGCTATTGATTGATTGTGTGACTGCAGTACATTGTTTATTGCTTTCATTCTATGGATCAATTAGATAGTAAAATTCATTAGATAGTAAAATTCATGTTAAATTGCTGTTTTAGGGGTTGTTTTTAAAAGTCTGAAACAGATGAATCCATTTTGCATTACTTTCTATGGGAAAATGCGCCTTGGTTTTGGAATGGACTTCTGGAACGGAATAAGTTTGAGAACCAAGGTACCACTGTATATGGTTATGTCATCTGTAGGGTCATTGAAAGAAAAATAGGAAACTGTCTTATACTGAGTCAAGCCTCTGGTTCATCTAGATCTGAATTCTCTACAGTGATCAGCAGTAGCTCTCCAGGAGTTCAGGAAGGCACGTGGGGATGCTGGGGATGGTACCTGGAACTTTTGCATGCATTAGAACTTTTGCATGTATTGGATGTTCGTTGCACATACTTGTCTCACTTTTGTTTTGAACACTCACAGCAAATTGGCTATTTCATGTCACCAGTTTGTACAAACAGAGAGCTTGCTCTGGAGCATGATGTATTAGAAATGAAGAATAGTAATGGGACACAGAATTTGCCTTGTTTTTGTATCTGTGCATTTAAAAAACATTGATCTAATTTTGAGTTGTTCTGTGTACTCTCTGCTTAGATCTGTAATTTAATGCCTGCACCACTCTGTATAAAAGCTCTATGTTCCCCTATTCATTCAGAATGAATATAATATTTTCCTCTCTGGGCCAAAGTGAATAGAATTCACCAGTACAGGAACCCCTCCCGAATGGATTAAACCAGCCAAATTGCAGACAAATAGGTCCAGGGACTTTTACTGAGAGAAATAAAAAGGGTTCAATTTATTCCATAGTTTGCTATGGAAGGGAGAGAGAAAGCAGGTGTTCGCTTCTTTCTTAACTTGAAATATTTAAAAGGTGGATGAGTTGTGTGTACATTTTTTTAATGCTTTGCAGCTTCACATCAGTTTTTCTTTGTGGTAGTTGTTTGTGTCTTCCAAAAGGGTTTACACTGATTTCCTAATAAGTCTTTACATGTCTCTCAGAAGCCTTACAACATGAGGCTGTCTAGAATGCTGCCCATGGAGTAGTGAAGAGCTTTGGGATTTTGTTGCTGCTGTTAAAATAGAGCTATATTGGCTTTAAAAACAAACAATCCAAAACCTTAAATAAAGCTTTTAACTTTTAAAAACATCCTCTCTGGCTGCACTTCAACAACAACAACAAAAAACCTGCACAAAAAATCAGAACCCTCCATCCCCACAATCCAGATTATTTCAGTGATCTGCAGTCAACATTTTGGACAGGCTCACTTCCTGCCAAGTATATAGACATGGAGATTATAAAGCAAAACATACACCTGACTTCAGGAGGGAAATGACATCACACTTTGGCTTGAAGGGGAAGGGGAGAGCCCCATATCATACTGATTTGCCTGATCATTTAGTCCCCACACAAAACTGAAGCACACCCATATTACAAAATGTTTGTGTGATCTCTACTCCACATTTTGTTGTATGTGCATAGGCTCCGTTCAGATATAATGATGACCAAATAGAAGTTGGGGGCAGAACCACCAAGTGTAATCCTGTTCCCCTTCCTCTCACATCCATTCCACAACAGGAATAGCCATCAGGATGTTCTCCAGACATAGGATTACAACTCCCATCAATCCTCAGCATTGGTTGTGCTGCCTGGGGTTGATGGGCATATTCTCTAATCTGAAGAGCATCAAATTGGCTACCTTGTTCCACAGGGATATATAATCTGAATAGGACTTTCAGAACTTTTTTTTGCTTGTTTATTAAATAGATTTATATTCTTTCTTTCAACTTGGATCTCCCTGGATACTACTACTACTACCACCACCACCACCACCACTACTAATCTATTTATTTATACTCCACCTTTTACTCTGATGGGGCTCAAGGCAGCTTACAGATAAAAACAAGAATTGCTAAAACATAGAGGGGGGGAATAAGAATTAAGAAACAATTAAATTTTAACAGAATTAAAACTATATACATATATAAAGTCTGTTTAAAACATACAAATAATTACAATAAAAACAGCACAGCACCAGCCCTTTGATTAAAAACAGACAATTCCCCAAAGTCTGCTTGGAACAAGGAGGGTCTTCATCTCCCAGCAGAAGGACAACAAGGAGGGAGCCAGCTTCTCCAGGGAGGGAGTTCCAGAGTCTGGGAGCAGCCACCAAGAAGGACAGTTCCCACATCCCCATCCAATATGCCTGTGAGGGTGGTGGCACCGGGAGAAGGGTCTCCCCTGAAGACTTCAAAACCTGGACACATTCGTTTGAGGGAATATGGTATTTCAGATAGGCAGTTGGCTGGCTTTGGTCCAAGCTAACTGGCAGTTGGAACAAAGCAGTCTTTCTGGCAGGGAGTGGGAAAGCAAACTTCCTGCAGCTGCCTCCTTCTTTTCCCCATGGATGCAGCCAAGCTGGTCTCTTCCTTACCATAATGCTCTCCCTAGGAGATCCATGCTGCAATCTCTGAAAGGCCCTCCGTGCCCTGGGTGGTGGCAAAGGCCAGAGGGTGTTTCCCTTCAGACTACTGTGCACAACTGAATATTGTGGTTCGAGGACCCAAACCCCGCACAGTGGAATGAAACACAAGGACACGTGATATAAGGTTAATGGGCAAGAAAAGGCCACAACTTTATTGATTACAGCAAGTGAAAAAGTATTGGCTTAGGCATTGGATTACGTCAGCTGACTCCACCCACTCGGAGAGGGGTGAGTCTAAAAAAACAAAGGGGGTTTATTCACCAGTAGGTGGAGCCTGTTGATGCTAATCCAACTATAAGCTCTCCCCTGATGTCACCAAGGGTCGTGCCATGGCCTCCCGCCAAGCAGGCATTGGACAGAATACACGACCGCCGGATTCCTTTAACGGAATACCCAAAAATTGAAGGCGCAGGCGATGGCCACACCTAGCCCTTCGACACCACAACACATTATTCCAATGCCTAACCTACCCACCAATACCACGAAAGTTGTGACGATTGCTACGAGGTAGGTGAAAAAACCAAAAGGCCTAATGCCAAATGGAAAAATTCCTACCAGGCCCCCCGGACAACCAGGGCGACCAACCTAAGGTCCATAGCAAGGCCAAAAGAAAACTGGAAACCCTGCTCTAAGGGAGTGGAGGGTGGGTGACTCGCGACGGGATGACAAAAAGTGAGGGCTGGAGGCTGGCGCCGCAGCAATTTAGGCTGCTGTACACGCCCCCTTGAAGGCACCTGGTTGGGTGCCTGTCCGAGGGCATGGGCGCCAGCCAGGTGAGTGGGAGGCAGGGGGCAAACGCCCCCTGCTTGAGGCAGAGTCCGGCTCCCGGCCACAACCACTCCCCTCTCTTGCAGGGAGGAGAGTCTTTCTTCCAGGAAGGTGTGGGAGCAGGATATATCTCAACATTTGACATGGCATATTTTGAATAGAACAGACTTGGCAGGATATTCATTCTTTCAGGTGACAGCAACTGTAAGTCATTGGCATGCTCAGTCAAATCCCTTTTGTTGGGAAGGTTTTATACATGTGTTTATTGTGAAAAAGATGCCACTCTACTGATCTATTATTAGATCTTCAGCATATCAGTGTTAGCTCTTTCTAAGTAAAGGAACAATCACATACTGATCATATGACAAAGCAATTACATAACTCTACTGCCATGCTCCGAAGATTTACTAAGAGGCAGTAGAACATTGTTCATTATTAATTTGACTTATTATTTGCTCACTACAAAAGTGTCTCTAAGCAACTTGCCAAAACTTGAGATCCAAAGACATAGCATGAAAACAACAAGAATACATTACAATAAAATAATTGCAGTAACCCATAAACAGACCCAGAAAAACAACAAAACTTCAGCAACAGAAAACAATTATCGGTCATCAGCAGACCATTTATCATATTCTATCAAATGCCTGGCAGAATAGATAGGTTGTTACCTGGGGCTGGAAGAATGCCAATGGTGATGCAAAGAAGACCTAAGTGGGATAAGCATTTCATGAGTAGGCAGTCATGGCTGAAAATATCCTCTCCCTTGTTCATCTGGAGTAGGGTCTCACATGAAGACTGAAGGGCCCAGGTAGATTTATATGTCAAGATCTCCAATGAGTGCTAAAAATGTAACCTGGAACCAGGTACATGAAGTGAGAACATAAACTTTTAACATGATAGGGCTGAGTGTAATTAGGACTTACCAATGTGATGGGTTGGGAAGAGAATGCCCATCACAATGTAAGAACAAAAGAAGAACTTCCTGGATCAGGGCAATGGCCCATCTAGTCTAGCATCCTGTTCTCACAGTGGCCAACCTGATGCCTGTGGGAAACCCACAAACAGGACTTGAGCACAAGAGCACTCTCTGTTCCTGGGCTTCCAGCAACTGGTATTCATAAGCACTGCTGCCCTTGACAAGAAGTAGAAACCATGGTTCCATAGTGGGCAGGGAGTTTCAAAGGATGCAGAAGGTCCTCTGTTACAAAAGTTTATCTTCCGTGAGTTGGGACTGAGACCTGGGTGGTGGAGCTAGTATGCTCCCACCCACCAATTGTCTACCTAACTTAATTAATCAACACTGAAACATAACACCTCAAGAGACATGGGAAAATAAGGTTTCTGTTTGGTGTTAGAACACTACAACAAGCCATTTCCATATTTTCAGTAGCTCCAGGATTCAACTCTATCCCCACAAGCAGAATACTGTGAGACTTGACATTTGGCTGAGGCCTCTCTTGAGCATCGCAGTAACGAAGGAAATGGGGGTCTGGGCTCATACTTTCTTTCTACCTCCTCTGGTTTATGCAGCTAATATTGCATGCGTGTTAAAACAATATGATTATGAACAGCCGCCCTCTAATGTAGTTTTCGCTGCTGCCTACCAGCATGGATCACAACCTGACAACGTGAATTCCCAGACCTGATATCCTCGACACATTTGCCAGTTTATATGCCTGATATTTTCTTTCCAATAATAACTTCCCTTTAGGCATGGTTATTAAGGCTGCCATCTCTGTGAAATAGCTTGTGTTCACTGAGGCAGGCGCTTAATGGGAAGTGATACAGTATATAGCATGGTTTAATCCAATACATTGAAGGAGGTGAAATGATAGACTTTTTTAAAAAAGTCATTTAATCCACCTAATTACTTAGCACGCAGAAAGTGGGAGAAAAATTCTGCGCTTGAGGGGAACGTCAGGATATTTGATTCCCAATATCTTCACAGGGTCAATAGGCGTAGAGTGTTGAAAACAGCACAGCGATCGCTAAAACATAAACATTTCCATGCCAGGTTAGAACAATGAACCACCCAGCATTCTGTCTCCCAATCCAGACCCATAAGGCATTACCATGCAAGATGATTTCTTCACCTCGTTAATTTTCCCTGTGTGGTGGTCACCTGGACAAGGTTTCTATAAAAATAACAGCTCTGCCTTTGACTGTCATGGCTAGAGGCCAGCAATACACTACAGTATCTTTATCCATTTATCCTATCTTCATCCATTTTAGAGCCATAGATGTTTCAATGATTGAGCCACAGATAAATCCTTAACGGTGAATCATTGTATAAATCTTTGATGATTAAGTGGCATATAACTCCTGACGAATTTGACATTTAAGCCATCTAAAAATCCTGTTAAATGAATAAATAGTTGCAAATGGTTGTTGCTACATGGCTATGTATTACCCCCAGTGTCAGAGGTAATATGCCTCTGAATGCCGGTGGCAAGGAGTCATAAGCGTTGCTGTGTTTGTGTCCTTTCATAGAGTCTCCTGACTTACCAACTGATAAGCATCTAGTTGACCACTGAGAGAACAGGATACTGGATTGGAGATAGGCCTTTGATCCGATCTAGCAGGACCGTTGTGAGGAACAAGAGAAAGCCTCCCAAGAGAAGCCCTTCTGGTCCCATCACTTTCCAATCTTTGGGATTGACTGAATTGTGGCTTTGCTTGTCCTTCTTGCTTTTTATATCACTTTGCTTGACTTTGTGCTATCCTTTTGGCTTCTTTGATGAGTCTATGTAAGTTTGCTTCACTACTTGTTGCTATCCTTATATTTTTGTTTACCATTTTTTGTTCAGTTTGGTTTAATGATTTTAATAGTGTTGATTATCTTGTTAATTTATTATTATCACGTCGGGGTCACCAGATGTTGGGTTGAAATCACGACAGACGAGTGGTGAGTGTCAAAGGAGAGGCGTCTGCCGGGGCAAGCCCCGGGAACTCTCTTTTACTGAATATTACAAACATTGCCACAGGTGTGCTTGTGGCTGATTGGTTGATACAAACACAAAGCATCTTGTTGCTGATTGGTTAACATAGGTACAAGGCGGGAATTACATATTACATTAATCACTGATAGATTAAAGACTGGGAACGGAGCTGGAACTAGACAGGCATGAAACCTCCTAATTAAATTATAACTAAAGATTGATATTGAGAGAACATAACATGAAGGAATACAACAATCACGTTCCGTAGATGTGGTCAGCAATGCATTAAGAACAGGTCAGGATACACTGTTTCATGAACTCAATGGGAACTGTTCAGAACATTCTCAGACTCTTGTGCAGAAGCAGAGAGAAGATTATGAGCGAGACTTCCCAGAATGCAAGAGAAGAAGCAATAGTGCTAAAAGCAAGACTTTCCCACAATGCCACAGTTATGTGCAGTAAGAGAGCTGCAGAAAGAAAACTTCCCTTCATTATCCACTTGTGTTTCTTTTGAAGGCAAAGCAGAGATAATTAAATAATAACAGCTGGGACCTTCAACATAATGTTGCAGTGCAAGATACTCCAATATATTCCTCCTCCCTACAAGTTTTCCATCCACCTGAAAACAGTCAGTCAACATACTGTTTCTACTAACCATGCTCAGTTATCATTAGGCAAGAATGTCCCTCTAATTTGAGAGTTGAATGTACTATTCATCCTGCAAAGTCTTCTAAATTTTAAGCTTCATGTTAATCCTGCATGTATAACAGAACTGCAATATTCATCACAAAAAGAAACAAAATGGAGGGTGGTCATATCCAGGCCAATCGGTGTGATTTTAAAAGGGGGGGGAGGGTAAATAGGGGTTATTTTGTAGTCATCATTTTTGCATACCGCAATTGCCCTAAAATATGCTGCTACAGTTAGAAGTTCTGCTTACTTGGGAGTTATTTTGTGGTTTCGGCTCTCTCAGCATTTATAAAAACAGATCTTCCTTTCCTTCACCTTCTTCTGCCATTATTAAGTGAGGTCAGAATGCTTCTGAAACCCTGCAAGTCTAATTATCCACAAAAGTAATTAACATTTCTAATAGAAACTGCCACTGTTGGTTTTCATTGGGGGGCTGCCGGAAAGCAATAAGGTAAAGAGTGAGGTAATTAAAAACTCGTTATTGCAAGGTCCCCTTTACGCCCTCCATTTAACAGCGCCTTTGCTTCATAAATGGCTAGACTGAGATTCACTCAAGATGAAGCTCATCCTCTCTGGAGGGGTTGGTATTAGTTTTCTTCTCCACTACTCTTGTTGCAGGAAGGACTTTCTCGCAAGGAATGAGGAAAGGGACAGCAGTACACAAAGAAATTATATTCACCTCCCAAGTCCAAGGAAAATTAGCTTCGTCCCTGAACTCATCTTGGAATCTGACACGTGACCAGACTGGAGCAAAATGCATCGTGATGCTCCAGAGAGAGGCTCCATCTGCCCTCTACATTAAAGCAGTATCATACCACTTTAAAAAGGCATGACTTCCTCCAAAGAATCATGGGAAATGTAGTTTGTTGTACCATCACCCAAGTTCCCTCAAGAGGAATTGATTGTTAAACCACTCTGAAAGTTGTAGTTGTGTGAGGGGAATGGGGGTCTCCTAACAACTCTAAGCAGCCTTAAGAAACTGAAGTTCAGAGGATTTTTAGGGGGGAAGCCATGACTGTTTAAAGTGGCATGATACAACATTAAATGTATAGTTCATATAGGACCAGAATTACGACAGGACCATGTCAGCATCGCCCTAGAGCCAGTGCACCAACTGGACTCTTGCACCTCAACCCCGACTGGGCTAGGCGAGCTGGATAGCACCGCCAGAGACCTCCTTCTCACAGGAAACGGTCACAGTGCTGTGGACTCACAGCTCAGAGCTGAGAGCACCGGATTCACTGTCTCAATAATACAGTCGTTGCGCAGCAGAGTTTTGCAGAGTCTTGCAGAGTATAAACCACTCGGAGAGCAGCTCTGTAGAATATCTTCCTTTTATTCTGTAACTACAACTATGATACAAAACTATATACAGAGCTGAATATTCTAAGCATAAATCAATGCTACACTGAGAGTCTGCAGCTGCTCTTAGCAGCAATCTTATCTCTAGGATCTCTAACACTCTCACTCTCCGATACACTGACTGACTCTCTCTCTCTCACACACACAGATATGTTGCTGGGCAGAATAAGTAGATAGGCAGGACACGCCTCCTTCTCTCTGGAGAGTCAGCAGAGACCATCAGGAGATGATCAGGAGATTCTTGTGTATGGGAGGGGTGAAATCTCCTCATCCTCCCCCATTTCATCCGACCATTTCAAGAATCTTTAACATAACTGCAATTTGCACATACACTCCAAAAGTTGTTCTCTGCTTACAACCTTGGTTAACATATCTGCAGGTATCTCTCTCCCGGCATATAAAACACTTTTACAATACCATTGAATAAGCAGCTTCTGGAAAAATCTTCACACACATTTCTTCCTTTCAAATACAAATTGACATTTCTAATTAGGCAGATTTGAACAAACCATTTTTCAGAACTCAAATACACGCTTTCCTTCAAATATCAGGTAAGGAAATAAATAAAGCGTTTTGTGCTACTACTCTCAGCACACTTCATGCTAGGTTTGAAAACCCCACCAGAGTTGCTCGTGACCGCAGTCTTTGCAAACTCTTCAGAAAACCTTTTCGGTGGTACACCCTTGGTTGTTCTCTCGGACCTGCGCAGAACTCTTTGATCCTCTTGTTCTGGTGCTTCCTCCTCTTTGGGAGAATGGGGAGCTAAAGTATATGAAGCTGCTAAGTCTGAGTCAGCGTCAGACTCACCTGAGGCTTTTGGGCTCTGATAATCTGTGCCATCATCTGGAACTACATTGGCATCAGGATTATCATCACCAATAACACTTGCCTCCCTCTTAACTTTCTTTGCCCCTTTTGCACCATCATCACAAATGGGATGGCACTGAAAAACGCCAACTCTGTCCCATTGTGGATTGTCATCAATACTCCTGGTCAGCCTTATGGTTTTCGTGTCTGTGATCAGAACACGATAAGACCCTTTCTCATATCCTAGGAAAACACCATGTTCTCCACGCTTGCTCAGTTTGTCACCCTGCGAGGTGTGCACCCAAACCTCCGAACCAAAAATTTTAAAATGCTTTACACATGGCTTTCTTCCGTGAAGCATCTCATATGGGGTGCAATTTACACTAGACTGGTATCTCCTGTTATACACATGACAGAAAAACGAAAGAGCTTCAGCCCAAAAAGGATTGGGCAGCCCTGAATCATGTAACAGCGTTCTGATTCCTTGCTGCAGAGTCTGGTTTACTCTCTCACATAAACCATTCTGCCAGGGTGATCTGGGCGTGGCTGTCCTATGCTCAATGCCCTGTTCAGAAAGAAAACTCTCAAACTCTTCTGAACAAAACTCTCCACCCTTGTCTGTGAAAAGAAAACGTACATTCTCATTATGTACATTTCTGAGCCATTTACAAAACTGGCGAAACTTGGTAAAGGCTTCAGCCTTTTTCTGCAGCATATAGACCCAAACATATTTCGAATAGGAGTCTATCAGAACCATGAAAAACCTTGAATTGCCTCTAGAGAGCGCTAGAGGCCCCACTAAGTCTGCATGAATGACTTCATATGGTTTCTTGGCCTCTCTCCCAGACTCTGTACCTTTGGGAGCTTGCCTTGCCTTACTCTCTGCACAAGAAACACATTTCATGTGGTAGGGACATTCTTTCAACTTCATACCCTGAACCATATCAGGCATTTTTGCCACAGCCTGGAAATTCAAATGACCATAAACGCGATGGTAATAATGAATACATTGGTCATGCAACTTCTCATTCTTATCTACAGTTAAATTGCAATACTTTTTCTCAGTAGCTTCTGCAGTGCCTGTACCTGAAACAAAAGGCAATTGGTACAAACCATTTACACATTTTGCATACAGAATGAGCTTGCCATCTCTAAGAATTTCACAGCGAGATTTAGCAAACACCACCTTAAACCCTTGACGATCAAGCTGGGAAACACTCAACAAATTGTCCTGAATATCAGGCGCATACAGGACATTCTTAATAGTTGCATTCAGGCTCTTTAAGAACACAGTTCCCTGAGCCATACTCGTGAGAACTGTCCCATCTGCTTGATGAATTTCTTTCTCTTGCTTCTCAAGCTGAACAAAGAGATTCTTATCTTTGGCCACGTGGTTTGAACAGCCAGAGTCGACCACGAAGAAACTCCGCCCACGTTGACTGGAACAGCGAGAGATCAAGGCCTTTGAAGTAGCAGGTGCATGGGGATTTCGTCCTCCTCCCCCTCTGCCTCTGAAGTTTCCCTTCTTCTTTGAAGACTTCTTACACTGGAAACTCAAATGGCCTTGTGCTCCACACGAAAAGCACCGCTTCAATTTCAAAGCTTTAACAGCAGCAGTTTCACTTTCACTTTCCCCTGCTGAAGACTCAGGCACATTTTCAAGCATATTTTTAACAGCACAGTCCCGGCTTTCTTTAACAGCCTGTCTGCGATCCCACTCATTCAAGAGCACGCTAGACACATAATCTTCTGTTAGCCGGTCAGAAGGCATTGTGGAAATCTGGGCAGCCACTCCATCATAAGACTCATCTAGGCTATTGATCATCAGCATTGCAAACACAGCCTCTGAAATAGCCAGGTCTCGCTGAACAAGGTCCTGTCTGAGACGCTTTAATTGAGATAGATGGCTAGGCAAATCACCACCTTTCTCCAACTGCAGCCTGCACAGCTTCTTAAAGAAAATCACACTGGAACCAGCATTCTGCCTCAGATGCATATCTCTCAACTTATGCCAAACAGCTTGTGCAGTCTCTTGACCCTCTAAGTTCACCAGCAAGTGGTCTGAAACACTCAAAACAATTGTCCCTCGGGCTTTCATATCTGCAGCATGCCACTCAGCCCAATCATCATCATCCTTATCTGGAGGGTCATCTTCTATCGTGTGAAATAGCTTCTCCCTCTGTAAAAACGCTTTCATCTTTACTTGCCAAACTGCATAGGTTTCAGGCGTGAGGAGAGGAAAGGACAGAGCCATCTGGCCAGAATGTGCACAGGCCATGTCTGCTATTACTTAGAGCAAGACACTTCCCTCGTGCAACACAGATAAAGCCTTGACTCCCTCAGCCACTCTCTCTCCCACTCAGAGCGCAATTAACAGGCAAACAGGGATGCTATCTTCTTCCTTTGGCAGTCAGCAACATACCTCCATAAATCAAGCAGCAGCAAGAGCAACAGCGGCAGCTTGAACACTCTGCTCCAAAACAGCTCTGCTTCTGGGCACCGCAAATCAGTCCAGCATGCAGCGTCCGTTCCACCGTCCGGCAATCAGCAACAGAAACCTCTGGCGACTGGGACGCCTGGGACGCCTGGGATGACTGGAACAACGCCAGGTCAGACGACTGGAACAACGACTGGGCCCATAACCGATGTCAGCATCGCCCTAGAGCCAGTGCACCAACTGGACTCTTGCACCTCAACCCCGACTGGGCTAGGCGAGCTGGATAGCACCGCCAGAGACCTCCTTCTCACAGGAAACGGTCACAGTGCTGTGGACTCACAGCTCAGAGCTGAGAGCACCGGATTCACTGTCTCAATAATACAGTCGTTGCGCAGCAGAGTTTTGCAGAGTCTTGCAGAGTATAAACCACTCGGAGAGCAGCTCTGTAGAATATCTTCCTTTTATTCTGTAACTACAACTATGATACAAAACTATATACAGAGCTGAATATTCTAAGCATAAATCAATGCTACACTGAGAGTCTGCAGCTGCTCTTAGCAGCAATCTTATCTCTAGGATCTCTAACACTCTCACTCTCTCCGATACACTGACTGACTGACTCTCTCTCTCACACACACACAGATATGTTGCTGGGCAGAATAAGTAGATAGGCAGGACACGCCTCCTTCTCTCTGGAGAGTCAGCAGAGACCATCAGGAGATGATCAGGAGATTCTTGTGTATGGGAGGGGTGAAATCTCCTCAGACCATGCTCCTTCCCATTAATCCAGAGGTGAGGAACCCTTTACATTTTCTCATAGATGGCTTTTCCATGGGCTACGTTCTCTAGTGGGCAGCTTTCTGTGTGCCAGAGCTGTGTACTGGTGGTGGGCAGGAGGCAAAGCAGATGAGACTACGTATGCTAGACTATGTTTCAGTCAAACAACACACACACAAACACACACACTTATGCATCTAGGCAACAATAGCTATTATCACCATTCCAGGACACATCACTCGAGAGAGCTCAAAGAAGGGTGATGAAGGGCACGGCTTGGAGAGAGTGCCTCATTTTGCACTAGGAATAAGTGGGCAATAATAAGGGCAAGCCCAAGGAAATTAAGGCTGGGAAACAAAAGTTAAAAGGTCAATGGGCCCTAATCTACGACAGTGCTATTTTTCTAGAAAAAGAGGTGCCAGAACTCACCATGAATGTCTCCCTTGTTCTCTTATAGTGGCAATGTCGCCCACCTGAGAGGTGCCAGAACTAAGTTCTGGCAAGTTTCATCTGAAAAAAAGCCCTCTCTATAGACATCTGTTTGGGCTGCCAAGTGAACAAGGGAAACATGACTAATTCAGGCTAAATTCAGCACAGCTTGGAAATGGCACACCTGATATGCCATTTGTTATAATTCTCAATGTGCCTTAGATATATTTGTTTTATAAATCCCTCCATTATGTTTTTGTCTGCTTCCCATCCCATTGTTTCATGCTGATCTGACCATAAAGGTTGCATGTGTATGAACTTTACTTTAATTAAAGTTGTCCTTTCCTACTCCATCCTGTTCTGCCACAAGAGGATTTTACATACCAAGACAGAGTTTGGGGATGCTGGTGGATTTGTCTGGTCAATCTGGCTTAAGCAGAATATTTCTCCCAGACTACACTAAATATCAGATTCACAGTAAAGCACTGGCCTGCCTGAGGGAGCATAATCAAGCGTTACTGACCTGTTTTGACAACATTTTCAGTACTGACACCCCTTAAAGAGAGCAGACTTATTGGCTGATTGATTATGTTAACGTAAAACCCCCAAATTCTAATCATGTACATAAGTTAAAATTGTGCCTAGATAAAATAAAATATATGATAGGAATCACCGAGAGATATTTCATGTAAACCACAAAGGTATTATCAAGATTATTTTCTTAAGTGGTCTATAAATTATTATTATTTTTTTACAAAATTGTTAGGCCATGACACAATTGCCCATTTAAGGCGATAATTGGGTGAGCAATGGTGCCTTCCCCACCTCCATCACATATATATATATTTCCAGTGAAGGCAGGGACAGAAAATTATGTGATATCTGAGGGGGAGATAAACACATCTGCCTGTGGGGAGGGGGGTCTTACAGAGCCAGCCCTATCATTAGGCAGAGTGAAGCAAGCCGACTCTTTTTCTGGAGTCTCCAACCATTCCCCTTTGTTGGAAGACAGAGATGTGTGCTCCACAAAGCCTATCCTGCACCCCTTGAATTATCCTGCTACTTTCAGGTGTGTTGGAGGATGCTATCCTGTTTTCAGTATTGAAATAAGAAAGCAGTTTATTTGCCTTCTGTAAGTGGAATGGGGAAGGGCACTTTTTATCTTTTACCTCAGGTAATAAAATGTCCAGGGCTGGCTCTGCATTCTTAGTAAACCTATGCTGAGGTGACCCAAGGGCTTTCTAACTATTTCTTTCATATTCTTTTAACTTTGTTAAAGAGCTTCATTAATGATTAACCGTGAAATTTTGGATCACAAAATTTGTGCTTGTTTTATGCAGTTTTGTGCTGTGTACCCTATGTTTTGTATGGTCCCCCAAACTGAGTAACAGACACAGCAAATCAGGGTTTCAAGTTAACACCCCATAATCCAATATTGTCTGATCCCCTTCAAACTGATGCCAAAGTTTTGTGCTTGTTTGTGTCACAAAACTTGCGTTTGAAGTGTTTGAAACTATTGCAAAAGTTTGGCACTTGTTTGGAGTGAATTGGACAATGTTGGGTTGTGGGGGGGTTAGGGGGATACCGTGGCTCCCTTTTTGTGTATCGATTACTTGGTTTGCAGGCTGGTACAAAATGTGGGGTTTGTGATACAAAACAGCACAAATGAGCACAAAACTTTGGCATCAGTTTGGACGGGATACAGAATTTCAGGGTTACACATTAATGAAGTTTTGTTAAAGGTAACGTCTTCTCACAGGTTAGGAGGCACAGATCCTGCACTTTTAAAACAGGAGTGGAAGAATGTCATTGCAAATGATGCCATTTGATCATGTGGAGCTCTAGAGAAAAAAGATGGGTCTCTTCTAAAAGATGGTTTCCTTCTTTCCTTAGAAAATGCTTACCACATTCCTCCCGGGCCATTGCTCTGATTTAAATGACCACCAAATATGAGTGGTTGAATCCGTCAGTTTCAGTTTCTTCTTCTTCCAGTCTTTAATTTGGTTTGTCCCTTTTCCACGTATGCTTGCAATCCCCCACCCTCCAATATTATTTTACAATCCTGGGTTTTTCACTTCCATGTTGTAGCTCTGAGAAACCATGTTCAACTTTAAAAACTTGATTTACATAGTAATCAGATGCTGCATTAAGTAACACAAACATTTTGCAGCTACTATATCTCCATTGAAGATAAACTGTACTGTTTGTACCATCTGTAGAGTTATAATGCAGATGGGTGTGCAAAATACAAGCTCTGTTTTCATAAGCATACATCACCTTCAAGGCAACATTTTGCCATCATAATTCCAATAAACCATTGTTGTTGGCATCAGTCTGTCTCGAGAGACAATGGAGTGCACCTCCAGGGGTGAAGCCAAACCTCTGCATTAACAGCAGTGAAGTGATTTCCCCGGGGCACAAGCCTGGGCAGTGTGTATGGATTATTCTGAAATATTCCCTAATATAGAGCAGTAAACTGACCCAGTTAAGACACCATATTTGGGAGTAAGACAACCCAGTGATAAGCAGTGGTGTCAGGCTAGAACCTTTCAAGTCTGATCCTGTTATTTGTTCTATAACCTGAAAACAAACTACTCATAAGACTCCCACAAAATTAAAGGAAGTACTTAGGGTCTCATATTCAGACACAGTAAGCGATATCAAGGTGTCATTATGTACATAATCTTTTCTTCAGTGTTTTTCTTCTAGACACTGCTTTCCCCTGAAGGTTTACATGGCACTATGAGATCTACCCATAGCTGTCAACTTCCCACTTTTCTTGCGAGGAATCCTATTCGGAATAAGGGAATTTCCTTTAAAAAAAAGGGAATCACTGGCAACTATGGATCTACCATCTGCTCCAGACCCCACATATGAAGGAAGCCCCCCCCCCATCACCAAACTTCTCCTGGCTTTAATGCCAATAAAAGGTAATCTCAAAATGCCAGACAGATTTCTTGTGAACCATGGTCTTAGTTCATATTTTAATTTACTATTAAAAAGTAATTACATTCCTCATAATGCCTTTACAATGACTTTACTGTGCTACTTCCTAATACTATGTACGCCTTCTGATATGGTAGTAGCATACAAAAAGTAATATCTGTCATTTTAATGTATTTTTTTATTAAAGATTTCTTGGTTTACAAAAATATGTGCAATGTCTCTTTTTTCAAGTTACATTTTCTACAGATCAGTTTCATTTGTTGAGACATTAGTGTTACATTAGGAAGAAAAGGGGGAAAGAGGTGGAGGGGGGCTTGGTGAGTGGGGGTGGGGTCAGGTGGCAATGTTTCTATTTTACTTAATGTATGTGTGGGGTTTTGTGTCAGCATCGCTTGTTCAGGTTCTCTTTGCTATTTGCTTGTGTTCCTTTGGTGGTGAGAGAGGTTGGGGTTGGCCTAGGGCATGGTTGTTTGTTTGTGATTGGCTGTGGTGAACTTTGTTTTCATGTGTGAGTGGGTTGGGTGGGTGTTTTGGATCAGGATAGCCATATTGATTCTTATGCTGTTGGTGGATTCTTGTCGTTGTTTTGTTGGGCTGTGTACGTGATAAAGGGGAGCCATACCGGGGTGAAGGCATCTTCTTCTATTTGTTGCCGTGTCAGTTTCAGTTTATTGGTTAATTTTTCTAGTAAGGCTGTTTCCCATACTATTTGGTACCATTGGTCCATGCTTACTCCTGACAGGTCTCTCCAGGGTCTGGTTACAATGTTTCTGGCTGCTGAGAGTAGGTGGGTTATGAGTTCTTTGTGATGTGAGTGGAGAGAACTCTTTCCTTCATTTTGTTGGAACAATGAGCATCTACAGTATTTACTGAATCCCAGCTCTGCCCTACAAATCAGTCACACTGGAGTGTCCCGACGCTCCAGTTTCTATTGGCACCTCTGAGTAGTTAACCATCCTCTGAGTAGTTAATGGTGGTGGGCATGTTTGCACTGTATATTTAGAGCAGCTGTGGGAAACCTCTGGTCCTCCAGACCCTACAGCTGTCATCAGCTCCAGCGAGCATGAACAATGGCCAGGGAAGATGGAAGTTGTAGTTCAGCAACTTCTGGAGGGTCAAGGATTCCCCACACTTAATTTCAGGATGCCTCTGCTTTACACTTCATGTGGGCAACACCACAGTGTAGCCAGGGCAGTTTTAATTGCCACACGGAGTGCAAATTGGCTCTGCCATCTTTTCCTCCTGGTTTCCTTTATCCAACTCATTGCATGAGCAGAACGGAAGAGTCTGGCACCTGAATCATAGCAGTGTGGAACCTCAGGGTATGGTTTTAGCACACAGGGCTCTTCTCCACACCCTCCAATCCAATGCTGATACGAGCAGAGGAAAGTTCAAGTGCCACCCAAAAAAGTTGCAGCAATTAGATCATATGTTGGCTTTTGCAAGCTAACTTAGTTTCCACCTTTCGCAATTTGGTATGCTGTTTCCATGGTTTCATGCTTGGTTGAAGATGGAATATATTAAGCTACCCAAAATACACTGGGCTGTATAGCAGTCCCGTCCCCCCCCAGACTTAGCATGTGATCAACTGATGCTGAATATCCATGTGCAATGAAAGATGAATGGGGCAAATGAATAAAAGTTATTAAGAGAAACCCTGGTGAGATTTTTTTAGAGGGTGTGTGTGCATAGGGAAAGTGTCGTTGTTTTTAAAAGAAACTGTAGAATGACAAGGGGCTCTGTTTCATTTTACAATGAACAAGCTGCCTTGCCTCATATATCTGATGTCTACTGAAAATTCAAGTTTTTCAAGGCAGATGTCTTTACGCTATTCAAGCATCTGTGTGCAATAACAAGCCATATTTCACATGCACATCACAGGTAGCTTTCATATTATTGATTCTGGAATTAGGAAGGACTTTGTTCCTTTAGTGACTGGGCGTGGGTGTTAACTACAGTGTGGAAGGAGTGTGGATGCTTGTAGTATTGCATTTATACCTGCTTGTGATCTTCCTATAAGCATCTGGTTGGCCACTGTGAAAACAGAATGCTGGACCACATGGGCCAGGGGTCAGCAAGTTTTGGGGGTCCATAGGTACATTTGCAAACCAGATAAACTGTTTTGGGCACCACACACAAATGCACCCAAGCATGCACCACAACCTAGTTTATTGGGTTATTTTGGAAGGGAAAGAACAGGGGAGACGGACTCTGGGGCTACCAACAAAAGCATCCTTGCGTGTATGGGCAGCTGCTATGTTGGTAACCCCTGGGTAGCTTTTGGTTTGATCCAGCAGGGCTATTCTTATGTTTGTTTGTATATGTTAGATTTGGTCCCCCCCCAACTATGGGCCTTGGTTCACTTAGCCTTGAAGTTCACTAGATGAACTTGAAACAATCACTGTTTTTTTTAGCCTAGACTACTTTACAAAATCCTTGTTGGGATAAAAGGTGGGGGGCATGTGGGACGTCTTGAACTTCCTGGAATAAACTTAATACTCTAGAACGATGTATTAAACGATGTTATCATCGAAACAAAATGGACTTAAAACAAACAAAGCAGCCTGGTTATGAATCTGCATGCTTAGTGACCACAGAAGGCTAATTGATAGGTGTGTGTGTGTGTGTGTGTGTGTAAAACCAGAAGGAAAGGGAATAAATGGAATACCTTGAGTAAGAACACACTGGACTGCAAATGTTTGTTGAAGCTCCCATATGCAAATGCTATTATTTAATTATACAGTAATACCTTGGAAGTCGAACGGAATCTGTTCCATAAGTCTGTTCAACTTCCAAAATGTTCAGAAATCAATCAGAACCCCCAGAAGTCCCGTCGGACGTTTGGCTTCCATAAATACCGTATTTTTCGCCCTATAGGACGCACTTTCCCCCTCCAAAAATGAAGGGGAAATGTGTGTGCGTCCTATGGGGTGAATGCAGGCTTCACGCACCTCTCCGCAAGCAGCGGGAGCCCAGCGCTGGGCTCCCGCTGCTTGCAGAGAGTTGCCTGCATGCTGAAGCCTGCGCTCACTGAGCTCAGCACGTTCAGGCTTCGTGGACCTCTCCGCAAGCAGCGGGAGCACTCCCGCTGCTTGCGGTGGGCTCCCGCTGCTTGCGGGGAGTTGCCTGCATGCTGAAGCCTGCCCGCGCTGAGCTCAGCACGTCCAGGCTTCGTGAACGTCTCAGCAAGCAGCGGGAGCCAGTGCTGGGCTCCCACGGCTTGCAGAGAGCTGCCTGTTTGGGGGCTGGGGTCGGGGGAAGCTCGGGCTTCCCCTGCCCCAGCCCCGCGCCTGGGGTGGAAATAATTCCCCCCCTTTATTCCCCCCCCAAAAAAACTAGGTGCGCCTTATGGGACGGTGCGTCCTATAGGGCGAAAAATACGGTAGTTCGCAAACCAGAATAGTCACTTCCGGGTTTGCGACATTCGGGAGCCAAAACGTTTGGGAACTGAGCTGTTCGAAAACCAAGGTACAATTGCACCCCACATTGGATTCAGAAGGCTTTGAAGTGGTTAATAATAAATTAGCACCACCATCACAATCAAGTACACAGTATGAACAAAAATTAGGCTATCAACAGTGAGTGAATGCAATCAAACAAACTGGCACAAAATCACATAAGCAGTCAGAAAAGGTAGCAAAACTTAAGAAAAGGGACAAGTGAGACTCATCAACGTCAGCAAGTAGGACAATCAAAACTATGGTCGCCATATTTCAAAAAGTGAAAATCTGGACACAAAAGTCCGGATGTATGACAGCCCTAATCAAAACCATCATTCAGCTGACCCCCAAGAGCATTGAGAAAATGGTGGGGAGAACCCCTTGGAATGAGTGCTGCAGGGTGGGAACTTTTGTGTATGCTTAACTGCTAATGGGAAAATAGAAGAAAGACAGGCCTCTCGTGGATTTTGGCTGCAGCTTTTCTGGGTCAGGTGCAGCACTGATGGATTTCAGCAGGGCCTCATCAAATTCCTCCTTCAGAGGCAGAGGGGGAAGTGGGGAAGGTAATAATGAAAGCAGAAGGGCTGGGATGAAGCAGCTGTACTAGAATGATCCTCAAGGCTCCATTAGGTAAGGAACAGCTGAGAAGCAAATCAGAAAGAAGGTGTGAGCTCTCGCTAATGCCCATTTGTTTCAAGCCATGATTTATCACTGTGGTCTCCACTCACATATGTGACGTGAACATCAGCAGATTCCATACCACCACCGCTTATTCAATCTGCCTCTTCAGATTCAACAGACGTCAAATCCAATATCTCGGGGAGGCTGCTCTGTTTGCACAGCCTGACAATGAAATCTATATCTTTATTCACAACATTTAGTGAATTCATAAACCAGGTCGATATCAGGCTAATGGTTATTTCATCTCTCTGGATCGATTCAGAGCTGGTCCCTGGAATGCAGATTGATGTTTGCATGGGGAAACGCTAAGACCCCTGTCACCTTGGATAGCCGAGAACTGAAAGGACAGCGAATTAATGGTGCAGGCAGCAAGACTGACCTCCAAGCAAATGGTACAAGAAAAAAAAAAATCCATGTGAAATGTCAGATCAAAATTGTGGCTGTGGAAAAAAAGAGAAGGAGCAAACAGTGCGAGGGTGGGAAGCTCAACTTAACATGCTTGCTTAGTTGTTAACCAAATCTTGTGCTTTTAAGCGTGCACTTTGAAGAAAATCACACAATACTTAGGGAGACTTGGGTCTCTATGGCTACACTCTGGTGCATTCTTACTAAGGAGCAAAGTCAATCTGAAATTCGTATGACTAGTTTGGGAGTAAACATGCATTGCACTGTGGACCACAAAATGGTAATGAAAAAGAGGGCAAACCTGAACATTCTGGATCTGTGTCTGGAAAGGCTATGATGATGTGCCTGAAAGACAAAATGCTATACTGAGGCTGGGTAGGTGGAGCTGCTGCTGGGACCGTTTTAGAATGATATATCTCATATCATTCTAATAACATTAGAAAGGTCAGTGTAGATCCAGCCCTAGTCAATTGTGAGTTGCATAAATGGCATCTCAACTAGTTTAGCTCTCACTCTTATCTACAGGTATGCTAGAAAGCCAGGTCTTTGTAGTTAAGCTATTCACACCTTGCTTGTATCTCACTGTTCCTTTGGGGAACACAAGCCAGGATGTGCCTTGGCAAGAGGGAGAGTGAAGAGAGAAGGATTTGTGTTTTTGTTCAGGTGGTTATGGGTAGGGGGTGTTATGGTAAGCAGTGTGGAGTGGGATATGGTTGGAATGGGGCTGTAGCATAGTCCAGATGGCTGTGGACCATACCTCTCCCTAATCTTTCATCCATCTTGCAGGAACTTGATGGCCAGGTTAATAAGCCATGTTCTTTAGTCTTACGATGTTTCCAAAGTGTCCTGATATTGTTTCATCTGGTATTGTAGGTGTCTGGTATGTTAGTTTCATTGTTTGTTATTCAGAGATGGATGGATGGATGGATGGATGGATGGATGGATGGAAAAAGGGGTGTAGGGCTAAAGGCACAGAAATAAATGTATCGGATGTGTTATCTTTTTGTCAACCGCTTCAGGACTGTTCTTGTATTAAGTGGTATATAAATATATGAAACCAACATGGTGGGGAACATCCCATTTTATGCTCACACCAACCCTGTAAGGTACGGTAGTTTGAAACAGTTACCTGCTCAAGTTTCCTCAGTTTCCTTCACGGCTGAGGGGGAATTTGAACCAAGCAGTCTCTATCTGCTCCACCCCACTGGCTTTAGGTCCTTGCCCTCCTACAGAGCCACCTCTTTATACTTTCCCCACTTCTTGTAGGATGTTGTAATATTGGGTGTTTCAGCGTAGCGTTGGAGAAAAACCCCTAATACACTTTCTGTATGTGCACAGTGCACACTCACAAATAAAGGCCCTGGGCTGTTTCCCCCCACACTTCCATTTCTGAGAATTACAATCATTTCTGCACTTCAATGAGTTTTTAATCACTCAACATTTTCAGCTGAACAGCCCACTCTACACCTTGAATTCATAGGTGTGGAACAAAGAAAAGCGTAGGCTAACAAGGAAATAAGAGTTTTGATGGAATTTTAATAAAGACATTCACTGGCAAAAGCAGACCCTTTTGTCCTTTTATTAACATAGACTTCTAGTCGTTATATCTCTTTCCCCCCCATGTTTAAGGGTGTGTGTTCAATGTAGGAGAGGGTGATCTAGTACAAAAAGAGGAAGTGAGCAAGAAGAGCAAACAGTCTCTCAAGCACTGTGGATTTTTGAGGGGTTATTTACCGAGAACTTTTGCAGGGACCATAGGAGGTGCTGCTGGGTGCAATGGCACCAGTGGGTGCTATGCCAATGACTACTGAATTAACGCGTACATCACGTTCTCTATCCAGTCACTTTCTTTTCCTTACAGTCTGCTCTTGAATTATTCTGCCATGAATCTATGCTGTCTAATTTATACAGCAGGCTGCATAAATTGCTGCTTAAACATGGAGCAATCTTGGGGAAAGAAACTAATCCCAGGGTACATCAAGCCATGCCAGATTTCAACAAGATTTTTTCTTATAATGTGCTGTGTTGATGGGACAGAAAAATATTACTAGAATTAAAATTGCAGTGATAGATCTGTTTGGAGTCAGAAGATGAGTAGACTTTATGATGTTGTAAGTTTACACAAGAAATGTAGAACTTGACAATTTAACAATATTAATGATTTGAAATAGCAATAGAAAGAACTATTTTTTAAGGGAATGCAATACAGAGTTGAGCTTTGCAGGCTCATTTTTCGAGCAGTGAGAGTAAATCAGAAAACTTCAGAATAAGTCAGGCAGAACACAATAAAAACACGAAAGGCGTGAAAGGTAAATCTTGTCTTTATACTGTATAACTGTAGTGATTATTAACAGATATTTTCATAACTATTAGAAATTCAGAATAACATCAGAAACACTCCTAAAATAACTTTGCTGAATGTTGCAAGAAGATGAGAAAGCACTGACATTTTGCACATTTTTAAGTCAGAAAACTACAATTTATCATTCTAAAGGAGCTATGTGCCCCTATGCTAATTCTTCACAACTCTCCTTTTCCCATCTCCTCATGTTCATCTGTCCTGGCTTGTTAAACCATTGTTTCCCATGATGTTTGAACAGTGGTTTAATCACTGCTAACCCCCCAGTTTATGAAAACAGAGGGTGATTAAACCACAGTTTACTGGTGAGCAAATGTGGTTTAAGAAACCAGGATAGAAGCACTGAAGTTAGATCTTTTGGGAGGAGGGAGCACATGAACATCCTGCTCATTTATGGCCTGAAAAACTATGACCTTTAGGACTTACATGTTGATGTCTGAACCTAGCCGGTGTGTTGTATATATTTCAAAAGATAAGACCACAATCTGGGCCTGCATTCTGAACACTTGCATGGTCTTGAATGAGGAATGTAACTTCAGCATTTGCTCCTCTCTTCTGTTTCCCTTTCTTTCTTTCTGATAAATAATGCAATGTCCTCCCATCTCCTCAGAGATATGCTTATCCTCATAGAGATACCAGTGATTTAATTCATGTCTGTAGCGATTCCTGTGATCGCCAGATGAAAGGTGCTTTATCAAGGCAGAGTATTATTCTAATTAAATACAAAATGGCTGAATCAGATGATTTAAAGAGTAAATACTCAGCAGGGGAAATGATAAAAAAAAAGAGTCGGTCTCAGCCAACTCTCTCATTTCTCAGCAGGAGGTGAGAAGAAAGGAGCAAGATGAGAAGGTAGAAACAAGTCTTGTTCGACAGATGATCTACTTGTTTCAAAAGCTTCCCTACAAGTCAATTCATTTATTTTGCCTGGTTGTTTGGGTCTTAAAATAAAGATTGCCCTTGCTCAGATGGCACTTGTATTTTCAGAAAGAGATATGAAGAGTGGTCTCCTAGGCCCCATTGAAAACTAGTGTAATCCAAACAGCATATCAATTAAATTATATAGCTGGGGGCTGCCCCCTTGCTTGATTCATTCACCAACTCCCCTACCAATCCCCCACATTAACCACCTAGATTTTCCTCTTTCCACCCTATGTAACTACTAAGTTCACTTTTCACTTCCCAGCCCATTCTTATCTGTTCTGTTATTCAGCCCTGCTTCAATCCCATTTTCATGCCTCCCCTCCCCTCCCTTTGTGCACCCACATTGAACACAAACCACCTCCATGGTAACCTCCCAAGCAAAGCTTCTGACAGTGGAGGTAGAACATACCTATCATGGGTAGTAGCCGTTGTACTTTTATGCTCTATTTCTTTTATATTAATATGCTGTTCATTGCTTTGATGGCCACACAACTGAACAATGTATGTGGATACACGCAAAGCTCATACCCTCCAACATTTTACACTGAAAATAGGGACATCCTATTTAACAACAACAACAACAACATCCCCCATATCTGACTGGGTTATCCCAGACACTTTGGGTGGCTGCCAAAATATATAAAAACATCATAAAACAATAAACAATAAAAAACTTCCCTATGCAGAGCTGCTTTCAGATGTCTTCTAAAGGTTTTATAGTTACTTATCTCCTTTATTCATGGGTGGCATAACTCCATACCCTCCTACATTTCTCTGATGAAAAGCAGGACACTTTGGGATCAAATCAGGAACAGGAATGGCTTCTGTAAATCTGGGACTGTCCCTGGAAAATAGCGACACTTGGAGAGTCTGAAAGCTCTGTGATACAACTTTATGCAGTCATGGCTTTCCCCCCAGATAATTTTGGGAGCTGTAGTTTGTTAAAGGGTGCTGAGATTTGTTAGGAGACCCCTATTCCTTTCTTAGAGCTACAATTTCCAGAGCAGCTTGGGAACAGGGATCAATAGTTAACCACTCTGGGAATTGTTGCTCTGCGAGGTAAGTTTGGCTTGTAAGTAGAAACAGGGAAAGGAAGAATCTGGTCTAAGGTTGGCTGGCTGGTGGTTAGGATCATGGGCCTGATGATGATTTGAAACCATGCTGGTTAAAACTATATTTCAGTGCAGAGAATCACCCTCAATTTGTATTATATTACAGAGAATCATCCTCAATTTGTAGACGTGTCAGGTGACAGTTCTCTATTTGAAAGACTGCTCTGTTTGAAGGGTTGTCTGGTCCAAGTCTCATTTAAATATAAAGAAACTTAAGAAGGGAGAGCAGGAGAGACCTTGAAGTTGCCCATTAACCTAATCAGCAGACTGACAGCACACAGACATGTCACCTGCCCACAGTCTTCCCCACTATTAAAAGTATAGCTATTATTTTCTAAATTTGCTCTTATGGATATAAATTTGCATGCATAAACTTAATGCAAATCTGTATCCTCTTTTGTCCTCCTTTTTGTGATGCAGGATGGAGCAGAATGGGGGTACAGGGAGGTGGCAATAATTATTACATGAGGCCAGCCTAGAGTTTTGGAATAGATGGAGAGGGTAGCTCTCCATGGCAAGACATTTGCTGGACTCATGTTGACAACAACAACAAAACCCAGGAGGGAAAACCAGAGACCAGAAAGAATGTGAAAAGGAGAAACTTCTCGAAAGTGGCTTTCTCCTTTTCTGCATTTTTTCTGGGCCTCTGTTGGGCTGCTGATTGGCTAAGGTGATTTCATCTACCCACTGAATCATTCCCAATGCTCTTAATTATAGGTTTCATCTTAGGCTTCAACCCTTCCCTAGGACTTTGGAAGCAAGGGTTTGGCTTCCTTTCCTGTAAACATGCCCCCAATTAATGCAAAACCTCAAAGCATCTCCATCTTCATTCTGAGCTTGGTCCTTTCAGCCTCAACCAACAGATCCTCCACAACCTTTTGGGCATCCTGCTGCTTTGCTGGCGGCAATTAGCATTTGATTGCCTTTTTCACATCCACTCTTAATTAAACATTTTTTGCAGTAAAACAGAAGAAAAGGGGGAACTAGGAGTGCAGGACTAACTTTAAAGCAACCTTTGCTTTCCTCTGCTGCAATCTGAAGGGCCTTCCAAAGCAGCATGGAAAAAGACAGAAAACAGCATAGACAATACGGAACAAGATGGAACAAGATGGACCAGTGGTTTGAATAGATATAAGGTATCTTCCTAAATCCTGACCTGCTTATTTCAGTTTTGGTTTACTGATGGAAGCCAGCCGTCACAAATGGCGCTGTTTAGCATTTGAAAAAAGACACAGAGAGCCAGCAATATTTTCAGGATGGTATGAGCAGCTCCTTCGACCACTCTCCTCCGATTTTATTCTCCTTTGTTCTCTCCTGTCGCATGGCCGTTTGCCAATGTCTCACGTTACCTCATCCGGTCATGGCTTTTACCCACCCATCGTCATATAAGGTAATTACTGCCCAGAGGGGGAACATAACTCCATATAAGGTTATGCACTTAATACACTGCAAGGCACGGACATGCAGGTCACCGAGGTCAGCGAGGCACCAGGTGGCGCTACAAGCCTTTGCCATGACTTCATGGCTCCCACAGTTTACTCCCTGGATGCCCTCTGGAGTGGAAATCTTGAAGTTAGAATTACAGTCTGATTTCTGACATGCTCATACTCTGGAGCTTGAGATTTCAGAGTTGCAGCCTGACAGTCTCATGCTCTTGAGCTGAGCAAGAACTCAGTTCCTCTCCCTTGCAACGTCTGACCATGTGTTGGAGCAGGGTGGGGAACCCCAGGCCTCAGGGCTAAATGTGGACCTCCAATCCTCATTGTCTGTCCCCCCCAGGCCACATCCACTCCCCAGCCACATCCTCTGTTCATAGGCCATACCCCTTTACTGGGCTTGCATTACCCTCAGACAAAGTATCTTTGTCTGGTTGGAATGTGACCTTGAACATTGTTAATGCCTCTTGCTTGCTTGGATAGAAGGTAAAGAGGTGTGTGAGAATTTCTATAGAAACCAGAAAGACAAAAGGTACATCCATTGCTCAGCCCACTCTAGCCACTTCTCCTGTGCACCACTGGCAGGTGCCTCCTGGAAGATTGCCCAGAGGAGAATGCAGTCCTCAGCCTGCAAAAGGTGTTAGAAGATCAAAATGTGGAGTCAGACTATGGGACCATCAAGCGCAATACTATCTACAATGACTGACAGTAGCTATGCAGGAGTCTTTCCCAGCTATGTCGACATGCTCTGGGATTGAACCTGGCACCATCTGCATGAGAAGCACATGAAGCTATGGGCTTCTTTGCTGTGTTGAACTCCATAGAACAGTTGTCATACCTCCTCCGTGACCTCCGAAAGCTCACAATTCTACTCCAAGCTAACTCTTCATTCCATCTATGAACAGCTCTCTCCACTATGCCTGCAGCCAACTCAATTTGCTACACTCTCAGGAGCATTATTCATTCTTTTATTCGGTTGCAATTTTCTCTCCAGTTAACTAATACCAAGCAACCCTCCCATTCAGTGGCATTTATATCTTCAAACAGTTATACAGAGACAGTCATGCTACTCCTTTAGTTAAGTCGTATAGGTCTGGTTCTTTTCATCTTCACAAATCTGCACCTCCATTCTGCGTGGGGTTTGGGTTGGGGTTTTTTTATTATTATTCCGGAAGCCATTGTTCTTTTCTATACTACTCTCTTCAATTGTTCTTTCATCGTGTCTCTTTGTCGCTCATGTTTCAAAGACTCTTTCAATTTCTCTTTCTCCTTTGCAGTCTTTCTTTCTACCTCTCTTATTTCTAAGGCATCACTTGTCGCAGGTTGAAATGAAACCTGATATCCAGCGAAACCCAGTGGGGCTACCTTCCCCACATTTCCCCCCTTGCACTCATTTAATTATTTCTTCTTCCTGCTCATTGGGGTGTTTCTTCTTATTAAGGAATCAAGATAAGAAATTCTACATATGATACCGTCAAAGGATGACTGATTCATTGATCTGTCTCATAGAAGTGTTCCAACGATCATAAATCTCTTGCCACAGTCTCACTTTCTTTTTTTCAGCTGTTGTTCATGTTCTTCAAGATCTTCTCACATTTTTGCAAGGGAATCGAATGACTGGTCAAGAGCATGTCTGAAGGCAGATTGCAGCCCTGCATGTTCATGATGCTCATTCTGAAGGACAGCAGAGGAGAAACCCGACACTGGATTTGGTACAGGTTGGACTTTGACGATAGTTTGGAAACTACAGTTAGTGTAGACCATGGCTACTGGTTCAAATTGGAGTGAAGGGTTTGACCTTTAAAGCCTTACATAAATCAGGACTCCTAAAGGACCATCTGAGGCCGTTATCTGAAACCCGCATCTGCATATCACCTCAAAGGGAGGTCTGGAAGCTGGTGATGAGAGAACAGACCTTCTCAGTAGTAGCCCCCCACCCCCAGTTTATAGAGTATTCTCCCCAGGGCAGCCCACTTGGTGTCAACTGTGCCACTGTTTCAGAGCCAGGAAAATGCAATCTTGGGCATTGGGGCAGTACCAGTGTGATGTGATTGCATTGTTAAATCTGTTTTGAATATGTTAATGTGATTTAATCATTGGTTGTAAATCATTTCAAAACAGTCACTCTGAAGAAGGAAAAGGCGCGTCCTTTTTTTATGATGTAGGTGCATGTGTTGTTGTACTCAGGCCCTGCTTATGATCTTCCCATAGGTATCTGGTTGGCCACAGTGAGGATTGGATGCTGGACTAGATGGGTCTTTGGTCTGAACCAACAGGGTTCTATTTATGTATCATTAAAAGAGGTATGTTCATTGCCAGAGGAAGGAGGGGAATGCCTCTTCCATGAAGGCACCCAATATTTATGATTTCTATAAGTACTTGTATTAATTTTTTGGGCTTTTTAAAAAGCCAACAACACGAAATTTGCTGTCTGAAAAACTGGGGGGCAATTCTTTCATTTCCCAAAAGGTTTTCAGTGGCTTAAACTAACTAGTGCACCAATGAAACACTGCAGCCTTCATATTTAATATTTACCATTATTTAATAACTTGAACTTCTGGACCTCACAGATTGTGTGCAACAAGGGGGAAAGAGATCCATGGGCTTCATTTCCCACTTGGGTAGCTGGAGTTGCCAACTTTTCAACCAGTTACTCTTACGGGTGCCTTTAGCAGAAGTTAGGTGTGTGCAGGTAGAGGAGATAATATTTATTTCCTTGTAGCAAAAAGTTTCACCTACAGATTTCTGCACTCTGTTAAATGCAAAGAGCAGGCTATTCTCCCCCCAACCCAGCAAGTCATTTGCAAATCCTAGCAGCACTTTTCTCCCTATTGTCTTCACAACATAAGAAGTGTATTTTGGTCTTCAATCACATATTACAGTTGTATTAACATTCTTTAACTCATTGGAAGAAACAGAGAGAGTAAAAAATAAAATGAGTTAAGGGGGAGATGCAATTTTGAAAATGATTTCTACAAGAAACCAGGGAAGGGGAGGGAAGTCAATATAAGTATGTATGTAAATGTAATTGATTATTATTATTATTATTAAATTGAAAAAATGGAAATAAAATTAATTAAAAAACAAAAAAAACATAATTTAACTAATTACTCTTTTTGTTTTGTATTTTAGGGTCCTTCCTGCATCTAGCATGGGATTTCTTCTTCCATGCACAGCACCAAAGTGTATCTAATTTGATTATTTCCTGCTCCTATTTCTAAGCTTCTTAAAACCCCTTTTATTACTTCTTTTCCTTCCTTCCTGGTGTTCATCATGTTTCCCAATTTAATAACAGCTGCAAATTTCATTAACATGAGCTCCTTCCAGAGACCTAATGGAGACATTAATAAAAAGGAGCTAACTGTCACATTCTTTCTTGTGATGACTGTGTGGTTATAGTCACCCTTTGCACCAGCACTTTGACATTTATTACTACTCGTTGATTTGGACCCTTCTTCCCTACTCCCTTTTGTTTTTAGTCCATATGGTTCATCATTTCACCCAAAGGAATTGTGCAACGTTAAAAACAGTGGCACACTAGAGTCCAATTCAAGCATTTGTCTTTTGGGTTGAATCAATGCATGAATGCAATAGCTCTGCTTTGCCATCACGATGTGTTACCCTAGAAAATAAAGATTCTAATTTAAATTGGACAGGGGTGGAGAACCTCAGGTCCAGGGGCCAAATGTTGCCTTCCAAACCTCACCATGTCCCTCACTGGCCTTGATTTGCACCACCTCTCAGTGCAAGGTGCAGCATGGGACCCTTCAGCCTTCAGCTCTCTGTTGTGACAACATCTCTCAATTGTCTGTAATAGGGAGAATTACAGTGAGCAGGGCCAACTTGGAGCTATCCATGGTCCTAATTTATGTGACCTCTGCTTAAAGAATCTGTCTAGAAGAAGCTTTGCCTAAGTAAGTCTCCCTGCTAGCCCTACTGGAATAGAACATAAGAAGAGCCAGCTGGATTAGGCTAGTGATCCATTCAGTCCAGCATCTTGTTCTCAGATGCCTAGGGGAAGCCAGCAAGCAGGACTTGACCGTAACAAAACTCTCATCACCAGCGATGCCCAGCGACTGCCTCCACCAGTGGGCGAAAACACAGCCATCATGATTTGTAGCCTCATCTTCCAAGAATGTGTCTAATTTTCTTTTAAAGCCATCCAAGGTGGTAGCCATCATTACCTCCTGTGTGAGCAAATTACACAGTTTAACTACACACTGTGTGAAGAAGTACTTTCTTTTGTCTGTCCTCAGTTTGCCAACAGAATAACCCCTCATTTCATATTCTGTTGAAGCCTAATGTGGAATACTTAACAGGAACTGACATCTTATTCATATTCATTAGAAAGTACAATTGCCAAATGCAAAAGTAGTTCCTAACCCCCCAAGTTTATCTTCTGAGACTCCACCTGAGTCGTATTGTAAGTCTGACAGTGATGTTGCTTCTAAGATCATCACTCACTCCAGTCAAGTTATTCAGAAGCCTTCGAGATTTAGAGATGAGTGACTGAATACTTGAACTACCATGTTTCATCAGTCCTGATTTATTTCTTTAAACACAAAGGAGATGTGTGAATAGTGTTGTTATATAGTTTGCACTATATAGTTGTACAGTTGGAGTTAGTTGTATGTGGGTGAAGTCATAAGTTTCCTGTTACTGCTCAGATCTTCAATAAAGGAATCTTGTCTGGATTCCAGACTGATGAGTCTTCTCAGCCTTCTGTGACATTTTTCAGCTCCAAAAAAAGTTATTGCCTTAAAATCAGAGGCTTAGACCATGAGCCCCTAGAAGACGGAGCTATTAACATTTAGGGAACATTGCTCTGGGCCTCTTGGGATAAAGGGATATAAATCAAACAGATAAATTGAACTCACACATCTAAATACACCTTAGAATGAATATTTGTCTATGGATGTTGTTTATCTGCACTGGCATTGTTTTGAAATAAGCAGCCCACCTACATTCCATCTCTGATGTTTAGATCTGAATATTTCGCCAGTGCATAGCACCACCAATTTGGTTTCAGGCCCAATTCAGTGATCTTGATCAGGCCCTGATCTGAGGATTACAGGCCAATTTACAATATAAAAACACAAAAATACACCACATAGTAACAAACAAAAACAATAAACCCCAGTTTAGAAGAGCATAGATTGTTTAATTAACTAAAGGCATGGGAAAAGAGAGGTGTTTTTCCCTGGTGCCTAAAGCTATGTAATGAAGGTGCCAGGTGAGTCTCCCTGGGGAAAGCACTTTACAAATAGGGAAGCATCACATAAAAGACATTTTCTCATGTTGCCACCCTCCAGACCTCTCGTGGAGGAGTCACATGAAGAAGGGCCTCTGGTGATGATCGCAGGGTCTGGGTTAGTTCATATGGGGAGAGGCAGTCCATGAGGTATTGTGATCCTGAGCCATTTAAGGCTTTATAGGTCAAAAGAGCACATTGAATTGGACCCAGAAACTAACTGGCGGCCAGTACAGTCGGGCCAGGATTGGTGTTATATACTTCAACTGTCTTGCCCGGGTGAACAACCTGGCCACTGAATCCTGCACCAGCTGAAGTTTCTGAAGACTCTTCAGAGGCAGCCCCATGTACAACATGTAGCAGTAATCTAACTTAGAGGTGACCACAGTGCGGATGGTAGAAGTTAGGCTATCCCCATCCAGATAGGGGTGCATCTGGGCCACCTACCAAAGCTAATGGATGACACTCTGCACTACAAAGGCCACCCAAGCCTCAAGTAATGGCAATGGATCCAGAAGTATCCCCAAGCTGCACACCCACTCCTTCAGTGGGAGTGTAACACCATCAAGATCAAACAACCTCCTATCCACCTGGTCTTTCCAAAGCATGGAGGCAACTTCCATCACCTGCTCATACACATAAAACAGCTTTTAAAGCCATAGCTGCAGTGGCTGGTTGAAAAGTCATCCCGTGCAATATCATATATAGAGTCCTAAGTTTTCCAGTGTTTTAGATTTCTAAGAGGCTGTTTGGATCGTTGGAGCTGCACTGTAATAACACCTGAGAAGCATGCCCCCCATAGGCAACGGTCTATATAACAGAGATACCATTGAGCTCATTTGCACCAACTCTCTTGAGTCTTGTTTTGTTTGACACAAAGGGTTTTCATGTTGATTCCTCCACACTACACAAAACATCATATTTTATTTAAGGGCAGACTAAATCGAGCTCCCTTTTCTCCCAAATGCGCATTGCTGTGGAAAAGAAATTGGTCACGAGGTTAGGAAACTTGAAATGTAAGAAATGGTTTTGAGTACTACAGGAGAAAAAGCACTTATAATAGTGAAACACTGAGCAGCACGTTGAAACTTTGCTGCAGAAGGATGAGGCTGTTTTTCATGAGATGCCTTCTGAAATATTATAAAACTCCATGTTCGCTGATAGCTAAAATGACACTTTCCAAAGTATTATGATCAGGCTTTTACAGCAATCTCATCAATCACTTGAGTAGCTATAGTAACAGACAGATTCCCATGTTCCTCGTGCTCAAAATCTGAGTCCAATATTTAAAACAGTTCAGTCCTCATTTAATAAGACAACCTTAAAGAGAGAAAGAGCACCCACCAGACTGGAATATTCTTCAGGGTGTCGCAACACATTATCTTAGCAAACATGTATTCCCAAACCTATGTTTGCTGAAGCAAATGTAGAGGTTAGGGATATTTTTTGAGGGGTGGGGAGCAATGGGCCAGGGGAGGGAGCAATGCTTAAGTGCTGTAGTTCAGTGGTTGAACACCAGATTTCCCTGCAAAAGACTCCCGGTTCGGTCTCTGGTGTCCTCAGGTAAGGCTGGGAAAGATTTCTGCCTAAAACCCTGGAGAACTGCTGTCAGTCAGGGTTAACAACATTGAAATAGATGCGCAGCAATGGTTTGACTTGGTACAAGGCAGCTTCTCTTGTTCCTAACCCTTCCCACTGTGAATGTTTGGCAATCTCCCTTGCCAATGCCTCCCCCCTCCTCAGTGTTGCTTCTAGTCTTAAATTCTGTCTGGGATACAATATTTTAAAAAGGGGCAGTTTGGATTTTCAGGTCCAATTCAGCAATAATTAAAAGGGTGAAGGACCCTCCTTATGTTTGTTACAAACCAAATGTGGGTCTGGGAACTCAGGCTTGAATCCTAAGAGAAGTCGATTTATGCATATTTACAGAAAGAAAATTTCCATTATTCACCTTTTCTCTGTGTTTGCTGGAAAACCTTTTCGGGGGGGGGGGGGTTCTTGAACAATGTGCCCCTCAAAATAAAATGGTAGGGAGGTTGGACCCTAAGATTTGCCTTGTTCTATTTGTGCTTTTTTGTATGTGAATTCAGATCTGTTTCTAAGTTGCTCTGCACTTGGTCCATTTTTATCTGTTATTTGGGCCTTGAGCTACTCTATATAAAATAAAGTTTTGTGTTCTGTATTAAGTTTTGTGGGAAATCTCAAAACGGCTATAACATTTTCCCCTTTTGGCAGAAGCAGGTGGAATTTGTAGGCACAGGAGTACCTACAGAGTGGATTAAGTCTGCCAAACTGGCAGTTCAGGGGCTTTTCTGTGGGAAGTATAAGGGATTCATGTTCCTTTGTACTCCATATTATAGCAACTTGTGAGGTCAAATATTATTTTCCTATTGCTAAGGGGTGGAAGCATGGAGGTTTGTCTCTTAAAATAGTTAAAAGGTGGTTGAGTGGTGTGTATTTTTGCTTGTATGTTTATTTTTTAACTTTGCAGCATCATGCCAGCCTTTTCCAGTGCTTGTTGTGTTGGGTGGGGACACCTTTCAACTAGCTTTACAAGGTGAGGGTGTTCTTAATGCTTCCTGTAAAGTCCCAAGGAACTTCTGATATGGAAATCTGATATCCAAATGATTTGACACAACCAAGAAGACATCAAGACACTGGGAACTAAAGACAGACAATGTAGATTTAGCAGAACCCACTGGGCTCCTCTCTAGAGTTTACATGTACGTTGATCTTTTAATTTCTAAGTTTGCACTGCAGTAGCTGCAGTGTGTTGTAAATAGATGGTCTGAGTAAATTGATATCCATGTTAAGTTGCATGTCTCCAATTCACTATCCCTCTTTTTCCTCTCTGTTGGAGCTCTATTGAAACGTTTATGTATATTTCCTCAGCTTGTCTGTTTGAAGTATGGGTCACTTTCCCTGTCAGACTTTATTTATTGAAGAAAACTGATGCTTTCCCTCCAACCAGATAGAGTGAAAAATGTGCAGACACTTCAAGCACTGGGATGTCAGTTACTAGGAAACAGAGTCTCTAGGGAATGGGCTAGGAACACTAGCAGCCTAGGACTACAAAGATATCTCACGGGGAAGATATTGTAAAGAACTGGAATTAGAATAATAAGGTATATATTGATCTAAAATAATTGCTAGTGTCAGAGGACTACTTTAATGAGTCTGGCAGGCTTGGGACAATTTTTTCCCCTCCTCTTGTTTTAGTAATATCCTTTATAAATCCATTAGAATTATGTGAACTTTGCTCATTTACTTTGGGAGGGTAAGTGGAGAGGTTCATCGGAAAAACAGATCAGAGGGAGGAAAAGCACTCTCTGCACATCAATAACCTAAACATATACATAGGATTGCATCCAATACTCCGCACATGTAGTTCCACTGGTGCAATCAGACTTCTGTTTCCTCGGCTAGCCCTGCGCACATTCCAATATTTCCACACACTCTGGAAATGATATAAAGGGTGCAACAGGGAGCTGGGAGGGACAGAAGAGGAAGCTTCATTGCACAAACAGATCTCTTGGATTAAGGCCTTCATTTTTTTTACATTGCTTTCTGAAACTTTTTTTATTAAAGCTCTGAAAGTACAAAGAAAAAATATACAAAAGTTTACATGAAATGCCAAACATTTCTTAAACATAAAAACTAAGAGAGAAAATAAAGAGGGGAAATGAAAGAGAGGGAAAAGAAAAAAACTTCCAATTCTGCCTATCAGCTTTGTAGACTTGTGCAAAACCCAACTCTTCTACTTTCTATAAACCAGCCTTTTTTTCCAGTCCTCAAACCCAGCTATCACAAGTTCATTTTTTCTTTTTTTGCAAAAAGTCCATAAGGGGTTTCTAGTAATTAATAAATGTCAACAATGATTTTTCTCTAATTAAACACGCCAATCTCAGCCAAATCCATTAATTTCAATAACCATTCTTCCATAGTAGGTAATAGTAAGTCCTTCCATCTTTGTGCATATAACAATCTCACCGCTGTGATCATATAATGAAATAATCTTCCATAATCTTTTTCTAGTTGTACATCCATTAGTCCCAGCAGGAAGCGTTCTGGCTTCAGTTGAATATTAAGCTTCAAAATCTTGCAAATCAATGTGTGTATGTGTATATATATATATATTAGCTTATTTACACATCCACCAAGCATGTTAAAATATCCCTTCATGTTCTTGACACTTTTTCTTTGGATGAACACTTTTATTAGTTTTATGGTTTTATTGAATTTCTAACATATTTCATATTTTTATCACTGTAAATTGCTTTGGGACACCTCCGGATATGTGAACTGATATGAAGACAAAATATGCATGAATTATGCATATTTACTCAGCAGAATGTCCCACTCCTAAGTGTATGTGCTACTGAGTTCATTGGGACCTACTCTCCTTTATGTGTAAATAGGTCTGGAATTTTGGATGCTCTTCAGCAGTTTCTTGAGGGTAGAAAGTGACTTGTATGTGTCATCTCCAACCACCACAGAAAGAAATTTGGGTCTCACAGGTTTTCCCCAGCAATGGAGAAGCAGTTTGGAATGGTGCATGAGTTTGAGAAGAAAGAAGACTGCAGTAGCAGGAATGAAGGATTTTTATTTAGGGTCACGACTCTGAAGGTGTGAGATCAATTCAGTTTGGGATTTCTGTCTGCAGTCAGCAGACAACTCCTTTGTGTAATGCAGATCTAGGTTTGTGAAGGGTCTTGCCAACCACTTAAACAATTAACCAGAAGATACCAAAACCAGGTTATAAAATAGAGTTTGTTGTAAGAATAGTCCCTGATACAGAAAAGAAGACTTAAGGTTAAAAACCATAGAGATCAATAGAGAAAAACAATACACAATAGAGATCAGTACTCGTGTATGCCAAAACAGCAGCAGGTGAACATTATTTTACTCCAGAACTAAATAGTTTTGAAATTCCAACTTTGCCTGGTGAAATGACTTACAAATTGCCTTCACCAAATCTACTAAGGTGCCATTTGTGAAGTCAAATTCCTAGCTCTCCTATTGGTCAAACTCAGATATTGGGATGATTCGACTTTCCCAGGTGGTACAAAACTGTTGGCAGACCAAAACCTCATTACAAAGATGTCTGCAACCATGACATGAAGGTTGGCAACATTAACCCCACCATATGGGAATCCCTTGCCGACAACCACAGTGCCTGGAGACAGACAGTTGTGTTATGTATCCATAGCAGTGACCAGAGGAGGAATGACCACTGGGAGGAGTATAGAGAGAAGAAACCCCCCATGGTGTAGCTGTGGCAGCAAAACTGGATGCCTTCATCTGCCCCAGCTGCAACAAAACATGTCTCTCCCATATCATTCTCTACAGCCATAGCATGCACTGTAACTCTCCAATGGTTTGACTTTATCCCGAAGGTGCACTCTTCCATTGTCTCCTGACATAGACAGATGCCAGCAGAACTGGCTAATCATTCATCCATTTGCTGCCAGACCACCCAAAATAAATTATCTGTGTCCTTTCTCAGACCACAACTCTCAGCAATGTCCCTTTGTAGCTTGGCAGTTTCAGTTCCCAATTTTCACTGGATATTTGTGGTCTCGTCCTGCTGTCCAGGCTCATGTCTCAAAATTATTGACTTGGTAGATTTCTGTGACCTATTACCTGTGTCTAGTTCAATTTCCCATTTTCTAATTTAGTGAAGCTCAGTCTGTAAGTTTGTACTTCCTAAGCAGCTTATGAAATTCAGCAATGAGCAGTTTAACTCAATATAAGTTGCAAAGCTTAATATTTGAATTACAATTCACCTGAACCACTTTCAGTACTCAAAGTGGGGGGGGGGGGTCTCAGTCTCACAGTAAGCAGACCATTCTACTTCAACTTACAACTTCCAAAGCTGCTACTGGCTTTTGAAAAAAGAAGAAGATATGTAATATCTTTCTTTCGCCTTCAGATCATTTGTTAATCCTGGCCTCAAAAGGAGCTGAAAACTGCAGAATTATTAGAGTCAACACTAAATTAGGTTTAATGAAAAACATTTTAATATAGGTGCACTTTTTTTAAAGCTAGCATATGTTATTGTTGGTTTTTTTCTTACCCTGTGGATTATTGTGTGTCACTGTGAGTGAAGCGTAGGAACGGATGTGGAGATGCATAGACTTAATGAATTAAAAGCAGGATAAAAAATGTTACTTTCTTCTTTTTTACTATTATTAGATATCAGCTTTATTCAGGTTTCAGGGGAACATATCAGGAACAGACAGGTCATTTTGCATCATAAATCTATGAAGCAGGAGTCATCAACTCTTCCGTGACCTAGCAAGACCATCCTTGTGATAGCTGCAATGAATCACAGAGGAAATGGCTCCCTTTAGCATTATCCCTTTTCACGACCCAGTGAATTGCCTTCTGCACGTCCCAAGAGTTCAGACTGGCTAGATAACATGTCTATGCCTACCTGTCATTTCAGATTTCTCCTGGGATCCTCCACCAGCCAGGGTTGTTCTGATGAGAAGGCAATGCCCCAACTACCAAACTGAGGAGCTGCCTGATCTCTGAGTATTTTATTAGTGTGTCAGGTAAGGCTGTCCCTAGGGAGATATGGGGCCTGGGTCAAATTACACAGTATATCCCCACACATGCTGCCTTCATCTCCCTACTGTGCCCCCTTCTCCTCTTCATGGTGATTGTGGTGCCTCCGTGACTTATTTTTTAAATGCTGTGTACCTTTCTCTGTCTGTCTGTCTGTCTGTCTAAACCATGGGTAGGCAAACTAAGGCCTGGGGGCTGGATCTGGCCCAATCACCTTCTAAATCCGGTCCACAGATGGTTCAGCATGTTTTTACATGAGTAGAATGTACCCTTTTATTTAAAATGCACCTCTGGGTTATTTGTGGGGCATAGGGGTTCGTTCATTTTATTTTTCCCCTAAATATAGTCCCCCATGAGGCCCCCCACGAGGGACAGTGAAAAAATTTGCTGACCCCTGCTAATCCGTATGCAGAGATACCATTTCTGGAGTTCCCTGGGAAGAGGAATTGACTGCTAAACCACCAAGAGAATTATAGCTCTGTGGGGGGAATTGGGATCTCCTAACAGCCCTCAGCACCCCTAATAACCTACACATCACAGGATTCTTGGGGGAAGATATGGATGTTTAAAGTTGTATGATACTGCTTGAAATCTGTAGTACAGATAGGGCCTTAGTCTCTTTCTCTGTCTCTCTAAAATGGAAGCTTCCTCCCCACACAATTCCACCCTTCTCCCTTCTTAGCTGTGGGGCAGAAGGAGTTGCCTTACCCAAATGGCTCTTTCACTCCAGAGCTGTTCTCCGTGGTACATCTCAACCATTAGCTCCTGTTGAGGAAACATCATCCACCCATTCTTAACCATTAACCTATAAATTCTCAAACAAAAGAGATGATTGTCTTTGTGGGGACAGTAGTCTATACCTTTCTAATTTTTAAAGAAACAATCACTTTGAAAAGAAACCCCAAGCAATAATGATTTGTTCCCACTCAGTTTTTGTTACTGGTTTTTAGAAGTCTCTTTTTCAGAGGTTTTCAAGAGAAATATCTGACACTGCTTCAATAGGCAATTGATTTGATTTTTGAACTATAGTTTTAACCAAATGGCATGCTAGCTTAATCTTGATTAACCCATTGTCATATGACCTAATTAAAATGCCCCCTTGTCTTTTGCCTGGCCTCATGTAATGAGATTGAAATAAAAACACAGCTTCAATTTTAGCTTTGTTAATAACTTAATTCTAACAAAGAATTTATTAAGGGCTCTATGAAAGCCATGACTGCCTACTCTCTATTCCCTAAACTTGTCTTGCTTAAATATACCCCCCCCATACGTCAAAGACAATGTTTTTCTGTCCTTATGCTATTCTGCTAAATATGTAATAATAGAAACAAGTAGAATTTGTAATTAAATTATGCAGTACCAGGGGCTACTGCCCCAACTCATGCCCCTTGGCAACTCCAGCTACCCACCAAATTCTTTGCCCAATCCCTTCCCACACAACCCCTCCTCCCTTTACATTTCACCCACCCCCATGTATATCCCTTCACAAGGGACTCAAACAACTCGGTTCACTAAGCCCCACTTCATTGCTTTTCTATTTTTCATTTCTAATTGACACTCAGTATCCTGTGTCTCCCTTGGCCACTGAGCATGCTCAGTTGAATATGAGAATATGGGGTTCAGTTGAATATGGGGTTCACCTGACAGCAACAAAAGCTAAAACGTGAACCTGTTCCTTCAGCAAATATTTTCTTGAAGCACTGACTTCCATACTTTAGGGCCACGTTGGATTAGGAGTGGCAGGACCTAATGAGTCATCTATCCAATCCATTGACCAAATGACCTTAACCAAATACCTGTCCAACACCTTCTTGAAAGTATCACAGAAAAATGCTCCACTGCCTCCCTCCCTAGTTTCTCTTACCACTATATAACTTGCTCCATCATCACTGAAAAATAAACACATATACACTAAAAAAAAAAAAAAAAGCACTTCTGGGTGATGACCTAAATAATCATACATGGTTTGGGACCTGGTATCTGAAGTAGCATTTTGTCCACTGTGAAGCTCCCCAGTTTGGACTTTCATCATACACCTTATTCAGGTGCCCTGACCTTCTGAGATGAAGAAGATGACTATTGGGATCAGGGCTTGTTCTCTGGTGGTGTCTCACTTATGGTCCTCACTTTATCTATAAGCCCAGTGACTGGTAAAAATGCTTTAAGAACCAGGTTAAAATGCTTTTAGAAAAATCACCCATGTATTTAGTGGTGCATCACAAGATTTATAACTTTTGGATGTTGCCATTCTTGTCACTGTTATGTTTTTATGGTTTTACATGAGTTTATGACTGTGCTTTACTGGGTTTGAAGAAGCGTTTTTGTTTTATTTTATGGTTACCATTTTACGCTATGCAAGCTGCCTCGAGGGCAAAAGGTAGCATTGTGAGGTAAAAATATTTGAATTAAATAATGCAGCACTTCTGGAGCATTCAAAACAATTCAAATCTCTATTATCTTATTTCTTTCAACAATCTTGTCTTTTCTTATGCCTATATTGAAGGTTTGCCTAAGGAAGGGGCATTTCCTAAACCTTTGATACCAGAAACACAGGTCCCGCCTCCCACTCATCCTTGGATTTAAATTGGATGCATGCTTTACTCTCAGGAAGATAAATAATAATTTAAAAACAAAACAGCACACTGTTTTACTGAAAAGGGAAAAACTTCCATACAGTTTTTATGGGGCAAATAAAGAACAATATGCAAAAAACAAGCAAGCAAGCAAGCAAACAAACAAACAAACAACCATAACAATTGAAGTACACAATGATAAAATAACATTATGGGACTTAATTTAACCATACCAGAAGTACATCTGAACAGAATGACATACGTCTCTTGGGAAACAGTTAACCAATGGATTGTTGTTTACAAGTGAGATGAATGGATCACTGTCATCTGGAAAAGAGTCTGAATAATCTAATTCATTATAGCCATTAATTTTCTTTGTTAGCTTGTTCATTGAAGCCAAGGAACATATTTTACTAAACCATTGTCTGGTGGCTGAAGAATCCCAACTCTTTCACTGGATATACTATTTTTAAGATTCTTATTGTTTTGTTGTTATTGATTTCTTATCTGCCTTTCACCATTAGGTCCCAGGATATGTTACAGCAATAAAAAATACAATGTTAAAATCAGTTTTAAATGTAAACTACAGTCAAGAGAACAGGGTGATGTTTTCTCTCTCTCTCTCTCTCTCTCTCTCTCAGCTGTCCCAGACCAGAGTAAAGAAGTGTGTCTTTAGCATACAATGGAAACTATGTAATGAAGGTGCCGGATACACCTTTATGAGATGGAAATTCCACAGATTAGGGGCAGCCTTTCTAGGACCTAACATCTATCTATTGAATTTATAGCATTTTTATCATATCAACTCTACATAAGATACCTTGTAACCAGGATGTGAAGCAGTTCTGCCACCAAGTTTCTAGAATACCTTTGGCAAGCCCTTTTGCCTCCTGCTGCCTTTGCCCCACCTCCTATTATCAGTTTGTCTAGTCTCTCTCACTTGAAGACAGACAGAAGTTTCAGTTGTGTGACAGAAGGGTACACCATCTAACAAAATGACCTCTCGTTGGTGCCTCTAAGCTACTGCACGAAAAGCATAATTGATGCTTCTGAAGCTACTCTACAGAATACATAATTGTTGGATCCCCCCTCCCCTTCCATCTGTTAGAAAACTGAGCTGGGTCAGTATGTTTTCTAGTCTCCAATCAAAACCCAATGCTTCATTTGACAGTTTTCATGTTTTATCAAATGTTCAATATCACGCAGCTCAAACAATACTGAATCAACTGCTAGAAATTTGTGTCATTATCTCAAAGTCCGAACTGGTAGTGCTAAGGTTCAATCCAATTCCACAATGGGGCAGGTCATTTTCCATAACTCCATGCACCATCTAAACAGGGGAGGAAGGCAAAGAATCGAGTGGGCTGATTTATATCTGATTTTTCAGAGACTTTTCCTGTCGGATATCTTTTAGAAAACTTTGCAAAATAGATGTTACTAAGAGATCATAAATTTAGATGTTTGTTTGAATGTAGCCAAGAAAAAAAAAGCTCATTTGGATGAGAAGATACAGCACTTGAGAAGATACATCAGTCATGTTCAGCAGCCTTCTTGGAGATCAAGGCTTCATCCTGTTTCCACCACCCACATCATTAACAATGGGGGAAATCTCAATAAGACTGTAGACAGACCCAGGACCAGGGCTGGGCAGCAGCATAAGATGGGCCAGGAGTCATAAGCTGTGACCCAAGGCAATGGTCAGGACAAACAAACAAGCCAGTTTCATTACTCATCCCTTTTATCATTATGGAAGGGCCTTAGGAACTTTGGTTGGTGACTTACTCAGCAAGATGAAGGCTATCATTGTGAGAGCTGGAATCACAGAATCATAGTATCACCGGGGGGGGGGGAGAGAGAGAGAGAGAGAGAGACCTAGAGATGAAAGCGATGGATGTGGGGGCATAAGTTGGTGCTATGGGCCAACCAGCTCCACCCACTAGAGGATCGAACTGCTGTCATGCCTAGGAAGAAAATCTTAGCAACCAAAGGGGAAGAAGAATTATGATATTGAAAGGTAGCCATATACTTTATTTTTGCTATGCATTAATATGATCTAGCTTGGTAGCTTTATGTCTAATATCTCCTGGACAACCAATAAAACCCATAGACTTCACCCATAAGCATGTTTCTCATCTCCAAATCTGAAAGATCAGCTGCCCTTGGCAGATCCCCAGAGGATGATTGAGTTCTGATCTACTCATTCATTTTGGAAGGTGCATCTTATTTATTTATTTATTTATTTATTTCATAAAAATTAAAGACCAGTTGATTGTAAAAAACAAAACAAAGAAACCTTGGAGTGGTTTACAAGGAGTGGTTTACCAACATGGAGTGGTTTATATTGTTTAGTTAGACACATGGCTCATATCAGTGACTTGAAAGAATGGGGGGTGGGAAAGAGCCATGGAAAAATGGTAGCTTACTGATATGATATACTGTGACACCAACTGTTTAAATGGGAAGGCAGATGGAGAACAGTATTTCACTGTAAATATCTCAAAACTCTCAATAAGAATATCTCACCACCACAACAGAAGCATCCCCATACAGGGGGAATTTTATTTGTCTGATCACCGAAGAATTGATGCTTTTGAATTATGGTGCTGGAGGAGACTCTTGAGAGTCCCATGGACTGCAAGAAGATCAAACCTCTCCATTCTTAAGGAAATCATCCTTGAGTGCTCACTTGAAGGACAGATCATGAAGCTGAGGCTCCAATACTTTGGCCACCTCATGAGAAGAGAAGACTCCCTGGAAAAGACCCTGATGCTGGGAAAGATGGAGGGCACAAGGAGAAGGGGACGACAGAGGACAAGAAGGTTGGACAGTGTTCGCGAAGCTACCAGCATGAGTTTGACCAAACTGCGGGAGGCAGTGGAACACAGAAGTGCCTGGCGTGCTCTGGTCCATGGGGTCATGAAGAGTCGGACAAGACTGAACGACTAAACAACAACAATATCAAGAATTGGCTGAGAAAACCAATTCTACCCAATGTGTGGTGGGGACTAATGAGGCCAGAGGAAAAAGGCCACCTAAGGCATCTTGCTGCCTGAAGCAATAGACAAGATGGTATCCCCTCCCATTCCATGTACAGAAGCTGCCTGGACTGGCTGTTGAATCTCACTTTAACACTGGCAACAAGGCAGTATGCTCCACTGCACCTGCAGGCAGCAAACTAGCTTGGGGAGCAAATGGTACTTAAACTTGCAGCTTGCCTGGAGGAGTGAGCCAAAGGGCATGAGCTGAAGGGAGATTCAGTTTGGAGATTCTCAGCTATGAGTGGGAAATTGTTGAGCAAGTCATTAATCTAAGGGCACAATTCTGCCCCCAACATCTGGCTGCTACCTGCCCCCACCCAAGGCAGGCAACTCATTCTACCTTATGATAGGGCCAGCCCTAAATATGTAGAATCAGGTGTCCCTTCAACACAGTAACTATGATAATTATCATCACATGAGAGAGTTGTATAAACTGTGAGATATACAAGGGAAAAAACTTGAGATAGTTTTTAAAAAGTGGAACACAGGCTGCTCCTTAACTGTTCTTTAATTAACTCTTTTTCCCACTCAGGGGCATAAAAGGCCAGCTTTTGTTGTCCGTACCACTTTCTCAACAACTTTTTCTACATATTTTCTAGACCTGTTGAGCAATAAGTCCATTTACTGCCTGCTAATTTTGTGTTGGGATGAATTAATTTTGAAATGAAATTAATTAAAGCAGATGAAGATTTTGTTTATCCATTATTCAGAAGCTCATTGGAACAAGAGGGAGTACATTAGCTTTATTTAGGGTATTACTTTTCTTTAATGATCTTCCTTTTCCTAGTATTTAATGTGACTTTTAAGCAAGAGTTCATTTTTGTATTGTTGGCTCCCCCCCCCTTTCTCTTTCCCCTTCTGCTCTGTGCAAATAATGTAATTAGCAACTTTCACTGCTCCAAAAAAGAGCTGCAAACTAGAAACCCAAGCAGTGATTGCATCAAAGACACAAATCTACAGGGTGTGTGTGCGTGTGTATTTATTTATTAAAATGCATGCCAATCTGCAAGAATGTTTCTTGAACTTTTCTTTTATCCTGACTTATTGCCGATGACAGGAGGAGGAAGGAATAAACAGGATACTCCCCAGTCAGGCACAGAATACATTGCAGTGATTTAAATGGTTCTCATAGATAACTGTAATTTGGGTGACCAAATCTTATATAGAGCAAAGGTAGGAAGCCTTTTTTTCCCCAGCCTGAGAGCTACATTTCTTTCAGGGGCCACTTGCCAGCTGTCCTTGGGGTCAGAGGCAAAAGTCAGCAAAGCAATGGATTAAAATTTTCTATTTGTACGGTAGGTGAGTTTCAACATACACTCACATACCTCTCACTATCTTCCATCCAAAGAAACAGGAGGCATTATAAGAGTTAAGGACAGAAAAAACAACAAAACTCAATAAGCTGGATCTGTAAGGAGTGTGGCTGGGCAGAGGGCCCAGGTGGAGAGATTTGAAGGGTCACATTTTGCCCCCAGAACTGAGGATCCCCAATCCTGCTATAGAGTTCCAGACACACAGTGATTGGCATTGTTTAAGCTATGGTGTAGCGCTCTGGGTTAAACCACAGAGCCTAGGACTTGCCAATCAGAAGGTCGACGGTTCAAATCCCTGCAATGGGGTGAGCTACCATTGCTCGGTCCCAGCTCCTGCCAACCTAGCAGTTCGAAAGCATGTCAAAGTGCAAGTAGATAAATAGGTACCGTTGCAGTGGGAAGGTAAATGGCGTTTCCGTAGGCTGCTCTGGTTCTCCAGAAGCGGCTTAGTCATGCTGGCCACATGACCCGGAAGCTGTCTGCAGACAAACACCGGCTCTCTCGGCCAATAAAGTGAGATGAGTGCCTCAACCCCAGAGTTGGTCCCTGCTCCTGCCAACCTAGCAGTTCAAAAGCATGTCAAAGTACAAGTGGATAAATAGGTACCGCTCTGGTGGGAAGGTAAACAGCGTTTCCGTGCGCTGCTCTGTTTCGCCAGAAGCAGCTTCGTCATGCTGGCCACATGACCTGGAAGCTATCTGAGGACAAACGCCGGCTCTCTTGGCCAATAAAGCGAGATGAGCGCTGCAACCCCAGAGTCGGCCACGACTGGACCTAAGGGTCAAGGGTCCCTTTACCTTTAAGCTAAAACCAGACCCAGTCTTGACAGTGGGGGGTTGTCATTTGGCACAATGCTGCATCAGCCACATCTAATAGTTAAAGATGTGGGGGCTGCCTAGCAAGCAAGCCAAGCGGATCGTAAGGTTATAGCAGGATTGGGGCCCAAAAACCAAATGTGAATGTTAGCTGAGAGCATAGCTAGAGCCAGGATACAATTAGGGACATGACTGTGCAGTAGAACTTGGATTACTTATTGGCTCAAGTCAATAGGCAGGTGGTATCACATTGCTCAGTCACATTCATTGTGTCTGGCATTCATTGCTGTCTTACAATTGATCGGCAAGAATTAACATTTAGTTATTTTGAAAATCCCAAAGCCCACCGTTGGCCAATATTCTTTATTAGGACCAATCAAACTGTCACAAAATAAGTGCCAAGCTTTTGAATTCTCCAGAACTCAAGCAAAAACAGAACTCCGGGTACCAGGCAGAAACATTTATTTGTGCCAAACCTTTGGCTTTTAATTATCCATGGCCTCCCTGAGTGGGATGTTTTATCTCCTTTTTTTAAAAAAGTTGTCATTGAAATTTTTCTTTGTTTTGTTTTATGCTGATTGAATGTATGCCTGTTTATTGTAAATTACTTTGAGTTGCTTTGGTAAAATGTAATAATAATAATAATAATAATAATAATAATAATAATAATAATAGCAACTGCTTGTTAGGCAAGCTGTCACACAAGGCAGGGGATGGGGAATGATGAAAAGAAAAAGTACCAAAATTACAATGGGTGTTGTAGCAATAGATGCATTCCACATGCATTCCAAAGGGTGCAGGACTCAGTGCACACAAGATCCCAAGGCTCAATGTTGCATGGCCCCATGGTCTTTCCAGAAAGCCCTGCCAAGATGGGATATTGTGTGCGGAGAGTACCAATACACTGGGAGTGAGTATGAGATTTTTCTAAAGTCTTAAGAAGCAGGAGCAAAGCAAAGAAGGGAGGAAAAAAGAATGTCTCTTTTACAGGGAGTGAAGATCGTCATGAAAAAACCTAGCAGGGTTCGACACAGCTCCAACAAAGATCCTGGCTGCTACCTAGATCTGCCCCATGCTTTAAGTGAAACACACAGGTTGCTGGCTAGGCAAAGGGCAGAAATAGAGAGAAACAGAAGAAATAAAGTATATTTTAAGAGCCCCCCTCAAAGACGTACGGTATTTCAAAAATGAAATTTAAAGGAATTTGGAGTCTAACATTAGAATATGAATTCTGTAATAGTGCTGCATTTTATACATACACATACATGAAAGATTAGATAGATGATGATGACGACGACGACGACGACGATAGATAGATAGATAGATAGATAGATAGATAGATAGATATAGCATCAATGTTTAGACACTAAAGAAATAAACTGGTTGTGCTTAAAAGTGCCCCTGAAGAAGAATTTAGTTCAAAAATGTTATGGGCTCAATAAAACATACTTTTGTGGGCCTGGAGATCTATTCTTTTCTTTGGCTGGCTTATTGCCAGACTAGGAAAATCAGAGTTTGCTCATCCCCATTTCTCAGAAATGCATCTTAAACTGTATAGCTCCTTGAGAAGGTTATGGTGAAAGGTATGGCTCCACCCAACACTCACTGTGTTCCTCACGTGCTAACCTGGAATTTTATCAGGAGTGTTTCTTAGTTCATCAGGGTGAGCTATTCCTTGATGAATTAAGCCCTTAACAGAAATCCCTTCTGAGAGAAACTGCAATTAATGTTGAATGAAACGCCATTGTTAGCTCAAGTTGCTGGATGAAGGATGCAACAAGCTAATAAAGGACTGGAAAGAATAGGGGGCAAGCCCATTGCTTCTTTCAATAATATTAATGCTGGAAGAACAGTTGCACCTGGTATTCATGGGTGGCAAAATTGGAACTGCTGTGTTGCTGAAGGCAGGCATCAGCAGTGGGTTCTGGCAAAGCACTGGGGTCCTGACAGCTGCTCAAGGGTGCCAGGTGTTTGTGCTGGCTCTTTCCTAAGAGCCAGGAATTGCACAGGAAAACAGATGAAACCACTAACTGCTTCCAAGTCATACTAAACATCTAATAATTTCTGAATATTTCTAATCCTTGTGGATGCCTTGCATAGGACAAGCCAAGTATAACCATAAGAACACTGCAATCTGCCTTCTACTGAGTCAGAACATCATCATCATCATCATCATCATCATCATCATCATCAATACCCTGCCCATCTGGCTGGGTTTCCCCAGCCACTCAACAGAATATTTAAAACATGATAAAACATCAAAAACTTCCCTAAACCGGGCTGTCTTCAGATGTCTTCTAAAAGTCAGATAGTTGTTTATTTCTTTGACTCTTGATGGGAGGGCGTTCCACAGGGCGGGCGCCACTACAGAGAAGGTCCTCTGCTAGGCTCCCTGTAACTTCGCTTCTCGCAGTGAGGGAACCGCCAGAAGGCCCTTGGAGCTGGACCTTAGGGTCTGGGCTAAACAATGGGGGCGGAGAGACTGGGCCAAGGTCTGTCTAGCTCACCATTGTCTACACTGACTGGCAGCAACTATCCATGGTCACAGGTGGGGACCTCCCTAGCCCTATATGTCTATAGGTGCACTTTCCAAGGTGTGAGAGGGTGAAAATGAAAGTGTAACATACAAGTCCTTAATTTCTCTCTTGCTTTTGGTCCCTAAGTTACAGAGTGTTTTATTGAAATAGGATTTGCTCCCCATTAAGATTGGTTAGGATTGCAGTGGTAGAGATGTGACGCTGCATTGATAAATGGTTATTTATACGTGAATCACCTATCAATGGACAAGATAAGGCCACCACCATCTCAACTCCTGCTAGATTGGCAGTGCATGTCATTTAATAAGTGATCAATCTTGTTTCTTTAAAGGATAGAAGGCAGCAGGATTAGGTCATTTAACAAGAGCAGATCTTGCTTATTGCTGACTGAAATAAAACTGAATTGTCAGCCAGCAGGTTGGACACCCCACATGGCTCTGCGTTAGGGATTCCAACATTTCTGTGCCTTTCACAGCTATGTGGCAGGGTCAAATTCTGTTGGTACAGCCTGATTTCCCTGTCTTGGAGCTCCAGTGACAGCTAGCCGAGTAGCTGAATGATATAAGGTCTTCCAAAGTTTTGCTGTTATAGACAGGGATTCATTGCAGACCATTTTTAATATATGCTGGGGGCGATTATGGCTCCCAGAGCAATCCAGCATGCTGAGTAGACATAGCTGCTACCTGGGCTCCTCATAAATCTTTCGGCGCACTAAATTTCATCCTTATGCAAACAGCCTCAAGCTGTCTTCAGAGATGAGAAGGCCAGTGTCAAGCAGAAGGCCACTGTCCAATACAACAGACACAGCAGCAGCAGCAGCAGCTATGAGTGGGTGGATATCAAAGAGCCCTGAATGTCAGGAGGGGAGAAAGCTTGTTGGTGGCAGATGCTGCCCACTCTTGAAAAAAAAGAAATACTGGCTGTCTTCAGAGGCTCGTCTGGCAACAATGGACATTGTCTCTACCCCCACCCCCAGTCCTCCAAAAGCAGTCAATCAAATCAGTCAGTTGTCAGTTACACTCAGAGGCTCCTTCTCACTCAAGTCTTAAGGGCTTTCTAAGCAATACTTTCTTACTGCAGTACATTGTTTCCTCAGTTTGCTCCAGCTAAGATCAAGAAAGAAAGAGAAAAGATCCAGCACACTGGAAACTTGGGAGTGGGGAATCAGACCCTGGGGAGGATCACTGGGGATTTCAATGCACTCTCTCTCTCTCTCTCTCTCTCTCTCTCTCTCTCTCTCTCTCTCTCTGTGTTTGGCTTCTATATCCACCACATCTTTATTCCAGATGTTCCTTACAGCCTTCTTGAAAGTCTACTGCTCCCCACTGCCACATATTAGTAGCCTGAACCCAAGGCTCCTGGAGTCCATATAGCTCACCAGGCTAGTTTCTCAGGTCCATGCCACTCACTGGACTGGTTTTCTGCTGGGGTACCTAGTTCGGGCCCCACATCCTTGCCTTCCAATATGTGGCTGGCCACTTTATTCCTCTCCGTTATGGAAATGCATCAGTTCCTCTAAATGTGTCATGCTGACACTACCATCTAGCCTTCCCAAACCTAGACGGCTCTCTTTCTTTGAGCTGGCTCTGTCTCGTGCCCTTAATTCCTCTTCCTTTTGTCTCAGTTTGGTTTGGGAGAGGGAGCCATTTAAAGAATGCAGGACCCCATGCAGTACATCTGTGGCAGAGATGTAAGTGTAGGGAGATGTATGTACATCCAGGGTCCCTTTTATATGGTTCCTTTGGAGACAGATCAGAGACTCCACACCTGCATGAGTCAGGGGCCCCATAAAACACTTGCCTGCAGCAGTCAGCAGCGGTCTTCATCTAAGTTTATTTTATCACCCTCACTCTTTCTCACGTACTTCTTGTGGAGTGGCAGCAGGGCTTCCTTGACCTACCAGAAGAAATAACTCCAGGAAAGGTGATAAATTGCCATCACCGTAAGTACTTTGGGAGACAACCCTGGCTGAAAAGCAGAATATAAGTATAATTAAAAAATTAAGGAATTAAATGTGGGAAGACAGATATAGATTTGGCATGTGCCCGAAATTTCCGGTACATGCATGGAATACCACAGACTGGGTGGAAATGTTGAGGAAAATCTGGCAGATTTTCCTTAAAAGTGGCTTAAAAAAATGTAATTTTTGCAAAATTAAAAAAAGCTCAACAACTTTTGTGTCTGGATTTTCACTTTTTGAAATATGGCTACCCTAAGCAAAAGATGTGAGAAGCAATTACACCAAGGACAAGTTAACCTGACAAGAGAACAAGATTCCCCCCTCCCCATTGGAGCAAATTTCTGCTTTCTGCTTTGCAAGAGTTGGCAAAAGATGAATAAAAGGTTAACTAGCTCCATGCAGAGTCTTCAATTGCCAGATCAGAAGAACTGCTGGAAACATGAGATCCACCAGGCTACTTTGTGCCCTGGGATAAGCAACAGCTAGAGTGAATTTTAAAAGCCAGAGGAAGGAAATAGGGACTGTAAAGAAAATGACTTTAGGAAATAGGGACTGTAAAGAAAATGACTTTAGAATGACTTTAGAATAGAGCTTTCCCTAGCCAGACACAGACAAGACGACATTGGATGCTAAATTACTCTTGTTAATTTTTGAAAATTTAATGATTTTCACCCCACAATCAATCTTACAATGAATCAATCTATGCAAGAAATACATTTTTTGGACACTACTATAAAAATACAGGATGGGCGCATAGACACCACCTTATACCGTAAACCAACTGACCGACAAACATATCTACATGCCTCTAGCTACCATCCCAAACATACCAAACAGTCCATTGTATATAGCCAGGCACTACGTTACAGCCGCATCTGTTCCAATTCTACAGACAGAGACTCTCACCTAAGAGATCTACAGCAAACCTTTTCAGAACTAAAATACCCAGCAGATGAAGTTAGACAACAGATCAACAGAGCCAGACTTATACCCAGAGAGAAATTGCTGCAAGACAGACCCAAAAAAGAAAATAACAGAACACCTCTAGTCATCACATACAGCTCCCAAGTTAAAACAGTACAACGCATCATCAGAGATCTACAACCTCTCCTGGACAATGACAGTTCTCTTTCTCAAGCTCTGGGAGGAAGACCTTTCATTGCCTACAGACAGCCACCCAATCTTAAACAACTCCTAACCCACAATAATACTACAACCAGACTTAACACGGACACTGGCACCAGAGCCTGCAATAAACCCAGATGCCAACTTTGCTGCCACATACACCCGGACAACACCATTACTGGCCCCAACAACATCACACATACCATCTCGGGACTATTCAATTGCTCATCATCTAACATTGTGTATGGCATCAAATGCCAACAGTGTCCTTCAGCTCTCTATATTGGACAAACAGGCCAAACCTTACGCCAAAGAATAAATGGACATAAATCTGACATCAAGAATCACAAAACAGAGAAACCAGTAGGAGAACACTTCAATCTCCCAGGACATTCTATACAAGATCTCAAAGTAGCTGTTTTACTACAAAGGAATTTCAGAAATAGACTGGAAAGAGAAGCTGCTGAATTGCAACTCATTACCAAACTTAAAACCATGGAGAGACCTGGTTTGAACAAAGACATTGGATTCTTATCACATTATACATGACTAAGCCATTTCTCACCTTCTCACCCCTTGCCTTTTCCTGTAAGACCTATTACAGTCGTTAAGAGTCGTCAGCAGGCTCATCTCAGCTATCTGCCAATCTCCCATTCCCACCACCCTTCTGAGTAATACCCCTCCCCACCTTCTCACTATATAGAAGGATCTGGCAACTTCTGTTTCAGTGTATCTGAAGAAGTGTGCTTGCACACGAAAGCTCATACCAAGAACTAACTTAGTTGGTCTTAAAGGTGCTACTGGAAGGATTTTTTTTATTTTGACTATGGCAGACCAACACGGCTACCTATCTGTTACTCTTGTTAGTTATACATATATAGGGTGGTATTCCAAAAAATAGTTGTGCTAGTGCCACAGAATTACCCCCTCTTTTTCCCCCACATTCACCCCACACCATCCTCAGATCTGCTCCAGAAGGGTAGGGGTGCTCAGGGGAAGGAGAGAAGGATAATGTTCCATTGCACAAGGAGAAATCATTGCACTAATGGAATGATCTGCTTAAAGCTACATCAGATACAACCCATACCATTTTTAAAGGTTGCTGGAGGAATCTGCTCTTTGCAAAGTCAGGTGGGAATTAACCTAATCTGCACCTCCCGAACTAATGTGTGGACTGGGGTGTTGTCATCCTTCAAAATTCGAACTTATCTGAATTTTGCAGTGTTTTTTTTTCCATTCCAAAAATCATTAAAATGCATTTTAAATTGTGCATGTAAAGACGGAACTCATTTAGAATGCATCTTTTTAGGGAATATACATTTAGAAATAATGTGCTTTGTGAGAGCATGCATTCAAAAGCACGTGTTTATTTATTTATTGACATCACACTTCAAGACATTATTGAGTCTGTGCATAGAAAGCTATGAAAGACACAGTTATCTGAAATCAGGTCCATTGAAACTAGTGGGCGTTAAACCCATTGCTATGGATGTGCATTGCATATATCAATTGCAGCTTATCTGAACTAGGTATTTTATCAAAGAAATGAACACACAATAATCCAAGAAAACAAAATGAAATGAGAAAACCTGCTTTCCTATTGCCCTAATTGTCCGTGTTGTGTATGAACCACCCTTTGAGGCAGCAAAACAATAGGCTGTAGACTCATCACAAATCCAATGTGGACCTATTATGTCCTTATTTTTCTAAATGATTTGAAGGACAAGCAAAGATTTCCGAACAGAGAGATTTGGCTGCTTGAGAATATTCCCCTGTAACCAAATTTCACTGTTCAAAACCTTTGCCTGTCCTTCAAACCATTTAGAAAAATAAGAACATAATATTGCCACACTGGATTTGCAATGAATCCACAACGTATTTATTTCAGTTTTCTAGAAGGTGGTATGCAGATAAGCCAGGCCAAGAGAATGCTTTCCCTGGAGATGACGAAATGTCTTAACAAACAATCCTTAATTCAACTCGAAGGCAGCAAAAACTCTGAGAAAAAGTAACACTTGTTTCTCCTTTGCTTCCTTCCAAATGACCTTAGCTTCAAGAAACATCAAGGAATTTATAACTGAAGAAAGATACTATTACTATAATTAATATTCTAATAATGGCAGTGCCCTAAGTGTTATTTAGAGAGAAAAATTCACATAGTAGCCCTGGGCTGCTTCCTCCGACATGAAGGATATGACATGCTCCTTGTTAATTGTTTTCTGTGCTGATATTATGCATATCACACCCACTTTGCCTGGAATCCCAGGACCTAGGGGCATCGGGGGACGGGTGTGGAGAGTGAAGTGAAAACATTGAGAAGTGAAAATATGAGTGGAAAAGAAGGGGGAAAGCGAGGTTTTGTGAGGACACAGACCAAAGATGACCTTTCCACCAGGATTAAGATCATGAGACAAAGACGATAGTTGTCTACTAGAATTTTTCTAGCCTGTCCCAACTTTATATAAATATCAATATATGATAGTTATGCCAAGGTCCTTATCCTGCTACAAATACAAAGTAACCCAAGAAAGATAAATTAAGATCAGATTTAACAACTTGCTTCAAATTTCTTTTTCAGTGGGGCAGAATGGTTCCCCTCCTCCATCTTTTCTCCTAAATGAAAAAGGAGATTTTTAAAAAGGCAGAGAAGACAAAGCATATGCCAATACGGTTGGTGAAGATTACTGGAGGAATATATTTTGCGAGCAGATATTTACTTTCATTTAATTAAGCTGCTTTAATAAAGTAAACAGCATGAAAACACTTCTCACACAAAAGATATTAAGGTATGCAGGACTCATTTGGCAGCCTGCAAGAGAAGGTGCCGCACAGCAGGACGTTTGTGGTTGTGCCTGCACATAGCAATTTGTATGGGTAGCCCACGCAATGAGTTTTATATGGTGCATAGATCTTGTCAGGTCTCAGAGCACTCCCCTTGGTGCAACCCAGCTTTCTTAGACGTCGCTATTGCCCTCATTACCACTGTACATCAAAACTCATTCATAACCCTCTCATGCACACAGTACCTCTTGATGTTAGAAATACGCTGCTTACATTTCCCAATTCCAGTCGCAGGTCAAAGTCATCAGGACACAAAGGCTGAATGAATGGAGCAAGTTGCTCATCCATAACCAGAGTGGGGTGGGGTGAAGCTGAGCCATAGCTCCCAAACTGACCCATGTTAGCTGTGATTCCTGCATTGCAGGCGTTGGTCTAGATCAGGCCCCCCCAAACTCAGCCTTCCAGCTGTTTTAGGACTACAGTTCCCATCATCCCTGACCACTGGTCCTGTTAGCTAGGGATGATGGAAGTTGTAGTCCCAAAACAGCTGGAGGGCCGAGTTTGGGGATGCCTGGTCTAGATGATCATTTGGGTCACTTCCAGTTCTGTAATTCTAAGATTATGATTCATTGCAGAGCAGCAAGCAGCAGGAGCAACTTATCTGAGTCAAATGATGTTAGAGTATCAGCAACAATGCTTTTAAAAACCCACAGCCATTTCTGACTTGTCTAAAAATTTATTGAGGGGAAGAGTTAGCAGCCAGCAGCAGCTGTATTTGCAGCCTCTAGGAGCTTGTGACTAGGACTTGTGAACAGAGGCCTCTGCAAGGGCGTTTTGTGCGGGAAGCCAGGAGTATTGCCTCGCAGTGTACGTAGGACCAAGAGACATGGACAGTGAGGGAGATGCAGCAGTGACTGGCAACACCTGTGCCATGTTTGTCTTCCTACCTGAGAATGTGCAGACCTACACCTGCAGCAAGTGCAAGCTGGTTGCCTTGCTGGAAGAAAAGGTGCAGCAACTGGAGGCCCACCTTTCTACATTTAGAATTATCAGGCAAGATGAGGAATTTCTTGATAGAGTGGACTATCCCAGAACAGCGGCATTCATGAGGATGGGGGTCCCCCTAGGGAGGAGGAAGATTGCCCGTTGCAGAAGATGAACCCCTGGAGGAACATGACACACAGAAGCAAGACTGTCTGGAGCCATGCTGTGTCACTGGAGACGCAACTTTGATTCCATGCCCGTACCTCGGACACAGGTTCTGGGCCAGAGGAGCAAAGACAGCAGAACACACTGAAGTGACTGTGGAAGATACAATGTACAGAACGATTCCTGCCACTCCTCAGAGGAGGAAGAGATGTGTGGCGGTGGTAGGTGGCAACCTACGGAGGAGGACAAAGGCAGCAGTGTGTGGCGGTAACAGGTTGCCCCAACTCCCAGGAAGCGTGCTGTCTTCCAAAGCAAAGATTCACAATGTCACAAAGAAGCTGCCAAGTCTTATCAAGTCCACTGACTGCAGCCCCTTCCTTTTGATTCATGTGGGTACACACGATACTGCCAGACGCAGCCTACAGCATATAGCAAGCGACTGTGAGACTCTGGGCAGTAAGCCTTGTGGCACAGGAAAGGGCCTTTTCATCACAAGCAGCACTGATTATATTTAAGCTGAAATCACCAATACCCTCTTTCACCTTGATGTTTATGGGATGGATACTAATTTAGCAACTCGGCATGGAAGGTTGTGCATTCCGAAAGACGGTGAATATGTAGATGCCTTATGGCTGTTTCCTCTCTTCCACTTACAGCTTCAGGACTTTCAGCCTAACCTCTGCAAACCATAATTTCTCCTTTCTCATTTCTGGGCTTGCCTGCATTTTATTATTTGTGCTTTCTCAGGACTGGAACATGGATTCAAAGGAAAGAAGGCACATGTCTCTTGATTCTCTCCTGAGTATTTTACCACCCTTTCTTGATTTGCTTTATTTTATTTTTAGTGTCTCATTCATTTATGTTCTGAATTTCATGTGGAAATCCCAGGCTTACTAGTTAGCAGTATGATCCTGTAGGTATGCGCTCAGAATAAGCCTCATTGAGTTGAATGGGACTTACTCACAGATAAGTGAGTATAGAATTGCAGCCTCAAAGTCATACATTTCATCTTTATGGAATTCCACTTTTACAGAATTTGGGAAGAAACCCATATTCCCTTAGCCTAATATTGAATCATACCCACCCCCTCGCCGCCGCTGCCACCACCACCACCACCACCCAATTTCTGGGTATGTTTATTCAGAAGGAAGTACATGAAAAATATACTAATTTTTGTGGTAGGGATGATTAGGAAAGGGGCTGAAAATAAAACTGCCAGAACCGCAAGACTCTTTTACAAATCTATGATACCTTTGGAAGAGTATTCTAGTTGTTCTTGCTGTGAAAAATGAAACCCAGCGTGGGCAGATATCCATAGTGATGGGTGAATCTGTCCATTTCAGTTTTTCTCAGCTTCTCGCATTTCCAGTGTTAAGTTCAGTTCTCTACATTTCCACTTGAACTGATTATTATCATCATTTCTTCTATCTACCCTTCTTGTGCTTCATCATAAAGACTGCCTGGGCTGATTTCAGTTAGTTTAAAAAAAAAATGCAGAGGAGGGAAAAACACAGAACTAATGATCAAGGAGAGCCAAAGCCATTGGATGCAGAACACCAATTTGCAGTGCTACCCTGCAATAGCATTATGGAGGCATCAGATTTGCAAAGAGCTTTGCCTAAACACAGGTGGCTTCTTTGGAAAGCAGCATAAAATTAGTCAACTAAAAATTCTTCCATGAGTTGTTCAAGAGGGCTTTTTGAACAGTTGCTCTGTGTTCTCATTAAGCCTACAAAATACTTGTTTTTATGTACAAAGAGACTTGGGACTTTATTTGATTTACCCTCGCTATCCAGTAACTGCCTTTGCAAGGCCGCACGACAATAGTGGCACACAGTGATGCTCAGCAATCTAGTAATGGATAATTAGTTTGCTAAGGGCTCACTCAAACATGCTTCAAATTAAAAGCAAAGACACAACCTCCTCTTCCTATTTCCCCATTACAAGTGTTCTCTCTGGTGTACGTTTCTTCTTTTGTGTCTGTCTTAATTAAATCATGCCAGACCTAATTTGAGCATACAGATTTTAAGAACGGTCTTAATTTGAGGATACAGATCTTTTCAAATGGGAGGAAAGAGACAGAGAAAAAAACAACAACCAATCTACTAATTTTAGACACAGAACCAGAACTTGTCAGTTCCTATCAGTAAAAAAGAGAGGGGCACAAAGCAAATGGGAACAAAATTCATGGACAAATTACACTCTGCAGCTGGCACCATTTTCTCCTATCCGAGTTTGTTAGGGCATGACTGGATGACTGAAAGTTGCCCCATGGGAAAGAAAGTCCCAACCAGCTCATCAGATCCAGTTTTCCTCCTCCTCCTTTTTCTGCAATTGATTGAGTGAACATCACCCCTAGTGATATATGATCACAGCCCTCACAAACACCCAAGCATTCATAGATGGTGTCCACACTATATCCTTCCTGACCTAGGAACCACCACAATTCAGAGAGATGCTAACAAAAGCTTTATTGAAAGCATGGAAGTGGATACACAGCCCAAACAGTCACAGCAGCACAGAGCAGCAACAGGGAGACTGAGTACCACTCAAACATGGGCCAGGTGTTGTGACAAATGTAAGCATGGTGCCTTCTTCTCAGTGGTCATAGTAGAGCTGGCGCACAGACATGCCCATGGCCAGTTGGATGGCCAGCTGGAAACTTGGACTGCAGACACTTCAGGCAGTGGCTGAGCTGGCCACCAGGTCATGGAAACAGAGAGGCACCTCTGACCCAACTGTGACCACCATCACCAGGACATGCCCTGGTGGTGATTGATGTGGATCAGTGAGACCATGAAGCCACCAGTGACAGCACCACAAGGGGTTCCCATTGTCCAGAGCTGCATTCCATCTTCATTCCATGCACACAAGTAATCATTAGGTTGCTATCTATCTATCTATCTATCTATCTATCTATCTATCTATCTATCTATTTAAAAAACACCTACAGGCCAGGTCTCTTGTTTTCCTATAACAAAGAAAAACAGTATATAAGGTATATACATTTTCTGGAAGCTGTTCATGCCACAACATCACAAATGATGACCATCACTCTACAAAGTTATTTTCAGCTGAGCAACCTTCTCAGCACTGAAAACAATATGTTAATTTGCCATCAACTAACTAATAATATGATAGTTTGTTATCATCTTGTAATTTGCCAAGTCCCAGAGTCTACAGAACCTTTTTGCTAATGGTGCCAAGGTGAGAAGAGCTTTTATGTGTTCCAACAGAGCACTATAGTAATTTCTGTGGCTCTCAGAAAGTTCATCACCAATTCCAAGTTTGCAGCCTCCACAATGCCCTTCAGGTAACCCAAAGGAACCTTTAATGGATGTGCTGGTATCATTGATGTGATTTTGTCAAGTGACAAGTGTTTTGTCAAGTGTTAAGTTCTGGCTGAAGTGACAATTTTGAGACAATCTCAGCATTAACTGTGCAATCCAATTCCCTTTGTGCCATGCTGAGAGAGGCTGGATTCAGCAAAAGGATATGACTGCTGGTTGTCATGAGCCCCACAGCACTGCCAGAAACAAAGAACAGGCTCTGACACAGGAGGAGGAAGTAGGGGTGGGGTGAATGGTGGGAACCTGAGTTGAAGGAGGGGAAATTTTATCCTTTCTGCTCCAATGCCAGCCACTTTGCAAGGGGGAGCCGAGATGCAGCTCTTCCCTTCAATCTTCCTGTGGAGTAGAGGGCCTTGATGAGTCAAAGGGGGAGGTAGAACAGAGGTGATGGTGACTGAACAGGAGGGTGCAGGTTGTTGCCTAGAACCAGACACCCACCCCACTTGCAATCTCGGCTTTCCCGCTATGTGACAGAGTCTCACATGTGGCTGCACCACACCTCACTTTTAAAAGCTGAGAGGGATGAGTGGGGAAACTTGTTGGGACATCTTTGTTGCTTCTGTCCAGTTTGGAACTCCTTGTCCTGTTTATGAGCTCCTGAAATGTGACTCCTGAGTCATGTGCCTGCTGATGAAGTAATGTCATTACTTGCCTGATTAAATGTCATGAACAGGGTGGAGAAAAAGGATCCTGGCAAGCGACGTAGCCATGTCTAGGACAAGCCAGGGATGGGAAAGAAGAGGTTCGGTTTGGGGAAAGTACACACAGGATGACAGAGGATGGTGATAGGATGGGGAGTCAGTGTGCAGGGCCCAGAAGGGCAGGCCCACCATCAGAGCCAGAGAGGTCCCATTCTCCACAAACAAGGCAGGCTATGAGGCATAGGGAGCAGCGGGAAGTATACAGTAGTACCTTGGGTTACATACACTTCAGGTTACAGACGCTTCAGGTTACAGACTCCGCTAACCCAGAAATAGTACCTCGGGTTAAGAACTTTGCTTCAGGATGAGAACAGAAATTGTGGCAGCAAGAGGCCCTATTAGCTAAAGTGGTGCTTCAGGTTAAGAACAGTTTCAGGTTAAGAACGGACCTCCAGAAAGAATTCAGTTCTTAACCTGAGGTACCACTGTACTTTGGAAGGTTGCAGCAGGCAAGGACTCACAGCCCAGCTCACCAGCTGGCCAGGTGGGGCTTATTAGTTCTTGGAGGTGTGTGATTCCTCATTTGGGTGAGGCTCAGGACAGGTGAGGGTCACATGCCTTTTCAAGCCCAGGTGCTACAACGAAACCTCAGAGAGAAAAGAGGAACAGAGCTGTGAGGCTATGTCTGTTCAGCTGTCTATGTTGATGGACCTTGGGTTGGATACTCCAGGACTTCTATGGGTCTGTGCTTTGGGTTTGACTCTGGACTGTGTTTCCTGACTGTTAGTCTTTGGACTTGACATATTGTATATGCCAGTGGGACTTGCTGCCAGGTAGGCTGGGGGTTCAAGACACTAACAATCTCTTCCTTACTTATAAGTAAGACCCTCTGTCTGAATGTTGTAGGTGGGAGACAGATTTTCTCAGCCGGCTCTTCCTTCTGCTCACCAAAAGTGCAGGTGGCTAAAAGTGCTGCTGGTGGAAAGCCCAGAATGGGCCACTCTAGGGCAGGGAGGGATGGAACTAGTCTGGGAACCATGGGATTCCTAGCTACTCCACCATCATCAGGCTCAATCTGGGTTTGATTGCTGTACCAGCTCCTGGCCCCCACTTGTGCTGGATTTAGGGTGGTAAGGTGGTTCCCCGCCCCACACTGTGTCATGGGGACACAGTATAATTATAATTCGTGCTTCTATTAGTGCTAGCTAGAGGAAGAAGATAGAAATCTTCCACAGTGGCCATTAATGGTGTTCTTGGGCCAAGTGCTGAGGTTAGCTCTTCCTTTATATTGTTATGAGCAATGAGCTCTACTCTGTTCTCTATTCCTTTGCTGTCATGAGGGGATATTGCTGTAAGGCAGCCTGGCTGAAACAGGCCCTGTGTTTTAGCTGTCTCAAAGTTATTTATCCTTGTATTTTTAATTTTGCATGGTGCCCAGGGCTGTGGATGCACTCTGCTAAATTGAAAGATATAAAATGCCTTTAATAGGACTTCCCTTCCTTTGTTTGCAAAGTGCCCTATGTCCCTTCACCTCTCCTCATCACCTCTCAAATGGGAAAGTAATGTAAGTAGTTTTAGATATGCCTAACTTGAAGCTGTACCGAAATCTGGCTCCCTGGTAATTGACCGGCCTTTCAGTTCCTCTCTGCACACTCCAGCTTGGCCCCTGTTTTCCTTGAGTCTCTGCCAAGCCTATTAAATGTGTCAGAACAGCCAGGGAAATGGAAGAATTATTATTTCCATTTGGCTCCTGCAGACGCTTAGTCTAATTTTCACTAGGCTTTGAAATATAGCAATTGCTTTGCTTTTTCTTTCTTTTTTCCCTTTCCCCTTTTTCTCCCCATGTAATTTTTGTCCTTTCCTCTCACTCTGTTTTCTCTCTCTAAGGTAATGCAAAAGGCTAAACAAACAAGCCCAAATGTAGTAAAGGCAACCCTTGCTTCCCCTTATTAAAAAAGAGAGAGAGGGGGGGACCTCATTTGTTCCAGAGAGGAATTTCATTATCTGGATAGTTTTGTGGTAAGAGGGAGGCTGATAATGAGGTTATATCTAATCAGAGCATATGGAATACTTTACAATTAAGCTAAATTTTTCACTGTTCCTGAACTAAAATATGGAGAGAGAGGAACGGTAGATGTTGAGGGGCAGCTGTGAGAACAGGCTGTTCCTGTGTCATAACAAATGCTGAGGGTGACAAGATTGGTCTGTAACAAACAGAACTGCTGACCTAAGGATGTTATCACAAGTGACGCTAAGCACATACCCTGTTGTCTTGAATCCACAGCTTCTCGATGTTGTTAACATAAGCACCATTCTTGTATCATGTCATGGAGAGGGGAGGAACCATGGATCAGTGGCAGAGGACGTGTTTTGCATGCAGAACATCTCAGGTTTTATTCTGACTTCTCCTGTTAAAAAGGAGGTGGTGGCACAGAGATGGAGAATGTGTGTTCTTATAGATGTTGTTGGACTACAGCTCCTATGTTTCCTGACCATTGACCATGCTGACTGGGAACTGGAGTCCAACAATGTGGGGGTATGTGTGTCTCCTTCCCCAGGAAAATACCAATATACAAATGTGTCCTTTTGATTTCTCTTAGCTTCTCATTTTTCTAACCTTATTGACACATTTGTCTACCCCTAATTCTATATCATGTCAATACATTATAGGGCAGAGGTAGCCGGCTACTTCTGCTATAGAGGCTATCCAGTCACAAATGTAAGAGGAATCCTGTTGGAGCAGGCTAAGCTCCATGCTTAGATCAAACGTATCCATTCTTAAGGAAATCAGCCCTGAGTGCTCACTGGAAGGACAGATCGTGAAGCTGAGGCTCCAATACTTTGGCCACCTCATGAGAAGAGAAGACTCCCTGGAAAAGACCCTGATGTTGGGAAAGATTGAGGGCACAAGGAGAAGGGGACGACAGAGGACGAGATGGTTGGACGGTGTTCTCGAAGCTACAAACATGAGTCTGACCAAACTGCGGGAGGCAGTGGAGGACAGGAGCGCCTGGCGTGCTCTGGTCCATGGGGTCACGAAGAGTCGGACACGACTAAATGACTAAACAACAACAACAACAAAAGCTCCATGCAACTCGTGGCCAAACAGATGCTTCTATGAAGCACCCAAACAAAGAATGATAACCCTCCCCTGTTTTTGCTCACCAGGAACTGCTCTCAATGCCAAAACAGGACCTCTGAAAACAGTGGTTCTGTTTGCCACCATGACTAAGCGATTGGTAGACCTATTCTCTATGAATTTGTCTTACACCCCCACCCCACCCATTTGAACGTCAGAAGAACCTTGCTGGATCAGACTAAATAAATAGTCATCCAACATCCTCTTCTCACAGAGGCCAATCAGTTGTGTACAGTAAGCCTGCAAGCAGGATTCAAGTGCAACGGTGCTCTCTCCATTTTGCTTCCCAGTAACTGGTATTCAGAGGCATACTGCCTGCCATTACATCTTGTAGCAGCGGATTCCAAAAGTTAATTGTGCAATTTGACTGTTTCTTTGCCTGTTCTGAATCTACTGCTGAGTAATCATAGATTCTTCTGTGATTAAAATGTGAAAATGGAGCAATCCCTGAGAAGAATATAGAAGCTGGCAATTTCTAGTCCCAAATGAGAGATAGGAGATCATGGAGAGGGTCCCTGTGGTCATTGTTGGTCTCCAAATCCTATCAGTCAGAATAAGGATAGATGTTGTATCCAACAACATCTGGAGGGACACAGATCCCCTATCTTTATGGTAGACATTCACCCGTGTCTTTGTTCAGCTGTGTGTGTATGCAGAGGGAGGAGGGGTGAGACTAAAGAACACCTTTGCTTTCTAGGCATGAAAGTGCAAAGTGTTGAGGGTTTTTGCTATCACCTGTCAGGGAGGGGGTAGAACAAAGCTCTTCCCTTCTCTTCCAAATAGCCTCACAAGTGGGTTTTTGTTGTTGTCAGCTCTTGACAGCTTTTAACGGGAGAGAGAGGAGAGATGCTTCCCCCTACTTTCTGCTTTTGCTGAGAAAGTGATGATCTTTGAAGAAAAAAATGATACCAAATACAACAAGAGTCGGGAGGGGTGGGGGACCAACCGCAAAAACATCTGCCGAAATGGCTCGGAAAGTTCCATTTCAAGTCACTTTTGTGTAAAGCTTAAAGCAGCATGCCAGAAGCTCTGGCAGCTTATTACTCTCCTTTCAAGCTCTTTCCTCATCTCCAGCTGTTCAGAGTGCTGTGGGAAACTATGGAAGGGGAGCTAATTTCACAGTATAAAAGGCAGCCCCCACCCAGATCCAGGCAGCCCTGTCATTGGACACCAGTGGACTCTAGATTGTATCAGCCTTAGCCTCAAACATTGTGCTCCTCCACCTCTTCACCCCTCCCATCCTGCCCTCACTCAAAAATAAATAAATGAATGAATTCTTTCCTAAACATTTTCCATTCTCCTCAGCTTTGAAAGTGGGATAAAGAGTCTCCAGCACAGATGCCCATCACTGAGGGAGCAACAGATCCTGCCAAGCCAAGTGACACATCTTATAGACACCAACAATGAAGATCTAACCCCAGGGGCAGTCACACTGTAGGAGCAAGGCTGTACCTGTGGAGCTTTTAGCTGTCAGCTCCTCCCTCCCAGGATTTACTCAAGAGCTCTTCCACACTCTTAGAAATTTTATTCTGTTCTGGGAAGGAACAGAAATATTTTTGAAAGAAAAGCCACTTTTGTTTTATGAGAGAACAGCAGAATTATAAAGCCTGCAATTAACAAGCTTAGCAGCTTTCTGAATGATACAAAAATGTAGTTTTCTGCTTGGTGAACTGAGGAATTAACAAGGCCCATTGGATAGAGTAAGTTCTGGGAGCCACTGTGATGAGCAGCACATCAGCTGTCAATTCTGTCAAATGTTAAATACCACAGGTGTGTATGATCAGATCTCAAATAATAAGGCAGATTGCAGTAATTTAGGAGTAGCCTTAGTTGGACTGACAAGGCGTGTCATGGAGTGCTCAACCATGCAAGTAGCTTTGTTGCCTCAGTTTCTCCATAAAGCTGAATGCACAGTAGCACTTTCATCATTCCCTTTTCCTTTCTGAAAAATAAAACCCGGCTGACTGTGGAAATGCCAGTGCTGGAGACGGGAGACAGTGTAGAGGAGAGGGGAGGGATATAGAGGTAGAGAATCTGTTGTTTTGATGGGCAGGCCTGGCTTTTAACCACAGTGGATTATCTTTCCAGGGCACTACAATCACAGTGATCTGGGAGAGAGGCACTGAAGTCAACACATGAGTTGCCCTCCTCCTCCTTCCAAGTCATGACTGTGAAAAAACCTTCTTCAAAGAGGTACTTCCCAGAAAGGAGGTAATGGTGAGAAAAATGGTGACTATTCCAGTTTTTTTTTTAATATAAAGAAGATAAAATCAATCATGAGAGCCCCTGGACCTAAATGACCCAGGCCTCAAATATTTGAAAGACAGCCTTCTTTACTATAGCCCCTCCTGGGTGTTAAGATCAGCAGAGGAGGCCCTCTTGGTTTTCCAGCACCCTCAGAAGTTGTGAGAGGTGGGCCAGGAAAGGCATTATTCACGGCAGCCCTTAAGCTATGGAACTACCTCCCACCGAGGTGCTTCTGGCACCTTCATTATACAGCTTTTGGCAAATGCTGAAGATGTACCTCTTCAGTTGAGATGCACATTTTTAGTGCCCACCTTGTTTACGTGCTTTTAAGTTGTTTAATAAAAAGGTAAAGGACCCCTGACAGTTAAGTCCAGTCGCGAACGACTCTGGGGTTGCAGTGCTCATCTCACTTTACTGGCCAAGGGAGCCGACATTTGTATGCAGACAGTTTTTCTGGGTCATGTGGCCAGCATGACTAAGCAGCTTCTGGCGAAACCAGAGCAGTGCATGGAAATGCCATTTACCTTCCCGCCAGAGTGGTACCTATTTATCTACTTGCACTTTGACATGCTTTTGAACTGCTAGGTGGGCAGGAGCTGGGACCAAGCAACAGGAGCTCACCCCGTCGTGGGGATTTGAACCACCAACCTTCCGATCGGCAAGCCCTAGGCTCAGTGGTTTAGACCACAGCGCCACCCACGTCCTAAATTGTTTAATATTGAGTTTTAATTGTTGTAACCTGCCCTGGGACCTTAGGATAAAGGATAGGTATAATAATAATAATAATAATAATAATAATAATAATAATAAATACTTTGGCAGGTTTCTTATGCAGGGGAACCAGCATCATGTGCCCAGTTTTCAAACTGATTGCCTCCCGCCCAAAATTAGGGGAGGGAATATGATCTTTATTTTCCCACTCTCAAATTGCAAGGTCTATGCTTTCAGGAGAGCCACTGCACCTTTCTCACTGAAATTTGGCAGCTTCATTCCCTCAAAAGGGGTGACTATGGCCACAATTTGCATACAATTATGGCAGAAAAAAGAAGAAGTTTAAAGTCTTTTTATTTCAAGAATACACTATAAAGGTTCCCTGTGGGAAACCCCTGGGTGGATCTGTGTGAGATTTGGAAGGCTTAATCCACCCTGGATATCTGCAAATTCCATCCACTCCTGTGAAAAGGGCAGAAATACAGTCATTTTTAGATTCCGCATTATAGTTGAGTTGGGCAAAACAGAGCTTCTGATTTAATGGTTGAGATTTGGACCCAAATAATGAATTAAATTGGAATGACACAGAGTGGATCCAAACAGATCAAGCTGCTCCAGATACAGTTAGAAGGCGAAAGGTGTGGTTACTGCACATCTCTATTAAATACTACATGCCAGCAATCAAATATTGCAAAGTGTTGGTTGAATATCAAACACTGCTGTTATTCACAACTGGGGGAATACCAGAGAATTTGGGAGAATTTTTAAGAACAAATTCACTGTCCTGCATAATATTTATATACAGATTTTGCACCACACACATACACACGGCAATGAATCATTGTCTGTATAACGTAGCATAGTCTGTACATATGTAGATATTTCCATTGATAAAGTACTCTGTAGCAACTTTGAAATACAAGTGCATAATTATTAGCAATAGTTATGATTTATCAGTAGTATTTGAGTTGCCCATTAGGGATATTCAGTATTCCCCACCCCTATTTAGTTATACCATTCATTTTCATTATTAAAAGCTTCATTATTAATTCATGTGATTTTCATTCATTTTCATAACTGATTAGGAGCCAATTCGTTCTTTTTTATCATTCCCATTTGTTTTTCTTCTCCATTGATTTCTATGGGTGACTTACAGCTTCTGCTTTTCATCCCACCAGAAATAAAGGCCTGTATCTAAGTCACACACAAAGCAAACCAAAATTAATGAACTTAAGTTAGGCAAGATCAACAATTTCAATAGGTTTACTCTATTTGTTTTTATAATGAAAACAAATTTTGTTTAAAAAAATCTGTTTTAAAAACAGATCTGTTTAAAGCAAATCTGTTTAAAAAACAGGTGCATCCCTCTACATGACAGTGCATTACATTTTTAGCTGGACGCTTGAACAGCTTAGGTGTACACCTTATAGAGGGTGAATGCAACAAATATGTAATTAGTCAGAGGACGGTGGTTGGCTTCAGAACCCTCTTGAGGATACACCTGGTTGCAAACTCAGGTTTGCCTTTGTGTGGATGTGTGAGATGGCCCTAACAGAACAGACAGTGAGAGGTGAAGCACTTGTATTTACTTACCAGATGCATTGCCATCTTGAAATGTCCAGTGCAGTGGTACCTCGGGTTACAGACGCTTCAGGTTACAGACGCTTCAGGTTACAGACTCCGCTAACCCAGAAATAGTAACTTGGGTTAAGAACTTTGCTTCAGGATGAGAACAGAAATCGTGCGGCAGCAGCATGGTGGCAGTGGAAGGCCCCATTAGCTAAAGTGGTACCTCAGGTTAAGAACAGTTTCAGGTTAAGAACGGACCTCCAGAACGAATTAAGTACTTAACCCAAGGTACAACTGTATATAAATTGTAAATTTCAAGATGGTGGATCCTATTTGGTAACAGTCATGGGCATTAGGTTACCTCTCACCCAGACCATGGAACTTTGACTTTTGTGTTCTGCCATCTCATTTTTGCATGCATACTCATTTATTAATTGGCATGTGCAATTAATATGTTCCAAACTATTACGGGGTATAAAAGGCCTGTTTGAACTCCCATATGTACCTCAGTTTTGCTTTTCTATGGCTGTTCACAGCCTTGTCATCTGCCTCTGCTCCTCCATGCCATTTAGTCTCAGTGCAGAGAAGTTTCCAGCAATGTGCTGCAAAACTACAGATCAGCAAGGGAAGAGACCAGAACTGTCCAAAACTGTAATGCGAAGCTCCAACATGGAGAGAGTGGGATACATCTTCACATTGCCTCTGAGACATAGGTGAGAACAACACAAACAATGTAACAGGCTGTATGTAACTATATAAATTCTTTTTCAAATGAGATTCAACATGTCATATAAAAATATATGGTTTTATAGACCAACTTATCATATAAACGAAACATATTATGAGAAATTAAAGTCCAGCAGATAGACCAGGAAATACAATCTATTCAGTTCTTATATTAGCAATTCTAATATTGGAATTCTTATATCAATCTTGTAGTGTTCCACATGAAGATGCTTTTAAGAATTCTAGTGTTCCTTGTATGCAGGTATCAGACGAAGAACTTGGAAGAATGGCACATGCAGAAAATAAGACAAGGATTCCTGGATAATACCTTGTTTCACCCAACCGGGCTTCATCAGGTGTGCATACTCGTATTCTTGTATATCAGAGACATGGAACATGGAACATAATGGATTCAAAGACATAGTGACACACTTCCTTCCACCACACAGCTGGCACATTCCACCCAACTTCTCTTCTACCCAACTTCCCAAAGCACTGACAAATGGGAGAGTCAAATGTCACAATCTGTGAGCAAGGCTGTGAAGCCCCGTAAACATATCAGATTCATGTGTGATTCAGGACCAAACATCATCTGATGTCTATCACACAGTTTGCCTTGAATGAAAACCCTTTCCTTTCACAGTGTGCCAATCCAGACTGCAATCCTAGCATGGGGATTAGGGGGTTAGCCTCCCCACCCCCCAGTTGTGGTCCTGGTCCAGATGGGAATCCCCATGTCTGCAATTTTTATGGGGGGACATGCTCCTCTTGGAGTGAAAGGGACCTTTCCCTCCACAATTCAGATCCCTATCACACTACCCTCATTCATTGCCACAGTCTCAATCAAACCAGACCAGCAACACTGGCAGCTAGAGAAAGAATAAGCTTGCACTCAAGGACAAACTGTATGATAAATGTCATGTGCAGTATGGTATAGTGATCAGCAAACTTTCTGCATAAAGCAGAGAGTGCATGGATTCAACTGTCTTCAATGTACAAGCGAGATTTTTTTTTCCTTTCAACATTCAAATATCTGCTGTTATGGAGAGAATTGATGCAGAGGGAATGTTGCTCCCATGTTCTCTCATTTATTACAAGCACAAATCTTGGATGCAGCTGCTTAATTTTTCTCTAGGCAGGAAGATGTCTAAATCTTCATTGCAATTTGGCTCACATGCAGCAGGGCCTCCCTTGCTTCTTCCTCTAATTGATCAGAAATCAAATCTTAGTACAGCCAGGAGACTAGTTTAAAAGCATTTAGGGTTTCTTCCCTCCGCCCCCACCTTCCTTTTGAAGAGATGGGGAGAAGCAGCAAAGAGGTAGGTTGCCAGGCTATATTTGTTTATCATTTGTCTCCAGGAACCTCATAATATGCTGTTTGTATTCAGAAGGTTCCACTGGCAAATGTTAGCTGCATGAGGGAGCTGTGTATCCTCAATGCATATATGTCACATATCTGGCAATAGTGGACAATTGAAGGTGAATTTAAGGAATTCTAAGAACAAATGTTCTGCTCTGCTAAAACAAAGCCTGCAAGCTGAAATTTGCCTAGTCCTGGCAAGGACAATCCCACAGTGGTATCTAGAAGAAGGAGGTCAAAAATGGGTTTGGAGTATATAGCTGGAACAGGGAACTCACAGGCATGGAGCTTGTATCCACTGGGCGTTCATAGATCAGAAAGCAAGACTGGTTCTTCAGGACCCTGGACAGGTCCAATGGGGGGGGGGAGATGACTTGCTTTGACAAGGGTTTGTAGCTGATTCATTTCTTACATAGGGCTGGGAATGTCTCCTTCATGAAACCCCGGAGACTACCTGCCAGTCATAGTGGACAATGCTGTGCTAGATGGACCAGTGGCCTAACTCAGTTTAAAGCAGATTCCTATGTTTCTGTTTCACTCTCAGAGTCAGGAGCACTTATGGAGAAAAAAATCATTTGAGAGCTGTAGGAGTTGTCACTATGGATGGACAGATCAGTCTATTTCAAGTCTGTGTTAGTTTCACATGTGTTCATTCATGTCTTTTCCATCCCCTTTCTGCATCAAAAAGTTTGCATGGACTTTTGTACGGTTTCATCCTAAAATGCATATTCTGAACACATTTCACATTGATCTTAAAGCACACATTTTTCTTTGCACTATTAGTGATATCCACCTTAGGGCTGTTGATTTCAGTGGGTCTGCTCTTGAGTATGACCAACATTGGCTATCACCATTTAACATAGGCTGAGTCCACACTATTAATTTTAAGCAAATTTAAAGCACCTCCCCTCCAAAGACTCATGGGAATTGTAGTTTGTTAAAGATGATGCAAATTGTAGTTTTGAATGTGTGGAGGTGGAGCAGGTAAACTAAAGTTACTGGGGTTTTATATATATATATATATATATATATATATATATATATATGATTATTCAAATGTGCATTAAATGTACTGTGCTTTTCCATGCACATTTTGGTATACTTTTAAAGCCAAGAACTGGACTACAAAATTCAGAGGCATATGAAAGCTGAGGGTAGCTGTGTCTGTGAAGTGTGACTTTCACAGTTTCTCTTAGAAAGGTGGACTGAACTAATATTCAAGCATCTCTAGTTGTCAGCACACCTTCAGTCTGACTGACTGGAAGACCTCTAGCCACATGCTCAGTGAACTCTACAGACAAAAATTCACCTTGAACATCCCCTTTTAACAAATGTATGGAGAGCTCCTTTTTACTTAAACAGAAAGGCCTCCATTGGTGTCCTCTTTTCTTTTGTATGTAGAACAGGGAAGGTGTTTGCTTCCAGCAGCCACGGCGGCTTGAGTGATACTCTCTGAAAGTAGAGACTGAGATTGTGGCGCAAATTTGGCTCTTTGGAAATAACTGGAAATTCATGCTATTGAAGGCGATTGCATCAGCGGTTCATCTGGGGAGCAGTAATTGAAATTGCAAATGTTTTGCAAATGTTTCCAATAGATAAAGAAACACATGTTTCACCACTTTGCAGTACACACTCAAGTCCAAACAGCTCAATACATAGCACAAAAGTACGACAACTATCACGCTTTCCAGGCAGACAGCATGGTGAAACCTACGCTCATCCCCCCACCCCAACACAGTAATCTACTGATTTTCCCCAAGATATAATAAAAGTAACAAGTGTGGAACCATTTGGTGCTAGCATTAAGAATACATGTGCTGCACATTAAGCAAAACAGAGATTGAACTTCACATTCCCCCGAGCATCTTTCCTGGCAAAATAACTTCACAAAAAATATTATTGTGCTGATTAACTTGTACAATAGTTCCATACATGACCTCTCAATACTTATGATTATGCAGATAATGATCAATGGTTTCCGGTTTGGAAGGGGGCAGGTGCTATGATATGCCACTTGCGTTCCTATTTTGACTTGGATTTTCCATTCATCTTTGCATCACCCTGAACTTCTGCATTAATGTTCATTCTCTCTCATTCTAGCTCATTTCTTTCTCTCTCCCCCTCCCTCCAACTGTCAAGAACTCAAAGGCATCCCTATCAACAGCTCAATCACTCATAGAGCGATCCAAACTCCCTTTCTGCCCAGTTAAGTGGGGAGGGGAGTTGGATTGGGTGTGTGAGTCCCGCTGCCTCATTCTGGCTGCCAGCATCACTCTGTTGGTGCTGAGCTCCCCCTGCCATCTGCCCAATGTGTGAGCAGGTGGAAATGCCACTGGTGGAATCTGTTCTGGCAGCAGCCATGCAAAGCCCCTCGCTCATGTGCTGGTCTCTCACTAAAGATTGCAGCCTTTGCAAGCCAATTAGTAGATCTTGACTTTACTTGACAAACGGGGTGCATATTCACCAGCGCCATCTTGCTTTTGCAATGCAGTTTTCCCCTTTACATTGAGTTGGATCCAGACTTAGGAATGGCCAGAGTAGACCCAATAAAACTAATAGGACTTAACTGGACTACCTTCAGTGGGCCTGCCATGTTCTCTGGCCTCATCTGGTTCAGAGGAAGTCTCAGAAGAGAAGGAAGCATCACCATGGGAGCCATTGTCTCCCACTACAAGACTTTCCAGGCCACAGCCCATGGCCCCAAGGGTTCTGCTGCAATATAACCCTCACTGTCCTCCTGCAGAATCAAACAACTGCCCTTGAAGAAAAACAAAAAAGGGGCTGGGTTCACAACAGGTCTGGACCAGCCAACTTCAGAAGGCCTAAAACAGCTCTTCTTGTGAGTGACAGCCATCATCTGCCACAGAGATCTGTTTGTGTTCCTGGCAGACTGTGCCTTGCCTTGCCCTGCCCTGCCTTGCCCTTACTAGCCTAATCTATTGCTGTGGTTTCCAAACTTTTGGGAACCACCATCCCCTTGGTTCCATGAACTCATCCCTAGTGCCCCCTACCCTATAAAAAGCATTATTCAGAATAGAGGTTTTTCACAACCTACTAAGGAAGGCAATAACACAATAAAATTCAAAACAGTTACAATTAATTGCACATTTATTCAAAATCCAATGAAAACTATTTAGTTTAATTAAGTTGACAAGACTGATGAAGTTGATCCAGTGATGCCCGGTTTTCAAACACTGATAGTCACCCCACCATCTCTTGCTTCTTGGTGCCCCCTAGGTAACCCCACTGCCCCAAAGGGGTGGTACCACCTACTTTATGAACCACTGGCCTATTGTTGCCCTAATTAAATAAATATGACTGCTTTTTTGGATATGATCCTGCAGCTGCTCCAACCCAGTCTTCTCTGAGAGCCTTGACGTGAACTAGGACATGGCTCCCCTTGGTATAACTAAGTATGGATACAACAATTTAGACTTTTCTTTTCTCCTTTTCCCCCTTTAAGCTTTCCTCAACTGAAACAAAAATTGCTTACAACCAAAGGTAGGGAGGGGAGGGGGGGAAATGAGATTTCCTACAAAAAGAAGTTAAGACTTCAGGTGGTTTAACTATCCGGATGAAACCTGTTTGTGCGTAGAAAAAGCTATTTAAAGGGCAGTAAAGAAATGAATTTAGACCCTGGAATGAGTTGGATAAATCTTTGCAATGGGATCTTCTGTAACAGCACTATTAAAGGACAGCTCTTGGACACAGCTTTAGGAATGCATTTGAAACACATTCCACCTCCTGAAAAAATCACAACCAGCAATTGAATTTCCCTCACCATTCCTCATAATGCCCCACTTTTAAACAAAATATCTTGACCCAACGGAATGCTGTTTCTTGCATTTTGCTGAGAAAGCAAAATAATCTTTTTCAGCCTGTGCAGAATGTTATCAGCTGAAAATGCATTTCATTTGCCTCTAATTCTGCCATCACTGGAAAGCAACATGGATATTTTAGATGGCTTGTATATCGCCGTGAGTTCCATTTCTGCTGCAGTTGGAAAGAGGACTTCTATGTATTATAAACAAATGGATCACTGGAGTTTAATCCAGAGCCTTTTAGGACTCAGTGATGGAAACTGATGTCTGAGAAATATATTGTGTCTTCGAGGTACATAGTTTGTCTTTCTGTGACTGTTTCATGACCACAACCCACCTACCAGGGCTCTAGACCTGAATACCACTGTTCAGGGTTATTCCAAGGCCCTTCCCTGAATTTTCCCCTTTCATAACCCCCGCCCCCAAAACCCCACCACTTTATTTGTGAGGGTATAAGGGAAATCATGCAGGCAGCATTCTAGAGCAAACAAACCTGTCACAAACAGGAGACCAAGTCTATTAATCCAATGGGTCCCAGTGGGTAAGGTTTGCTCTGGGTGTGATACCTAATAAATAATAATAATAATAATAATAATTAATAATAATAATAATAATTTATTTATACCCCACCCATCTGGCTGGGTTTCCCCAGCCTCTCTGGGCAGCTTTCAACAGAATATTTAAATACAATAGTCTATTAAACATTAAAAGCTTCCCTAAACAACATCTTTGCTCAGGTGGTTACTACCAGAGGCCCCGAAAAGCCCGTGTGTGCCCTGACTCTCCTGATTCTGCCTGAGATGCAGAACATTATCCATTATTTATTTTCAATAATTATAGACTGCTTTTCACTGTTGATTATCACAAATCTCATCTACCTCACAGGGTTGTTGCGAGGATTAAATGAGGAGAGGGAAAACCATACACACCACCTTGAACTCCTTGCAGGAAAAGGTGGGATATAAATGCTATTATTATTATTATTATTATTATTATTATTATTATTAGGCTGGTACACTTGAAACTGTGGACTTTGGGGGAGGTTGTGGCCTGCAGAAAGCAGGCAGGTAACACTGCAAGCAGTCTGGGGAGAGTTGGGTCTCCCAGAGTTTCCTCTCTGCAGTTAGATTTCTACAGATCTTTTCTGTATTGTTTCATAAAGTCATGGTCCTAGTTTATCCTAGTTTGTTCTTTTTGAATATTCTTTCAACTGTAGCCCACCAATGCAGCCTTGCAAGCTGCTTTTAACCCCCTGCCAAGTTTCAAAACTGGTTTGCCTTACAGCTGAGAGTTTGATTATACATGCGGCGCTAGCTGCGCAGATCCATGCATTATGATTCCGGTTGCCTGAAAAAAGGAAAATCCATTATCTTCAATTAAAGTATAACAGCACACACAGTATGCTGTATGGCAGTGTGCGATTTCTCCATAACATGGAATGCAATTTTAAAACGGAGCCCACCTCGCGACATTTCTCCCCCCGCTCCCTGCCCAGATCAGGAGGTACGTTATTCTGCAAAGAGAAATAACATTTGCCAAGTGTTTCATCTATTGTGAGTTATCACTGTTTTATTAATTCTGTTTGTCATTTTCTTCTTCCCCATTCGGCCAAGATCACACATTTATTTCATTTATTTCAATGGTGTTGTCAAGCAGGAGCAATGCATTTTCATTGCTATTGAAAGGCAATGCAATTGAGAGGCAAATCCTATTTCTAAGTAGCATCACAGAGATGAGGACCTAGGAATCAATTTTTGTTTGCTTGTTTGTGTGCGCGTGCATGCATTTGTGCCATCAGCTCCTTGAGGGGGAACACAGCAAGTTAAACCAGGGTGGGGATACCTGAACAACAAGTTGCTTGCCCGAAGATGACTCTTTTCCCAGCATAAACAGATCATGCTTAGTGATACGGCCTCGGCCCTGTATACCTGAAGGAGTGTCTCCACCCCCATCGTTCAGCCCAGACACTGAGGTCCAGCTCTGAGGGCCTTCTGGTGGTTCCCTCACTGTGAGAAGTGAGGTTACAGGGAACCAGGCAGAGGGCCTTCTCAGTAGTGGCGCCCACCCTGTGGAATGCCCTCCCATCAGATGTCAAGGAAAAACCCAACTATCTGACTTTTAGAAAACATCTGAAGGCAGCCCCTCTTTAGGGAAGTTTTTAATGTTTGATGTTTTATTGTGTTTTTAATATGTTGGGAGCCACCCAGAATGGCTGGGGAGGCGCAGCCAGATGAGTGGGGTATAAGTAATAAATTATTATTATTATTATTATTATTATTATTATTATTATTATGCAAGTGGGCTGAAGGCAACTCCCCATCAGGTGCATTTCAGCTCCTACTCTCTTACCAACCCAGAAGCGTATTTTTCCTGTCCCTGTAAGAAACATTGGTTCCTATGGACTGGGAAAAGGAAACTTCAGTGGAAAGATTGGAGACTGGGAGAGAGCTGAAAGTCACCCCTGTTGATGACCTGTGAGGGTTGCCTTCAGTCCCCACCATCCAATTTTGACTTCACATGGGCTTCCCCCACCCCACCCCCTCAAGAACTAATGGTTCAATCCCTGGCATCTCCAGGTAGGACTGGAAGCTGCTGTCAGTCAGTATAGGCAATAACAAGCCGGATGGAATAATGGTCTGACTTGGTAGAAGGCAGGAACTCTGAACATAGGAAACTAACTACAAGAGCACCTATGCACAGACGGCTGTATTCACATAAGCACCCATATTCAGTTATTTGGCTTAACATGCAGCAGAAATCTCATTTCCTCCTCCATGCAGAAATTGATTTTTTTTTATTCACTGCTTTTGTATGCCACTCATATAACAGATCTCTGGGTGGTTTACAAACCATTAAAAACACAAGATGCAATGTGAAATGGAAATGATTAGGAAACATTAAAACCAGTTGTAAATAAATAGATAAAAACAAAGACTGTTTTGTAAATGCATGAAAGGGTAGATAAAATAAAGGGGGGAAAACAGAGCTTTGGGTTTAAGAGCATTCACAATCTGGGATTTAGCTGAAATAAATGGGAGCAAGAGGAGTTTGATGAAATCACTGGCAGCAGTTCATGCTTATGTTACTTCTCTGTCACTTCTGTGTTTTATGTTTCTTGGTAGATCTTCCTGAATCATTCGTTACAGAAGAATGCTAAGGTTGTTGACACTCTGAAAATGTTTCCATATCTGTATGGCTTGTAAAACATTCCCGTTGAGCTCAGAAAGAGAGCATCTACTTGGTGTGCAGAAGGAGCCAAGTTCAATCCCTGCCATCTCCAGGTAGGGCTAGGAATGTCCTCTGTTTGAAACATGGTGCAGCTAATTGGTGTAGAGTCTCCTGGGTTTCCCAAACTTGGCTTTCCAGCTGTTTTTGGACTACAATTCCCATAATCCCTCACCACTGGTCCTGCTAGCTAGGATGAGGGGGAGTTGTAGTCCAAAAACGGCTGGATACCCAAGTTCCGGAAACCCTGGAATGTGGGGCTAAATGGACCAATGGTCTGGCTCAGTATACTGCTGCTTCCTATGTCCCCATGTCTCACAGCACCATGGGGACAAATGGTGTGGTGGGGTCTGAGCTGCATTCCACAAAATGGCTGCCTGCAGGCAGCAGCAAAGGCAGGTTTCCAAGTGGCTTTGAAATGGCAGCCATTCTGTGCATTCTGGCAGAAGAATAGCATTTAGTAACAAGGAAAATAATTTCAACATAGAGGCCATTGCTAAACAAAATAAAAAAAATTCCTTCCAGTAGCACCTTAGAGACCATCTAAGTTTGTTATTGGTGTGAGCTTTCATGTGCATGCACACTTCTTCAGATACTTCTACAGATACTTCTTCAGATACGCTTCTTCAGTATCTGAAGAAGTGTGCATGCACACGAAAGCTCATACCAATAACAAACTTAGTTGGTCTCTAAGGTGCTACTGGAAGGGATTTTTTTATTTTGTTTCGACTATGGCAGACCAACACGGCTACCTACCTGTATCTAGGCCATTTCTAGAACTTGGATTGGATTGGATTAGCTGCAAAGGATTTTTGTTTCCCCCTGTTTAAAATCCTTGCCTGTCAAAAGCAAATGTATTGTTTTCCGTCCATGAAGGGATTGTTGCAAATGTGGTGCTAGAGGGAGCTGGCGCCTAAGAAAACGAGTCAGCACTTTAAACATGGAAATTTATCTTGTCAAGAGAAGGTAAACCTGTTCCTCTTTTCTCTAGGGCTACGCAGGTCATGTTGCCTAGTTTTGATTTCAAAAACTCTGGGCAAAAGTCCCCCTTTGGGAGAATGAAGAGTTGTTGTTTAAGAAAAAGTAGGCACTAAGGACACAGCAGTTTTGACCATTTATCAAGTACTTTCCCAGATTAAAAACACATATGGGTAATAGATCCAAGAATGTAGCTATGTTAAGATACAGATTTTATTTTGCTTTTCAATGAGACCTGTGACAATTTGTGAAAAGAAATTCAGACACTAGTTGTTTGCTATAGTGTTCTTCTAATCACCAGCTGGAGGGGGGAAAGTTTGAAGAAAGGAAGAGCCAAGAACTGCTGGTCTCTCAGCTGAGCTGATGGTGGGGCTCTGCAATCTCATATCTCTCTCTCCTATAGCCTGACGCAAAGACTGCTGCTAGATGACAGTTGACAGCTGAGATAGGAATGAGATTTCCCCCCTTCCCTCTTGATTGCCATGCAGTCGCTGCCGGCAGCTTCACCTAATGAACCACCTCAGCAGCCGCCACTGAAGATTCATCACTTCGATATTAATTGTGCTCTTCAAATGAGCTAGATGTATGTTGTCTTCTTCCCTTGTTTTGGCCTGAAGCCTCCTTACCCATTCCATTAAATAAAGACAATAGCTGTGCTGGGGTTCTCCCTTTCTAACTGTCTTCTGCTGTGGGCGCCATTTGGCTGTAAGATGATTACTTTCTTCCCATTGTGGCCTTCAAGGCCTGGCCTCCCTCTTCTGCCTTTTCCCTGAACTTCCTTTCCCTGGTGCAAATGTAGTGACACTGCTTGTTTATTTTAATCAATGAGAGCCACTTCAGGAGCTGTTTGCTTTTCAGTTCAGTTCAGTTCCAGCTTACTTATAAAGAACTACTTGGAGAAATCTCTGTGTCGTCTCCTATGTCCACCCACTACTTAATAGACTGGACGAGACAGTTACCCTTCAGGACTGGAGGGAGAAGCTTATATTCAAAGTGCTTCCTTTGGTACTTTGAACACAAACAGCTTTCTGTAGAAACTGAGTGGGGTGGAATCCTCCATTTCCCCCTCTTTATTTCCACAGAAAGACATTTGAATTCACAGCACAGGAAGAAGCACTTTGAATACAGACCACCTGTGCTTGGCTGCAGTGGGGTTTGTTTGCATTTGTGATTGGCGGGGGGAGGGCTTTCACTTCCAAGGAAATGTAGTAAATGAATAGAAAGAGAACCTACCCAGTTGATACTGACACAAAACTCCACATGTACGCTATACTAAAGAATATAAGCCTCACCACCCTACCCATCCTCTCCCCCCTCTTCTTTCCCAACCTTATACTGTACTCAACACTAAGGTCTCATAACAAAGTTACGAACTTAATTCGTTCTGGAGGTCCGTTCTTAACCTGAAATGTTCTTAACTAGAGGCGTGCTTTCGCTAATGGGGCCTCTTGCTGCTGCTGCGCCGCCGGCACACGATTTCCATTCTCATCCTGGGGCAAAGTTCTCAACTCGAGGTAACTCTTCCAGGTTAGCGGAGTTTGTAACCTGAAGCGTTTGTAACCTGAGGCGTTTGTAAATCGAGGTACCACTGTAACTGATTTGTAAGAAAGACCATGCAACCTGAAAAACAGAGACAAGACATGTATTTTTCTAAACCAATAAAATCTTTAATAATAATAATAATAAATGCAGACCACCTTCTCTGCAAATGGGAAAAACATTCCATTTTAAAATAAAGATACCCCACCTTTTTCCTTGACAGGTTTCAATCATCTGACATCACTATGATGGGTGAGTGGTCCTGTCCACCACAACTAGTCCACCAAAGTTGGTCTGCAGGGGTTGGGGGAGATAAAGGTTAGAGTGCTGGACTATGACCTGGGAGACCAAATTCAAACCCCAATTCAGCCATGAAGTTCACCAAATGACCATGAGCCACTTAACCATGGGTCTCTTATGCTAATCTTGAATTCCTTGGAGGAAAATTCGGGTATAAATGAAATGAATAAACAACCTACCTCACAGGGTTATTGTGAGGATAACGGAGGAAAGGGGAGAAGCATGCTCTAACCAACAGAGCTATCCAGACTGCATGCCACCTTGAAGGGAGGGTGGAATATATATGTGATAATCAATAAATGATTAAAAAAACAAATCTGATATTTAAATGTGGGGCATTTCCTTTTGCAGGAAGGAACTCCTCTGGGATGCCGGTCTCCGTTTCTCTGCAGAATCATTTAGAGCATAAACGAAAGATTAAAAAGAAAGATGTTTTTGAATACGATCTGTCCAAAAGAATGTACAAATAAAGGAAAAACAGCGCCACTGCGCCACTGATGTGATGTTAATGGACAGTTAATAATTAATGCTTCAGCACACAATTTACAGGGCCCCCCCTGCAGATTGTATTCAGCACTCCTGCACTCTCAAAGAATATAAAGGCAGTCTGCCTGATCCTTTGCAGAGTTAGGCACACTTAAGCCCATTGATTTCAGTGGGCTTAGGCATGCTTGATTATCGACAGAGTTAGCAAAGGTTGAAGGGAGCAATTGTTAGAGCAATGGTAAGCTGTTTTTGTTTTTTAATGTGCCGTTTTTACAAACTGGATACTGGTCATAAAAGCACGTTCCAGTCTTCATTACTGATAGAAGGATATAGCTAAGGATTTATGCACAACAAACTCAAGGTAGTTTAATGATCTTTCCTTCTCCACGGGGAACCTGGGCTTTTATTTAAAGAGGGACGCTAGATTCTCCTGGTGACAGTGCCAAACTAGCATGTCCCAAGATTGTTTAGGGGAAAGGTACAGTTATTCAAGCGGTATATTATTTTTATTATTTTAAATTAGTATATTAGAAAAGCAGTATAAATGTGTTGCATAGATATTCTCCCATTCCAGGCTGAAGTCAGACAGCAGAGAGTCTTGCCCTTCTGGCACAAGATTCAGGCTTAAAACACACTTTCAGACAGTGCTGTTCCAGCACAGGTGGCAGATTCTCTGTTAGGGGTTGACAGCCTGTGGCCCTCCAGATGTTGGGCATTCTCCCATCATAGGCTATGCTACAGCATCTGGATGATGACAACATCTGGAGGGTCACAGGCCAGCCTCATTTGCTTTATATATCCTGGGTGAAGCCCCACATCTTTGGAGTGAGGCTGTGTGTTAGTTAAAGGGTCTGCATCCAATAATGGAGTTCTGCTGTCTCCACTGAGGTTGGAAGATCTGTGACCCGGGGGAGTGGAGGAGGAGGTCCTTTTGGGCTGCCCCACCACCTGTATGTTCAGGTGAAGAAAAAGAATCCAAGCTGGTGGAGGAAAGCGGAGTTCTTTCTTCCAGAACCAGGAACAAAGGCTTCACCATCTGCTGTGGCTGCTCCTCTGTAGAAGCTTCTTCTTCTTTTTTTTAATTTTAAATAATATTTATTAAGAGTTTAAAAGTTACAAAAAAAAAGCTTCTTACTGTGATTACTGCTTCAGGGATGCAATCATCCCAAATCTTCTGAGCTCTTCTAGGATCAAGATGGGGCAGGTTTATGAGCTGTGTGAAATATACTCGAGGATTTCCATAGATTTCCAGCAACATTCCAGTGCTGCTGTGTGTTTTCATATTAAATCAAGAAGGACACTGACAAACTGGAATGTGTCCAGAGGAGGGCAACCAAAATGGTCAAAGGCCTGGAAACGATGCCTTATGAGGAACGGCTAAGGGAGCTGGGCATGTTTAGCCTGGAGAAGAGGAGGTTAAGGGGTGATATGATAGCCATGTTCAAATATATAAAAGGATGTCACATAGAGGAGGGAGAAAGGTTGTTTTCTGCTGCTCCAGAGAAGTGGACACGGAGCAATGGATCCAAACTACAAGAAAGAAGATTCCACCTAAACATTAGGAAGAACTTCCTGACAGTAAGAGCTGTTAGACAGTGGAATTTGCTGCCAGGGAGTGTGGTGGAGTCTCCTTCTTTGGAGGTCTTTAAGCAGAGGCTTGACAACCATATGTCAGGAGTGCTCTGATGGTGTTTCCTGCTTGGCAGGGGGTTGGACTCGATGGCCCTTGTGGTCTCTTCCAACTCTATGATTCTATGATTCTATGATTCTATAAACTAGAGATGGGGAACCTCTAGGTGTTAGCAACATAAAGAGAGCCTGGATTGGGCCATTGGACCATCTGGTCCACATTCCTGTTCTCATGGGGCCAGCCAGAGGGTGTACAAGAGCACTCTCCCCTCCTGTGGTTTCCAGCTAATGAAATTCAGAAGCATTACTGCCTCTGACCATGGAGGCAGAACATAGCCATGGTGGCTAGTAGCCATGGATAGCCTTCAGCTCCCACTAGTCCCAGGCAGCATAAACAAGGGTCAGAGATGATGGGAGCTGGGGTTCAGCAACATCTTGGGGGGGGGCACATGATCTTTACCCCTGCATTAAAACATTCCCAGGTCTGGATTCAGATGCAAGGACAATAGGAAAAAACATAGGAAGCATCATTATATTGAGTCACATCTTTGGTCCATCAAGCTCAGTATTGTCCATGTTGACTTTCAGTGGCTCCCCAGGGTTTCAGGCAGGAAGTCTTTCCTGGAGATGCTGGGGAATTAACCTGGGACCTTTTTGCATGCAAAACAGATACTCTACCTCTGAACTACAACCCTTCCCTTTCCAAAGGGTCTTCCTTGCAAGGGATTGTAAAGGTCTGACTATAAGACAATTGCTTGTGGCATCTTTGTGGGGATGAAACCAGCCACGCGTTGTTTCCCCAAGACTCTACTCAGCTTGAAACAGCAGTTTTGAGACATATGAATTGGCCCATTTAATCTTAATTGGCTACTCGGTTGATGCTCTTTTAGAACATTTATCTATGTGTCCTCCCCCCTTCCTCAGATGCTTCAGAGTTATTCTGATAGATAGGACTGCATATGGCACATGGAATAAATATTACGAAATAAAATTAAGGTGACAAGCTGCTGCAGAGGACAGGGCTGTTGTACCTCATTGTAGAATTGCAAGAGTTACACACATACGCACCCAGAGCTGGCCCAGCCATTAGGCAAGGCGAAGCCACTGCCTCAGGTGGCAGAAGCCCCCAGGTGGTATTCCCGTGGGTGTCTCACCTGCCCTGCCACCTCCGCCAGCTGTGGAGAAGCACCACTGCCATTGGCACTGGTTTTGGGCAAGATCATGGTCATTTTTGGTGCGATCTCACCCCAAATCAGTGTGATCTTGTCACCTGGCAGGGCACACGGAGGCAGCAGTGTAGTAGAAGCAGCAGGTATGGTGGTGGCAGTGGCAGGACAGGGCGACACTTCCTGTTTCACCTTAGAGCCTTATCTTCCATTAATTTATCTCCTCCCCTTTTGTGGTAGGTAGACTGGATAGCTGTGCCTCTATTTTCTGCATCCAGAGGTTTTAAGACAGGGAGGGAAGAAGAAGAAGAAGAGGAGGAGTTTGGATTTGATATCCCGCTTTATCACTACCCTAAGGAGTCTCAAAGCGGCTAGCAATCTCCTTTCCCTTCCTCCCCCACAACAAACACTCTGTGAGGTGAGTAAGGCTGAGAGACTTTAGAGAAGTGTGACTGGCCCAAGGTCACCCAGCAGCTGCATGTGGAGGAGCGGAGACGCGAACCCGGTTCCCCAGATTACAAGACTACCGCTCTGAACCACTACACCACACTGGCTCACCAGTGGAAGGTGCCACCATTGGAGAAGAGGCAGATTGGGGAGGTGGCTGCCCCTTATATAGGGCCCTAAAGCCTGCCCTCCCCCACCTCTCACAACTTTTAAATGTGCCAGTAGGCACACTGCTGGTTGGTGCGCTGCCTCTCATGGCCAAGAGGCTACAAATGCACCCGCCAGCCGGTACTGCTATGGAACAGTGGCAGAACGGCCACCTTTTTCTCTGCTTTTTGATATAGTGTTCAATTGTTTAAATTGATTTAAACTGCTCTTGGGTTGTTGTTGTTGTTGTTGTTGTGTGTGTGTGTGTGTGTGTGTGTAGCTGTGATCTTCTATCAGCAGCCCTGAACGTGTTGACTGATAGGGTACAAATCTCTCCTCCTTGGTCAGGAAAAAAGCTTGTCTGGGCCTCTTTCCTTTTGCCAGTCAACCCCCCAGCCTTATCACTCACAGGCATTCCACCATGCGCTTCTGTGCTTCTCAACACAGCATGCTGAATTTTAAGGACAGCAGAAAATAAGCTTAATTTAATTCCTAAGTCAATAACACAAGGGCTGCTGGCCCGCGTCTATTATTCATTTTTCATATTTAATTTACTAAACACATATGCTTCTTGCTGAATTGGGCCTCATATGAAGAGCATAAAATAATCATCTTGTCTGTTACACTGGAGTGTTGGGGAAGGTCTAGGGGTCTGTTCACAGAACATTCATGAAAACTTTCTACAATGTACACAAGTCTTGGGAGTATGAAGTATGTAAGGATGAACATAAATCAGTTTCTGGGACTCTGGTGTCCTCCAGAACCTTCTGGGTAAACAGAATTGTAGAATTGGATGGGACACAAAGCGTCATCTAGAAAAACCCTACATTGCAAGAACACCCCCTGCAACTCTCTTAGACCCCAGATCACTGGCCATACTGGGCGGGGCTGATGGGAGCTGGAATCCAGTAACATCTGGAGGGCTACATGTCCCCTACATCAAGGGCTCATCCACACTTCTGTTTGTGCTGTAAATTCGAGGCACAGGTCAAAGGAGGATCTAGGGGAGCATGAGCAGTTCGGTCCCTGTGGGCACAGAGCTTCTGAGGTGCTGCGGCAGGAGCCACAGCAATGGCGTCCAATGGAAGGTGAGAAGTCACCGGATTTTGGTGTTGCAAAGGCACCACTGAAATTTGAGACGCCAGCATCTGCCACTGCTCAGGCCCATGCTTCCTAGCCGTGGGTCCCTCTCTTTCTCTTTCTCTCTCTGCCCCACCCCACCAGCTGCCTCAAAGGGAGAAATCTCACCACCCTCCCTTTTCTCAATCACTGCAGCTCCATGCTGAGTAAAGGTTCAAACATTAGAAGACATCTGAAGGCAGCCCTATTTAGGGAAGTTTTTAATGTTTGATGTTTTATCGCTGCCGCTTCTTCTTCTTCTTCTTCTTCTTCTTCTTCTTCTTCTTCTTCTTCTTCTTCTTCTTCTTCTGGGACCCACCCTGAGTGACTGGGGAAACCCAGCCAGATGGGCAGGGTATAAATAAATATTATTATTATTATTATTATTATTATTATTATTATTATTATTTCACTCATTTCCTTCTCTGCAACTGCCAGGGCTCCAAAACCTCAGCAGGGCCCACAGCTCATGTTTGCTCTAAGCTTGTCTTAATAATAATAATAATAATAATAATAATAATAATAATTTCTCTATCTGTGATATATGTTTTATTACTGGGACAGATATCAGCTTGCAGGAAGGTGTGATTTGCATCAGAAAAATGGACCAGGGGAAAAAAGCTTGCTCCACTTCTCCAAATCCAGATCAAGAGGATACCATAGATGTGATTCACAAAAGAGTTTAAACTGATGGATATGTGTTTACACATCTCCATTGCCATTCCCAGCTTGGCTCCAGCATTTCAAACTTAATTTCTAGAGGCGTTCTTCCCAGGGCTTTTTTTCAGCCCTGAACTCAGTTCCAGCACCTCTCAGACAGGCACTATCACTGTTATAAGAGAACAAGGGAGGCATTCATGGTGAGTTCTGGCACCTCTTTTTCTAGAAAAATAGCACTGGCCCTTCCTAAGTACCAAGAAAGAGTGAAGGGATTCCAAGAGCTGCTGGATCTGTGGTGCATCTCCCTCCTGTGGACACTTGCTGAAATGCAGGTGGATGCTATTCCATGAAATATGTTCAGGACCTTGACTGATTCTGGCCCTCTTGATTGGCCATTGGATTGTCTAACAGAGGAAGGAATAGAAAAGGCTTCCTGGGCCAGCTGAGCTGTGCTCAGATGAGTTCCTTTGTCCTTGGTTGTTCTTCAGACCTGCCTGCTGTTTTGGTTCTTGGCCTTGCCTCCTGGTTTGTCCTTTACTACTGACTTGTTCTCCAGTGCTGAATACTGGCTTTTCCAGTGGCTCCTGGCTCACTTCAGACTGCTGCCTATAGCCCAGCCCTGATAGAGAAACTCCTGAATTCTTCTAAGAGAGGACCACCCTCCATAAAGTAGGACACAAAACCACCCTATCAGAGCAGGATCTCTGAAGAGGATCTGAAGTTTGAGTATGGGGGGAGGAAGCATGGTCCCAATTCATGTACAGGATTTTAAAATTAAAACCAACATTGCAGCCCCAGATTATGGTCCATTTCAAGCCACGGTCTCTCCTCGCACCCTCCATTAGCTCAGTTATTTCGTGATTACAATGAGAAAAAGGTACCACTGCCTTTTATTGTGGGAAATCTCTATGGTAGATAAGTGCATAATAATCCACATTTATTATTTCCCCACTGTGTTACTCAGTCAAGAAGAACAAATTTAGATTGCATTTGTGTCAAACGTAATATTTAATGTAGTCTGATCATGTTATTTATTCAAATTTATACCCTCCACCCAATCACACAGTGTCACAAAGGTATAACATCTTTCTGAGAGATAAACAATGCCTTAAACATAATGAAAATGAATCTACATTTTTATTTTTTTTAAAAAAAATTCCCGTGCTTATTTTCAGCCACTAAATGCTTTTTATAAAATGAAAGAAGAAAAATAAAGAGGATGCTTCTTTTAATGTACGGCTTCTTTTAGTACATGAGTGCTTTGGCCCTTAGTACTTCATCCATGGAGTATGGTGTTAGGATATTTCCGTTCCACCCTAAAAGGGAGCAGGCTGTGAGTCACAGAGTCTGCGTATTTCCTGTTCACAGGATGTTTATGTTTTCTATTGCTTTCGTCTCTCACTCTGTGTCATAGACACTAAAGCAGGCAGTCATGTCTTTCTGTGTTCTGATCAACGCTGAATAAACCTGTAAATAATGCTCTCCTGAGTGCGACTTTGGCTGTGCATTATCTGCTGATAAGTGTGCACGAGCTCTGGAATGTGGCAAGCTTTTTCTAGAAACTCATGTCACTAATTGTCAATACGGCGTGACTACGGGAGGTCGATGGATCGTCCGGCAGCCGGCTTGGGGGCCATGATGGACTCTATCTCCCTGGCAGTATCCCAACAACATATGGAATTGTGATGTTGCATTCATCAAATTGAGACTGGCTTATACTGAATGACTCATCTAACCCAGGGATGAGGAGCCTATGGTCTTCTGGATGTTACTGGATTCCAGCTCCATCAGCCACAGACAGCATGGGCAAGGGTCAGGGATGATGGGCTTCAGCACTTCAGTAGAAATAATCCATCAAATAGTTGTATAGGGTGCATATGCATTGCAGTTAACATCATGCGAAACCAGTAACAGCAGAAAGTCCAAAGAGAGCTTAGAACATGGTATGGCAATTTAACGAAAAGCCTGGTTGAATAATTCTGTGTGTAACTGATGATTTTATTTTATTTTATTTTATTTTATTTTAGCCCATTGAATCTGAAAGAGGCAGCGTTCAATAGTTGGGGTGCCTATATAAAAACAACTCCCTCTCATCTGTTGCCCTCCTGCCAACCTAGCAGTTCGAAAGCACATCAGTGCAAGTAGATAAATAGGTACCGCTCCGGCGGGAAGGTAAATGGCATTTCCATGTGCTTCTCTGGTTTGCCAGAAGCAGCTTAGTCATGCTGGCCACATGACCTGGAAGCTGTACGCTGGCTCCCTCAGTCAGTAAAGCGAGATGAGCACCGCAACCCCAGAGTCAGGGGTCCCTTTACCCTTTACCTCATCTGTTGCCACATAACGAATGCTTGACCAATGTGGCATGGAGAAAAGGGCCCATCAGCAGTTAGTTGGTCAGGTACACATGCAATCACCTGTTCACAGTCTTCTGCACTATTATGGTGAGATGCATAATAGTCATAATTTCTAAATTTACATCTATACATAAATACACATATGCAAATATTTATGAAAATCTGATCCCTTCTTTTGTGTGATGCATTTCCCCCCTTTTGTGACAATGCATAAATGGTCACCCTACTTTCATCCCATTGGGAGAAGTGACAACCCTGACCTTGTGCAGCCTATAGCATGTTGCATTTATATCACACCTTGCCTCCAAGGCACTCATAGTTCTGCTTCTCCCCGTTTTATCCTCATAACAATCCTGTGAGGGAGGTTCGGCTGTGAGTGAGTCACCCAGAGAACTTATTGGCTGAGTGAGGATTTGAACCCTGGTCTCCCAGGTCCTAGTCCAACACTCTAACCACTATACCACACTGGCTGTCTAGGCCGTGTTGAGCATCTCTATGGCCAGGACAGCAATCCGTTTGTGAAATGCTCTGGAAATGAACACAAAGGTTTTGCAGGAGAGCAAAATCCCAGAAAAATGAAGTAATCTGCACACTCTTTTTGGTGCCATAGAACCCAGTTGCATCCTTGCGCCTTGCTAATTAATGTGCTGGATCTGCAAGCCACCCACCAAATCTCTTCAAAGCAAGCCAGATCCATTAATCAGCGGAGCCCTGCATGAGTCTTCTGTAATGCCACTCCATGTGCCAAGCAGAATGAATCACAAAAACACAAATTAGTGGCAAGGACTCTTTCCTTCTTTTCATTTCAAACCTCCTTCATATCAATGCATTTAATGGAAGCCTTGATGTTTGCAACAAACACAGTCACCTTTATGGGTGATTCTCTCTCTCTCTCTCTCTCTCTCTCTCTCTCTCTCTCTCTCTCTCTGCCTTGCTGTGCTTCTCCTTACGTTCCTCCTCTTTCTGGACAAGCTCCAAGGTTTGGGCTTTGTTTTCCTTCCTGCAAATCTAATCACAAGGCATTTAACATGCATCCTGCCATTGTCTCGTTTGGTTTGTTTTGTTTGCTTGTTGAAATGACAATTTGACAATTCAAAGGGTATCATCTCCGGGTTCAAGCAGGCTTGCAGTGTACGCTGATGCAGGTTAGACCATGGCACCATTGGTATTTTTCCTTTTAAATAAATGTTTATGTTAAAAAACAATTCAAACAATTACAAATTAATTATTTTTTTAAAAAAACAACAACAACCCTTGAGAACACAATTAAAGCAATTCAAACTCAGCTGGAAACTGAGAGGGCTGGACTTTCAAACTTAGTTATTCAAAAAACCTGGGTTTTTTGGCACTACAAAGAATCTACCAAGTTAAATTCTGCTGCTACCCAAATGGCCCTTTCTCATTCATTTTCCAGGGGACTTAGAGAATAGGGTGGATGCTTAACGTATTGCCAAAAAAAGAGCAACTGTTGTTGTTCTTTAGTCGTTTAGTCGTGTCCGACTCTTCGTGACCCCATGGACCAGAGCACGCCAGGCACTCCTGTCTTCCACTGCCTCCCACATTTTGTTAGTAGCTTCGAGAACACTGTCCAACCATCTCGTCCTCTGTCATCCCCTTCTCCTTGTGCCCTCAACCTTTCCCAACATCAGGGTCTTTTTCAGAGAGTCTTCTCTTCTCATGAGGTGGCCTCATGAGAAGTATTGGAGGTGGCCTCATGAGAAGTATTGGAGCCTCAACTTCAGGATCTGTCCTTCCAGTGAGCACTCAGGGCTGATTTCCTTAAGAATGGATAGGTATGATGGGACTCTCAAGAGTCTCCTCCAGACCATAATTCAAAAGCATCAATTCTTCGGCGATCAGCCTTCTTTATGGTCCACCTCTCATTTCCATACATCACTACTGGGAAAACCATAGTTTTAACTATATGGACCTTTGTCGGCAAGGTGATGTCTCTGCTTTTTAAGATGCTGTCTAGGTTTGCCATCACTTTTCTCCCAAGAAGCAGGCGTCTTTTAATTTCATGACTGCTGTCACCATCTGCAGTGATCATGGAGCCCAAGAAAGTAAAATCTTTCACTGCCTCCATTTCTTTCTCTTCTATTTGCCAGGAGGTGATGGCCCCAGTGGCAATGATCTTAGCTTTTTTGATGTTGAGCTTCAGACCATATTTTGCATTCTCCTCTTTCACCCTCATTAAGAGGTTCTTTAATTCCTTCTCACTTTCTGCCATCAAAGTTGTGTCATCTGCATATCTGAGGTTGTTGATATTTCTTCTGGCAATCTTAATTCCGGCTTGGGATTCATCCAGTCCAGGCTTTCACATGATGAATTCTGCATATAAGTTAAATAAGCAGGGAGACAATATACAGCCTTGTTGTACTCCTTTGCCAATTTTGAACTAATAATAATAATAATAATAATAATAATAATAATAATTTATTATTTATACCCCGCCCATCTGGCTGGGTTTTCCCAGCCACTCTGGGCGGCTTCCAGAAGAATATTAAAATATTGTGATACATCAAACATTAAAAGCTTCCCTAAACAGGGCTCCCTTCAGATGTCTTCTAAAAGTCTGGTAGTTGTTGTTCTCTTTGACATCTGGTGGGAGGGCGTTCCACAGGGAGGGCGCCACTACCGAGAAGGCCCTCTGCCTGGTTCCCTGTAACAACCAATCAGTTGTTCCCTATCCAGTTCTAACTGTAGCTTCTTGTCCCACATATAGATTTCTCAGGAGACAGATTAGGTGATCAGGCACTCCCATTTCTTTAAGAACTTGTATCTGTCCCCAGAAGTGGACACAGACCTGACAAAGTTTGCTTATGCTAGTTTTTATGTCCAGATGCAAATCTAGACATGAATACTATGCTTGTTTGAGTAGCAAGACAAAACATATCACAACAATAGCAGAAGCCGGGCCAAACATTTGGCTTCCGAAGAAGAAGAAGAAGAAGAAGAAGAAGAAGAAGAAGAAGAAGAAAGGTCCAAAAACCGGAACATTCACTTCTGGTTTGCGATTGTTCAGGAGCCGGATCATTCAACTCCCAAGGTGTTTGGGAGCTGAGGTACAACTGTATAGGACCTTTTCACTCCCATCCAAAAATGTCACAATTACCCAAGGTCTGTGCCACTTCCACCACAGCCTTGGACAATTAAAAATTAAAGCAACTCATCGCTGCTCATTTGTTGTGCTGACAGGGCCTCACGGGAGTTGAAGTCCGTCTGCATCTGGAGGGCCACATGCCCTCCAATCCAGTGTTATACTTTTATTGGGATAAATATATGTTCATCTGTATGTTTGCAGCAGGCAGCCAGCCAGCAAAGCTCCAGATAACGACTCTTCTGCCCAAGTAAAATGTAATTCTGCACCAGGAGAGGTGAAGAGCTGGCAACATACAAATGAGTAAGAAAATGAGCTAACAGATTCAACATGCAAGCAATGGAAACGGGCAGCTTCTTCCTATACATATGAACCAGCTGCCAAGTTATCACTCCGTACTTAACAAATGGACCAGATTTGTCACTCTCTGCCACACATAAAATATGGGTACCCTTTTTACTGCGACACCATTCCTGGTTCCCGGGTATAAAATTGTACATAAAGGGATAATATCCATCTTTGCTGCATTTTTGGTGTCCACGTCCTTTTATTCATGTTCTTCCACAATGCCCCGATGAAGTGGTTTGAATTCCCTCTCACAACACTGCCACAGCATAAGGACTGGAGGGAGCACCAAGACTTGGATAGCCATGGCACCAAGATTGTCCAGGCTGCGTCAGGGCTGGAGGTCTAGAGCTGGTGCAGAATGGTGAGTGTTGAATGTTTGGCCAAGAAACTGAGCCGTGAACTAGGAAGGCCCTCCTTAGACGGACAGGATGGTGTAGTAGCTAAAGTGTTGGTGAGAGAAGCTCAGCTGTGAATCCCTGCTCAGTTATTATCATCACTAGATGACCTTGGGTCAGTTTTGCTCTTATCCTAATATAACCTCACATGGCTGTTGCAATGGTAAAATGGAGGAAGGGGGAAGGATCAGTTCACTTTGGCTGAGATTTTCTGAAGTTGTTTTCCTAAATCCCCATCGTTCCTCATCACTAGGCAGCAGGCCTCCCATGTCCCCAGGCAGATTTAGGGGAGCACAGCCGGTTTGGTTGCACTAGGCATGGAGCTTCGGGGATACTGCTGGGGACACCGCAACTATGATTGTGTAGAATGAAGTCTGAGAGGTGGAGGGGCACTGAATTTTGGTGTCACACAGGGTGCTGCTAAAATCTGAGACCCCAAGATCCACCACTGTTTTACCCCATGTATAGCCACTTATGTCAACAGAACAAATCCTATGCTTGAGCAATAAGCTTTAGTAATGAAAATGAAGTTGGAAGAAAGGAGGTGCTGACTAAACTTTCTGACAGTAAGAGCTGCTTGACGGTGGAACCCTTGGGAGGTTGTAGAATCTCCTTCCTTGGAGGTTTTTAAGCACCACCCTACCCATTGACTATATGAATGTATAGAATCAATAATCACTGATCGGAAACTGTTGGTGGTGTTCTCCCCCTTGCCATTTGTAGGGTTGCCATATTTTTTTAAAAAATAAAAACCATGGTTTTTTTATTGACTTGCCTAAGATCCAGGACAAAGCGCTGCCTTTCAGAAATTCCCCTGGACATCAATTCCTCCTTTGAAATCCCAGTAATGTCCGGGAAAATCTGGACGTGTGGAAGCCCTAGCCACTTGGATTTTTCCTGTTTGTGAAATTGAACACCAAGGCCCCCCAAGGCTTTTAAAGCAATATCCCATTTCTTTTCATTCTGTTCCAATAAGGCATAATGTATTTCTCCCCACCTTCCTCCACTCTGTTATGGTTGGAACAATACATTGGCACAGTCTTCACAAGACTGTGCTCAGGTTTGATTAGCAATCTTTCCGTGAAACATGATCTGAGTTTACAAGGTATCAACAAAACTTAAAGAACCATTTGGATTGCCTCTTGAACATTTGACGTTCAGCATCTCTGGGGCTGTGCAGTAAGCAATATCCAGAAATCGAAGCAGCCAAGCTCTCTTTGAATGCAGATGTGACATGCATAGCTAGTGCCCAGCAATTTCTGCTGTTTTTCAGTGCTTTTGCTTGTTCCAAATCTCCTTGCTGATTCTTCTCCTTCAACTTTTGCTTTATGCTTGACATGCAGAACCTCAAGGGCAACCCTCCTCTGCAAACCCAGACACTGCAATCATCTTCTGAGGCCCTTCTTTGTGTTCCTTCTCCATGGAAGCTTTGGAGGGTGGCAACACAATAGTGGGCCTTTTCAGTGGTGGCCCTTTGCTTGTGGAATGTTCTCTTCTCCAGAGAGGCATGCCTGGTGCCATCTTTGTCTTTTGGTAGACTTTTCTCTTTACTCAGGCTCTGGGCCCTTGAAGGGTGACATGGTGCCTTTCTTGGTGTGGTGGGATCTGTAAGTGCTGCCTTTTATCTGTTTAGCTGTGGTGGGTTTTTAAGGGTTTTTTATACTTAATTTCTCTTAATTGTTTTTAAGATAAGTTGCTTTGGGTCACTGTGAGAAAAGCAACTTAAAAACTGTTAGAATTAGATATTCCTAGTGATGGATGGTCTCCCTCCAGCTCCTTGTATGTTAGCTCAGGTTTTCTTAGCATTCTTTGATAACTACTTTGAAAAACATGTTGTTGTTGTTGTTGTTGTTGTTGTCCCACTCACTGATTGTCTTCCAAAGCAACAACTTTATTCTGAACTTAAAATGGAAAGCATAATGCTGGTGGTCAACAAAAGAGGTTTAAAGACTGTCTTAAGGCAAATCTAAAAAATGTAGTATAAACACTGACAACTGGGAAACACTGGCCTGCGAGCGCTCCAGTTGGAGAACAGCCTTTACCAAAGGTGTCATGGGCTTTGAAGACACTCGAACTCAGGACGCAAGGGAGAAACGTGCTACGAGGAAGGCACACTTGGCAAATCCACACCGTGATCAACTCCTGCCCAGAAACCAATGTCTCCACTGTGGAAGGATGTGTGGATCCAGAATTGGCCTCCACAGTCACTTACAGACTCATTGTTAAAATCGTGTATGGAAGACAATCTTACTCAGCTACAAGTAATCACCAAAGAAGAAGAAGATGTTGCTGTTTTTTAAGTTTGGGGACTCAACTATACAGCTGCAAATATAACATTTTAAGTGCGTTTTAAGTGAATTATACAAATGTGACACTAGATGGCAATGGCGAGCTTATGGCAAATTTAATATATTTTTCAAAAGGCTTTTTTAAAAAAAGCATTTTCACCGTGTTTTTTATATGCGTCTAGATTCTACCTGGGTTGTATTGTATGTTGTTATTGAGTGCTAGCACATCTAGGGGACTGCCTACCATTTTGCCCTTTCCTCTTCCCCATCCCATCCATAAAGTGGGGGACCACTGTTAAGGAGACTCAGCTGTTAGACAACAGTGGTCTTAAAAGTTTCGTTACCGAAGCCTGGATGAATGTCCTTGGAAACATACTGTATATTGTAGGATTAAAAAGGAGGGAAAGGAATTGTTGGATTAACAAATTGAATTGGAATACAAAAGAGGGAGGTATGAGGAGGTCCGGGAAACAAGTAAATGTAAAAGAAGTGATGAAAAGATGGAATTGTTTTTAACTGTTTTCTCTTCTTTTTACTTTGTATTTTTCCTTTTTATTGTTAATTTTTCATTTTTTTATTTTATTAATGTGATTTTTCTTCTTTTGAAACTTTAATAAATATTATTTATAAAAAAAAAGAAACATACTGTATATTGTTACTAGCATGTGTGGGCATTCTGCTTTCCAGAATCTGTTCCCTGTTCAATCATTGTTCAGGACCTTGCTTTTGCAAGGTTAAGTGTCCCTGGGAAAGGGAAGGGGATTGGCTGGCAGAGAGCATGCTGTGGGCCAGTCTCAAACGTAAGTGGAGTTTCAGCATGAATGAAGAACTATCAGATATTTTCCCCAAGTCTAATTGCTAAGTGGGGAGAGAGGTAGAAGAAAGGAGAGGAAAGGGGAGGAAAAGAGGGAGGGAGTAAAAGGGAAGAGAAATAGCAGAAGGAGAGGCAGAATAGGGAGGGGAAAGAGAGAATTTAAATTACTGTGTGCAAATGGAGTGTGTGTATGGATCAGTGTGAATGGGGTAGGGGTATAGTTTGATGTGAATGGTGTGTGTGCATGAATCCCTGTGGATGTGGTGTGCGTATGGTTCCATGTGAATGCGGTGTATGTATGGATTCATATGAACGAGCTCTGTATGAACGTGGTGAGAGTTGTGGCTTTGACCCTGCCCATTGTTGGATGCAGACCTTGACCTCAAAAAGATCCTCCACCTACAAGTGACAGACACCTGAATTCACCTTTATGATGAGCCAGCTCCTGAAATTGGTCCCCATTGCACCTTGTGCTCCAGCCAGCTGCATTCTCAGGACTCATTCTCTGGCTCATTGGCAATATGTTGATTTACTCTTCTGAACCGTTGGCCTGAAGTCCTTGCCAGAGGCGGAGCTAGCTGTTCCAGCACCTGGAGTGGTGCACATGTGAGCGTCCCAGGTGGGTGGTGTTATGTACTGAAGTTCTCACCCTGGGCCAGCAGAGGGATACTGTAGATAGTTTTCACTCAGGTCCACATATGCAAATAAGGGATCGAAAGTGACGCTCAGTGATTGGATAGTTACAGAAAGTTGTTACAGTTACATTGTACTGGAGCTCTATATAAGCAGGCTGGCTGAACCCTTCAGTTCAGTTCTGTTCTGGCCTGTGAATAAACAAGAGCTGTTTGAAGAATCGCAGTGTCGTCTGATATGTTCACCCACAACTTAACAGGTGGCGTGGCGATGTCACCCCCCTCAGGGATGATACCCGGGGCGTGCCGCATCCACTGCACCCCTGTCCTCGCTACTTTGAGTTTTAACTTAAGCCGTTGATGAGCACAACATAGATTCAATTTGAGGATGAAAGTTGCAGAGCTACGTTGGCACATTCAGGTTTTCCTACCTAATAAGAACAAATGTTTTTGTTTATTAAGTGGGCAAACAAGATGCATGATGTCCTTACCCAGTCATTTCCCTGCTTTAAAATGCTTAGCGTTGGCAAATGACAACTTTTTAACAAATGTAACTTCCTCTAATTGCAACTATTTTTCTTCAGAGAGAGTTGGTGTAGGCGCTTTCAGAAAAAAAATTACATGCTCTAGTCTGAAGGAAGAGGAACAGAGCTGAGGTGAGTATGAGAAGGAGTGGGATAGAAATCTTTGAAAATGCCCTGTTACAGCAAGGGTATTAAAACATGGACTTGTAAAGATCATTTATGGTGTTGTTTAAAGGACAGAGTCCACATTCTTTAATGCAAAATGGGAAATAATGTCTAAGAGTGCCACATAATGTTCATAAGGCACTTGCAAGGAATCAACCCATCTGTGTGACAGCACCTTCACTTGGAACTCCTTCCCCATGATATTTCTAAGGCCCCCTGGATTTAACTGGAACAGGTTACTGCACTGCAGAATGTTTCTTTAAAAAAATAGGGCATGAAGAAATTGTTCCAGCAAAATACCTGACAAAGTAAGAACAGTGTTGCTGGATCAGACCACACATTCTTTTTCCAATAGCAGGCAGCTGGATGCCTTTGGAAGCTCCCAGGCAGGTATCACAGCAAATGCCTGCTTCCTGTTGTTCTTTCCTAGCATCTGGTTGTCAGAGCTGCGCTGGCTCTGATCATTTTGTAGCAAACTGTGCTCTGGAGTGGCACCAGATGGGAGCGGGAATTGTGGGGAGGATGAAATGTTAAGGCAGGAAGGAGGGGGAGCTTGCAGGAGGGCAGGATGTCATGGAAGGAGAATGTGTTTGTCAAAGAAGTTGGTGGGACTGGGGTCAGGGTGGAAGACGATCATTGCCATTTATTCAACTTATATCCTGCCCATAACTCTTGCAGGAGCCCAGGGTGGCAAACACATCAATACTAAAAATGTTTTGAAAACTCATTCTAAAAACATTTGAGAGCGTTCTCTCAACCAGCAATTTCAGGAACTGTAGTCCTACCCAGAGTAGATCCATTGAAATTAATGGACATAACTAAGCACAGGAGCCAACTCCTCGGGGCTGGGGTCCCTTTGGCCTCCCAATAAAATATTTGAGGGAGACAGCCCCCCTCCACCGCAAGTTGATGGGTATTGCCATTCAAATGATGGGTTCGCACTGCGTCTTGTGATCAATTATGTGGGGCGAGGCTTATCTGGACTCCCCCAATATGTTATTCAAGTTGGCACCCCTGTGACTAAGGTTCATTGATTTCAATGGATCTATTCTCTACAGCTCTTAACCATCTAGTATCTTTAAGCTATGGATGGGCTCCTTCAATTAGGAGATGAGACCTGTTGTTTTGAAGGTTTCTGGGTAAAGAAGAAGAAATTAAGACCATAACTTTGGGCAGTGGAACTGGCACTGTTACTGGTGCCACAGAATACCTGTTCCACATTTGTAAAAGCTTGATCTTATAGGGAGGCAGCACTTATTGATAGGAAGACACATTCACTATACTCTTTTCAGTGCCTGCAAAAAATGTTTTTGCTTAAATAAGCCTACCCAGAGCTTTAGAAAGTTGATGCAAGTTTTAATCTGTTTCAGTCTGTTCTGAATTTATCAAAAGACTTAAATGAATGATGCTAATTTTCTTATTGATAATTTTATATTTTGCTGGATGCCAAAAGTGGCTGGGGCAACCCAGTCAGATGGGCGGCAGATAAATAATAAAAATAAAAAGTATTATGATTATGATTATTATGATTATTATTACTATTATTATTATTACATAGTGTTGGACTAGGACCTGGGAGACTAGGGTTCAAATCCCCATGCAGCCATTGAAATCCCTGGGTGACTTTGGGTCAATCACTGCCGCCCAGCCTAACCTACCTCACTGGTTTGTTGTAGGGGATTAAATGAGAAGTGGGGGGGGGGTGGAGACCATGTACGCCACATTGAGCTCCTTAGAAGGAAAAGTGGAATAAGAATGTACACAAGAAATAAATACATAAAATAAGCAATCATGGCTAATAGCAGCTTAGTTTTTCACTGTGTGCATTTATATGCATAATTTGCCCCAATATATGTATTTTTGGACACATTACTTGTCCAGAGAACTGCCTTGCAGAATTTGGAGGAGCGCAGATTTTTAAGGCTGGCTGTGTTTCGCTTCCTGTATAATTTCAGGAGGGGCGAATTAACTAGGTTCATCTTTAAGTGCAAACTGAACTGAATTTCTCCTCCGCCTCTAGCTCAGTATGTATTCCCAAGAAGATAAGAACTACTTCATAGCCATCACCACCATGTGCGGAGAATATATGGTAACTGTACAGAGGATTTTTAGACTTTTGGTCTGTGCTGGACTGGGGTCTCCCTTCAGTTATTATCTAGTTAAAGCTACCCCGGCTTCCAGTGATGAGGTCACTGGGATTTCTTGAAGATAAATTCTGATAACTTGCATACACTGATTGCAGGTCTGCGCCTACGAGCAAAGATGTGAGAGGGGTTGGAGGTGAGGAGCATGTGCTTAACAGCAAAGTTCCAAGCAGGGCATGAGGACATGGAGGCGAGAAAGGGAGGGAGAAGGAGGCAATCCTCCTGCATCAGTAGCCCTCTCATCTTTGGCAAGGGAAGCCTTGAAACAGCCGTGTACTCCTGCGAAACCTTCCGCTAGACTTACAGCTCCAGTTATCAGCCAAGCGCTGCTGCCTACGGATGAAAAATCCATGAGAGGCAAAGGGAGGAAAAGTTAATGTAATATTAAAACTAGAAATATCCATTCTGTCAAATGGAAATGCCCTGCTGTTTGATCCCATTTACTGGAGTAAGGCTTTATATCAAGGCATCTTGGGTTTTTAAATTACACGTCAGATGTAATTTTGCAGTGTGAACATGAAGTGCCAGGCTGTCCTTTAAGGGGAAGGAAGTAACGACTCGGAGCCATGTGCTCAACTTGACAAATAGCGAGCCTCTGCGTGGAATGGGTCCCAGCTTGGCAGGTGGTCGCCCAGTTGGCAACGTTGGAGTGGACAGTCTCTATAAAGGTTCATTTTCAGGATACGGTGAGCGCAGGCTGTCACTGTGCCCGTACAAGCATTTGTGTGAAAGGATGGGCACTTGTTGATTTGTGGAACTCAAATTATTGTGTCCACCAAGGCTGGAGAACATCAGGCCCAAGCAGCGACTGCAATACCCCAGCCCTCTCTGTTTGGGCCCATGGAATTTCCCTAGGTCACTGGCCCTGCTCCAGTTTTTAGGGTAGTGCTGGCAATCGGTTTCTTTTGCCCCTGCTTCTCCTCTTGGAGCTGTTCTTCTGTAGGTGCAAGCAGGAGAAAGGAGCATGACTTGTAGCATTAGCTTCACAAAAAGAGGAGGGTTTGGAGAGAATTGTGGCAGAACCCATGGGCATCTCCGTGGAGAGCTGCAAGAATAGAGGCAACAGTGGTGCCACTCTCAAATTTAAAGGAAAAACCTTCTAGAAACTCAACAACAACAACAACAATTTATTTATACCCCGCCCATCTGGCTGGGTTTCCCCAGCCACTCTAGGCGGCTTCCAGCAAAAGATTAAAATACAATAATTCATCAAAATTAAAAGCTTCCCTAAACAGGGCTGCCTTCAGATGTCTTCTAAAAGTCAGATAGTTGTTTATTTCTTTGACATCTGGTGGGAGGACGTTCCACAGGGTGGGCACCACTACCGAGAAGGCCCTCTGCCTGGTTCCCTGTAACTTCACTTCTCACAGTGAGGGAACCGCCAGAAGGCCCTCAGAGCTGGACCTCAGTGTCTGGGCAGAACGATGGGGGTGGAGACACCTCCTTCAGGTATACTGGGCCGAGGCCATTTATAGGGCTTTAAAGGTCAGCACCAACACAGTGAATTGTGCTCGGAAATGTACTAGGAGCCAATGCAGGTCTTTCAGGACCGGTGTTATATGGTCCTGGCGGCCGCTCCCAGTCACCAGTCTAGCTGCTGCATTCTGGATTAGTTGTAGTTTCTGGGTCACCTTCAAAGGTAGCCCCACGTAGAGCACATTGCAGTAGTCCAAGCGGGAGATAACCAGAGCATGCACCACTCTGGCGAGACAGTCTGCGGGCAGGTAGGTTCTCAGCCTGTGTACCAGATGGAGTAGGTAGACAGCTGCCGTGGACACAGAATTGACCTGCGCCTCCTTGGACAGCTGTGAGTCCAAAATGACTACTTTTTCTTTGCAGAATAATCATAATCATAATCATTTATTATTTATACCCCGCCCATCTGGCTGGGCTTCCCCAGCCACTCTGGGCAGCTTCCAAAAAAAATATTAAATGATTCCCTAACAGTATGTGCATATGACCTTTGGGCATAGCTGTCAATTTTTTCCTTTTTTTGAGAGGAATCATATTTGGAATAAGGGAATTTCCCTTTAAAAAAGGGAAACGTTGACAGCTTTGCCTTTGGGCATGACAGGAGCAGTAAACTAAAGATCAATCCAGTCACTCTGTAGATCAGCCTTCCCTAACCTGGTTCCCTCCAGACACTGTTGGACCGCAACTGTGATCACCCCGAATCAACACGGTCAATTGTCAGAGATGATGAAATCTGTAATCCAGAACATTTGGAGAACACCATCTTGGGAAGGATCTCATAGATGAACCATTACATATGGAGACCACTCCTATGAATGTTTTCTCAGAGGTCCCACCAAGTTGAATTCTTCTTACTACCTGCCTACAAACTGAGATATCTACAGAGCCCATTATCAGAATGCCTCTGCCTTTCGAGTTTCAATAGGTGGTTCTCAGACACAGAGACATCTCTGTGGTGACACCCCAACTTCTTAATGCCCTTCCCCCCAAACAAAATTGCCTGGCAGCAAACATAAGATTTATTTTAGAAGCCTGATTTTTTTAAAAACAAAAACAAAAACACAATTTACTCATGCACTTGGCAGTTGTGATCAATGGCTGGTTTATATTAACACTGCAGGGTTTCTTTGTGTGTGTTTTTCTTATTTTTTAAAAAAATTGTTTCATTCTTAGTTTTGTAATTCTTTTGCATTTGCTGCCTTGAGAGGAGGGATAAAAAAAGCTTTTTAAATTAAGTGTGCATCGGATCGCACACTTGGTTTAATTGAATCCAAGCTTTGTGAAAAGACACTCTTTGACATAATAACTGCTGTTTCCTTTTAAAAAAAGAGGATGCAGCAGAAAAGATAAAAGAAGGATTGATGTTTTGTTCGCAGCCCCAGGAGGTTTTGAGCTGGGGGTGGGAAAACAAAGGTTTCGGGGAAAGTCTATACTTCATCACCACTGGGACATTGCAGTTCCTTCCCCAAAGTTTTCCTGTTCTGCTGTAAATGTCTAATTGCTATATAGAACCCCTCATTAAAAAAATTAATGGAAGTCAACACCAGGCCAAATATTTCAGCTTGTCAAGTGGAACAATCTCACCACATGTTTCTTAAATTGGAGTGATTGCTTCAACCCGTTCCTTAACAAGGAAGAGGGTTATGCAGAGAACCCCTGTGTCAACAGCAGTGATGGCCAAATCCTGCTTGTCTTGATGTGGAATGCTGTGAGTTCTGATGATTTCTAGAGAACTTGTTGATAAAGCTCTGCCATTTCCCAAAAACTCCTCAATGCTCTGTAATATCCAGCCTGAGGAAGCTAGGTTTCTTTTGGGGTGGGGCTTTGAAAAGGTAAAGGGAGTAACAGTCAGAGTAGGTGCAAATCACATTTTGAGTGCAGCTGTATTTGAAGGGGACTTGACTCAAATTGAGATGTACTAATTGGGAGTCCACATTTTGAGTCCACCCTCCTCCTTGAGTTCCTACTCCTTGGTGTTCGCAAAAGAGTAGCCAAACATCCCTCAGCAGGGGTGCCAACTTGAATAAAATATTGGGGGGTGGGGGTGTGTTGAGGTAAGCCTCACCCCACATAATTGATCACATGACACAACACGCACCAACCATTTGAATGACAATGCCTATCAACTTTGGGGAGACTTAGCTCCCTCAGATATTTTATTGGGGGAGGGGGCAAAGGGACCTCAGTCCCTAGGAGTTGACTCCTATGGCCGTCAGGTTACATTGTTGCTTCCAAAAACAGGTATCTTTTTCAATTAATTGGCAGCAGAAATATTCACTCCCACAGAAGACCCCATTCTGTTCCCACTCCCCCCTGGTTTTACATTTTCTTCACTTAAAAGCCAGTTATTGTTCTGTGCCACCTGGACTTGATAATTAGTCATAGGGCTCTTTATGGGATTTCTCCCTTCAGCCCCCCCTTTTGTACTTCTACAAACCTTATGATTCTCTTCCTCACACCCTCAGAGTCTGCTGATAATTTCCTACTGTGCGTGAGCGTTGCTGTTTTCGTGACATATGCAAGGGCACCCTCTCCTGAATATGAGAAATGGAATATAAGACAAATTGGCGCTTATAACAAATTGCTGCTGCATATCACTGGTACATGTATTACCTGAGACTATGGCTCTAGCTTGGGTCTTCAAACACAAAATTTATTTATCTATTTATTTAAAACCTGAACATTTACCAGTACAAGTGGTCTGTACGCTAGTCCATGGAACATGGTGCTTGTACTTGCAAAGGAGGTTTGAGGGGGCCAATTTAAGTAGATTGACCTTTGCCACAACCTGAGATGGGGGAGGGGATTTTTTGAAGGGGAATGCAAACCAGCCTCAGCCTAACTTCTAACTTTGTTTGTATGCTTTGTATTTGATTTTCTTCAGTAATGCATTATTCTGAATTGTCTCATTTGATGTTTTAATGTGTTGTAATAACCACTTGGAGATTGTTTGTTAAAAATAAATATAAAGCGGTATAGAAATTAAGTGAATGTCAATAATGCTTACTTGTTCAAAGACAGGGCCAGTCCAAGACATATTGGCATCTGAGGTGAGGCGCAAAAGAGTGCCCTCCATCACCAGGGAAGAAGGTCTACGTCAGGAACAAGGGGGAAATAAAGATTTATATCAGGCACAAGAATGGGAAGAGACCAGCAGCACCTCATATTTGTCAAGAAGCCACTGTAGAAGAGGAATGGTGGAAAGGCTGCTGAGGAGATGGCAGGCTCAGAACCACAATACCTCAAGGACCGCCTCTTTCCATATGAACCTACCCGGACACTGAGATCACATTCTGAGGCCCTCCTTCGTGTGCCTCCTCCTCGAGAGGTCTGGAGGGTGGCAACACGAGAACGGGCCTTCTCTGCAGTGGCTCCCCGTCTGTGGAATGCTCTCCCCAGGGAAGTTTGCCTGGTGCCTTCATTGCACCCCTTTAGGCACCAAGCAAGAACATTCCTTTTTAACCAGGCCTTTGATTGATCTGCTTGACATCCTGTACCCTTTTAAAATGTGGCTCTTTTTAGGGGGTGGGTGTGTTAGTGGGTTCTTGTTTTTATTCTGATTATATATGTTGTGATTTTTTTCTGTGATATCTGGGTATAGGGCGGTATGTAAACTCAATAAATAATAAGAAATAATAAAAATAACAGTGGAAGATCTGGCCTCCAAGGAGCGTGTCATAACTGTCACTGCCACCATGGCAACAGCAGCAGGTGATGCATTCCTTCGAGGCTGGATCTACTGCTGGATCCTGTGGGTTCTGCTTCCTGAGGTGGCCACCTCACCTTGCCTCATGGGGGCAGGCAGCCCTGCTTAAAGAATTTCTAAAATAACCACCTTTCAGAAATATTGTGGTGGTGCGCAAAATAGGAAATGAAAGCAAGATGCAGACTACAAGGGAAAGGCAATTAGAACCAATGTCTCCATATGTAAAACCAAGTGGAGTGATGTTCAACACAAAACCTAGCTGAATAAAACAAATCAACCAAAATAACAGATTGAACAGCACTGCCCTAATTTCCACTTGTAGTGTATTCCAGGGGGTGGGTACTGCCCAGTGATGGACAGTGCAATGGGGTGGTGACAGCAGTCACCTGACCTCTGAAGTATTGAGTTGTTCCTACTTACCAGGAGAACTCAATGGGCAAGGCAATGAAGAGATCTATACAGTGCAAAAACATCTGCTAATATGGTGCTCCCATAATCCACTACTTGTGCCACCACTGTAAAAGTTCTGTCCCAGGTACTTGTTAAACGAACTTCCAGAATGTGCATAACCTATAAGAGGGCCTCACCTGATCATCTAAGAGCATCTTGAGCAGGATGATGTGGTGAATTTCAGGCTTAGGAACAGTTTAGAAGCAAATTTAGGTTTTATATAAGGCCAATTACAATTTCGAAATTTTGCACAAATGTAGAGGGGGAACTGGGCATTGACCTGACAGGTGAGAGGGCTGAGGCTGAAGCCATTAAGATCCAAAGTAAAAATCACAGGTGGGTTGACTTCATTTCTAAGAATCACGTGGGGATTTGAAAACTAGCAGAATTCATTTCTAAGCCTCCCATTTCTGAAATGCTTCTCCATTCCTAACCCACAGCAGCACAGGTACTTTATGCTCTTGAGAAAACAAAACCAGTGGTTTATATTGCCCGAGACTATGTGACATACAGACTTGGCTGGAAAGTGAGGATTTGTCACAGTCCCCAGTGCATTAATTGTCAGACCACTGAGAAGGCAAATTAACAAGGATGCTTTCTTATGTATGGTTTGAGGAGAGGGAGTCAAATTCATTTTGGATTGCCATTTGAGCCATAGTGTTGAAGGCTCACTAACTTGGCCATAAAACAACCTCCTTATGTTATATGAAGAGCCCTGCTATACAGCAGAAGTCATAATTTGCTCCGTAGAATAACAGAATTGGAGAGTTGGAATGGGTCATCTTCTTCAACCCCTGCAATGCTTCCAAAATGTCTATTGTCTTGAGCATTGCCGGTACTTACATCAGAGAAAGGAAACCTGTGGCTCTCTAGATGTTGTTGAACTATAGTCCCCATTGTCCCTGATCACTGTCCATGTTGAAAGTTGGGGTCTATCAATACCCAAAGGGCAACAAGTTCCCCACCTCTGACTTTGCAAGAAGTAGTCAGTGGTCCTAAGGAATCAACACTGCATTAAAAAGAAAAAGAACCATGCCTGCTATAAGGGAGCTTATTTTGACGCTCCTCTTGCCAGATGTGGAAATGAAAGGAAGGACACAATCTAATTTGCCAGCCTCACATGGAGGAAGAATATTCTCTTAGTGCCGCAACACTGTTGCTTCCTTCTGTGCACGCCTGGCTGCAGACTTTAATTAACTTCCCTGGCTGAGCAGAGCGGCTGCTAATGAAGCAGCGAATTCTGAGAGCAGGGGGCATGTGCTATCCATTTAGTGCATTCGTGTGATTCCAAAACCCCATAAGTCACCAGATTTCCCCATGAGTTAGTCCTCTTTGATTATTATTAAGATTTAAAGCATAATTACTTCCGTCCTCACCTAGGTCTGGCTCCTCTGAGATCAAGCGTACTTCTCGTTCCTCACCCTCCCTTCATATCGCCTTCTAATGTATTTGTGCAAGGGGACAAAAGTTGCAGCTCAGAACTTAACCAGAATCAAATTTAATGTGGAAAGTGACAGGGGGTGGTGGAACAAAGTAAATGGCATCTTAGCTCTGATTCCTAAATTAGTTTTTGCTTTCCTTCTCCCCCTCCTCACATGAATCCTGATTATAAGGACAAGGAAGTAGCACTTTGCCACATTGCAAATTGCTGCTATTATTATTATTATTATTATTATTATTATTACTCTCCCTTCACCAGCAGGTTACAACAATTTGGAATTTGGAATTTAAAACATTTAAAATGCATTACTTTCACAAGATTAGAGCAGGTCCTGAAATCACCCATCTCAGGTGTCAAAGGCCAGAGTAAAGAACTGCATTGTTGTCATTCACTGAAGCTGTATAGTGAAAAAGCCAGAGGGCATCTCTGTGGGGAGGGAAATTCACAACAAAAGTATAGTGTCCAGAGCCACCTGGAATGCTGTGCCCAGTTCTGGGAACCACACTTTAAGATGGATGTTGACAAGCTGAATCGTCTGCAGAGGAAAGTGAAGAAGAAGAAGAAGAAGAAGAAGAAGAAGAAGAAGAAGAAGAAGAAGAAGAGCCTGCCCATCTGATCTGGCTGCGTTGCCAAGTCACTCTGGGTGGCTTCCAACAAAAATTCAGGAAAAACAACAACAGCATCCAATGTTAAAAGCTTCCCAAAACAGGACTGCCTTCAGATGTCTACAAAAAAATTATATAATTGTTTAACTCTTTGACATCTGCCAGGAAGGCTTTCTGCATGGAGGGTGCAGTTACCAAAAAGGCTTTCTGCCTGGTTCCCTATAGTTTCACTTCTCACAGTGAGGGAACTGCCAGAAGTCCCTTGGAGCTGGACCTCAGTCTTTGGGCTGAATAATTGGCGTGGAGATGCTCCTTCGGGTATGTAAAAAAAAGGGTCTGGACACTAAGCCTTATGAAGAACGGATGAGGGAGTTGGATATGATCATTCTGGTGAAGAGAAGGCTGAGAGGTGATATGATAGCCATCTTCAACTACATAAAGAGCTGTCATGTGGAAGGTGGAGCAAGCTTGTTTTCTCCTGCTGCAGAGAGCAGGACCTGAGCCAGTGGATTCAAGTTACAGGAAAGAAGATTCCGACTAAGCACCAGGAAAAGCTTTCTGACAATAAGAGCTGTTCAACAGTGGAATGGACTTCCTTGAAAAATGATGGACTCTCCTTCATGGTGGATTTTTAAACTGATGTTGGATAGCTATCTGTCAGGGATTCTTTAGCTGTGAGTCCTGCATTGCAGTAGGTTGGGCTGGATGATCCTTGGGGTTCCTTCCAAATCTACAACTCTATGATTTCTATGATTTATTTCTCCTCCTCCTCCTCCTCTTTCTTTGAAGAAGCAATAAAACAAAGCACAGAGATGGGGGTTGGGTGCAGGAATGCATCCATCTTTCTGAAATGTTCACTCTGAAGCAAAAGCTTCCCGTTGCTTCATGGAAAGATGGGCTGGTAACTTTTGCTCCTCTTTGAGGATAAAAGGTAAAGGTACCCCTGCCTGTACGGGCCAGTCTTGCCAGACTCTAGGGTTGTGCACTCATCTCACTCTATAGGCCTGGAGCCAGCGCTGTCCGCAGACACTTCCGGGTCACGTGGCCAGCGTGACAAGCTGCATCTGGCGAGCCAGCGCAGCACACGGAACGCCGTTTAGCTTCCCGCTGGTAAGCGGTCCCTATTTATCTACTTGCACCTGGGGGTGCTTTCAAACTGCTAAGTTGGCAGGCGTTGGGACCGAGCAACGGGAGCGCACCCTGCCGCGGGGATTTGAACCGCTGACCTTTCGATCGGCAAGTCCTAGGCGCTGAGGCTTTTACCCACAGTGCCACCTGCTTCCCTTCTTTGAGGATAAGCACTGCTTTTTGGGAGCCTGCTAAAAACATTTTTTTCTTTAGACAAGTCTACCCTGATATCTAGAACACTTATCTGCTTTTAGTTTATTGCTGATTTAATTTTTTGAACATTTAAATTGCTTTTACTAATAATTTAATTGTTTTATTCTGTTTGTAAGCTGCTTTGAGTTCTTGTTGTTGCTGCTGCTGTTTTTACAATCAAGCGGTAAATAAATGTTATTAAATAAATAACATATAACTCATACCTTGAAGAAGCAAGCATCAGTGATGACAATACCTCTTTGAGTTTGCGTTCCATGCCCCTATACTATAAAAGGACTGCATGGAGTCTGAGCAGCACACATTTCTGCAGCTATTTTGCTCCTCTGTGGTTACAGAAAGCAGAGGTGGGTTGGCATATAGGCCCCCACAGCACCCTTTCCTCCAGTGCCCCATATTGCCCTCATCTCAATATCTTGCCGTCTGTCCTGTAGGACAATGAAGACATGGATCCTTATGCCTTCCAGTGCAGAATTCTCCTTTAACCCAAGACAGACAGCTGTTGCAACACAACAGAAACTGTAACCAATGTATGTTTCACCACCGACCCTTCCCCCCTTGCTCTCCTCTCCAGATTGTTTGTTGTCTGCAGCTTTTCCCTCTAGGCAGCCGCCTGCATGACAAACAACTGAAAGGACAAGACATGTGTTTAGAAAAGAACAAAGGCTCCCAGAACACCCCAAAGGATCATTGCTTCCCAGGGTGACATCCCGTCAAAGAGTCACAATGAAGCCTCTGAACCCCTGAGCTGATGCACACTCTGAAGCTTCCCGAGTCGAGCAAGCCCTATCTCAATCCCAAGGCTTTCCTAAACCTGGCTTGATTTGACATGCTCAGTCATGGGGCTCTTTCCTGCCTACCGTGAGGAGACAGTGCAAAGGAAGGAGGCTGTCACTTACCGGAACATCTGCTGCATGCAGTGCAGGAAATGGCATTCTGTGGAAGTGGGTCTTTCTATGCATTTCAAAGGGCTGCAGGCATGAATTCACATTTAACTGTGAGCAGTTTCAGGCTCTGATTCTGCAGAACATGTGTGTACAGAAGATACCCGGCTAGCAGACAACAAAAGGCCCAGGTGCTAAGATGGCACTCATCAGCCAATGTTAGAATGCTTTACTGCTTGTGGGTTTCCTAAAGTCTTCTGGTTGGCCGCTGTGAGAGTAAAGGTAAAAGGTAAAGGACCCCTGGATGGTGACTATGGGGTTGTGGCGCTCATCTCGCTTTCAGGCTGAGGGAGCCGGCGTTTGTCCACAGACAGCTTTCTGGGTCATATGGGCAGCATGATTAAACCGCTTCTGGCGCAACGGAACACCATGACAGAAATCAGAGTGCACGGAAACATCGTTTACCTTCCTGCCACAGTGGTACCTATTTATCTACTTGCACTGGTGTACTTTCAAACTGCTAGTTCTGGACTAGATGGTCCATTAGCTTGATCCAGCAGGCTCTTCTTTTGTCTGGGGAGATCCAGATTCAAATTCCCACTCAACCATGAAGCTAACTGAGTGCTAACCTTCCTTACTGGATAGCATGAGGAAAGGACCATGTATGTCATCAGGGAGGAAAAATGAGATGTAATTGCAACAAACAAATGGGACCAATTAGTGAAGAAAGAAAGAGCCACTCAAAGGAGGCCTGAGTTGTGCAGATTTTGGCGGGGGTGGTTGAGAGGGGACATTTTGAAACCATAGAACCTATCCAAAAGCCAGATTTGATTTTGGCTTCAAAGTCAGTTTGAATACAACGCGACAAGATTCTATTCAGAAATTGTGTTTATGTGGTGGGGGTGGGAGCATATGTCCAAATATTACCTCATGTCAACCTCTTCCTACACTTGTATAAACAAAGGATTTATGGAAACCCAAAATCTGAACTTGTACATTCTTCAGCAACAGAGAACAGCAAAAGAAAGACTAGTTTGATATGCCTTTTCCAAATGTTTCATTATATTTTTGTGATACACTTTAAAATGTACTAATTTTTTATATTAAAAATAGAGGGTGCATCAGTTATTAAATTGAGACGTACTCTGATTAAAATTTGTACAGTAATATTACAATAATCCTCTCTCTCCATAATGCATTAGATTTTAAAAGCGAATAAATTAAACTAAGAAAATAGCCTTTTGAACAGTTTGGTCTTACTAAAATTGCCTTAATTTAGTTAAATGTTGGATATTGTACTATTCTTTCACAACAATATGAATAATTTTTTTCCCTCAGTCACACAAGGGTGACTCATGCATGGAAATGTATCTCTGTATGCAGTGATTTTTTCGGGGGGGGGGGGGATGGGGACGCAGGGGTAAGTATACCCCTAAACATTTTGTGAATCTAAGTTTGGCCTCATTGAGGGGCAGTATTTCAATATGAGTAGGAAAATGAGAGCACCCCTAAACATTTTTTTTTTTAAAAAGCACTGTCTGTATGTAACTCCCCTTCTGTAGCAGGGCACTGCAAAATATGAATTTTTATAATGCTGTCATTGCATAAACTTTGGGTGGTGTCACATCTGTACAAGCCCAGTTGCCTCACATTAAAAAGAGAGGATACAATCATGCTGGAAATTGTGCAGAAAAGAGCAACCAAAACGACCGTAGGGTCAGAGCATTTCATTACAAAGAAAGACAAAAACATTTGGTGGACCTCTTAGTTTAACAGGGGAGAACCAAAAGAGGGGACAGTGAAGGTTTATGCAAGAATGCCTGGCAAGAAAACATTAAAATATCCCCCCCTACTCTTCATCCTAAATTGCCAGGATGGGCTACAGCACTGAAACACCATATTAAAAGCAATTTAAAACAACTTAACATCATAAAAATTAAAAATTAAGCCGGTCCTTAAAAAAAATACACCTCAATGTATTTATTTTTTTTAATTTTTTATGATGTTAAGGGTCCTTTCCAATTCTACAATCCTATGATTCTGTGTCAAAAGCCAAGGTAAATAAGTATGTCTTCCGCATACTAGCTGTATAATGAAGGTGCCAGACATATCTCTGTGAGGAGGGCCATAAGGGGCCACCACAGAGAATGCCCTCTTTTTTTCTTCCTCTCTTATATTGCTAGACCTCTGGGCTTTCCACTGCCAGAATAGGAAAGAAGAAAATATATGAGAAAGTCACCTAGGAATGGGAGCTAGAAATAGCGTGAATGAATAATACACCACCCAATATGATAGGCATGGTAATATGCTGTCTAACTTTTGGCTGTATTAATCACCTCTTTGTAAAGAAGGGGAGATATTTTACTTATTTATGCATATATCTATTTATGAACATTTCCACCTGCCAAGGTGGCGTCCAAATTAGAAAGAGGAAAATAAAAATAATGAGGTGACCATGTAACATTTAAATCATTAAAATGGCAGCATAAAAGCAGCGTTGAACAGCTGGATGAGTTTGAAAATACATCATCACAACAAATGTTAAAAGAGATTGAAGTACTGGTGACATTTTAAAAAGTCTTTGGCATACTCCTAAAACTCAAATGGAGATGTGTTCAACTGAATCTCCTTTAGGAAGGGGTTCCACAATCGGGATACCACTACCATACTGTCCCTCCCCTGGAAGGCTCACATAATAAAATCAACTTAACTTTATGCCAGTAAAGACAAATTATCCAGGATGCTCAACATCTGAACCCAAATGTTATCAGAAAAACTGGTGGGCTGAGCTCATGGCTTTGCAGCAATCCTAATTCTTTGTTGTAGAAAGGAAGAAGTAGCATTTCTTTAAAAACAAAAAACCTTGTTAAGAACACAAGATCATAAGAAGAGGCCCTCTGGATCAGGCCAATGACCCATCTGGTTCAGCATGCTGTTTTCACAGTTGTGGAACAGTTGCCTGTGGGACACCAGCGAACAGGATTCGAACACAAGGCCATTCTACCCTCCTGCGATTCCCAGCAACCAGCATTCTAAAGCCATTGTTGCCCTTCTAATATGTCTTTCTTGTCCACTTGCAGCTAGTAAGGAAGATGTGCGCCTGAATGTTCTTGCTCCAGATCGCACCACAGTTCTTCCTTCTCTTTAACTTATTTATTTCCATTTTTAAAATCCCTTCCCATTCAGTATCTCGAAGCGATTTCACGATAAAAAAAACATAAGTAATGAAACTATGACATCGTTTCACGTATTAAAAACAATTACGGTGATTCAGAAAGCAATTAAAAGCAGCTTCACCATCAAAATCTATTTAAAATCCAGTGCAGATACAGAAAAGGATAAAGATCCCTATTTGTTGAAGAAGGAAACTTAAAGAGGAACCTGAAGGGAGCCCTGGCCAGTAGGATGCAATGATCAATTTAAACGGGGAGACAGTTGTTTAGGTTTCCTGGTCCCCAGCGATACAAAGCTTTGTACCAGCACATTGGCATCTAATTGGAAGCCGCTGCAATTCTCTCTGCAGTGGTGTATCATGGTGATGATAGTCTATGGAGCAGTCAAAGTGGGGTGGGGTGGTGGGGACACCATTTTGCCACCCAGCTGTGTCCCTTGCCTCCCTGGTCTCTAGGAGCAGAGATGGACTAGAAGCAAAGCGCTGCGCAATGCCTCCCCTCCTGGGAGGGAGGACACATTCCACCCCCCAGGTTTGCCACTCTGTGGGAGGGAGATCTCCTCGTCCCCCTGCCCGCCCTGCCTGACAATGTGGCAGGGCTTCTTCCAGAGAAGACCTTATGGACCTTTGTCCCCTGTATTGTGCGGATGGCAGCAGTCAATGCTGGACCTGGGCATCATGATGCCCTGTGTGAAATCAAAATTTGTCAGCCCCTCTATCCCTCGCGCTGCCTTCCCAAAGGTGGAAAATGAAGCACTTGGCTTTGGGAAGGAGGCAGGGTCCTAGAGTCCCACCTTCTTTCTAAAGCTGAGGGAAGCACTAACTAGGCTTTGGGAAGGATGAGAGAGGCCTGTAGGACCCTGTCAGAGCCTCATGCTTCCTTCCCAAAGCCCAGCGCCTTGCTTCCCAGGTTTTGAGGTGGCGCCCCCTTGAGTCAGTGCCCAGGGCATGCACACCACTCACATAGCCCTAAATCCATGGGGCGTTTGGCCTCAGGTGCTGAAACACCTCAGGCTTCCCAGGTCCAGTGTATGCTATTGATATCTATTCCTTGTTATCTGAATTTCACCTGCTGTTGGGAAAAGAAATATTTCTAGCATACTTACATTGGCAATATCTGTGTGTATGAAAAGTGATTGGCGGTGAAATCTGAAAAGGGCACAGTGAATAGTTTACACTAAATGCATCCTAGAGAAATGTCAGGGTGAACTGCCATTGCTCATACCTTATCACTGTGCTCTTAAGGATGAGGGGCTTGTGTGTGGTTCAGGTTATGAGCTGTTTATGAAGCTGCCTATTATATGGCTACATGGATTGCAGAGTTAGGAATACATATGGTTTTGCAACTAAATACAAATACCTCTTGGGAGAAGAGGTAAGGCTTGCTGGTTGGTTTGCTGTTTTCTTTTTCTTTTTAAATCACAGTGAAAATCTGTATGTGAGGAAGTTGAATTGGCTCCAAAAATTAATTTCTAATAATTACAGTTTGGATTGAGATATGCTTTTCATTAATACTGGTTAACATTTGCAAACTCCATATTTGGAGATGCCACGATATGATCTATGCAGTGTGCAATAGAACAACTGGAGAGCTGGTTATACCTAGATGTGTTAAATGATGTTACTGTTAGGAGTGAAGATCAGTCACTGACTTGCCCGTTGGTGATAGAGGAGGAGGAGGTGTATTTTTATTCCTCCTAGGAACTCAAGGGATGCGACTATAAATGTGGCTGGAATTCAATTGACGAACATCCTTTATAAAATCAAACGACAAAAGTGGAGATTTCACATTCATGTCAGCTACGGGAGCAAGCATAGAGAATTACATATGCCTCCCTGCTTATGCAGTCAATACTTTCACAAATCTTGAGCTTTTACTGTCTGGATCTAGTGACCATCAGTCAACTGCAACAACATCTCTGTCAGTAGACTGAAAATAAAGAGGCAAGAACACAAGGTATGGTGTGTAACCACGTCCACTTTATTAGTTACAACTTGAGAACTTAGGGAACGTTTAGGGGAAAGGAGATCCTGTGCAGTAAAGATTCCAATAATCTATCAGAATCCCAAGTCTGTTTTAAATGGACAAGCCTACACTGCAAGGAGGAAAGGTGGCCTGAATTCTACCTCTTTCATGCTTTTCAGATGAGGAGGAAGCCTTTCTGACCCATACCCCATTGTAGCCTGAGGGTGCTAACTATTTGTGTCATGCTATTCCCTTTCCCACACTCACCTGCCGAAACCAATCAATCTAATTACGGTCGTACCTTGGAAGTCAAATGGAATCTGTTCCAGGAGTCTGTTCGACTTCCAAAACATTTGGAAACCAAAGCGCAGCTTCTGATTGGCTACAGGAAGTTATCGTAGCCTTGTTATGACTTTTGGTAGTGGTGCACGTGGGGTGGTGGTGGGTGGTAGGCTGTATGCCAAGACCCTTTTAATTCCTAGCGAGTGTTAAAATCTAAGGAATGATTCGAATACTTGGAATAACCAGGCTAGCTTCTTGGTGAGGTAATGGCCTAAGTACAGGTTGTTAATATAACAAAGGAAGTGGCTCTGTGCTGGATGACAAATGGGTGGGGACCCCCTCCCTCATCTGTCTGGTGATTAGAAAGATAAAGGCCAGGGTGGAGAGTTTTAGTGATGTGAGCTAGAAGGTAAAAGCAAGGCTGCAGGCTAGGCATCTGGGAGACAGAGCCATGCCTGATTTCTGATGGAATCCAAGGCTGTGGCTATGGGAGAAGCAGGACCCTCATAGGGTGTTAATGCTGTGAACCCCTCCATCATAGGCTCAGGTTATATATATCTGTAAATAAACCATATATCGTAAAGGCACCACAGTCTCCTCTGTCCCTCATTCTGAAAGAAACATGAAGCCTGGGTAAGCACCTGGAATCCCTCAAACCTCGCACCACTCAGAGAATGGAGTAGTGTGCAACAGTATAGAGTAGATAAAATAAATCTCTCCTCCTAGTTAATTGCAGAAGAGAACAAAGAGAAAATCCTACTTGGCCCCAACTATGGTGACCAGCTAATCTTGCACTGCATACCAGACAGGTGCATTGGGGCCCACGTTTGACAAAGGGAGTGAGTGGAAGATCTTAAATATCCTCCACCTGGAGTTGGATTACCTAGTAAGAAGACTAAACACATACTTAATGCACCAGCAAAACAAGGGCACCAGAAAAAAAGAGAGATAATTTTTCCTTTGCAAGAATTTGGCATTTAATATATCAAAACAAACATTGAAGTAGTTATCATTGGACAGATCAGAACTTTGTAAAACTTCCTCACACACTCTCCCCCCATTTTTCTGTTCTGTTTATCACTTAGTTATTTTGAATTACATAGAGGGGGTGCCATAATCTTCCCTGTGCTTGGGCCTCTAATGGTCTTAATCCAGCCCTGACCCCACCTTCTCCTGCCTAGCACTGGCATGCACTCTCATGATGCACGAGAGTTGGCTTCTTGCCAGACTTCCAGCTGCCACCATAAATGCACTCCCTCTTGGATCCCTTTCAAGCCGGACAGAGGAACTGGTATTGTGCTCCCATATAATAATTGGCCAGCCTCCTGTTACAGAGTCAGCAGGTGCCAGGGAATTAAAACAATGTGGCAAAAGAAACTAATGATCTCACCTCTGACATTGTGTGCTGAATTTCTGAGCTCTACAGTTGCACCACAAAATTCTTCAAGGATCTATAGTAAGATCAATTCTTTTCTTGTGCTTCTGCATCGTGATGTTAGGAAGGCCAGAAGCTGCCTTATATATCAGGTCAGTCTATCTAGCTTGGCATTGTCCATCCCGATTAGCAGTGGCTCTCCAGTTTCAAAGAAATCTTTCCAAGCCCTCCTTGAAAATGCTCGGGATTGAACCCAGGCTATGTGCAAAGCATGTGCTCTGCCATTCAGCTTTGCACTTCCTCTCAAGTTGCTAAAGACTGTAATTACCTGCAGGCCTGGCATCAGCAGTGGGCAGAGCCCAGGGCCTCAGAAGAGCCCATTGCTGGTCTGACCTGCCTGTAACACCACTTCCTGCCCTCCCTGCTGGGACCCTGGGTGGGTGACGCTTAGTGGTGATTGGGATGGAAGCCCTTCCTTTGAATAAGGCTGCAAGTCAGCTTTATTTCCCCAGATGCATCTATAGATCTATGAAATATGTGGATTACATAAGAAGGGCCTTCTGGATCTGGCTCATGGCCCTTCTAGTTCATCATCTTGTTCTCACCATGGCCAACCAGATATCCGTAGGAAACTCAGAAGCAGGGCCTGAGCACAAAAGCACTCTCCCCTCCAGTGATTTCTAGCAACTACAGTTCAGAAGAATTATTGCCTCTGACTGTGGAGGCAGAGCTTAGTCATCATGTCTTGTAACCACCAATAGCTTTCTTCTCCATGAATTGATTGAATCGTCCTTTGGTGGCTGTCACTGCCTCCTGTGGAAGTGAATTCCATGGTTTTTATGAATCAGATGTGGGGAACCTTTGGCCCTCCAGATGCTGCTCAACTATAACTCCCACCATCCCTGGCCAATATCTGGAGGGCCAAGGTTTCCCCACACCTGGTGTCTACGACACAGCAGTGTTTCTGACTTTCCGTTTTCCAACAGCACTGCAGCACATTACAGAAGTTGGGGCATTTTCAAGAACAGACTTCGACACGGTGCCAGAAATTGCTGATGGGGTTGAGGGAGAAAGAAGTTCTGGTGCCCATATATAAATCCTCACATACCGTTAAAATAAAAGGACTTCTTGGATTGCAGCTCAGTACGATTTATTAGGCCTTGCAGAATTTCCTGAAGAAAAGTGGCAAAATGATAGGCAAATAAGAATTTTGGGATACATTTTAGAGCCCAATCGTGACTTTGACAAAGGAATATATGTATGACCCTGTCTGCTTGGCTCACTTAAATCTCCTTAGAGATGTTCAGGCACTGAAAAATTCTGAGAGTATCAAACTAAATGTTAGCACTAGGGGGAAATTACCATAAAACTCTCAAAACCCTTATGCAGTTATGAAAATAAATCTTCGCGTACTTATTCATAATGGCAGTTTCAGCACCACGCCAGCATCCATCTGTGAATACAGGGCTGGGTGGAAAGTTTTTTGGGTTTTTTTAAATCATGCTTTATGCAAACATTGCACCAAAAGGGGTGTACATGCTGAATGACAAGAATGAGAAGGGAGAAGGGAAGAGACACCTTTGGGAAGGTGTAGCGATGTCATTTCATCTTTTTATTTATTTTTATTCTGGCACCATTTGATTGTAGTAAAATCTCCAAGCATTTTATGGGAAATATTAAAATGCATCAGTAAAAAAAAAAGGGGGGGGGAGCGGAAAACATGTACAGAAAATTAAAATTAACAGCAAAATAAATTGAGACAGGTCCTCGTCTACATGGCCAGAAAGACTTGCCTGAGCAAAAATGTTGTAAGCAGGCACAAAAAGAGTGCAGTGAATGTGCCTGCCTGATGTCAATAGGAAGGGAGTTCCATCTATTTCTTACCACCCCTCTCCTGTTTTCTCAATATTTTTTGTCCCTTGGCATGTTTCCTGTTGTTGTATTTCCCTTTCCTGTGGACGATGAATGGCAGAGGAAAGAACTCTGCCGTGCCACCAAAGCCACCTGGAAAACTGGTGGATTTAAAACAGCAAAAGTTTGTTTAAAAAGAAAAAAGAAGAAAATATTAAAATAGCCAAAATGAAGAGACAAGAAAAGCAAAACGAACAGGGTAAGAAACCCTGCCTGCACCAGCCCCATACCCTAAGATCAAAAACTACTGTCAAACCATGAGCAGAAGCTGCTTTTTGCTGCTGCTATTACATTTGCACTGTGCCGGTCTCCCTGCCACCCTTTTCCATCCCAGTAAGCAGTAGCAAGCCACCTGATGAGAAGGTAGAGGGCAAGCTGCTTCTGACCATATGGCATGGCCTGAAGGTACGTGAGGCCACTGCTGTGCTGAAGCTAAGCAGGTCTGGCTCTGGACAGCATTTTGGATGGGTGACAGCCCAGAAATCACATGCTCACTGCTTTGTGTTCCATGGTGGAAGGAAGATGGGCTATGAATGTAATAAAATGAATACACACAAAAGTAAATAGCAAGGCACAAAGATGAAACCAAAGTATCTGCTCCTAAAGCACCATTTGCAAATGGGGTGACACACGGCAGGGGAGGGGGCATTTCTTCCCACCTTTATGGAAAACAGTGGGCTAAACAGAACCTTGCTCAGATTCAGCAGACTCCCCCCATCAGGGATGGACTTTGGTCTTTCAGATTTCAGCGGCGCCCTATGCAAGGCCAATATTTGGTGCCCCCACCTCTGTCAGGGAATGGTCTGAAGATGAGGACTGGGGAATGCATTCTATGGCAGACCAGCTTCTCTCTGATGGAGAGCTGGAGTGGGAAGAGTTGTCCACAGCATGTTCAGAAGCAGAGAGAGAGACAGAAGCTGAATAGCTTAGGCAGGAGTTGCCCAGAAGGGAGGGGGCAGCTAGTCAAGACGTCACTAGAATGTTTGTGGGACCCCCTCCCCACAGACTCAGAGGTCCAATGTCAGAGAGCAAAGGAGTCAGAGGGAGGGAGAAACTTCCCACTGGCACCTAAAATGCTGTGGAAGTTGGAGGGAGGATTTAGAGTAGCCAACCACCCTCCTTGCGGAGAGCTGTGTATTTATGCTTGCAACATGATGCAGTAATAAAAGGACTATAAATATATCAACTGCTCATTAATTCTTATCTGTGAGGTTACCGAAGGGAGAGGAGGACTCTCCATGCCTGACAACCTCTCACCTTTCATTCTGCTCAATTCACAACATCAGAGTTGTGACACCCCATAGCGCCCCCTAGGCTTGGCACCTGGTCACATGGCCCTAAATCTGCCCCCATGTCCAAACACCCCCACCGACCCACTTGGATAGATAAATAACTTAAGACATTTTGAAAACATGCATAGAATGAAAAGTTTTATTTGGGGTCTTCAAACAAAACATATCTTGGAGGGAGATTAAATGTGTGAACAATACATATCCTTTGGGCTGAGAAATCATGTGTAGAAGAGGGCTGTCCTGACATTATGGTGCAGATATGGAAGAAACCCATGTCTGCAGGTGAACAGCTAGGAAATTATGTTTGTTTATGGAAATGTTTTTCAAAACAAACTCTTTTTAATATCAGTTTGACATTTCAGAATTTGATTAAGATGATATATATAATACACCTATGGCCAAGATCTCGATTAATGGGTTTTAGACTCAATTAGACACACAGGGTTTTAGACTCCATTAGGTCCTAAGAGAAATGTGGCAGCATCTTCCTTTAAATAACAGCATGAAACTGTTAGCAGTCACCCCTGATAATACACCAGGAAGACCTCTGCCTGAAAAGAGAAGCAGTGCATGTGTTTTCATCACATTATCTTCAAGCATACTGATGATCTTTCCAAAGAAGGAGACCAAATCCAGCTCACTGCTTCTTACTCTAAAAACAGACAAGAAGTACAACTGACCAGCAATGCAAACCAGGCTGGAACTATGTCTGTTGTGCAGTGTTCACTGGTATGTGCATTTCTCCATGTAGCATCAGGGCCTCTATCCATAAAGTTCTCTAATAACATACCAGTGTAGCGTAGTGGTTAGAGTGTCGGACTAGGACCTGAGAGACCAGGGTTCAAATCCCCACTCAGCCATGACACTGACTAGGTGACCTTGAACCAGTCACTGCCTCTCAGCCTAACCTACCTCACAGGGTTTTCGTGGGGATTAAATGAGGTTGCAGTGAACCATGTATGCCACCTTGAGTTCATTGGAGGAAAAGGTGGGAAATAATTGCAATAAGTAAACAAACAAACAAGCAAAAATAAAGCAAGGAATTGAGTATCAAATAGCTCTGCATCCTGATGAAAATGAGTCCAGCAGGTCAGTTTCCAGTGTTGTATCGTGGTTTGCCAGTGCCTGGGGCATGCATGCCAGGTTGGAGCAGGGCACAGAGGGTGAATGGAGTCTATCTGACACCACTGGAGCCAAGTGTGCCACCTGCTTGCCAGCACAGGGGGGAGTCTCGCCAGCTGACACAGTCCTTGGTGGGCAAATCCCCTCCTCACCTGTGGAGAGGAGTGCAGGGCCATGCTGTGCTGGGCTCACCCCTTGCCCAGCTCCCTCCATCCACACCCACTCACCTTTCGCGAAGCATGCCAAATGAGGAGCGAGTGAGCACTGGCCAGGCAGCCATTCAGTGAGGGGGCTGAAGATATGACAGTGAGGCCAGGCCCAGAGACCCCCACTGGTAGGCAGGGAAGGATGGGAAGCCGAGAACAGGGTTCCTAGAAACTGGCACCTGTGGGGGAGCACCTGGTTCACCCCCCTCAAAATTGTGCACCTAGGTGTAGGGATGATCGCTGGGTCCGGAGGGAGGACACTCCCCACCCGCAGGCAGCCTCAGTCTGCCTGCACACGTGACCTTGGGGTGTGGGGCACACTCTCCCTCACAGACAAGCCACAGCTGTCTGAACATCATGGCCTCTGTCTAACCTTTTGTGATCTCAGTAGTCTGTGGTGTCCTGTCTGTAACCTTTGTCTCTGAGACCTTTTGTCTCCTTCATCATACACTGTGCAAGGGGGAAATGACGCGGTGGAAACAGGTGCCAAAATAACTTTGTACCACCCCACAGCCCAAAATTTATCTGTCTGGGTTTGCATATTTGTGTCAATAAAAGGAGGCTCCACAGAGCTGGCCAGCAGCTTGCATGCAGCTCACCTGTGTGCAGCTCACCTGCATTATCAACTCCTGACACATGTCCATCACTTCACCTGGGGCCATAGCCCCCCACGCTATACCCCTGTCAGTTGCTACTGCTTACAGGGAGGGAGGAGCACACTGACATAGCCAATTGGGTACTTTTGCTAGTGTGGTTGCACCACACCAACCTTCCCCTATCTCGGACCTCTCCCTCCTGCTGAGCAATAATGACCCACCTGCTGGAAGGCTGGCAGAGGCTAGATCTGTCTGGGATGCTGCAATTGCATCCTGTTTAGACCAGATAGCACCCAAGGGCCCTTCCAACTCTTTCATTCTAAGCTTCTCGAATGCCAGTGTAAATGCCCCTTTAAAACAGTATTTGTGGTGGCATGAGGGCTGCTGCGTTTAACTGACTGCCCATGTGCAAAGAGACCCACTGCACGGAACTTCACGCAGCTACCCTCGGCCCAATGACTGCCAGGCAAATTGGCCTGTAATTGGCCCTGCTATAGCCTCCCAATACGTACTGTAGCTGTAAGAGAAAGAATAAAGAAAGAGCAGCATCTTGCATTTAGCTGCTCTTACCCACCCCTGCCGCTTCATGCTTTAATAGATGCCTAATGCCTTTTTTATGTTCAGCAAGACTTCATTAGTTTATAAATTAGCATCCTGAAGTGGATGTTTGCCACCAGTGGCTGACTTTCAATTGCCAGCAATACAGGCGTAGTGATCCTTTAAAAAATATTTCATTTATCTTTGTTTTTCGCTATTTGGGAGGGGGAGATTAAGTGCTTATGAAATAAACACACAATGATTCACTCTGGTGCTTAACGTTTAAATCCACCCAGGATCATTTCATTCTCTGGGGTTCTGTATTCTTCCACCCGTTTCCAACACAAAGACTCCCCCCTGCACACACGCCTGCCTCTCTGCTGCTGGAGGGCAAATGCTGTGCCTCTTCATCCATGTCAGTAAGGCATAGTTAGGAAATCAATTGGACTTGAGAGACTGATCTGGTAATAATACTGTATACCTTGTGCACTGTGAAACTCAACGGGGAGCATCTAAAGTCAGAGGGATTACTGTGTGCCGCAGGTACATTGCAAGACACTCGTCTGCAGGATCAGTGTCTTTGGCCACCTGAACTGGGAAATGAGGCCACAGGAGCACAGTGCCCCAGAGAAAGTTAGATCCATTTTTATTGCTGAGAATAATAAGTAAGGTGGTTCATCATCTGTGACTCTGTACCTGATTCCCCAGCTTGCAGCCTGCAGTTCTGTAAATGTGGCATCTGGCCGTGGATTCAAACACTTTAGGATCTCAATAGTGAACAGAAAAGTTTATTGACCCCAGAGTTTTGGAAACATGTAGTGAATCCCAAACCCATTCCTGTAATCAACTGATTCCCTAGAAACTCTTTCCCCCATCCTTAGACATTCTGGCCCCACTGGTTACCGTGAACAACCAGCATTCTCATCTGAAAACAGTTTCCATATACCCCTATTGTTTTGTTTTTTTCAATTTTTTATTATTAAAATAATTCAACATTAATACATACATATTACAAATATACAAACAAACATACATTTCATACCATCTTTAAAAATATTCATACATACCCACACTCAATCCCACAGATACTTTCTTTTCCCACCATCATCCCTCACCCCTCACCCCACCCTTGTGTTAGACTTCCAATCTACTCAATTGCAATTTCTTTCCACTTCTATTACTTTCTTTCACACACTTTTAAACCAACTTTTCTACTTCTTTTTCTGTTACACATTGTTTTTCAGTATTTCAGTATTTATAACGGAACTTGTTTTTTCTAATAGGAGTTCTGATTTTTCAATATGATTTTGCAAGTATCCTTTAAACACCTTCCAGTCCTTGTCTATCTTCTCTTTTGAGATCCTTCCAATTTTTCCCATTGTTTTGGATATATTGTAATACTCCAATAATTTGGCAAGCTACTCTGTTTTTGTTGGTATTATACCACTTTTCCAATTTTTCGCAATCAATAGCCTTGCGGCTACTGTTGCGTATAAATCTAATGTCTTGTCTTCTTCCTTTAGACTTCCTGATACTATTCTCAATAGAAAACCTTCTGGTGTTTTCCTAAATGAATATCTGAACATTTTTTTCATTTCATTATATATTGTTTCCCAAAATTGTTTGATGTTTAAACAATTCCACCATATATGCATCATAGTACCTTTTTCAGTGTTGCATCGCCAGCAGACATGCTGGCGATCCATATACCTCTATTGTTAAGGGCTAGCTTTGAGCAGTGACCAGGAAACAAAGAGTCAGAAGAGGACGGGCAAGGCCAGAGAACTTGGAAGTGGATTGTGTCACTCCGATTTGAATATACATGATAATGCAACCCTTGGGGAACCCTCAGTAGCAAAGCATTCAATGCTTCGCCTGCATTGCAAAAGGTCAAATTCCCAAAGGAGAGCTGTGTTTCAATTTATCGATTGGATTGGGAAGTGGAAATTTGGTAGCTTCCCATTAAAATGTGAACTGGATGAACATCTCTGCTATATTATGCATAGAAAGGGCGGCATCATATTTCAAGCTGCCTTGAGGCTGCTGAATCTGTAGCTAAGGCAGGGCTGAATCTCATCCAATTCTCTGCTGCTTTCAAATAATGAAGATGCAAGATGTTAACATGATATAAATCAAAACAGTTGTCATAAATATGAGAGGGCATATCGGGGGTGTGTGTGAGAGATCTTCGAGGCTTATTTGTGTAACTTGAAATGCATCTGTCAAAGCTTTCCTCTGGGACAACTCATGATGAATCAAAGCCTGGAGTGAGTGCAGAAGTTCACACAGCAGAACTGGATTTCCACAAGACAGAGATGGGGGAAGAAGGAGCAAGTGAAAGACGGTTCTTTGGTATGGGGTTTAGGAATGTGTGGTGGCCCTGAACAACCTTCCGAGAGAGACAGGTGGTGGACTCCCATAGTATGATCAGCCACTCATCAGAGATTGGATTTCCGGATATCTGTCAAGGTGCAGCATATGTTTGCCAGAGACCAGGCTGAGGAGTGCTGCTCTGATGAGGAATGGTGGGAGCGTCCTCCTTCCCCTGCTCCTGACCAGGATCCTGAAGCTGCCCAGGAGCAGTGGAGTAGTATAGATTGGAACAGTGGTTTGCAGACGGGCATAGTTCTGAAGACAAAAGTTGGGATGAACTGGGGGGGTGAACAGCAAAGTGAAGAAGTACTGGGGAGAAAGAGAGCTAACAGACTCTCTCTCGCTGGAAAGTGTCTAGCCTGTCAGTCCAAGGTCACGTAGAGCAGATAAGGTGGCTACACAAAAAGCACAGTGGTTTTGAGATCTGGTTGCAAGGGGCAGAAGTGACTGGGTGGAAACCTTGATTGGGAACAACGTCGTTCCAAGAATGGCTGCTTTGTTCTTTTGCTGTGATCATTAAAGACTCTTTAGATGGTAAGCAACTCTTTTCACTTTGTTCTGCTCATCTACAGCCGGGGGGGGGGGGAGCTGAGTACTGAAAGCCTGACATTGGGTGACTTTAAAAAACCATTTTTAAAATGGTTTGAGGAAAGGTTCAAGGAACTGAGTGAATTTAGCCAGGAGAAGAGACAATTAAGAGGTGATAGGATAGGATAGTCAGCTTCAAATGGCTGAGGGACTGTCCCATATGACTTACCCATGTATTGAAAGAACACCGAAAGCAAGCCATGAAGCCGCATGGAATAGCCCCACCATAAACCAGACCCCTGCCTCTGCCACAGCTGCTCACGGGGGGGGGGGGGGTTCTTCCACACTAAGGCTGGAGAAATCTGACACCTTTAATTCTCTCAGTTTCTTGTTTTTCCAATCTTAAAATCAGTTCTCCACCTAGACTCCTTCCAATCACTCCAGGTTGCACCATGAAACAAAACTGACAAGCATTAGAATTCTTAACTGACTGCTAACCTAACTGTATCACTGAGAGCTGGGGGGGGGAGAGAGAATATGCCCCCCCCTTGTTATTATGCTTTATATAGTTTCCATGTTTAGCTTTGTAAAAATATATAAAATCTAATTTTGAAAAAATCAGTTCTCCACGTTTCTGCAGCAATTTGTGATTTTTTAAAATAAAAAAAACCAAATGAAAATACTTCAGCCTTTTAGTCTGAATTTCTCTTAATAAACACATTTTATATGTACAGTGGTGCCTCGCAAGACGAAATTAATTCGTTCCGCGAGTTTTTTCGTCTAGCGAATTTTTCGTCTTGCGAAGCACGAAATCCCATAGGAATGCATTGAAATTCAATTAATGCGTTCCTATGGTCAAAAAAAGTCCAATCAAAGCCAAATTTGGTACAACAAGAGTTTATTAACTGCTCTTTAAAGTCACACATACTTTAAAGAGCATATCAAAAATTGAAGGAACAATAAATTAAGTTTCTAAACATGACAGGAAAAACATTTAAAAATCAAAAAAGGGTACATTACATTTTCTAAGACTCTGGGGGACCACTCGAAGAAGGTTCCTCTTCCACTCTTTGCTTCTTGCTGAGGAACCTGTCCATGGTCTGCTGCTTCATCCGCCTTTTCAGCAGCTCCCTGAGAGGCGACATGACCGTCGTATCAAAAATGTTCGCTTGGTCATGTGCCACGTGCTTGTCAGGGTGGTGCCGCTCTGCAAAAGCCTGCACCTCATTCCACTTCTGGCAAATGTCCCTCAGTTCTTTGGAGGACAGCCGTTCCTCGGTTGCTTCCTCCTCTTCCAGCGAGGCCTGCTCCTGCGCAACCTCTGACTGCAGTTCAACCAGCTCCTGGGTGGTCAGCTCGTGGTCGTGCTCCTCCACCAGCTCGCAAACGTCCTCCTCTGTGACCTCCAGGCCCATGGTCCTCCCCAAGGCAACAATGTCCTGCACCACTGTCGACTCTGGTGCATCAGAGTCACTTGGTGCCACACAGTCCGGCCACAGGCTGCGCCAAGCGCAATTCAAATTCCTCTGGCTGATCCCCTTCCAGGCCGTGGTGATCATCTTCAAGCAGGTGACGATGTCGAAGTGGTCCTTCCAGAATTCCCGCAGGGTGATGGTGGTGCAATCAGTCACCTCGAAGCATCGTCTGAAAAGCTCCTTGGTGTAGAGTTTCTTGAAACTGGCGATGACCTGCTGATCCATCGGCTGGAGCAGTGGCGTGGTGTTAGGCGGCAGGAACATGATGTTGATGAAGCTGAACTCCTCCAACAAGTCCACCTCAAGGCCTTTAGGATGAGCAGGAGCATTGTCCATCAGAAGCAAAGCCTTCAGCGGCAGGTCGTTGTCCAGCAGGTACTGTTTGACAGCAGGGCCAAAGGCAAGATTGACCCAGTCCACAAACAGCACACGTGTGACCCAAGCCTTGCTGTTGGATCGCCACATGACACTCAGCCGCTCCTTGTCGACCTTGTGTTTCTTGAAGGCCCGTGGGTTCTCCGAGTGGTACACCGGCAGGGGCTTGATCTTCAGGTCGCCGCTTGCGTTGGCACAGAAGAGCAGGGTCAGACGGTCCTTCATGGGCTTGTGGCCAGGCAACTTGGCCTCCTCCTGTGTGATGAAAGTCCTTTTGGGCATCCTCTTCCAAAACAGCCCGGTCTCGTCGCAGTTGAAGACCTGCTGTGGAACGTAGCCCTCCGTCTTCACAACCTCCAGGAACTCCAAGGCAAAGTCTTCAGCCGCAGGAACATCAGAACTGGCAGCCTCTCCATGCCTGACCACGCTGTGGATTCCGGATCTTGCCTTGAACCGGTCAAACCAGCCTCTGCTTGCCTTGAAGACTTCTGGCTCGGCCGAGGTTCCTGGCTGTTCCCGGATGAGGTCTGCGTGCAAGGCCTTGGCCTTCTCACAAATCACGGCCTCAGTCACTGTGTCCCCTGCACGCTGCTTCTCTTCTATCCAGATGAGGAGCAACTTCTCGACCTCCTCCAGAACAGCTGGGCGGTTCTTCACGATCCTGGTGACTCCCTTGGCTGCATCAGTCGCAAGGATCTTCTCCCTCATCTTCAGGATGGTCCCGATGTCGATGGGTTCCTGCCGTACTCCCTGGCGAGGTCCGTCACACGCATTCCACCGTCGTGCTTCCGGATGATCTCCTTCTTCATCTCCAGCGTCACCTTCTCCTTCTTCCTCTCGCCGGCCTCCGCAGCAGCAGCAGTCTTCTTGGGTCCCATGGCAGCACAGCTGTTACCTTTGTAAACTCAGAAAAAGAAAAAGAAAATCAGCAATTCAAACCCACAACCAAGTCCTTGAATTCCAAACACCCAACCCAAAATCCAAAACCCCAAAAAAAAGTTTTAAAAGTTTAACTTACGAAATGGCTGCAAATCACCAAAGTCTTCAAAATCCTCAAATGGCTGCAAAAGAAGTTTTGGGAAAGCTTTAAAAATCACCAAAGTCTTCAAAAACCTCAACTGTTCCCCCAGCCCCTCCCCAACTGTTGCAAACCCCTCCCCAACTGTTGCAAACCCCTCCTCAACTGTTCCCCCAGCCACCCAGCACACAGAAATTCAAAACCCAGAAATTTTTTCAAAAAAAAACAACATGGCCCAATGGTTACAGAAAACCATAAAAATTCAAAAAAAAGCACACAAGCTCCCAGATTCCTGCAAACCCCTCCTCAACTGTTCACCCAGCCACCCAGCACACAGAAATTCAAAACCCAGAAAATTTTTCAAAAAAACCCAACATGGCCCAATGGTCACAGAAAACCATAAAAATTAAAAAAAAACCCACACAAGCTCCCAGATTCTTGCAAACACCTCCCCAGCTGTTCCCCCATCCACCCAGCACACAGAAATTTAAAACCCAGAAATTTTTTTCAAAAAAAAACAACATGGCCCAATGGTCACAGAAAACCATAAAAATTCAAAAAAAACCACACAAGCTCCCAGATTCTTGCAAACACCTCCCCAGCTGTTCCCCCATCCACCCAGCACACAGAAATTTAAAACCCAGAAATTTTTTTCAAAAAAAAACAACATGGCCCAATGGTCACAGAAAACCATAAAAATTCAAAAAAAACCACACAAGCTCCCAGATTCTTGCAAACACCTCCCCAGCTGTTCCCCCATCCACCCAGCACACAGAAATTCAAAAATTCAAAGCCAGATTTTTTTTTTTTTTAAAAATAAACATGGCCCAATGGTCACAGAAAATCATAAAAATGCAGAAAAAAACCACACAAGCTCCCAGATTCTTGCAAACCTCTCCCCAACACCAAGTCCTTGAATTCTAAACACCCCAACCCAAAATCCAAAAAACCCAAAAAAAGTTTTAAAAGTTTAACTTACCAAACAGCTGCAGAAGAAGTTTTGGAAAAGCTTCAAAAATCCAGCAAACTCTTTAAAAAGCTCAGAAAGGCCACCACACCGCGTGCAATGTGTTGCTCCTCGAGGTCAAGTCGCAACTGCACCTCTTCCAGCAATGCACCCTAGGTTTTAACGGTTTTACGAAAAAGGAAACAAACTTGCAAGACGTTTTCGTCTTGCGAAGCAAGCCCATAGGGACATTCGTCTTGCGAAGCAACTCGAAAACGAAAAAACCTTTCGTCTTGCGAGTTTTTCGTCTTGCGAGGCGTTCGTCTTGCGGGGCACCACTGTACACATTTATTTGTACATGTTTTATAGTGTACAGATTTTTCCAAGCAGTTCTCTGTAATATGATGTAGATTTGTAAGTTCCCCCCACTAAATATGTTCACTGTTTTCATCTACTGCAGTCTTATTGCTATTTTTTAAATTGTTGAATGCATATTGATTGATTTTATTTTATTTTACATTGCAAGCCATCTTGGTATATTTTATGAAAATGAGAATCATAAATATTCAAATAAATAAATGATCTATGCATTTTATGCACATCTCACCCCCACCTCCCGTTACATTCATTTTTTGCCAGGAGGCACATCTAAGGCCTTCACTATCTGTTTCTAGGCACTATGTAAAGGCATTTTTATTCACCCAGGGCCTTTGGAGAGTAATTCTCTGCATATTTTTAGTGGGAATTGAGGCAGAGTTGAATTTGCTCTTCTATGCATACTACTGTATTTTAGGTTGCCTTTATTCTTTCCTTTGTATCTGTTTTTCTTTCTCTAAGTCTCTTTGTGTTCATTTTTTGGGGGGGAGCAACTATTAATATAAATAATGTTAATAATGTTTGTTTGGAGAACTGTGCTGCAAAATTTGGGGAAGTGAAATTTTCTTTAAGAGAGCTGTGTTTCAATTCACATGTGGGTCAGAGAAATGTGATTTAGGTAGTTTCTTAAGTAAAACACAAGCAAAATTGAATTTCTCCTCCTGCCCTGTTCCTCATGATGAGCAGGCTGGGGAAGCGTGTTACACACATAGCTATGTTTGCACATGTGGAGGGACTCTGAACAGTTGTTCTAGCCTGAGCAGGTAAGGACGAAAGTTCTCTACCAAAGCTGCTGTCTTTGACCAAACTTTTGAAGGTGACTGAGAGACTCTTAGAAGGGTCAACTTTTGATGGCGTTTCCAAATTTGCTTCAGGAGATGCCTCACAGGATTGTGTTTGTGTCGCTTTGTACACTCCATATCCTTAGGGGGTGTTCCAGGCAGAAAGGAGAAGATGAAGTGACTTCTGCTTCGTAAAACACAGCAGCCCTCCCTTCTGGCCAAATCTTATTGCTGTTCTGAAAAGAAAAAGGAATAAATGTTTTCTTCTGGGTTTTGTTCTTTAAGCACGAGCATGCAAATCTAGCACAACTGTGACCATCTGCCAGACATGAGGAGTCTCACACTGTACTCATTGGGGGAACAGCTCATGTTCTCCACACTTCCTCTTCAGTTATTCTGGTTGCTGAGCAGCAAAAGGGGTAGCAATGCACCTCCTCTTCCTCTCTTGATAGTGTTGTGTGGGATATACCTGTTAATGATAAATTAACATGTGCTATTAAGGTAAGATGGGGACTATGCAGGAGAAATGATTTTGGAGAGATATTTGTAGAATTTGTACTGTTAAAACGGAAAGGGGTGAAACCATCGCAAGAGGTGTTGAAATTTTGGGAGATTACAATGGAATGGTCTCAGGGGTGGGGTGCACATTTTTATTCTTGTTTATTTATGATTATTACACTGTCAAAATAAAAAAAGAAAATTATAAAAATAGAAAAGATAATGATGGGGGAAAGAGACAGAGCTGTGTGCGATCAGCATGGCAGCACTGAGCTCCATGATGAATTTTAGTAAGTTGGGGGGGGGTATCCAAACATTCTCATTTAATAATGAACTTAACTCACACAAGACCGTTTTACTGGTTCATCTAGTAAAACACTACCTGACTGGCAGCCTGTCTGTCTATTCTGGAGCAAGCTATCAATACAAATACCCCCCCCCCAATAGTGCCTATTCTAGTAATGTTACTTAATATCATAGTATATTGTGCATATAACACATTAAGTTATGATAAAACAATGGAGTAACTCTTATGGCCGAACTCTTAAAATGACCGGCTTTAACAACAATTTGCCTTAGGAGTTGCCATTTCCTTGTTGTTTTTCAAAGTTCTGTCCCGTCAAATGAGTTTTGAAGTGTTTCTTCATTGTGGTTTGCAGGCAAACAATGATTGTTCAGCGCTGCTGTTAAGATTATTTACTGACACTCCAAAGGAATCTTCAAAACCAAGTAGATGAAAGTTTAAAAAGAGAAAACTAAAGGAGAAAGTAGAATAACTGTCAGTGATACAAACTCAAATTAATCAAAAGCTGCACAGAATGGTTTCCTGCTCAGTTTTTAAGTGGAAAGTACTGCTTCCGGTTGGATGGAGAGAGGGAGTTTTTTTGTTTTCGGGTTTTTTAAGCCTATAAGAGAATGCTCACTTTTTCTGCTCCTCTTTACTGCTTTTGTTTCTATGTCCTTTTTCTTGGTTAGGATTTCCTTTTCCTTCCTAAAGTGATCCCAACCAGTCAAGGATCGCATAGTGAATGGGATGTTAGGACTGTTAAATATGTGCATAAGCCTCAGATAAAGCACAAATCCAAGCCAAGACAGCTCACATCAGAGCCCATGTTCCGAATTGAAAGTGACTTGGCTTGTTCTGGCTGTCTTAATTCTTGGAGATTAAGTTTCACTTTCATGAAATCATCTCTTCAATCTTTATAATTAAGCCTCATTTAAATATTATGGTCACCTTCATGAACTAATTAAAATGAATTATGGCTGGGTAGGCATTTTAATTCTCAACCTTTATTTGGGAACTTTCAAAATAACCTTTTTTGAGGGGTGGGAGTGAGTGGAATGTCCTTTCGAGAGACATAAAATCTGCAGTGGAACTCTTAGCTTTTCTTCACAAAGGAGTCCCATTTCTGTCATTAAAGTTTCCATGTAATAATTGACTATAAAACTGCAGCTTATGTATTTATCTCCACCCTCTGCCAAAATTACTGTCTTGTTGTGCTATGATTCTTTTGGGAAGTTTTACTTTTTACTTTACTTTTCTTACCAAACATGAGATGAGCCCTGCTGGATTAGGCTGCAGTTACATCAAGTCTAATACCCTGTTTTCAAAGTTGTTTATAGGAAGATGGCAAACAGGACCCGAGTGCAATACCCCTCATGTCACCCCTTCAGGGAATCAGCTTCCTTACCTGCCCCACCCCCCTTTGGCAGTAGATAAGCAAAACAAAGAGAAAGGAGTCTTCTTACCAGTCATACCTTGGGTTACAGACGCTCTAGGTTGCATTTTTGGGGGGTTACGGATTGCTGAGACCCGTAAATACCGGAATGGGTTACTTCCGGGTTTTGGCAGTCGTGTGTGCACAGAAGAGCTAAACCATGCTTTGCGCATGCACAGAAGTGCCGAATCACAACCCACATGTGTGCAGACGCGCCGCTGCGGGTTGCAAACGTGCATCCCGCACAGATCACGTTCGCAACCCAAGCGTCCACTGTATAACATTTAATGATCACAGCGAGACAACAAAGAATCCATTCTTAGGAATGAAGGTGCTCCCAGTTAAGAGCTCCATCCACTTCCTCCCTAGTCAACCATGTCACTACCGTGTCTTGTGACCTGATCACGCAACCACTGTGCTTTCTGTGCCTTATCTGCTCTTCTTGACCTTGGGCTGAGCAGATGAACGCTTTCCAGCAACAGTGAGTCCATTAACTTTCTCTCTCCCAGTGCTTCTCCCCCTAGCTGTTCCCCCTCCAGTACTTGCCAGCATCTGCCTTCTGAACTATGTCCCTCTGTAAACCACTGTTCCAAATCTATACTGTCCTCCTGTTCCTGGGAAGATTCAGGTTCCTGATCAGGAGCAGGGGGAGGGGGAGGGGGAGGCTCCCACCATTCCTCCTCAGTGTAGCCCTCCTCAGTACTGTCCCTGACACCTCATGATTGCCATCAACTGGTATTCAGACGCAAGCTGCCTTTGACAGTGGAGGTAGAACATAATCATAATAGTTAGCTATCAGTAATCAAACCACAGGGATATTGCAGTTATTAATATTGTTTAGCTTGAAGCAACAGGATGCATAAAAATGGACTCCTTTTGGAATCCCCCCCCAAACCCATAACAATAACAATAACAATAATTTATTATTTATACCTCACCCATCAGGCTGGGTTTCCCCAGCCACTCTGGGCGGCTTCCAACAAAAGATTAAAAATACATTAAAACATCAGTCATTAAAAACTTCCCTAAACATAAGTATTTGATTCAAAGCTTTACTAACCAGAACTTCTTCAAAACAGGTACAAGCAATCGATGATGCACCCAGATAATTTCAAAAGGCCCAACATCTTCTTAGAAATATTTTTCCAAACAAACCTAGAATCAAAGGTCTCTCTTTCTTTGCAGCCTCCATCAGCCTGCATTCCAGCCTAAAGCTATGCACCTCCTTGAGAGCCATTATCACATTCTTTATTGTCTCCGTGGCATCCAGATAATGACAAATCGGCAACTCCCTTCAAGATTGAGATTAACAATGGAATACCCCATGTGCGCTAAGGTTAAACACTCACATGAGACTAGTAGAGAACTACAGTTAATTATCAACTCTGCTAGACCACAGAGAGAGCCATTTCTTGCTAATGTCTAGAAGGCTGTTTGGTCAGAATCAAGTATACACTTCCAGAGTTAAGGTTAAATACATTGTTTCTGGTAAACGAGCCACCATAGCTACTAGGGGGCCGTGAAAATTTGTGTCCTGGGCTTTTTAGATTTGTCTATCCATTTACTATCTGAAACCAAAGGGATGCATTGTTTGCCAGATGATAATTTTTTTTTAGCTCTCCTACCCCACTATTAGGGAGGGCAAAGATGGTAAGTCTCTTCTCCAGTTTCCTGGAAGTACCAGGTGCTGCTGCTGCAGGTCTTATTGCAGGATGGGGTGGAATTTGATTCAGTTTACATTTAAAAGTAAAGCTGCTTAATTTGCACTTTCTGAAACAATATGAAAACCAAAATACAACAATTTTTCAAAATTCACATTTCTCAAAATTAAATTATTAAAGTTATTATTGTAGATTATTGCAGAAATGTGGAGAACTCAATTTAAGACTGGGAGAATGAGAAAACTGAATTTGACAGATCTATCCCTATTTGCAATGTTACTGCTTATAGAAAGTTGTCTTGCTGTTCTGCGCACTTACATTTCTTATTGTTGTTATTGTTCATTGAACTTAAGATTCAGGGCAGGTAAGTTTATCAGGGTTTTGATGCTACATCAAAGCACACTAAAGGCGAAATGTCAAGTATAATACACAAAGATATATATACTAGGCTAAAATATGCAGATATTGGTGGGGAAAACGTACAAAATGCATTATATTAGGGTCAATTGCTTTGCAAAAATATGTATATTAGACAAAATTGCATACATCAGGAGAACTTCACTGATGAATTTGCATGACTACTTTTAAAATTAATGAGGAAATGTATTGTACTTAAGACCAGAAAAACTTAAGACCAGAGAAAAGAGAAACAGAAATGGGCAGATTCACACATCCCTAAGCAGCACTGCCTTTGAGCATGCACAGAGTGTATCCTGTTGACTGCTAAGCATTCTGCACATGTTCTGTTTTCTTCCATCCATAGCTAAGCCAGCAACTCAGAGGCTGTATGAGCCAACAGACAGACGTCCCTTATTTGGAGACTTGCACATCTTACAAAAGGAGAGTTGTTGTGGCTGTGACTCTCAATGGCAGAAATAGGTGAAAAACATTATGCAATTTCACTGGAAACCAATATCTGTACGTGATTTACCTGCTATTGAATCAAACAGAGGTGGCAAGGTTTGCCCAGGCATCTCAGATAACAACTGAGAGATTCACAAATCCCATTGTCAGTTTGACTGCTATAATAAGGGAGGGGGGAGAGAATAACAGAGGGTAGCTTTGCCCCTTGAGACGCAGTTAGAGGTCTCTGTGGAGGCACAAATGCAATTCCCCATGTTTGGAGAGGCAAACCCTCCACGGTGGCTGGAGGGGAAATTCATCTATGTTGTCAATGCTGCTAATGTTCTCCTCCGGGGAAAATCTGGGGGCTCTTGGGGAGTTGGGGGAGAGGTGCTTGCAGCCGCTCTTAGGCTGTCACCCTAGCCTTGTTTCATTTTCTGGCTTTCTTAACTTGAAATTCGGCTCTAAATTACATTAAGAACAGCATGAACCATTGCTTCCCTCATTTTGCCTCCCAGCTAAAAGCTTTCTTCTCTCTGTACTGAGCCTGTTAAATGTGATAGAGTGAAAGCTTCATAAATCATAAACAAGACGAGGGCCGAAAAGAAAAGCCACCATGAGTGGGGAAAGAGAGGGGCCCAGCAATCAGACCGAGGGTCAGCATTCAGTGCAGGGTGCTTATTTTTAAACCAAATGAGCAGGAGGCAAAGGGGACAACTTGGTTTTCTGCTTAAGCAGGGCAAGGGAGGAGGGGATCACTGAATTAACAAGGCTGAGAGAAAATCGCTCTAAAGAAGCAAGGGTGGATGTGCTGTGCTACCCTTGCCACTCTGGGAAAGGACTGCTGCTCAGTGGTAGAGAATCTGTTTTGCATGCGCAAAGTCCCACTCCCAGGTTGAATTCCCAGCATCTCCAGATAGAAGCGGGGGAAATCCCTGCCTGAAACCCTGTAGAGCCATGGCCAGTCAGTGTAGACCAGTGTTTCTCAAACTTGGGTCTCCAGCTGTTGTTGGACTACAACTCCCATCATCCCTAGCTGGCAGGTCCAGTGGCCAGGGATGATGGGAGTTCAACAACAGCTGGAGACCCAAGAAATACTGGTGTAAACAATACTGAGCTAGATAGGTCTGATTCAGTACAAGGCAGGTGGGAAAGGGGGAATGTCCACATACTCCCCCCTACATATCATTACAATCTTGGCAGTTTTCAGGGTAGCTGAAGTCCTCCTTTTTGAATGTTTGGTAATTTGCTTTAGGAAGGCATCATCCAAGTCTTCAGTCTGGTTTGGAGGTCTCTAGCATAAACCCACAATAAAGTCATTGTTGTCTCCCTCTCCTACAATTTCCCCCCAGATACTCTCAATCTGCCTTCCATGCACCAAGCCATGGATCTTTTCACAAGTATACAAATCCTTTTCATATAATGCTACTCCTTCTCCCTTCCTGTCTGGCCTATTCCTTTTGAATAGGTTATACCACTCTGTTTCTATATTCCAGTTATGAGTCTCATCCCTCCAGGTTTTGATAATGCCTATTAGGTCTTATTTGCCATCCTGCATTAAGAGCTCAAATTTGTCTTGTTTATTTCCCATACTCAGTGTATTAGTATAGAGACAACCAAAGCCACGAACAATTCCCTCCACCTGCTTCCTTCTTCTAGTTTTCTGCCCTTTAGCAGGTTTCTGTAGCACCACCTCCAATTCCTGTACATCAATGAAGCTATTATCCCTATAACCAGGTGTTCCCCTATCATAGATAATATTGTCCTCCCCCGCCACTTAATTAAAAACTCTCCTGATAAGTTTATGAGACTCTTAGCAAACACATTCTTGCCAACTGCTGTGAGGTGCAACCCATCTCTCGCCAGAAGTCCTTCCTCAATGAAGCAGAGACCATGTTTCAATAGCCAAACCTTTTCTGATGACATCACCTGCTCAGCCAATGGTGTACTTCCAGTGTTTTCCTCTCTCTCTTTGGGCCACAACCTTCAATAGGAAGATGTGATGGAAAAAAAACCTGTGCCCCAAGCCTTTCAACTTCCAACCCAGAGTCTCATAGTCCCTTGCTATATGTCAAAGGCTGTGTCTGGCAGTATTGTTTGTACCCACATGAATCAGAAGGAAGGGGTTGTGGTCAGTGGGCTTTATAAGACTTGGCAACTTCTCTGTCACATCCTGAATCTTTGCACCTGGAAGACAGCACAGGGCATCCTGTTACCTCTGCACACTGGTGCCTCTGTCTCCCTCAATAGGGAGTCACCTACCACCCCCACACATCTCTTCCTCCTCCTCTGAGGAGTGGCAGGAGCTGTTCTGTACGTGGTATCTTCCACAGCCACCTCAGTGTGTTCTGAAGTCTGCAGCTGCTGTCCTTGCCCCTCTGGCATAGAACCGGTGTCCAAGATGAGGGCATGGAATCATTTTTCCATCTCCAATGACACTGCATGGCTCCTGACAGTCCTGCTTCTGTGTGTCCTTTTCCTCCAGGGGTTAATCTCCTGCAATGGGCAGTCTTCCTCCTCCCTAGCATCCCTCCCTGCCCCATGCCGCTGTTCCAGGCAGGCCTCAAGTTGCTGTACTTTCTCTTCCGGCAAGGCAACCACCTTGCAGTTTCTGCAGGTGTAGTTTTGCACATTATCAGGCAGGAAGACAAACATGGAACAGGGGTTGCAGGTCACTGCAGCAGCTCCCTCACTGTCCATGCCTCTTGGCCCTATATACACTGCGAGACAGCACTCCTGGCCTCCCCATCCAAATGCCCTCACAAATGCTCCTGTTTACAAGTCCTGGTCAACTTGCTTCCTCTCAATCATAACCCCTCCCTCTCAGATCATATGCTCTAATAGAGCACAGGGTCACACCCAGAAACAGAGAGACACAAACTCACAATTAAACCTCCAAACAGCTCAGATAATCAACCTGCCTTAATCCAAGAGCCGCAAGCTCACTCTATTGCACCAGTATCTTGCAAACTCCCCTGTTTATAAGTCCTGGTCATGAGCTCCTCATCAGAAGCTCCCAGAGATTCCAAGCAGCTAAGTAGAATGGCTTCTGGCTGCTAACTCCTCCCCCAGCTCACTCCCTTGTTCAGCCTTGCTTCCTCTGAGCTTCAGAGCATTCCCAAAGTCTCTTACCTCTCTGCCCAGAAGGCTTTTTAGGTGAGTTTACCCATGTCATCTGCATTATTTTGATTCTAGAGGACCCAGCTGTCAAAACTGGATAAGAAACATAAACTTCATTAAAAACTGGAGTGTGCATTCGAATGAGCGTTCCTTGGGATTTGATTTTTTTAAAAAGCAGCTTAATTCACATGCAGCTTTAATCTCTATTTCTGCAAATATTTCAGCCGCTTCCTAACGAAGAATGAGCTGAATGCCTCCTATGCCCTCAGATGAACAAGGTCATACATTTGGAGTATCCCCTCCTTTATTATTTCAAAACCCATCCAATTTCATTTAATATTAACAGAAGCATCTGCTTCCGTCCTCAGTCTTCGTGAAGAAATCCCTCCAGTTCTGCTGATTATTTGCCCCGGCTCCAATCTCTGAAGGCATTCGCCTTGTCTCTTCCGCTCTGCCAGAAAGGCAGCCAAAGGTGCTGGAAGGAAACAGGAGCAGATGAAAAACGGAATGGTCTGCATTCATTGATTGACTCTGGGTTTGCCAACAGTGAAGAGTTACCCAACTGTGAATAATGACCACAGCAGAGGAGACAAGATAAGCACAATAAATAAGATTGAAGCAGACACACAGCATATAAAAACGTCATCTGCACAATGCTGCCTGCTAAATTCATTCATTAAACAGTGATGAAAATGCTGTTTAAATAGGGAGAAAACCAATGCAGAGTTTAATAACCTGCACACACAAAGCCTGCCCATCCCTTCTCCCACAGGCCTCTGTGGGCTTTCACACAAACACCCACGATGATCATGCCATGTGAATTTCGGCCAAGGGTTAGTCACTGACAGGTATATTATGCCCTTCAACATTTAACAGGTAAAAATAGGCAAACACAGCAGCGAGCATAGGAACTGAGCGGTGTGTGGAGGCAGTGCATGTGTGGAGGGATGGGACAGGTGAACCTGACAACAGGCTCGATTATCTTTATCTGGAGCTGTTTGAGTCAGCTTCAGAACAGGAAGGTGAGGCCTCATATTGGACCAAGACAGAGAGGATGCAGTTTTCCAGCCATGCTTCCGTTACATGCTTAAAATTGTGTTAGGCTCCCTGCTGCATAAAAAGCTACTGTTAGTATACTCTCTAAAGCAGGGATGGGGAACTTCAAGTGCAGGGGCCAAATGTGACACACCCACACCACCCAGCCTTTATACCTTTCCTAGTAGACAGCATCTTAAAAAGTAGAGACATCACCTTGCCAACAAAGGTCCGTATAGTAAAAGCTATGGTTTTCTCAGTAGTGATGTATGGAAGTGAGAGCTGGACCATAAAGAAGGCTGATCGCCGAAGAATTGATGCTTTTGAATTATGGTGCTGGAGGAGACTCTTGAGAGTCCCATGGACTGCAAGAAGATCAAACCTATCTATTCTGAAGGAAATCAGCCCTGAGTGATCACTGGAAGGACAGATCTTGAAGCTGAGACTCCAATACTTTGGCCACCTCATGAGAAGAGAAGACTCCCTGGAAAAGACCCTGATGCTGGGAAAGATGGAGGGCACAAGGAGAAGGGGATGACAGAGGACGAGATGGTTGGACAGTGTTCTCGAAGCTACAAACATGAGTCTGACCAAACTGCGGGAGGCAGTGGAAGACAGGAGTGAATGGCGTGATCTGGTCCATGGGGCCATGAAGAGTCGGACACGACTAAACAACAACAACACTGTACTCTTCCCAGGCCACACTCCTTCTTGAGCCGCATTCATCAGCAGCCCTGATCTGCACCCTCCTTGAGTGTTTTTTGCCTGGCTGGAAGGTGTCCTTGATCTCTGATCATGCCTCTTGCTTGCCTGGATGAAAGATGTGTTAATCTGGTGTTTGCTCCTAGTATTGTATGTCTAGTATTTTATTATTTAACCTAATTTATATGGCACTTCATTGGAGTATAACCTCTGAGCAGTTTACCAGAAGTGTTGAAATTATCCATAAGAACAGTTAACAACAATTCAAAATAATTAACATCAACAGGAAAAAGAGATTGAAACATAAGAACATCGACATGTGTGGGTAGTCTTGCTCCAACAAAAGTGCTTTAAGGAGGAGCTGGAAAGAGTAGAGAGATGTCAACAGGCAGGGACTTCTTACAGCTGCAGAACTGCAGAAGGATTGCAGCCTTTAAAACATATTCATGTCCAGATATTACTTCTTGCAAGTGAATGATTGGCACTGTTACTGATTCTGCACATTATCCAAACTGTGGAACTCTTTATGATCATATTACCTCTTTCTCATCATCTCACAATATGGCTACCATCCTTCAGTTAACAGTAGTTTTACCAGGATATTGCATCTTGATCACTGTCTGCTGACTGTGGCTCCAATCCATTGCACAGTTTTCAGTTCTGAAACCCACGTAAATCAATAGGGCTTACAGGCACATACTTTTGTGCTGAATTCTGACTTGTGTATATTCAGTCTCTTTTTACAAGCTTCTGGCTATTATTGATTTTTAATATTTACTTTTTGAGGGTGTTAGTGACAACATATCCCCAAAGCAAGGGTTCAGCATCAATACCCTTTGCTGCTGAACTTAAATAATAACCCTGTTTGGCCAAAGTAATGGATATTAATGCCTATTATTATATGAATAGGGTGGCCTTTTGAGATCTTAATTATATGATAGCTAAAAACAAACAAATGGGGAAATGCTGATGTATAAATGCATGGTGAAATTATATGGAAAATATTCACCAGTTCCCCCTTTTTAAAGAAAGCATAAAGAATGATACAGCGCTCATTTTCATGGTGTGCTGCTTCAAGGCAATGGGACTCATCAGCACAATAAGAAGATCATGTCTACTCTGGCAATGCTATTACAGAACTTAATCATGTCAGCCAGGACATCAATAGTCCATTCATCTGCTCATCTTCCGATGTAATATATTCCATCATCTGCCAGCAATGCCCTTTTGTATTCTTCATAGGACAAAGAGGCCAAGATAATAAATGGACACAAATCTGACACCAGAAATTGCAATATTTGAAAAACTAGTGTGTGGGGGGGTATTGCAACCTCCCAGGACATTTTATTTAATTATCTTGAAATGTCCATCCTTGAACAAAGAAACTTCAAAGGCAGACTGCATCTTGAAACTGTTGTATTACAATTAATCAAGAGGTCAAGTTAAGAAGATAGGATCAGCCTGCTGGATCAAGCCAATGGCCCACCTAGTCCAGCGTCCTGTACTCATAGTGGCCAACCAGATGCCTATGGGAAATCTTCAAGCAAGACCCAAGCACAAGAGCCCTCTCTCACCTCCAGCAGCTGGTATTCAGATGCATTGCTACCTCTGACAGTGGAGGTAGACCCTAGCCATTATGGGCGGCAGGCACTGATGTTGATCTATCACCTGTGGCTCAAATGGGAATAAAGGCTGTGTGTGGTTTTCACTAACAGCTGTTTTATGAATGAATACAAAACAATCATTTATTCAAAACTGGGATATGTTCAAGAGACATTTACAAAAAAGTAACAGTGATATAACACCTATGGCAGCATTTGAATGACCCTCATGTGAAGTAAATATAAAAAAATTAGGAAAAATGGTACGACATATTATAAGAAAGTATTAGAAAATATATTAAGAGGAAGGTAATAATTATAAGTACATTCAATATTACAAACGTTAATTACATTGGGAAATGACGGGAGGTCTACTTTATTTTATTTTACTTTATTTTGCTTTGTCTTATTTTATTTTATCTTAGTTTAGTTAGAAAATATGGGGAAAGAGTAATTTAATATTTAACTGTAAATTTATGTAAGGTTATTTTTTTCTTTGTATGTGCAGATTTAAGATACTGTATGATATCTATGAACTTCAATAAAGGATTAAAAAACAAACAAAAAACAACTGTTTTATGAATGGCCTCAGTAAATGATCACTATCTGAACTTCGGCTTTTCATTCCATTCTGACCTCAATTCATGCATAAATAGCTGTAACTCAGAGGATAACATTTAATGCACCCGAGAATTAAGCCCATGAAAGTTTATGCCATAATAAATTTGGCATGAGCATAATAAAAATAAGTACATTTTTTAAGGCGACACAAGCAACACTTTTGCTTGCTTTTACCTTTTATCATAAGAAGGGGACACCACATGGCTGATGACGTCTCTTGTGCACTCAGCTGTATAAGGGGGGTATTGACGGAGTCTTTTTTCCCATCAATCCATTCTTCACCCCACTTAACAGATGCACTGGATTCAGATCTGCCTTTTAAAAAAACTGTTCCCCTGCTCCATCTCTGCTCCATCAGTTGTCAGGTGGGCACAGCAATACATAACCCATGAAGGTTGATTAAAGGTAAAGGTAAAGGGACCCCTGACCATTAGGTCCAGTCGTGACCGACTCTGAGGTTGCGGCGCTCATCTCGCTTTATTGGCCGAGGGAACTGAAAGCAAATCTTAAAAGAACTCCTAGGAAGGTGGGAAACAAACAAATGGGAAGTACTCCCCACAAAATGTTGAACACAGTACTAAACAGTTTTGTGCAGCAATTTTCTGACTTTTCCTTCATTTTTAAAAAATCTGTGTTTTACAATTTCTTTGGGATTTTTGTAGAAGCAGGGACTCTTCATAAATTGTAACCCCAGGAAATCAAACGGAAAGACAAAGAAATATTCACCTTAAGGAACACACTGTGAGAACTTTACAGTGAGACCATGATGGGTTTTGATGCTTCCCATCCAGTGATACTCTTATTTAACCATCTATTCTCCAGGTTGAAGATGCCATACATATTTTAACCATTCCTGAGAGTTTCCTTCCAAACCCCTCCCTGGAAGAAGGAGGGGGAATGGCCTGCCTGAGGCTGAAAATGCAGGTGTTGGCAGGGGAGTTTTAACTCAACATTCCTGGGAATGGCACAGACAGAGCAGAACTTTTTCTGCTGGGACTGACTATCACTCTCATGGGACTGAGATGTGGATAGCTGGAGCCAAAATCCTGGAGGAGAAGGTAAAGGGATGTAGCCACAGGAGTTGACAGGAGCTGCAAGAAGGAAGAGAAATGTTAGATGGGGGGAGAGAGAGAGAAGTTGGGAGGAGAGGCTCAGGCTTGGGGACCCTGAAGTCAAGGGCTCTGGAGAAAGTCTCCCTCAAAGGGAAAAGCCTGCAGGACTATTATTCCCTGGAGAGGCTGGCTGGTGAAGGTGGAGAGGCTGCCTTCAGTAGCCAGAGGCAGAGCCTGGCAGGTGGTTAAGCTGGGAAGAGCTGGTTTGGAAGAATGTTTGGCTCTCCCGAAGGCAAGGAGCAGCTGCTGTGTTTGCTGCTGTTGCAAAAAGCCTTACGCAGCACAACAGGAGGTAAAGCGGCAAGAGCGAAAGCGGGGTGGGATATGGATGTGCAGGGAAGGAGGTGCCTAGAGACATGGAAGCAACAGCAGGCCCTGACCCCTCAATAAGCCACACACAACTGATTGTAAGGGTTTCATAGAAGGTTGGCTGTGACACCTGGAACTTGGGGGTCAACAAACAGTCAAGAAAGCTATACTCCAGCACAGTACATTTCAGCACAAATCACTTGGAATTCAATCAGGAAATCAGTTTAATCAGGACATCTCTTTCAGCAAATTAAATGTAAGTCTGGCACCATTCAGTGGCAATAAAGGCCACTTAGCAGGACTGGTAATAACACAAAATTGGGATGGCTTCAAGTCATGTACCATTGTTTAAGCCTCTGCATGTGTGTTGCAAATTGTGGTTGCCTCATCTGGCTGCATAAAGACAGACGGCAATAGGAGGACTGAAATCCACCACTGATGCCTGCTCCTAGCAGTTACTGTACTTCACTCACGTCATGCCAACTATAAAAATTTAATACCTAACAGCTGGCCTGGCCAGCAGCCTTTGGCTGCCAGCACGTTCTGTTCCTGTCCTGGTGTGATGTCACCTCTCAATTGAGGATCCTGATGCACTGAATGAGATAGCAGCTTCCTGCACAACGGAGGTGGGGAAACTCAGACCCAGAGCCTAACTGTGACCCTCTAGGGACATCTATCAAGCCCTCAGTATTTTCGCCAAGGACAGAACCTCCCCAGGCCAAATTTCTCATGAACTCTGCATTACAGCCTCCAAATGCATAGAGAGCAAAGAAACCAGGGGGGGGGGGCTTTCCAAAATATATGGTAGATTACTTCAAGTTAGGGATAGATGGAACAGTCTATTTCTATTCCATGTCAGCTTCATATGAGTTCAGTCAAATCAGTTCCATCCCATTTTCTCCTCTCTCTTTCTCATGTGTAAACAAAAATCCCCCCATTTTTGTATACATTTTTGTTTTTATTTATTTTTAAATAGAATCAAAATGCCACTGCAAAACTTATCAGAAATGCATTTTGATCTGCACATTAGGTTGCTTTGCTTTAGCAGGCAAACCAAATAAAAATATCCTTCATATCTAGTTCAAGCTGACTTCTTCTTTTTCTTTGCTCCCACCTTTATTTCTTTTAGTGCTTCAGAGCCACCCTGATGTTTGCTGCAAACTAAAAGGGTGAGGGGATAGCGTGGGGCTGGGGAGCTGGAAGAGAGAGAGCATGTGTTAACACACTGTTAACATACTGTTAACAAAGACTTAAAAACAAACAAACAAACAAACACCAAGCCATGATATTCAAATGAGAGATTCACACAGAAATGCTAATTTTGTGCACACTTCTTGTCTTTTTAGTGCACCAACAGGCTCTGAAGGATTAGATCCATATCAATAAATGTCAGTTTCCTGGTATATAGAAACTGATACGGAAAAGCAGCCTCAATGAAATACCATAAATAATAAAAGCATAAAAATGATCTGATTTTTATATTGGTGCCGAAACCAGGGTGATTTTGAGAAACAGGAGTGATTTCTTTGCTCAATAATATTTTCATTAGCAAATGATTCTGATCCACAACAACAAATGCTTTTATGAATATGGAACCATGGAATAGATGGGAGGATCCTATTCACATGGATACCCAGCACCGGTTGCTGCTGCCACAAAGCTGGGCAGGTGAGTACTGAATTCCGTTGACTGCTGCTTTGAGATGGGGCTTCCACCTTTAAGTAATCAGCCACGCCCCTCCTTCTAATAAATCAGATTGCATAAGCCTTAGCCTGGCTGACTTTTTCTTGTCTCCTCACCAGCTGACCAAGCAGACAGACACCCTCCCCTTGGCCAAAGGATTAAGTCTGTCTGAAAATATCTCAAAGACCATCTCCTTCCCTACAGACCCTCTCAGGTGTTAGGTTCTACAGAGGAGATGTTTGTAGTAGTTCTAGCACCCTCAGAGGATCAAGAGGTGGTGACCCAGGAGAGGACATTCTCTGTGGCAGTCCCAAAGTTGTGGTGTTCCTTCCCTACAGAGGGAAGTTGAAGACGCATATCTTTACCCTGCCCTTTGACACTTAAGATATGTATATTTAAGTCCACTCTTAAAACTGTTTTTAATGCAGTATTTTATGTTGCTGGAACCCTTCCTTGGCCTTTCTGGTGAAGGGCAGTTAATAAATCTAATAGGTGGATTTCACTGGCATGCTCTTCCGGTCATTCCAACTTGTCAGACAGAACAACCTCCCCTCTCCTCCCTGCCCCTGTTTCCAGGGTTCTCCCAAGCCTAAACCTATTTTGTCATGTATGGGATATGAGTGGAGGAGGAGATGGGGGAAAGCCTCATTGCACAATTGGTTGTCCTTGCACAGGGCTTCCACTGATGGGCTGATTGGGTGATGGTGGTGGCAGTGGTGGTGGTGATGATTTAGGAGAAACATCAAAATGAAGTCTATAATGAATGTGGTAAAGTAAGCCAATGAAAAGAAAAACTATTGGTGTTGCCCAGTAGTGGTTGGTGCAGTGGAACAGAGCTGTGGAGCCACCTTCCCAACACCAGTGTCACTACAGTCTACCTGAATGGGGATCAGGCAGGGGGATGAGGTCAGGGCTACACAAACACACAAGTGGAACCAATTCAGTACTCCTGATGGTATGCCTGCACAGCCCCAATCTTGCTGCCACCGTTTCCTTCCCTGCCCCGATCTCATCCAGGTAAGCTTTAGCAGTGCTAATGGTGGGAAGGTGTCTCTGCAGCTGTGCCCCCACATCATCTGCTTCTGGAGATACATGACTAGAAAACAGAGACAGGAGGCTGGGTAACTGAAATAATTGTGTAAAAAGAACAAAGAGCAAGAGAATGGTTGACCTTGTCAACGCCTGCAGAAAGATGAAAGAGAACAAAAGAAAGTTGGTTAGGCGCACAAATAAATTATTAGGTATTTTAGCAAGAGTCATTTCAGTGGTATAAAATTTATGAAAAACATGTCTGAGGGGGATTCAGTAATTGAATTAACAGTACGCATTTCAAGACAGCATGGGGGGGGGGGGGGAAACAATACTCTGAAATCAGGCCAATAAATATCACAGCAAAAAGGATCCAGTGAAATTATTTCTCGACTAAAGGGGAACTGATCACTTTTAAAATTACATACGGCGAATTGTCACTTCTTAATGTTGTTGAGTGCATAGAATGTGATTTGACTTCCTTTTGCTATGTGCTGAAGAGCTGCCTGGTAGCCTAGATCTAAAAGCAAAAGAGAAAGCTAATTGGAAGAGAGGATGCTCAGCAGTAGAACATAGTTTTATTTCGGCCCACCTAATGAACAAATATTGATTTGGAGAAAGAGAATCTTTTAAAGCCATTATTGATTTAAAGACAGACTTTGATACAAAAATTTGAACTGTCTGGATCAATATTGTGGTTGCTATTCCAAATCCTTAATGGGAATGAATAAGATAACGTGTTTGAGTGCTCTGTCATCATCATCATCATCAACAACAACAAAAACTATTATGGTTGTTAAAAATAACAACAAACAAATAAATATTAGCCATGGGAAATCACATTTGAAACCTAGAGGTGTCTCAAAAGTAGCTTACGACCTAGGAGACAGCTGTACAAAGGAAAAATGCTACTGTGTACACCCAAGCTCATGGGCTCAGCAAAAGCAGACATTTGGGAATTCAACTCAAAGCGTTGCACTTTTCTACCAGTTACTTTTTCCTTTCCTTTTCTTGCAATCAACAGTCATCCAGACATGACAGCTTGGTTAAATTTTATCATAGGAGAACTTTAGTTTCTGGCAAAATCTTCTTTGGCATCTGCTCTTCAAAGAGAAGCTGGAATACAAGGTCATGACATCAACAGCTGTCTTAAGAAATAGCTTTGCACAGTTCCCAGCTCCTTCCAGTCAAGCAATTCCTTCACATCCTTCAGAGCCGCATTAACTTTGTGGGCTCTGCACCGCTGCCATCATCTGTGGCTAAGGCCTCTCCTTCTTGCCTCTATATTTTCCTGCCAAGTAATCTGGCAGACAAGCAACAAAGGAGATGGCAACAACTTGTCCTCCTCTGAGCTAGTAAGCAGCAGTGGCAATGAACTGGCAGATGAACAAACGGGTAGCTTTCAGTGTGGAGGACCAGCAGTCACTGCTTGCTCACTCACCTGCTGTCTCCTCCTCCTGAGCAACTCTGGGAATTGGACTGACTACATCCAGTCCTCATCCCCTGCCAGAATGAGAAGGCATGTGACTAAGTGCTCTCTGTGTGAGTGGTATAACAGTGAAGAGCTATAGAGCTATGGTGGATATCGGTGGCAGTACAGGGGCATCAGCACTTGCCCAAGAATGCCAGCCCTTGCCTACAGTCCGAAGAACATACAATCAATGTATGTTAATTTGGATATTAGTGCTTACCTTACCAATTCCTTTCCGAAGCAGAAGTGTTATTTGGGTTCTCCAGTCAGAGTTTGAATTTTGTTAGTAGTAACCCAGTGAGATGGGGAGTAAATTACTATCGGTGATAAAAACCACAGATTGTAATTGAGATGAATCAAGATGAATTCAAGGCCTATTAAGTATGCTTTTATTTTGTAAGCTGCTTTAGGACCCAGATGGTGAAAAGCGGGTTATAATGATTTCGAATAAAAACATTAATAGTAAACTAGCATTTATTATCTTCATATAGAAGATTATATTATTCAGTTGTTTCCCCTTAGTCCCATCACATGATATTTGGAGAGAACAGGGACCTGTTTATTGATCCCATCCCCTCTGTTCCTCAAGGCTTAGCCTTACCACCTTCTATACGTTGGGGCTGGACTTCTGCAGTGGGGAGCCATCTGTACTTATATAGGCTTCCCACACAATTCAGAACCCTACATCGTGTAGGGATTCTGCATAAATAGACCACTGCAGTGGTTCAGCCCCAGCACATGGAGGCGGTGGGACGGGGCAGCCAAGAACATGATGGAAGAGCTTATCTGTTTCTATTTTTTCCAAGATCTCCATATTTCTATAGAAATTTATCTGCATTCTAGTGCGAATTTCTCCTAATAAACATAATTTTGAATGCATATATTTTTGCAAGCATTTTCCCTGATATAATGCATTTTGGTATATTATTCAACTGGCACATGCATTTTATACACAGTTCCCCCTAATATATGCATTTTTGTACACATCGTTTGGTTGGAGAACTGAGTTGCAAGATGTAGCAGATAAGTGCAGATGTAGAAGGATGGCTGTGTTTTGGTTCACATGTTGTTTGGGGAAGTGTGGATTTGATAGATTTAGCTTTAAATGGGTGCTGAATTGAATTTCGTCCCCATCCCTAGCTGTGACCCTAGAAAACATAAGAACTCTTATACCGAGTAACTCAGTACTGTCGACTGCTTGAATAAATGCACATTTCAAAGGGTAGCATTTTGGTTGCATATGGCTTCAGGAAGTGCAAACTGAGTAATTTCTCATGAAAAAGCAAACAGAATTGAATTTATTCCGTATCCCTATGAAGGAGGTGGGGGCAATAAGCAAGTCCCTGCTCTGTTACCCCTCACACAATGGGGGGCATATGAGCAAAATTCTTGAACAAAGGCCGCTTGCTGGGTCCAAGCACAAACCAAATAGCACAGAAATAATGTGAGAAATAGAAAGCACGGCTTGAAGAATTTTTAACAGCAGATTCCCATATGCTTTAATGACCTTATCATTTTGGAAATAAAAATCTCACCCCCACCCCCCATAGATGCAAAAGATCTTACTTTCTCAATTAGATGTCCCTGTGTGAACAACTTGTAAGCTTTATGTAAATTTACAAATAAGAAGCAACTGGTTTGCTGGTGAAATGCCACTAGATTTTCCTGAGTAGAAAAAAATCCATCTGTACAAGAGTATGAGATAATCATATCATCAGTGTATAATAATATCTAAGACATAACTCTTGGAGGGTGTTATCGATCCTCTTTCAGACCATCCATCACTCCATTAAAATCAAAGTTGAAAGTTTGAAAACTAAAGGAGCCAAGAGGCAACCTTGTCTTACATCTCTTCCTGACAACTCCTTATAGTCCTTTTCATACTTAATACCTGCATATATATATTGTTACATGATGTGTCCTAAACCCAGAAAGAGTTTAAGAATTTTAGTATTCAGCGCACTAAGAGAAAAGTGGCATGATCTGGGGATTCCTCTTGACTGTCACTATTTTGCGGGAGGGATCCAAGCGCATACGATACCTTTATGTTTGCACTGTTAAAGTGGATTGAAGCCCAAGCACAATAAATACACTTCCTTTTTTAAAAATGGATTTTCTTGTGGTTAGGAAAGCGAGACAGGGAAATTCCCTGGAAAGCATGGGGTGAACAAATGACTAATGGAAAGATGTGTAAACATCCCACAAGTAAATGAGGATGAATGCTCATTATCCCAATATTCCCTGGAGTTTGAGAATCACAGGCTGTGGCCCAAGCGGTACGTTCTTGTTGAAATGCATCTGCTGTTGTCCTGTGGCCAAATCTCAAATGACGGAACTCATACCAGAACGTAAAGTGATATAACGCAAGTTTTATGTGATTCCCCCATCAAACAATGCTGAAGTGGTGTAAGTTCTGGCTGTAAGGGTGGGGGGTGCAGAATGGATGCAGAGCTATCTCAGGTCAAGAATTATTGAAACCCATTGTATCTATCTTGAGCTCAGCAGCAACTATAGAGGAGTGAGGTGGATGTAGCTGCATTGCTAACCTGCCTTGCCAACACTGCCTACCAGTTACTGGGAGAAGGAAAGAGGCAAAGCAGTTGGGAGTTTGACATGCACTGAGCTCCCTGCTGCCTTGTCCCTCTCGCTCTCAGGAACTGACAGTGATGTGCAGCATTGGGAAGCCAGTTGAGCTACACAGCCCTGCCTTTCCCACTGCACCAGCTACTACTGCTTGAGATGTGCTAATTGAGCAGTTCTAGATGCCATTGTAGGGATGCGGGTGGCGCTGTGGGTTAAACCACAGAGCCTAGGACTTGCCGATCAGAAGGTCGGCGGTTCAAATCCCCACGACGGGGTGAGCTCCCATTGCTCAATCCCTGCTCCTGCCAACCTAGCAGTTCAAAAGCACACGGTGGAAGTAGATAAATAGGTACCGCTCCAGCAGGAAGGTAAACGGCATTTCCGTGCACTGCTCTGGTTCGCCAGAAGCGGCTTAGTCATGCTGGCCACATGACCCAGAAGCTGTACGCTGGCTCCCTTGGCCAGTAAAGCAAGATGAGCGCCGCAACCCCAGAGTCGTCCGCGACTGGACCCAACGCTCAGGGGTCCCTTTACCTTTAGATGCCATTGTAGAGAGGGGTTGTTGTTTTCTAACTGTTGAAACAGACCCAATAGCACCTAGCCTTGGCCTCAGTTTTTCCATTTGTATTTTGAGGATAAATATGCTGTTCTATGAGATGATGCTCTTGTAAGGATTACTCAGCTAACACCTGGAGCATTCTAAAGTGTTTTATGTGAAACATTATTTAGATCAGGGACCTATGGCCCTCCAGTAATGCTTCTCAATACCAGTTGCCACAGGAGAGAAGAACGCTCTTGTGCCTGGGGTTGTGTTTGCTGGCTTCTCACAGGCATTTGGTTGGCCACTGTGAGAACAGGATTCTGGACTAGATGGTCCATTGGCCTGATCCAGCAGGGATGATGGAGTTTGAGTCCAACAGCATCTGGAGGGCCACACGTTCCCCATTCTTGGTTAAGACCTTCAGTGGGGGGACTTCCGGGTTGGCGCCATCGCCAAATGGCGGACTCCCTCCGAGCTCCGGAGGGAGCCTGCTCGGCAGGGGCTGGGTCCTACCGCACCGGCGATGCGGGGACCCTTAAAAACCACGGCCACGGGGGCCGTGGACATGGAGACTCGGCTGGCACCGCTAGCGCCCTCCCGACTCGTGAAGGAGCCTTTTTAAAGGCTACGGATCGGGTGCCGGGGAGAAGCGTGGTGCTTTGAGTCCTCTGCTATCCCTGCCGAGCGAAGCCGCATGCCATCCGGCGGAGAGCGCTGACTTCTTCCATTGAAAATTCGGACTTCTTAACAACAACCCGTGAGTAATTTGGAAACCGGGTTCAAAAGGATAAAAAAAGAATTTTTTTTCGGATTGGACACGAGCGGGGGGGGGATCCAAAAAGGAAGTCAGTCCCCCTCCCTACTGTAAACCTTCCAAAACAAGGATGGGGAAACCAAGGTCCAAAAAGATTTGTATTGCTGATAAAAACTAAGAATTCCACGATGGGGAACTACAAGAACTGTGCTGGAGGAAGAATTGAGGGAGAAGGGAAACGTAACCCCCCCCCCCCCTGGGAACCGGGGTGATTGAAGAGAGAGCCTGGTGAAAAGAGTCGGAGATTTTGACAGCTGTCAAAGTAGCTGTCAAAGTCGGAAAGCAGAGAGGATTTTATTATGAGAACTTTGCTGGTTAAATTTGTTACAATTTGCTATAACCCGTTAAAACTTGGATACAAAATGGCGAAAACATGGATAACAATCGGACTTTTGGACTAGAGAAAACAAAGTTACAACAATCCCCCTAGAGGAATTTCGGGACATTACAAAGATGGTCGTAAGTGGAAAAATACCATTGGAATTTTACAGGACTGGTTATCTTCTGGGAAAGCTGCAAAACGGAAATAATATTTTGTCTACAGGGTGTTCAGCTAAAGGAGACAATAGAATTTTCTATTGAAGAAAGGAAGGGACTGAACGCAAGTTTTTGTTCCTGAATAACAATAATCCCTGCAGAGTTACTAAACTTCTGAATTAGAACGTTTTAGCAGCGGAACAAGAGGAAATTGGACTACAACTTGGAAAGAACAATGGGGGGAGTTTTATTAAAGATTTGAAGTTAAATGTCTTAAAAAATAATTATAAAAAGAAAAAGCCAGCAAGGAGTTTGGGGGAAATAGGTGATTTATGGACTTTAAGAATTCCAGGCAGATAACATGGTTTGGTGGTCAGGGGGAAATTAAACTGGGGACAGGGGGGGGGAGAACTAAAATCCAAAGGCTTGTCAACTTTTTTTTTCTGAATTGGCTCTTTCTCATCTATTATACTTTTTATTTCTTATTTCTTATATTTCTATTGTGTGGGGTGTCCTTATCATTAAAAAAAAGGGAAATTGTGGAATGAAAATGGGGTGGGCCCTGGGGAGAGAACTTTTGTCTTTTATTAGGGGTATTGATGAGGAGTGTATAAATTTTAAATTCGAATAATGGTCTAAACAAATTAAGTTTCAATTAGAACTGAGAGCTTGTGGAGCCAATAATATGAAAGGGGAATATGGTAGGGGTGGGGGAAGGGGGGAGTCCCGGAAAGTGGATGTATGAAAATAAGGCTTTGAATGTACTTTAATCTTTACTTTCTGTATTTTTGAAAATCTTAATAAATATCATTTTAAAAAAAATAAAAAAAAATAAGACCTTCAGTGGGGTCTGCTGAAGGTAAGGGGGCAGGGCAGATAAGCTCTGGCATTTGGTATGAAATCAAAGCACTCCAACAGCATGCACACATAACAAAATGGGGCTGTATTTATTAAGTAGTAATACACTACTGTATAGAGTGTGATCTTTGCTGTGCTCAACTGCTGTCCCAAAATGATATTAAATTTCAGCATTATTATGCTGGGAAGTGCTCACTGAAGCCATTTCTGTTGATTCAGAATGGTGTTTACTGAAATATGTATGGCAGTTTACCATTCCTTATAGAAGATAATATTGTATGTACAAGAGCAAATTGAATAGATGTAGTGCAGTAATTGACATCAGGCAGACAAAGATGGTGTGTTTGTATATTCAGGTGCGATAAGGTTTCTCTCAGGATTACCTCTCAGCATATTCACCAAGTTTAATTTTGTACTGTTACTTATAACTTCTTATAACTTATTACTCATTGAGGGGGCGGTTGAAGGGAGGGTAGGAGAGGACCCTGCTGTTAATATTTTCTTGGAGAAATATGCACAAACACTTCCCACAGCCTTACACTGGGGAACTTTACAAAGCAGTTTCATTTCCCTTCATTACTTCTCCTCCAGGTAACATCTCCATCAGTGTAAGGTCAAGCTGGGCTGATTATTTTAGGCAAACAATTTGCTGACTATGCAAATCCTCTTCTCTACCTAAATCCCCCAGTGTATTGATTGTGTGTTACAATTAGAGGCCAAACATCTAACCCACTTATCAGATACTGTTGTTGGATTTTTTTTTATTTTTTGCTTTGCTGGAAATGCTATTGGGCATTGGGAAGTGTGAGGGTAAATGGGATATAAGCTCCTATTTATGATTTCCTGGAGGGAGTCTCTGCTCTTTTGTGACATGCTAAAGAATAAAATGCATGGCTGTAGATGTATGTCAATTGTCACGGAACCAGCTTTTTGTCTTAGCCTTATGGAACCTGCTTGTTAAGACCATCAAAGTGCAAGAGCAGCTGTAACCACTTGCTTCTTCTTCTTTTTTTACAACACTTTTGAAATTGAAGAGAACTGACATGAGGGTCTGTTGCTCAAAGATGAGCATAAATTTTTAGCCCACCCTAAACTAGATCTTTGGATTCTAGAACGAATAAGCTATAAATTCACTCAGAATCATGATGTTGTTCTGCCAAACATGTATTTTATTTTATAGGTGATTGGCAATCTTTTATATATGACAGTTCAGTGAGATGGTATCATACACCTGAGATGGTTCAAAGTTAGAGAGGACGAAATGGGATGAACACCTTGTGGTGGTGATCACATATTGACTGGGTGTAGATGCCTTTTCCAGCTTCATAAACCATGGTTTATGAAGTCAATAATGAGCACCAGACTCACACTGTCTTCTCTCATCCATTCCCTTGTACACCAGCTTCAGTGCTTTATATCTGACTTGCATTTAATCAGAATTCGTTGTTCCATCCAAACTGTGGAACTCTGGTTTGATTTTGGTTAATTAATCAGGGTATTAAGCCACGGATCCTGAGCAGTACAAACCCAAGATCCACTGGGATGAGGATCCAGTGGGTCTCTGGCTAAGCTGGCCAATTCCCAACATAGCTGAGCCATGCCAGTAAACGCCTCACATTTAGGCTCAGCCAGAAATATGCTGGCAAACTCCCTCATCTGAGCTCAGCCAGGGCTAAGCCGGGTCTCAGCCAGACCTTACATGAGCAAGAGTGAGGTCATTCCAAGGAGTAGCAGGGCTGGGACTGGACAGGAGAGACTTATGTTGGATCCTAACTCTGTTCATCTTTGTCACAGGATGCAGCAGAATTTATGACAGTCAAACTCTATCTTAAAGGTTTGTTTTCCTTCTGCCAGTCTTAGGCCAGCTCAGCCAGCACTAGCCCTGCTCCTGAACAGAGTTTGGAATCAGGGTAATTACTCTATCTTAATTTAAACTGGAGTGAATTCCACCTGCTTCCTATACTTGGGATTGCTGTGTCATTATCCTAGTAAGTTAACCAACACTAAATGACTCAGTTCTGACATAATAGGGATTTCTAGTTTAATGCAAGCCAGGAATGAAGTGTGAGGGGAGGAGAGGATGAGGGCCAAGGCTTTATGGGTCATGAGGCTTGTGCAGATAATCTCAACTGAGCCAACAGATGTTCCTTTCTTAGCTTCCACACAGTTTCCAGGGTGCTGTCCATGGTCCTGATATTGTGTGCCTCTGTGAAGACATGATCACTATGTGCTCATGAGTACAGCCCAATACAGAGAATAATAGAATCATAGATTTGTAATGTTGAAAGAGACTCAGGGTCATCTAGTCCAACCTCCTGCAATGCAAGAATATGTATTTAGCCTGTATGTGGATCAAACCCACAACCTTGGCATTATCAGTACCACGCTTTAACCAACAGAGCTGTCTTTCACTAATTAGTGAACTCATTTATATTTGGACTACAATTTATATTTGGATTCCATGCTCTTTTTCCTTCAGTAGGTTCTCTGCAAGCTATGAATGGTATCCAACTGCTGTTCTTCCACTACTGAAAAGCATCCATCAGTAGAGTGGAGAGGTCAAGCAATTCCTCCACCCCTCTGCAACTCCTTCAAATGTCTCCGGGAGGGTTGAGGGATTTAGGGAGTGCAAGGGAATGGGGTGATCACAAAAGTTGCCTCTCTCCCTCTTCCATTGATGAATGCCTCTTGACAGTAGATGGACACTAGCTGGATGGACACCACCTCATGCTGTTTAACAACAATGGGAGAAAGGAATATTTATTATTATATTTTTGAAATAGCTTCCCTTTCCTGTGCTTCCCTTATTAAACACCTTCCTGCATTTTATTTCATTTCAAACGAGTCAGGATCAGTTGGGCAATAGGTGATTTTCTTATCCCAAGACAAAGATTGCCTCATGTTTAGTATTTACTATTGTTTTTGATACCACAAGCTAGCCAACCAGTAGGTGCCCCAAAGAAAGAAGGCATCATTGGGAAGGGATGGGAGAGTGTGCTGATGCCATTTATACCAGGTTTCCAGAACACCTGGCACATATGGGGGGAAATAATGGCAGAAGATCAAACCTATCCATTCTTAAGGAAATCAGCCCTGAGTGCTCACTAGAAGGAAGGATCCTGAAGCTGAGGCTCCAATACTTTGGCCACCTCATGAGAAGAGAAGACTCCCTGGAAAAGACCCTGATGTTGGGAAAGATGGAGGGCACAAGGAGAAGGGGACGACAGAGGACGAGATGGTTGGAAAGTGTTCTCGAAGCTACTAACATGGGTTTGACCAAACTGCGGGAGGCAGTGGAAGACAGGAGTGCCTGGCGTGCTCTGGTCCATAGGGTCATGAAGAGTCGGACAAGACTAAACGACTAAACAACAACAACAATGGCAGAAATAATAAAACAAAGAGGAAAAGCTGATGAGAGTGATAGCAATTAATAATAATAATAATAATAATTTATTATTTGTACCCCACCCATCTGGCTGGGTTTCCCCAGCCACTCTGGGCGGCTTCCATAGAAACCAAAAATACACTAAAATACCACAGATTAAAAACTTCCCTGAACAGGGCTGCCTTAAGATGTCTTCTGAATGTCAGGTAGTTATTTATCACTTTGACATCTGATGGGAGGGCGTTCCACAGGGCGGGCGCCACTACCGAGAAGGCCCTCTGCCTGGTTCCCTGTAGCTTTGCTTCTCGCAATGAGGGAACCGCCAGAAGGCCCTCGGCGCTGGACCTCAGCGTCCGGGCAGAACGATGGGGGTGGAGACGCTCCTTCAGGTATACTGGGCCGAAGCCGTTTAGGGCTTTAAAGGTCAACACCAGCACTTTGAATTGTACTCAGAAACGTACTGGGAGCCAATGTAGGTCTTTCAAGACCGGTGTTATGTGGTCTCGGCAGCCGCCCCCAGTCACCAGTCTAGCTGCCGCATTCTGGAGTAGTTGTAGTTTCCGAGTCACCTTCAAAGGTAGCCCCACGTAGAGCGCATTGCAGTAGTCCAAGCGGGAGATAACTAGAGCATGCACCACTCTGGTGAGACAGTCCGTGGGCAGGTAGGGTCTCAGCCTGCGTACCAGGTGGAGTTGGTAGACAGCTGCCCTGGATACAGAATTGACCTGCGCCTCCATGGACAGCTGTGAGTCCAAAATGACTCCCAGGCTGCGCACCTGGTCCTTCAGGGGCACAGTTACCCTATTCAGGACCAGGGAGTCCTCCACACCAGCCCGCCCCCTGTCCCCCAAAAACAGTACTTCTGTCTTGTCAGGATTCAACTTCAATCCATTAACCGCCATCCATCCTCCAACCGCCTCCAGGCACTCACACAGGACCTTCACCGCCTTCACTGGTTCTGATTTGAAAGAGAGGTAGAGATGGGTATCATCTGCATATTGATGGACACCCAGTAAAACCCCCTGATGATCTCTCCCAGCGGCTTCATATAGATGTTAAAAAGCATGGGGGAGAGGACGGAACCCTGAGGCACCCCACAAGTGAGGGCTCAGGGGTCTGAACACTCATCCCCCACCACCACTTTCTGAACACGGCCCAGGAGGAAGGAGTGAAACCACTGTATAACAGTGCCCCCAGCTCCCAGCCCCTCTAGACGGTCCAGAAGGATGTTATGGTCGATTGTATCAAAGGCCGCTGAGAGATCCAGCAGAACTTGGAAACAACTCTCACCTTTGTCCCTAGCTCGCCGGAGATCATCAACCAGCGCGACCAAGGCAGTTTCAGTCCCATGATGAGGCCTGAATCCCGACTGGAAGGGATCCAAATGGTCCGCATCCTCCAGGCATGCCTGGAGTTGTTCAGCAACCACACGCTCAATCACCTTGCCCAAGAATGGAAGATTTGAGACTGGGCGATAGTTGGCCATACTGGCCGGGTCTAAAGATGTTTTTTTAAGAAGCGGTTTAATGACCGCCTCTTTCAGCGGATCTGGTAATGTTCCCTCACAGAGGGAAGCATTCACCACCCCGCAGAGCCCATCGCCCAGCCCTTCCCGGCTTGCTTTTATTAGCCAGGATGGGCAAGGATCAAGGAGACAGGTGGTTGGTTTCACGCATCCAAGCAGCCTGTCCACATCCTTGGGGGTAACGGATTGAAATTGATTGCATGCAACTTGACCAGACAGAGCTCTAGCACTCTCCCTCCCCAGCCCTGCTCCCACGGTGGTGTCTAGCTCCTTCCGAATATGAGTGATTTTATCTGCAAAAAACTTTGCAAAATTGTTGCATGAGATCTTGGGGTCTTTACAAGGCCCCGGTGGTAAAGGTGGTTCCGTTAAATTGCGAACCACCTGAAAGAGTCTCCTGCTACTATTTTCTGCAGATGCAATAGAGGCGGTGAAGAAAGTATTCTTCGCCGTCGCTATCGCCACTTGGTAGGCTCGACGTTGAGCTCTAACCTGTGTCTGGTCAGATTCGGAGTGAGTTTTCTGCCACCGACGCTCTAGCCGTCTCAGCCTCAGCGATTGTTTCATCGCCCTCAGCTCCGAAGAAAACCACGGGGCTGTCCGGGCTCCATGCAATCAGAGAGGGCGCACAATTAAGATGTGTGTGTGTAAGAAAATGAGGGTGAGCCGTGATACAAACCAATGGCAAGATCATCACCTGCAGAATGCTGAAAATGACAGAGTGGAATTGGAAGAAATTTCCCCAAGCAAAGAACAGTGAAGGAGCTCACACAGAAGACAATGGCAGAATCATTAGATAGAAACAAAAAGAGTCAAGGCCCCCGGTCCTGATGAAATCTCAGTAGAGCCACAAAGAGCCATTTAGGTCAGGGAGAGTTGACTTTTTATTGACTTTGATGAATGGCGATACTTGAGAAGAAAATATGCTGGTTGTATAGCACAATAACTATATCACCCAACCACAGTGGCTCCCATATATAAAAATAAGAGCTATACAAGGATGTGACAAGTGCAGAGGGATAAAACCGATGCCTCATGGAGACATTATGGGAAAGAAGAATTGGTTGCAAACTAAAGCAAGATGTGTAAGGAAGATCATATTTTATTTTAGGACTGGAAAAAGCCAGTGGAGACACCTTCCCTTGGAAACAGCATGTGGTGCAGAAGGAACTTTGGCATGGGTGGTAATGCATTAAAATATGCATAGGCATGAGGCACCTGCAATGAAATCAATAAAACCAAGCAAACATCAAAATGCTGTAGCTCAGTTTGCATGCAGAAGGTCTGAAGGTGATATGGAAGTCCATAGACCATACCAGGATAGAGGGACATATACCCTAGCTGGTGGTATAAGGCAATTTCCTATGTTTCCCTATGTTTTTCCTAAGCCCATGGCTTGTCCTCAAATCTCTCAGCAGGCCACACCCTTCTGCAGCTCTGCTCTGTGGCCTCCTTGAGTACTTCTGCCTGGCAGGAATGTGCCCATGAACTGTGATAATGTCTCTTGTTTAATGGGCCCAGTACCAGTATCCACAGTAATGCCACCCCCAAAAATCTTACACCTTCCAGTTTCAGTTACCTATGTTAACTGGGAGTCAGCTGGGCCAGCAGACACAAGTTCTGGTGTCAGGAAACACCATAGCTTACACAATATTACAGGCCATAAGATTCAGCTATACATTAAAGGTATTTTTCTTACAGTGTGAACAAAATATTTTTTTTTTTAATATTTATTGGGTTTTACAATAGAAACAAATATAATAAACAGTGTAACATATATCTTAACGTAATTTCACATTTTCTTTGGACTTCCTCACATCTCCCGCTCCCACTTTCATCGTTATAACATTTTGCCAGCAATTTATTATCTTATTTGCATTCTTATGTCCCATCTGTATATTTATAATCTTATAATTCTCAAAAAGATTTATATTTTCTCAATTTCACTTATTATCTTAAATCGTCTAATTTAGTGGTGCTCAATTATTTATGATCTAGCATCCTGCTTAGCATTCACTCAAATTACAATGTTTTTGTAAATAATTCTTAAATTTCTTCCAGTCCTCCTCCATCTTCTCTTCTCCCAGGTCACGAATTCTGCCGGTCATCTCGGCCAGTTCCATATAGTCTATCAGTTGCATATGCCATTCTTCCAGTGTGGGTAGATCTTGAGCTTTCCAGTATTTTGCAAGAAGTATCCTTGCTGCTGTTGTTGCATACATAAAAAATGTCAAGTCCTTCTTTACCACCCCTTGGCCGACAATACCCAAAAGGAAGGCCTCTGGTTTCTTTGTAAAGGTATACTTAAATACCTTTTTCAGTTCATTATAAATCATTTCCCAGAACGCCTTCACTTTAGGGCAGGTCCACCAGAGGTGGAAGAATGTTCCTTCACTCTCTTTACATTTCCAACACTTATTATCAGACAGGTGGTATATTTTTGCAAGTTTGACTGGGGTCATATACCATCTATATATCATTTTCATTACATTTTCTTTCAAAGCATTACATGCAGTAAAGTTTAACCCAATACTCCACAACCTTTCCCAGTCCTCAAACATGATATTGTACCCAATGTCCTGCGCCCACCTTATCATAGCCGATTTAACCATTTCATCTTGTGTATTCCATTTTAACAGCAAGTTATACATCCTTGAAAATACCTTACACTTTGGTTCTAACAGTTCTGTTTCTAGTTTCGATTTCTCCACCTGGAACCCTAGTTTCTTGTCATTTTTAAAAACTTCTTTAATCTGAGCGTAATGTAACCAGTCTCGCACTTTATCCTTCATTTTCTCCAAACTCTGCAATTTCCAGTTGTCTCCATCTTTTTCTAGTATTTCCCAATATTTTGGCCATTTAGCCTCCATATTGGGTCTTTTTCGGGCCTTAGCTTCCAAAGGTGAAAGCCACCTTGGAGTTTTATTTTCCAACAAGTCTTTATATTTTGTCCAGACATTAAACAGTGATTTTCTGACAATATGGTTCTTAAAGGCCTTATTTGCTTTAACCTTGTCGTACCATAAGTATGCATGCCATCCAAAAGTGTTGTTAAACCCTTCCAAATCCAACATGTCAGTGTCCTCAAGAAGTAGCCAGTCTTTTAGCCAGCAGAACGCTGCGGCCTCATAGTACAACTTTAAATCTGGCAGGGCAAAGCCCCCTCTTTCTTTCGCATCAGTTAATATCTTAAACTTAATTCTGGGCTTTTTGCCCTGCCAGACAAATTTAGAAATATCTCTCTGCCACTTCTGAAAGCACTCCGTTCTGTCCAAGACCTGAAGTGTTTGAAACAAAAACAACATCTTTGGCAATACATTCATCTTAATAGCAGCAATTCGGCCTAACAAAGAAAGTTTCAATTTTGTCCAACTGTCTAAGTCTCTCTTGATTTCTGCCCAGCACTTTTCATAGTTGTCCTTAAATAGACTTAGATTTTTTGCTGTTATGTTTACCCCTAGGTATTTTACTTTTTTAACCACATTTAGTTCTGTCTCTTTCTGAAACCGTTCTGACTCTGTGTCTGTCAAATTTTTCCCCAAAACCTTAGTTTTCTGTTTATTTAATTTGAATCCCGCCACCCGACCAAAGTCATGAATCAGTTGTAATACTCTTTTTGTACTGGACTCTGGCTCCTGCAAGGTCAAAACCAGGTCATCTGCAAAAGCTTTTAATTTATATTGTTTCTGTCCGACCTGAATTCCTTCCACCAACCGGTCCCCTCTGATCATATTCAATAGCACTTCCAGAACCGAAATAAATAACAAAGGGGAAATAGGGCAACCTTGTCGTGTTCCTTTTTCAATTTTAAACTCTTCTGTAACCACATTGTTAACTATCAGTTTAGCTTTCTGCTCTGAATATATCGCCTCAATCCCATTCTCAAAACCCCGTCCCACTCCCATTTCTTTTAGGTTTCCCATCATAAATTTCCAGGAAATGTTGTCAAAGGCCTTCTCCGCGTCTATAAAAATTAAAACTGCTTTTGTGTTTATATCTGTTTGCAAAAGTTCCAAAATGTCAATAATGTTCCTTGTATTAGCAAACAAATGTCTACCTGGGAGAAAGCCTGCCTGGTCCTTGTGAATTACTTCATTTAAAACTTTTTTAAGTCTACTTGCCAAAATGTCTGCAAATATTTTGTAATCCACATTTAAAAGAGAGATGGGACGATAGTTCTTAAGTTGTGTCTTTTCAGCTTCCGACTTTGGTATCAGTGTGATAAACGCTTCCTTCCACGACTCCGGTGCCCTCTTCCCCTCCATGATTTCATTGCTGACCTCCATCAAAGGTTGTATCAAGTAATCTTTTAATGTCTTATAGTACTTGGAGGTCAGCCCATCTGGCCCTGGAGATCAGTGTGAACAAAATAAGCCAGCCTGTTTTTCTGAAAAAGAATACATGGGAGAAAGAGGTCACAGTCCTATAATATCCCATTTCTAGTGAGCAGTGCAGTACACAATTGCTTACATAATTCAGCACTGGGGAAATGTGGTTCATTGATGGAGGATGGAGAAATGAGAGGGGGATGTAGAAACATCTGGCATTTACATGGGTGCAATATAGCAAAGGTCAATTATATATGTTGCCCCACCCACATTAGCTTCTGTCCACACCCACTACTGACATGTGACCCCCAGACATTTGCCCGTGGGGAAGTGTGGCCCACTTACCTGGAAGTAGGTCTCATTAAGCTCAATTGAGCTTAAATCTGAGTAAACATACACAGGATTTTGCTGCATGTTCAAATACTGGGAGCTTCATCTGGTGCAGACATTAGCATCATTAGCATCTCTTTGGCACCAGGCAATGGCTTCCTCTACTCCAAACATAACTCTTTCAGTCTATTGCTTTGTGATTTATTTTTTTGTCGGTTAACTTATGGTGATCCTGGTATGTGTGTGTTACTGCTTGGGGAATGACCACTTTTAGTGCATTCATAAGCTTTTATTTCTTTGTAATTTTGACCTTTGTTTTTTCCTGCTGTGGATCACCTTGACTTAGTTTAAGGCATGGGGGGGGGGGGGAATCATTTAATATTTAGTATATTTTCTGCTCACTTACCTGAATATACTTCTGAGTTAATATGCATCAGATTGGACTGCATGGGATCAGGCTATATGTCATTCTCCCTTGTCTGTTTTCCAGTTTGCCATTCCTCTGTGCTACAGATAAATGAACTAACAGAGAGATCAGATTATACCACAGCCAAAGCTAAAATTTAAATCTTTAACATGCCAGACCAAAGGCTGACTCATTCTATCAGCCTGTTAATAGTATTTCAGGTTTCCAGTAGGATCCTGCTTAACCAACAGGGAAATGTAAAGCCTCACTTAACAATGAGAAAAGAAGAACTAGTGTGTGTTAGAACTGCTATGCTAGCAGTATCTACCATCCCTGAATCTAATTACTCAAATATTTCAGTATTTTTTCCCCTGATGTTTCAAAGCATATTACTACAGGAATGAGGAACTTGTGGCCCTCCAATCATTGCTAGATTCCAGCTCCCGTTATTCCTCACTGTTGGTTCTGCTAGTTGGGGCTGGTGAGAATTATAGTCCAACAACAAAGTGGAAAGTCTTATTTAACTTCATTCTGGCAGGTGGTATTATTAGGTTTGAGCTAATGAGAACAATCCTTTCATTTGCTGTTGCAAAGAATTGCTCTGCCCTGAGTTCCACTGCTCCTGGATTGTGATTTAACGAGGAGACTTCTCAAACAAATTATGGGACTGAACTAAGTTCTGTTTCATTTCCCTCTTTTATGTTACTGGTGTTTCCTTGTAGGAAAACCAGTATCAATATCAGTTGTGACATGTGAGGAGGGGTGGAGGGACACCACCAATTTCGAGATGCCACCACCTTACCACAGTCTTGCCCTGCTACAGTGAGCACAGCACTGCAACTCTCAGGAAGATGCTACTGCCATAGTCGCCGCACCCCACTCAACTACTCACCATTACTACTTAATATGAGCATATGAATAAATGCACCAAGAAAATGAAGTGATGGAGGAGTCTTAAAATGCTGCTTCCATTTGAAAAACAAGGCCAAATACGTTGGAAACTCAAAAGCTACAGAGTAATTCAGGTGAGACTTTTCAAAGCCCCTCCAATTATGATCAACTTCTGCAGATCCGGTATTGGGAAACAGTAGATTGGCAAGTGTAGAATTGCTGGACTAGGACCTGGGAGACCAGGGTTCATATACGCACTCAGTCATCAAGCTCAGTGGGTGACCTTGGGCCAGTCACAATTCCTCAGCCTAATGTAACTCACAAGGTTGTTAGGATTAAAATGAGGAGGAAGAGAACTCATTGGAGGAAAGGTGCGATAAAAATGTAATGAACAGCATAATGATAACAATAATGATAACAATAATGGACATAAACCTGGATGGCTCAAGGCTATCAATAACCACCAGCTATGATGACTAGGTTCTGTCTCCACTGTCAGAGGCAGAATAACTCTGTATCCTAGTTACTGGGAATCACAGCTGGGGAGATGCTGTTGCACAGAGATCCTGTATGTGGGCTTCCCATAGGCATCCAGTTGGTCATTGTGAGAACCGGATGCAGGACTAAATGGTTCAGAGTGTTCTTATTCAAACTGACATCCCAACATTTTTGAATTAAAATTCCCAGGCTCATTTCTGATGTTTTTATCCACCGCATGAGACCACTTTTCTGATGTACCAGAGTCTGGGGCATCGTGTCTGCAAGAGCCATTCAAACCAGAGCTAGTAACCTTTGGATAGTTAGTTCCCTGCTTTTTGTGGTGAGCAGCTCAAGACTCTGGAGCAAGCATTTCCAGGGCTATTACGTTCTCCAGGGTGACTTGGGCAGCCTGTCATTTACCTTCCTGGAAGTGGTAAGGTGTAGCAAAAATTTAGATGAAGAACTTGAGACCCAAAGATACTGGAAATGTCAGGAGGGCAACCTGAATAGCAGAGCTACAATTAAGAATCTGAACATAATCTGCATTTCCTGGAAGATCAGCACACAGAGTACTGAACAATAGCTGTTAATGCCACATTGGGGAAAATCACTTTTTGTAGTGAGATAACCACCCCTAATCCTGATTTAAAACAAGAGATAGTGTCAGATTTGTTAATGAACTCTAATTCTGTTGCATCTCACTCTCGCTGCTCCCCATTTTTGCAAATCTGAAATGCTTAGAGAGAGCTCCAGGAAGATCGAAGTTGTTTGTTCCCCATTGATTTCTGTGTGATTTGTTTTGTGTCGCTTCCTATCAAGTGCTGCTTTTGACTAAGTCATATTCAGAGTAGACTCAGTAAAATCAATGGACTTACTCAGTAAAATCAACGGACTTACTGACTTTAGTCCAATAATTTCAATGGGTTTACTCTGAGTATAACTTAGTTGGCGGCAACCAACATGAACCAGCATGTTGCAGGTGTGAGTTATGTGATGCTTACCAAGTCCTCAGTGAATACAATACAAACATCTGATGCAGAAGGAGATGAGCAGCCTTATTTTGGACCTTTAATTACATGCAACGAAGTGCAGCTAGAGATAGATCTTGACCATTGCTTATAACAAACATAGTGGGATGCGAGTGAAAGGAGGTTTCCCCTCTTTTCCATTATACATTATAGAACATTATAGAAGAACTTGAGGTTGTGGCACAGTTATGCTCTCCCCTGGCTTGTCATTTTAGGATTTTCCAGACCTTCATCATGTAGAACTGAAGACGTCACATCCTTCCTGTCCAGCTCCCAAATACATAACCAACAAGATAGGTCTGATAGCCACAATGAAAGAGACCCAATGGTAATGCCAAACACCAGTCTATCCCAGCTTCCAAAAGGTGTCAGACATGTTCACCTCCAAGATGAGGTCTGATTAGATGGCGACTGCCAGCTGTCATTTAAGCCCAAGGTGGGTCCTGAGCCCTTCTAATGGGCAGCAGCTTTAGTCCCTCTGTTAGGCATAGAGTGCTGGACTAGATGGACCTTTAAGAGCATAAGAAGAGCCTGCTCAGTCCAATGGCTCATCTAGTCCGGCATCCGCTTCTCACAGTGACCAACCAGATGCCTATGGGAAGCCTGAAAGTAGAACGTGAGCGGGAAAGCACTCTCGCCACTTGTGATTTTCAAAAACTAGTATTCAGAGGCATATTGCCTCTGACAGTGGAGGCAGAACATAGCCTTAGTGGCTAGTAGCCATTGATAATACGGTACCTGGTCAAAACCAATAAGGCACTTCTTAGCTAAAGGAAATGTGTGAAGGATGTTGTGCAGCCAGTTATGAGTCTCCTCCTTCAGAACTACCGTTGCAATGAGTAGATGGAGGAACAAACGAACCTTCATCATGGCATTTCATTTGCATCTCAGTGATCACATAGCTCAGAAACAGCTGAACTACTGTAGCCCCCCCCCCCCCCGCCAGTGTTCTGAAACCCATTTCAATCCTTCTTCGCTCTAACCCACATTCTCTGATTTAAGCAGGCCTGGTCTCAAGTTCCCTCTGGCTGCTGCTCCCGGCTTTTAAAATCCTCCTTCCCTGAGTCTCCCTGACAAGAAGAAAAGAGGAGCGGAAGGCGTTTTGTGGTAAACAGCAAGAGTTTTACGCTGTTAATCAGCATTTGCAAATGAAGATTAACACAACTGCAAACAAGCCCGAATGTGATAACTCCAAAAGCCTGCCCTGTATCTTAATGAAATCTACAAGATATATTTATATGAATAATAATGAATCTCCCAGCTCTTGATATATACTGTAATTTGTGCATGCAGATTACTCGTGACACACACAATTGTTTTGCCTCTACAAGTTCCCCCAACTTTAAAGAGCTTACTGACAGCTTGCCTGCACTGTGGAGACATGTGCCTGACAGAACTGCCTCAACTTTATTCAGCTGCAGCAGGAGGGCTTGCTAGCTTTTCTTTTAAAAATACATCCCATTTAATTTCTACCTCCCCAAGGACATCAGATGATGCCTGAAGGACTCTCTGGAAAGCCTCTCAGCTTGTGTGCAGTGCTTTGCAAAGGGAAACTTCTGCTAGAGGGATGATGGTGCCCAACTTCCTCGTCTTGGAGTGCTGAAATGGATTTGGAAGGGAATCAGAATTGGAGAAGGTGATGGAGTGCATCACACCTAAGTCTTCCTGCTCATTCTATTTTTGCTGGGCAGTGTATAAAGCTGTGTCAGAAGATGTATGGTCCATGAGTTATGGTGCCAATGCAGGACAATGCCCTGCTTTGCCTGGGACTTTCTGAGTGATATTATGTTGCATTGCATGTTATTAACAGCGGGTGATTTCATAAGGTACTCAGTCAACCCAATCCAAAGTGTGTTTCCTTAAAAGTAAATCCCACTGAGCTCAAATGAATATCTGTCTTTCTTTCTTTCTTTCTTTCTTTCTTTCTTTCTTTCTTTCTTTCTTTCTTTCTTTCTTTCTTTCTATATGACTTTTGAGGAGGAACTAACCATTCACCTTTGACCAACCTCCTAGAGGGCCTTATGCCAGTGGATCTGATTAAAAATCGATGTAGCCACCTCACACTTTCATGCTTACACTTATCACAGACGCAAAAACTAGAGGACATACAATGCCACACACACATCCTGGCTCAGTTCATCTATAATTATCAACTGAGAAAGAGAGTAATTGGCCCCTTCCATCCATCAAATGATCAATCTGGTGACTAGAGATTGGGAAATTTGATTCCCCCATCAGTCCACTGGGCTGGGCAGAGATGTCTGGCCTTCCTAGAACTTTATTTATTTTAACAATTACTTTTCTGTTTGTTGCTGCTGCTGCCAAACTTGGTGGGATCTAAAAGGCAATAAATTTCACTTAGGAGCCAGATCACACCCCAGGGAAGGGGATTAGCTATCTCTGGTCAATACTGGCTGGCACCAGATCTCCAAGGTTTCAGACACATGCCTTTCACAATCCAACCTATATACAGCATTTGACCTGTGCTGATAACTAATAACACTGCTATACAGAAGTTGTGTGAGTGTGTGTGCTCGCTAGCTTCCTGGAAAGTGGACTTCTGTTGCTTATCAGGAGGGAGAGGGGAGGGGGCAAGGTGATGGGGGGGTCCCACCCTGCCAAACTTCTTTCCCCTCAGCAACTCACTTGCCAGGAAGATAGCATAACAGGTCTGTCCCACCAAGTGACCCACTTCTGCTGCTACTGTTAATGAAGTATTAAGAAATATCCACAGCAAAGTTCTCATTTCTTATAATTTGTAGCGTGTGTTTGTTTGTTTGTTTGTTTGCAGAGTCATCTTGAAGAGCGGCCCTGTAAATCTTTTTGAGAATGTTTTCCTCCCACAGCAATCTGTTTAAGTGTTCACCCCAGAAATTTGAAAATTGCACCTGTGGAAACAAGAGGACTTGGGAACAAAGTGGACTTTAATTGGTTGCTACTAGAAGCAACAGCTTATGTCCAACGAACACTTGCTCCAAATAAAATCACCAACAGTTGAGTAAACCTTGCTATAGCTTCCTGCCTTCAGAGATCAATTGGGAGGCCTTATGAAAGCAATCATAGTGTGCCCCCCAAAATCAAGCTTCACATTGTAATTGGGTGGACTGACAGCCAAGCTGGCAGAGGAGAGCTTTGGAAAACAACGGAGAGTCTCCCCTTTTGTACTATTTTTCCTTCCATTGCTCTACTTCCCTTCATGCCTGACAGAAGCTGCCTCTGGGTGTTTGAGACAGATTCCATCTGCTGCTCAAGAATTCCAACCACGGTTCTTCAGGCGAGGAATACGGCAGAGCCCCACATGCTGTAAGCTGCATGGATGGAAAGATGATGTTAACCAAATGTCCTCAAATGCCTGGAACACAGTTACTAGGGAGGCTGGGGTACCAGCCAGCTTGAAGCTCTGCTTCTAAGTGTTCACTTGGCTATCCTATGGGGCAGATGGCTTGGTTTAGCGTCCTTCTGTGGGCCATTAAGAGGGGGAAATTGTGACCCATGCCAGCACTGGGGAGCCATCATTTCCTCCCATAATGCCCCTCCAAATGATCCATGTGCTGATGTATCATCATTTGGGGTAGTGTAATGTGAAAGAATGGCCACCACTTTCTAAGAGCATGATCCTTCCTTGGGCATGTTCATCTCCCCACAGAATTCCACCACAGACCTGATTTCAAGTCATCTGAAAGGTGGATGTTATAGTTTTGTTTATGAAGCTAACAATGTTCTTAACCTTGTTCATCTGCTCTTCAAATCTGTGCATAATATAAAGCAATTATACATATTACAATTACTTGGTAAAATGGTGTGTTAAAATTACATGCCTGCATAGACTTGTTGAAACAGACAGACAGACAGACAGACAGACTTTTTTAAGCAAAATATCACACTATGCTTTCTACCCATTTAATAATTATTTATAACTCTTTAGTAGGGTCAAAAGAAAGTTTCAGCACCTGCAGGATTCAGCACATATAGCTTTTTCTAGTGGGGGTAAAAATAAGGATCAAATGAGGAGAGGAACCTTTTCTGGCTACTTCTACAGGAATCTTTTGGGCTATATCCAATTAAATGCTACTCTGAGCAAACCTATTGAAATGAATAATTCTAAGATAGTCATGTACATTTATCTCAGTGGGTCTACTCTGAGTATGACTAATCATGGATACAACCCATTGTTGTCCCACCAACATTGGAGATTCTATAGTCTCCAATTTCTGGGATAAGGCAGGTCTTCCCAAACCATGATCCACAGACCACCAGTGGTCGACAAGCTTCATTCAGATACTCTTTCACACGTCTGTGGATCTGTGCTTGATGGTGGGATTCTGTGAAATTCAATAAAATGCAATATATAATAAAGAAGAGAATCCCCCCCCCCAAAGCACCTAGCACATTAGGATCACTGCAATAGGCAGAAAAATCCTTAAGTGGTCAACCCTCAGCAGTCTTCAAGTGGTCCATGGAGAAAGAAGTTTGGGAACCACCAGAATAAGGCAAGCTGGGTTTCATGAGCTAGAATGCAACTCCAGTGCCTGCTAATAGCTGTCGACACTGTTGTGTCTTCAGGCCCCGCAAATAGAGGTCATTGGGAGGCAGAGGCAGCACAAAAGAGAGGGAGCCTGCTTCCCTTCAGATGTTTTAGCATCTTGCACGCTTTCCTGCCTCTTTCCACTGACATGGCAGACGTTGCCTAATTTGGTCTGACAATGAACTTTGGATGCTGTCAGCTGGTGACATCTTTCAAGGTATCAAGCATCGCATGTGCTTATTGTAACCAGTCAGCTCACTCTCCACTCCACATGGGTTAAGAGAATGGAGCAGAATTCGATCGTCTTCCAGAAAAAATAGTGTGCGTGTGTTTCCCTTGCTGCTTCGATGATGAGATTTCAAGGAGGAATATGGTTTCATAAAATCACAAATCATTTAGCTGTGCTCTGAGATGCCTTCCACACACACCTGCGGGTTATTACTGGTGTCGGTCTGGCTATCTAGAAATCTGACTGTCACAGAGCATAACCTGAACTGCTTATAACTGGAGCAGCCTCCAGTAGCTATAAATAGATGTTATTAGTGCCTAGCGATTCTGTCCACTTTTATACATCTCTCTCTGGTTACTTCTTACCTCCCTTGCTGTTTTCCCTTCATCAAACACTTGACGGGCCATTGTTTACTTTGGTCTGTTGCTTCAAAACTCAGCATATCATTTCAGATGGGCAGCCTGTTTCTGGAGCAGCTCTTGCAGCTGTGGAGGAGGGGGGCTCTTCAAGTACCCCTAGTCAGCCAGTGGTATTTCCATTCCAACAAGGGGTGTCTCCCTTGCTGCCCCATCTGCTTGTAACTGCCTCCCAGAACCTCTGCTTACTTCATTCATACATAAACCCACCTGTTCTTAGAAGCCCTTAGCATGACCCCCATGTTTCCAGGAGCAGCTGATATGGTGGGTAGTGCTGTGGAGCCACCCTCTCAACACAACCATCTCTGCTATTTACCAGAACATTGTGGGGACAGAGTAGGGCAGCAGCAAGGTGAGGAATGTTTGGTGCACTGGTGGGAGTGCCAAATTTGCTCCACTGATGTACCTGCACAGGCCCAGTCTGAGCACTGCCATTCTCCATCTCCACACCATCCTGCTAAGTGACAGCAAGTGGTGTCGAGTGGGTGGCTTCACAGCAGATTATGGACTTGATAAAATCACGGAATGAAAGAGTTGTAAGTACCCCAAAGATTATCTAGCCCAGTGTTTCCCAAACTTAGGTCTCCAATTGTTTTTGGACTACAACTCCCATCATTCCTAGCTAGCAAGACCAGTGGTCAGGGATGATGGGAATTGTAGTTCAAAAACAGCTGGACTGTTTGGGAAATGCTGATCTTGCCCAACAATGCAATAAATCTACTGCTACATTACCCCCTGATAGCAGCCATTCAAACTGCTTAAACACCTCTAACAAAACCTTGCAGGGTTTTACCATCCTTAAAAAGAAACTGAATCTAAAGCAGGTTCTACTCGCCAGACTATTCTGCACCAATTCACCGCTGTTTCCCCTTGCTTAATATCAATTGACATCAAACAGAATGAAGCATGAATGTCAGTTGATAATTACCAATTAGCAGCTTCAAATATCACTTGCTGTCAGGTAGTTCATAGGGTACTGGATGGTGTGTGTTATTGTTCTTTTCATTCAGTAATTTGAAGCTGTCCATATGCAAACCAGTGCTGCTCTCTTTAAAGCATGTTACAGGCAAAGATCAATGTCACATCATACAAATGGAAGAAAACACAAAGCCATTACATGTGTTTGGGTTAATTAAACAACTGCATGCAAAAGTTTAGTGTTACTGCGATATTTCTTCTTCTTGAGCACATAAGCATTGAAATCTGTGAGCTGGGAGACATGCTAGATGTTCCACAGCAGATACAACTTCCCCACATTTATTTATTTTTTAATATGAACAGCTGCCACAGTAGGCTGTACATCTGAGCAGAAGCAAGGTGAGACAATGGACTGCTTAATCATTTTACCTCCAGTGGTTTTCTGATCAAAATCACAACCACCCCCTAAACTGTTTTTTCAACCAGGGGTGGAAGAAAACTCCCTATCTTTACCTCTGTAAGTGGAACAGCACCTTGAAGAGGAGGAGAACACTCAAAAGGGAGAGGACTGAGCAGCCTTCATATTCCTCCATTGAAGGCTCCTGCAAATGCCCTGCTATGTGTCTGCTATGCTGTGTAACATCTAATTTGTCTTGTGGTGTTTACTTTTATATAAACAAACAACCTCAAATTGGTGGGTGGATGCTGAAATGATGCTTGTGAAATGATTGCATTTACCTCTCATTCAGGGTGTTGAAGTGTCCTTTCTTTTAAGGGCTGTCACGCCTCCCATTTGAAGGCATGCTTTATTTCAGGCTCATCCAACAGGTAGATCAGGATCTACCGGTAGATCACTTGATGTCTGTGGTAGATCACTGGCTCCCCCCAAACAAGCTCAACAACTTTGGCTCCCCTAAAAAAAGTTCAACAGTGTTGGCCTGCACTCCAAAAAAGGGGGTAGATCACTGCCAGTTTTTAACTCAATTGCGGTAGATCACAGTGTCTTGGGAATTGGCCACCCCTGCTCTATTTGAATGGCTGTCTGGCCCAAGTCTGATTTAAAGATCAAGGAAGATAAAGAACCCTAAGAAGGGAGCACAAGGTCCTTGAAGTTGCCTATCAATGGACAACAGAAGGAGCAGGCATATAGGCCCTTGGACACATTCTTCTCCACTATGATGAAAATCACTGCATTTCAAATAATAGTAGTGATTTCTAAACATCAATCTCTATGTGTACATTTGATGCAAATCTATGTCCTCTTTGGTTCTCCTTTTTGTTTATGCCATTCCTCTCTTTTTTGTGATGTATAAGTAACCACTCTACTCCTATTCCTCTTTTCTTTATACTGTAAACCACTTTGTGATCTTCAGATGAAGGGTGCGATATAAAATTAACAAATCAATAACACTTTCTTCTTCCTTTCCTCCACAGTCCTTGTTGTCTCTCCCTCTGCTGACCTTTAGACTGCAAGCTCCTTGAGGCAGAGGTCTGTCTTCTTTGATTATGAATACTTGCAATGCATAAGCACTGTGTGGGAACGCTAGCTTGCAACCTTAGAGAATCAGGTTACGGTTTGCTTCTCATCTTCACCCTCCTCTACCAAGTAGGACTGACTGCAGACAGGAGAGGCCATGGCTGTGTTATCTCCTGATTTAGAAGCAGATTTAAATGTCAGCAGATTTAAAGGTAAGGGTGTGTGTGTGGATTCCTCCACCTGCAGCCTGGCAGCCCTAAGCATATACATCAGTGGTGTTACACAAGTGAAGAACAATAATGTATGATAAGAAATAACATTGAAAGTAGGAAAAGAGAAGAGAAGTTTACACAATAGGTTTTTTTTTATAAAAAAATATACAACACCAAGCAGTTCTTGTCCATCTTGTGTGTATCTTCAAATGGGCAAATGTAATGAGTCAACCAAGTGATGATAGATATTATAGTTTGCATCTAACTAAATCATACTCAGAAGAGATCCACTGAAATCAATGAACCTAATGAACCTGCTTGAGGTTCATCTGGCTGGCCACTGTGAGAACACAATGCTGGCCTAGATAGCCCACTTGCCTGATCAGCAGGCTCTTCTTATGTTCTTAAGCTACTCGTGTTCGATAGCTTTAATGTGTCTGAGTAGAACCAGCATTGGATACAACCCAACCCAATATCCTTGACTTTAGAGATACTTTTCACCAATAGTGGATGGTGGGATGGAGGTGGTTACCTCAACTCCCAGCAGATGAGTCATTGCTGCTTATTAGGAGCAGCCAGGCTGTCTAGAGAGTGGGAAAGTGCACATGCAGAAGCACCAGATCAGCTCCACTGGAGCCTTTGCAGTGCATCAGTGCCTCCCCCTTGCCCTCTTGGTAAGCATCAACTCACATGCCTGGAGGGCAGGTAGACACCTCCATCCCACCACACCATCCACTACTGCTTCTCATCTGTGCAAGAGATTGTATATGGACTAGAGCCAAGTCAACATTTCTCAAAAGACTTTTTTCCTGGGAAATAGTCAAGATTCTTTTTTTCCCTCCCTTTACCCGGAAAAAAAATAAAAATGAAATATACCCACTTGTCTTTACATATCCTCCACCATTTCCAATACTGTTGCTGTGGCTGTCCCTCTGACTCAGCCCAAAGCCCTGGAATGATCCTAGATCCAGAGAAATTGTGAAAGATGCAAAATAGTTGGTGGCCTGCCAACATGGCTGCTCCTACTGCCCTTTTAAGTAACAATTAAGAAAGACAAAAAATAGGGGGAAAGGAAGAAGCTGCATTAATGCCACTGCTAATTGTGAGTCCTACCCTTGAGAAATGGTTGGAGAATTACTCTCTTCCCGCCAGTGGAAATTTGGTGAAATGCTCCCCCACCCCTTTAACTTACAAATAGTGTGAAGAATTTTGAGAGGCCATTTGTGCGCCACTCTAGCGTGGACAAAATAAAATAAAATAAATGTATTGTTTTGATCAGGCTCGCTGAAGTAATTCAAGCCATCTTAAGCCTGTCCCATAAAACTCTTCTCAGCTCCACTCAAACTGACAAAAGAAGCCTATAATGGACTATCAGTTTCCATAACTGCAATGGAAAGATTGTAATGGCTCAGTCCTTAGGCTCAAGGTGCCATCAAATAAATAATTTAGGGGAGGGGTACTGAGTGCTGCACTCAGTACAACATCATAGATCATTTGTTCTTCCATTTCCAGATTCTGAGGGACTCTGAGGCATTGGGATGCAGGCCACTCAGTCACCTGACAAAAGCTCCAGCTTCTTCAATTACAGTCATTTTAACGTTGGCATATTGAACAAATGTTTGCTAGTATGGCAATAAAATATAATTTATGTTAGGACATAATGTTGGGACATAATCTGGAGATCAGTGTTGCTTATAGCCTCATCCCTTATGCATGGCTACTAAAAAGTAAGCCCCACTTACTTGCATTAAGGTTGCATTGTGTCCAGGAAAAGTGTGCATAGGATGAGCCTTCCTCTGGGAGGTAGCTCTGGGAAATTAATTCTTTTTCCACATTGGTGAATGCAGTGGTGGAATGCATGTGTCTCTCCGTAGGCAACTCTCTCCCAGGCTCTGAAACCACAGGTCCTAACTTCTCCCTCCTCTTCCTCTCATGGCCACCAGCTACTAGGGATGAATGAATCTGTCAATCTCAGTTTCCCTCAGTCTCCTTTTTCACATTGTTAAGTTTAGTCCACTCCATCACTTTGTGAGATATATATATATATATATATATATATATATATATATATATTCTGCATGAAGATTGTGTGCATTTAGCCTAACACAGTAGTACCTTGGTTCTCGAACTTAATTCATTCCAGAAGTCTGTTCCAAAACCAAAACATTCCAAAACCAAGGCACACTTTCCCGTAGAAAATAAAAAAATTCCTTCCTGTAGCACCTTAAAGACCAACTAAGTTAGTTCTTGGTATAAGCTTTCGTGTGCATGCACACTTCTTCAGATACACAGATACTTCTTCAGATACAGATACAACTTTCCCGTAGAAAGTAATGCAAAATGGCAGGACACTTCTCACCTCCCCAATCAGCGTGATCTCTCTAAAAATGGAAGCGCAACACTAAAAACGGAAGTTCAGGTTTCAGGACATGTTTAACTTCCAAAAAAAATTCAAGAACTGGAATGCTCACTTCCAGGTTTGTGATGTTTGGGTTCTAAGTAGTTCGTGAACTAGGCTGTTCAAGAAAAAGGTACCACTGTACATACATATATATATATATACAACCCTAGTGCATAAAAAGATATGCATTTTTGCAAACAATTTCCTTCAAGATGATGCATTTTTATGTTCACTAATATATACATTTTTGGCACACCTTCCCCAAAAGCACATTTTTTTAAACATGCATTTTTAAGTCAGAGTACTGCTTTGTTAAAAATCAAAGAAGTGCTGGCTTCAAAGGAAAACTGCATATTGGTTCAAATACTGACCAGCTCAAATTAGGTAGGACTGCCAAACATCCAGACATTACCAGGATTTCAAAGGCGGAATTGACATCTGGGGGGAATTTTTGATATGTGGTGCTTTGCCCTGGATCTTAGGCAAGTCAATCGAAAAATCACTTTTTTTTGCATGGGGGGGGAGAAGCTCAACATTTTTGGTGTTTGTCAACAACTTTTGGGGTGTCCTGGCTTTTACTTTTTGAAAAATGGCAACTCCAAATTAGGTAGAGTCAAATACAAACTGAACTGCTTGCTCCACAACCCTACTAGCTCTCCAGTTGCCTTAAAGTACTCCCATTTGCATGTGCATGTAAAATAAAAAAATAAAAAATCCACAGCATGTCAGCAGTTGTGTTGATAGCCACAGTGACATAATGGAACTGAGTGACCAGAGAATTAACAAAGCCACACTTGAACTGCTGTGATTTCTGTAGTCTCCAGTAAAGGTTTGGGAACCAAATTCATACTGGAACTTGTTTCCAGAGAAGGCTGTATGGAAGTATGGAGGTGTTCCATATGCACTCATCCACTGGTAGTATTGATTGACTGATTAACTGATTGATTGATTGATTGATTGATTGATTGATTGATTGATTGATTAGTAGGAGCAAAGTTCTGTGGCTGGTGTATGAAGAATAAACATGGCACAGCCAGAACAGGTTGCCATACATGGCACAAAAGAATGAAACAGAGAAAGGAAAATAAATGTGTTAAGACAGCAGTCATATACATGCTTACCTGGGAGTAAGTCTCGTATTTGCAGGCAGCCTCTGTAGGGATCACATGTGTGGGGCATGGCTGTCACGCACACTGGAAGCAGGAAGGGGCACTGTTAGCCTTGCAATGTACTAACTCATCAATCCTTACAGGATCCCGGCTGTATCTCATTCTTTTTGGTTAGAAAATGCTTTGCTAAATAAGTAAAACCAATATGGCAGTGCTGTGTAGCTGGAGTGTTGACCTTGGACACCTCAGTTCAAAAATCCCTGCTCAGCACCTTGAGTAAATCACTGTTTCTCTCAATGTAATAACAGAATAAAATGGGATGCACCCCACCCTGATCTCCACTGAGGAAAGACTCATTGTATATATTATCTTACTCTCTTGATTACTTGCTTCTCCAGCTATGAACAAAGCACAACGGCAATAGCAACAGCAATATAACAACAAACAAACAAACAAACAAACAGGCAAACAGCAATTTTTAAAACCGGGCAGGAAACCAATATGACAAATGGAATAATATTCCTACTACAAAAGTACTACCTCTTTCAATGCATATTGCAAATACAGGCAAAAGCTAGGCCTATGAAATGTTTGCTTGACAGGAGCATGTAAGAGCAAGGGAGTCAGGTGGGGAAACCACTGGTGACCCTTCAAAAATCCATTAAAAAATTCTGTGCCAACCTGTCAATTAAGTCTATGCAACTCCAATGCAACTGTGGTGACAGTAATCAGGTATGCTGAATCTCAACAGGTGACAAATTATGTTTCTCTCTCTAGCACAGCAGCTAATAACTACCAAAAATAAAAACAGCAACACACCAGAAGTCCTATCCACTAAGTAGCGTGAAATAAATAAATAAGACCCCTTGAAAAAGCCACACTTCAATTTCTAGGGCAAACTATTCTTGAGCTATGGTATGTCCATAATAATAATAATAAAATTAAAATTGCAAAGAAGGTATCTTTCGAATATGCCTTAGATTTCAAATTGCACATTCCAGAGACTCTTCTGATAGTCAGTCTTCAAACCTGGCCAAAAATAAATAGCTGAAATGGATGGAGCAGTTCAGAATACTGAATGAGAAGGAAATGTTAGACTGCCCCCACTTTATCTATCTCTACTGATGAATATCATTGAAGTGCCTTCATGTTAATTAATGTGATAATTGGAACTTTTTAAAAAAAAAGATTTAAAATAAAGGAAACCTGCTTCAAACCTTAATTATGCAACTGCCTCCTAATCAACATCCCTACCAAAGCTCAATTGTTCACACAAAGCCATTAGTAATCTAAAGCTCTCATTTATCATAGATAATGTGCTAAATGATCTTCCTTAATTGCATTTGAAATGTATCACTATTCGGTGGAAACTATTCTGAATGGAATTGCACATTAAAAAGAATCCAGTGTATGCCTTGGTGAACGAGAATGTCTGTACACGTCTAGGGTGTTGTTAAGCAAATGTCGAAGCAATGATTCTTCAACATCAACATCAACTTCATTGGACTGGTCATGTTGTGAGGATGCCTGATTATCGTCTTCCAAAGCAACTACTCTATTCCGAACAATGAGTCTTACGCAAGCCCTACCTGGAGGGCTCTGAAAAAATTGTCTCTGAAAATTTTTACACATCACTAGGGAAGACAGGTGAACTAATGTCTGTGTACTGGAAGAAGCAAAGACCACCAGTGTCGAAGCAGTGATTCTTCAACATCAACTTCATTGGACTGGTCATGTTGTGAGGATGCCTGATTATCGTCTTCCAAAGCAACTACTCTATTCCGAACTTAAAAATGGAAAGCGTAATGTTGGTGGTCAACAAAAGAGGTTTAAAGACTCTCTCAAGGCAAATCTTAAAAAATGTAGTATAAATACCGACAACTGGAAAACACTGGCCTGCAAGCACTCCAATTGGAGAACAGCCTTTACCAAAGGTGTCATGGGTTTTGAAGATGCTCAAACTCAGGACGCAAGGGAGAAACGTGCTAAGAGGAAGGCACGCTTGGCAAACCCTCACCATGATCAACTCCCGCCCGGAAATCTATGTCCCCACAGTGGAAGGACGTGCGGATCCAGAATTGGCCTCTACCGTCACTTATGGACTCACTGTTAAAACCGTATTTACCAAAGACAATCTTACTAAGCTACGAGTCATCACCAAAGAAGAAAGAAGTTAAGCAAATGTCCAGGATGGAGACATGTGGCCAACCATACATGTATCAATGTAGGTGATACTTAGCTAGATGGACCAAAGGTCTGGCTTGGCATAAGATAGCTTCCTATATCTTCTTTTTCAGCTAATGTCTCCCACCCACCTGCCACCTGATTATCCCTGGCTGGGATGGCTATTCCTCCCTATTCATCAGCCTCTGCCAGCCATCTACTCCTATTCTCCCCTGGTTTTGTTTCACAACTGATTCTCAACATACCACCAGTTGAACGATGCAATTTGCTCCCACAAGAGGCAGTAATGGCCACCAACTTGGATGGCTTTAAAAGCAGATGGGACAAATTCATGGACGATGAGGCTATCAATGGCTACTAGCCATGGTGGTGATGCTCTGCCTCCATTGCTGGAGTCAGCAATGCTTCTGAATACCAGTTGCTGCAAACCACATGGGGGACACAGTGCTCTTGTGCATTGGTCCTGCTAGTGGATCCCTACAGGCGTCTGGCTAGCCAGACGTCTACTCCAGCAGAGCTCTCCTTAGCTGCACACTCCTGATGTAAACCAATGCAGCAGCTTCTATCCTTCCTTTTCAGAGCTGGGAAAAAATGCTGTTTCTTTTCCAACCCCATAATCAAAGGGAGAGTCCTGAGAAGAGAAACAGGGAGACTGATGCATACATTAAGTAGCAGGCCTGTGTATTCCCCTGCCATCACGGAAGGCTGCTAGTGCCCTGGATATGCACTGCTTCCCCTGCTGTCTCTAATTATACTCCAAAATGTGTACCCAGCAGCATGCAGCTTCATCAAAACTGCTGGACAGAAAAATATCTCCAGCACCCAGTTAAAAACGGCTTATCAATTTCAGTGGCAAAGGGAAGAATGTGCTCAGCTTCACTCCCCCCCCATTGAAAACAATGCTATATTTGGGTTGGATTTTGCCTTTACTCTTGTTCTTGAGCTGTTATTTATATTGGTCTGCAACATAAAATTAATTAAGACAATGTTTAAGAGGAACTGTCACCACTCTCTCACTCACTCTCTGTTTTATTTTACACTGTGTTCATTGTTTACTGTTAATTATTACTTTTGTTTAATAATCCTTAGGAACACACACACCCCAGTCATTTAGTCAAAGGTGTTTTTAATTAATTTTCTGTTACTCTCAGCTTTCACATAAGCCTGCACAAACTCATTCATAAATCTGTCTTCTTTGCATGAAGTGTTTATTTAATTAAGGAAGATGTTCCATTATAAATAAGTTAAATATTCTGAACTTAAAAAAAAAGAAAATGTTCGTTTTAAATTAGCATGTTTCTGAAGCTAACAATTCATAGACACAAAGTACACAAGCACAAGAAGATCAGAACATAGGCGAGTTTTGTTCCGCATCCTTGTCTTCACAGTGGACAAACAGACGCCTATTTTCCAATAGATACGAAGGAGGACAAGAGCCAACTCCCACTTTTGTTCCCCAGTGACTGGTATTCAGGGACCTGCTGCTTCTGAACCTGGAGGTTATCATGATCAATGAGTGGCAGACGTTTCAGTGCATGGTGATGGACTCTGATGAAGCTTCAGGCTGCTTCCTCGGTGGAAAAAGCAGGAGATCCAGCCCTGTTGGAAGATATAGCCCTGTCACCATCGTTTGACACATAATATGCGTCCCGTGAAGTACTTTTACCTTCCCAGTCTTACAGAAGTCAAAGACCACTCAACAAGGTGAGGACATTTAATCACCCAGACATTCCTCTAGAGAGCTTGAACCTTTCAGTCTCACTATTCTGTTGTTGTTGTTGTTTAGTCGTGTCCGACTCTTTGTGACCACATAGACCAGAGCACGCCAGGCACTCCTGTCTTCCACTGCCTCCCGCAGTTTGGTCAGGCTCATGTTTGTAGCTTCGAGAACACTGTCCAACCATCTCGTCCTCTGTCGTCCCCTTATCCTTGTGCCCTCAGTCTTTCCCAACATCAGGGTCTTTTCCAGGGAGTCTTCTCTTCTCATGAGGTGGCCAAAGTATTGGAGCCTCAGCTTCACGATCTGTCCTTCCAGTGAGCACTCAGGGCTGATTTCCTTCAGAATAGATAGGTTTGATCTTCTTGCAGTCCATGGGACTCTCAAGAGTCTCCTCCAGCACAATAATTCAATAGCATCAATTCTTCGGCAATCAGTCTTCTTTATGGTCCAGCTCTCACTTCCATACATCTCTACTGGGAAAACCATAGCTTTAACTATACGGGCCTTTGTTGGCAAGGTGATGTCTCTGCTTTTTAAGATGCTGTCTAGGTTTGTCATTGCTTTTCTCCCAAGAAGCAGGCGTATTTTAATGTTGTGACTGCTGCCACCATCTGCAGTGGAGCCCAAGAAAGTAAAATCTCTCACTGCCTCCATTTCTTCCCCTTCTATTTGCCAGGAGGTGATGGGACCAGTGGCCATGATCTTCATTTTTTTTTTGATGTTGAGCTTCAGATCGTATTTTGTGCTCTCCTCTTTCACACTCATTAAAAAGGTTCTTTAATTCCTCCTCACTTTCTGCCATCAAGGTTGCGTCATCTGCATATCTGAGGTTGTTGATATTTCTTCCAGCAATCTTAATTCCGGCTTGGGATTCATCCAGCCCAGCCTTTCTCATGATGAATTCTGCATATAAGTTAAATAAGCAGGGAGACAATATACAGACTTGTCGTACTCCTTTCCCAATTTTGAACCAATCAGTTGTTCCATATCCAGTTCTAACTGTAGCTTCTATGAAAGGCTTATTTTGCCTCTAGGCCGCTGTTGATTACAACATTTCCCTGTAGCTGCTGTAAAAAGATAATGCTTCAGCCTGCAGGTCCCTTGGAGCTGTCCATGGTCCTGTTCTTGTTAGTGCTGTGCCAAACACTTTTATGCTTTTTCAACCATCCTCCATCAATTAATGAGAACCCTGTTGCACCCCGACCCTGCAATCACCATCTGAGGCCCTTCTTTGTGTGCCTCCTTCACAAGAGGTCCAGAGGGTAACAACATGAGAACAGGCCTTTTCTATGGTAGCTCCCCAATTGTGGAATGCTCTCCCCAGGGAGGCTTGCCTGTCACCTTTATTACATATATTTATGCACCAGGCAAAAGTGCTTCTCTTCAACCAGGCATTTGGCCGATTGACATTTCATGGCTTTTTAAAATGTGTTTGTGGGAGAGGTGTTATTGGTTTATTTTTGTTTTATGAATTTGTGTTCCCATTTTGTATTTTTCTGTTGCTGACTGGATGAAGAGTTGTAAACAAATTTAATAAATTTGAAGAGCTATATGCAAATCCAACAAATAAATAAAAAAATAATAATCTGAAAATATCAAAGGGAGTAGAAAAATTCAGTGAAGTTCCTTATAGGTGAGCTACAGGGTTTTTGTCATGCTTACTTTACAAGGGGTATTTTTCAGTGTCCTTTCTTTCAAGCATCTCACCAATGGTATGCAAACTGTGGCCTTCCTGAGTTCCTACCCTTCCATTACAACCTAGGGAAGACATCATTAGGCTTTTCAGATCAGGAAATGGGGAAGCTGCAGAATGATGAAGAAAGGTTTACCCTCAGCTTCAGCCCTCAGTAATGATAAAGTAAGTGCCCTGAGAATGAGGCAGAAAGATGGAATCCTCTTTCCCAGGGGAAGAAAATTGGAGGAAAGAGTTCATCACAGCACTTTTTTTCTGAGCTGTAGGAGGGAGGAAGGGAAAAAAAAGGAAAACTCTGATACTATTGTCATTGCAATGGACTAGAAAGGGTGAAAGGAAAGGAAGAAGTATCATGAGTTCAAATTTCGCAAATGAATACACCATCCATGTATGCAGTTTGATGATTGATCAGGACACACCTCTTTCCCCAGGCCTTTGGTTGAGTGCATGTTTTCTCTCCTCCTGCACCTCTGTCAATTGCTATGCCTCACCGCTGCTTTGTTATTGTGATCTTGGTTGTTTTTGTGGTGTTATTTTATGATTGCAATGCTCATTGTGCTTACTTTACTACTTATTTTTGTAACCCGCCCCAGGAACTTGGTGAAGAATGGGATGAAATTCCAAATAATCTGAATGAATGAGAATAATAATAATAATAATAATAATAATAATAATAACAATAACAATAACAACAACAATTTATTTTTTATACCCCACCCATCTGGCTGGGTTCCCTCAGCCACTCTGGGTGGCTTCCAACAGAACACTAAAATACAACAACCTATTAAACATTAAAAGCTTCCCTAAACAGGGCTGCCTTCAGATGTCTTCTAAAAGTTTGGTAGTTATTTTTCTCTTTGACATCTGGTGGGAGGGTGTTCCACAGGGCAGGTGCCACTACCGAGAAGGCCCTCTGCCTGGTTCCCTGTAACTTGGCTTCTCTCAGCGAGGGAACCGCCAGAAGGCCCTCGGTGCTGGACCTCAGTGTCCGGGCGGAACAATGGAGGTGGATGAATGAAGGAATAAATAAATAAATAAATGGTACTGGTCTTTCAATGCAGCTGCTAGGCGAGCCCCTTTGCCCCCATCTCATTCTGTCTCCTGCAGCCTGATGGAATGGCTGCTGAAGAGGACAGCTGAGGCAGAATAATTCTGTCATCAAACCAGCTGGCCTCTGAGCTGGTGGAGAATGACAAAGAAAGATACAAGTGCTACGAAACAACCAAAACAAAGTGCTTGCTGTTCCAAGGTCTTCTTTTGAAACCTCGGGTTTCTTCTACAGAAAGCGTAAGATTGGATTTGAGCATTAGTTAGACTCTGTTGAAGCATACATCTGTCTTAATGCTTTTGGGGAGGGAAAAAAATTGAATGCTCAAATTGCCCTCATTATAGTGAATCACAATGGTGATTAATAACTTTGCTTAATTGCAACCTATTTTCTTTAAATATAGCATGCGCGTGAGCTTTTCAAGGAAACTTAGTTGCTAGAAGTGGGAGATGTGCAGGAACAGAGATGAGTCATACTTGATCCGTAGACAAGCAGATAGCGTGAGAGAGTTTCAAATCAGAAAACTCTGGAAGCTTTGGTGGGTATTTGCCCTTCATCCCCTGAACATTTGTGGGGGGGGGGATGGAGGGAGGGAGTTGAGTGGGAGAACTTCAGTGAGATTTTTCACAGCTTTTACCTTCACAACCAAGTTATAATTTTATGAGGTGGTTGAGTTGTGTAATCTTCCCTTTATTTTTATTTTACAGCAGGTAGGGGTCCTTAGGACTGATATTTGAACGTGGCACCCCAGGTCCCTCTATTTGGCCCTAAGAATTCTCCTAGGACAGACACCCATCCCCGGACATGTCTCCACTATGTTACTTCATATACTCTTCAGCGGCTTCAGATTTCAAACTGTAACTCTGATAATGTTTCTTGCTTCCCTGAATGGAGCACAGAAGGGTGTGTGAGCATGTACAGAAACCAGCTGACTGTACAAAGGTAAACTGTACATTAATTGCTTCTCCACCTTTTGCTTCTAGCCATCAGAAGCTTGCCCAGAGGGGAATATAGTCCTTAGACTGAAAAGGATTTTTTCCTGCTTTACAGCAGGAGTAGTGATCCGCCAGTCTTTGAGCCAGTTCCATCCCTCCAAGCCTTTTGAAATGGCACACCAGTTGCCCCCTTGGTTTTTCCAGCTGCAGGAGATATCGCTTCATGGAGAAGGCATGGTTTTCCTCAGCTTGGCCCTGCTGCACCTTCTGAGTTTTCCAGCCAGGCCCTCTCCCTCTTGTCTGTTAGCATTTTTCTGCGAATTCATCCCTTCTGCATTCATGGTGCTCCCTCACACATGTTTTCAGGGCCTGAGCACCAGCTAATACATCCAGGAACTATGATTCAAGACAGCTCAATAAACATTGCAGTACTTCCTGTTTCCAGAGTACCCTGACCTGCTCTGATGTTTTCCAGCAAAAGAAGAGGAAGGGGTAACATGGCAGGGCTGGTTAAAGCTTCACCACTCAGACCCACAATGGGGAGTGAAATTGCTCCTCCTGTGCTTTTCAGAAAGATCATCAAGCTCTGGCAAAGCAAGCAAGCAAGAAAGTTGAAGTCCACACATACACACAGTGGCAGAAAAGTGTACCTTATTTTTGCCGGTTGGTGAAAAGTTTCATAAAATGGGTGGTAGGGATTCAGTACAGCATAATCCATCCCACCAATCTACAGTGTTATGATCTAGCTTCTTATTAGCATTAAAATACCAAGCAAATCCTCCTAACTATTTTCCCCCAGCCAAATAAAGTGTACAAAAATGCAATGTACTGTGGTAAAATGTGCATTAAATTGCAGGTATTAGTGGAAATGACATGGAAAGATAGCTTTGCAAAAATGTATATATTACGCAAAATGACATGCAAATGTGTATATTAGGAGTAATTTACCCTAAAATACTGCTGGATTTTCAAGAGGACTTCTTTATATAAAATCCAAACTGATGTGGAAATATGGAGAACTAAACTGTAGATTGGAAAAATAAGAAACTAAGAGAAACCAAAACAGGCAGATTCACCCAGATTGTGAAGTCCTAGAGGTGGGTATTTATACAAGGAAGGGAATTTCCAACAGCAGAATTCATATAGTCAAGGCATAAGCTGCCCACGAAACACTGTCTTCTTAATTGCCAAAGCTAACAGTGGTTGAAGGCAATCAAGGAGTATTAGAGTTTGTCTTTTCCCATCTCATCTCATTTAATGTGACTCGACACCACGTCATAGCCTTGCAACAGAATATCGCTGGGAAACTCTGCGGGAGAAGGTGGAAAAGGACACAGTATCTCTCCTTCCTTTTTCCTGCTTGGTACAGATGTGTTGGGTGTGGGTCATTGCATCCACCTCTGAATAGGACAACACTTTTGAGCCCCAAATACAAAACAACGAGGCAGAAACAATGATTGGGTTAAAGTAGAGTCGTAACTGAGATCTGCAGCAAACTTCATAGCTGATCTGATAGAGCTGATGAAGTAAACTGTAGCAGTTCATAAAAACTTGTGCCATAATAACTCTGCTAGTCTTTAAGGGGCTACAAGACTCTTGGTTCCTTTACATAAATATTCAGCATTGAAAGGCACACACAGGATGGGATCCAAACTTAATCATACTTAGAGTAGACACATTGAAATCAACTGGACTTAAATTAGTCAAGGCTAAGATTTCACTCTGGGTGGTAATGGCTTAGTTTATCTTGGTGCATAATACAATGCAGCTGAAATGGATTAAGAAATGTTTTGAAATCCTTCCAGTGTCTATCAAGATTTGCAAGGTATTAGAACTAGCCTGCTCTTATCATTCCCCGAAATAACCCCAAATGGCACTTGCTGTCCAGTCTTTGAAACATGGGGTATGTGGGAAATAGGCGCTCACTCTATTTGCTTTTTTTAAAAAATTCTATAGCCAGTCTGATTATATCAAACTATACACTTACATTCTGTCCAAAAGTTTCATACAATCCAGTTGATGAGAGTCTTCACAAGAAAGACAACACAAAGTTCAGCATGTCGTATTCACCCTCAGGTGGAAAGCTGAGTTTTTCTCTTTGTTGTAAAAATGTCAGATTTTCAATGAGAGAGATATATATATAAGAAAATATGCTATTTGTCAAGCTCCAAATAGCAGACATTTCCATTCTGTAAAGGCATTCATTGGTCAAAATTGTTTATTACATTGATGGAGATGAAGGGAAAATTGTTAGCTGTGCAAATGGTTTAGCAAAATAAAGGCACATTGCAGTGTGTGTGTGTGAGAGAGAGAGAGAGAGAGAAATATCTAGTATGCCTGATTTGCCAAAGCAAAAATTACAGCATATGTCTGCCAGAGTGAGGTTAGACAAAACTTCCCACTTAAAAACAAACAAACAGAAACATTTTAACATGGCAATGGGAAACTTGTGATTCTGCAGATGCTATTAGGGACTCCAAATCCCAGTAGCTTGGAGCAATACGACCAGTGATCAGAGTTTATGGGAACTGGAATCCATCAACATCTGAGGCGCACAGGGTCCTTATCTGTGTTTTAACATAAGTTTTCAACAGCTGTTTGTTTTGCAGAATACATTTAGTTAAAAACAGCTGCTTCAATGCACCTTCCAACATTTCACAAACGAAAATAAGGACATGTTTGTAACACACCTAATATCATGGTATGATCCATGACATACACCTTGCCGCTGATACCCAGAGTAGTTGTTTTTTAAAAAACCAAAAAAACCAACGGAGATAGTGAAGGGTTTTTTTTTTCATCCCAGGGGCCACATTCCCTTCTGGGCAATCTGCCTAGGGCCAGATGCCAGGGATGGGCAGCAACAGTATCAAAAGGGGGCAGAGCAATGGATGCAAAACTTACCTTAGTAAGGTAGGCTCGTTTCTACACACACAGACTCACACACCCTTTTCTATCTCCATCCATAGATGCAGCAGGCATTTATAGGCACATTCAAGGACAAATTCCAGCCAGGCAAAAGCCTGTGGGGTTAGTGACATAACATGGGGTGGAACTGGGGCAGTTGCCGCAGGATCAGAATTGTTAGAGGCACAAAATTTCAACACCCAGTGCTGCCTCACTACAGCTGCATTCTTCTTTCACTGGGCTCCATTGAAAATGGTTTCTCCATGTGAAGCAGGGATTGATCTCTGCAGACAACACTTCTTTTCTTATTTCTGTGTCTTACTTCTGTGCCATCCTGGGTTGGCGGATGCCTTTAGGTGGTTGAATGTGCATGCGTACTCTGTTTCCCTCCCACCCCACCCCGTGTGGCCCTGGACACCGGCAACCCACTCTATGCCACTGCATGGGATATGAAGCAGGGCCAGTGAGGGGGGGTTGCCTGGGGGCACTTAAGAGGGCCAGATGAATAGTTGCTGGGGTACATTTGGCCCACAGGCCTGAGGTTCTTGAACCCTAATTTAAAATGAAATCTTGGCCTATAAATTCATACTTCCATCTATACATTCTGCAGCATTGCCAGCAGAGATACAGGCTGCACTTTCCCTATTTAGGTGTGTGTGAGTATTACATGGGTAAAGCTTCTGACAGGGAAGAATTTACAACCTTTGGTTTGAGCAGGAGGAGATACAAACCCTCACATGTATTCTGTCAGCCCGCCAGCCAGTTTACTGTACTCTTGCTCCTTGGAGATTAAAGATCCAGATCTGCAGGGACATCTCTTTCCCTATCAGGCAAAGAAATTGGGACATTTTCTGAACCTCTACAACCTTTGCAACTGGATTTTCATCTGCCCAAAGGCAATTTTGGACAGATCTGGCTCCATTAGTATCCCAGGAAACCTACACTTCTCTTCTGAGTAGCCTGTGTGCTTCTCAAATGCCAGAAGGTGTCTCTAAAAAGGACTGTGATCCCCCTTCGGAATCAGCCATTGCCATGTTATATTGTACTGTTTACCACCTGAGTGAAGGGATAAAGGACTGCATGCAACACAGACTGAATCTATATCCACAGTCAGAGCAAAGAAAATAAGGAGTACTGAAGTATTCTGAGAAAATTATGTTTGCTTCAGTCCAGTATTTCCAGGGTGCTAGGTGGGAACTCTGGTAAACATTGAAAGCTCTACACAAGCAGGGGCTTTCATGTTTATGCCTTTCTCAGGGAATGCTCTGTGAATGAACACATCAAAAAGTATTGCAGCAGACTTATAATTGACTGCAGTCTACTTCATCTTGTCCATGAAGTCTCATCTTCAGCTATCAGGGTGCATTTCCCTCACAGAGCCAATCCCTCTTCCCAGGGAACTCTGGGAACTGCAGCTCTGCAAGGGGAACAGAGCTCTCTTACTCTCTTATTTATTTTATTTATAAAAATATTGATATAGCCCAGCATCCTGTTCTCACAGTGGCCAACCAGATGCCTATGGGAAACTTATAAGCACAAGAGCACTTTTCTCTTCTGCAGTTTCCAGCAACTGTCATTCAGAAACATTCCTTGGCTCCAACCATGGAGGCAGAGCAGTTCCTGAAAGTCCTGATATGCCAGCCAGCAAAATTTAGTATGTCCGTTTGCCCCCTTTGTGGGTGGGTGGTTTTGCGGGCAGGCCCTGGGCCTTCCTTGTAAATTGGCCTGTCACTGGCAGGAGCATGTTCCTGCCATCAAATGGGCCAATGGCGGCGGGAGGTAGCAGGCATTCCACCCTCCCTCCCTCAGATTAGGGTTTTCATGGATGGTACGACCTTGCTATAGACAATGTCAGTCGCCTAATTTTCATCGGCAGGGCATGAATTTTCCCCACTTGGCTAATTGGCATTGCCATTCGGGCTTTTGCCTACCTTGTAGCAATCATCACAACTGTGTATGGTAGATAGGCATTGGGTAAGCCTAGTCTTGGTTGGAGGGGAGGTTGTAGTCTCCGCCTGCCCCTCCATGGGTAAGGGTATCCTGTTAAAAAGGATCCAGGAGGAGTGGCTCCTTTCCAATGCCTAGATGGGGGCTAGGGCCATACCACTCCTCACAATGGAGACCATTTGGGAGACACCCCAATTTTACGTAGGTCATAGGGCACCCCCCCACCAGCTTCACCCTTAGAAACACTCCCAGCGGATGGGCAGGAGTAACATATGCAGTTTCTTACCACAATGCCTATGGCCAAACTTCACTTCTCTAACTAATAAAGTTGTGGCCTTATTTGATCCCAAACTAATATCTCGTGTAGTGTCTAGTTATTTACACTTTAGGGAACAGGGTGGTCACGGGGCCTCGATGCACAATAGAAAAAAGAGCCTGTAATTCTGATACCTACACTCAATCTGCTTTCTTCTCTTTGCTGCTTTTGGTCCATGGCTTGCAGTGAAAGCAACACGTGGACATAAATAATGATTGTAATGGCAATGTTTCTCATTCAAAACTGTCCCTCCTGTGTTAACAGAACAGAAGGAACAGCAGCAGATATCTGTCACTTATGCTGACAGCTACGCTCATTATTACTGTATACCTCCTGCCTGGGCCTGACCAGCAATTATTCCCTGCTGGGGAAAACAGAGAAAGAATGAATGTCTAATGTTCATGGGTTTTTTTTGTTTTTGTTTTCTTTCAATCTTCATCTGGCTTATTTTGTCTTCCAGCCAGCAGCAACTTCCAGCAACCATGGGGTTCTGTGCAGTAGATACCTGTCTCCAAGGTGTGAGGGCACTGCCATCAAAGTGCACTCCAGTGGGCCCCCTTCAACATCACAACTCCCTTCTCCTAAAGCAGGCTTACAAGCAAGGGCAGCCATGGTTTTACCTAAATTTGCAGTGACTGGCTGCAAGTTACCTGCCATAGGAATTCCCCCTAATGCCCCAGAAACATAGCTGCACTCCAGGCATTATAGGCACTTTTGAATGGTAGCTTCACAGTTGTCCACAGCTGCCATTTGGTAAGCTGGGACCCAGGCCATGGGCAATGGTGTGCCCAGAGAAAGCATCTGCGATGGTGGGCCCTGTCACAGTTCTAGAACTATGGCAACTGCCCTAGAATGCCAGATCACCAAAAATTCAGTTCACCAAAAATAAATTGCTAGAGCCATGATTCTCAGAGGGGAGGCAGACCTCATCAGTGTGGTCCAAACAACTGCTACAAGGTGTGCAGGCTCCATTTCTCCCTTTGAAGTAGCTGGGAAGATGGCCCTTTTGCCCTTGTGCACCTGATGCACAACACAATTCTTTGTATCAGGGATGCAGGTGGCGCTGTGGTCTAAACCTCTGAGCCTCTTGGGCTTTTCGATCAGAAGATCGACAGTTCATATCTCTGCAATGGGGTGAGCTCCCATTGCTCGGTCCCAGCTCCTGCAAACCTAGCAGTTTGAAAGCACTCCAACGCAAGGAGATAAATAGGTACTGGTGCGGCAGGAAGGTAAACAGCATTTCCATGCACTCTGGTTTCCGTCACGGTGTTCTGTTGTGCCAGAAGTGGTTTAGTCATGCTGGCCATGTAACTTGGAAAGCTATCTGCGGACAAACGCTGGCTCCCCCATCCTGAAAGCAAGATGAGCGCCACAACCCCGTGGTCACTTTTGAATGGACTTAACTGTCCAGGAGGTCATGTACCTTTACCTTTACAATTCTTAGTACAGCTACTCTAGGGTAAGATATCTTAATCTAGGGTAGTTTTATTACCTATGTGGGCAATCAGTCAGCCAATTTTTTTATTGTCTTTTTAGTCTCACAAAGGGTGCCATATTACCCAAGTCCATCACTGACGTGATTGATTTTGGAAAACATCCAATCCACCAGGATTTTCCATCCATATGACTTTCTAATCTTGCACCCCCAGCCTAAAATTAATTTGAGATGTCCCAGTTCCATTGGTGGATTCATAGTGTGGTGGGGTCCAGCCACTCTGAAAGGGACAGGATGTGCTGGGCACAGACATCCATGCTGGATTAATTAAATGATCCAATCATTGTACCAAAGTAGCAACACGATCTATCAATCTATTTAAAAATCTTTCTAAACCACATAGTTGTTGTTGTTGTTGTTTTAAAAAATCTAAGTAGTGTACAAACAATACAAATCAACATGAAAACAATATCACAAAAACAGAAATCCAGTGATATGTTATTCATTATTGTGGATCAGGGGAAAATACACAAAAAATATGTATTTACAAGACATCTAAAGCAAATAATGGATTATGCTTCAGGTATAGCAGAGGGAAAACCATCCCAAAATTTAGCAGGTAACAGCAGAAAATGCCCATTTGGGGATCACCATCCTATGATCTTCTGTAAGGTGTGATGCCATGAATAAAAGTTCAAGAGAAGATCTAAGTCAACAGAGGGACAGACAGTCCTTGAGGTAACGTGGTACCACATTGTTCAGTGCTTTATGTTAGCAACAAGGTCTTGAACAGCCCTCCACTCTCCCTCAACACATGTCCCTGAATTTGGACTAGCAACATTTCTCGTAGGTCTTCCCCACCCATCCCTACTGCTAATCTTGGTATCTCTACCTAGTTATATAAAAAATGCAGGTTACATTTCTGCTCGCTTAAACTGTGTTTCCTTTGCTGTGGAGCAAATACCCACTGCTTCCATTCTGACTCATAATAGCAGTTGCTGATGGTTAACTACTGCTGTTAACTTAATATTCTTGCAGATTCAAACTGAGCCTTTGAATGGAATCTGATAACCCGGTCCTGCTGTGAGTCTGCTGAGGCTCCAGTTTATGTGACGTCTGGGAAGTGGCAAGCTACAATGCACGTGGAAATTAAAGCTCCACTGACACCTTCCTGCTGGGAACATTTGCTAACCCCCCTTAGGACCACTGAACTTCTGATCTGTTCCTTTCTGATCCCATAATAGCCATCTGTTAATAGTTCAAACCATTTCACTGGGAACAAGAGGGTGGTCCTGGGGCTTTCAGAGCAGGTGACAGCAGCATAAGTATGTGCCTCATGCTCTCTGGGGCCCAATAACACCAGAATGCTTTGCAAAACTATTTCTGCAGTGGGACATGGCATAATTATAATGAAAAACACTCCATAGAGCCATCTGGACTTTGCTTTCTAAGCTAATCCATCCTGAACACTCTTTCTGAAGCCGGGAAGGTGGGGATTCCCTAGATTAAATTGAGATAGAACACTTGCCTGATGTTTAAAAATACCTGGTGTTTTGCCATGGCAATAGAACTTAACCAGAAAAGGAAATGCTGTGGGCTCAGGAGGAAGGCACCTCATCATGATGAGGGTCAGGAGATGGAGAGGAAGGCCAACTGCATCATAGTGGTTATGGGAGCCTCCCAACATGATGTTCCCAATCTGGCTGGCTTCTTTGTGCCATGGCCATGATATGGACAGCTCAGTTGGTTGGAGCATGATGCTGATAATGCCAAGGTTGTAGGTTCGATCCCAGTATGGGACAGCTGTATATTCCTGCATTGTAGGGGATTGGACTAGACCAGTGGTTCTCAGCCTCCGGTCCCCAGATGTTTTTGGCCTACAACTCCCATGATCCCTAGCTCACAGGACCAGTGGTCAGGGATGATGGGAGTTGTAGGCCAAAAACATCGGGGACCCAAGGTTGAGAAAGGCTGGACTAGACTATCCTCAGGGTCCCTTCCAACTCTACATTTCTATGATTCTATGTCTGGTTTGCTCCTGACTCCTGCCTGAATTTCAGCTCTGACCACTAACCATTGTCAGGGACTGAGCAGCGGAGGAATAGTGGAGACGGCCTCCCCAGCCTGACCCTTCCAGAGAAAAAGAAGACAGTTCAGAATTACAGCAGAGGGTTGAGGGAGGTCACAGCTCAGAGGCAGATGAGGGGAAAAGCTGGGAAATAATGGGAAAGGAGGAGAAGGAAGCACCAGGAGGGCAACAGCTGACAGATACAGTATCTTTGGAAAACATTCCAGACCTCCCCTCTCTCAGAACCCGGTGAGCCTTGAAAGAAGCAAAGAGCCCTCGGTGCCATCCATAGAGGAGATGATGAAAAATGAGGAAGTGGGAGTAAAAGGGGATGGATAGTCACTCAGGACAACTCCATTATTCCAAAAGGCTGCATTCTAAGCCTCTCTGTGTAAATATTGAATAAAAAGCAGCTGGTAAGAACTTTTCTTTATCTTATCTGTTCCCGGCAACCTGTGGGAGTTGTTTCCTCTGCTGCCTGACAGCCATTGGCACACTGGTAGGATGCACTTATCTGACCTCCCAGCAGGCGAGCCACTGCTGCTTATGAGATGGGGAGGTGAGAGGAGACAGAAAGGCCGGCGTGGTGCAAATGCACTGGCCAACTCAATGCAGCTCTTCTGCATTTGCACCAGACAACCTCCTTGCTGCCTCCCTACTCGCTCCCCAGTGGGCATGAGAAAAACCTACCAGATATCGATCCCCTCAACTGCCTCAGGCTTAGGCTCCAATGTTCATAGGCCTGAATATCCTGGTTGTGCCGCAACTAAAGCAACTTGATTTTAGTTGTCCTTCCTTGCTTTTTCGATTATGATGCTTAAGCAGCAGCCATTAAAATCATTCCAGCCATTTAAACTTCGCTGCCATTCCATTAAGAGAGCATTAACTGAGCTGAGCAGCACTCAAGTATATTGAAGTGCATGCTGTAGTTGTTACCGTGTCAATAGATAAAGCTAGTTCTTTTTGAAACTCTGCATGGGTGCTTAGCAAGAGCAGACTTATGTTATACTTGGCCAGGCCAGGCCAGAGGCAGTGCGTAGTATCCATACACTCCAACGTGTGTGTGTGGATAGGGATACATACATACTTTTCTTTGTATATCTGAACATGAGTTTCAGTGCTTGCAGTAAACAGTGCAGACCTTCTTATTAACCTGGATTTATTGGCAGCAATAACATTTAAAGCAGCTGATTACAATGTCCATTTCCTGGAACTGCCCATTGCACAGGAGAGTGGTTAACCTTTTGCTCACAGCAAGAAAGAAAAAGAAGTAAAAACAGACACAGAACGGAATTCACATTTTGAATGAAATTCAAAATTAGTATCCTTTACATCGCTTCCCTTGATTACATTGTTCCCCTTCTTCAAAGTGTTTGTTGATTCCACAAAATCAGAAGTAGGCATTGTACAGGGAAAACGATGCTTTTGATAGGATGCATTGTACAGATTACAATCAAATCTATTTGTTTACATACAAGGTGGTGACTAGCAGGGCTGTGCACCATACCTAAAGTTGTGTCTCATTCATTCCTTATGGGTTTGAGAGGAGAAAAGGAAATCAGAAGACGCTGCAGTTCTGAGGATTCAATAGGCCCATAGGGAATACAAAATACAGCAGTCGTTAAGCCTGGCATATGCACATCAAACAGCCCAAATTTGGAAGTAATATTTAGTGTGTGTGGTGGGGCATAAGGTTAGTATTCCAAATGTAGCTGGTGGAGGCAATGATTTATCAATCTCAGTGAGGTTGTGATTACTTACTTAGGAGTATAGGAAGCTGCACCCTGCCATGTTGGACTATTTGTTCATCTAGCCTAGCATTGACAATGGCTCTCCAGGGTCTTTGACAGAGGTCTTTCACCACATCTGCTCCTGATCATTTTTCTTTTCTTTTGTAATTTTTTAATTTAGTTTTGCATAATAATCATATACAACAAACATAATTCCAAAGAAAAAGCAAAAGGTTCTCTCGAACTTTCAGACCTCCTTCCCTCCCTTCCTCCCTGGGTTCCATTTCTAAATTTTATTCCTGCATCTCTTACTGTAATCTATCCATAGTATCCAAAGTTCATGTTACTTTACGAGTGTTATTGTATTTCTGCTAATGTTTTCAACTGTTTACAGTGGTCTCTAAGATATGTTATAAAACTATTCCAGTCCTTAATTTTTTAAAAATTGGTCTTCCTGATTTCTGATCTTTCCCATCATTTCGGCATAGATCGTCAGCTTGGTCTGCCATTCTTCTCTGATTGGGACTTTGTCTTCTTTCCATCTGCCTGATCATTTTTCATCAGAGATGCCAGGAATTAGAACGTGGGATATACTTCATGAAACGTATGTGCTCTTCCACTGAGCTGTTTAGCATCATTTGTGGATGCCAGGACTGAGAAGTCTTCAGGCTTTCATGGTCCATTTTTGTTATTTAATAGAACCCCAAGTTACACCAGTTGGAACTTGGCTCAAAAGAATGAAATAATTCTTAGCATAAGAGGGTAAAAATAGGACCAGAACTGAACTGAGCTCACAGTTCTTTCACATCCCTGCTTCCCATCCCTGGATACAGTGTTCATTTGTTGAGGCATATTTCTGAACATGCCTTATGCAACCTGAACACCTGACCAAGTAGTCTTTTGTTGGTGTTTTCATTGCTTGGGTTAGTTTCCATGATTATTTCCTCCTATTCCAGATTAAAAGACTCAAAGTGGCGGGTAGTTCCAAGGGTGGAACTGAAACAACAGGGGATTGTTATATGTATAACAACTGTTTGTTTTCTTCTCTGGATCAAGCTTTGTCCGCAGCTAACGATGATTCATATGGGGGAGGATGTCAGTATATGGAAATATCACCGCTGCAGACAGCCAGATTGTTGACATCACATGATGCGCCTATCTGTGGGAAAGAAGAATTTCCCAGGACGTTCACAGGCTGGATAAGTCTTTGTGAAGAGTGTAACTTGAAACCTTCCGACTGCGCATGTTCAGGAAGTTTGTCAGACTTGCTGGAAGAACTGAACAGAAAGGACGTGTTTTTCTCTAGTGCTGTAATGTCAGAAATAAACATCATGTAAATAGATTTCTGACTTATTTTCTTTCCCCTGTGGAAGCAGGAGAGAGGGGTTGTGCATTTTACCCACTCTTGGGAAAATGTCGCCTATCACAATCTCCCTGGTCTGTCTGGATATCAGCCAGAGGAGGTTACCGGTATGCAAGCTCCGAGGACAGTAAGAGGGGCCAGCCTCTGTGGAGGGGGCTTGCAAACCAACACTCCCTATATATGGTTTTTGGGAGAAAGTAAGGAGGTAAATTGAACGCTACAATTTCCAACAAAGGGTCCAATAAGGTGCATGTGTGCATCAACATGCATGCACCAACATTATGGACTGGAAGAAAATTCTCAGGAGATTTCCTTCCCAATATGTTTTTAGGAGAGCTCATGAATACCAAGCCAATTCTTGTTTAAGCCAGGGAAGTTTGCCCATCAGTATATTTGAGGGAAGAAAGAGGGATGGTGGGTAGCACCATCTGAAGTGTGAGGCAGGTGCTAAATTGATGAATGTTGTCCAAGAATGAAACACTCTTTTTAGAAATATAGAGGTAGCCGTATCCCTAGAGTTCTCACAATGTTTTTGCAAGCCATCATTTTTCAAAAAATAAACTATTAGTTACTTATTAGCATTTACTAAGCAATTTTCAAAAATTCTTTTTAATCTCCCCCCATTTTTAATTTGCAATTGTAAGAAAAAAGAAAGGAAAAACAAACACAAGCAATAATAAGAACAAAATAGCAACAAAAAAATCTATTGCCAGCTGACATTGACAATAAGAATATTGCACCAATTATGATTTAAACATATACATTAATATAAGCATTCCAATTAGGTGTTTAAATGCAATTGGTGATTATAAGCCATACATTCAAATGTAGAAAGGGTGGTGAGATCTTCAAACTACTGAATGATGGATTTATGTCCTTCCAGCTTTGCTGTGTAAGTCTCTTAGCCACCACAAAGGCTTGCAGAACCCATTTTTGTTGTCCTTTTCTTTGTCCTCCATACCACAAGAATATAATTTAAGAGTACGTAAACATCCACAAATATAAAGGATTTCTCCCAAGACCAAATTGATACAAGAAATAATTTCTGACCAAAAAGAAAACACAACAGGACATCCCCCTTACCGAGCAAATTTAATAATGCTTTGATATTGGGTATACAACCAAAATTGCCCTTGTTCATGGATGGCTGAATCTGTCAATTTCAGTTTCTATGCATCAATTTCAGTTTCTCCCCCTTTTCATCTTTTTCCAGTCTTAAGTTCAGTTTGCCCCATTTCCACATCAGTATACTTTTGTGCATATAGCTCCTAAAATACACATTTTGCCTAATGTACATTTTTTTTGTTACCAGTCTTCCCATATGCAATGTATTTTTTTTTTTTTTGTATGCTACTTCCCCAAATATATTCATTTTCATACATATTAACGTAACTTTGAAGTATAGCTGCATTTTGGTCCTTGTATTGGTCCATGAAGTGTGGATTTGGCACTTTTACATAAAAATGAGAACTCATTTCCCACAGTATCCCAAGTTGCAACCATCCTGTCCTTTCTGAAGAGCAGGCTGCTCCCTGCAATCAGGAATGTCTGAAAGCAATATATTTTAGAATCACTTGGAAACTCTTTCTTGCTTCCAGTTTTCACTACTTATCAGAGCTAACACCCCCTGGGCTGTAAGGAGAATCTCATCCATACATTTCTAAACCCTGGTTGCTTTCCTCTCCAAGAAAATACATTGAAATTAACAGAAGTATTGCCTGATAGCTTGGCGATGTGCTGATAAATAATATCAGGCAGTTTCATCAGATGCACTTGCAACCCTACAAGGAAAGGTGGGGAAGGGCCAAGAACACCAATGAAGCAGAACAAGATTATAGATCAATTTCCAGAGTACGGGAGAAATCTTTCCTTCTTTGGACAGATTGCTTGCCGAGGATCATTAACCATTTAGGACATACCTTCTTTCTCTCTCCCCCACCTACACCGCACTGTAATTACTATCCAGCTAAGCAGTATGAAAATGAAACCCCATTATGACAAAGTAGTATCCCATTTGTTTTCAGAAACTAAACCTTCAAGGCTGACTAGAACAAAGAGGTACTTTGTTGAAGTTTAATGCACTTGGTTTGAAGAGAATAGAAGGGTTGGGGGAAACAGCAAGGGAAAAAGAAGTTTCTATTGTACTTGCTTTTCTGAATTATTCCAGGATGGAACTTCCTCTATGTTTACTAGCAGTGGCATGCGGTGAGTGGAAGCTTCTGCCCTGGCTGGAGAGGGAGACACGATGCTCACATGCATGACCTCAGCCCTCCCTATCACTCTCGCAAGCTGGCACCTCTAGACCTAACTGTTCCCTTACAGAAAAATTCATTGCATGCCACTGTTTACTAGGTTTGTAATCTTCACATGTTTGTGGAGTTTGCATGCACCAGAGTGCTTCTCCATGGATGTTGCCCTGATGCTGCCAGGCTAGGCTCAAGGTCCAACAGTCAAGAAGGCTGTTACTGTAGAGGAAAGCAAGGGGCAGATGGGGATCATCAACCTGGGAAGGTAGCCCATCTGGGAGAAGGAAAATTCTGATGCAACACAGAATGGAGGTTAGTTAGAAGAAGGTTCTCAAACGCTCTGTTCTGACTGGGTATGCACTTGAGATATCCACTTAGGATGGAAGTGCAGTGGTGGATGTCTTGACATACATTGCAATGAGCTTTCTGTTCTGTCATTCTGTTGCCACCCATTGAATCCTCTACAATATCATTTTCCGCCCCCTTACACTTTTGCTGCACTTTCCAATGTTTGTGACAGGCAGCAGAATAAAATTGACAGGATGCTTGATTTTCCAGAGTGTTAGGACAAAAGGCTCTTGTAAAATCAGTCTTTAGGTCTGTTGTATACAACAGAGAACATAGTGTTGTCTGACGAGCAGCACAGCTCTAGGAGGCTAGCACAGCTCTATAGGAGAGGGGAATATTATTTGAGGGCTGAGTGAGGAAGAGTGATGGCAAAGAGTTGGACTAATTCTTTAAGACCCTTGTCCCTCATCAAACTCCAGCTCCTCAAGCTCCTTTATTCTTAAGCTGACAAACCTCTCCAAGACAGCTCCATGGGGCTCATGACAAGTCTAGGTCTAGAGCCGAATTCCAAACTTAGTTTCTTAAAAATGCCACTGAAGTAACTGGGCTCTTATTCTGCACAGGTAAGGCATTTAGGAAAGCAAATCTCCCAGTATCACATGTACTACCAGCCCTGTGGATGTCACCACATATCTTCTTGGGTACTTTTCCCCACTACTCCTTTTCAAACAGCCATTAATTCTTCCAATCTGCATTCATGGATTAAATCCCCAGCCACACAATAAAATTGAATCTTAGCTATTTTTGGCACTATATTGCACTGGATTTATGTCAAGGTAGCTAGAGCAGACACTTTGTCAAAATGTTCTCTCAACTCCCAGAGGCATAGAAATACTATTTCTTGAATCTTCCAGACCTGGAATAACAAAGAAAAATCCTTCAAAATGTCCTTTAGCATCTGATGGTGTCACCATATGGTTGGGCTGAGACCTGGGAGCACTGGATTCAACCCTTTCTTGACCATTGGCTCACAACCTCAGTTTTCAGAAACAGGAACCAGCTTGTCAGATTGATGTCATGACGGATGAGATCATGTCTTTGTATGTCTGAAAAACTGTCATGCAGACTTGTTCTCTGCTACTTCAGAGAACAGTAGTAGAATTAATGTGAAGAAGCAGATTTCAGAAAACAATATGAGATGCTTTCTAATGGCATGGTTTCTTCAATAGTGGAACAGAATGTCTTTTGGGTGTGGAGTTGGCTCTCCTTTGCTGATATTTATGCAGAATCTCAGGCTGGACATCCATTTGTCAGTATATAATAGATGCATTCAGCACTGCAGATCATGCATTGAGCAGGCAATTGGACTTAGATGGTCCCCAAATTGTACAAGCATGATTGCATAATCCTCTTTATACTTCCTTGAGAGTATCCATCATTTAACTCGGTATCACTGACTTTGCCATCAAATAGCTATGGAAATTATTCTTAACACTCTCCTTTATTCAGTGTTGCTAGATTTTCCAACAGGAAATGATGACACAACTGCCATATTGAATCCTGTAGGCAATGTAATAAAAACTTCCATATAAAGGTTAACTTTTCATGTTGGCTGTCTGACAGCAGCAGATCCACATACCCACATTCTCTTCATCTGTATTAATTTTACAAGCAATGCAATTAAGGAAGTGGTACTATCTCTTCAGAGGGAAGAAAAAAACCCAGTATACTGTAATGCTGTAAAAGACAGGAACTATGACAGGCAATCATTTACACCCTGAAACATGAGCATTATTATACTTTGTCTGATGGTTTAGTGGAACTGTTGACCCACTTCCTTGTGTCTTTATTTGATCTTCCATAATGTCTAAATGGCCCATTTTTCTCCATGATTTCCCCTGGCAGCTAATACCCCAGCAGAAATCTCTGCTACTAGTTTCATATAACTTCCCCCCATTGCCACATTGAGATGCTGTTAGTCAGACCTTCTCTAGAGTACCGTGTCCAGTCTGAGGTGCTACACTTTACAATGATATCAACAAATTGGAATGGGTTCAGAGGGGGGAAGTGGTAGAGCAAACAAGTCCTAGTGGGAGGAGGTTGAAATAAAAGGCTATGTATTACCTGGAAGAGCGAGAGCGAGAGAGAGAGAGAGAGAGAGAGAGAGAGAGAGAGAGAGAAGGGAGACATGATAGCACTCTTCAAATACTTGAAGGACTGTCTCACACAGAGTGAAAAAGGCTTGCTCTCTGAAGCCCCAGAAGACAGGGCAAGTTAAGTTACAGAAGGGTACATTTTGGCTGAATATCAGGAGACATTCCTTGTTGGCCACAGCAATTTGATGGTGGAAGCCATGTTCTAGAAGGGAGTGGGCAGGCTTGCTCTTGCTGGAGATCAGTGAGCTGGAGAGCCATTGATTGGGAATGCAGTCCCTCTGAACTTCTGCAACAAGCATGGAGCCGGCCAAACTAGTCTATCAGCTGGCTTCCCATGCTATGATTTAGGGATTCTAATCTGCTTGTTTTTCTGTACTCCAGAGAACGAAATAGGCAGAGGGAAGAAACAGAAGTTCAAAGGTACAAGGCACACCCTCATTCGAAAACAAATTCTCAGAAAGCATATCAGAAAAAGCACATTTTCTGAGAGATTTTGGCTCAGCTGAGGAGCAAGAACTAAGAAAACAGTCACCCAAAATTCTGCCCCCTATTCAGGGAAAGCAACATTGCCCTAGATATTTTCCATTTGGAGAAGAATTCCCCACCAGTTGCTTTTATCAAACATCCTCTTATCTGCATTTTCCCAGCTAATATCTTTTTTGAGCAATTTTGTCAAATTGCCATCACATCATTCTCATTTGATCTCTTTTATGATCCACAAATATCAAAGAGCAAACAATACAAACTCTAAAAGATCAGAGGAGTTTTAAACAGAAGGCAATCAACTAGATGAAATTGTCACCAGGTAATATTTTGGAATATATCTGAAGGGAGATTACAGATGTGTTTGTTTTCTATAAAGCACGATGTTTTCTCTCAGGGAAACAACATTTGTTCCCTTTCCTCCTTTTGATATTTGCATTTAATTAAATTTCATTACTTGAAATATTGATTTGATTTCAGTATTTTACAGCATTATTTGTCCTTCAATAATATTTGACAGCTTCCTGTTTGCTGTGATGCATTCACATGTATATGACAGTATTTGATGAGGGTGGTGAACATTGATTAATTAATCACCTTGTAAACCAGGATCTCAAGACAATTTACATATAAAATAATTAAAAATAGTTAAAAGCAGAAAAGCAGCAAGTACATTTAAAACAAGCCTAAAACCCTAACAGCCAAACACTCATAGTAAAGACCCATTTATCCAGCTGGGACAGAGTATTGGAATAAAAATGTCTTCAGTTGTTTGCAGAAAGTGCAGATGGTGGCCAGCTGTCATATATTGACAGGAATGCAAATGCTGGAAACAAGGGGAGCCCTGCTAAAAGCCCTGCTCTGAATTACTCTCTTGCAGACCACCGTGATCTGTTGGGCATATAAGGACTAAGGTGTTCTTTCAAGTAACCTGGTCCTGATAAATGTTATAATCTTTAATATATGACTATGTTTTCTTGGGTCACCTGGAAGTATTATACTGTCCATTAAGAGAATGGATCAAATAGGAAGAAAAACCTTTCCATTCCATCTAAAGCTGTTTTCATGGCTGACACAAAAGTGCTTTTTGCAGTTAGGCGGTCAGTCATGCAAAATGTAGATACTACATGGGGAAGAATGAACATTCAGTTTTAAAATGGCCCCCTTCCATCATGTGTCCTTCCACAGAGTGTTTGTTGTGGGGGAGGAAGGGAAAGGAGAATGTTAGCCGCTTTGAGACTCCTTCAGGTAGTGATAAAGCGGGATATCAAATCCAAACTCCTCCTCCTCCTCCTCCTCCTCCTCTTCTCCTTCTTCTTCTTCTTCTTCACCTCATTCACTCATGTCACACATGAACACCTCAGAGAGGCTCCAAGGCATTTTTTGTGTTGTGTGATAATGGTCTAAAGACCTTTTCCTTTAGGAGTCACCCTGTGGGTTGCTAGCTGTAACTGAAACAAAATTCTCAAAATTCTCCTCTATGGTTGTTGTTTTTTTTAATGTCAAATATTGACTGACAGATTCCTGAGTATTCCGCTCTTCTCCGAAGATCCACTGAATATTTGATATGTGTAGTTGATGATATTTGATTTCAATATTTGACATTATTAATATTTGCCATGTAATAGTATTTAGTATTTGACCACTACTTGATGGCTGTTATGCAACAGTAGTTCATATTTGACAGAATTTGATAATGCTACAATATTTAATATTTGACCCAACCCTCTAGAAATGAATCTGTGTAGGCTCCATCCCAGCAGTTCATACCGCGGAGGGAATGCTGTACTGTGTGAATGTCTTCGTAGGCCTTGAGAAATAGTGATATAGGCAGATTTAATATTTCATATAGCCATAGAATTGTACAGTTGGAAGGGACCCTACTGGGTCATCTAGTCTAACTCCCCTGCAATGCAGGAATCTCAGCTAAAGCATCCATAACAAATGACCATCCAACCTCTGCTTAAAATCCTCCAATGAAGAAGAGTTGAATAACTCTGAGATGTTGAGTTTCAAATACCTTATGAGCTTCTGCATTCTTTGTGTGAGTGGGGGTCAGTTTGTGAGCTGCTCCCTGTCAGGAACCATGCTGAGAAGGGCTGCACTGAGAAGGAATGGTGGGAGCCTTCCCTCCACCTGCTCCTGATTAGAATCCTGAATCTTCCCAGGAGCAGGAGGACAGTATAGATTTGGAACAGTGGTTTGCAGACGGACATAGTTCAGAAGGCAGAAGCAGGGAAGTACTGGATGGGGAACAACTAGGAGGGAAAGCACTGGGGGAGAGAGAGTTAACAGACTCGCTTTCTCTGGAAAGTGTTCATCCACTCAGCCCAAGGTCAAGAAGAGCAGATAAGGTGGCGTCACAGAAAGCACAGTGGTTACGAACTAGGGAGTGGGTGACTAGGGAGGAAGTGGGTGGAACCCTTAATTGGGAGCACCTTCATTCCTATGAATGGATTCTTTGTTCTCTCACTGTGATCATTAAAGTCTCTAACTGGTAAAAAGACTCCTTTATCTTTGTTCTGCTTATCTACTGCCAAGAGAGGAGGAAGTCTGAAATCTGACACTTCCTAACACTGGCATGGGATAGAATTGCCTCAGCTTTATTTGCCAATTGGAGCTCAATACAATGTCTCATAGAACTCAATGTGGGACATTGAGAATGAGCCTGCCCTAGTTTCCATCCTTGGGCTCCATATCTTCCCCAAGCTAGAGCGTGACAACAGGGCACAACCTGCTCATCCCTACCCACTGCACAGAACAGCTGGCCAGCAAGCTTAACTGTTTTCGTCTTTGGATTTATTCATTGAAGCAGCCCTCTTGAAAAGAGCTAGTGACTGGAAGACATCTGGATTCACTGTGAAAGGATGGTGAGCTAAAACATGGGACGCAGCCTTATCTGAACGATTGGCATATCAGTTTGATGCACTTAGAGGGGCAGCTAAATGGAAGGGATAACTTTGAGTGCATCTGGAGACCCATTCTGTTTTATGTAAATAGAGATGGAGTTCTGTTCTATCCAACAATGACCCAGATCACTTTATGGAGAGGACACCTGCATATTCCACCCTCCCCCTTCACCCTAAGCATAAAAGATAAAGGCTTGCGGTGCTCATCTTGCTTTACTGGCCGAGGGAGCCGGCATACAGCTTCTGGGTCATGTGGCCAGCATGACTAAGCTGCTTCTGGCAAACCAGAGCAGCACACGGAAATGCCGTTTACCTTCCCGCCGGAGCGGTACCTATTTATCTACTTGCACTTTGACGTGCTTTCGAACTGCTAGGTTGGCAGGAACAGGGACCAAGCAACAGAAGCTCACCCTGTCGCAGGCATACCCAAGTGAAAAGAAGCATCCACGTACCAGTCTGGTTTTTGCAATGATTTTGTGTATTATAAAGGAAATATATGTCAATTCTTTGTGCTTCATTGATTCTTGTGTCATCACGTTTTTCTTGCTTTGTTCAAAATCTGATAAAAGAAGTTTTTTAAAAGGTTTGTTGCAAGCCCATTGACATGTGAAGCTATATAGAAAGGTCTTTCCTCAACCAAAGTCTGTTGGGCATTAATAAGCATTTCCCTTTTTTCTTATGCCAGTTGCCAGTTATCCACATCACAGTTATGATTGTGTTGGATGCAGTTCTCTCTTTCCCCCTCCCCCTGTTTGCTAGGCTCATGCATCGTAAACTAAGCTCATGCAAGCCCCACAGCTCATTGTTAATATGTATTGTACCAGAAAATAAATAGACATTATTGACAGAGAATAAACCTGTCGCATGTATTCAGGGACTATGGGAAGGAGAACACAGAACCTTTCTGATTTACAGGATGTTGACTGTATCTAAAATTTAATCAAGAAAACGTTTGTACTGAGGCAGAAAATGGCCTGTCAAGTGCTGTTTGATGACTTCTTAATTAAAAAACAATTATAAATCTTGGCATGAAAGGCGGGGCTAGCTCATTAAGAAACCTGGAGAAGATTAAATAGCCATAAAAAGCAGTCTTGAAGAAAGTTAAGATACCCTCACAAGACATTAAAATTCAATTGAAAAGCATATCTGATAAATACAGCATAAATGCTAGATTTTCAGAGCCAAATTTATTATCAAAACTAAACTTTATCTGATCTGGAATAAGCTTAGCAGTGATTTGCCTTAACCTTTCCCCAGTCTCCTCAGCTCAACTGGGAGCAATTTTTTCCATAATCACCCAAAATTATTATTTCTGGGGATTTTTTTAAAAAAGAAAAAAGAAATCAAACCCTCAGTAAGGCCTAGTTGAGTATATATTTTGTAATAAATACTTTGTCCATACAAGAAATTCCAGTCATTCCTGAGCTTGCACACATAATGACCTCAGTGGAGGGAATATTAGTTATGCCTAAGACCCAATGGCATATGTAAATCAGGTGTACAACTGATCTAAATGGAACATAAGCCCCAATAACTTAAGCATGACTACAGCTGGGCTCAGGAATGGGTGGCCCATGTGAGTTTCACATGTATTCATAAGTCTGTTCTGTCTTGTTTCCACATCAACTGCATTAAAAGAAAAAAGAGAAAAAAGAATTCACAGAATTCATGCCATTTTTGGTATTTTTTTCTGTAAAATGTGCATACTGTATTTACATATGTTGTACCCTAAGACACACATTTTTGTATGCACAGCATTCTAAAATAGTCAATTTCTACATGTTGTATTCTAAAATAATTGTTTTTATATGCATTTCAGTATTATTTTTGGGCAGAATACTTGATTGCAAAATTCAGACCACTGAGAAAGCATGGTATTTCAATCTGGGTGCAAATCGATCAGCACATTTAAAAAAGCAGACCAGGCAAAATCTTTGGGCAATCCTACCCAGACTTGGGTCAAGGTGAACTTGAATATCACAGATACCAACAACAGCTCTTCCTGAGACTACAATTTCTTCCTAGCTACCACAATCACAAACATTGCTCCCAGCTATATCCATGATCATTGCACACATGCGTCATCAAGCATAAATGGGATGAACAATTGCATTGTGCCAATTTTCACATGCAGAGAACAACTCTGAAAGTGTTCTTGTTGACCTTTCTAATGTTTTTTGAATAGAGAAGGTATACATCAAGATCATACATAAAAATAACTGCTAACGGTCATTTCAACAGCTGTCCATATCCAGATTTGTTCTGTGCATGTTGGCCACACAGTAGAAAGACAAAGAACAAATGTTCCATGCTGTGGGAGGAAGGTTGACCACAGTAGCAAAAACAAACAAACAATTGGATGTAAGGAACAGGACAAAGACCAAGTTTAAACATCTCTTTTGAGTAACAGGTAAAGGTGTTTTGAATAACTGGGGCTCAATCAAGCTGCTTTTCAATCCCATTGATTAAATGGAAGGGATTAAATAGCTAAAAAAAGCTTAACTTTTGGTGAATTCCATTCTTTGTATATTTTGCTTCTTTGTTTTTGTGAAGCCCTGTGAGGAGCTGTCCATTTCTCAAAGGGTTGCTGACTCCTACGGCAAAGGAGAAGCAAGGATTGCCTTGGGGAAGTGCCCTCTGAGTCTGATGAGTTGGGCAAAACCACATCCTCTGAACATAATATAGTTCTGGAGAAAGTGACAATGGCTGCCCAGGCAATCCTTCTCAGTCTCTGGTTGAACCAGAGTTGGGATTGAGGTCAGAGAACATGACAGGGAGCCCATACAACACAGCACCCATATAGCTCCTGGGCAGGAAGCCTGCAGAAAGCACTAACAAAGATGGGTGTAAGACTCAACCAGGAATACCATTTTGTTAAGCACCCAATGGAAGAGGCCAAGACATGCAACAAGCATGTTCCCAGCTAAATAAAAGAAGAGCTATTCATTTTTTAAAAAAATTTGTATAGCATCTTGAATTTTGTTTCCAGGCATGGTGGTGGTGCTTGTTCAGTCATTCATTTGAAGTGTTTATGACTGATTTATTGATTTTTTTGCCCCGAGGCCCCCAAAGCATTATACAAAAGACATAACATAATCATGGATAATGTGGCAGTAAAATCACAAAATCCTAACATATTAACAAACAGAAGCATAGTCAGCAATAATGAAGGCCACAAAAGAAGAAGCAGCAGCAAAGCCTTCAAAAGCCTAAATAACTTATCTCAAAGAAAGAGATCACAGGACCTGATGTGCGTTATTATTATTATTATTATTATTATTATTACTATTATTACTATTACTGCTACTGCTATTTTCAAAGCAATTACACCCCAGACTGGGCAACATTTTAAGATAAACTCTAGCATTTGAAATCTACAAAGGCATGTTATCTTGGATAAGTATGCCAAAATAAATAGGTGTTGAGAGAAGATGTAAAACAAGATTGCAAGGGGAATGATGTGTGGTGATCATTCCACGCAAGCAGAAATGGCTAAAATTAGCAAGAAGACTGGAAGCCTTATATGTGTGCAACATACCAATCTAAGAGCATTTGGAAAGTTGAAACATTGATCCAAACCCCATCTGCTTTTGTCATTCCTTTTTCTGCTGTTTTCTGAAACAAGATGAAATGTAACGGAAGAGACATCCTGTAACAGAGCCTGGATTTTTCCGGCTTCTATCAGAGCTGCAAGTGTGGATCAAAAAGACTTATCTCAGGTTATCACTTTCCTTTGATTGCAAGTGTTGGAGGACCTGAGTCTTGACTGCCACTTATTTCTATGGTTACCCGCAGAGACTTGATCTTTAAGGAAGGCTTCGTTATATAGGTTGACACTTCTGAATCTTTTTTTATTTCTGACCCTCTCCAATTTTGCTGAGCTCCTTTGCTTCCTGTTCAGATCCACAGAAGGTGAGGAGGTGGACAAGAAAGCCAAAATCAGCACCCCAGCAGACAGTCAAGGGAGGCACCAGTGAACTATCATGATCTCAAGATCAGTTGCCCATATCTCCTGTTTATCCAATTCACTGTGACGGGATTCGTTCATCCATCCATTTGTTCCACTGTGCCAGTAGTATAATATTAATGTAGCATCTTAGTAAAGAATAAAGACAAAGCAATGTTCATGGAATGGCATGATTTCTGAGCTGCAAAAAACTCCTTTTCAGGCTGAATGTTAAAAGGAAATTAAATGGTGTGGTAGGAGGATGTCTGAGAGAGAGAGGGCACCGTGTTAAGCCTTGCTTGCAAACTGTTTCAGTCTTAAAGATGGGGGAAGCCCTTGCAGTCTAATTAGGTTAGACAACCGTGACCCGTGCAAAAGATCAAAGGCGTGCTGGGACAGTGAGGCAATTGGAGAACCGCTTTTTAGAAATACAGTTCATCAGTATAATTAGTCAGACTTGTCTCTAACGCTAACTGGAATGGATTCACAATTTTGTAAGAGAACAGGAGTAAGTTAAAAAAACACCAGGTAGCCCTTATACTAGCAGAACTGAAGATTAAGGCATCCTTTCCTGGGAGAAGGCACATTTGCAATGGATCCTCTGAGATTCCACTACGGGGGCACCAACTGCAGGGGGCTGAGCCCTTTTGGGGCCCTATGTTTTTCGGGTTGCCCCCCCATGAATGCCCCCCATGTTTGAAAAGTGTAGAGGCTCCTTCTCCTCCTCCTCCTGCCGCAGAGGGGAAGGTGGGTTGAAGCAGCCTCCTGTTGATGTTAGCATGAAGAGGAGGCAGAGGAGGAGTCACCAGCCATTGAAATCACATGGCTGTCATGTTCTGCTCTGCTCCTGGCTCCTCCCAATGTCCTGGCATTACATGTGCAACATCAGGACATTAGGATGTTGGGATGTCACCTGTGAGACACTGGTCTCCACCTCCAATCGTTCTCATAAGCTGGCACCTCTCTTCCGCTACATCCAGGGTGGGAATCAGGGGCCCTCCAGGTATTCTGGACTACAACATCCTTGACCTTTGGTTATGTGGACTAGGGCTGATGGGAGCTGGAGTCCAGCAACATAAGGATGGTCACAGGTTCCCGTCCCCTGTTTTTGAAATGCATGTGACTTCAAGCCTGGTCATGGCACTGGAACTGCCTTGCTTGCTCTGATTGACATTGGGATGGTGAATAAAAAGCTTTATAAGGACATTATAAAGGACATGTGATTTGGGCCCAGGCTACCTGAAAGTTCATATTTTAATATGCAAACGTGCCTGAGTGCTAACCTGCTCTTGGCCCCATCAACATCAGCAAGGGATACTCCCATATTATGACATTCCCTTCCAAGAAGACTGGCTCCCGGTTTGATATCCTTCCTCTGGCAGGCTGAGGCCTTCTTGTCCAGACAGGCCTTTGAAAATTAAGGTGCAGGTGATGCTGATCACTGGACTGCTGGTTTAAATTTAATTTAATTGCTGGTTTAAAATGTGTTTGGATTTATTTCATACTGCAAAAATGTCCCAGAAAGAACGACGGCCATTTGGGGTGCTGTGATCTTGCATGATTTTGTGCTGTTATCCCTGCTGAAAGCCATGATTGTGCCTTGCCTGAAAAAGCACTTTTTGGGGGGGCAGGGCAGAATTGTGAAAGAAAATTGCATGACATCACAGCTCCCCAAATGGCCACTGTGCTGTCATGAGGAAAAAAACAGGAAGATGGCACCCTGGAAAATGATGTTCTGGATTTTGCTGTCCAGGTGTTGGAGGGTATGGTATTTTAATTATTGCTTTTAAGCTAGGTTGATTTTATTACCTTGTACTGTATAATTTTGTTTTTCAACATTGTAAGCTGCCTTGAATCCCACTTTGGGAGAAAGGTGAGATATAACTATATTAAAGAAGCAAGTAATTCTTTTTAACCATCTCTGTCAAATCTAAAAGTATAAAATATGGCATGATGTGCTGTTGTTTACAAAAGGTTTTTTCTGTGTTTGTTAAATACCAACAATAATAAATTCCCTCCTGTATTTGAAATAATTTCTCTTTTATCACTGAATCTTATGCACAGTTAGTTGGGAGTAAGCCTGACTAAACTCACTAGTACTACATCCAGGCAAGCATGTATAGGATCAGGATAATTCATGAATGGTGTTATTTGGTGGGCTGCTGTCACTCATATGAAACTGCCTTGGCCTTGAATTTTTCCTTTGGCACTCTGCTCTCTAGCACACCATTAATAGATATCAGGCTGGTGGATCTCAGGTAAAAGGCCTTTTTGGTGGTGGCCTCTTAGCTACGAAATCCCCTCAGCTTGGAGGGGTGAAAGCCCTTTCATTGGTTTCTTTTAAGTGGGCATCAAAAACATGTTTATTCCACTCTACTCCATAATGAGATTTTTTACTGGCTTGAGCCTCCTGCTGTTTCAGTTGCTATATCTTAGTTTTTAACTCTTTGGATATTGTTCATTTGTTGTAAAGCTCTCACAAAAAGGTAGATATGGATTTATTAAATGAAGCAATGTTAGCAACTACATTTAAATTCCATGTTTGTGAACCAAATGAAGAGTCGCATTGATCAGAATGTGCATCCACTTTGAAAGTGATTGTCTTTCCTTCTCTTTAGAGCATTAACAGCATCCACAATAGATGTAGTACAGACAGGGGTGGGGGATTTATTCGCAGCACTGCAAAAAAAAAAAAAAAAAAAAACCAAACAGAATTTGGAGAGTAAATGAACTTCACTAAAATAAAAATGCCCTCAAGCCACTGTTGTGGAGGGGGTTCAGAATAGTGCTTTTTTTCTGGGGGGCCACAGGGCTACGCATACCCCTAAACATTTTGTGAATCTTAGTTTGGCCTCATTGGGGGGCTGTATTTCAATATGAGTAGGAAAATGGGAAATATTTTTTAAGAAAAAAAAGTTGGTTCAGATTAAAATACCCTGTCAACATAGCAAACTATCTACTAGTATTCCACCTTTCTGCTTAAAAGTAGAGATGGGCAAATTTCCTCATTTTCAGATCCATCATACTGTTTTGTTGCTCTTGGGTGTATATTGTAGCCATCGAAAGAATCTGGCAGATCCACATCCCTGTGCTATGCTGATACTTTGTGGATGGACATTGATAAGTGGCATTGTGGGTTTATGGTGATGTAGACCTAGGTCTAGTAGACTGACCTGCTACAGCTCTACTGTCATAGAGGTAGGGGGACACCTCCATTCCATGGGGACAGAAATAGTTCATGCCATGCCTGAGTCAAGAGGCACAGGCTAATGATTTCTATGGACATAGGAGAATTCTGACAAAAATTAAAAGAGCAGTAGAAAATGCCAGTGTTTGCTTATTTGTCCCATATCCACAACAGAAATCAATCCAGCTAATATGATTAGCTGGATGTTACTGAGCTTTCTCCAGATGCTCCAGATTCCAAAACTGAGAGCCAATTACTTTCAACTTTCAGTGTCATCCTTATAAAAACAAATAAAAAGACGGTTACATTGATCCATTTGGTGTGAGACCAGCTCTGTCTATCATCCTAGATCGGAAGACGACAAAGACAAATTTTGTAGAGACCACGGAGAAGACCTACAAAAAGAACTATCTCCGGAACCAAAAGACCTTTCGAAAGAAGGGATACCACCGACGGATGAGGAACAGGCACTAGGTGCAGTAGGAGGAGAACTAAAACAATAACATCATGGCCCTGCAACTTTTAACATGGAACTGTCGGGGTTTGAATTCCCCTCAGAAGAGGAAGTCAGTATTTCATATATTAAAAAAGGAACAATTGGACCTAATTTGTTTACAAGAAACACACATAACAAGATTACACAGGAAATTGTTGATAAATAAAAGACTTGGTCAGGAATTTATTTCATCAGATAAAGTTAAAAAGAGAGGGGTTGTGATTTACGCAAAAGACAATTTATTACCAAAATTTGTTTTTAAAGATGACCAAGGAAGATTTGTGGCAATTGAAATTCAAACACAAGGAGAAAAATTTTTGATTGTAGGAGTTTACGCACCAAATGATGGGAAATCTGATTTTTTTAAGAAGTTGCATGAGACCTTGATGGACCATATGGATTACAACATGATTTTGATGGGAGATATGAATGGAGTGGTATCTACTTATATGAACAAGGCACAAAGACAGGTAGTCACCAAAGATGGTAGACTACCGAAAACCTTTTTTGACATGACAGACAACTTGGACTTAGTGGATATTTGGAGAATTAGAAACCCCTTGGCAAAAGAGGGAACCTTCTTTTCTGAAGCCAAAATGACTTGGACAAGAATTGACCAAATTTGGATAACTAGAGGAATGGCACCAAAGACAAGGAAGGTGGAAATCTGCCCAAAAATTTGCTCCGACCATAATGCTGTTAAGATGGAAATGAGACTAACACCAACTGGCTCCTTCAGATGGAAGATGAATGACACCTTATTTAGAGATGAAGAATTTCTCAAGAAGGCCCAAAAAACTCTAAGAGATTACTTCGAGATAAATCTTAGTTCCAACGTGGAGAAAAGAGTAATCTGGGATGCAAGTAAAGCTGTTATGAGAGGGTTCTTAATACAACAGAATGTGATAAAGAAAAAAACTCAAAATGAAAAGAAGGATAAAATTATGAACAAAATGAATGAATGTGAAAAAAGACTGAGAGTAAATCCCAAATCTCAAGAGATTCTGAGAGAGTTAAAGTTATATCAAGTACAATATATGAAAATGATGAATCAGGAAATAGAATGGAAAATCAAACAAATGAGACAAAAGACTTTTGAATCGGCCAATAAATGTGGTAAATTGTTGGCATGGCAAATGAAAAAGAGACAAAAACTAAATACGATTACGAATTTAGAAGTGGAAGGAAGGAATATACAGAACCCTGCAGAGATTAGAAGTTGTTTCCAGAAGTATTTTAAAAGATTATATACTCAAGGGCCAGTGAAAGAAACAGATTTAGACCAATTTTTGAAAACAAATGGACTACAAAAAATATCTCAAGAAAAGAGACTAATTTTGAATGACAGAATAACTGAACAGGAAATAGAAGGTGCCATTCAAAATATGCAACTGGGTAAATCTCCAGGACCAGACGGCTTGACCTCTAGATACTACAGATCTTTAAAAGAATGGTTAATTCAACCATTGAAAGAGGTCTGTAATGAAATTATGGAGGGGAAGAGGGCACCAGAGTCGTGGAAAGAAGCATATATTACACTTGTACCAAAAACAGAGACTGAAAAGACACAACTTAAGAACTACCGCCCTATATCATTACTTAATGTGGATTACAAAATTTTTGCAGATATTTTGGCGAAGAGATTTAAAAAAGTGTTGATGGAAGAGATTCACAAAGACCAAGCGGGCTTTCTCCCAGGAAGACATTTGTCTGACAATTTGAGGAATATAATTGATATCTTGGAAAAATTAGAAGTGAATATAAACACTAAAGCAGTGCTGATATTTGTAGACGCGGAGAAAGCCTTTGACAATATTTCTTGGAATTTTATGAAGAAGAATCTCCAGGGTATGGGGGTAGGCCAAGGTTTTGAGAATGGTATAAGTGCAATTTATTCAGAACAAAAGGCTAAACTAATTGTAAATAATGTTGTGACGGAAGAACTTAAAATTGAAAAAGGGACACGACAAGGTTGCCCAATTTCCCCACTTCTTTTTATTTCGGTCCTGGAGGTTCTGCTGAATATGATTAGAAGGGACCAGATGGTTAAAGGTATACAGGTCGGAATTAAACACTATAAATTGAGAGCATTTGCAGATGACTTAGTATTGACGTTACAGGAGCCAGAATCTAGTACAAAAAGGGTTTTAGAACTGATTCAAGAATTTGGTCAAGTGGCAGGATTTAAATTGAACAAGTCAAAAACCAAGGTTTTAGAGAAAAATTTAACATCGTTTGAAAAAGAGAGGTTTCAGAATGAGACAGGTTTAACAGTGGTTAAGAAAGTTAAATACTTGGGGATTAACATGACAGCAAAAAATGGGAATTTATTTAAAGATAATTATGAAAAATGTTGGTCAGAAGTGAAAAAAGATTTAGAAATTTGGTCAAATTTGAAGCTTTCACTGCTAGGCCGTATTGCTGCGATAAAGATGAATGTATTGCCCAGAATGTTGTTTTTGTTTCAAACTTTGCAGATCGTGGACAAAATGGATTGTTTCAAGAGGTGGCAGAAAGATATTTCTAAGTTTGTCTGGCAGGGCAAGAAACCCAGAATAAAATTTAAAATATTAACGGATGCAAAGGAAAGAGGTGGATTTGCCCTGCCAGACCTTAAACTGTACTATGAATCAGCAGCCTTTTGCTGGTTGAAAGAATGGCTACTTCTTGAAAACACTGACATTTTGGATCTAGAAGGTTTTAATAATGTATTTGGATGGCATGCATATTTATGGTATGATAAGGTCAAAGCACATAAAGCATTTAAAAACCACATTGTCAGGAAAGCGCTGTTTAATGTTTGGATAAGATATAAGGATTTGCTAGAAAATAAAACCCCAAGGTGGCTGTCACCAATGGAAGCGAAAGCCTTGAAAAAGGTCAATATGGAGGTCAAATGGCCGAAATATTGGGAAATTTTGGAACAAGATGGAGATAGACTGAAATTGCAGAGTTTTGAAAAACTAAAAAACAAAGTGCGAGACTGGCTTCATTATTATCAAATAATGGAGGTATTTAAATTGGACAGGAAAATTGGCTTCCAGGTGGAAAGATCTAAATTAGAAACAGAATTGTTAGAACCCAATACTAAGAATTTGTCAAAAATGTATAACCTGCTGCTGAAATGGAATATTCAAGATGAAACGGTAAAATCGGCTATGATTAAATGGGCACAGGACGTTGGTCATAACATTATGTTTGCTGACTGGGAACAGTTATGGACCACAGGTATGAAATTTACGGCATGTAATGCCTTAAGAGATAATATTATGAAAATGATATACAGGTGGTACATAACCCCAGTCAAGCTTGCGAAAATCTATCACTTGCCTGATAACAAATGTAGGAAATGTAAAGAAATTGAAGGTACATTTTTTCACCTTTGGTGGACGTGCCCAAAGATTAAGGCTTTCTGGGAAATGATATATAATGAATTAAAAAAGGTATTTAAGTATACCTTCCCCAAGAAACCAGAGGCCTTTCTCCTGGGCATAGTAGGCCAAATGGTGTTAAAAAAGGATAGAACTTTCTTTATGTATGCAACAACAGCAGCAAGAATACTCATCGCAAAGTATTGGAAGACACAAGAACTTCCCACGCTGGAGGAATGGCAGATGAAACTTATGGACTATATGGAATTGGCGGAAATGACTGGTAGAATCCGTGACCAGGGAGAAGAGTCGATGGAGGAAGACTGGAAGAAATTCAAAGACTATCTTCAGAAACACTGCAAAATTAAGGAATGTTAGAGTGATGTTGGACTGAAAACAAGTGGTTTCCAGCTGTACAGGTTAAAGTTAGGATAGATTAAGATTAAAGATCAAGATTAAAGATGTTTAAAGAAATGGAAATTTGATAATAAAAGGGAAAAAATTAAAGCTATATGACATTAAGATCAAGGATTAGGTTTAAAAAAAAAGTTGAAGTTATATATCTTAACGTTTTATTAAATTAAAGATTGAGATTAAAAAAGTGGAAAAGAAACTGCTGGACAAATAAAGTGGATTGGAATACAAAAGAGGGAGGTATGAGGAAGTCCAGAAAATAAGTAATTTAAAATTGGAAATGGAAAAGAGAGTTTGTTTTTAATTGTTATGTTTTGTGTTTTTATTGTTAAGTTAGGTATTGTTTTTTGTGTGTGTTGTTTTTCTTTTTTGTTTGTTTAAAACCTTAATAAAAAATTATTAAAAAAAAAAGCTCTGTCTATCATCCTGCTGCCTCCCTACTGTTTGCAATTAATTGATAAGTGCCTACCTTGTTATATGACTGCTTTGTTTTCTTCCCAACTGATTTTATTCATTATTTGTTTAGTCCTCATACTTATTAATCAATTTAATAATAATTTTATTAATTACATGCCACCCATCTGACTGGGTTGCCCCAGCCACTCTGGGCGGCTTCCAACAAAATCTATTTAAATAACTTTTTCTCAAAGAAATCAGTACCTTCAGAATTTCTCAAATTGCTGAGGACATTATGGCATCCTTCACCCTCCAAGCATGGCAGGATTGGCAGGTTCCATACTCACTAGTATAATCACAAGTGCCGGAAGATGTTACAGTTAGGGGTGCGCTAAATATTTGGGTGAATCATCCACTGAAAATTGAAGCATGGCTGCTTCAGACAGATTTGGGGTAGGATCTCTCTGAAACACCCTGAACCAACATGGGAACCACTGAAGTGCTTTGGGCTACTTCACATATTGTTGCTTTTTTAATAAAAAAAATCTTCAAGTGTGCTTGCAAAAACTGAAATGGTTTTCCATATAGGTCCAGCTTTACCATGGCTTTCTAGTGACAGTGCTTTGTGGAAGTAATGTATGATCTTGCTCTTGTATGTGCTGTGCTCTTTGTTAGTTACACTACTGAAGTTTTCCTGGAAAAGACTAGACATTCAAGTCCTGTGCCACATGCACACATATCGACTCCTGTCAAATCAGCTCTGCGTCCAGCTTCCCTGTGATGTTTTGCACCAGCTGATCAGAGCACAAGCCTGAAGCTGCCTTTTTTCATTTAACAAAACTCCCTAGCTCCTGTAACCACCACTCAGAAATTTTGCATGTTACTTTAAACCTTAAATACTGTGCAAGGCCCTTGAAATAGTTCAGGACCCAGATCTAGGTTCCTGGTCAGTCCTTAGACCATCTTGGATCAGGCCCCAAATATGACCAGGGAAGGGCATGCACAACCCTGGTGTTTTATTTATGTAATTATTGTTAACTTTGGATGTAAACAGAAGGGGCCTTTGGACCTTCTCCTCCATAGCACATCCCCCCCTTATGTTGGCCCATATTGACATCTGTTTGATAGACTGAGATGTTGATTTTTATTTATTTATTTATTTTGCTAGTGTGCTGCCCGAATTTCCAGCGGCTGTTATGGGGATTGGATTTTTCTTAATGTTATAATGTATTTATATTAGTATAAATTAATAGCACAAGTGGATGGCTTCATCTGCCTCAGCTGCAACAAAATATGTCTGTCCTACATCTGTCTCTACAGCCACAGCAGGCACTGTAACTCTCCAATGGTTTGACTTCACTCCCAAAGGTGCACTGCTCCATTGTCTCCTGAGACAGATGGATGCCACCACCACCAACAATAACAAATATTTTTAAATGTGTTTTAACTCACTTGAAGACCTTAAGATAACAAGCAAGTCTAGTAGTAGTAGTAAGTAGCAGCGCTTTTTTCTAGAAAAATAGGTACAGGTACTCACCTTAAAGTTCTTACAGTAAGTGTCACATTTTTTAACAACAACAAAATGAGGTGCTGGTACTATGTACCCTTGAGTACCCCCTGGGGGGAAGCACTGATAAGTAGTATTAGTAGTGGTAGTATCTGTTGATGTTTTAATGAGGGTTTTATGAATACCTTTGTTGACCTTACTCTCATATGTTGGACACTGCCTTGATATGTTTCTTAGAAGTATGGCATATAAATATGAAAGCAAGCAAGTAAGTAAGTAAGTAAGTAAGTAAATAAATAGCAACAACTCCCTTGAAGACCTTCAAAAGCAGACGGGGATATAAGAACTAAAGATGTTCCTAAGGTATCCTGGACAAAGTGGTTGGATGTTAGCTGGTCTGTCATTGGAAGAAGGAAGCTGGTGGTCCATGTTTCACATATTTGATTAAACACATGATCAGCTATTTGTTTTGCTTTTATACTAAGGTGACCATTTACACATCACAGGAAGGAAGGAAGGAAGGAAGGAAGGAAGGAAGGAAGGAAGGAAGGAAGGAATCACCAAAACAGAGGAGAGAAGAGGCAACTTCAAGGTGCCTGCTCTCCCTTCTTATGGTTCTTAAATAAGACAACCCTTCAAGCAGAGGACTCCTTCAAACAGAGGGATGTCCTCTGTAAATCAGGGCACATGGCCACTCTCTTTGCTACACACTGCCTCAGACATAACTCCAAGCAACTCAGTTTCAATGTAACTAGCAGGGTAAAAGACAATCTGCCTGTAGTCTTTGGGCATCATCTCCAAAGTCTAGATGAAAAACTTCCTGAAGTAGTGAATCATATCTACACCAGGATGCTTGAGTTAGTCTGTTTCCCAGTGAGCTTGCTTCACACCTGATGTCTGAAAGAAAGATTCATGGGCCCACTGAGAACCGGAAAGCAGGGAGGGAGAGAAAGAAAATGCTTTCTGGGCCTGTACAACTCTTTCGAAAATAATAGCTTTGTTCAAGCCAGATGGAGTGGATTTCATGTGCCATTAAATGCCAATCCTCCCTTCTGTCAGAGAGCAAAGCTTCCCAATAATTTTTGCCCATCTAAACTCCTGATGTGCCACTACATCATAAGTCATTGGCAATTCCATTAGAAAGCAAGAGGAATGGAAGATTGGACCCCATCTGCTCCATTCTTTACTCCTCCTTTATGAACCTGTTGACAAATTGCCTTTCTGCAAGTTCCCCCTCCCTAATTTCTGTGGCAGAAATATGGATGTGCCTGTGCTGTATATTAAGTTTGCAGCCATCTTCTTGATTGTAAAGATAGCCCTCTCAATCATAAAACATAGCAAAGGGCAAAGGTTGTGTCTTCCTGGCTAAGCTATCATTTGCTCCTGCAGTTCCTATTTATTCACAGTTTTGACTTTGAATTTCCCCTGAGCTTTCTTAACAGGAATAACTGTATCAATATCCATGGCAACGGTGCTAATTGTGTTCCTAAGATTCTTGCTTTCCAACCTGTAAGAACATAAGGAGAGCCCTGCTGGGTCAGATCTCGTCTAGCACCTTATTCTCACAGTGGCCAACCAGGTGCCGCTGGGAAGCCCACAAACAGGACAAAAGCACAACAGCCACTTCTGATTCCCATTTTCTACTAATTAGAGGTATTCAGATGTCAGCCTGCCAGTGAGATGCCGCTAACAGGTCCCTGAAGGCCTCATCCACCAGCTTCTCTGGCTCTCTCAGCTTTTAATAGCTACCACGAGATGTGGTGATGACCACCAACATGAATGGCTTTAAAAGGGAGTTGGAGAAATTCATGGCACATAAGGGCAATGCATAACTACTGCTCAGGGTGGCTATATACTATCTCCAGTTTCAGAAGCAGTATGTCTCTGAATATCAGTTGCTGGTGATCGCAAGTGGGAGAAGGTTATTGTGTGTATGTCCTGCTCATGTACTTCCCATGAAGAACGCTAGTGGACTAGGGTCCTGCACATGAGCTTTCCAGGGACATCTAGTTGGCCACTCCCTGGACTAGACTGACCTTTGATTTGTTCCTTTGTTTGCCATGTTCTGAGCAAAAAATTTTACCTTGCAGGAGACAATACATCAAATTAGTGCCTGTTCCCCATAGATACACACTGCGTTAAGAATTTTCCTTCTGAACAATATTTTATGGTGGCATGATGTGACATTAGGCAAAGAAGAGCTAGCATAGTCTGCAATTCAGGTTGCTGTCTGACTCCAGGGAAGATTATTAATATACCACTAAAGTCCAATAACCTAGTCATATCAACATGGAACTATGTCTTCATATATATATATATATAGAGAGAGAGAGAGAGAGAAGGACAGAGACCAATCATTCTCATTAGTGAACAAGGACAGAACATGATGTAATGAGCTTGGCGGGATACTGTCAACTCTAATTTCTAAAGCTAATTAAATAAATTCCATTTTCTATTCTGATAGATCACCTTTTGAATTTCATGACCTGATTTCAAAACAATTATTTATCTTCTTTTTTTAATGACAATGTCTTTCCAAGCTTCTCTTTATATTCTTATGTGGATCTTTCATTCAGAGGTTGGAAAAGCAGCACAGAATAGTGCAGATCTGTGACAATTAGGGGAAAATAAAACATGCTGTTTACAAGCATAAAAATAAGATCATAAGAAGAGCCCAGTTGGATCAGGCAAAAATGCCATCTAATCCAGATCACGTTCTCACAGTGTCCAACCAGATGCCTATAGGAAGTCTTAAAGCAGTACCAGTGCCAGGCTAGCCCAAAGAAAGATGCCAACTTCAATTTTCAGAAACAGATTTCTTGCAGAAAAAATGAAAAGCGCAAAACTTGAAACTGCTAAATTTATTTTAAATCACAAGAATAAGTATTACAGCAATCAAATTATCTTTTTCAAATATGAAAGAAAATGTTTCAGCACAGAAATCGTTTTGAATAATCTTGTGAATTGTGATGCTAATATTTAAGTCTCTTAAAAGTTTCAATTTCAGGCACATCAAAATCTCACTGTGTGCCTTTTCCTTTGCAAATTTTGTCACCAATTCCTTCAGATCAAGCGCTGATGTTCAGTTGATATAGTTGCCGAGCCAACTAGTCTTTTTTGCACCATTGTTGGGTGATTGTACGTTTTTATAAGCTTGAGCTTTGAGAAACTGCTTTCACTACTTGTCACTGGCACCGGAAGTATGAGAAGGATCTTTAGAGCAAGAGAAACATTAGGCACATTATCCAGGAGGTTTTTGTTATAGTATGAAGAGAAGTACTCCTTATAGAGTTTGGAAGCCTTCGAACTACAGTTGTACCTTGGTTCTCAAATGCCTTGGTACTCAAACAACTTGGAACCCAAACACTGCAAAGCTGGAAGAAAGTGTTCCGGTTTGTGAACCTTTTTCGGAAGCTGAACATGCTCTGTTTTGAGTGTTACGCTTCCAATTTGAGTGCCACACTTCCGTTTTGAGTGTTAGGCTGAAGTCTGTTTTTGCTATTTATTTTAGCATTTTTGTTTTTGCAGCTTTTTTGTTTTGTTTTTGTGACTGCGTGGAACCCAGTTCAGCTGCTGATTGATTGACTGTGCGACTGCAGTGCATTGTTTATTGCATTCATTTTATGGATCAGTGGTCTCGTTAGATGGTAAAATTCATGTTAAATTGCCATTTTAGGGTTGTTGTTTTTAAAAAAGTCTGGAATGGATTAATCCATTTTTCATTACTTTCTATGGAAAAGCATGCCTTGGTTTTGGAACGCTTTGGTTTTGGAACGGACTTTCGGAACGGATTAACTTCAAGAATCAAGGTACCACTGTATTGCTATAAGTTCACAGCACAGATCTTCAGCATCAATATCTTTGTTTCCATTGTACATCAATGATTTTTCAAAATTCTTGCTGCCAAATAGGGAATTATATTTTTGTAGCTGTTGAAATCTCTCAGCAGTCTGTATGGCCATGTCTAAAACAGCATTGTAGAAACCTACTTTGAATTTCTGCTTTGGATCTTTCAATGCCTGCTGTTTGCTTCTCCTTTTCCTAACTTGTTCTATCTGAAAGTTCGATAGTATTTCTAGCTCCTTTGCAATCTCAGTAGCATCTATCAAAACTTGTTGAAAACCCTTATCACACCTGCAGCCCACAAGGTAATTCTGGGTCACTTGCAATTGGCTTGTAGCTGAATTTAAATCAGCTTCCTTATTTTGTAGTAGCTTGCTTGTAAGATTGACTTCAAAAAGGAAGTTGTACCATGTAACAAAGGATATCACAGACCTGAACTTTAAAATTGCATCAGCAAGGGCCTGAGCTTCAATTCAGGAAGTATTTCCAGGTAAACCTTTTAAGCCTGTGCCATCAAAGATCTCTATTAAAGCATCATATATACTGCCAATATGATGTCTCAGTGGTTTCACAGCATTGATCCAACTCTCTCACCTTGTTTTGCTCAATGACTTAACAGCTTTCCCTAAATCTGGTACATGGCTAGTTAGAATTTGCCAATGCTGAGTCGGTGCAAAAAAATAACATAAAGATATAGATCTGTTGAATGAAACTGAAGAAACTAGTTGCTTCCAGACAACATTTAGCAGCACCATTGGCTACCAAGTTTAAAGCATATGCATTGCAGGGGGGGAAAAGACACATGAGTTTATGTCCAGAACCCTCTTTTGTATGCCATTTCCTTTTCCTTTACTGTTACTCCCATTATCAAAACCTTGACCATGCAGATTCTCAACTGGTAATCCCACTTGCTCAAGCTCCCAAGAAATGTTCTCTCTGACCTCAGGCTCAGAACATCTCATTATCTGATGGTTTGATTACATCAACATAACACAGTAAAATGGTTCTTTGTTCAGTATGACTTATATCAGACATGCAGTGCAGAATAATTAACTAGTATTTGGCTGAGTTTGCATGTGTTAAAATTTTCTGCTTTATAGCAGCTACCAGAAGCTGTATAAGCTCATTTTGGATATATTTTTCTAGGTAGTTAATCCTTGTTTATTGATCTTTAACTCTGTGCTAACATTCATTCATGATAGGATCAAAAAGGGCTAGATATTATACACACTTCAAAAAAAATTATATTCCTAGCAGTGTACAATGTTTCCTAGCAGTGTACAATGTTTCAGTTGTACCACGTAATGCCCGGTTTAGCCTGCCAAGAATTCTGACCAAAGCAATCAACTGTTCCAAGATTTATTGCCAATATTGTTCTTTTTGCCTAATTTTCTGCTGGTTAATATCATCAATTGTTTTTCATTGAGATAAGTGCAATTCAAGTTTTTCCCCCCCCAGGTCTGATGGTTTTCTAAATGGTCAGTATTCATCTCATGTGAAGACAGAATTGCTCCTATGTTCTTTCAGTCTTTTGAACCTGTTTCTTGTAGGGTTGATGCATTTTTTTATTTATTTGTTGAACATTGTATAGCAAATTGTAGGATGTACTGCTGACACTTCCCCTGGGCCTTCCCAGTTTTGTGGAAATTAAAACAGCAGCCCTCAGCTACCATCTAGTGCTGCTTTTTTTTTTTTTTAAGGATATTTATTAAAGTTTCAAAAAATACCAGAAAATACAGAATACAGAAAAAAGAAAAAAAAAATAAAGTTTTTAGGATATAACAAAAAAGTAAAGAATAAAAAGAAACATACAAAATAAAACAGGTAAAAACACGTTAATTTTCCATAACCTATCTTCCTTGCACTTATTTCCCCGGACCTCCTCGTACCTCCCTTTTTTGTATTCCAATTCAATTTGTTAGTTCAGCAAATCCTTACCATTAAGCTTTTACCCATTTGTAAGCCTTTTTTCGTATCTCTTAAAGCATTACAGCTGGAAACCACTTAATTTCTATCCAACATCCTTCTAAAATTCCTTAATTTTACAATATTTCTGTAAATAATCTTTAAATTTCTTCCAGTCTTCTTTCACTGACTCTTCTCCCTGGTCTCGGATTCTGCCAGTCATTTCTGCCAATTCCATGTAGTCAATCACCTTCATCTGCCATTCTTCCAGAGTGGGTAGATCTTGTGTCTTCCAATACTTTGCAATGAGTATTCTTGCTGCTGTTGTGGCATACATAAAAAAAGTTCTATCCTTCTTTGGCACCAATTGGCCGACGATGCCCAGAAGAAAGGCCTCTGGTTTCTTCAGAAAGGTATATTTAAATACCTTTTTTATTTCATTATAAATCATCTCCCAGAAAGCCTTAATCCTTGGGCACGTCCACCAAAGGTGAAAGAATGTGCCTTCAGTTTCTTTACATTTCCAACATTTCTTATCGGGCAAATGATAGATTTTTGCAAGCTTGACTGGGGTCATGTACCACCTGTATATCATTTTCATAATATTCTCTCTTAAGGCATTACATGCCGTAAACTTCATACCTGTGGTCCATAACTGTTCCCAGTCAGCAAACATAATATTGTGTCCAACATCTTGTGCTCATTTAATCATAGCAGATTTCACCGTTTCATCCTGAGTATTCCATTTCAACAGCAAGTTATACATTCTTGACAAATTTTTAGTTTTGGGTTCTAACAGTTCTGTTTCTAATTTTGATTTTTCCACCTGGAAGCCAATTTTCTTATCCAGATTATATGCCTCCATTATCTGGTAATAATGAAGCCAATCTCTCACTTTATTTTTTAATTTCTTGAAACTCTGCAATTTCAATTTGTCTCCTTCTTGTTCCAAAATTTCCCAATATTTCGGCCATTTGGCCTCCATATTGAGCCTTTTCAGAGCTTTCGCTTCCATTGGTGACAACCACCTTGGAGTTTTATTTTCCAATAAATCCTTGTATCTTGTCCAAACATTAAACAGTGCTTTCCTGACAATATGATTTTTAAATGCTTTATGTGCTTTGACCTTTCCATACCATTACCATCTAGTGCTGCTTAGACCACTGGTGCTATCTGCCAGGGAAGGCTAGCCCACCAACAGAGGGCAGTGGCCCACCTCCCCTGTTCAGATATATTCCATTTTCTTTTTTCATTTAAGATGGGAACAACCAAAACGTGTGACCAAAATGTTTGTGAATCTTGATCTCTTTACGGTCTTGCTTAAAACCTTGCTTCTCTCCTAGTATAAGCACATTTGGACAGTAGTTCTGTAAGCCAAACGAGACATATCATCAGAGATGTCAGAAAGGATGTTCACCAGCCAAATTCATTAAAAAGTGGAGTTTATTCATAAATCACTGGAATGTGAAATATCAAGATAACATTCCGCCATATGTATTACTTTCATCACTGATATAATTCTGAGTTGCATTGTTGCTGCTGTCCATAGCAGTTATAAATTTATATTATGTTTTGATTTAAAGATAGGATGGCTTATATATTATGGTGATATATGATTTATATATTTGGATTGTCGTAATTTAACAGGGGGAAACCACCCTTCTTCTTTCATAAGGCAAAAGTACATCCCATTTGCAATGTATTCGTATGTGGGACAGTGCGACACTGAATATCTGACTTCCTCTCTATACAGCTCGTGGCAAATGCTGAAGATGCCTTAGTCTCTTGATAGACAGTGGTACCTCGGGTTACAAACACTTTGGGTTACAGACTCCGCCAACCCAGAAGTAGTACCTTGGGTTAAGAACTTTACCTCAGGATGAGAACAGAAATCACACACTGGCAGCACGGCAGCAGTGGGAGACCCCATTAGCTAAAGTGGTACCTCATGTTAAGAACGGTTTCAGGTTAAGAATGGACCTCCAGAATGAATTAAGTTTGTAACCAGAGGTACCACTGTATACACTTTTAGGACCCAGTCTTTGCCAACCTCTATACAGTGGTACCTCGGGTTACATATGCTTCAGGTTACATACGCTTCAGATTACAGACTCCGCTAACCCAGAAATAGTACCTCAGGTTAAGAACTTTGCTTCAGGATGAGAACAGAAATCGCGTGGTGGCCGCACAGCAGCAGCGGGAGGCCCCATTAGCTAAAGTGGTGCTTCAGGTTAAGAACACTTTCAGGTTAAGAACGGACCTCTGGAACGAATTAAGTACTTAACCCGAGGTACCACTGTACACTGTAGACTACAACTCCCATCTTCTCCAGCCAGTTGGACTACAACAGGAATTGCCCAAAACATCTAGAGGGCATCAGGTTGGTGAAGAATGACACTACAAAAGCTGATGCCAAAATAAATGTCTTTGCTTTTAAAGTTCCACAGTGCTGTTGTTTTTGCTGCTTAACACAGCTTGGTTATTGAACCACCTTAACTAATAAGGATAATTTCCTCTGTCCAATGTTATTTGCCCACCCACCCTTATTGTCTGCCTACCCTGGTTATTCACATGCCTTCATATTTTGCAGTCTCTTGCAGAGATGCCTTTTCAAAGTCACCTCACTCTGTTTTTCTATTTTGTAAACAAATTCATCAGAGTATTGAAGAGGCACATGTTGACTGTCTGCACATCTGGTGTGTGAATGAAAGGAAAGGAAAATATTAAAACTGTCTTCAAATAAAGAAACAACAACAGCAGCAGCCTAGTTATTGCAGGAGGATAAAAGCCCACATGAGCTGTAAACAATGGTGCACCCAAGGTTCACAAAACATCCTGGAAACCTTCCAACAATTTTTCAACAGGCAAAAACAGGGGCATGTCTAATTCATAACATTGCTATTCTTACAATAACTGAGCAATGGTATCCATGTTTATTCAGAAGTAAGTTCCAGAGGTTTTCCCTATAGTACAAGTGTAGAGCAGGGGGTTGGGGAATCTGCTTCAGCCCTGGGACCCACTTTCCCTCAGCTGCAACTTTCCAGGGACTGGCTGCCAGAAGTGGGTGGTGCCACAGGCAGAGGTGGGGGAAGAAACAGATGTGATTCTTAGCTTTGTAGTGTAGGCAGTAGGCTGCATTCCAAACACACAGAATTCATTGGTTTCCACACATACATACAAGCAAGAGGCATCATCACAGTTCACTGAGGATGCCAGGCAGAATTACTGAGGAGAACTGCCAGGGGCAGTTCTGGGGGGCACATTCAGCCCAGTCTAAGGCTGCAGTTCTATTCATGCTCCTAAAAACTAAGCCCCATTGAACTTAATGGGACTGACCTCTGAGTAAACTTGCATAGCACTTTTGGGTAAAGATGATTGTCTGAGTTACTGCTTTACCCTGGTCATGTGTGTGCCCACTCTGTTCTTATGGTTGTAAGTTGTTTTAACTGGTTTTAATATTGAATTCTTATATAATATGTATATTATATGTAACGTCCCCTGGGACCTAATGGTGAAGGGCTGGTAAGATCCAGTGAGCCCTTACAGTAGCAAAGAGACTTATACTTAAAGGCTGGAAGGATGAGCACCGACCACTCCATGTTCTGAAGATCTTACTGTCCTTTCTATACCTGAATAATCATCAGTCTTATTTGGATATCTGTTTGGGCATATGGACTAGGTAAAGGTAAAGGTACCCCTGACCGTTAGGTCCAGTCGCGGACAACTCTGGGGTTGCACGCTCATCTCGCTCTATAGGCCGAGGGAGCCAGCGTTCGTCTGCAGACAGTTTTTCTGGGTCATGTGGCCAGCATGACTAAGCTGCTTCTGGCAAACCAGAGCAGCTCACAGAAGCACCGTTTGGACTACTTATGTTTAAATATGAATTGATAGGTTATTCTTACTGTTAATGTGGGCAGATATAGTTTCTTTCTTATGTATTTCTATTATATTTGTTAATTAAAATTGGAACATCATCATCATTGCACCACTACTGAATGTTCTTCATTCAGAATGTTGGCTATTTGTTTAACCCCTAGATTGGAAGGGAAATGTTCTCAGGATCAACCCCAAAATGGTACCTGGACTGTCAGAGGAGGCAGTATGCTTTTGAATGCCAGTAACTGGGAATCGCAGATGGGAATAGTGCTATTACACTCAAGTCCTGTTTGCAGGTTTCCCATGGACATCTGGTTGGCTACTGTGAGAACAGGATGCTGAACTGAATGAACCTTTGTCCTCATCCAGCAGGGCTCTTCTTATGTTCTTATAAGCGTCCTATTCTAGCAATTCTACCACCTCTGCCACTCTCTTCTCCTAAGGGACCAGCAGTTGACCAGCAATGAATCCAGCAGGAATTGTGACTGCACCTGGAGCCCTTGCAGAGCATCTTCTCCTGCCAAGGATTCTGTGACTCCCTCCACCTGCCTCCTTCTAGCACTCCAAGGTCAATTATTGTTCCTCTGGGCAGGGAGAACTCATGACAAACTCTCAGCATCAAGAGAGTTGGGGAGTTTGCTTCAAGGATGCTTGCAATTACCTAAGCTTTTGTGAGTGCCGCAGTTTGAGAGTTTGCAACATGCTTGAAACCACCCCAAAGAAAGTTTAATCTCACAATGGATCTGGCAGAATAGCTAAAGCTTGAAGGCATCTAACATGCTTCCAGAGGAGTCGCTGCGTTAGTCTGTTGCAACAAAAATGACAAAAGGTCTTGTGGCACCATAAAGACTTCACAGATTTATTGCACATCTGATGAAGTGGGCTCCAGTCCACAGAAGCTTCTGCCACAGTAAATCTTAAGAGTCGAAAGACACTCTTTGTTATTTTTACATTCAGCGGCTTTTGCAATCTTGATAGGCAGTTATGGTGGGAAAGGAGGGGAGCAATACACAGCCACTTCATGCTCATGCACACACATTTTTGCACAAGTGCATTCCAGAAAGATGCACCCACTACCCTACATAGATATTTATTTGATGAAAGAGGGAGTCTGAAAGAGAGGCAAGCAGATATGGCTGCTGCCTTATACTTTCTTGCAGGCTGCAATAAGAAGAAGACACAGTTTTAATAAATATATAGAATTCACTGTCATAGGATGTAATGACAGGACTTTATGGCTTTAAATGCAAATTCATTGTGGATTGGTCTAGCATTGGGGACCAGCATTGGGGACAAGTTTGCACCCTGTGGTATACCATAGCACAAGGAGAATGGGTTCAAAACACAATCTCCTATTATCATCATCATCATCATCATCATCATCATCATCACCAGCCACTCTAGGTGGCTTACATGACTTTAAAATTCAGTATTAAAACAGTTAAATCTAATTAGCAGGAACAGGGTGGGTCTTGAAAATGCACGTCTCAGGTGTCAATGGCCAGGATAAAGAGGTATATCTTCAGCATTTGCTGAAATACATATAGTGAAGGTGCCAGATGCACGTTTGTGGAGAGGGAATTCCACAACTCAAGGGTGCCACTAGGATGCCATCTGCCAGGCCACCCACCAAACTTCCAAGGGTGGTGGAACTAACAAGCGTGACAGTGTTGAATCCATGGGTGTCCCTGATCTATGAACCTTCTCCTTCCAGCAAAGTGCAACCATACAGGACAGGACAGCTCCTGGACTCAAGAACTTGGAACACACAACACCGCTATCATTTCTGCCAAGGCTGTTCTCTGGACATGCCCCTTTGGAAAGAATGGGACCACTGTAAAATATTGCCCCCACTGTCCATCCCACAGCTGGTCCAGGAGTGTCAATCTCATCAAAAACCACTGAAAATTTTAAAAAGCAGAAGCAGAGTCACACTCCCACTGTCCTGCTTTTGATATAGGTTGTCCAAAGCTGATTCAGTCCCAAAATTTATAAAAACATAGGGAGCTACCTTATACCGAATTGGTCCATTGAGCTTGGTGTTGTCCACACTGGCTGGCAGTGACTCTCCAAGGTATCATGCAGGGGACATCCCAGGCCTACCTGGTGATGCCAGAGATGTTCTGGTTAGAGGAGAAGGATTCAGAGGTCAAGCTCACAGTAAAACAGATTGAGAGAAGAAAGAAAAACATTCCTTCATTCTTGAAGAATGGTGCTTCTATAATTTTTCTCCGCTGCCACCTGACAAGTATGCCTTTTATCAGGAAGAATCCTTTAACCATGGATATCTTCAATGAATTAGATGCTATAGATCTTTTTCCATTTATAATTTCTCTGAGAGCACTAACAAATAGCCACACCTGGGGACATTAATCACACTTGGGGTGCAATCTTAAATTAGCAAAGAAGGTAATGGATTGTGCATGCTCAGCAGGCAGTTTTCTAATGTTTATAACACAGTAATTTCCAAACCAAATTTCTTCAAACAAGGCAGTTTATCATGCAGGACTGAGAGGCACTCCAAGGATGAAGTTTTGAAGTAAAGTTGTTCTGGGTTAGGCGGACCCTAAAGCGGTCAAAGGAAAGAGCCTCTTGCCAATTTTAACGAGGCAGCTTTTAGAGACCAAACAATCCAAAATCCATGTTTGGATTGAGAACCTTAGGAGAACTGAACACCTAAATAGTTATAATTTGGGGTGGCAGAATATAAATTCATACAATTTAAAACAGAAACGTCATTTCAGTCTTAAGGGAATGCTACCCTTGTTGGCATCTGTCTGTCTTGAGAGACAGTGGAGGAGTGCACCTTTAGGAGTGAAGTTAAATTGATATGGGAGAGACATGTTGTGTTGCAGCTAGGGCAGATGAAGGTGTCTGGTTGTCATTCCTCCTTGGGTCACTGCTACCAATGTGTGACCTGTCTGTCTCCAGGCACTGCAGTCATCTGCCAAGGATTCCCACATGGTGGGGTTGATGTTGCCAGCCTTCATGTCATGTTTGTAGATATCTTTGTAATGCCTAGTTGGTTTGCCAATGAGCCTGGTGACTGAAGTCAGCCCTCTATGTCACCTGAAACCTTCTGTATGCAAAGCAGACACTCTGAGCTATAGCCTGAATGAGCCTGGGGGAGCATCAGACTCCTGCGCTTCCCACTTCTCCTTCAGCATGGAGGCTTCTGCTTCCATAAGAACACAAGGAGAACCCTTCTGGATGAGATCAAAGGTTCATCTAGGCCAGACAGATGTTTGTTGGGAAGCCCACAAGCATGACATGACTACAATAGCACTTTCCTGCTGATGTTCTCCAACAGCTGGTATTGAGAGGAATAATAAAAGGTACAGTAGAACCTCAGGTTAGACGCTTCATGCTACAGATGCTTCAGGTTATAGATTCCGCTAACCCAGAAATAGTACCTCGAGTTAAGAACTTTGCTTCAGGATGAGAACAGAAATTGTGCACCAGCGGTGCAGTGGCAGCAGGAGGCCCCATTAGCTAAAGTGGTACCTCAGGTTAAGAACAGTTTCAGCTTAAGAATGGATCTCCAGAATGAAATAAGTTCTTAACCCGAGGTACCACTGTAGAGGAAACTTGGGGTGGGGTAAAAAGGAGCTTTGTGATGCTTAAACAGATGAGCATGGAAGAGTCCTTTGCTCAATAAACTGTAAGAGATTCTCTCATCTCCCCTCTTTTCAGAAAGCAATTTTGGTCCTGGTCCAACACCAAAAATAAAGATTATTCCCCTTCCTTGTTCTGCCAATCCATTCACAATCACCTCATCTATTAGGAAATCAGACCTCAATAGACCCAGTGAATAAAATTGAAAATTAGAAATGTAACCATAAGGAAATAACTCCTTCTCATAAAAGGCAAGAGAGGGCTCAATAAATTAGAAGGATAAACACAAGACAGTCTTTCTAATCTCCTGTACAAGTCTCATATAATCCCTGTTAAGAACTATGAGGAGCTCTTGGATGACAACATCCAGAGTCTCAGACGTGGAGAGATGATGGGAGGGAAAGAGGGGAAACAAAGAGGAAAGGTAGGTGCAGGAAAATGGGAAAAAGAGTGAGTCCTGAGGGCAGAAGAGGTTGGTCCATTAAGGCAAAGGGGGCACTGCCCCAGCAGCATCAATCTGCCCTCAGTCAGCCCTCGCTTATCTGCTTTCAGGTGGCACTGCCTGTCAGCTTTCTCCTCTTTAGCCTCATGTTTCACTGGTAAAACTCAGCAGGGAGGATAGGGACAAAATTAGAATTAGTTTTCCCATCTCTCTCTCATTGGCTCTGGCTGCACCTACTATTGACTTCCTTCCTTACATCCTTACATCCTACCAGTCCCAATGGACATCAACAGCCAACCACTGCCTTACAGAGAGTAATCTTTTGCCCCTCCTCCAATTAAGCAGCTCTGGTCCTAGGCCAAATTTTGCCTTCCTGTTCAGTGAATGTGATATCCGACAGTCCAAAACTGGCCTCCGTATTTCCTCTCCTAAATGAAATGCAGAGCTGCTGTCTCTGTTGCTTTGTTCAGAATGCCCTTAGCTCTTTGAATCAACCCGGATAATGACAGACAGAATGGCTGTCCAAATCCCCAAAAAGCTCTTGGCTTCCTGCCACTAAGAAATCAGACAAGCAGACGGGTCAGAGGCCACACAGCTCCTCAGCCACTGTTGTCAGCCTGTTCTCCTCCTTTCCTGCTGGTGTCTGACTATACTGCTGAGTAAAGAGTGGCTGAGGCAGACGGAAGAGGCTTGTGGGCTTCAGCCGCCAAATTCCCTGGTGGTGGCAATGGCATTTTGTGTTACTTGGGGCCAGCCCTATCGTTAGGCAAGTGAAGAAGTTGCCTCAAGAGGCACATGCTGGCAGGGATGGGGAGCAGAGGTGAAGTGTTGGTGGACAGAGCTATGTGTGCTAAAGCCACTCTTGTTTGTCACCTTAAAAACACATTGGTGGATCACTGGTGGATTCCAGGTGTGTGTGCACGGGTAAGTAAATAATAAAAAGCCAGTCTTCCTGAACCTGTTGTCTTCCAGATGCTTTCTACTACAGCTCCTATAAACCCCAGTTAACTCAGCCATGCTTTCTGGGATGGACAGGAGTTGTAGTACAAAGCTCATGGAGGGCACCAGGTTGGGGAATGCTGTGCAAGACTGCAATCAGCCTGGGGTCAGCTTTCTTGTGATGAAGAAGGAGTCCAGCAGTCTCTATTTACAAAAGTTAAGTGTGGAAAGTGGGCAAGCATCCAGATGGTGCAAGTCTTTAAAGAAACACAAAAGCAAACAGCATACTCTTGAAGACTATCTCCAAAGCATGTTCCTTTTTGCTGCACACTTTGTTGGCAATGGCTGCCTCTTAATTCCTGTTGCCCCACCTGAGCAGATGGTGCAGCTAATAGACACCAGCCATCAAGTTTCATTAAAGCTATTAGTTACATAAAATTCTAGATCTTGTTATCACTTCCTTCCAACTGTACAATCACATTTCTACTACATTACTTTTGTATCATTATCATCAGCATCGCCAGTATAATTCCTTTTGTTCCAAAGGTGGCTGAGGAAAGGACTGCCTTTGATTTTGGGCCTTGGAAGATGGGAGATGAAGGGGAGATGGGAGATTAGTACCACATTTCAGGGCTTGGAAGACGGGGGATAAGTGATTGCCTACAGCAATACAAGGGTCACATCAGAGGCAGCGCTCTCTCCAACCGGCCAATCAGTGCTTTGCTTTAGTAGTCCTTGTACTCTCTGAAAATGAATGCTGTGCATGGCTTGCTCACCAGAATAGCTAAGCATATTTCCAAGGATACCTGCCTCTTTCTTATGTGCAAATACCGGTACATTGATCTGACAAGCTGGAGAAACCTATGATTCAGCCACCTGCAATGGATTAGACAGGGCAGGAAAGCTTCACCTTGGATTTATTAGCTCAATGGTCTAAGAAAATGAGATTTTAGAAGACATCTAATGAAGGGAAAGTCAACTCAGAGGGTGCTTTCAGGTGCCACATATACCCTATGATGTTGTCAGTCAAATGAAAACAAAACTGGATATCCATACAGAATTAGCTCTGGTTTGAAACAATTCTTTTCTGTAGTGCTCAACTTCTTTGGAATCATTTGTGATTGTTTCATCATATATGTTCAGGATTTCACAAAAGCAAGAGGGGCTTACACAGGATCAAGTGACAAAAGCAAGGTGCTTAAGAGTCTAGGATTTGTATTTAGAAATTTTTCTTAGAGCTGTGTGCAAATGATCTCTCAGAAATCTCTACCCTATTTGTGGGAAGAGAAATTGGAAGAACGATTTCATCAAATATCTCAAGGGGAAGGATAAATTCTTGGGGCTCACCATTAGCAGTGGAAATGGCACAACTATTCTCCCTGCCCCTTATGTGCCATTTCCCCCCTCCTCCATTTCAATTCCTTTTCCTTTTGTGTTATTTTGTGCCATGCACCCTCACAGCCTCCCCAAAGCTGCTCCAGAGGTCTGGGGGGAAACCCACAACAAATTTAAAGGGTGTGCCGGAAGAGAGAGGGAGGAGAAGTTCCACTGCACAAGCATAAATCCTTGACTAGCAGATCTATTTAGCTGGCTACTGCCTGATATATTGTGCTTTGGATGCTCGGCAAATGCAATATTCCTGCAACAGACATGTTTCGTTGAGAGGAGACCTCTGACTCACAAGCCAACAAACTAAACAAAAGACATTCCAGTACTTTTGCTGCTCTAGGAACTGATCTTCTCAAAAAGCCCTTTAATAAACTGTGGTGTGTTAATCCCATTTGTAAAACAATTGGCACTCACAGGGTCTATTTGGTTTCAGCTACTTTCTCTTAGCCCGCCAGATGGTGCACAATGGGCTCTCTGCCACCTCTGCTCCCTCCCCCACCATGTGTGCAAATGGGGGTGTGGCTAAAGTGTTCCATAACTCTGGATATTCTCACCTGCAGCTTGAGCCAAATGCTGTGAGCAGCTGGTTGTAAATTAAAGCAGCCTTTCAGTCTGCTCCAATTTATGCTAAAATTTTGATTGAGACTGCAGCTGACCCCAGAATGGAATGATCAGGAATAATTAGGCCAGTGATACACACCTCTTGGGCCCTGTGCCAGGGTCAGCGCAGCTGAACTGCAAACTAGGTGAGGCGGTAGAATATTATAGATGCATGCATTTCCCACAGTTTGTAAGGCATTGGAAGTTTCATAGGAAACATATGAGAGATTTTTAAAAATGCAGGTCTCAATCTGCTCCAGAACCATGCTAGGGTATTATTCTGGAAGTTGTGAAATAAGAGTGACTCTGAGAATGCACAAAGAGCCTTTGCCTCACCAATAATCTATCACACCAAGTTGAAGGCTTTGGTTATAACCTGTCAAGCCCTGAATAACTTTTGAGACCACGGTGGTTTCAGACTTACCTCTATCTCTAATGCCCTGTTTCAGCATAGTGCTCAGTAGCAGGTTATGCCTCAATCTCAGTTAGCAGCAATGAGGGGAAGGGCCTTGTCCGTGGTGGCCCCCTTTCAATGGAATTGCCTCCTGTTGGCGCTCCAACAAGCATCAATGCTGATGACATCCCGGCCCTTGTTTAAGAAATACCTGTGTAGACAAACCTTTACCGGTATTTAATGTCATGAATGAGTGAATGAATAGTGTCCTTTGAATTATCTGTTGCATTTTATAGTCCTGTGGTTCTAATATGCCTTATATAAATATTTTGTATATAAATGTAATTAAAGTAAAAATATTCCCTGCCAGCTCCTTGCAACTGGAAGAAGAGTATAGGGATTCAGGGATGGAAGTTATGTCTGCCTTAGGAAAGCTTAACATTACCACTTCTCAAGAAATGAACTATTGGTGGAAACGGATGTATTCATACACCAGGTTCTGTCTTTTACTCCTCTTCTATCTCCCATCAATTAACTTTGAGTGGTGCTGTGTTGAATAACTGTGTATTAAATAGTACTCATTTATTTCGTTCTCGTCCCACCCCTACACACACACACACAGACTTTGCTATTTAAACTAGTCCTGTAATCAGGGGAGACTAGTCCATGAAGGCAAAGAGGACACTGCCCCACCAAGTTCAGTCTGTCCTCAGCCAGTCTCCACCTGCTTAGCTTCCCCCCACCTGGCTCCATGGAGTGGTGCTGCCTGTCATCTTCCTTGCTCATGGTCTCAATACTGCTGTTACAGAACTCAGCTGGGAGGAAGATGGGGAGAAATCTAGAATTAGTTGTCTCTGTCTGTTATTGGCTCTAGCACCCCCTATACTGCTCTAGCATCTCCCTGCCTTCCACCCTACCAGTTTCAATGGACAGCAACTGTCTATAGTCATAGACTACATACAACTAACCTCTGTAAGACTATCCCCAAGGCCTGCCTGACTTCATGGTCGACATCTGAGAGGCATATTTTAGGACCCACTCATTCCTTGCAATTGCAATTTGTTTTTTAAAGTTTTAAATGCTGGGACCTGAGGTTAAAGGACAGGTGAGAAATCATCTTCATCATCACTCATCCCCACTTTTTAACCAGGTTCATAACGGCAAACCCACCTGTACCTCATGTGGCCATATTATAATTTTAATGATATGGGACAGCATCTAATGAAAGGTGTTGCCTTCAGCAGGGTTGTAGCAGCCAAACTGTAAGGGCAATCACAAGTTGTGCAACTCTACAGAGGAAGCACAAGTTGCCTCCTTCATGGAGCTTTATCAATCTCAATGTTACCTTTTGATGAGCGATGAAATTTCTCTTAGGAACCTAACTCTGCCTTGTCTTTTCGGCTGATTTTTGCAACCGTTAATCCAGTCCTTTTAAGACTACTATACACAAATAGTATTTAGAGGAATCCTGAGATTCCTTTGTATTTGAAGGAATCCTGAGAGCTGGTGAATATCATTAACCAAAGAGATAGAAGTATAGTGAGCAACCTTTGCCCATGCGGATTGTACGATGCAAAAGGCGATGGCCAGAGAGACTAAGCATGTGCTGGAAAGAAACAGACAGCTCCGACAGTAATGGGCTGTAATTGAGTTCTCAGCCTTGCTTTAACTGCCTTGGTGCTATTGCCTGTGAAAATTGCTCTGTTTTATGCTCTTTGTTAGGTTCTGTCAAGCCCCATTTAAAATAATGAGGCCCCTTCACTCACTTTCCCTCCGCAGAGTTCGGCAGGAGTCAAGAGAACTTTCAACGGGAAGAGCAAAAACTGTCATGTGTGGAGAACATGGGGGTTTGCGGTAAATTAGCGAGGTCTAGGATCTTTACAGCTGCTGCGAGCCGGCAGTGACCTTGAGGAAGGACAAATGAGAAAACACATTATGTCGTTCTCTCAGCCAATCAGCTCCTGCTCCCTAGAGGTACTGGATACCCAATAAAGCTGCCATTTTCAAGCAGCTGATCCATCTCCTTCATCAAGTGCATTAATCCAGAACGCACAGCACGGTGGCAGAGCAGATAGATGGCTAGCTGATTAAGGTCTCCTGTAAAAACCTGTTTGAAATAGCGCTGGGGTTTGGCCCACTTCCTGAGGGGTCTCTCTAGGCAGCTTCGTTCACTGGATGGAGGATTTTAAAGAAGTGTTTTTATTCAGGCACAGAGCACTCTTGCCAATAGCTGGATGCAAAGCAGCGATTTTTTTTTTTTACAAAATGCTGTTGGGACTCATTCCATAAAAGAAGTGACAGAAAGAAAGAAAGAAAGAAAGAAAGAAAGAAAGAAAGAAAGAAAGAACCCTCTTTTTATTAAAAACATAAATGTGTAGAGATCAATAATGGCTGCTCAGGTGCCATCATAACTTAGTCAGTCTTGGGTACAATGAACATAGTAAAGAGCTCTGCTGATTCAGACCAAAAGGTCCATCTATTCCAGCATCCTATTCTCTCAGTGGCCATCCAGATGCCTATTAGAAGTCCTCAGGCAGGACCTATGGAGTTTGACTTGAGGAATGGAAGGGATTTCCCAGAATGGCACTAGCTGGTGTGCAGTGATGCTTCTGTTGGGAGGCTATTGGCTCCCAGTGTGTTTCCGAGCACAATTCAAAGTGTTGGTGCTGACCTTTAAAGCCCTAAACGGCCTCAGCCCAGTATACCTGAAGGAGCATCTCCACGCCTATCGTTCTGCCCGGACGCTGAGGTCCAGTGCCGAAGGCCTTCTGGCGGTTCCCTCACTGTGAGAAGCAAAGCTACAGGGAACCAGGCAAAGGGCCTTCTCGGTAGTGGCACCCGCCCTGTGGAACGCCCTCCCACCAGATGTCAAAGAGATAAACAACTACCTGACATTTAGAAAACATCTGAAGGCAGCCCTCTTTAGGGAAGTTTTTAATGTGTGACATATTAATGTATTTTTAAATCTTTGTTGGAAGCCGCCCAGAGTGTCTGGGGAAACCCGGCCCGATGGGCGGGGTACAAATAATAAATTATTATTATATTATTGCTGCAGCTCTGTCCCACAAGGCAAGCCATACCTGTCCCAAGTGGTGGGTACAAGCACTGTCTGAGAGACAGCCCTGCAAATATGTGGTGTCTCTCTGATCATCCATTGTATCTACAAATGCACAGGCTCAGAAGGCATAAAGGGGAGTGCAGAGGTAAACACCCCAGAACAGCACAACACAGAATAATATAAAAAGCCAAGCAATCCAATCCACCATGTGCTGCCAGCAGACAACAGGAGTGAATACAGCACACTTCTCCAAGCTGATGGTGTGTCTATAGAGCATCTCTCAGAAAAGTTGAAGGCCTACACCACCTTGTTATAGATCTTACTATGTATCGGCTAGCTTTCCTTTCTCACTAAAGGCTGTGAATACTTGAACACTAAGTAGCTAATTTCACACACACACAGCCATTTATTGTGAATCATATAGCACATTGCTTCATAAACTACTTTGAGATGCTTGGGTTGTGAAACTAGCTTGTAGAAAATGAGCCCTATCTAATGAGTATTTTAGTAGTCCTGCATGCTGGAAATGTGATAGTATTAAAAAGAAATGCAATATTTCCATTGCCTTTTTATTGTGCTTGGGGAATGTTCAGAAGCAAGGCAAGCAACTGAAGTCTTTCTTTCACTAATATTTAGAATAATAGAATTGTAGAGTTGGAAGGGACCATGAGGGTCACCTGATTCAACCCCGTGTGATGCAGGAATCTTTTGTCTAATGTGGGGCTCAAAATCACAACCTTGAGATTAAGTCTCATGCTCTACCGAGTGGAATCGTTCTCAAACAGAATCCTTAAACATCAAAAGTACGGTATGCTGTTCAACAGTTGTTGTTACCTGTAGCATGTTACCCTCTCAAAAAGGTCAATTAAGACGCCTCCCTCTGACTTAGAGTCCCTCCCTCAGTCTTCTAATAAAATCCATAAATGGTGTTAAGGAACCTATGGCCCTTATTGGATGGTGTTGGACTCCAATAGGACCTGTATTTAGGGATGAGGGAGAAATTTGATGCGGTTTTGGATTAAAAGATGACTTTATCAAATTCACTCCTTCCAAAGCAATAGGAGAACCGAAACACAGCCATCCTTCAAAATTTGCTTTCTGTTGAATTTTGTGATGCAATTCCTCCAACCAATGTTTGTGTTCTATTAGGTGACATCGCTTGCCCAGATGTGTACATGAGTCAAAGCTCCATACCAAGCTGAGTATCCTGAGGTTGTTAAGGGTACTGAGAGCTATTAGGAGATCCCTGTTCCTCACATTGTGCTACGATTCCTGGTGTGGTTTAACAACCAATTACTCTTTCCAGGGAAATCTGGGAATTGCAGCTCTGTGAGGGGAATAGAGGTCTCCTAACAACTGTCAGCACCCTAAACAAACTGCAGCTCCCAGGAAGGATTATTTAGGCGAAGGCATGTCTCTTAAAGTGGTATCATAGCCTTTCCTCACAGGGAAAGAGCTTTGGCTGCTTTATAATTTTGGTTCCTCTCATTCTACCTTTGAAATCTTAAGGGGCAGGAATGTTGTGCCAATAGCAACCTAATGCAGAGAGCATAATATTCAAGGGGGGGTCTAAAATGACCAAAGTCAGAAAGAGAACTGTCTTCAACACATTCTTTATTTCTCTTTTAGTACCTCAGAGATGCAGGAAGCATGCCATTGTCCTCAATATTCTGGATTCTGGCCTCCAAAACCATCTTCCCTCACATAATCAGCAATTTACCCCATTCAGCAATTCCCTTGGGCTGCATGGAAGGAAATGTAGTTTATTATTTAGTCATAACTGGCAACCAGGCAAGAAATGTTTGATATTCTAGATCTGATCCCATGCAGAGTCGCAGAAAAAAGGCTCAGGGGCTGAGTTCACAAGAAACATTTTCTATAACTCATCGTTAACAATCCCCACAGCTGCTGCTTCCCCACAAATTTCCCTCACTTTTTTTGTATTAAAAAAGAGCTCCATTAAATCTAATATCCCTCTCTCCCAGGGAAGATGTCCTTCCTTTTTTGTTGCTGATATATCCTCCCTTTTTGCTCTTTAGAATCATCAACGCTGCATGTTTGTTCTATCATCTATATCTATCTATCTATCTATCTATCTATCTATCTATCATCACTTTCCTACTCCCACCCCACAACCACAATATTTTTATTCTTTGCTCTTTCTTTTTTTAATATTTTATTTTATTTTATTTTGCAGTATTACATTGAATTACACATTATCATTCATTTTGCCATACAGTCCACGTTATACATTATGTAATATATATGTATCTATTTGTTAGTATATATATTTTCCTTATTTTTACCTTTATGGCTTCCCTGTACCAAAGCTTGGTTTCTTTTGTTATTCATTACTTTTATATTGTGTTGTAAATATACTTTACGTATTCCCCACTTTCCATCTTTCCATAATATATCCTTAACTTCACGAACTTCCCTCAATGCATATCAATAATTTAATTTTGGAACAATGTTTGGCCATGTATTTTTTCCACACATTCCCATTCTTTCCTTAGTTTCTGATTTGACTGGAATCTAGATTATATTCTTTGCTCTTTCCTCATCCTTCTCAATCAAGAACAATGGCTCTGAGATTCTGTTTATCGCATACACCCGTCTGTGAAATTGACACTCACAACTCTCCCATAATAACACAACAGCAGCAGCAGCAGCAGCAACAACAACAACAACAATGTAAATGGGAAGTTGCTGATGGGAGTCCTGCAGTTACTGCTGGATTCAAGTATGTTAGAGCATTTACCACAGGATGATGGATGATTTTTACATTCCAGATTTTGCTGAGTAGCTTACTGCGTTACATTAAGGCAGAGTTTTGTGTTGAAATGTATATATTTTTTTATTTCTCACATATAGCTGTGCACAAAGGCAATACACTCTTTGCATCTTAAAATTGTCATTCCCTTGTGGTTTGCTGCTCTAAGGCTCCCGGAAGTAATGAACTATGGGAAATCTTTGCAGAGAGCTTTGATTGTGTCACTTAGATGGAAATCCTATCCACGCTTACTTGAGCGTAAGTCCCATTGCGAGTAAGAGCATTGTGCAAAAAGAGACAAAGAGCTGGTGATCAGAAAAATTTGTTCATCCCAAGATCGACTTCTCCGTCAGTGTTTTGTGTATTTAATGTAACTGTGCTCTCCAGCCCCTTCCAAATACTACAGACCAGTTCCTGTAACATTTTGACAAGTGAACGACTAAGTTAGCCAGTGCATAAGAACATTCTGGCACTTCCTATGACTCACTCTGGGAAGTTTATAGTTATAGTTATAATCCTTGAATTACTCTTGTTTTTGTGCTTTGGGCCTATCTCACTCCCTGTGTCTCTTTTTCTGCCGCCAATGCAAAACAGCTGGTCTGAAGTCTCTCTCATATGATCATAGTATAATCATATTGGTATATTAGAATGGTTGTAAAGACTGAAGTTTTCTCTTTCCACAGACAGTGGGGCCCTGCTTTTACCTCTGAGTGCAATAGTTATGAACCTCTCGACATTTGGCAGAGTATGCAGGCGAGGATCAGACCTACTTTCTTGTAATTTGGCAATCCTTTGACCTTCTCCCTCAAAGCCATGGAGAGCACACACTCTCAACATCCTCAAGGCCAAATTCTTCATCCATGGAAACAGATTTATTTATTTATTGCTTTCTTGGAGGAGTGTTACACCCACACACAAACACAAATGGAGTGGTGCTTAACAAGCCATCTTGGTGAAATCAAGAGAAACCCAATGCTTGAGAGGTAAAATTTTGACAGCACAAGTTTGATGAGGCAGCATCAATAGATAGCTAACTTTCAAGATGACACCATGGCCCTTGCACTGGTGTGTCACTGAGCTAGGATTTACATTGATGCAAATCGGGTCCTCCCTTAAAGAGGGCATGTATTGCGGTGAGACCTGGACAACCAACACCCTGTGTTGTGGGTGGGTACATTGGTCAGCCACAACACCTGATTGGTAGGTCCCTCAAAGCTGGGTGCAATCTGGCCAATGGGACGCAGTCTAAATGGTTCGAGGGACCTATTTATGCCCATGCACATGACCCAGAGCTTCCTCTTTTGGTGTGTGCATTCGGAACACCTGCCCACCTCTCCCTACTTTTAGGGCTTGTTGCACTTGACCTTGCTATGCCGTCGTGTGTCGTCTGTCGCTAGGACAGGGGCACGGCAGGAATTTTCCCCACGGCTGATTGGCTGTTGCCATTTGGGTTTCGCCTGCTGCGTAGCAAATTGTCACAACTTGTAAGGTTGCGGATAGGCACTGGTTCAGATGATAGGGATGGAAGAACACTCTTGCCATCCCTATGTGAAGGGTATTCCATTAAAGGAATCCAGGGACTCAATGGTTTGGTCAACCCCTGAGAGGGGATTGTGCCTGTGCCTAAGTCTAGGGGGACATTTGGGTGGCGGAGTTAGCTCATTCCCAGCTTTCCACTTATCCAGGTGTTCACCCTTAGCTGACCTGTGCTGGAACCCTGGGTCAGCGCTACCTGCATGGCAGGGAGCTAGTTGAACCAGAGCCTATGCAACCAGTCACTTTCTGTAATCAATAAAAGTTGTGGCCTAAATTCTGCCAAAAACCAAAACTAAAATTTGAGTCAAGTGTGAAATTATTTAGGGGGGAAGTTTCTGGATCTGAACACGCAAAAGGGCCATTAGATTGTCCTGTTCATTACTGTATAGTAAAGAAGAACTTCTGTGGAGAAGCCATCACTGATACAGGCTTTAAGCAAGGAGAGAGAAAATGTTTTGTGCTCATTTAGCTTTTAATTCCCCCTCCCTTTTTTTTTGGTGTGTGTGTGTGTGTGTGTGTGTGTGTGTGTGTCTGTGTGTGTAGCATTTCTGACAAGCAACTTGTGGAGTTGGAAAATCTACCTTAAAAAGAAAAGAAAAAAACACAGACCCAAGTGCATCCCTTCAGTGCTCTCTCTCTCTCTCTCTCTCTCTCTCTCTCTCTCTCCTCCTCAGGATCCTCCCCAGCCTAAACCCCTTCTCAGTCACACACTCTTTCCCAGTGCCGGATTTACGTATAAGCTAAACAAACTATAGTTTAGGGCCCCACTCTCTTGGGGGGCCCCAATTTTTTTATATTGTATTTCACTATTAATATACTCCTTCTTAATTGTATTTCAGTTCAAGAATTACTTTGATAAAATACATATTTTGTTATGTGCAAATATGATATAGCATATATTCCACACACAAAAACAGTGACAATTTGTTGTTGGGAAAGGGCAGCTGGACATATAAAGGGCTGCATTACCTTCAGTAGCTATGGGCCTCATCAAACCTAAATCCGGCCCTGCTCTTTCCCCAGGCCACACCTCTCTCGCTGCAGCTCCCCTTGAGTATTTTTGCCTGGCTGGAATGTGTCCTTGAACTCTGGTGATGCCTCTTGCTTTCCTGAAAGGAGGACAGAGGACTGTGTGAGTGTGTGTGTTGAAATTAGCCACCCATACAAAGGTAAAAATTACATTCATCACTCCTCGTCCATTTGCCTCTGGGTCACTAGCATATGGCCCCCAGAAGGCTGTCCAGAAAGGAATGTGGCCTTCGGTCTGGAAAAAATGTTCATCACCCCGGTGTAACCCATTGGGATTGTGTATTGTAGTGAATGGGTCTGCTGTGCAGTCCTTTTAAAGAAATAAAAAATTAGAATTATTCAACGAATACCAGTCATGCAGAGGGCAGAAGCACATTATTTAATAAAGAGGTTCCCAAAGGAGCATCACCACCTCTTCCCAGCATATTATACAAATGTGCAAACAAGCTGTCAGAGCTCAGCAGTTCTAGTTACCCGGCAGCTGGTGCAAGACATGTCTTACAGTACGTTAGTCATTTGGCAGAGAGTCACCAACACGACTGGGAACTCTCTGGCTTGACGTCCAAGGAGCTATTGTAGTGTCAGAGCCATCTTATACCTGAAAATGTATTTATTGTCTCTTGAATATTTCACTGAGTTAGAATTCATAGACTGGAACTTTTAATGCAGATTTTATTTTATTTTTAAAAAAACATAAATTATGCACTTGAATCATTGCAGCTTCACTTCCATCACGTTTCACTGATTCTGGGAGCTCTGGGAGGGATCAGTACCCATCAAAGGTGCTGCAGCAATTAGAAAGAGCAAGTTGTGTTTTGCAAGAACAGAAGCACAGACTTTTAAAAATCTTCAACGACTCATGCTCCAAAATAAAATTTTAGCTTTCTTTGCATATATTTAATTGCCATCCCTGAATTCTTAGCACGTCTTGTTCTTACCTAGCATAGTCAATTGCGAGGATGTTGCTATCATTCCCACATTGCTCTCACTTATCAAATATGCATGCATAGATAGCTCTTCACTTGCGACTGCTGCACAGACCCAGATGCCAGCTCCTTAAGGAAACAGTTCTTTTGGCTTCCTTCAAGTCACGGACTCAGTTGGAAGCCTTCGCTGCTTTCTCTAAAGACAGACAAATGTAACAGTTCAATGGAAAGAGCCTTCTTGGCAATGGCGCCCTCCCTGTGGAATGCCCTCCCATCAGATATCAGGGAGATAAAGAATTACACAACTTTTAGGAAACATCTGAAGGTAGCCCTGTTCAGGGAAGCTTTTAATGTCTAACATTTTATTAATTTTAATATTTTGCTGGAAGCTGACCAGACTGACTGGAGAAACCCAGCCTGATGGGTGGGATATAAACAATAAAATTATTGTTATTCATCATCATCATCATCATCATCATCATCATCATCATCAGACCATTTCCCAGCTTAGCTGCAAGCCATACTAGGAACTTAAGCATTCTGGTCTTAAAATGGGAGTCCAAAAACCTAAAATGACATATCTCTCTCTCTCTCTCTCTCTCTCTCTCTCTCTCTCTCTCTCTCCTCCCCCCCCCCCAATCGCAACACACAGTTATCAAGCTGACAAAAACCCACAAGTTCCCTGACTCCCAGTCCACAAAATGAGGTATGTGTAATGGAACTAAATGTATTGTGTGTCTGCCTCTCTTTACCCCATCAATATTTCTTCCCTCTTCCAAATTTGTCTTTTTATCAGGTTCATAAGCCTCTCAAGACAAGTTTCTGCTCTCTTGAGCATTGATAAACACTACGTAAATTGATGGTGCTCACTGGATGACTTTGAATCAGTCACCATTGGAAGGGGGAAATGGGAAGGAGACATCCTGAAATCTTTGTCTTGCTATATACGAAAAATGTAATGGTGTCGTCATGTTGCAGCATGATGACAGAACAGCAGGCAGGCAAAGAGGTAGGCAAGCTAGTGAGTGGCTTGCCTAGGCAAAAGTTACTGAGGAATAGTCAGCACAGAGCATGAATGACTGTGGTCAGACCATCTATGCCCAGAAACGGTCACTATGGCCTCCTTTTCTTCATGGTGCCCTTGTGTTACTTGCTCTTAGGGAGAAAAAGTAGCACAATTATATTACTACAGGCCTCTTCTTAACACACACTTGGTCCTCTCAACAGTCAATTATTTCCCAGTTCTACCTTAACTTTGATCACAGAAGAAACCAATCTATACAAAGCTCATTAGCTCTGTGGAAAAACTGGACCTTTGCAGCCATTTGGCTGGGGGTGGGGAAATACATCAAATTAGTACTTGTCTTAGAAAAAAGAATTGTGATTAAATGAACTTTTTTGAGCATGGATGCTGACTAAGGCATCAAATTCTTGCTTTTCTGGCATGTCCTCCAGAATTGTTGCAAACATTGACATATGAGACCAAAACAAGAGAGATATACTGCTGCTGAGGGGCAGGTGCAGAAGAGGGAGAATAAATATGAATCCTTTCAATTTACCTGACAGTGCAATCCTATACATGTCTACTCAGAAGTAAACCCCATGATTTTCAATGGAGTGTTCATAGAGGCTTGTTGTTGTTTAGTCGTTTAGTCGTGTCCGACTCCTCGTGACCCCATGGACCAGAGCACGCCAGGTACTTCTGTCCTCCACTGCCTCCCGCGGTTTGGTCAAACTTATGCTGGTAGCTTAGAGAACACCATCCAACCATCTCGTCCTCTGTCGTCCCCTTCTCCTTGTGCCCTCCATCTTTCCCAACATCAGGGTCTTTTCCAGGAAGTCTTTTCTTCTCATGAGGTGGCCAGAGTATTGGAGCCTCAGCTTCACGATCTGTCCTTCCAGTGAGCACTCAGGGCTGATTTCCTTCAGAATGGAGAGGTTTGATCTTCTTGCAGTCCATGGGACTATCAAGAGTCTCCTCCAGCACCATAATTCAAAAGCATAATTCATAGAGGCTACTCCTGGGTAAATATCTATAGGATTATTGCTCTTGCTCTTGCATTATTCAGTTATTTAATAATGATATACTTATGACATCCAAGGCATCTCTTTACTGTACAGGCACCTTTTTTTTTTTTGAAAAAGAAATAAAATTAAACAACCTTGAGGCCACCTTCCATTTCCATTGTTTGTTTGTTTCTAACATAGTTCTATTAAAGATTTCTTGGTTTACAAAAGTATGTGCAATGTCTTTTTTGTCAAGTTACATTTACTACAGATCAGTTTCATTTGTTGAGACATTAGTGTTACATTAGGAAGAAAAGGGGGAAAGATGTGGAGGGGGGAATGGTGAGTGGGGGTGGGGTCGGGTGGCAATGTTTCTATTCTACTTAATGTATGTGTGGGGTTTTGTGTCAGCATCGCTTGTGCAGGTTCTCTTTACTATTTGCTTGTGTTCCTTTGGTGGTAAGTGAGATAGCAAGGTCCTTCCAGCACCAACTGCTCCTCTGCCTCAAATTTTGCTTCTAGCAGAGAGTCAGCTCGGTGTAAATGGGGGCATCTGGTTCTACTTCATCTGCTTCATTTTGTTTTTTGTTTTTCTTTTAAGAATATTTATTCCAATTTTAGAAATTACAGAAAGAGAAAAAAGTAAAAAAAGAAAAACAAATCACATACATCTTATACCAAAAAACAAACAATACAAAAGAAAAATACAAAAGACAAAAAATAACAAAAAATCAAATTAAACCTTTAAGACCGTATTCCCATTTACTTATTTCCGTGACTTCCTCTCACCTCTCTGCTTTGTATTCTAGTTTAAATCGTATCTCCAGCAAATCCTTCTAACCTTCTTTTCATTTACTTATTTTAACATTCGAAAGTATTTAATTCTCCTCTATCTTTATTTTACACTTCATATTTACTTATTCCATTATACTCTGTCTGCCAATACGGTCTAATATTCTTCTCCAACCTTTTCTAACATTCTTTTATATTACAGTATTTCTGAAGATATATTTTAAATTTTTTCCAATCTTCTTCCATCGACCCTTCTTCCTGATCTCGAATTCTGCCGGTCATCTCAGCCAGTTCCATATAGTCTATCACTTTTCTCTGCCATTCTTCTCGGGTAGGCAATTCTTGTGTCTTCCAGTATTTCCCAATAAGTATTATTGCCGCTGCTGTCGCATACATAAAGAAATTCCTGTCTTCCCTTCGCACCAATTGGCTGACCATGCCCAAGAGGAAGGCCTCTGGTTTCTTCAAGAAAGTATATTTCAATACCTTTTTTAATTCATTATATATCATTTCCCAGAAGGCCTTGATCTTTGGGCACGTCCACCAAAGGTGGAAAAAAGTACCTTCATTTTCTTTACATTTCCAACATTTATTATCAGGCGAATGATAAATTTTTGCTAGCTTGACTGGGGTTAAGTACCACCTGTAAATCATTTTCATTATATTTTCTCTTAAGGCGTTACAAGCCGTAAATTTTATACCTGTGGTCCATAACCATTCCCAGTCAGCAAACATGATATTATGCCCAACATCTTGCGCCCATTTAATCATAGCAGATTTAACCATTTCATCCTGTGTATTCCATTTCAACAGCAGGTTATACATTCTTGACAGATTTTTAGTCATCTGCTTCATTTTGAACAAAGGAGGGAAGCCTTAACTAAGCTATAGAATATATTTATGATAGACATAAGCCTGAGCCCATCCAGGTTAATTCCCTTGTGTCCCAAAGGAGTATTCAAAGCCAAAGTATCTAGATATGAAAAGGGCACAGCAGCCCTAAAACTTCCTGTTCCCTGCAGCCCTCATTTTAAAAATGCTTTTTAATTGTTAGTTACTTCCAGTTTGCATCTGACTAGATTGGAAATGATGTACAACTGCAGCACCTGGCTGAATTTCAAAGATAAAATGGCACAGGTTTGCAACATGATAAAACAAATAAAATAAAATAAAATCAGCATGTGCAATTGGATCCATGCATCCTCCAAAATCAAATCATCATATACTTTGAAAGACTGCAAGCGACATGGATATAGGAGAAAGGCTAGGCAAACAATGGAGTGTGAAGGTAATGGTGAAGCAATGTGGGCACAGGAATCACTTAGTTTTTATTTTTATTTTATAACAAACTGGACAGCGTGCATGTGACAAGAGATGGATGAAATGGCATTGTGCCTTTCAGAATAACAGCTAAGTAACAGTGGTTATAAGTCCTCCAACCAACAAGATAGCTTGAAGTGACAGAAATCAGATTCATGTTTTCTTTTACTGAATGTGACTAAGACAATGGTTTGGTCCATCCTTTTCTTTTTCTTATTTCAAGAGAGCTTTGAGGCTTATCCTAAAGAGCACCGGAATTGCTTTAGATGGGTGTGTGGAGGGGTGCAAGTTAAGGGAAGGTTTACACTGTACATGATTGCGGCAGGTGGGAATAAATTATTGAGCCCTTTTAAAATACATTAGCTCATTTAAAAGCTGATAGATGGGAGCCTTTATTAGCTTTGCAGGGTATTTCACATTTGTATCAATTTAGTGGAAACCAAGAGGAGGTTAAGGATGTTTAGATGGATGGTGGTGATAGCATTCTACTTACAAGGTCAGTAATCCTAGAATGATAATCCCTGAACCAATTTAAACTCTGATTTGTTTACACATTAGGTAAATAGGGGTTACAGATAAACCTAGCTGTCAGTTTGGGTTCTCTCATTTTTTTCCAATCCTCAGTTCAAAACATTTCCCACAACGGTTTGCCAATTTATCTTAAATGTCCTCGTGAAAATTCATTAGCATTTTACTATGCATTCTGTGCACAGTTTTGTATGCAATACACACATTTTGGAAAGTACGTATGCAATACACACATGCAATACACACATTTTGGAAAGCCCAATACACACATTTTGGAAAGTAATCTTCCTCAATATAATGCATTTTCGTGTGTTGTGTATTTGTATGCACATTCCCTAATACATGCATTTTTGTACGCTGCGTTGGAGAATGGGATTGCAATATACAAATAAGCGTGAATTCAAAGATAGCTGAGTTTCAGTTCACATAATATTCTGGGAGGTGCAAAAACAGGTAGGTTTGCTGAACCCTTTCCCTATATTCACCATCTACTTGGGATGGTGAATTCAGTAGGATTAATTTTGAGTAAACACAAGGAAGAAATTGTGCTGCAAACAAGTGTATGCCGCATGGTGGCAGCTGCTTGTGTATTCACTGCAAAGCTCATCCCTGACAAATTTCTGTGGCATTACTGAATACCTGTTGGCTTCTTCTTGCCATTACTCAGAGTAAGAGGAAGAAACCACATATTCCCTCTGAACATCATTTAAGGCAAATATCACTGGAAATGTTTGCCTTGAGCAGCTTTCCTTAAACTGGTACCCTTCAGATGTTGTGGGACTGCAATTTCTAGAGTGTCTGGCATTTAATAATAATAATAATAATAATAATAATAATAATAATTTATTATTTATACCCCGACCATCTGGCTGGGTTTCCCCAACCACTCTGGGCGGCTTCCAACAAAAGATTAAAATATAATATTCTATTAAACATTAAAAGCTTCCCTAAACAGGGCTGACTTCAGATGTCTGGTAGTTGTTGTTCTCTTTGACATCTGGTGTGAGGGCATTCCACAGGGCGGGTGCTACTACTGAGAAGGCCCTCTGCCTGGTTCCCTGTAACTTGGCTTCTCGCAGCGAGGGAACCGCCAGAATGCCCTCGGCGGTGGACCTCAGTGTCCGGGTAGAACGATGGGGGTGGAGACGCTCCTTCAGGTGTACCGAACTGAGGCCGTTTAGGGCTTTAAAGATCAGCACCAACACTTTGAATTGTGCTCGGAAACGTATGGAAACATTTTTACAGACATATGATACCACCCTGCCTTTTTAGTTATGGCAGGGGTGGGGAATGTTTGGCCCTCTAGACATTGTTGGACTCCAACTCCATACCTGTCAACAGTGGTGATTTGACCAGCTTCTGATTGGAAGTTTTCAGTGACAAGCTCTTGAGCGATTAACAGCACAACCCAAACCATATCCACTTAGAAGTATATCTATTGGATTAAATGGTGGGTATTCCCCACCCAGTAAACGGAGTTAAGATTGCAGACCAATCCATCAAGCCCAGTGTGAGAAGCAAGAAGGAAATGATGCTAGATGGTAGGATTAGTAGAATGTTAAGGATAGTGTTTTTTTGTTTTTTTAAAAAAGCTTATGGGTGCTGGAAAATTCATGGTGGGAATACTGTTGTCATCAACTTTCCCCAGCAACAAGATTACAGTGCACTCCCTATTGAGTATCCCTCATGTTCATGGGAATGATATGTGGATTGCAGTTTGCACTTTCAAACTCTTCTTTGCATCAACCAGGAACAACAGTTGTTGACAGTTGTCACCATTCCACGAGATGCAATAATTGTCAAGGCTGCAATTCTGCATTAGCGGCACTCTCCTCTGAAGGTCTAGTTTCTGGCGTCATTACTCAGTCATGCCTTATTACTTACTGCAGTGAGACCATTTATAAACTATTCGGCTTGAACAAATCTGTTAGAATCAGGTCCCAACTGAACCAAGCAGAAGTAAGACCATATATGTTTCAAGCATTGTAGCAGCGTGACAGCTTGCTAAAGGGGAGGAAAACCAACAGGACCAGCATTTTGTTCACTTAGTTTAACAAGAGTAACACATTCTCATCACTTGGACAAAGAGCAGCAAATAGCCTTTCATATATATATATATATATATATATATATATATATATATATGCTATAAGAGCCAGCGTTTCTAACGTGTACACAATCACTTCTGCCAAGTGCATTGATGCTGCTTAGATGTGGATATATCCTTAAATCTAACTTCAATCCATTGATTTCAGAGGGCTTACTCTGAATTAGGGTTCGGGAGAAGTTCAATTCAGTTCTTATTTAAATGTGAATTTACCTGGTTTGTACTTTCTGAAAAAAGACACAAACCGAAACACAACTATCCTCCAAAATTCACGCATCTCTGAATTTTGCAATTCAGGTCACCAGCCAAATAATGAGTACTTATGCGAGGGTAAAGTAGGCATATAAATTAGTGAAAACACATTATATTAGATAACATTGCTTTGCAAAAATGTGTACGTGAGGCAAAACTGCACACAAAAACATGTACATTCAAAGAAATTGGCACTCAAATGTTCATGTATTATCACGAGGACTTAAAAAAATGCAAACTGTTGTAGGGAACTGAACCATTGCTATTCTGAATATGTTTATTTCATTTATATTAGAAGGTACAGTCGTACCTTGGAAGTCGAACGGAATCTGTTCTGGAAGTCCGTTCGACTTCCAAAATGTTTGGAAACCAAACTGCGGCTTCTGATTGGCTGCAGGAAGCTCCTGCAGCCAGTCGGAAGCTCCATCGGATGTTCGGCTTCCAAAAATAGCTCACAAACCAGAACAGTCACTTTGCGGTGTTCGGGAGCCAAAACATTTGATAATTAAGCTGTTTGAAAACCAAGGTACGATTCTACTGGTCTGGTTACTTGCTCACAAATTATTCAACTAGCAACCAGCCTGGATGGGCTGCAGGTGGGTACAGGAAGGATAGAGGAGAGGCTGCAAGCCTCCAACACCTCTCAATGGCCTATATAAGCCTCATAGGAAGTCATAAGAAAGGAGGCAGAAGAGAAGACTGAAGAAGGGAGAAGCTTCCTCTTGAGGGTGTGGGGCCTAAAAGGAACTAAGAACAAAGCAAGAGCCTTGATAGATCAGGCCAAAGGCCCATCAACTCCAGCATCCTGGTGACCTGTGAAAAGCCTGAAAATAGCACAGGAGTGAAACTTGCTCTCCCCACTTGTCATCCTCAACACCTGTTATTAAGAGGCATACTGCCTCTGACTATGGAGGGAGAACATAGCAAGTAGGGCTAGTAGCCTCCATGCTTAAGAGGAGACTGATAGGAAATATGATAGCCAAATACCTAAAGGGCTGTCACATGAAAGGTGAAGCAAATTTGTTTTCTCCTGCTCCAGAGGGTAGGGCCTTAACCAATGGCTGTAAGTTACAGGAAAGGAGGTTCTGAATAAACATCAGGAAGAAGATTCTGACAGTAAGAGGTGTTTGACAGTGTGATGGACTCGCTTAGAAGGTGGTGGACTCTCCTTCACTGGAGATTTTAAAGCAGAGGTTGGATGACTATCTGTCATAGATGCTTTACTTAAGATTCCTGCATTGCAGAGGGTTGGTCTAAATGACCCTCAGGGTCCCGTCCAACTCTACAATTGCCAAGGCTCTATCAAGGCTTCAGGGAATTACGATCCCTCCCCCGGTGGCAGTTAAAAGGCAGATAACCAAAAGAATTCTTACCACGTAATTTATTCAATATTCACAAAGAGATTCAAAGGAACACTGTCACTATAATAACGGCGTTGCTCTGAGTAAAGTCCCACCCCTTCAATCCCTCCTAATCTACATCACCCCTGCGCCAGCTGGTCAGTGCTTTCTGCCTCTCAATTTCTGTTCTGCTACTCTCACAGCCCACCTGGTTTTGGGAGAGGGAGGATCACGAATGCTTTCAAGAGACACTGAGTCTGTTAAGTGTCTCTCCCCCGATGCTTCTCCTTCCTGCTGTTTCCCCAATATATCCCAGCTTTCCCCCTCATCAGCCTCTGAACTATGCCCTTCAACAAACCACTGTTCTAAATCTACACTGTCCTACTCTTCCTGGGATGGTGCAGAGAGAGGGGGCGGCAGCTCCCACCATTCCTCCTCAGTCCAGCCCCTGTCAACAATCCTATGAATAGGTCTGATCCTCTTTAGAAGAAGGTGAGTCCTAAAATATATCTCTCAGCTGTCTAAGGCCAAGATAAAGAGTATCATCTTCAGCACACAGCAAAAGCTATACAATGAAATTGTCTGATACACCTTTGTGGGGAGGGAATTCCAGAGCTTTGGGGCTATCATAGAGAATTTCCACCCCTTGGGTGCAGCTTCCTGAATTTCTGAGACTAGTTGCGCTCTTGAATAGTGAATGTCACATAGAGGTGCACATTTTGAATGTGTACAAAATGTGTACAGTAGAGTGAAATAGAGGCAACAGAATTTAAGAAGCTGCCTTATTACTGAGTCAGACCGCTGGTCCATCTTGCTCAGTATTAGTGTAGACAATACTCAATGTAGATAGCAGCTCTCCAGGGTTTCAGCTCAGGGTCTGTCCCAGCCCTGACTGGAGATGCCAGGGATTGAGACTGGGACCTTCTGCATGCAAAGCAGATGCTCTGCTACTGAGTTGCAGTCCCAGGACGGGATGCAGGGGGATGCCAGGGGACAGAACAGAACTATGAATGGGTGCCTGTGAAACCAAAATGGAACAAAATTTTCTGCTCAGCCCACCCTACTCACTGGACATCTGCAGGAACAAGATGAAAATCACCCGATCTGTGCAGGAAGCTCAGGTAAGCAAATAACTAGCTGCACAAAGCAATGTCAAGTAGCTTCTACATGGGAGCTCTGATAAGTCAACTGTCATAAGGAGAACTGGAAAAAAGCACAAGAGGAACATCTGTAAAATGGAGGGAGAGAATTAAGATAAACTAAGACTGAAGCTGCAATGATCTTGTATAAAATATCTTCACTCCTCTAGGCCTCCCCTTTTCTCATTTCAGCGAGATTTATTTCTGAGCAAAAGGGCTGAATTACAACCACACTACCACAGCCTCTCAGACCCTATATATCATGTAAGCTGAGCAGCTTCACTCTCCAGAAAGCTCTTTACCCGGGATGTATTGCTAGGAGTATTTTTGCTAACACTTCAGCCGCTCCCTAGGGATTTATTTACGCCATCACAATATACTGAGCAATTCATTGTTATTTATGCGCACAAATATCTCCCCTCTTCGTCTTCTGAACAAGCATCTTTGTTACCAGGGAGCACATGCAGCTTGGGAACTTAAGCCTGAGAAATGGAAACCTCTTCCATGAACGTTTGTCATCATTAGTTACATTTCTGCGCAGTTGGAGCAAAAGGAAACCTGGCAAAATAATAACAATAATAAGTTTAACATCCTCTTACAACAACAGCCTCATCTGCAGCCTTTGGCCTGGTCCAGTAGGCTCTTCTTATATTCTTACAGCCAATGACACTCAATGCCTTGTTTTTAGTTGAGACCAGTTGGGCCTCTGTAACATGGCGGAACAACCAGCAACTCTCCTCTTGATTCTCTCAGCAATTCAGCTTGATTTAGGGGCTCAGGCATGACAGGATCCAAATTTTGGAATTGAGCTCAAAACTAAAAAATAAATTAAAAATTAAAAATTAAAGAGATCAATTTGGGGGGAGGAATTGAGCTATTTTCCCACTTGGGCGACAGAAAATATTTCACTTTGCTGAGCCCTATTCTAGAACAAGCCAAGAGGAGTTCACTTTTCCTTTCTTAAAAGGCAGGAAACCCCATGGGATGCTTGGCGAAGGATCATAGTTCAGTGGTTAAGCATCTGCCTTGTATGCAGAAGGTCCCAAATTCCATCTCTGCTGCCCGAAACCCTGGCTAGTCAGTGTAGACAATATGGAGCAAGATAGACCTATACACTCAAATGTATAATGTGCTGCAGTACAATACAGGTTTCTGGGTTTGTTTGGTTTCTTACAGAAACGATGGTTCCCATTTTGAACACAAAATGCTCAAAACACTAATTGCAAACAGGAAAATAAGATCTCTTTGAAAAACAACAACAACAGTGCACAGCAGCCAGAGTGGAAGATCTGGCCACACAAATAGAAGCCAGCAGAACATAAGAAGAACCCTACTGGATCAGGCCAATGGTCCATCTCAACCAGCATCCTATTCTCAGAGTGGCTAACCAGATGCCTATGGGAAACCTGCAAGCAGGATTCAAGCACAAGAGAACTCTCCCCCTCCTGTGGTTTCCACCAGCATTGCTGCCTCCAACTGTGGAGACAGAGCTATAGTCATCATGGCTCTGCCCAGTATACCTGAAGGAGCATCTCCACCCCCATCGTTCAGCCCATACACTGAGGTCCAGCGCCGAGGGCCTTCTGATGGTTCCCTCACTGAGAGAAGTGAGGTTGCAGGGAACCAAAAAGAGGGCCTTCTCGGTAGTGGAGCCTGCCCTGTGGAATGCCCTACCATCAGATGTCAAGGAAATAAACTGACTTTTATAAGATATCTGAAGGCAGCCGGGTTTAGGGAAGTTTTTAATGTTTGATGTTTTATCATGTTTTTACTATTCTGTTGGAAGCCGCCCAGAGTGGCTGGGGAACCCAGTCAGATGGGTGGGGTATAAATAATCAAAAGTCATTACACGACACGGAGACATAACAGGAGACAGAGAGGGAGGAATTCCCCATGGGTGTGAGATGGAGCTGGTGGTCTCCTCTCTCTGGCGTGAAACAGCATCTCATGGGCTGGCATTCCCCAGTGGCTAGGCAAGAAGGCAGAGTCAGTTTTCTTTATATGGTCTACTCCTTGCAACAGAGGGAAGCCGCCTGATGGGATTCAGAGGCATCAAACTGGATTTTTACTGGTCACAAAAAAAATAAAATGTGCTTCCCTATGATATGTGCTGTTGGCACTATTTCCCATTTTTTTCTGAAACACAGTGGCATGGTTGAGAGGGGGACAAGGGGTGTGTGCAATTCTGGGGTGCCTTTCAAAGCAGGAGTAATGATGCCACCTGCTAAAACACCAAGGTACTAGACTATGGGTGGAGAATGGAGGACCAGAGGGCCAAATGCAACCTATGTATTTGGCCCCTCAGGCAAACCCTACAGTCTAAACTTATTTGGGTGTAGTAACAGGGGTTGATGCCTGGGAACCTACAGTAATTTGAGTGTGGAAAAGTGGATGAATGTTGTGCTTCTAAGCAGTAGAGTCAGGAGGTCTGCATACTGAAAATAAGCAGCAGCGATTTGGTAGGACAACAAATGGGTATCTAAGGAGAAAGAATCAAGGAAGTACAGTTTGATCCAAAATGATTTCCTATTCCATATCCCATATTAAGGGAATTATTTCAGTAAAGCTGGAGAGAGTGGCAGTTGTATTGCTTGTTAACTAATCCAAAACAGATTGTTAGAAGAAAATTTATGATGGATTTGAAAGCTATATTGCAAAGGGCAGATTTATCATGAACACATTCCAGAGCTGTTATTGCTAAGCAAAATGGTTTGGTTTGTAGCACACTATTTACATATTACCAATTGCCTTATTGGCCTCAGAATGGAAATTATAGTTGAGATATGCATTAGAAATTATGCAGGCCCAGGGCAAGGGGGAAATGCAATCAACTAATTTCATTTTGATGATGGTGAACAAATTTTATATGGAGCAAAATTCCAGAGGACAGGTAAACCCTGGTTTTGGAGTGTGTGTGTGGGGGGGGGGGAGTGTTCTGCTTAATGGCAGTAGTTCAGTAGACTTAGCTAGCATCTCACCCTTCCCCTCTAATGTCAAAAATACATCGAAAGCAGGACTTCTGCAATTCGTTGAGTTGGGCAGGCATGTGTGAGTGAGTTGGTCACAGAGAGAGAAGGGGAGTGGGCAGGGCTGGATTAACCATTAAACAAAATAAGCACATGCTTAAAGCATTGAGGGAAGCAGAGCACCACGGAAATTTTCCATTGCCATATTTACCACGGACCATATGATGCAGCTGACCCAGGTTACACAAAAAAGACTCCCACAATAAATGAAACACACACAACAAAACAAGTAATAGTAATAATAAAATAGTAATTGTGACCATCTAAGCCTCTCTTATCCTGCCCTCAGGACTTTCCCAGGTCATGCCCCATCTCCCCAGACAACACCCCAACTGGCCCTGAAAGAGCACTAGCACTTGTGAAAGACCACTGGCCAGACCATGCTTCCCCCATGTTTCAGGGACAGATCCCAAGGTGGAACAGTGAGATGCCCTGACCTGGGAGGGGGAGCACAGTGCAGATCAGGGGGTGAGTGGGGCCACGCACAGCCCTAGTATGAACCTTTGACTTCTGCATGACTGGAATGTAGATTAATGTACAAGATTCATATCAGTTACGGCACCCACTTTTGCCCTTGTCTGTCCTACTGATGGCACCAGTAGGCCTTGCTCATTCTAGAAAGGAGCAGTCTGTTGGTAAGGGAATTAGTGACAGAGTTTCATAATTCACCCAGGAGGTGCTGAAGCACATCTTTGGGTAAATCACAAACTTGCCACAGAAGCCCTGCTCCTGCACATCATCTGAGGCATGGTCCCTCACATGATAGGATCCAGGGTGCAATCCTATATGCACAAAGCTAGGAGTAAACCCCACTGAACAAAATGGGGCTTATTTCTGAGCAGACATGCATGGGCATCAAAATTAAGCCTTGGGGAAACCTACATGACTGTGAATTAATACAGCAATATTAACAGCCGCAATACTGTTCATTGCCCATGAGATTTCTCATGACATTAGCTTCAGCTTATTTCTGTGGGCATAATTAGAGACCCTAGATCATGTGGATTTTATTTGCTGCTCCTGGTATGTTTTATTGTACTGCTTTATTACTGCAGTGGATTTCTTGCTCTTCTTTTAAGAGTTCTTTTGGAGTTTGATAAATGCTGTCTGTTTTTGCACCTCATTCAGCATCATGCACAGTGGAAACCAGACCTCACACACATGTACCCACACATGGCCAATTACTCCTAAATGATATAAATGTTCATGTGTCTACATATACTTTACTGCCTTGCGACCGCTCCATGTGATGTTTATTGGTTTGTCCTTTCTGCTCACATAATATTTACTCATTTATTTCATATAGTTATATGCCACTTCATACCAGAAAAGACTCTTAAGGGCTCATCCACACTTCCACTTGTCCTACTGCCACTTCTGTGGTTTCTCCCATGCCACTCCAGGTAACGTATACTTTTGCCAAACACATGCAGGGAATAGAGATGACCGGCTTATTACATGGCAAGTCAGCAACACACATGGTGTTGTGCTGTGGCTGAAGGAGAAAACAGTACATAGCTGGGTCTTTAAACACATGCAATGCAACTAGACTAATGGAAATGCTCCATCCAGCTGCTAGAACTGGAAAAGAACTACAGAAGCCCAATCAGGTCAAAAGACACTAACAGCCCATTAGCATGCACCAGGGGTAGGCAACCTAAGGCCCGGGGGCCTGATGCAGCCCAGTCGCCTTCTCAATCCGGCCCACAGACGGTCCGGGAATCAGCATGTTTTTACATGAGTAGAACGTGTGCTTTTATTTAAAATGCATCTCTGGTTTATTTGTGGGGCATAGGAATTCGTTCTCTCCCCCCCCCCTCCAAAATATAGTCCGGCCCCCCACAAGGTCTGTGGGACAGTGGACTGGCCCCCCTGCTGAAAAAGGTTACTGACCCCTGGCATACACAATGAGCTGGCATACACAATGAGCATGAGTTGGTTGGTCATCTAGATTGGCACATACATAATATGGTTGCTTTCCGTCATGCAGTGAATTCTGGAGCCTTTGCCATGTAGTAAGGCTTCCCATGGTAAGCAGCTGACATGATTGATAGCATGACATGTAACCACAAGCAATCAGCGTGCCACTCCAGGTTAACATATAGAATAGATTCCACGTCTTATTTACAGGTATGCACATTTTCTCTGTAGTTATTTATGCCGCGGCTAGTGCTTGCTCTTACGTTAAATACAAATCCTTTACAAACTCATGAACTCCCCCATCCAGCCTCTTACTAACTGAGCCAAAGGAGCAATTTTGCAGCCTTAACTAGATGTTATCATCATTTCTCTTTTAATGCGTTATTGCTAATTTGCCTCCTGAGTCCTTTAACTTCCAGTTTAATGGAGCACAGGGGCAGCTTTTCCCCTAGTCTCCCCCCTCCTAAGTTTTATAAAGTAAAAAGGATAAACAAAGATAAGAAATAAATAAAAATACACACAAAACTAGATAAGGAAAGCACTAAAAAGACCGCCTGCGGTCTTTCACACTTTCTGGCACCGGCTCAGCTATGGAATCTGAAGAAGCACGGTAGCTAGTTGTGGAGCATCCTTTTTCCATGCAGAAGGTTCTGAGTTCAATTCCTGGTATCTCCAGGTAAGGTTGGAGTGTAGACAGTACTGAGTTTGGTCTGACTCAGTATTATAAGGCAGCTTCCTAAACCCCTAACAAATGAATTCCCTTCAGAAAAGATGGCAGCCAGGTTAGGGAAGGCTGATTTAAGATAACCCAAACTCAGAATTCCAGTATATGTAAAAGTGGAAGCACATGCCTCCAGTCTCTACCTCTTGTCGGAGGAGAAGAAGGCAGAAAGCGAGCCCAAGATTCACTGCTTTTACTCCTGCATGTCATAATCAATTATGTATGAAACAGGCCATTGCATTGGGAAATCTAGGAAAGGTTTCAAAAATGCTATTGGGCTTTCTTAGGTCAGAACTAAACATGACTGCTGCAAATCTGTATCTTCAGATTTAGGTTCCTTCATGCCCAATAGCTATGAGGATGGGAATGGTTTCAAGCAATTAAGCCATGGGCATGAAGGGATGTGTGCTCAAATCATGGAGAGTCGCTGCCCATCAGAACAAAGTATACTGAACTAGATGGACCAATAACTCAGTAGAAGGCAGCTCCCTATGCTTGGGTCATTTGAGCAGCACACCCAGAGGCAACATCCCTTGATCATCCATTAGTCACAGTGTAGAGCTCATGTCATTCTAGGCCACTGTAATGATATGAATATGAATATTTTGATCAATGGGCTATTAGATAATTTTTTGGCCTCTAGCTGTAAACACTTAGGTACACAGAACTCTCTTCGTACACAGTGTCTACAAACGGCTCTCTGCATCTTTCTGGGCATGATGCAATTTAAGTGATGTTTACAGCAACCTCACAATGAGAAATCTTGGCAAGCCATGCTTTCCTGGCATTTGGGTTTCTTACTATTCAGCTGGCAAGCCGACACTCAGTGCAGCACTGAAACCCGCCTGCAGTCTGTGATGTAGGGCTCCAGCAGTGCCAAGATGGCAAATCATGTCGCCACAAGATGGCTACTGCCATGGCCAAGAATACCAGTTGTAATTAAAAAGTTGATTTCACTGCTTGTCATTTTATATTCATTTCGAGCTTTTATCTCTCCCTTCACCCTGAACATTCTGGACACTGTAGTGAGCAAAATGCATATTATGTTCCTCCCACTCTCTTTTTCTTAAAAAATCAAAAAAATCAAGCCATTCAAAAAGGTTTTCAAAGACAGGATGCTGCTATATCTCAAGCTGTAAATGCAGGCTAAGATGTTTACCTTTCAAATGTGGACAGGTGACATTTTCTGAATGTGAAAAGAAATTATAATAATCAGGAAGAATGTAAAAAGCAAGGAAGAGAAAAATGGATCCAGCAATATGTATACATCCACTACATTTCCGCTAAGTTGTTCTGTGAAGTACCTCTGCTAAATAGCTTGTCTGGGCTGCCTGCCTGTTGTTCATCATGTTAGACTTGGCATGGGTGCTTGTTAGTGATCACGCAACCTACAGCACGATGGCAGCCTTACATTGATATATGTATGTCTATAGGTGTCTTTGTATGTGTGAAGATATACACACTTTTCAATGCGATCACCAGCCAAATATGTATTTTGCATGCACCTTTTACATAAAATACTTGTTTTGTGCACCAAAAATACATTTACAACCCAGAGAAGTATATAATATGACAAGGAGCTGAATTCTAATCTGCAAGCAAGTTTGAGAGCATCAGGTTGTGATGTTCTGCTGTGAAAAGCAGACCAAACAAATTTGTTCCCCATCCCTAGTAATAGGCATACATCATTCTAGACTGCCTCAAAATTGCAAAAATTGGGGAGAAAAATGCCCCTCAGGCTCTGCTATGTTTCGACTTGGTCTTAATTTCCCTCACCCCCACTGCTGTCACCATGCTGCTAATTTAAATGTTCTGTTATTACAACTTAGCTACAGACTCTTCTATACAATCCCTGTAACAATAGCAGACATTTTCAAGTGTCTGCGTAATCTTTTGCATTAATTACGGTACTGAAAAAGGCTAGCTTTGTATAAAGAACGGGGGATCAGAACATGTGCAACTCCCTGCAGCACTCTGGGGACATGCATGATTTGAAAGATGTTATAGTATCAAATGTGTGGTGAAAAAATTGTACCTAGTAATGTATGTTTTGCTTGGCTTCTCTTTACTATTTCCAGTGGAAACATCAATCTCATGACAGGTATTCCTCTTCATTGCCAGGAAACTACACTGCAAACAAGGAATATTAATTAAGAACACAAGTAGTATCTTCCTGGATCACACCCACATCTCCTTTTAAGGCCATCCAAGGTGGTGCCTATCACTGTATCATTGGTAGCGAATTTCACAGTTTTGACTATGCTTTTTGTGAAGAACTGCTTTTTCTTTGCCTGTCCTGAATAGGGGTGGGGAGAAATCCCATTCATTTTGCTTTGAAAAGCAAGGCCACTCAATTCTCACCATCCGAAACAATACATGGACCAAAACACAGCTGTCCTTCAAAAATTGCACATCTCCTAATATTGCAGTGCAGTTTCCTAGCCATGTCTTGTATACAAAAGTGAAAATACTGGGTTAAATAATATGCAATGAAGCATTATATTATGTAAAATTACATTTTTTAAAAGTGCATAAATTTGCATTGAAATACTAATGGATTTTCATAATAACTTTTTTTAAAAAATAAATAAATCACAATCTAATGAGGACAAGTGGAGAACTGAACTTAACATTAGTAAAAATGAGAAATGGAGAGAAACCAAAATGGACAGGTACCCCCATCCCTATTTCTGAATCTCCCACCATTCAGCTTCATTGGACAACCCTCAGTTCTAGTGATTTTAGAATTATCTCTAGTAATGCTCCCAAGCTATTTAGAAATGCAATTTTTTAAAACTGTTGCCATCCTCTGCTGATGATTTATTCTGCTTTTGCATTGTGCTTTTTATGCTACTTTAGATTTAGGAACTGTTCTATTTTATGATTGTAGACTGCAATGGACCCGATTAGCTAAAAAATGTCAATAATTGCCTTGCGTACTTAGGGTAATTTAGCAAGAACCACACAACTATGATGATTAGGAATATTTATTACGCAACATGACTGACAGCTTGTCCACACTTCCATTTGTCCTGTGTCTAGACAAGTGCTTTTCTGCTTGACCCACACTTTTTGGGGCTGGAGCAAACGTCAGTCAGGAGAAAACGTCAATTGCCATTTGCTCTGATTGATGGAGCACTACACAGCCATTTTCCCCAGGGGAAAGCAGCGGGACCAGAGGAAATGTGGATAAGCCCTGACAGTGATTGAAATCAGGTAGAGGCTTCAAAAGTAACAACATGGTTAGCAGTTGCAAGTTACACAGGCTACTCATACCCTATGGTGCCTGAACCATACTCAGTTCCTATTGCACAGACAGGTGAAGAGATAAAGACTACTACAGTATGGAGGGTGTGTTAGTTAACAAGTCAAGATAAGAATGGAATGTGGAAGACTAGGTAATAAAGAAGATGGGGACAGAGAGGAAGACAAGGCAGGAGGAGGGTTATGCTCCAGTCCAGAGCTTTTATCTTCTGTTGATGGGCACATGAATCTCCATTCATTTCAATGGAGAAGACAACTCTGCTCATACATATTTTGTATGCATAGACTGCCCTCTTCAGCATAGACTGCCCTGTATTGGGAAGTTTTTAATGTTTGATATTTCACTATGTTTTTATTTGTGTTGGAAGCAGCACAGAGTGGCTGGGGCAACCCAGCCAGATGGGCAGGGTATCAATAATAAAATGATTATTATGAAGTGCACAGAGAAACTCAGGGAAAGCAGGGAAGCTTGGTGTGAACTTTGAAACTTGTACAGCCAGAGGACTTTGCTAGGATCAGGGAATCAGCTTTAAATACCACCTGAAAGACATTTCTGTGGATTACCATTGAATTCTAGCCAGGTCAGATTCAGAACTGCTTCTTACAAGAGACAGATCGCTTCAAATCCCTTCAGACACACCTCTGTGAATACCAACTGGCTAGCAACATCTCTCTGGATGAATATTTCAACAATACGAAGATTGAGACATAATGAAGCCTTTGAATAGACAGATTTAGCAGAAGGCTGAAGGAAAGGAAACTTCTGTGTGGAATCAGAGGGCTAATAAAATTCAATGCATTCAAAATGGTTGAAGTGCCGGAAAGTTTAAAAATCCATATGCATCTTATCTTTATATATTGCATATCTAGACATAAGACTCAGAACTGACACACACACACACACACACACACACACACACACACACACACCTTTTTCAATTTAAGAGACACATTCCTTCATGGCCAAGCTTCCAGGGGCTGCACACACAGTCTCTCCCTCTCTCTCCCACCCACCCACCCCGCTGCCCCACATGAATGCACAGGCTAAGGCAGCCTGCATTTTCTTGCAGGAGTTCTTCTTCTTCCTTTCTTTTTTAAGACATGCCTCTTTTTAAAGTCTGAACACAAGAAGGGGGAGCTGGATTGAGCATCCAGCCCTGTCCCCCTCTTGACTTTTGTGAATTGCCTGTGTGCCAAGGGGCGCAACTGGGAAAGGCTTAACTGGAACTGGAAGCTTATACTCCTTCCTGTTTGGAAGGATCTAGTCAGCAGCCTGGGTGGATAGGTGGGTGGAGTCAGTCCAAAGCATGAGGGTCTCCCTGGGTGGTTGTGTGAGGGAAACCAAGCAAAGGTAGGTCTTTCACAGGCCTTGGTGCACAGAAGAAGGAACACATTTTCAAGAATCATGGCTGGGTGATGGGAGCATCCTCAGACCTGCAGGGCTCCAGGTTGGGCCAAGGACTCTGTTTGAGGCCTGCTCAAAGCTCAAAAGTTGGGTCAGAGTCATCATGCTGACAGAACTCCCTTGGTATATTAAAGTGCATGACTATAAGGGCTAGGAGTAGGGAGACAGCTTTTCCACTCTCTCACAAGAGAAGAAAGCCTGTACCCCTCCAAACATTGAGTGATAAAGTAAAATACTCCAGTGCCTCAGATTATTAGGGACCCACGCTGGTGGGTTTAACCTGATTCAGATCCTTTTAACCTGTTTTACTTCCTTTTGTAAGTTGTAATTTTACAGCTGCAGAATGTTGCTTCATGCTGGTGCCTCATCTCTGCGCTCCTGGGGACTAGGCGAGAAAGGCTTCCTTATTTGGTGGTGGTTCTCTCTGGCTGTATCCCCAAACTGCTCTATTCAGGGAGATACATTTCTTCCTACCTTTGAAGCTGTTCAGCCTACAGTTTCATAAACCACTGAAATAAAACGTGACCAGAGGCTCTCGAAAAGAGATAAAACGGAGACTTGCAAAGCGATGCTTGTTGGTTTACGATAGCGAGGAAGTCATTTCTGCTCCGCTCTAGGTTAACATTGGGCAGATGCGTGGCGACTTCCTTTCCCCTACAGCCTCTCTCTCTGTGTGTGTGTGTGTGTGTGTGTGTGTGTTAGCTATCTAGAGACTCTCTTCAACCAGCCTCATTCAGTGCTGAGCAGCAAATAAGCAGTCAGGCATAAGTAAAGGTGGCTGCTTTCTCACCTATAAACTAAGGATGTCATCGTCTAAACTGGCCGCTTTCCTCTCTCCATTTCCCCTGCCGTAGCCACTTAGGTTTATGGGCCTTCTGGCTTCCCAGCACTAAATCCGAGTCCCTTGAAGCTTAAGCTTGCTCTTTCATGGTGCAACAACTGCTGGCGGTGATGTACGCATTTACTGTCTAGTTAGGATAATGAATGGGATAAACAGCAGGAGATAAATTGACTCAAGGGTTAGTTGGGGTAGTAGGGAAAAAATATAGTTTTGCAAATAAGATACTGTTGTCAACTATTCCAATTCTTTCTCTCCTTTTTAAAGTTAATATAGCATGAAAGGGACCACATCTGCCTGGCAGGGCTGCCTTCAAAGCCCACACTGGCTATAGATTCATGTCAAGTCTGTCTTTTTTAGTCTGTCTTTATTGATGGGGTTCCTCCCACCCACCACCATCAGTTTTCTATTTAAATATTTATCTTTTTAATCTCTCTCTCTCCTTCGGTCCGTCCCCCCGATATATGATTTAAATTTTATGTGGGGAATGAAGTCATGGGTTTTCTGTATGTGAGCAGTTGGGTTAGATCCAAAAGCCCCCTTCCACTCATGGAAAGAAACACAGAACCTCTTCCACTAGAGGATAGGAACATTTGGCTTCAACCCCATGTCTATAAAGTGATTTTGCACCAAGCATGCAGAACTGGTGGCCCTCCAGATGTTCTGGGATTCCAGCTCCCATCCTCCCTGACCATTGGCCATGTTGCTTCCCATCCCTGCTTTACACAGTGTGTTGTGTTGTATCCAATGCTGGCCCTATGTAGAATAGACTGATTGAAGTTAATGGGTTCATTAATTTCAAAGAACCTGTTCCAGAATTTAACTTAGTAGATACAAGTCAGTGAGTTTAGCACAATCCCATGCACACTCTAACTGAAGGGCATCCCAATAAAACTAATGGGGCTTAATATCCAGTTAATGTAGTGAGCCCTAGAACAAGATCATATAAAACACTTTGCAAATGACAGGTGTAGTATAGCTTAAGTGGCAATATGAAATAGAAGCCAAATGCCACAACCAAGCCATATTCTTTTCTGTGGTGGCCCCCAAGTTGTGGATCCTCCCTACTAAGCCCCAATTATGTAAGCCCTTGTAGATCTTTTATGTGGCCACAGCTGTTGAAGTATTTTGAAAATGCTTTTGTATCAGGCTGCCTTCTCCTGAGCTCTTTTAACACTGCTGCTTCCAACGGCTGAGACTTCTTTAAAATATTTTGCTCTGTCTTATGTCTGAAGCTGCTGTTTTACTAACGTTTGAATTATCTGGCCTGTGTTTTAGTTTTGATGCTGCTGTTTTATAATGGTTTGGATCTTCTTGTTTTTAATATATTCAACTAAATTTTACTCAAGAGTAGATCCACTGAAATTAATGAACATTACTAAGTGAGGTCAAGGGACGCGGGTGGCGCTGTGGGTTAAACCACAGAGCCTAGGACTTGCCATTCAGAAGGTCGGCAGTTCGAATCCCTGCGACGTGGTGAGCTCCCTTTGCTCGGTCCCTGCTCCTGCCAACCTAGCACTTCGAAAGCACATCAAAGTGCAAGTAGATAAATAGGTACTGCTCTGGTGGGAAGGTAAACGGCGTTTCCGTGTGCTGCTCTGGTTCGCCAGAAGTGGTTTAGTCATGCTGGCCACATGACCCGGAAGCTGTACACCGGCTCCCTCGGCCAATAAAGCAAGATGAGCGCCGCAACCCCAGAGTCGGTCACGACTGGACCTAATGGTCAGGGGTCCCTTTACCTTTACTTTACTAAGTGAGGTCCATTGATATCCATTATGTCTGAGCAAAAGTGAGTTGAATACTGCTAAAAGGCAGCCCATAAGTACATAGACAAATAAAATGATTGGATTTACACCAGAACTCACATTGTTACCATTGATATTCAAATTATGGATTTGAAATATTATTCCCCCTTCAGCTTTAGACTACACTGTCGAGTTGTCATCTGGCTACGGAAGGAGGGAGAATGTAGAAGAATTACAGATGCTGTAGAATTACAAGGAACCTCTCTTCCAAAGGTATTCATAACTTTGATGTTCTCATTTGGATTTTAAATTGCTTCCAAAAGAATTACTCTATAAATCCACTTCATTGTTTGGAGTATGTATTTTATGTGCAAGGGCTTGTGTATCAAACAGATTGCAAGACACTCATCTCTTAACTGCTTGTTAATTCTACGCAATTTACCAGGCAACAGAAGAATGCTTACATAAGCATGCCACCTGCCCACCCCCCTCTATTTCAATAGCAACTTTCATTAATGTCCATGGGGGCAGTGCACGTGCATTCAAGGGCTTAATTTGGCCCATGGTACATATCACAACATTACATGGTAAATTACTCCTGTCTTCTAAGCTACAGTGCAAATTGCAGGTAATTTTTTTTTTAATAATAACACTTAGATCTTATCTTCAAAGCACATTGCTACTATTAATTAATCCTTACTCCCGTCAAAAGGAGGTTGCTGTATTATTCACATCATCCCAAATGGAAAATGAAAGCAAAGTGTTGCGGCCTCCTTACCAGACTGGCATATAGAATCATAGAATAGAATCATAGAGTTGGAAGAGACCACAAGGGCCATCGAGTCCAACCCCCTGCCAAGCAGGAAACACCATCAGAGCACTCCTGACATATGTCAAGCCTCTGCTTAAAGACCTCCAAAGAAGGAGACTCCACCACACTCCTTGGCAGCAAATTCCACTGTCAAACAGCTCTTACTGTCAGGAAGTTCTTCCTAATGTTTAGGTGGAATCTTCTTTCTTGTAGTTTGGATCCATTGCTCCGTGTCCGCTTCTCTGGAGCAGCAGAAAACAACCTTTCTCCCTCCTCTATGTGACATCCTTTTATATATTTGAACATGCCTATCATATCACCCCTTAACCTCCTCTTCTCCAGGCTGAACATGCCCAGCTCCCTTAGCCGTTCCTCATAAGGCATCGTTTCCAGGCCTTTGACCATTTTGGTTGCCCTCCTCTGGACACGTTCCAGTTTGTCAGTGTCCTTCTTGAACTGTGGTGCCCAGAACTGGACACAGTACTCCAGGTGAGGTCTGACCAGAGCAGAATACAGTGGCACTATTACTTCCCTTGATCTAGATGCTATACTCCGATTGATGCAGCCCAGAATTGCATTGGCTTTTTTAGCTGCCGCGTCACACTGTTGGCTCATGTCAAGTTTGTGGTCAACCAAGACTCCTAGATCCTTTTCACATGTACTGCTCTCAAGCCAGGTGTCCCCCATCTTGTATTTGTGCCTCTCATTTTTTTTGCCCAAGTGCAATATTTTACATTTCTCCCTGTTAAAATTCATCTTGTTTGTTTTGGCCCAGTTCTCTAATCTGTCAAGGTCGTTTTGAAGTGTGATCCTGTCCTCTGGGGTGTTAGCCACCCCTCCCAGTTTGGTGTCATCTGCAAATTTGATCAGGATGCCCTTGAGTCCATCATCCAAGTCGTTGATAAAGATGTTGAATAAGACCGGGTCCAAGACAGAACCCTGTGGCACCCCACTAGTCACTCTTCTCCAGGATGAAGAGGAACCATTGATGAGCACCCTTTGGGTTCGGTCAGCCAGCCAGTTACAAATCCACTGAGTGGTAGCATAGTCAAGACCACATTTTACCAGCTTCTTTACAAGAATATCATGGGGCACCTTGTCAAATGCCTTGCTGAAATCAAGGTAGGCTACATCCACTGCGTTCCCTTCATCTACCAGGCTTGTAATTCTGTCAAAAAACGAGATCAGGTTAGTCTGACATGACTTATTTTTCAGAAATCCATGCTGACTATTGGTGATCACAGCATTCCTTTCTAGGTGCTCACAGACTGTTTGCTTAATGATCTGCTCCAGAATCTTCCCTGGTATTGATGTCAGACTGACGGCGGTAATTATTTGGGTCCTCTCTTTTCCCCTTTTTGAAAATAGGGACAACATTTGCCCTCCTCCAGTCTGCCGGGACTTCGCCTGTTCTCCAGGAATTCTCAAAGATGACTGCCAGTGGTTCTGAGATCACATCTGCCAGTTCTTTTAATACTCTTGGATGCAGTTCATCTGGCCCTGGAGACTTGAATACATCTAAACTAGCCAAGTATTCTTGTACTATCTCCTTAGTTATTCTGGGCTGTGTTTCCTCTGCTGAATCATTTGCTCCAAATTCTTCAGGTCGGGCATTGTTTTCTTTATCGGAGAAGACTGAGGCAAAGAAGGCATTGAGGAGTTCAGCCCTTTCTGTGTCCCCTGTTTGCATTTCACCATCTTCTCCTCTGAGTGACCCCACTGTTTCTTTGTTCTTCCTTTTGCTATGAACATACCCATAAAAGCCTTTTTTGTTGCTTTTAACCTCTCTAGCAAGCCTGAGTTCATTCTGTGCTTTAGCTTTTCTGACTTTGTGTCTACACGTGCTGGCTATTTGTTTGAATTCCTCTTTGGTGGTTTCCCCCCTTTTCCATTTTTTGTACACATCCTTTTTAAATCTTAACTCAGTTAAAAGTTAGCCACCCTGGCTTCTTTAGGCACCTTCCATGTTTCCGTCTCATTGGTATTGCCTGAAGTTGTGCTTTTACTATCTCCCTCTTAACAAACTCCCAGCCATCATGAACTCCCTTTCCTTTTAGTATTACTGTCCATGGGATCTCACCCAGGACTTCCCTAAGTTTTATGAAGTCGGGTTTCTTAAAGTCAAGAAATTGAGTCCTAGTATGCTTGGCTGCTCCTTTCCGCTGTATAGTAAACTTCAGAAGAGCATGATCACTCGCGCCTAATGATCCTTCCACTTCTACCCCACTAACCAGGTCATCAACATTGGTTAGGACCAGATCTAAAATGGCTGTTCCTCTTGTTGCTTCTCCCACTTTCTGGACAATGAAGTTGTCTGCAAGGCCAGTGAGGAATCTGTTTGACCTTATGCTCTTGGCTGAGTTTGACATCCAACAAATATCCGGGTAATTGAAGTCCCCCATTACTACTATCTCCCTTCCTTTTGCATGCTTGGCCATCTGTTCCAGGAAGGCATCATCTATGTCCTCCGTTTGGCTTGGGGATCTATAGTAAACTCCCACAATGAGGTCACTGTTATTCTTCTCTCCCTTAATTTTGACCCAAATGCTCTCACTTTGGCTTTGAGGTTCTAAATCTTGGATCTCTTCACAGGTATACACATCCCTGACATATAACGCCACTCCTCCTCCTTTCTTGTCTGGTCTGTTTCTCTGAAATAGATTGTATCCCTCCATTATTACATTCCAATCATGGGACTTATCCCACCAGGTTTCAGTGATGCCTATTATGTCATATTTAGTTTGCTGTACCAAGAGCTCAAGCTCATCTTGTTTATTTCCCATGCTTTGCGCATTAGTGTACAGACATTGAAGTCCATTAATCATTCCCCCGTGTCTCTTATTTAAGGATTTTTTCCTCCCACCACTAGGTCTGCGTGCTGTTTGCTCCATTTGGTCTATGACATTTGGATGATCATGCTTTGGTGGCATGCTTATGTAAGCATTCTTCTATTGCCTGGTAAATTGCGTAGAATTAATATGCAGTTGGGAACCCTCCTGTTCATTCTGCTGAGTGAGGCTTTGGACGTCTGCCTCAAAGTCCTGATAGCACCACTGAGGATGAAATCATCCAGCTTTTGTTTGTTGACATCTGACCCCGGTGTAGCAGTTTAGGTCTGATTTTTGAAAGCTGCAAGTAGGGAGTGAACAGATCTTTTGATATGGGAGCCATCATATTACTGAAAGCATAAGTTCAGTGTCGGTTGATCAAGCTTGCAGTTTGTTCCAGATGCACGGGTGATGACTCTGGCCAGTCATCATGCGATTTTTGACGCAATTAGTTGGCTTTCGCCATCCTTGCTACTAACTGTCAGTAACAACTGGATTTTGCTACATGCTTACATCACTGGAGACAAATGAGGGCAATTGAGAGCAAGGGCAAGTGATGACAATTTAAAGCAATAGACATTTACACCAGTACATGTTTACACCCACCCACACCCCAAAAGGGAAGCTAATTCATAAAAGGAAAAGCTCTTAAAATAAATAAGCCAAGACAGTGAAATGGGTTATGTAGTTAATGATATTTGTCTGATATGCATCAAAACTATACTTCAGATTTTGAAGTGAATCAATACATATCACCATTTAAGTAGGGGGTACAGAGTCAAGACTGTCATCAAACTATACCATTGCTCAGCCTGCAGATTGCTCTACCCTTTAAATATCTGAGCAATCTTCAAGTGGCTACATATCAAAGCTGAATACTTAATGTTGTAGAGCTCTGCCTTACCTGACTGAGCAAAGTGTAAAAGATCTCAAGTCAATAATTTTATGATCATATGCATAAGTGGGCAATAGGAGAAATTGCTTAGGGACTTGGGGAGGCAGTGGAGTCTGCTCTGTAGGACTTTCTGAACAGTATATTAGATTTCATCCATAGCAGGTGCAAATATAATAGGTCTTGAAGGTGAACAGACCTTTATAACTTCCCTTCCAGCCCAAAAAATAGGAACAAGCAACAGCTGTTCACTCTCATTCTCGACATGATTTTATCTGTCAAGTTGCTCCTTGTAACTTGGAGAAGAGATGAAAGGCAAGAGCAGGTGGATTAAGTATATCTTGGGGACATGTGCTGAAAGGTCTTGCCAGATTGTGGTATTAAACATTGCTCCTTGCTGTATCACAGTACAAATATCACCTTTTCCAACCAGCTCCCTTATAGGCTTGAGCTTTCCTTCATTCATCTAGGGGATGGGGGGAGCAGGGGACTGCAACTCCCATCCCCCCGACCATAAACTATGCTAGCTGGGGCTGATGGGAGTTGTAGTCCACCAATATCTGGATGGCCACAGCTCCCCCATCTCTGATTAAACTGATGGCTGCTTACACCCAGTCTAATAACACTGCAGAGTTTGTTGCTAGCTAAAAGAAAGAAATTTTGACCATGTGGTCTCAGGAAGGAGTTCAGATCAGTCGCTGGCACCACCAGGTCCAGAGCAAGACCTTTTGCTGTCTAAAGCAAAGGCCAAAATGCCCAACTTCCATGTACAGAGGCCAACTGGACAAACAGTTGAATCTTCAACACTTTACTGTGATGCAGCAAGGAGCAATGTTTAATCAGGGCATGAATGAGGCATGGTGAGGTGGTTGCCTCAGGGTGGCAGGCTCCTGAAGGCATTGCCACCACTGTGAACCAGCTGCACATGCAGCACACCACTGCCAGGCCCTGGACTTACTGCCTCTTCCTGCTTCCCTGTTGCTGCAGCCATGCCCCCTGATGTGGCCACATACACCCCACTGAAGTGGCCTGCCTGCACCTTTGCCCCCTCACATCCCCATCAGGTCACCAGGAAGGGAGGAATATCTGCCTCCTGTACAGGGCTCAAGAAACAGGAGGGAGGGCTGTCCCATTGGGATATGGAGCGGAAAAAGCTGCTCTACGAAAGCACCCAGGGCTTCTCCCTTTTAGAAAGGGATTTCAGACAGCACCTTCAGGAACTCAAACAGGGGTGTGAGCCCAATGTAGTTTGCAAGCAGCAAGAGGGCTTTCAAACCTCCTCACTGCTCTGGCTTTGAAGTCCTGACATCCACCTGTCAAATTTGGCCCACCGGGGGGACTAGGGGGTTAAAAACCTGGCCTATTGGCCAGAAAAGCTTCCTCACCCCTGCCATACTGGCTAAGCTAGATGGGCTGATTGTCTCCCTCAGTATAAGGCAGCTTCCGTAGGTTACATCCCAAACAGCCTCCTTGTGAAAGGTCACCACTTGAGGATGGGCTGTTGGTGTGGAATGACTGTCTTCCTAGCTTCTGTGGCAGGTGCCCCTGGTCTCCTCTTGCCCTTTTCCATCACAGCACCAGCCCACATCCTGTGCACCAAATGTAGATTATACTGATTCACATCTCAGCCGTTTATCATCACTAGTTTGTTTGAGAGACTGAAGACAAAGCAGCAATCTGGCTTTCCGTACAGCTGGTGTTATTAAAATCAGAGGCAGCCGCAGACGGCTCTGCATGGGTGTGCTTTCGCTGCAAACTGACAGCTCTCTCCATCCCACTCCTCTCGCTTGCTGTTTCTCCTTCTTCTGCCATGCATCCTTCCTCTGACTCAATATCCCGGCAATCTGCTTTGCAAAGGAATCGTCCGCCCCCCCGCCCAGGTTTTTTAATTAATTTCTCAGACCTTTTGCCACTAAACAATACATCTGGCCAAAGAGATATTAATAGTCCATCATTGCCTGGGTTTGTTTGCTGGGAGGCTACACACTTCTCCTGCCCCCCCCCTTCTTTCTGACAGGATTGGGTGCTCAACGCTACACACACAATAAATCATTTTGGTCAGTGTCAGCAGAGTAATGAGGGCTGTAACTGCCTCTCATTTCTCTCATTTTATGTGTGAGATGCCGAAGCTGCAGCATAATGCCAGTGAAAGCTGGGGGGGCGGGGGGCGGGAAGCAACCCTGCGTAATGAAGTATGACCACTAACAGTTCCTTGCACCAGTTTTCAGGGAGCACAGGGAGGTGTTAGTGACTCTTAACTATTCTAGCTATACAGGACCTCAATATGCAAAAGGGAGCAACTTATATGCTAACAGCAAACTTGGTGTTTTGTAGCGAAAACAGCACCAGCCATGCAGAAAAGGAAAGAGTGAGCAGGCTCAGGGGACTCCAAAGGTTGGCAGAAGTACTAAAAAATAAAAATAAATAAATCTCAGAGGGAAGAAATCAAAGAAGTGTTCCCAAAACAGCTCAGAAAGGACTGAACATGCTCTATGGCCACGGAATGCTAACAAATTTTTTTTTGGGGGGGAGAGAATAAAAGCCAGGTTCAAGCTGTTGTTGAATCTAAGGAGGCTGCCATGACTTGGAGGCCTGGGGGAGGCCTGGGGGAGGTTAAGGGAAGGCCTGGGGGAGGTGTGAGTGCCCTTCCATAGGTGCTGTCTGGTGATGAAGTGGTTAAGGGAAGGCTGAAGGGGCAGAAGTGTTTGTGTGCTCCTTTGTCTATTTGTACTGCTGTTTAAATTCTGGCAGTTTACGTTATCTGGGGACAGAAGAAGGGCAAGAGGAGGATTGGAGGAGGAGGAGGCAGGTGGAATTGGCTGGAAGTAACAGAGGAAGATGGGGTGAAATGGGGGAGAGGGAGGGAGGGAGTTGTGGGTGGGTGACAGTTGTATGAATTTAGTAAGTAACCATGGGGAGCTGAGGAGAAAACTGGAGAGGGAGAGGGACTGGGGAGGGAGCTAGTGAAAGTGGCTGGGAGGGGGCATTTGCATCCCTGGGGAGAAGGAAGAGGGGGCATTTAGAGAAATGAGTGGGGATGTGGGAAAGAGGGAGGAAGAGGAAGAGGGTGAAGGGGAAAACAAAAGGGTGTTACAGAATAGAAGGGAGAAGCAGCTTCAGAAACAGGGTTGGGAAAGTGGCAGTGGGGATTTTGCTTTTATATATATACACTTTTCCATGGGGGATTTCCTTTTCAACTGCATGAGATGGAAAAGGGTATATCTAAGGCATTACCATGGGAAGAGTAGGGAGTTTGGTGAATGGAGCAAGCAAGGGTCACTGCCCGTGCCATACTATTATAGTCACTGTCCTACATAACATCAAATGAAAGGAAAAGGAGGAGGAGGAGGTCTCCTTGAAACACAATTATTTAATATCCTGAGGAGAAAATACCTTCTGGGACAAGCGTTTTCAAAGGAGAAATTTGATCTGTCTCTGAATGTAATACCTAGGCTCCCATAAATTCCCCAGTTCCTCAGGCAAAAGTCTCACTCAGAGAGCCCTGCTGGGAAGAGGTGGACTGGAAACAATATAGGCTGACTCCTGTCAGGCCTACAGTGATGTGGAGTGAGCTCAGCCATTGGGGTTAAGGTATGCTCTATGTGCACATGGATACATCTGGCTATGCTCTCCCCGATAGAGACAGGAGTCAAGAGGTAAGAACAAAGCAGACCTGTGCCCAATAACAACAGCTCAGCAAAGAAGGGGGAGCCTTTAAAATCCCATGGCAGAAAAAGTGAAGGTTCTGTTCTGCTTTGTAAACTAGATCAGTTGGTAGAGCATGAGACTCTTAATCTCAGGACTGTGGGCAAAAGATTCCTACGTTGTAAGGGGGTTGGGCTAGATGACCCCCACGGTCCCTTCCAACTCTACAATTCTATGATTCTAAGTGATTTTTTTCATCCGAAGTCAAAGGATTTGGTTTGGACTATGGTTCGGCAAAACAAGCCAGTATTGAACTATGGTTTACTATAATCCTAGCATGTTAGCAAACCGTGGAGTGAACTGGCATTTCCCATTTCCTTCTGGATATTGTTGGACTCCTTCCATCAGCCCCAGTAAACAATGGTCAAGGATGGTGGGAGTTAAAAGTATAACATGTGTTGAGGTACCAGGTTATGTTTAAAGGTTGCTTTGAACTAACCCAGAATTACCTCACATTTGAATGTGATAGGGAATTATAGTAAATTTAAAAGCGGAAGCAGATTCTTCCAATCTCCTCCTCCTGACAGAGCACTGAGAGTGTGAACGCAAGACTCACCACTACTCATGTAAGCCATACTAAAGCATCACATGTGAAACAGGTCATTATATTGCAATATCTAGGGAGGCTTTTGCAAATGCTATCTAGCTTTCTTAGGGCAGAACTAGACAGAATGGTTAGACCTTCAAATTTAGCTACATATCCAAGAGCTTGTGAAATGAGGCTGGGAGTGATTTCAAGCAAAAGAGCAATGGGCAGGAGGGGGTGCATGGCGGACCCCTCCTGACCCATTGCTTCCCTTTGGGGAAGAGCCATAGGTCAGAAGGAGAGCATCTGAGGAATGACCCAGATCTAATCCCTGGCACTTCCAGGTATAGCTTGGAAAAACCCCTGTCTGAAATCAAAACCCTGAGGCCACTTTTACCCTAGCTATGCTTATATCTGCACTTGATAGCAGATATTTTGAATAAGGTAAGGCAGATTGTTTTGTCTGTAATACAATGCATGCCCCCAAATTACTCTTTTATAGGACAATAAGGGCACTGTGCCAGTGGTGTCCTGCTTTTAAAAGTTTGCTTAAGCTCCCTGAAATCCATGGGCCAATAAAAATGCTCAATGTGAGCTAGATTGTGTCCATAGAAACTTGGAGTTCTACACATTGTTTCTTCTTTGCTATTATTGCAAAGGACAGAGATATGTTTCACCACCACCACCCTTAGCAAAAAGCCTTCCATGGCTCCATCTCGGCTAACCTGTACATCAGTCAAAACAATGTGCTCATTATCAGAAAGGAGGCGAGCGAGACAGCAGCCTAAAAATAGACTTCATCGTCACAATGGACCTGTGTGCCAGTACTTCTTGCTTGACTGTGTGTCCTCTTCCTGAAGCTACAGAATTCCATTCACATCTGGACCTGCCTTGGCCCCACCTCCTTAGCTAACAACTTCTGCACATCTGGAAGGCAGCTAGTTTGTCATTTTTGGAGTGTTTTTTCTTTATATCTGCTGCATGATCCAGCAGAAAAGGAAAAGGTGAATAGCCCTTACTTCTTGGGCGACAGCCTCTCCAAGTCAACAGCCCTAGTACAAGGACCTCGGAGAAGGAAGAGTAATTGCCGCCTCTCTAAGTGTGGTTATTTCCGTCCATCTGGCTGCAGGCTCAGCAACATAGCAAAGCGATGTATTAATTTGCAGTGTGAAAGCAGAAGAGCTAGAAATGCATTTGCAGTTAGGAATATAGCCAAGAGACAGCAAGAGGGCACCGAGATAATATTTTTCAGCTTGACATAAATTGGAATGTCTCTAATCCCATAGGGAAGAGCCGCAGAAGGGGGTGGGGAGCTTCTGCAGTCCACTTCATGTAGCTAATGAAGCAAGTTTGCTGGCTATGAAAGTGCACATCACAAACTAATTGTGGCCTAGTTGTGGTTCTGATACTTGTGGTTTGGTTTGGATGGTTGTTTTATGCTGCCTTTTCTTATATATTGGGCTGGGCTTGATAGTATTGATAATGCTGGGGTGGGTGAATAATTAAGAAGCTCATTAATTAACAAGTAATGATAAATAGGTGTTAAATGATATTTTACTGTTTTGTATGTTGATATAGTTGCAAACCTCACTGGGAAGAGTTTTCCTTTTGAAAGGTGGTATATAAATATATTAAATAAATACATAAATAAATACTGAATTTCTTTTCCGCTGTGGCATTCCCTTCCCACCAAACCGAGGCAGGCATTTTCACAGTTCACATTTCTGTGCCTCTTTAAAACTTATTCCTGTACCCATTTTATTCCTACCTATTTGCAGCTGCATTTATTTTACTGGGTTTTGTTTATATTAATGTATTGTATTTTTAGTTTTCAATAGTGCCTGAAGACTGTTGTGGGAGGCATTATAAAAATATCTTAATAAGTAAATAAAACCAAAAGCATATCTTCAGCAGAGTTTTGCCATTGGGGTCTGGATAGAGTCATCTGATTCATGCAAGTCATGCAATATCTCTTTCTACATCATGACATTGGGGGGGGGGGGCAGGAAAAGACTCTTCAGCTTCCTCCAACATAAGGTAAGCACAGTAAAACAAAAGCAGAAACCTGCACTCCAACCATAAGATTTTCACTGACATTTTCTCTCCCATGTGATAATTTTCCATTGTAATTTCTTACACTGATGAAGAATGGCTGGGGGGAAATGTGAGATAAATTTTTGGCACAGCGCTAGCCAGAACCATCCAGCAATTAGGCTTGTTCCATTTCCTCCTAATCTCTTTTGCCCATCTCACTAACATGAAGGGAGTGGATGAGGGTGTGCAGTCCTTGAGCTGCACATTACTCTTAATAATTTCACTGGAGGACACAAGCGCACAACAAAGGGTAAACCGCCTCTCTCAAGAATTAAACTGCTCCAAGATTAATCGGAACCTCTCATGCCGATGTCCTCTGTAGTTTCCAAACAACCAATGCATGAGAAAGGGGGTGATAAAAAGCGAATGCAGATTGCTTCTGCAAAAGCAGACCCGCTTTGTTCTATTGCCCGCGGTTACATATGATGCAGCCTCTTGACTTAACAGCTAGAATGCAAGCTGTGATCAGACAACATTGTGTCAGCCAAAAACCTGCCCACATGTTAGAAGGGTGAGGGCATATGCAGTTTCCAGGTGACACACTGAGCTGCTCTGCATGATTCTCCTCCATTTGACAGGCCATGTGGCTTGTAGCCAGTTTGGCTATGACTTGCAATGCCTGGGACATGCAAGCATTTAGACTTCAGTTTCAGTGCCACTCCCCCTTCCCAGCTGTGCGTTGTCAGGGATGCCCTTGTATAGAACATCTGTGACAATTTATTGATGCATTTTTATGCTTAAATGTAATGTGATATGAATAGGGGTATGGAGGATAAATTCAATGGGATCTGCATTTTAAAATGGAGCAACTTAATTTGCTGGCCCTGGATGTATAAGCAGACTGGAACACAACTATCAATCTGATTATAAAGTTTTTTAAAAATGGACACAAAGTGTGTACTTTGCATGAAAAATGCATACACAAATGTGTAAAGGGACCCCTAACCATTAGGTCCAGTTGTGGCCGACTCTGGGGTTGCGGTGCTCATCTTGCTTTATTGGCCAAGGGAGCCGGCGTACAGCTTCTGGGTTTTGTGGCCAGCATGACTAAGCCGCTTCTGGCAAACCAGAGCAGCGCACGGAAACGCCGTTTACCTTCCCGCCAGAGCGGTACCTATTTATCTACTTGCACTTTGACGTGCTTTCAAACTGCTAGGTTGGCAGGAGCAGGGACCAAGCAACGGGAGCTCACCCTGTCGTGGGGATTCGAACCGTTGACCTTCTGATCAGCAAGTCCTAGGCTCTGTGGTTTAACCCACAGCGCTACCCACACAAATATGTATTTGGAGGCAAATGCATACAAAATATGTACTTGAGGAAAAATGTGTGCAAACAGCCTATAACCGAATGCATGCCAAACTAATGTAAAATGTGTAAGAAATATATACGAAATCCTGAGATTAGTTGCTGAAATAAGAATTTCACAGATGAAAAAAGAGGCAGGTTTTGTTACCCTCAAATGCTGATCAGCAGCACTGAGCCACCACTACTCCAATGAAGTACTACAGTAGTATCCTGGTGTTCATCTGGGGCTGCCTGGGGCTGATGTGAGTTGTAGCCCCAAACAACTTTGGAGGGCATCAGGTTAGTGAAGGCTGGTCAAAATATACTTCCACAGCTGCAGACTTTGAAATGGCAAGCCACGCAAAACCTGGTGTTTGTATTTATGAGCATGCTGTAGAACAGGGTACAGTATGCTCATAACCTGTGATTCTCCAGATGTTGTTGGACTCCAGCTTCTATCAGTCTCAGCCGGCACAGCTGTTGAGTAAGTGTGATGAGAACGGTAGTCCAGCAACTTCTGGAGATCCACAGGTACCCCAATCCTTCCTTCAAGTTAAGAGTCAAGCACTCCTTCCTCCATGTTTTAACTTCTAGAGATCCTGACGAATGGAGCTGCAACAGCAAGAGCGACAATTCTAGTCAGTGACACTAACAAACTTAACGAAACTCATTGGTTGTATAACTTGTTTTATCTCTGCTCTGTTGACTGTAATAAACATGAATGGATGACTGAACAACTCTAGCAAATCATACTACAAAATTTAACAAGGCATCCTCTAAAGGCCAAGGCAGGGCCAGGGGCCAGAAACAGTCCTTGATAGGGATTTTGCATGAAGAAAAGCCAACGTAAGTCCATAGACATATAAGACATGAGCATTTGCCCCAGGCAGGAGACTCACACTCTGGCTGTGTAGCAGGAACTCTTGGCCAATCAGGAGGGAACAGGCGGCCCCCCTCAAAAAGATGGTGCCATCCTTCCCCTGAAGTGTTTAGTGGCATTGACAAGTCCACCCATCTGCATGTATCCAGCAGTGTAGGGTTAGCCAGTTATCAATGGAATCTGAATCAGAATTTGTAGGGCCATTTCCATAGCTGAACAAAGGGAGCATCTTTTTTGGCTATTCCACACCACAGGGTTGGAGGGTTGGATAACTGCATTTTGGTAAATTTGATTTCACATGTTGGTCACCAGTGGAAGTTTCCCAGTTCAGGTTTGTTTGTCTGTTTCATACCACTTAATACCAAAACAATCTCAATGTGGTTCATGAAGACATAATCTAAGTTTAGTGCCTTCAGAGAAGGGAAAGTGGTATGTTACAAACCTCTCTGCAGGGGAGGCTGGTTCACTGGTGCAACTAGGGAACTTTCCCACCAGTCTCAGTCTGTCTTCAGCCAGCCCCCACCTACATAAATCCAGTCCAGGGGGTGGCACCACCTGTCAGTTTCCCCCTTCTTAGCCTCAGTGTTGCCTTTGTTGAATTCAACAGGGACGAAGATGGGGACAGAACCAGAATAAGTTGTCTCCACCTGTAATTGGCTCTGGCTCCACTTCCCTGCTTTTTGCCCTTCCCTTCTTGATGGGCACCAGCCATCATTGTCTTTCTGCCAAATTAGCATTTGTCTGCATGTGACACAGTGACGATCCAGGGGTGGCTTGATTGGGATGGATCGTTTCTCCAGCCACATCTCCCTGCTATTCAGTTAGAGGGGATATGGGATGGAGTGACCCTGGCACTTGGCAACTTTGTCCCATTTAAGGCTGTCTAGCTGGAGTGAGTGGGGAAGGGATTTGGCACATCTTTGGGTGGGCAGACAAAGAAAAGTGCAGATCACTTAACAGGCTGGCCTTGGTACTTTAAAGCAAAGCAAGCTTCTTCATTTAAAAGTAGACAGCAGGAGAGTGATTTCCCACCTCTTGCCTTAAACCATAGGAAGTCCACTTTGTTGGGATGGAGTTCATTATTTTCAGGAAGGCTCTTATTGCAGAACCATGGGTGTTGCAATAAAACTGTGGCCCTTGATGATCTCCATATATGCTCTTGTCTTTATTCCTGAGATGTTTGGGCAAACAACGAGGACATGTGACTAGCAAAATAGGACCTTTCCCTATTGGAGAAGCAGCCAGAGGGCTGCTGTGTCACATGGCAGAGCTGCCATGCTGCTGCTGCTGCCTTAAGAATTCATCAAGGAGATGGGAGAATGCTATTTCTTAGCCATTTGCAGCTCTAATTTCCATGCCTTGGTAAACAGGTCAGCTGGAAGGAGACCTGTCTTTTGTTGCAGCAGCCTAATTAGAGACCTAATTTGTATCAGACCAAGAGATCCACTGGCGAGCTTTCTATACATCACTAGCAAAACACTGAAGCATGCTCGTCTGGATAGTAATTACCTCTGGTTTCTAATTGACAGAAGGGTACCCACAGCTGTACAGCATGACGAGCCAACAAAGCCTTCTTAGACTCTGGTGCAAGAAAAGGAAAGAATGGAACAAACAAGCAAACTTTCTCTCCTGGTTGTATATTAAGGCTGTGATTCTCAGCAAAGGGCAGGGGGACCATAGGCAATAGCCGAAGCTCTGCCAGACTCAAGTTGGCAGGGCAGAAGTCAGGGTGAAAGAATGCTCTTGTACTCCTCCATCCATGGTTTAAATTCTTTTTAAGGCTGTTGTTCTCATGGAATTAGACATGCTCAGAAGCACATCTACGTTTCTCTCTCCTGCCAGGGGACTGGAGTGACTTTGGATCCTTCAGATCTCAACCGTTAAGAAGCTGCCTCATACTGAGTCAAGCCATTAGACCATCTAGCTCAGGAACACCTACAATGACTGACAAGGTAAGTGCCAACTCCCTGGGGCCCTGGGTGCCCGAGCACCCACAAAATTCCCCATGAAAGGGCCGGGCACCCACAAATTTCAGTGCCAGGGCCATGCATGTTGCATGGCACCCATGGCCCTGGGCATGCATGGTTGCAGGGCCAAGTTGGCACTCCTGACTGACAGTGGCTCCCAAAGTTTCAGGCTGGGGTCTCGCCCTACCCCAGTTGGAGATGCTGGGAACTGAACATGGGATTTTCAGCATGTAAGTCAGATGCTCTACTCCTGAGCTACAGCCCTGCCAAAGCTTGGTCCTCCCCATCCCACTCCACACAGACACGCCATGCCCCACCCCCCAGTGCCACTGAAACACCCTCCTTTTGGGAATCAGCTAGACTGGTAAAGAAAAAGTGATTTATATGCATCGTATATGCGATACAGTGGTACCTCTGGTTACGTACTCAATTCGTTCCGCAGGTACGTTCTTAACCTGAAACTGTTCTTAACCTGAAGCACCACTTTAACTAATGGGCCTCCTGCTGCCGCCGTGCTATTTCTGTTCTCATCCTGAAGCAAAGTTCTTAACCCGAGGTATTATTTCTGGGTTAGCAGAGTCTGTAACCTGAAGCGTATGTGTGGTGTAATGGTTAAGAACGGTAGACTCATAATCTGGTGGACCGGGTTCGCGTCTCCGCTCCTCCACATGCAGCTGCTGGGTGACCTTGGGCTAGTCACACTTCTTTGAAGTCTCTCAGCCCCACTCACCTCACAGAGTGTTTGTTGTTGGGGAGGAAAGGAGAATGTTAGCCGCTTTGAGACTCCTTTGGGTAGGGATAAAGCGGGATATCAAATCTAAACTCTTCTATGTAACCTGAAGCGTATGTAACCCGAGGTACCACTGTATAACATTGTGCCACCAGATGGTGATGTGGAATCCTGTTTTTCTCTACCTATTTTCCCTGTTTAAATTTACAATGCTTTAAACTTAAATGCTTCTTTGATGTGTCTAGATCTGGCCTTGCTCTTACTGACATTAGAGCTCCCATATTGATTCAGCCAGGACATCAGAGCCTTCACTGACACTGGGGAATAACAATTCTTCACCGGATCTTCCTCTCTGACATCAGAGAAGCATGTCCAATAAAACTTATGGCCCCTAGATTGTATGCAGTGAAGAGGCCAGTGTGAATGAAGATAGGCACTCTCAGCCCTTTCATCTCCCCAACCCCACCACCATCATGATGAATTGGTTAGGAATGGAGGAGGGATTCATTCTAAACCGATTTACACATGGAATTTGACATTTCCAAACCTATCAAGCTTTGCCCAGCTCAGACCGCCTCTTGCATCAAGCACCCACTTATTTCTGAGTTGCTTGTGCATTATATGATGGGGGGGGGGGCTTCTGGCACCAGGCCAACTGGCAGCCCAACTTTGCATTACAAAGATGTCTGCATATGTGATATGAAGACTGACAACATCACCCCTGCCATGTGAGAATCCCTTACAGAAGACCACACTTTAGTCAAGCTGTGACAGGAAGAGGGTGGGGGGGGCGGTCTGCCCCAGGTGTCACCACTGAGGGGATGACAAAATGTCGGGTGGCACTCACTGCAGGGCCTGCAGCATGCCCAAGCCACGCGTCTCTCCTGGGAGTGACATGGTGGCTTGAGTGCCCGCAGGCTGCACGCTGCCCCAAATGGTCTGCCCGCTGCCTTTCCCTCAGCTGTAGGGCGGCTGAGTGGAGGAGGGAGGCAGACTCCTTGGAGGCCCCACAGAGTGTCCTGCCCTGGCTCGCCCTGTCCTGTGGGTGGCTGACCCTGCCCCTGTGGGTGGCTGGTCCCACCCCTGGGTGCTGGGCACACATGCTGCTCCAGGCGCCCAATCGACTTGCTCTGCTGCTGGTGACAGGCAGTCAAGTTGGGTATCCATAGCAGTGACCAGAGGAGAAAAGAATGCTGGGAGGAGCGCAGAGAGAAGAAATACCATGGTGCATCAGGGACAGCACAACTGGATGGCTTCATCTGCCCCAGCTGCAATAAAACATGTCTCCCCCGAATCTGTCTCTACAGCCAACAGCAGGCACTGCAACCATACAACAACTTGACCTCACCCTCGAAGGCACACTCCTCCATTGTCTCCCAAGGCAGATGGATGCCACATATTCATGGATCCTATGAATTATAGGATAAAGATACATGCATTATGCATATAATGCATATAAGAAGTCTATCCTCACATGGCACTATATTTCTGCAGCACAATTTAAAAATTTTTAATACATACTGTATGTATTTATACACAGTTCTGTGTATGGTTGTATGCATTTCTTTATGTGCTGGTTATTTTAGGAAATATGGAGTTTAAACACATATAACATGAATATAATAGTATATGTAAAATATTGTGTCTATTAATGCCTATTATGTGAGAATGTTTCATATTTTTAGAGGAACTGGTAAAAAAAATGAAACTTCACAACTTTTTGAGAACAAGGAGTGAGAAGGGAGTAGAAAAAAATCTGTGCAGATAAGCTCAAGATTTTTCAGAAAAATGCCATCCCTAGTTAATATCCCCTTAGATTACGCTACTGCATTTGAAGGCACTGTGTGTTTTCCCAGAACTTCATCTTTCAGTTATATACCACTTTGGGAAGCACAGATCATAAGGTTGTCAAAGTGCTGCTTTCTCCCTTCTGCATCAAGTGATGTTGAGGGGAGAAAGAAGCACTTTGACAGCCCTATGTGTTGGTTTTTGTTTGGTTTGGTAGAAAGAAAATAATAATAATATATATGGTATAATGAAAGAAGGAGAATTCCCAGGATGTCTAAGATCCAGGTTTGGAGCAGGTACTCTTTGTTGAGAGAGCCCCCACGGAGCTTTAAAATCACAGAATATACAGCAAAGCAAAGTGTGCAAAATAGACTGTTAAAACTTTAAAATATCCCCTTCTACATTGCTTTCAAAGTTCCCCACTTACCTTAGCATAGGTTTGCAAGCCCCCTCCACAGAGGCTGGCCTCTCTCACTGTCCTCAGAGCTTGCATACCGGTAACCTCCTCTGGCTGACATCCAGACAGACCAGGGAGATTTTGATAGGCGACATTTTCCCAAGCGTAGGGAAATGCACACCCCCTCCTCCTGCTTCCGCAGGGGAAAGAAAAGTAGTCAGAAATCTATTTACATGATGTTTATTTCTGACATTACAGCACTACAGAAAAACACATCCTTTCAGTTCAGTTCTTCCAGCACGTCTGACAAACTTCCTGTACATGCGCACATGGAAGGTTTCAAATTACACTCTTCACAGAGACTTTTCCAGCCTGTGAACTTCCTGGGAAATTCTTCTTTCCCACAGATAGGCGCATCATGTGATGTCAACAATCTGGTTGTCTGCAGCTGTGATGTTTCCATATACTGACATCCTCCCCCATATGAATTATCATTAGCTGCAGACAAAGCTTGATCCAGAGAAGAAAACAAACAGTTGTTATACATATAACAATCCCCTGTTGTTTCAGTTCCACCCTTGGAACTACCCACCACTGGTTTCACCAATGTACCTCTCTGGTTGTCTGTTTTCCAAGGAATGAGTGCATCTGCATTACCTTGGTTAGGGAACGTTGTGTTATGCTTAGCAAATCCCTGTTGTGTCTTTGTCTCTGACTTAGACATACTCTTAACTTGGCTTGAGTTGTCAACAATAGTAATACATGCAACAGCTGAACTAGCAAACTCTTGAGAATACCTCTTGGGTGGTACGCCCTTTGTGATTCTCTCAGACCTGCGTATGAGGTGCTGATCCTCCTTGCTGACTGGTTCAGTCTCAGGACTTTTTGGAGAACCAGTTCCAATAGTAAACAGTGGTTCATCCTTAACCTGTGAAGGTCTAGCTTTTGTGTGTGAACCTTTCTCAATGACTGTGTCAACAGAACTCTCTGAGCTTTCTGTGTCACTTTCAGTACCACTATAATCAGAATAATCAAATTCATCATCTGAATCATCAGTGGGAAATGTGTGAAAAATTACTCTCTCCTGTCCAGGAGCACTTTCTAGAAATTTTGTGAGAATCACCTGACCAGATTCAGACAAAATTACTCTGTAGAGACCCTTTTCATAACCCACAAAAATGCCTCTGGCATTCTTCATCCCATCTGGAGTTTCCGTCCTGATTTGAGATCCAAAAACCCTAAAATGTGAGACAGAAGGTTTTCTGTGGAATAGCTTCTCAAAAGGAGAACATTCCATACCTTTCGAAACCTTTCTCACCCAAGTGTAACAAAAACAAGATAAAGATTCAGCCCAAAACTCATGCGACAAGTGTGAACTCAGCAATTGTGCCTTCATGCTATTCTGCAATTCTTTGTTCACTTTTACAGAAACAGTTTTGTTCCATGCAGCTTCAGAAACAGCAACCTTGTACTCTATCCCTTGCTTCTCAAGGAAATCCTGAAAATCCTGTGAAAGAAAAATTGGCTTCTCATCTGTGAAAAGAAAATCAATTTTAGCATCATGAATGCTCTTAACCTTATCACAAAACTCCTTAAACCTTTCTAAGGTTTCTCTGGGACTCTGCAAAATGTAAATCCATACATAATGAGAAAAATGATCAACAAATACAAGATAGTACTTTGCATTGCCTCTAGATGGTGCTAGAGGACCAATCACATCAGCATACACTCACTGAAAAGCACTGTTAATCTTTGTTGCCTTTCCTCTCGAGTCTTCTTTCGAGATACCTGCAAGAGAAAGCATTTTAGATTCACATGCTGTACACATTTTATAATCACTTTTATCAAAAGTTAACAGATACAGTCCGTCTTTCTCTCTGGCAGAAAGATACAACTCTCCATCTTTGTAGATTTTGCAGCTTTCCTCATCATAGGATAACACCAGTTTCTTTTTAGTTATTTGAGAAACACTCAGCAAATTGTACTTTAAATCAGGAACAAAATAAACATTGTTTATAGTCAAGTTCAGGCTTTCCAGATACACAGTTCCAATCCCGGATGCTTCCATTTCCTGACCGTTGGCCAGTTTCACAGTGAAGCGTTGCTTCTCAAATGTAGAAAACAGTTCTCGGCGTGATGCCATGTGTTGCGTGCATCCTGTGTCGATAACAAATGTGTTTTCCACGGATGATGTGGCTTTTAGTGACATCAAAGCCATATCTGGTTTTGCCTGGGACTGGGTACGACCTTTGTTTGACGCCTCAGGCTTTACAGAGCTCCCTCTAGCTCCTTTCTCCTGACGTGGTGTCTCCTGACGTGGTGTCTCCTGACGAACAGCGTTCTGAGCTACAGCTTTCTCCTCTGTAGCAATAGTAGTGGGGGTGCTTGATTTCCGAGCTTCACTCCCCCCATCAGCAACAGCCATTGCAACAATGCTAGGATCATCAACAGCATCAGAAGCAACAGTTCCTTCACTTCCTTGTTGTGGCTCAAAGCTCCTCCCAGCTTTTGATGAGCTCTCAAGAATTTGGCTAGCTTCATCTTGGCTCTCCCCCTTTGGTGCAACCAATTCTCGGTCCTTGCTTCCCACCCCAGCTTCACAAGCTTTGCGGAGTGACTCCCAAGAGACCCTTGGTTCTTCTGCACCCTTTAGGACTGGCTCAAGATAAGCATCCACATTTTCTGCCAAAATTCTTAACACAAACTGCTTCACTTCACTTTGAATTGCAGCCTTCTTCCCCTGTGCTTGTACAGCAACAGGCTGTGGGGTTTGGACTAAGTCCCATAATTGCTCTCCCACCAGCAAGAATTCCATTGCAAAACTCCATTCTAGCCAGTTTTGGCTATTCAGTTTCTGAGAGAACAGAGCCATCTTTAATCCCAAGATGCAGCTTCAGCTACAAGCTGGGAAATCCAAAAGTCTATATCTTGTTTACTAGCTGCTTTGCACCTGGCAGTCAGCCCAGCTGCCTGGAATTTTCCCTTCTGAGAATCTGTAAACAATAAGCCCTCTGCTGCAATCCAACAGCAATCAGCAAGCTGCGCTCTGCTTGGAAAGTCCCTTTCCAACAGTTTGTTTACATCAAGCGTCGCTGAAAAACCCAGCCTTGCTTTCGCTTTTGAAGCTTCTTTTCTCTCTTTGCTTTTTAAAGCTAACCAGCTCATAAATTTAGCTCAAAAAGTACTCACGATTCCGTCTCCAAGCAACGGCAGCTCTTATCAGCTCTGGAATGCGAAGTATGTGGCTGCTCTCCTCTGCTCTGTTTTATCCAAAGCAGGAGCTTTTTTTCTCAGTGAACCGAAGAAGTTTTCAATTCGCGTTCAGCGTCCAGCCATAAATCAGCAATCGCAGAGGTACGTGGATCGTTGCTTATCAGCAAAAAAAAGTCTCTCATCCGCCGTGCTTCAGCTTGTTGTTGCAACCATCAGGCTCTGCTACCACTTGTCGGTTTGCAAGCCTCCTCCACAGAGGCTGGCCTCTCTCACTGTCCTTGGAGCTTGCATACCAGTAACCTCCTCTGGCTGACATCCAGACAGACCAGGGAGATTTTGATAGGCGACATTTTCCCAAGCGTGGGGAAATGCACACCCCCTCCTCCTGCTTCCGCAGGGGAAAGAAAAGTAGTCAGAAATCTATTTACATGATGTTTATTTCTGACATTACAGCACTACAGAAAAACACATCCTTTCAGTTCAGTTCTTCCAGCACGTCTGACAAACTTCCTGTACATGTGCACACGGAAGGTTTCAAATTACACTCTTCACAGAGACTTTTCCAGCCTGTGAACTTCCTGGGAAATTCTTCTTTCCCACAGATAGGCGCATCATGTGATGTCAACAATCCAGTTGTCTGCAGCTGTGATGTTTCCATATACTGACAGAGACCACATATGTATTAAGTTAAAAAGGTTTACTTACAAACTCTTCAAAGGTCAGATTCATGATCTTTTCCATACAGCAGCAAGAAGAGCAGATAGTACAACTTACATTCCAAAATGGTAAATGTTTTTAAATGATTTCTATAGAAACACAATGATGGTTTGCTTAGACCACACAGTCTAAGTTTGGAGCAGTTTGATCGTTTGGTAACCCTTTTCCCCAAGGTGATGGGGATTGATGTAGCTAAGCCTAGCAGAACAACTAACTCTTTGGTCTTAACCCCTTCATGCATTAATTAGAGTTAAGCATGTTGGTTATGTGAGGTTAGATATCTCACACTATGCTCAGTGCTTTCCACATGCCAAGTGCAGGGCTGGCAAGTCACCTTGCAATGTGGTTTACGAGTACCAGACAGCAAGCTGACTATTGGCCACTTGGGAATTCTATGTGAGTTATTTTAACAAGTGACCATGTGGTGTCATAATCATGCCATGTAACAGGTGGGTTGTCCCGCCCACCTTTCAAAATTGGCCCATGGGAGTCAAAAAGTTTGCCCACCTCTGCAGCAATGTAAACTTGGGCTGAATTAGCCTAACAACTGAGGCTTTCTTCCTGATTTACATTGACATCAGATCACATTTTTGCCCACCCTCCCTTAGTATGCATTTTCTGAATTAAATAGCACAGCTCTTCTTAATTCCCCCTCCCCCAGTCCTTTCATTAGAAAGGGATAACTTTGTTGTGTAATTAGCATGCTTGTAATGAAGGATGCAGAGATTATGTGCTAATTTCTCTCCCACACACAGAATTTTATCAGCAGTAATTGCATTAACATCTTTTCTTTTCTCCCCCACCCCTTGGGGCTTTGTAAAATTTGCATTTGGCCCTATCTCCCCAGCCTGCCCCACTTGCTGTCCTGCTCTGCAAATTTCCCAGAGAACCTCAAGCTGCTTAAGAATAAAAGGACGAAAATGTTGATACGTTTCAAGTTCTTTTTTAAAAAAGACTATTTTTTACACCCTCCTCAAAGAGGCAAAGAAAACATTTCTGGAAGTGCCAACAAATAAATACCTTTATTTCTGCACAAATATTTCTTGTACCATTATAAGCAACTAACTCCATTTATTGTAACCTGGGAGGGAATGGCTTTAATTAAGGCTTCAGGGTTTGTGCCTTTGAATTATGGAAATGGGCATACACTAACTTGGTTTAGAGAGTCTGATCAGCCCCCTAAGCAAATGTATCTCCCTCACTCTTCCAGGCCCCACAAATTTTGGTTGTGGGAGTAAAAAAGCAGGGTGGGAAATAAAAGTAGATGCAATGCTGAGGTAGGGAGAAGATCTGCAAAAATCATTGCCCTGATGAGGAGGCACATTATCCCATCCCCATCTAATGAGCACAGGGGGAGATAAACTGAGCTTCACAGATCATCTTTGGAAGAGGGACTGTGTGAGTGTCCTCTGTTTGTGTGTGCATGGGAGTGTGAAGTGGCCGTGCCCACTGCTGGCTTGTGGCTCCCAGAGGCTGAGTTACAGATGAATATAGTCCTCAGGTCAAAATCAATCCTTGGTGTAAGGGAAACATCCAGCGTTGTTTTGAAAAGCCAAAGCCATTTGTAATCATCTAGAGAGGTTTGCATCCCCCTGCATCCCACTCCTTTCTAATGGGATAAAGGGGGTATATATTTCAGACCCTAAGGGGATGCTTTAGGGTGTCATCTTGCCAATGAATGATCCTGACCATGAATATTAATCTCTTCTTTTACATCTCTCTTTAGATGTAATAATTATTGCATTCATCTTCATTCTAACCCTGTGGGCTGGGGGTTTTTTTGGGTTTTTTTATTAATACAGGGGAAATGAGGTTATGAGTTAATGACTTGCCCAAAGCCAGTCTAAGAGTGCATGAGAGCATACAAATGTAGCAAGGGGCGGGGGCGGAGAGTGCCTTTCTAGATCAGACGTGGCTGGTCCAGCATTCAGTTTCAAACAATAGCCAACTGGAAGCTCCTCAAAGGCAGGGCATGAGGGCAACAGCCTTCTGCTTATTGTTTGTCCAAAGTATTTCATATTCAGAGGTTCAAGGGGCACCTGCAACAGTATGGAATAGTTCTCAGGTTACTCATAGGATCATATAACTATAGGATTGTAGAGCTGAAAGGGATTCCAGGGTAAGAGTTCTTCAGTAGAATCCATAATCTGGGCCTTGTGTAGAAATAAATGAGCTTTCCACTTACAAAAGATAAAAGTTACCAAGAAACAAAGTAACACATTGCACTCAAGTAGCAGGCAATGTAGTTCAGTCCTTTAAGTGCCTTATGCAGTTCAGAAAACTTTCTCTGGTCCCAGAGTGAGATCCTAAGCTTATTCATCATTGCAGTTCAGTTTCATCTGCTGCTGCAACTACTAGCCATCACTGACTTATTGAGTTTCCTCTCCAATTGTGAGAGATCTGCAGCTCAGTTTCTGGTGATGAGTCATCAGATAGCTTAACCCTGTGAAATGGAAAAACACCAGCCTTCCGCTTTCACCTAGAGTGAAACCTCTTGATTGAGGCTAACTTATTTCCTTTGCAAATGCAAACCCTTGCAAAAAAAAATGTAACTTCACTGCTTACAAACATTACATTATATGTGCATTAAACTTTTAACTTTAACATCTAATTCAACTCCCTGACAGATGGCCATCCTAAAAACTTCCCATGAAGGAGAATCCACCACCTTCCAAGGTAGTCCATTTCACTATTAAACAGCTCTTACACCCAGAAAGTTCTTCTTAGTGTTTACTCAGGAACATCCTTTCTTGAAATTTGAATCCATTGTTCGGGTCCTGCCCTCTGTTCCCATAAGATAATCCAGTGATTTGAAATGTCTGACAATGCTCCATTAAATGCTTAGCAGTGCCAACATTTTTCTAATCAGTCATATATAAATATTTTTATGCCTGCCCTTTCTCTCTGTTCATTAAAAGCAACCATCCTGTTGACCCTATTATTCATCAAGAGAGAAATGAGATTTTAATGATGGTGCACCAGCCAGCTCAGTTATTAGTATTATGTGACAATACAGAGATGTGAAACACCCCCCATTTTTAAATACACACACACACACACACACACACACACACACACACACATATCTTCCTGTCCTTGAGATTTGCTATTATCAAAACATTTTTAAAACACATACAATAGGGGAGAGCAAAACAGAAAGAGATCCTACTTTAGATCAAAGGAGGAATGGAGTGAATGGAACTGGCACACGGTAGATGAAAGTTTATTCGATTGGCCATGGAAAGTGGCAGCTTTTATCAGCATCAAAGGAATATTGAGAAAGAAACAGAACACAAAAAGCAAAGACGAGGTGCCTCTCGACCCTACAAATAGACAGGACTTCCACTTAATGGTAGAGAGTGCTGTTGGTCAAAGGACAGGCTCTGGTGGAGACTTTTTGGATGACTATGCATGTGGCCTTGCAAAACTTCCACAGTGCATCAAATGTTTAGCATTTTGTACTAGAGATAAATGCAACTTACATTGTCCTCACCTGCTGACCAGTGGGAGCAAAGGCAACCCTATGTTTCTTGCATAGTCTTTATTTCCTTGAGCCCTCCTCCCAAGTAAAGATCTTTGTGAATTACTATATAAAATGGACTTGTGTGTGGATCAGAACTTAGTTATCCCACTGGATTCACAACTGAGTTCTCAACAGTTAAAACATATCAAAACGCACACAGATTGTCCTTTTTAAAATAATAGTGCGGTAGACTCGTAATCTGGTGAACTGGGTTCGTGTCGCCGCTCCTCCACATGCAGCTGCTGGGTGACCTTGGGCTAGTCACACTTCTCTTAAGTGTCTCAACCTCACTCACCTCACAGATTATTTGTTGTGGGGGAGGAAGGGAAAGGAGAATGTTATCCACTTTGAGACTCCTTCGGGTAGTGATAAAGCGAGATATAAAATCCACTTCTTCTTCTTCTTCTTCTTCTTCTTCTTCTTCTTCTTCTTCTTCTTCTGTAATCTTAGGGCTGGAGTCAACCATTAAAAGTGAAATATAATTTACCGGGTTCCCCAAATGCAGAAGAAGTACTTGGGAAATAAACTGGGATCTTATCTATCTTTATTATTATTATTATTATTATTATTATTTAAAAAAAACAGCAACCCTACAATATAGAAGAACATGGGCTGCTTAACATTCAAGTAGGTGAGGTATTTTGAAATGGATGCAGTGGAGACCAGTCAATTTTGGTGAAAGGGGCACTGCCCCACCTGCCTCAATCTGCCCCCAGTGAGCCCCCACCTGCCTGTCTTCCTGCTTACAATCAGTCCAATGTGTGGCACTGCTTCTCTGCTCCCTCCTCAGCATTGAGCCTTGCAGAACTCAGCAGGGAGGAGAATGGAGAGAGAAAGTGAATGACTTGCCTTTGCCTGAAATTGACTCTGGCGCCCCCTGCTGTCGGTCTCCCTGCCTTCCGACCTATCACTCTCAATGAGTCACCAACCCAAAGAATGAATGAAATGTTGATTTTAACAAGTTGGATTATGCTATATATTTCTGGTGTTATGTAATTGTGTGTCTTGGATTATGGTGTAAACCCTACAGCCCCACCCTGTGAATTTGTGATGAAGGGTGGGCGTCAATGCTAAAATAAAAAATAAAAAGACATCTCCTGATCAGGCCCATTTTTTTCTGAAGCATGCAAAACAATTTAGCATTTGAATAAGCAGCCGCTTACTGAAGGAGAGGAGGGGACAGGAGGGCGGGGGGGGGGGAGCAGGCTAACCGTGGCATTTCAGTTCTCTCTCCGGCTCATTTGTTGTAACATTATTGGCCTTTTAATGTCTTGAATATTGATCTGAAATGTGATACAATGCAGTTATGGGTAATGATGACTCATGCGTTGTTTCCATTGTATGGATACAGCAGGCTGACAGCAACAACAAATCCTTTGCTAAATGTCAATTTGCCTCATTAGCATTGCCCTGGCTGGTGTCCCACTTAGCTGCGGCAGACTTGGCAGCACTTTAAAAGGAAAGTAAACTTCAAAAAGGTTTCTGGACACTACAAGGAGAAAACACAGCGGGCATTGTGTGCTCGGAAGCAGTTTCTATACAACCTGGGGGCTTGGAATCTACTTACTTAACAGTGGTCAGCACTATGAAGAAAACACCATAACCCATCGAAAAAGTGCTTACTGACTGAATCGTAGTACAGATATTGCTTAAAAGTGAAAAAAAGGCCATTAGATGGCTTGCCACAGAGCTACACGGCTGTGATTGCATAGAAAATGTGTAGGGATTTAGCTTCCACCAGCGGCTCCAGTTTCTCCATCAAGAATCCCAGCTTTCTTTTTTAAAAAGTTCCAGTTTCTTATAGCTCTCGCCATTGTAAAAGATGGGCTTTGAATTGTAAAAGGCTTTAGATGCCAAAATACTGGAGCTCCAGTGTGCATGGTGCACATATGGAGCTATGGAATTGTAGGAGCAAGCTGATTATATTTTGTGGTTAGGAGTGCCTTGACACCTCTACTGCAGCTCGGTCTGCTGTCCTGAAAATTAAGAGCCCCCAGTGAATGTACAAAGCATTCCCCAACTCAGTTGGCCTGTGGGGCTTATGACCCCACTGGAGTCCCCATGGAGCTTAGAGTCTGCTTATATGTTTGAGGTTAGAATAGCCTCAGAGGGGCACCAAATGGCCTTTGAGGATGAGTCTTTGTACCTTGCCTTCCAGATGCACCATAGTCCCTATAAAGCTGATCCTCTCTTCACCTTGAGTCCTCTTTATCCTTCAAAAGCTCTTCTGTATTGAACAGAATGCTCCTTTAGCAGAGGAAGCACTGCTTCAGATAAACTTCTTCTTTTGGATGGGATAGCATCAAATAACATGGAGAACTTTTGCAGTTGTATTTGGAATCTAACATAATTATACACCTAGACATTTCCAGAGACACAGGTGGCCCATCGCACAGCACGAACACCTTGGTCATCCTCAGCACAGGTGTAGAAAAATCCCTGAACCTCTGGATTACTTCAAACATTGTTTTTCTCTCTACAATAATATGATAAATAATAAGCTTAACAATGATTTTGGGAAGCCATACAAAAGTCAACTCCGCACTACGCGATTTCCAGGTAGGCAAGTGTTTGTGTGTATAACAGGAGGTAGTTAGTCATTAATTTAGCAAGTGTAGGTCACATCCTGTTCAGCTGCTTGAATCCAGTTGAAGGCTGTCACAATGGGAAGGCAGGGGCAGTCAGCAAGGTACCCTCCAGACACAGTGCCATTTTTCTAGAAAAAGAGGTTTCGGAACTCACCATGAATACCTCCCTTATTTTCTTAGAATGGCAATGGCACCCACCTGAGAGGTGCTGGAACTGAGTTCTTGTGAGTTCCCCCTGAAAAAAGGCCCATAAGCATTGGATTACTGCTCAGATCATATCATTGGGCACACTAGATGGTGGCAGCTGTAGTCCAATACCATCTGAAAGCCCACACATTCCCGTCCCTACCCTAGGCTTTCCAATGGTCTTTCAGGTGTTGTTGAACTACCATGGTCCATGCTTGCTGGGGCTGATAGTCCAATACCCTTTGTTTGCATATTCTAGACATGAATCAGAAGGTCTTCTTTTTGGATTTGGGGGCATGCTGGGAGAGACTGTGGATCTACAGCCTCTCCCAGTACAAACCCAGTATGCCCCTGAAACCCCTCAGCAGCCTCACAGAGGAGGCATTTGACACCAGATTTCCCTCTCTGAGCACAGACCTCTCCACCATTGGAGAGGTAGTTCCAATAGATGTCTTTGGAACGCCCACCCATGTTACTATTGTATTTTATCAGTGTATTTTATCTTATTTTTGTAACTGCCTCGAAAGTTCCTGCAGTGGTGGCCTGTGAATCTTTTGACTGGGTAGATAAATACATTCTACAAATAACAACATGAGAGTCAGTGACTTGGCTAATTCTGAGCAGTGAGACCACTTCCTGCATTATATTATCCCTACATTTGTTCTGTGGTGGCTCTTCCACTACAAAGCCAATCATCTCCAGACAGCATGGCTAATGGTCAGGAATGATGGAAGTTGTAGTCCAGCAAAAGCATTTGGAGGACCACACATTGACAGTCCCATACTCTAGAGGTAAATGATCATGAAAATAGGCCTGAATGGGCTACATCATTGGTTAACAGTAATGATTTCCACTATTTTTTCTCTTCAACATCACCGTTTACCTCTTCACTGGCTTGCCACCTAGTCATTTAGATCAGTGTTCTGCTTTATCTATTTCTGCTTCTTCCCATTCAGCTAGCTGGCGCTTGCACCTGGTTCTGCATGTCCCAAACACATAGTTATACCAGTTGAAAAGAAAGAACAAATTTGCCTTTAACATCATTCCAAAAGTTGAAACCTCAGACTGCTTAGTTATCCCTGTCAGCCTCCCTCGGAGTTACAAATTACACCTTCTGCCAAGCCCGTCAATCCAGAGCTGTCCAACACACGGAATGGGGCTTCCTCAGGCAGACAAGCATTTTCAAGGTTGGGGAAAGGGAGGAACCTGACCAGCCTTATAATCAATCTCAGACAGTTCCACCTGACAAGAAAATCACCAATGCAAGACGCTGTGCTGCCAAAGGCAGTGGGTTACTAGACAACAGCCCAGATACAGCGCTGGCAGATATATTCTACTCTGAGCAATTTTCAATGCACCATTTGTGTTATTCAGATCATCCAGCATCAGAATAAAGCAAGATAAATGCTGAGTTTTGCTTGCTGGAAACTGATTTACGTTGTTAGCAAGGCCCAGGTAACTGATCTATGTGCATTCCGAATGGAACCCATATTGCTCAAGCCAGAAAAGGGGGACTTGGTGCCAAAGGAACATGAAATTTAAAAAAGGAGAGGTGAAACCTCAAAAAATTGCTGGATTTGAGCACTAGGAAAGCTTAAAGGAAATTGCAGCCGCATTTGGGAGAGGGGAGTAAGCTTTTGTTTGGAGTCCATAGTCAAAAGTGTGAGTTAGTAGGAGAAATGTGCAAAAATGTGTTTAACAGGCAAATGTGAACAAAAAGAGATGCATCTATGTAGTTGTGTAATGGGGAGTTCATTGACTATGAACTTCATTGACTATGCTTCATTGACTATTCAAAAGCCTTTGACTGTGTCGACCACAGCAAACTATGGCAAGTTCTTAAAGAAATGGGAGTGCCTGATCACCTCATCTGTCTCCTGAGAAATCTCTATGTGGGACAAGAAGCTACAGTTAGAACTGGATATGGAACAACTGATTGATTCAAAATTGGGAAAGGAGTACGGCAAGGCTGTATATTGTCTCCCTGCTTATTTAACTTATATGCAGAATTCATCATGCGAAAGGCTGGGCTGGATGAAGCCCTAGCCAGAATTAAGATTGCCGGAAGAAATATCAACAACCTCAGATATGCAGATGACACAACCTTGATGGCAGAAAGTGAGGAGGAATTAAAGAACCTTTTATTGCGGGTGAAAGAGGAGAGCGCAAAATATGGTCTGAAACTCAACATCAAAAAAGCGAAGATCATGGCCACTAGTCCCATCACCTCCTGGGAAATAGAAGGGGAAGAAATGGAGGCAGTGAGAGATTTTACTTTCTTGGGCTCCATGATCACTGCAGATGGTGACAGCAGCCACAAAATTAAAAGACGCCTGCTTCTTGGGAGAAAAGCAATGACAAACCTAGACAGCATCTTAAAAAGTAGAGACATCACCTTGCCAACAAAGATCCGTATAGTAAAAGCTATGGTTTTCCCAGTAGTGATGTATGGAAGTGAAAGCTGGACCATAAAGAAGGCTGATCGCTGAAGAATTGATGCTTTTGAATTATGGTGCTGGAGGAGACTCTTGAGAGTCCCATGGACTGCAAGAAGATCAAACCTATCCAATCTGAAGGAAATCAGCCCTGAGTGCTCACTGGAAGGACAGATCGTGAAGCTGAGGCTCCAATACTTTGGCCACCTCATGAGAAGAGAAGACTCCCTGGAAAAGACCCTGATGTTGGGAAAGATGGAGGGCACAAGGAGAAGGGGATGACAGAGGACGAGATGGTTGGACAGCGTTCTTGAAGCTACCAGCATGAGTTTGACCAAGCTGCGGGGAGGCAGTGGAAGACAGGAGTGCCTGGCGTGCTTTGGTCCATGGGGTCACGAAGAGTCGGACATGACTAAACAACAACAATGGGGAGTTCTGAAATACTAATGATGTTATATTTAGCCATATCTCCCAGGCTTTTGGGTAGACTGACGGGAGATATTTTGTTGACTGCTCCTGCTGTTGTAATGTTGCTGAAGAAGGTTTTGGTATTTGGTGCTGCTGTATTTTGCTGGAATAGGCTTTTATAACTGTTGTTGGCCACTGTTTCATATTACGCCTTATTATTGCTCTAATTTTGCACTAAATATTCACCACTTTTGATTTTCAGTTATGTTACAACTTCTCCTGGGGGCACGTGGAATGCTTAATTATATTCAGTCCTAAGTGGTGCCACATTTCCTAGTGCTACGGCTAATGCTGTTTCTGTGCTATTCCCCACATAAACACCTATGCCTGCTGCCTCTTCTTTCTGAACTCATAATGTGAAATCGGACTTCGTGCAGTGAGAAAAATGGCCAATGTACAGCCAATGGGATCTGGCTTCATTATTTTCTCAGTGAGGGTCAGTGGGTCTTTTTTTTATTTTTTTCATACATAACAGAATCAACAACTATGTCCAAAGTTTTAAAAGTAATAATATAGTGTTGGAAGCTAACAACACCCAGATGCTCACACATTTCCCATCCCCCAAAGGGACTTTGCTATGAGCCATGAATTAGAGCCAACTACATATTCAAGGGGACGCGGGTGGTGCTGTGGGTTAAACCACAGAGCCTAGGACTTGCCGATCAGAAGGTTGGCGGTTCGAATGAGCGCCACAACCCCAGAGTCGGTCACGACTGGACCTAATGGTCAGGGGTCCCTTTACTTTTACCTTACAAATTCAAGAGAGATTATATTTTTTGCCACATGTTTTAGAACAGTATATTGGGGGAGGAGCAGTCAAAAGAAGCTATAGTTTTATCTATCTATATGTATATGTATATGTATACCTATAATTTTTTAATTTTTTTGCACAAAGAACTTAATAACATCATAACAAAAATTTGGCTATCACAGCCTAAGACTTCCCTCAATCCCCTTCTAATGGTTTTCTAAATTCCTCTCTATTTTGCATTTTATTACTATCCTTATTGCTTTAAATCCACTCTTACATCATCTATTTTTAATCCTTTCCACAATAATTTATAAAGTCCTCCTTACAAAACTTTTTGTAACCCTACAAACAATGTTAAATAATTACAATTGTCTTTCAAATACAACATTAATTTCTTCCAGTCCTTTAGGAAAATCTGGTCCTGCTGGTTTCGGATTTTCCCTGTTAGTCTCGCCAGCTCGGCATAGTCCATCAGTTTCGTTTGCCACTCTTCTTTTGTTGATATTTCCTCTTGCTTCCAACGTTGGGCTAATAATATTCTTGCTGCAGTGGTCACATATAAAAACATTTTTTAATCATTTTTATGGATTTCTGAACCTACCATACCAAGTAAAAGAGGTTCTGGGTTTTTTTGAAAAGTATATTTCAACATTTTAAAAATTTGATTATAAACCATTTCCCAGAAGTCTTTTACTTTCTTACATTCCCACCACATATGGTAAAATGTGCCTTCTTTTTATTTACATTTCCAACATGTGTTATACATTTTGGCTAGTTTTATTGGTGTTATATACCATCTATACGTCATTTTCATTATATTTTCTTTTAGCGCACTGCAGGCAGTAAAGTTTATTCCCTCTTTCCATAATCTCTCTGTCATCTATTGGTATATTGTGGCCTGTGTCTGTAGCCCAATGTATCATAACCTATTTTAACTTCATCTTTTAAATGCCATTCCAATAGTAATCTATACATTTTGGATAGTATTTTAAATTTATTATTTAGCAATTCCAATTAAAATCTCGATTTGCTATGTACAAATCCATTTTTATTTTTGTTTTCTTTAAACATTTCACTGACTTGACTATAATGCAAGCTATAGCTATATCTTGCTGGATGGGAGCCTTGTTTCAAGCCCTTGTCCCCCGAAAAAGGAATAAGGCCTTTCCTATTTCACAACAAGCCATAGAGCTTGAGATGGTGTAGCTGTTTGCCGTCAAGTATCCGTGTAAGATGCATGCAAAAGGCAAAACAAATTTCCAACAAGATATTCTGTGCATTAATTATTTCTTAACCCACTGCAAATATGTATGGAAGAGGGAGTACTGGCTCAGTTCATATTAGGAATTTTGCATTCGTTAGAACTCAGACGTTTCTTTGCATTTCCTTCGGTGCCTTTTCTGAAATTAATATATGCAAGCAGAGATGGGTTCTGCCAGTGGAGCTCCTATAGAGCAGAACTGTCATTCATCAGCGGACGGGTGGCCCTGAGAGTAAACCATCATTACGGTTTCATAACATGCAGTTTCTTACCTCTGACTTTAAGATCCTTTGTGTGATTCTGCACCAGTTACTGAGCCTTAAGAGTTATACTTTTTATTTTTAGAAAAGAATATATGAAAATAATTAATTTCATAGGGCTGCTCTGAAGCTAAATTTATTAATATTTCTTTAAAAGAAATATTTCATCTTTGATGTGATGGACGGTGGTGAAAAAGTGTATAGTATTATGAAGGTGATTGACTACATGGAATTGGCAGAAATGACTGGCAGAATCCGAGACCAGGGAGAAGAGTCGGTGAAAGAAGACTGGAAGAAATTTAAAGACTACTTACAGAAATATTGTAAAATTAAGGAATCTTAGAAGGATGTTGGATAGAAAGTAAGTGGTTTCCAGCTGTAATGCTTTAAGAGATACGAAAAAAAGGTTTACAAATGGGTAAAAGCTTAATGGTAAGGATTTGCTGAACTAACAAACTGAATTGGAATACAAAAAAGGGAGGTACAAGGAGGTCCGGGGAAATAAGTGTAAGGAAGATATGCTTTGGAAAATTAACGTGTTTTTAACTGTTTTTATTTTGTATGTTTCTTTTTATTTTTCATTTTTTTGTTATATCTTAAAAACTTTATTCTTTTTTCTGTATTTTGTATTTTCTTGCATTTTTGTTTTTTGTTTTTGTGTAATTTTTGTACTCTTTGAAACTTTAATAAATATCTTTTTTTTAAAAAAGAAAAAGTGTATAGTATTGTAATGGGTTTCTGGAATATGCTGAAGACACTGCTTTTTCCCTCTCACTTTCTCTCTCTTGGACTGATGGGGTAGATCAGGTTGATTAAATAGCTATCAAGAGAAAACAAACAGAAATGTTTGATAACCTGATCTGGAAAAACAGACAACATGCATTTGCTGGAAAACATCAGAATGGCTAGTGGAAAGCATTTTTACTTGGCTCTTCCAGGGTTTGTGTGAGCCCATGCAACGAAGAAAGCAGCAAAGACCTCTGCCTATATTTATACAGTGGTTCCTCGGGTTACATACGCTTCAGGTTACATACGCTTCAGGTTACAGACTCCGCTGACCCAGAAATAGTATCTCAGGTTAAGAACTTTGCTCCAGGATGAGAACAGAAATCATGCTCCAGCAGCGCAGCAGCAGCGGGAGGCCCCATTAGCTAAAGTGGTGCTTCAGGTTAAGAACAGTTTCAGGTTAAGAACGGACCTCCGGAATGAATTAAGTACTTAACCCGAGGTACCACTGTATTCCATGTGGACCATCGATTATTTGCAATGAAACTTGGGGAGGGGAGTGTAAAATGGTTGATTTGTTTATGTGCAGCTATGGATCTGGTTGAAAACAGAACAGGTTGAGTACCAAAGAAAGCAGATCAGGACCTAATGGCAAAAGGCAGGTGGCCTCAGAATAATCTCCATGCATAAACTCATTCTTACTCTCCGAAAAAATGAGGCATAAGCAATATAAGCTTCTTATTTTGCTCTGGCTAAATCTAGGGCTTGACCTGCTGTGGCTTTAGAACTAGTATTTTCCCTGCTTCAAACTATAGGCTCAGATGTTTAGAACTGGAAAAGTTTATTTGGAGGTTATCTAATCCAATTTCCTGCTAAGTGCATGATCTACAATGAAGGGTGCAGGTTAGTCAGATGGCTGTCAAGTCTCTTTGTAAATACCTTCAGCAGGTGAGCCCATCATGATCCAAGGCAGGGTATTACCCTATCAAACAGCAAGTTTCTCCTAATTTTTACCTGAAATATGCTCCCCTTTGATTTCCACCCATTAGTTTAAGCTCTGTCTTCTGCCTTCTCTTGTAGCTACAGTTCTTTCATATTTATTTATTTATTTATTTTTGCCTAGACTGAACAAGTAAATAAGCAGGGTTGTATGTCTCTGCATGTGTTGTTATGAAGACACATTATATCTTCACAGTGCTCTCCCCCACAGAAAATGGACCCTGTAAATACTGCCTTGAACTTTTCACCACTCAGTGTAGAATGAGTGAAGCGGGTTTATTCTTCAGCTCCATTAGGAGTTTAAAGAAGACTGGAGTCTGTAGCTGGCACATCAATCTAAGATTGCTTCAAAGATCTTAAAGTTGCTCAGGTTGGTATGACTGACTTGAAAAATCCAGCTTTGATTTTATTAAAAGCAGAAGCCCAGGTTTTTAAGCCACAGGGACATGGGAATATGATTGCAGGTTACGAAAAGGCTCAGAAATTGACATTTCCTAGATGAGCAATTGTAGGATCGCCAAATGCCAAGTACAGTGGTACCTCAGGTTAAGTACTTAATTCGTTCCGGAGGTCCGTTCTTAACCTGAAACTGTTCTTAACCTGAAGCACCACTTTAGCTAATGGGGCCTCCTGCTGCTGCCACGCTGCCGGAGCACGATTTCTGTTCTCATCCTGAAGCAAAGTTCTTAACCTGAAGCACTATTTCTGGGTTAGCGGAGTCTGTAACCTGAAGCGTATGTAACCTGAAGTGTATGTAACCCATGGTACCACTGTATTTCACCTGCCCAATCAGCAATTTGTACTGCCATGGGCAGTATCAGGTATTTTCTTGAAGAAACTAGATACTTTGCAGCAGAACCTGGTAGTAGATTTGGAGTGGTGAATGTGGGACCCTCCAGATGTTGTTGGACTACAACTCCCCAAATCCCTGATGACAGGCCAGGGTGAAGAACAGGATCTTGCCAACAGGCCAGACTGTTATCTCTGCTCCTCTACCTGCTGCAGTCCAAGTTTGACATATGGGCAGGGATGCCCATCTGTCAAACACAGATGACATCACAATGACATAAGATGATGCTTTTTTACTGATATGGTTTGATATCAAACTATGCAGGCGAAAGAACAGCCTACAAAACACCAACCATCAGCAAAGGATTTGGTCTTGCAGAATCCCTTACAAAGTGCTCCACAAAAACCAATAATTAGCTGACGGTCAGGTCTTGTGAAACCCCTTGCAAAGTACTTCGGAAGAGTTTTGCAGAGCACTTTGCAAGGGGCTCCACAAGACTGATAGAAGAAGAAGAAGAAGAGTTTGGATTTGATATCCTGCCTTTCACTGCCCTTCAGGAGTCTCAAAGCGGCTAACATTCTCCTTTCCCTTCCTCCCCACAACAAACAGTCTGTGAGGTGAGTGGGGCTGAGAGACTTCAAAGAAGTGTGACTGGCCCAAGGTCACCCAGCAGCTGCATGTGGAGGAGCGGAGACGCGAACCCGGTCGCGATAATCAGGTGATTGTTGGATCTTGCAAAGCTCTGTGCACGGTTCATTTTGCAGGGCATTCCAGGCATCGCTGAACAGCTGATAGGCGGTGCCTTCACAGACCTCTTTGGCTGAACCTGGTCTTTATAGGCAGGTGGATTTGGCTTGGACAAAATGGTTATATGGACCAAACTAGGAGGCCTTACGGGCCTAATAATCTCCATGGGCTGCAGGTTCCCCACCCCTCCATTGAGCCATTGTGACTGGGACTGATGGAAATTGGAGTTCAAGAACAGCTGGAGGGCCATAGGTTCCCCACTGATGGAGTAAAAGTTAATTTCTTTTCTATTGATTCTGCATCTCTGCTCCCAACATAGCAAAATCCACCAGGACTCACCAAACATTCCAGGCTCCAACGCCTTGCCCACCAAACTCCATCCAGTGATCAGAGCAGTGACTAAAATTTTGAAAATCACTTCTTTGGAAGCCTAGTATTTTCCCATTTGACTATTCAGTACATTGTGCTGATGGTAGCCTTGAAATCATGGATTCTGTTTCTGGGCACCTATGAATGTGTCCACTAGTACAACAATGTAGCAGGAAACCAACTTACCTTGTTACCCACTTCATTTTAAATTTTAAAATAAACTTTAATCCTTAAAATGTAAATGAAAGCCATTGCCGAAGAAATCCCAGAAAAAGGAAACGCTAAAGAATATTTATCTTGGATTCTTTCAGTTTCTTCCTTTTAAAAGCATACTGGAATCCATTTGAGGGGAACAGTATTTTCTTCCTCTTTCTTCCTTGTTGATGGCAAAATCTAAGTTACATATTATGGAGTGCCATCTACTGGCAGTTTCTCTAACTAGTGACTCTATGCCTATGCTACTAACCTCTTTTATCCAAGTTGCCTTGAGGGCATCGAAGGCAATCAGACACTGGGAAAAATGAGAGATTCTGACACAGAATTTCCTCTAACATGAAGGACAAGGAAAGGAGCAACCATAAATTTTGAATAAGTGTTTGACAGTTGTGTAAGGAGGATTCATCTCTGCATAGGTACTGCTTATACCTTTAAACCCAGTTCCATGCACAGCATAAATAAATCCAGAGTAGCCATTGAATCCTTTCTCCAGAAAGAAATACGCGAGTTTGAAGCAGGCAGCTCATAACGCATTAGGATTTAAGATAGAATAGCAATGAATGGCTAGAATCAGAGTCACCCTGTTCCTGTAACACAGGCATAGGCAACCTTTGGCCCTCCAGATGTTTTGGCCTACAACTCCCATGATTCCTAGCTAACAGGACCAGTGGTCAGGGATGATGGGAATTGTAGTCCAAAACATCTGGAGGGCCAAAGGTTGCCTATGCCTGCTGTAATACTTTGAGAAAGCCACTCCCAACATAAGGAGGGGGGGTTGCGGGCTCACGCCCCCACCTACATTTTCGCGGGGCTGGCTGCAGCCCCGCGGGACTCAGGAATTTCCCCGGTTCATTATTATTCATCACCCACAGCGCCAGCCAATTGGCTGGTGGTAGGGGCGGGCTTACTAGGGGGCACTTAAGGTCGGGGCAGCCCTGGCTCGCCCCTTTCTTTCCTCTCAACAGCTGCGGTTTCCCACCCACCCACCCTCTAGGTCTGCAATTGGACTTTGCTATGGGCTTCGGCTGGTCGCCGCAAGGGGCCTGGTAGGAGTTTTTCCATTTGGCTAATTGGCTGTATTTTAGAAGCCACTTGGTTTTTTCGCCTACCTCGTAGCAAAATGTCACAAGACCTTTGGTTTTGGCGGTTAGGCATTGGCAGGGGTATTGTTATGCAAATGAGTTGGGGGGGAGCGCAATCACCTCCCCCAAAATCTTGAAGGGTAGTTCGTTAAAGGACTCTGGGGGGCGTCGCCTCGTCCGAAACCTATGGAGGCTAGGGCCTAAAGCGCGCTCCCGAGCGGTAACCCCTCGGGGAGCGCCTAGGGATGTGCATCTCAGGGGCTCCCCCTGTTGGTGCTTAACCTTCCCAGTTATACCGGATAGTCTGATAGGGCCAATGCCTAAATCCAATACCGCTGTTACCTGTAATCAATAAAGTTGTAGCCATTTTTCGCCCATTAACCTAAATTCTGGTGTCCGGCGTCTTTATTTATTCCATCTGTGGGAGGGGGTGGGAATCACCACGCAACATGGGAGCCTTGATACATATATGGAGTTCCTATGCAATCAAGCACTTCCTTATTCATTTCAATGAAAGGGACAGGTGACTCTTTTTTCACATGTACAACCTCCCCCAATATTGAAGTGAATGGGGTAGCCTACTCACACGACAGCTCCATGAATGGTGTGGCACACCTCTGGAGTCCTGATCTAGAGGCCCTGGATTGCCCTGTCTTTTCATGCAAGGATTTGAGCGTGTGGTTGTGCTTATAGTAACCAAACTCTCTACTAGTAATGGGGAAGAAATGAGATTCTGTTTGCGTTTAAAGGGAAACCTACCCAATTCACACTTTATGGAACCATACCAAAACATGGCCATTCTCTGAAATGTTCACTTCTCTGAATTTTGCAGTGAACTTCTCAAGGCAAATATTTAACGTGTGCAAAAATGCATATACATTTTTGTGTGGAGTGTGCATAAAAATAGTGAAAATAAACATACAAAAATGCTTTGGAAATTGTGTACATTAAACAAGATTGCATTTAAAAGTGTCAGATTTTTTACGCAATTTTGCTTAATATACACAAAAATGCTGATGGGTTTTTTTATGGTGCCTTTTTTATTTTAGAAAAGCAGACAGATAGGGAACTGTGGAGAACTGAATTTAAGATTGGAAAAATGAGAAAGCAAAATTGATAGATTTGCCTTTCCTTACTTTTCACTGAAACCCAAAAAGCTGAATGCTGTAATATTTTCATACGCAATGCAGATATAGTCCAAATGTTCAGTTTGTTGCTTTAGTAAAACAAGATGATTTTTAAAATAAAATGCACGCATACAGCTTTAAGTAGACAAGACTCAGTCATCGCTACAGAATCCTTAGGGCAGATGTCACATGAAGACAACACCCCAACATCATGTGACATACAAGTCAAAACTCTGAATTGGGATAGCTCCAACCACCAAACCATGCTAGAGTGGTTGCAGATGAGATTGGTTCCCTACCTCTGTTCATTTCTTCACTCCTGCTCTTCTCTCTCATTTGTACTGAATCCTGCACTGAGACAGTAGGAATCTTTAATCTTTTCTTTGAATTCATTTGAGATGTGATAGATCTCGTTTGCATTTAAGAAAGTGTCAGTGGGACCATGATAATACATCTCAAATGGTGAAAGTTTGCATCTTAATTGATTACCCATGATGCTCTCTGGCCAAGTCCTCAGCTACTAATAAAGCATCAGGGGGTGTAAATGCAAAGGGAAGGGGGAAGGGAAGGCACTGAAGAGTTTAAAAGGGATTTGTGATAATTCCTCCAAGACGTCCCTGTGTGATGCTTCCCGGTCAATAGGAGATTAGATCGAAGAGTGGATTTAAACAAAGTGTTGGCTCATCACAGACATTTTTAATCCCCTTCTATCCATTCCCACAATAGGTATTAATGGAGAAACAACACACACACAAACAGCCCTGCAGTGGTCTTTTCATTTTCCTCTTCTCTTCCTCATTCTTTTTTAATTCACCAGCATATCTAGTTGAGCAGCAAAGAACTGAGCTCTCATGATCCCTTTGTTCCCAAGAAGGTAGCTATCAAGATGAAATCTGAAATGTTGATACACGATTTCAGAACTGACAAGTTCCCCACTGTAATCATAAACCTTCTGGATTTTAGTCTGACTTTGTAAAGAAAGAAGACAACTTCCACGCTCTGGAGAAAAGGTGGGATGGAACTGTTGGCTCTAGAGCACATATTTTTCATGAATAAGGTCTAGAATCATAGCCCTCCAGTCTAGAAGCCTGAAATTGTATAGTTGGAAGGGATCATGAGGGTCAACTAGTCCAACCCCTTGCAATGCAGAATTCTGTTTTGCCCAACATGGGGCTTGAACCCGCCACCCTGTGATTAAGTGTCTCTTGCTCTACAGACAGAGCTACCTGCTCAGTAACAACTGCTTGGTAACAACTGGTGGGAAAGATCTCTGCTTGGGTTCCTGGAGAGCTACTCTAGTCAATGTATACCAGGGCTAGCCATCATGGTGACCTCCAGGTGTTAGACTACAACTCCCACCATTCCTGACCATGCTGGCTGAGACTAATGGGAGTTGAAGTCCAACAACATCTGGAGGCCACCATGTTGGTTACCTTTGCCATTTAGAATGACCTGGCCATACTTTGGGAGGGTACCTCCAGGTATGTCCAACATAAAGATATGTCTAATATATAATGTAGGGATAGCCTGCTTCCAAAAGCTAAAGTCTACATACAAAGAGGTCTACCAGTAGACTCCCCATATTATGGAGATAGGGCACACCTACTCCCCTCTCAGAGCTGCAGTTCCCAGAGTTCCCTGTGAAGCAGAATTGACTGTTAAACCACTCAGGGAGTTTAGAGAGGAACAAAAGCCTCCTAACAACCATCAGCTTCCTTCAGAAACTGCAGCTTCCAGAGTTCTTTGGGAGAAGTCATGACTGCTTAAAGTGGTATCATAGTGCTTCAAATGTATGGTGTGAATGTGGCTCAACACTTTGCTGTTTACAACCATAAATTTTAAACATTACAGATCTGAGGAGAAAAGTTAATGGCGTTATAAGCAACATTCTCTACGCTAGAATTCCGTCTTTCATGATTGCAAATATTCTTCTCCCTGATAGAATTGAGGCTTGCTTCACTGTACTAATTTTCAGGAGACTCAAATTAATTTCATGTCCAGATGGTACATTGTGCCAGCTAAAATATACAGAATTATGAAACACGTTCCTCTAAAGCATAACACTGGGAAAAGCTGTGTTCAAGTACAGGAATTTTGGGAAAGAACAAAATTGTTGTGAAGGAACAAAAGATCTTGTCGCACTGTATATAAAGGAAGCCGATAACACTTTCTCTCATTATAGGATTTGTCCCTCATCTCCCCAGCCTTGATGCAAAATTATATGGGCACCTAAGTGGGAAAGCATAGAGCTCCCATCCTAAAGAGCATCCCTGGCCTATAGGCTGCCTGGAAGCTCTGCCCCTTAATACCTGATGGGGGAAATCACTCTGCATGAGTATGAGGTAAAGGTAAAAGCTAGCTAAAGGATCCCCGGATGGTTAAGTCCAGTCAAAGGCGACTATGGGATTGCGTTGCTCATATTTCTTCAGGCCGAGGGAGCTGCTGTTTGTCCACAGACAGCTTTCTGGGTCACGTGGCCAGCATGACTAAACTGCTTCTGGCGCAACGGAGCACTGTGACAAAAACCAGGGTGCACGGAAATGCTGTTTACTTTCCTGCCTCAGCAGTACCTATTTATCTACTCTCACTGGCATGGTTTAGTAATCCAAGTACAATATGAGCCTCCATGTCTCTAGGCTTTGTTTTGTGGCAGTGACTACTTAAAAATGCTTTTACCAACCTTTGTGAGTGCAGAGATTAGGTACATACATGCTATGGTAAAAAAAAAAAAAGTGTTCTCTTTTTAGTAGCTAAGGCCCCTATTGTTTCAATTCCAGCTAAGTAGCCTTCACCTGGTGGCACCTAGCTCAAAGCTATGACTTCCAGGGTCAAAAGCAGCTGGAATCAGAATGAAAGGCAGACACATTTATAGGCTGAGCAATGAAACTGCATGATGTGCTTGGCTCTGTGTATCTATATACTCTGTGTCTGGATGCACTGAGCAGGCCTTAACTCTTCCTTTCATGCATTCACTAAGATCTGCAAACTACCACTTTTGTGGGTAGCAAGTGATTGCCACAGTTAAGATGCATTTCGGTTTTAGCTGCAAAGAATCCACTAAAACTCAAGGGTCATATCTATTGCTAATTATACTCAGATTAGACCCACTGAAATTAATGTACAAGAACAAATCCACACCATGCATTTAAAGCATTCAATGCACATTTAAAGTATATGACTTCCCACAGAGAACCCTCAGAATTCTAGCTCCCACTCTCAGAGGTACACTTCCAAGTACTCTTAACAAACTACAGTTCCCAGGATTCTTGGGAGGAAGTTATGTCCATTAAATGTGCATTGAATGTGCTTTGTTGTGTGGTTCTGCCCCTAGGTTCCTTAATTTCAATGCTTCTTAGTTGAGTATGACCCCAAGTCATGCCTTTCTGTCCATTCATACAAACACATTGTCTCTTCGCCAGAAGTGCTCATTAAAGCAATGCAATCCTATGCACATCCACTAATGCCTTGAGTTCATTACTCCCTGTGTAGGTGTGTATAGGATTGCAGTCTTAATCTGCTTTCTTGTATCCAGACAGGTAAGGAGTGACCGAATCTAGTGATCTCCTTTTCTCCCCCGTGCCTCCATTTCTCTCAGCAGTGATTCACCACAGATCCCAAGAGACCGGTTTACATGGCAGTTTAATTTCAAAGAAAGCGAACACGTATGTCTTTCTGACAGTGGAGCAATTAGCATAGCTTTTCAGCAGTCAAGCCACAGTACCCTGCACCAATGGAGAGAAATAACCTCAGAAAGAGCAGATAGTTCTTTAACAAGCAGATGGCAGCTTTCTCTACATCGTCACCCTATGGCAATCTTTCTCAAGAGCTGCTTCAATGAGCTTCAAGCAGCTTAAGAACATCGGAAGACCTCTGCTGCATCTGACCCAGCTTTCATCTACTGCAGGGTCCAGCTTCCAGCAGTGGATAGCCAGATGCTTCTTATAAGAGCAAATGGAGGGTATGTGAAGGCGAGAGTCATTCCTTGCTATTTGTTTCCCAACAAACAACATAGGTTTACTATCATGGCACTTACAGGACCCTGGACAGCTCTGTTGGTTAGAGTGTTATGCTGACAATGCCAAGGTTGCAGGAGGCTGGACCAGTTTATCCTCAGGATCCCCTTCCAACTCTACAATTCTATGATTCTATGACCGCCTGACAGCTGAGTAGCTGCTGCTTACTGTGAGGGAGGCAGGTGAGTTGGCAGAGAGGTTGGTGTGGGGCAAATGCACTGAAGGAGCCAATCCAGCACTTTTGCCAGTGTGTTTGCCCTATGCCAACTTCCACTAACTCACCATCCCAGTAAGCAGCAAAGACTCAGCTGCTGGGAGATCAGGTACGTGCTGCCGCCCCACAATGCTATCTGCTATAGCTTTAGAATACTGAAACCCAGCACAATCTTAATTATGTCTGCTCAGAGGTACATGTCCTATTGTGTTCCGTGGAGCTTACTCCCATGTAAGTGGGAATAAGTTTGCAGCCCAAGTTTCTTAGCCAACTCTTTGAAAAAGAGTGCAGGCCAGGAAAATAAATGAATCTCGACTTGGGAGCTTTGAATCCTGAAATTATTTTTGTGTGCGTGAGATAAGTAAATACTGCTACTTTGTGTTTTCCATCTTGAAAAGCGAGCTCTATTTCGACTGAGTTCACATGCAAATCTTTTCTACAAAGCCCTCAAATGCTTCATCAAACAGCTACAGCTTAAACATTCTGGATAAGGTTTAAATAGTTTTCAATTCTGCAAACTAAACAAGAGAATTAAAAACGGAAGAAAGGAAGGGCCTTGCAGTTCTGCACTCTGTCTAATCCACTTTCTGGGGCTTGGTGTATATTACAAGGAAAGATAGCTCCATTCATCCCCCAGGGGAGGTGCAGCATGTAAAACAATACACAGAACTTGATTGTGAAGTGCTCATTTAACAAGACTCCAATCTAAATGTCAGTTTTTATTTCCCCACAGGCATCCATCCCTTTCAGGCCAATGTTACTGGGCCTGACGCTCCAGTCATCAAAGGGATTCATGGCCATCATATTTTTGCTGTTATTTTACTGGAATTACAGAGCAGTGTTTAAATTTTGGTATCATAAATATTATTATTATCAGCATCAGCATCATTACATTTATTAGTTGCCTCACATAAAAGAGTCTCAAAGTAATTTAACAAGATAAAATAGAGATAGAATAAAATCAATTATGAAAACTAGAGCATATAAAACCAAGTACAATACACAGTCCGTAAAATGTCCGCCCCTACCCCACTAAAAGATGAACACCATAGAAGAGGCCAGCTCAGCTACCAAAGGCCGGAATAAATTTCTCCCAAGTTTAATACTTTTGTTTCTTACACTATGTTAACTACAAGGAGAAGACACAACCTACAAGGAGAACAGCCTCTATTTTGGATGCATTTACTGTTTACACATTTCTTTTCTTTCTTTTTGCATCGCAGCAAATAAAGAATCTGTGCGAAAGTAAATTATCTGAAGAAGTCTACGGGTGAAATGAGCATCGGTGAAAGTGCAGGAGAATTCAATATGTAGGGAAGAAATATAGTGTTTATTTTTCTTACCTTTCACGCTGGCCCATTCAAAACAACTCAAGTGCGGAAAAACAAAGGATGTTACTAGCTTTATTAACCTACAGTTTTGCCTATCCTTTTCCAAGGTCTAATAACTATATTTCTGTGACAAAGCTAGATCCCAAAGAGTCTTAAATCTATTCTTCAGCTTTAATATATGGATATAGAGAAATGCACATTGTTCCAATTAGTTGTGATCTGCAACTATTGAAATCAGTGGGAGATTTCCCTTTAACTTCAATGAGATGAGGCTGTGCACATGCTATACATTTAAATCACATCTCACCCCTAAGGATCCTGGGAAATGTAGTCAGTGGCGGAGCTTCATGCTCCGGCACCGGGGGGGGCGGAGAGCAGGCAGGGGCGGGGCTGGCGTACATCCCGGGGGCATGGTACGCTGCCTGCAGGGGCGGGGCACCCAGCATGGGGGGGGGGGCAGCCGCAATGGCACCCTGGGGATCGCACTGCCGGGGGCAGTGCACTCCCTCCACACTCCTCTTCCTCCGCCAGTGAATGTAGTTGACCTCTCACAGAGCTAAAGCTCTCAGCACTCTTAACAAACTACAATTCCCAGGATTCCTTGTGGGGTTTTAAAATGTATAGTGTGTACACAGCTGTGAGCTGCAGTCTACAGGTTGGATCCAGACTCAGTTGCAGCACAATCCTATATGTGTCTACTCACAAATAAGGCCCACTGAATTCTGCCAGTCTTACTCCAAGGTAAATATGGATAGAATTGCAGTCTTAGTTGCACTTCATTCACACTGATTTCAAAGGGAGTTAAACTCAACTAATTTACAGAGCAGCCGTATGGACATTACTCAGGAGCAAGCCCCACTGAGTTCAATGGCACTTACTCCCAGGTAAGCATGCATAATAATAATAATAATAATAATAATAATAATAATTTATTATTTATAACCCGCCCATCTGGCTGGGTTTCCCCAGCCACTCTGGGCGGCTTCCAACTGAATATTAAAAACAGTACAGCATCAGACATTAAAAACTTCCCTAAAGAGGGCTGCCTTCAGTTGTCTTTTAAAAGTAAAATAGTTGTTTATTGCCTTGACATCTGCTGGGAGGGCGTTCCACAGGGCAGGCGCTGTGGATTGCATCCATAGGACTGCAGCCTCAGTTTGGCTCTAAAGGTATGCTTTTACATTCAGAAGTATGTACATTTTCAGCATAGGTCCAGAGCTGAGGATATCTCGATGTTAAATTTGATGCCGGGGATGTGAACTCTAAATCAAAGTAAAGAGGTTTACTCTTTAGGGTTGTTAAATGATCCCATGTATGGTATGTGGAGGTGATCAAACGGCTCTATTACTTACAGTGACAGGCTAATAATGCCACACCACCTGAGGTTTTGCCTGATGAAGCACTGGGTTTGTCCTTTAAGGGGCTCAGGGAAATAAAGTGGAAATTTCAGTTAACTGGAGAAGGCACTGAGCATGGTTTGCTGTTGCTGCCTGTGCCCTGCTTAGGCACCTCTCATGTAAGGGTTGGCCGTGGCAGTGAAAGCGATATTACATTGTTCGGCTGCCCAAATAAATGTGTTGCCAGGCAGCCTTTACTCAAAGGTGGTCATTCTAGTGCTCTAATTTGGGCAGATCTTTCACCTACTAGCTGCTGTCACACAAGGGCTAATAGACTGAGTTACGAAGCAGGAAGTCTCTAGTTCAGATCTTGCCTATACTATGAACTCACGACATGGCCACTCATTCTTCGCCTCAGCCACCCCCAATTGGCAATATAATGCTACAATTCCAGACCCTCCAAGTGCTCCTATTTTCCAGGGACAGTCCCAGATTTGCAGAAGCTGTCCAGGTTTCTGATTTGATTCTGGAATGTCCCACTTTTCTTTAGGACATCCATATTTTCATTGGAGAAATGTTGGAGGGTATGGAGTTATGCAGCCCCCCAAACCAGGAGATAAGTAACCATACAACCTTTAGAAGACATCTGAAGGCAGCCCTGTATAGGGAAATTTATCAATGTTTAATGTTTTATTATGTTTTTATATATGTTGGAAGCTGCTCAGAGTGGCTGGGGCAACCCAGTCAGATGGGCGGGGTATAAATATTATCACTACTGCTACTACTATTGAATTGGGTGTCCCTATTTTCATCAGAGAAATGTTAGAGGGTATGCAATTCCCTGAGTGGTTTAACAATAATCCCTCTTCCCAGGGAATGGTAGCTCTTTAGAGGAAATAGGGGCCTCCTATCAACACTCAGCACCCTTAACAAACTGCTGTTCCCTGAATGCTTTGGGGCAAGCCATGACTGTTTAATGTGACATCATGGGCCTTTAAATGTATAGTATGAGTGCAGCCTTGGAGAATGCTGTTCCATGAGTACTGAAGTAATATTCAGTTGCCCATCGGATTAGCTTCCATGCATGGAACGGCAGAGGGGACAGGATCATCTTGTCCTTCACATCAGACAGCAAAGTAACTTGGGCCACACCTGGGGTATCTGTCCCTCCACCCCGTTTCAACCCATAAAACAATTCACTTGGCGGCGCAACACCTGCCAATGGCAGGTGACCCACAGAGCTCGATGCATCCAGATGACTCCATCAAGTGAGCCAAGAGGACTATAAACTGTGTACTGGGAGAGGGGAGGAGCATTCCTGGATCTCTGCATCCTGGAGGAAGCATCCTGAGGCCAAAAGCAAGCAGCTTTCGCTTTGACACCAAATGAGAGCCTTTCGCCCTGCTCCCCTGCCGTTCCCCGCACCATGTTCCTTCCGCCGAGCTCTTTTCTACGGCAGTTTGCACAGCGCAAAGAAGTTGCCAGCTGCTGGGCTCATTTCCATTTCAAACCAGGCACCCTGTTTTGTTTCAAACAAGAGAAACACCTCATCCTCTCTTCAAACCTTTCCATTAAAATGCCGCAGATTGGCAAAAACAGGGAAGCTGTGCGAGACGCACTCTGTGTAGGAACGCCTAGATTGATGGCTACACAGCCATAGGAGTGCATCATAGATAATGCTGAATGAACACACACAGGCATGCATAAGGAGCTACTAACATTTCTATTTAGCTTTTTCCTCTTTTGTGGATGTGCCTCTTAGCTTGTCACCTGCCACATTTTGATGAAAGCAGATGTGCATGTTGGTGCCGAACTGAAGCTTGTTTGCAATATGCTAAAGGCATCCTTCTGGTTTAAAATATATAGCATCCCACACTTGCTATGGATAGATCATTCCTCTCCAGTATGAAGGATTTCTCTTCTTTTTACATTTGACTTGCTACTAGTTAATTAAAGGACTGGTCCTGGAAAACTGTTCTAGAAAGCACTAGACAGAAAAGAGGGTTTTCCCACCTCTTTCCGTTAAGCATAGCAATTGCTTTGTTCTATGCTTGTCTTTAAAGCTGGGAGCCATGCCAGCTACATGCATACAAGATTTATGCGTTGTGGCAAATTGATCAGTAAATCAACCTTGAGAGACGTTGTCCATTTTGAATTGTATAGAAAATGCATATATTACGAGAGATGTACACTGAAATGCTTAAAACCCTGCAAACTGATGCAAAAATGGGGTAAACTGAATTTAAGTTTGGAGAAATGAGAAACTCAGAGAAACCAAAACTGAGTGATTTGTCCATCCCTGCTCTACCAATGTCATGTGCTCCAGACAGGTGATTAGTTTATCTACAGTACCCATATGTGATGTGGTCAGCTGACCTGTATTGTGCGAATTGGCAATGACACACCACTGGAAGAGCCCAATTGGTTTCACTAATGCATCTGCACAGCACTGACATTGCCGCTATCCTGACGCACCCAGCTAAGCTGCAATGATGATGCTGTCAGGAGTGTAGCTCTGTTCCACCACCGATGTTCAAATACTCTGCAATTTCACAAAAGGAAGTGATTTTCCAAGGGGAAAAAAATCTATTTGCCCATAATCCTTCAACACCATCCAAAAATATAAATAAAAAATAAAAAATGGGGGAATAGCTTACAAAATGTGTATCTCAGCAACTTGTCAGTACCACTTGCCCTGATCCATGTCTTCTTTGTGGTATCAGCGCTGAGCCATCTTGAAAGGAGGGCCCTACAAGAAGAAAGCTTATAAATCTACTTTCCTGTATGCTGCTGCTGTTGAAACGAATGCCACTTCTAGGAATGCTGTGTACAAGGCAAATGCTCGGAGAGCAATTTTATTAAGTACCACTCAAAAATATCTCATCTGGTAGGAAAATACGGCCTTGAAAGCAATGGGGAAAACCAGAAAGACAGATTTTGTGTTCCAGAAGTGCATGGAAATTACCCAAACACAGGTGTAAAATATAAATAACTGTGCTGTATTCTAAGGTAGGGAAGGGTAGACTTCAAGCTTGTGGGATCTACATTGGGTTTTTTAAAAAATTAAGTGCACAAGTTGGAGTTTGGTGCAAAAGGCATCCATTTAGAATTAAAGAATTCAGAACATGAGAATTTTCCCTGAGTACCAGAACTATACTGAGTTCACAGTCCTTCCACACACAAATCCCCCCACCCCAGTTGCCTCCCCCAAGACTTATTTATTTCAACAATATAATGGGGAGGTCATGTTTTTGTTACCATTGTTATACAACTTCAGTTTCAGGTTCCACAGAAATCTAAGAGACAGAGCTCCCTAAACAGTTATCAGCAGTGGATGGTGCAGGCTGCAGCAGCAGACATTCCAAAGATCCAAAATTACTGCACTCTTCTTTGCTAAGAGGTTAACTCATAATGCAGTGACAGTAAAGGAAAGATGATACAGAAAGATGTGGACAGTCTGAGAGAGAGCATCATACCATGATGTGACAGCCAATTGGCAGAGTCACTGGATGTGTGCTATTCATCTGTGCAAAAGTCAATCAAGTTCATCCACAAAACGTGTCGATGAGATTTTGCCAACAAGAGGAGAATGACATCTCGATATGTGCAGGGAGGTTGCTATGCAAGTTAAAACAAACCACTAAAAAGATTTAGCTCTGCACTTGACAGAAAGCAGCCTTTCCTTTTCTGTGCCAATATTGAACTTGATGCTTTCTTGTCCATTAGGGATGCACTTCCCCATCCAGTTGTAGGTCCAGTTCAGGCCAGTTCAGTGTGTCAGCTGGAGGCCTTGCATGGCCCTAATTGTTTAATTGTGGGTTTAGTTCCTAATTAAACATGTAGCCATGAGGGGAGGGTGAAGGAGACACATCCATGCAGCAGGTCAGTGCAGGTTAAAAAAATGAATTAAATTTGAGGTGTTCATGTGTTTGCCAAGATATCACTTGGAAAGATGAAAGGGTTTCCCTCAAATCCGCCTGTCTAAGCTTTTTGGCTGGGGTAGGGGCTCTGAAATGGGTCCTGCCTACATCATCCACTCAGGCCACATAGACTTGGCAGGTGGTGTCTCTGACAGACCTTCTTCAGTACATCTTGAACATGTAGGCTATGGGGAACCAGGAGCAGAATTCGCTCATGAGGTCACCTGATAAGGAAGGTGGTGTTGGTTTCATGGCCTCACATTCAATAAAGTGGAGTTGGGGAACCTGCGGACCTTCAGATGTCATTGAACTCATCAGCCCAAGCCAGCACAGGCTGTAGCTGTGGAAGCTCAGCAAGATCTGGATAGCCAGAGGTTCCCCAGCCCTGCTGTTAGGATTAGATATGTGCATTCGAAGGTTGGGGTTGGGTGTGGTTTTTTGTTTTGTTTTGTAAAAATAAGCGTGCTTCCTGGTGAACTGTTTTTGTAGCATTCATCCTGATTTGCTTGAGGGGAGGCTAGATGTCACTGTAGATGTAATCCCACACTTCCCTTACCACTTTCCTTATGGAAGAAAGCCTGCTCTTTTGGAGAAGTGGGTTTGTTGTGCAAGACCTCCCAATCCACTATATAAGATCTACATTGGCCAGTATGTGTTTCATTCCCACTCAAAAGTAGTGGCGGCTTGCTGCTGATCACTATGCTAATCAATAAGTGTGTAGCCCTTCATATATGACACTTTCTGGAAACTTAGTTCTCTTTCTCTTTCTTTCTCTGTGCGCAATTGCATGCTATCTCAAGGGTCTGATACATGGCCCATCTGATCTGCCCACACTGTGTTAGCTATGGCGAAGAAGAACTAGAACCTGCGATATACTGTTTATGAAGATGCATAATAATAATATATCTACAAAAATCCTTCATATCTACCACAGTCTGAGTGCACTGCTGTTCTGGCTTCTTATTCTCACAGCAGAAAGAAATGGAAACACTGCCAATGACCTCAAATATGAATTTACATATGAACCAGCTGCTCTGTTTAAAGACTCTTACATGTGAAACTCGATGAGGTGAATTTGGTCACTGAATTACAAAGTGATTAATTACGTGGACTTCCAGCAGTGTGTGAAATCTGTCTTATATGAAGCTTGACTTCACCAGGGTTGCTGGTTAGTAGCACATTTCCACATGCTGTACCCAAAACATCACCATTGTGTTTGTTAAATATTGCAAAGAGACGTCTGTTGAAGATCACAAGCACCAGTGAAGATCCTGCAAGCTCATGTGAGCTGATGTGAAGTTAACTGAAGCAAAATATCAATGGGGTGTCTGTGCCATGCAGACATCTGCCTGTGTCATAAGCACAGCTTAGAATTTTTAAGTGATTTTACGAAAGCATTTGAAATAAAGTATTATGGATGAAGTTGAAAAGATGTTCTGGATGTTTCTGAAATGAAGAACATCTAGCCACCCTAGAGTTTGGGCTCCGATTAAAGGTAAAGGTAAAGGGACCCCTGACCATTAGGTCCAGTTGTGACCGACTCTGGGGTTGCGGCGCTCATCTTGCTTTATTGGCCGAGGGAGCCAGCGTACAGCTTCCAGGTCATGTGGCCAGCATGACTAAGCCACTTCTGGCGAACCAGAGCAGCGCACGGAAACACCATTTGCCTTCCCGCCAGAGCAGTACCTTTTTATCTACTTGCACTTTGACATGCTTTCAAACTGCTAGGTTGGCAGGAGAAGGGACCGAGCAACGGGAGCTCACCCCGTCGCAGGGATTCGAGCCGCTGACCTTCTGATCGGCAAGTCCTAGGCTCTGTGGTTTAGCCCACAGCACCGCCCACTGGGCTCTGATTACTCACCAGCAAACATGCTCAAAACAGGCATACAAGTATATATCTTATTGAACTTAACTGATGTTAAAGTTTTGCAGAACATGGATGCACATAGATATAACCAATTATGCATTTACCTAAAGAATCCAACCCAATGATTTAAAAATGATTCGGATGCTCATTTGAGCCACTCTGAGGCAAATAATCAATCTTTTCTCACACCATTATAAACTCACTGTGGCTTATATGGCATTCAGCAATGGTGATGGATGGCACCTGATGCGTTCTGGTAGCTTTTACTAATGGTTACCATGTGCTGAAAAGGTCATGGGGAAAATAGGCCTTTTGGCTAAAATTCTAAGCACAACTGTTAGGGAAAATGTCCCATCAAACTTGATATGACTTCCAGTAAACATACTGATGACTGGAGTTCAACTCTGGAACTTTAAGTCATTGTCAAACCTAAGATTGACATTCACTTATGGTGGGGGAGAGGTATTGCTCATTTACATACCTGAAATAATTTCATTATATGCACATCTAAAAGCCATTTAAAATTGCCTTTCAATGAAGCCTGAGACTGCTACCTTTCTCTGAGGGCATGGAGGGAGGGGGCCCTGCCGCTGTATATGTCACTGCATTTCAGTGTATGCAAATTTCAAATTGCCTATTCATCAGCTTTAAAGCTAAAGTAAGAAAGGGGATACAAAAAGTGAGGAAAAGATTCAGCTGAAAGCAGACCTGCTAAAGAGTCAATCCAATAGCCAAACGGTATGGCCCTCATGGAAATTTAGCAGGGCATCATTATCATGCATATCCATCAGCTTAGAACAATACTATCAGGTTTATGTTCTCAGTGGTGCATCATGGGCAGGATATTTCTTGAAGAAGATCCTGGGACTTGGCGTTTGCTAAGAGTGACAGACCGTCACTCTGGCATTGTTTAACAATGAGTGGCAAGGATGTATTTTCATTTCACAATATGAAAACTAATATTGGGTTTGCAAAAACTGCTTTTTAATGATCTTTTGCAGCCCTCCAGAAAAATCTCATTAGCACTAGCAGAATCACTGGAGGCTTTGTAGAACAAGCCCTGCATGCACTGAAGCCAGGGACCATTAGCTACTGCTTCCCTCTCTAATTAAAGAGGCCTGTGTGTCACCTGGGGGACAGCAGAGGTTTGGGGGGAAAGGGCACCTAAAGGGAGAGCAGAGATCTGCACAAAGGCATCTCTGGGGCTGCCAGACATTCAAAACAAAAGGCAAATGTCACATGAGGCTCCTTTCAACTTTTCCAGCTGAGCCTTCAGCTTCAGCCCAATGTGGGAGAAAAGATCCATGTGGGTTATTATGGAAGATGATGGTCTCTGCTAAGTGATATATGAGCACTGAGAATAATCTGTGGGACAGTTCCCTGATAAAATAATCATGACTCCATTTAAGGAGCAGCACCAAAATGTCCCCAAATGAAATACCGTATACAGTGGTACCTCGGGGTTACATACGCTTCAGGTTACAGACTCTGCTAACCCAGAAATAGTGCTTCAGGTTAAGCACTTTGCTTCAGGATGAGAACAGAAATTGTGCTCCGGCGGCGTGGCATCAGCAGAAGGCCCTACTAGCTAAAGTGGTGCTTCAGGTTAAGAACAGTTTCAGTTTAAGTACGGACCTCTGGAACGAATTAAGTACTTAACCTGAGGTACCACTGTACTAAATAATTAGATCGTCAACAGTTTATCCAGGTAATCAAAGGTTCGTCAAGCCTAGAACTGGTCAGCGTTGAGGTGTGGACCCAGAAGATGGGACATAGTAACAAAAAGGGTGTCTCTGATCACGATCAGATAATTATGGAAGCTACCTTCTTAAACCCATTTACTAGGGAGAAAGTTCTGTAGAGGATGCATGGGACTTTGCCGCTGTAATCAACAAGAGGAGAACTTCTGCGGTGGGGAGGATTCTCTAAGTTTTGGCCTATGGAAATTTTTGAATCCTGTGGGCACCACTACTATGGTCATTTTTCTCAGCTCTCCACCCCATGAGAGAGACAAATGGATAACAATATCATCTAAGTATGTATGTGCTTAAAACTTCAATCTTAAGCATAGGAGTAGGTAAACTCACAGGGACATACTTCCAAGGTTGTGCTGTGTGAGCATATTATGATCCCATATGTTGTTCTCAAAATTGCACGTTTTCATTAGAAATTAAGTGAATTTAGGTGCCTAACTCAAGTTTGGGTCTAGACTGAACAAGCTCTTTTTATAAGCCAGAACTGAATACCTGACCTCCAGACTGCAAAAAAATCAAAGCAATATTGTTTCAGCCAACTTTTCTAAGGCTCCATGCTGTGACTCGAAACTATGTCAGTGTAAGGTCAAATACACATAACGTCTAAGCTTTTCATTATAAAAGCTATTTTGATGGGTCATGATAAGTTCTTAAAACCTGGAAGCACATCAAGAACCTAGAAGTTTGGAAGCCTTATAACTGATCAATAAAAGCAACATCAGACTTTCCGTCACTGGAGAACTAGACACATACTGGCCAAGCAACTGTTCCTGGAAGTTGGAGAAAAAAACCCCCTCAAATGTTGAGTTTCATCAACAGGAGACTTCTTTACAAGTGAAACAAGGTAGTGGTTAGGTCGCTGTTGGGATCTTGTAGAATCTTGCATCTGCATGGATCACTGCTTCTTAAGTTGTACTTATGCCAACTGAACACAGAGTTACAAAAATAACACAGGATTTGACATGCATGAAGAACTTCTGAAGAAACTTGCTACAGAAGCTAAAGATGGAGGGAACTCTCTCTCTTTTTTATCCCAATAAATTAAGCTGGTGCTTAATTATGTACTAGTGGCATCTTCCAAGGCATGTCTACTCAGACATAAGGTCGATTGAGTTCAATAGAACTTATTCCCAGATAAGTGTATATAGGATTGCAACCTTATCTTATCTGATACTTGCATAGTGTGCATTTTCAGCACCTTGTCCTCCCCTCCCCTGTTGATTTCAGTATCTCCTGTGGAGCCAAAAGGAGAACGATGGTTTGCTTATGTGCCCCTCACCTTCAGCCCAAGAAGCTGCCCAATTCTACCCTGCTTGCCAGAGGCCTGGGAGTCCCAAGAAGAGAAAACCAGTGTATTAATACTCCCCTGTCCAAAGTCACAGTGTACATAACAAACATTCCATGCCGGCCGGCCTTCATAGCAAGGCTTCACGCACCAAAGACAATTGAATGCAGAAGGCCAGCTCTCCTGGGTCTGGGGAATCCTGCCACTGGATATATTTTATTACATCAACCTGGTACCCTCCAGATACTTTACACTCCAGATCTCACCAGCACCAAAACATCTAGAGTTGTAGTCCAAAAAATCTGAAGGGCATCAAAATGCCAAAGACTGGACAATATTGAATGCCTGAATGCCTGTACCAGCATTTTCCAGAAGAAGGTCTCCTGTCCTTTTCCAGTTCTTTATGCACATAAGAGGATAAGTTCAGAAGAGAAAGGCCACAACTCAACAGCAAAGCACACATTTTGCATGCCACGGGCCTTGGATTCAATAGCTTGAATGTTGAAGTAAAGACTGGGGAAGGATCCTATCTGAAACCCTGGAGAGTCACTGCCAGTCACTGGCAATGCTGACGGAGCTAGGTGTATCAGTGGTCTGATTTGGTCTAAGGCAGCTTCAGTTCTTCCCAGAATCCATTTACCTATAAATATTTATTAGTGGGCTTTGCAATCTCTTTCCTATGTTTTTTTGGGGGGAGGGTGCATCTGAAGCAAAGTTTGAGCTGCATTGTTATGGCAAACTATCTAAGGAATTTTTAGGAAAGCAAAAATAAGTTTTGCAAAGGCTCGCTAAAATAAATAAATACATAAATTGGAGCACCAAGGTGTCTTTGCACATGGCACCAAATTTCTCCAATGAATTACAAGGCAAATGTCTGGATGAAACTTCTGAGGAATTTTTCAGGGGAGTAAAAATAATAACAATAATAATATTTTTAATAAAAAGAAAGAAATTTCTCATGGGCGTTTTTCACGTTCCCAAAGAATGAGTGACAGCTTGTAGTTCTGGAATTGACAGCCCTTTGATGTATACCCAAGTGATGCCACACATAGCTGGTAGCTCTGAGCTGTCACTATCAGTGTTCCTGCATAGCTGCCTGGATAAGGTGCTGCCTTAAGCTGCAAAAACAATTTTTTTTCTTCCCTCTTTCTTAGCTGTCTTAAATGAGGAGCAGCCTTCCAGGCCACGTTATGAAAGACATATTAGTTAACAGCTTTTAGGGATTGACTGGTAAACTGGACAGAACAGATCTCAAAGCATATATATTGCTAAGGCATTTCTAATCATACCAGCAGCCTGATTAGTGACACCTGATGATGCCCAAAATAGTGTTCACTTATAATATCAGCATCTTTCATGGATTCACCTGCTAAGAGTGTATTTTAATGCAGGATAGTTATCCTTTGGTGCACTGCTTCTCTCATTTGGGACGTGATTCACACTTATCCTGCTGATAGAATTGCGTGGGTGGAGAGCAATCTTGGCTCTGTAAGGTCGTCAGTTAATTCCAATAAAAAAAATCCCAAGTCTGATGTGGCTGTCTCATAATGAACATATGACGCTGTGTAGTCTCTTCCAAATGAAAGCCTCAAGTGTGGGAATTCTGGCCCAAGTTTCTGTGGTGGGGGTGTGTCTTGCCCAAGGCAAGGTGGTTCTTTTAAAATGAGATTCAGAAGCAATGCAAAATGCACAAGTGAGTGAGAAGATTAAAGATTCTGTTCCAAGAAAGCAAGCAACGTATACAAAGCAAGCAAGCACTTCCATCTGCCACTTGGAAGCCCTCAAGAAGCGGCGAAGAGACTCCCCCAGGTAGCCTCAGTTTGCACGGCCCTGCAGCTGATCAGTCCATGCACAAGCTTCAAATAAACTTTGCCCAAACTGTCCAATTTTATAGATAGCCTGTGTGGCTTCCAAGACTGGCTATGTGCAAATCATCCATTAGCCACCGCCTTCTAAGGCCTCACCTTCTCAAAACATGTCCAACATCAAAGAAGGTACCCAACATTATCCTCCACAACTGATTAAGGCAGCTGGGGGGGGGGGTTCACCTCCTCCTGAAGTTCTCAGTACATTAAAGACTGTTCTCGCACCATCAAAAAACTTAACAAGAGAGAGGGAGGGGGAAGAAACAGAGGCAGGAAGGGTAGCAGTGTCAGACCACTAACTTCTCAATACATTTTTGTCTTCTGGATGCATTTCCCATACAGGGTGGGGGTCCACGAAGGGAACATGCAGGACCAACAGCACAACAAGCTCTCCACAGAGATCCCCCCGCTCCCTGTCTGGTGACTCTGAATGCCCAGCCCTAAATACTTGCAAGAACAGCAGAAGGTGGAATCAGGTTTTCCTAGGTGGTGGAAGGATGAATGGCACAGGGACAAGCATTTGCACAGCTCCATGTGGAACTCAGGCTGGTTACTTCCTAAGGGTAGAGCTTTATTTATCGATTTACATTTTTTGGGGGGCAGGGGAAAATGTTAGTCCTGCCCTTCTAGTTCCCATGCATCAGACAGAGCAGCTCTGAAAGGTTTGCAATCACACTACAGTGCAAATATGCAGAATGCAGCAAAGTAACAATAAAAATACATAAAAGGCAAATAAAGTGCACAATATTTTAAAACAATAACAAATAAACATGTCCTGAGCAAGCAAAGGCTTACCGAAGTAAAAAAAAAAAAAAAATGTTGTTGCCAACCGATAAAAGACAGCCAGAGTGTGGCCCTCCCATGCTTCATGTGGCAAGTTATTCTACAATATTGGTGCAACCACAGAAAAGGCCCTATCTCTTGTTGTTATCAACTGTGCCTCCATCTTGGGTAGAACATAAAATGGGACTTCTGATTTTAGGGAGTGAATAGAATGAGAATGGGATATTCCCTGGGCCAAGCCTTTTAGGATTTTAAAGGTGATCACCAACACTCAGAATTGTGCCCAGAAGCAAATCGGCAGCTAGTTCAGACACCACAGTATACTTGTAACATAATCCCACACCCACTAACATCTTTCCTGTTCCATTCTGGACCAATAGAAGCTTCTAAATACTCCTCAAAAGTAACCAAATGTAGAGGACATTGCAGTAAAGAAGTCTAAGCTATGTGTTACCATAGCCAGGTTTCATTTCCCCAGGAACAGCTGCAGTTGGCACATCAACCAAGGCAATCCTGGCCACTTCTGCCACCACACCCTTCAGACATAAAACTGTATCTTGGAGCACAGTTTTTGGAACTCTCAAGGAGAGTACAACCCTGACCAAAGCAGGTTAAATCCTATTCCAGAGTAGGGATGGGTGTGGAATCTATGGAACCTGAATCTGATGCGAACTCACCTGGTGGGTCATAATGCAGATCAGATCATGGATCCAGCTCAGAATCTGCAGGATCCCTTTAGGATCCTGGTCAGACCTCACCTGGAGTACTGTGTCCAGTTCTGGGCACCACAGTTCAAGAAGGACACTGACAAACTGGAACGTGTCCAGAGGAGGGCAACCAAAATGGTCAAAGGCCTGGAAACGATGCCTTATGAGGAACGGCTAAGAGAGCTGGGCATGTTTAGCCTGGAGAAGAGGAGGTTAAGGGGTGATATGATAGCCATGTTCAAATATATAAAAGGATGTCACATAGAGGAGGGAGAAAGGTTGTTTTCTGCTGCTCCAGAGAAGCGGACACGGAGCAATGGATCCAAACTACAAGAAAGAAGATTCCACCTAAACATTAGGAAGAACTTCCTGACAGTAAGAGCTGTTCGACAGTGGAATTTGCTGCCAAGGAGTGTGGTGGAGTCTCCTTCTTTGGAGGTCTTTAAGCAGAGGCTTGACAACCATATGTCAGGAGTGCTCTGATGGTGTTTCCTGCTTGGCAGGGGGTTGGACTCGATGGCCCTTGTGGTCTCTTCCAACTCTATGATTCTATGATTCTATGATTCTATGATTCTAGGAGGCAGTCGGAGGATGGCAACATTGTTCTAGTGGGTGGCATGCAGCCAGTGGACATGGGGGACTAGGCTGGTCCCCTAAATGTTCCTAGTAAAGTAGAGTATTAAAGTATTAAATCCTGGTGCCTCCTCCCCAAAGAGTGGGAAGCTTCTGCCTGGCTTAAGGAGGGAGGCGGGATTCTCTGACAGGGTTCAAGAGCCCTCCAGGGTTCAAAGCCCTTCAAGGCTTTGGGAAGAAGATAGAGGACTGGGGCTTCCTTCCCAAAGCCTGGGAAGCTTCTGCCCAGCTGAGGGAGGGAGGGAGGCACAACGCTCACACATACAACATCGGGCTGTTGCGACATCATGTGCATAACATTGTCCGTCCCCCCCCCCATCACCCTTAGAAGCTGGCGCCCCTGGCCCTAACTGTTCTCCTATGAAAAATTTCACTGCACGTCACTGGTTCTAGTAAATGCGTCTTCTTGCTGTGTAAACAAAATCCAAAAACAGGTCACCCAGCCACATATCCAGTTCATTGCTGCAACATTTTGAATTCAGTACTGCAAAATTCCTAGGAGCAGCAAGGTTTTCTTGACATTCTGTTGCTCTCAGGGGAACTGTACACACACAAAAAGGCAACCCATGGTTGCCCCCAGTTTTTACATAGGGGACAATTCTCCCTGGGAGTGAAGGAACACATTTTTCAAGTCCTATTGCTCCCAGGAGACTCCCAGCGTTCAAAGCAAGTGGTGCCCTGCCTGCCCCACACCAGCTTCTCCAGCCTGTGGGCAGCTGAATAACCTGACTATGAACTTTTTAAAAGGCAAAAAAGAGCTTTTGCTGAAACAGAAGCAGCACTGCAAACCACCTTGTAAATGCTTTCCTATTTTTACATAAAACTATTGTGTATCCAGGTGGATTTAAAAGCAGCACAAAAACGGGGCAAGCTCAATGAATCTATCCACTCTTTTTCTTCCTCCTGATCAGGAGCACATCTGCATTGTCTGGACTGATATTCGGATTATTGGCTCTCACCCAGCTCATTGCCGCCAACGATCCCAACAACTTCACTGGCATTTGATGAAAAATAGAAATAGGCTGTGTCAGCCCCATATTAATGGCAGCACATTCCAAAACCTTGGATGACCTCTTCTAGTGGCTTCATGAATAACTCGGGGGACAGAGTCAATCCCCAAAGGACCCCATCATCTTCTTGGACCATTTCCCAAGGAAAGACCAGGACCACTGCAAAGGAGTGTCCCTCAGTCCTATTCTTGCCGGCTTGAACATTTCTGAATCCTTTTTTCTTTCTTTCTACAGAAGAAATCCAAAGAAAGAAGCTACTGAGGTGTAGTTCTTCTTCAAGACAGAAGAAACATCTTCTCTGTCTCTCTTTTCTCCATGTGGTGGTTTGAACCTGGTCAAGATCAGGAGCACAGGCATCATTTATTTTAGTCCAGCCACATGCTTATAGGAAAGTCTTAGGAATCACTTTCGGCCATTGCATCTTCAGTCTGCATCCTGGACTGTGTACAAACCTCACTTTCCATAGTCCACACTCTACGGATTAAGCACCCAGCCTTGGAAAATTTGCCTCCAGTGCAGAAGAAGACACACATTGGTCATCCTTTATTTTTTTCTATTGTGAAGATCCCCCCTCCCCCCCCCCCACAAACACACACAAGTTACTGTGGGTCAGTAATGCCTGTGTGCTGCTGACAGCAGCTGAGGATATAGCTCACTCCTTGGCACATTCTTTGTGGATCTATATTCTTAACCTGGGGAGAAAAAGAAGCTTTTCATTTTTATTCTAATACAGTGTGGATTGCATGTGTGTCAGCCTCAAGTCCCTGACGGCTCAGCCAGCTGTGCAATGCAATTTTACTCTTTTCAATGGAGGGTATAAAATAAATTAGGCTTTTTGCTGCCACCAAATTACCCCTGATTTTAAGGGCTTGGGTTTGCTACAGCTAGAGGTCATCTCCTTATCCCTCTCCTATAATATTCTGTGGTGTGCACTGATGGTAGGCATTTTATGTTTCCAAGTTTTGAAACACATATGTGTGTGATTTATATCCACCCTAGCTATTAGCAGAACCAAGGCACAATACATACCAGCTACAGAGTTGACCCAGAAGGCAGAAATCTGCTGTGTGTCCCCCACAACTTTTTGTATTATTATTATCTGGAAGAATAGAAGAGAAGGGAACAGGAGGACGTGTTAGGAGCAGTGGAATGGCAATTTGAACAAGAGAGTCAAGGTGTTACAAAAGGTCTTGCATTGCTGAAAATTATACCATGATGCCTAGTGTGAAAGCTACCTGGAAAATAAGTACCAAGAGATCAGCAGAAGGTGCAGGGTGAATGGACGCAGAAAAAAATGCCACGGTTGGGTCTACTTGCATTTGTAGTAATCAGGCAGGAAAGTGAACAGCTCTGTAATGGCAGATTTCCTAATATGTGTGTTTTGTGTAGTCTACACCATTGTGTGATATTGCATGGACCTCTTCTCTGCCAGAGAAATATAAAATCCAAGGCAGTCTTTGAAGGGTCCATTTTTAGAGGAGAGGGCTAGAGGTTTATGGATCCTTTCTGATATTCTGTGTTTGCCAATGTGTGTTTTGACTGGGCAATGTGTAGACGCAGAAAGAAACTGACGGTCTGGTGGACTCCCACTCCCACATGTTTTTCAGGAAACAATCAATATCTGTTCACTGACTTGCATTAGGGGAAGACATAGATCCACATGCAAAGCAAGCAAATCACTCTGTTTGGAGAGCCCTGGAAAAATAATCCACCATGAATAAATGGTACACCTGCACCTCTGAATAAAAAGGAAATATCCTGTACCTCCGTCCCCTCCTGTCTTGAGCTCTGGGCATTTCCCCACTCATCTTGGTTTCATTCCTCAGGGATTAAAAATGGTCACACACTTTTTGGGCACCTGAAGACACAGAGCAACTCAAAAACATAGGGAGGCCCTGGTACACCTCAGGATGCCTTGTTAACAATGCAAACCAACTCAGAAATGTGAGGAGAACCTTCCCCCATCACCACTATTTGCCTTGTAGTTTGGGGTACAGACAGAGCCGATGCAAACCCCTTATATGCATACATGCATGGAAATGTTCAGAAAATGCAAGGCTCTTCCTGAAAACATGCAAAGTTGATTGAAAGATTTGAAAACTGCAGGTAAAAACTACATAGAAGGAAGTTGTATTTGAAGTGACAAAACAGCTTAACTCCTTTAACTCCATTCCCATTTTCTCGTGTTCCTCTCCTGAGTGGAAACAGCAGGTTGTTTCCTGATGAATTTCCTTTTAGTATTGTTAACACAATGTAGAATGTTACAGAGCCTCCACAGAGAGACACTTTGATTATTCCTCTTTTTTGTATGTGCTTTAAATGGTTCTGGAAAAGGAAGGAAAGAGAATGCAGAAAGAACCCCAGAAGTGGTAAGCCTGTGGAAAACATCCTGATTTTTCTAAGCCATGATTTCCTGAAGAGAAGCAAACCTTTAAAACAAGAGAAGCAAATCTTTCAAGTTTTCTCCAAGCCCTTGTCAATTAACCAACTAATGCTTCAGTTGATGGCAGAAGCAGCTCACCTGTTGGAGTGGAGACACAGCACTGGGATCTCTGCAGCAGCATCACTGCTACTTATTGGGAGGGAGAGAGGCGAGGTGATGGGAAATTTGGCAAGGTGCAGGACCACGGATGAGTGCTGAATTGACTCCAGTGGTGTGCCCACACTGCACTGACCTCACTGCTGCCTTATCCCTCCCGCTGCCCCCTGCCACTCTCCCTCTTGGTAAGTGGCAGCATGCCACCGCTGTGAGGTTAGCGCTGCAGCAGTGCCCCACCTGGAGAGTCACTTCTGGTTGGTGGGTGATCTGCTAATGAAAGTTTTCAGCTTTAATGAAAATGCAGCAAGGATGAGAATTACAGATATCTATTCTGTACAAACTTAGCTACTGGGTGAGAGGCAGTAAATTGACCGGTACTGTCCTCTAGCCATATTCTCTGCCATTTACTGCTATTGCAGGTGGCATTTTGCAATATTAAATATAGCTCCAAGAGGCTGGGAAAAGAAATGAAGAGGTGGTTTTGAATTTGTTCTGTACAGGTGTAAATGACTGAGAGGACAGGGAGCCTCCTGGGGCAGGAAACTGTTTTTCCAAGAGGGAGCAAAAGCTAAAAATGGAAATGGCTGTGATCATTTCATTTTTGCAACTGCGCACAACCAAAGAGTGGGGGCATCACTTTATAAAAACTTGTAGGTGAGAAAAAAGCCATATTTAAAGTACCTAAAATAACTACTGATAGGAGTTAGCTAGTTGCATGTAACCTACTGAGCTTTGCCATTGTCATGACAAATATGAGCAGGAACTATATCCCAGGAACAAAAAGCAAGATAAGCAGCTAAAGACACAAGAAATTGCAGAGAGAGACAAAAAGAACAGCAGGTGGCTTTTATAGAAGTGCTCTGGTAAATACTACATATTTCTCCAAGGCTTAGTTCTCTTTTAACTGTGCTGTTACATTTGGGAGAAATGGTAATACTTGTTATTTACCATTAATACATGCAATGAACTTCCCATACATTATCCCAAAAATCCTTACAACAGGCAACATCTGGGGGCAGCGGTGGGTGGTGATCAGGTAGCAACATTCCCCACATCCAAAGCTGTGGGCTAAAAATTCTGTTTGGCCGCATGGCTATTGTTTCACTGCACAGCCAGATTATACTTGCATCCTACACACCAGTAAGACTTTTCGTCTTATGAATTAGCTCAAAGTGACTAAAAATATGTCCCGTGAAGGCAGTCTTTCCATCTTCCAGAGCTTTTCCCAGACATTTATTGGCCCTCTAATGGAAAGGTCTATTTTCTATATATCAGGGTTGGGGGACCTGTGGCCCTCCAAATGTTGCTGGACTACAATTCTCATCATACTACATCATTGGCCAAATTCTGGCTGGTGCTGATGACAGTTGGAGTCCAACAAGATCCAGAAAGCCAGAGGTTCCCCACTCCCAGCTGGATACTAATAACAAACTCATTATCCAAGTGTGCATCATTATGTAGCCAAATTGGCACCATCTATGCCCAAGTGGGAGATGTTGACAAGCCTGGGGATACCCCAAGTTTTGCCAAAGGACAAAAAAGTCTTTTGACAAAAAGCCATAAGGGAATGGGTACCCAACTCAGTGCAATGAGCACAGTGGGCATGGAAGCCTGCCTAACTTTTGAGGGTGGAAGAGGACTTTGGAGGAATGGGAATGGAATAGAATAAAGTACCTTGGGAGAGGACATGGCTGGCTACTGACTGTTGGCTGCTGGCTAGAACCCTGAAGTGGAGCTTGGTCCATTTTTCAATGATTGTTGATCAGATCTGATGCTTGGGGTGAACAGTGTGAGAGGGTTATTCCTTTCCCACCCTGCCCATTGGAAAGACAATACTAGACTAGATGGAGCTTTGGTCGTCGCATCTAGTTTGCTTCCAGATCTATTCTTGCAAGATTTTCCACTTTGGTTTTGAAGTTATGACAGGGACACTTAGAACTGCATGTGCTGGGCAGGCAACTCTTTCCTACTTGTATGTTCAGTGCTGATGGTAACTTTCCTTGCTGGAACAGTAAATGAGAGTTCATGATCCCCAAATCTTTTCCGGGATTGCTGTTCTGCAAACAACAGTCCCCTACCTTGTAATTGCGACCTAAACCCTTTATTCTTACCTATATGACCTTGACTGATTTGACATCCTATTATAAAGGCACTTCAAAGAAATAACTACTCATAATTCAGTTGCAATTTTCCTTAGAACAATCCATTAGAAACTATTTTATTGTATTTATTATATTTTGTGGTTTTCCTTGAAGGACTATCGAAATCTTTTCAAACATAGCTGCACATTAGATTATACACAGTAAGGCGCTTCACACAGGAAGAGAGAGAAATAAATTTTAAAAGACTCCAGCTGATTAACGTAATCTGCCTGAGTTTAAACTCAGTAGAACTCGCTTGCACACGACTGAAGGCAATGCAACAGTTTGATCACAGGCCTAAACTATCAGTGGCATAATAATAACTTTTCATATTATTATTGTGCACACCCCAATCTTCAAGCAGCGAGAGACTCCAGGGGTTGGTTTCCATGGAATGAAGGTCAATGGTGACTGTGGTGTTGTTAGGATATGTACCTTACACACATACAGAACCTGAGCATAGGCTGGAAGGGCTCACAGTATTAACACTCCAATAGATATTGCTTCCCCATTACATCTCCAGGGAAATCTCCCCACCACAAGACATAGCTTTGGATTCTGCCTGCAGAGACAAGCCTCTCTGTGTCTCCTTTCAGCTCTCAGCATCAACTAAAACACAAGCAAAGACTAGAGCCCACTGGCCTACTGTTCTCCTTCATCATGCCATCCATCCAGGTGAAGTGGGAAAACACCCATCCTTGTCCTCCTGGAAGCATCTCCAGTTGTCACTATAGCAACATGGCCAGCCCTTTAGATATGGAGATGGGGGTACTTAACTGGCCATCAACTTGACACAGAAACGGTTCTGTGTTCAGCAGTTCCTTCTATTATTCTTATTCTTATTTCTATACCACCTTTTGTCCAAAAATCACAGGTTTACAACATAAAAACAAAACAAAAAATACATACCATGGTATCTCAGACTTCAGGTTTAGGACCTCCAACAGCCCCCTCTAGATAACTGGCTCCATTGTCAAACTGCTCTTACCATCAAAAAATTTCTGCTACTCTTCGACTATACTTTCCTCCAACTAATTCTAAAACTTTCCCTGCTTCCCTGTCTGGAGGTGATGCCATCAAGGTGTGGGTCTCCAAGTAGAAAAGAATAGTCAGACTGGTAACTCGGATCTGGGAAGACAGAGGAGCCTGATTCTGTGAGAATCCAGTGTTACGGCATTCGGAAGTCCTCTAGAAACCTAATGTTGGACTGGTATCTGTGAGCCTTTCCATCTTCTGCTCAGCCTGTGTATAGGGGAAAAAAATGGGAGGGTGGGACATATGCATCACATAGAGACCACAGTTTCCAGTGACCTTCCTTCTAAGGAAACTCAACCTCAGGTATACTCTGGCAACCCTGAAATACCTCACCCCTTTGGAACTGGGGTGTGTGTAGCAGTATCAAATACAAGTGAAGTGCCAGTCCTTTGCAGGCTAACCATCATATCAGCTAAGATTTCCTTTAAGAGGCCACAGATGGTCTCTTGAAATGTATCTTTCAGCCTTGACATTCTAAAGGGGACCCCTTAAGGGCTGCTATTCCATGAGGACAAGACAGGCATAAGGCTTTCTAGGCTCTCTAGAAGACCCAACGAAATGAGATAATTAGGCAATGTGATAGCAGATTAAATTTCACTGTGAACAAGCGCAAGGTAATACACATTGGAAGGAACAATTTAAACTCCTTGTACGCACTGATGGATTTTGAATTAGCTGTAACTTCTCGGGGAAAAGAAAACATCTTGGCAGCATTACCTTGAATTGAATGAAGACACCTGTTCTATGAGCAATAAGCAGGGGCTAAAGCAGAAAGAATAGTGGAGGCACCAGGTAGATGCCACTAATAGCACGAACTAGGTTTATATAGGACTATGGATCTTATAGGGACACAGGTGGTGCTGTGGGTTAAACCACAGAGCCTAGGACTTGCCGATCAAAAGGTTGGCGGTTCGAATCCCTGCAACGGGGTGAGCTCCCATTGCTCGGACCCTGCTCCTGCCCACCTAGCAGTTCGAAAGCACGTCAAAGTGCAAGTAGATAAATAGGTACCACTCCGGCGGGAAGGTAAACGGCATTTCCGTGCGCTGCTCTGGTTCAAAAGAAGTGGCTTAGTCATGCTGGCCACATGACCCAGAAGCTGTACGCTGGCTCCCTTGCCCAATAAAGAGAGATGAGCACCGCAAACCCAGAGTCGGTCACGACTGGACCTAATGGTCAGGGGTCCCTTTACCCCTTACCTTATGGATCTTATGGATCTTATAAATAAAATGCTGCATGACATTCAGCAACTCTTTCGGCTTAGAGAGCTAAGCACCACTCAGATGCCATTGCCTGAAATACTGTTTCCAGATGTGTTGCCCTTCCTCAACCTGAATAGCTTGTTGCTAACAGTGAGAGTTCCCCTTCATGGATCACTGCCTTGCCGTGGCGAAGGGGCTTGAAGAACTCAGAGAAGCTATGAACTATGCCGAGCAGGGCACCCAAGATGAACAGGTCATAGTGGAGAGTTTTGACCAAACGTGATCCACCTGGAGTAGGAACCGGCAAGCCACTCCAGTATCCCTGCCAAGAAAACTCCATGGACAAAGACAACAGGCATATAAAAGTTATGACACTGGAAGATGAGCCCCTCAGGTCGGAAGGTGTCCAACATGCTACTGGGGAAGAGCGGAGGACAAGTACAAGTAGATCCAGAGCTGATGAAGCGGCTGGGCCAAAGCCGAAAGGACGCTCAGTTGTGGATATGCATGGAAGCGAAAGGAAAGTCCAATGCTGTAAAGAAAAATATTGCATAGGAACCTGGAATGTAAGAACCATGAACCTGGGTAAGTTGGATGTGGTCAAAAATGAGATGGCAAGAATAAATATTGACATCCTGGGCATCAGTGAGCTAAAATGGACGGGAATGGGCGAATTCAGTTCAGATGACTATCATATCTACTACTGTGGGCAAGAAATCCGTAAAAGAAATGGAGTGGCCCTCATAGTCAACAAAAGAGTGGCGAAAGCTGTACTGGGATGCAGTCTCAAAAATGATAGAATGATCTCGATACGAATCCAAGGCAGACCTTTTAACATCACAGTAATCCAAGTTTATGCACCAACTACTGGTGCTGAAGAAACTGAAATTGACCAATTCTATGAAGACTTACAAGAACTTATAGAAGTGACACCAAAGAAGGATGTTCTTCTCATTATAGGGGATTGGAATGCTAAAGTAGGGAATCAAGAGATAAAAGGAACAACTGGCAAGTTTGGCCTTGGAGATCAAAATGAAGCAGGGCAAAGGCTAATAGAGTTCTGTCAAGAGAACAAGCTGGTCATCACAAACACGCTTTTCCAACAACACAAGAGACGACTCTACACATGGACATCACCAGATGGGCAACATCGAAATCAGATTGATTATATTCTCTGCAGCCAAAGATGGAGAAGCTCTATACAGTCAGCAAAAACAAGACCTGGAGCTGACTGTGGCTCAGATCATCAGCTTCTTATAGCAAAATTCAAGCTTAAACTGAAGAAAGTAGGAAAAACCACTGGGCCGGTAAGATACAATCTAAATCAAATCCCTTATGAATACACAGTGGAAGTGAGGAACAGGTTTAAGGATTTAGATTTGCTGGACAGAGTGCCTGAAGAACTATGGGTGGAGGCTCGCAACATTATACAGGAGGCAGCAACTAAAACCATCCCAATGGAAAAGAAATGCAAGAAAGCAAAGTGGCTGTCCAACGAGGCCTTACAAATAGCGGGGGAGAGAAGGCAAGCAAAATGCGAGGGAGATAGTGAAAGATACAGGAAACTGAATGCAGATTTCCAAAGAATAGCAAGGAGAGACAAGAAGGCCTTCTTAAACGAGCAATGCAAAGAAATAGAGGAAAACAACAGAATGGGAAGAACCAGAGATCTGTTCAAGAAAATCGGAAATATGAAAGGAACATTTCGTACAAAGATTACCATAATAAAGGACAAAAGTGGTAAAGACCTAACTGAAGCAGAAGACATCAAGAAGAGGTGGCAAGAATACACAGAGGAATTATACCAGAAAGATATGGATGTCTCGTACACCCCAGGTAGTGGGGTTGCTGACCTTGAGCCAGACATCCTGGAGAGTGAAGTCAAATGGGCCTTAGAAAGCACTGCAAATAACAAGGCCAGTGGAAGTGATGGTATTCCAGCTGAACTGTTTAAAATTTTAAAAGATGATGCTGTTAAGGTGCTACACTCAATATGCCAGCAAGTTTGGAAAACTCAGCAGTGGCCAGAGGATTGGAGAAGATCAGTCTACATCCCAATCCCAAAGAAAGGCAGTGCCAAAGAATGCTCCAACTACCGCACAATTTCACTCATTTCACATGCTAGCAAGGTTATGCTTAAAATTCTACAAGGAAGGCTCAAGCAGTATGTGGACCGAGAACTCCCAGAAGTGCAAGCTGGATTTAGAAGAGGCAGAGGAACCAGAGACCAAATTGCAAACATGCGCTGGATTATGGAGAAAGCTAGAGAGTTCCAGAAAGACATCTACTTCTGCTTCATTGACTATTCAAAAGCCTTTGACTGTGTCGACCACAGCAAACTATGGCAAGTTCTTAAAGAAATGGGAGTGCCTGATCACCTCATCTGTCTCCTGAGAAATCTCTATGTGGGACAAGAAGCTACAGTTAGAACTGGATATGGAACAACTGATTGGTTCAAAATTGGGAAAGGAGTACGGCAAGGCTGTATATTGTCTCCCTGCTTATTTAACTTATATGCAGAATTCATCATGCGAAAGGCTGGGCTGGATGAATCCCAAGCCGGAATTAAGATTGCCGGAAGAAATATCAACAACCTCAGATATGCAGATGACACAACCTTGATGGCAGAAAGTGAAGAGGAATTAAAGAACCTTTTAATGAGGGTGAAAGAGGAGAGCGCAAAATATGGTCTGAAGCTCAACATCAAAAAAACGAAGATCATGGCCACTGGGCCCATCACCTCCTGGCAAATAGAAGGGGAAGAAATGGAGGCAGTGAGAGATTTTACTTTCTTGGGCTCCATGATCACTGCGGATGGTGACAGCAGTCACGAAATTAAAAGACGCCTGCTCCTTGGGAGAAAGGCGATGGCAAACCTAGACAACATCTTAAAAAGCAGAGACATCACCTTGCCAACAAAGGTCCGTATAGTAAAAGCCATGGTTTTCCCAGTAGTGATGTATGGAAGTGAGAGCTGGACCATAAAGAAGGCTGATCGCCGAAGAATTGATGCTTTTGAATTATGGTGCTGGAGGAGACTCTTGAGAGTCCCATGGACTGCAAGAAGATCAAACCTCTCCATTCTGAAGGAAATCAGCCCTGAGTGCTCACTGGAAGGACAGATCGTGAAGCTGAGGCTCCAATACTTTGGCCACCTCATGAGAAGAGAAGACTCCCTGGAAAAGACCCTGATGTTGGGAAAGATAGAGGGCGCAAGGAGAAGGGGACGACAGAGAATGAGATGGTTGGATGGTGTTCTTGAAGCTACCAGCATGAGTTTGATCAAACTGCGGGAGGCAGTGGAGGACAGAAGTGCCTGGCGTGCTCTGGTCCATGGGGTCACGAAGAGTCGGACACGACTAAACGACTAAACAACAACAACAACAAAACAGTGAGAGTTAGCAAAGGGAGGATGAGAGTGGTTTATAAAATCATGCACAGGCAGTTTCCTCCCTCTTGCGTAATACTCAAACCTGGGGTCTGAACCCGGTGATCTGAATTGTAGATGAATCCAAGAAGAAGCAAGTTTCCTATAGGCATCTGGTGGGCCTGATCTATCAGGACTCTTCTTCTTTTGTTGCGGACTTCTTCACGCAGCCAGAGTGCACTCTTAAACTATGGAATTCACGCAGCCAGAGTGCACTCTTAAACTGTGGAATTTGCTACCACCAGAGGTAGTGATGGCCCCCAACTTGGATGGCTTTAAAAGGGGATTAGAAAAAAAAAGAATGGACCTCTGGAACGAATTAAGTACTTAATCTGAGGTACCACTGTATTGGGGAAAAGGCTATCAATGGCTACAAGTCATGATGACTGATTGCTATTTTCAGGATCAGGGACATCATGCCTCTGAACACCAGGAACAATTGCGGCCAGGCACTAATTGTGAGCTTCCCAGAGGCTCCATACACACTGCCCAGGCTTGCGCCCTAGGGAGGTCACTTCAATGCTGCTAATGCAGTGGTTTGACTTCACCCCCAGAGGCGCACTCCATTGTCTCTCGAGACACACAGATGCCAACAGCAAAAGTCATATAATGGGAAACGGAATATAACCTACATGTCTATCATTAAAAGATGCATTAGGTTACACATCTTAATAAGGAGGGGAAGAAATAACTATGCTAGGAGTCTTAAAGAGAGGATTAAAAGAATATACAGAAACTGTTTTCAAATCCTTTTGTCTCCAAAGCCAGTTGTCTTGGCAACACACATCCAAGTTTTTTGCCAACAGAAACGAGGAAACCACAACCAGTAAGTTCTTAAAAGATGTAAATTATCTAATACGGCATTTAGCGTTGGTTTTAAGAGATCATCTTGATGCCTGCAAAGCGTAGACACAATGTGCTGTGATCTCATTAAATTCTGGGGGTTTTCAGATCTACTTTAATAGACTGAGATATCTTGCACTCTTTCAATTAGTTAGTAATGTCCATTAATTTCAGTGGGTCTACTCTGAGGAGAATTAATGTTAGATACTACACCATGTCTCCACCAGACTAGCTTGTTCAGCAACCAATATCAAAAGGGCCATGCAATAGCCATGAATGAAGCTGCAATTCTCTACAATGTAAACAATATCCAAAACAAAACTGTGGAGCAAAATATTCTCAAGCAAATTCTCCGTTCGCAAAAAGAGAATAAACTCAGTACAGTGGTACCTCAGGTTACATACACTTCAGGTTACATACGCTTCAGGTTACAAACTCCGCTAACCCAGAAATAGTGCTTCAGGGTAAGAATTTTGCTTCAGGATAAGAACAGAAATTGTGCTCCGGCAGCGTGGCAGCAGCAGGAGGCCCCATTAGCTAAAGTGGTGCTTCAGGTTAAGAACAGGTTAAGTACGGACCTCCGGGACGAATTAAGTACTTAACCCAAGTTACCGCTGTATTTAAAACAGCTGAAACAAATTAAAGTCACAGGACATTTCGGGCAGTGGTGGAGGAAGGGCAGTACGGGGGGTGCGATCCACCCCGAGTGTCATCACTGAGGGGTGTGTGTGACAAAATGAGGTTTTTTTAAAAAACAAAATGGACTCACAAAACTTTTTAGGAGTGACGTGGTGGCTTAGGTGCCTGCAGGTTCCGCTCTGCCTGAAACAGCAGCGTGGGACTTGTGTCTGCCTACTGCCTCTCCCTCAGCCACCCTACAGAGAGGCTCCAAACATTGGAGAGGCTCACCCCGCGCCCATGGGCGGTTCGCCCTGCCCCCACCTGAGGACACGCCCCTGCACCATGCACCCAAGCGGCTAGCTAGACTGCTGATCTCGAGTGCCAAAGGCCAGCATAAAGAAATGCAGCTTAAGAATTCACAGAAAGCTGTACAGTGAAGGTGCCAGCTGTATCTCTGTGAGGAGGAAACTGACAAAGCTAATAAGCATAATACAATGCATGAGCTCTTTCCAGGAATTATCTCAAGCAGGGAAGTAGCTAGTCCTCATTATTACTACTATTATGCTTGCAATGTGCTAAAGGCTCAAAATATTATAATTTATAAAGTAGAGAAATGTGATTTCTAACATCTTTTGCTAACAGTGTAGCAGTAGTATACTTTTTCCAGTGTTCCAGTTCTGGCCAAGTGGAAAGGATAATGTTACTCTGATTTAAATACTTATTATATTTTATTTTTCTCTGTGTTAGGCTTTGGGGGAAATGAATATTATAAATAGGGTCTAATTAGCAACTAGCTTTGAGCCTTTCTCTCTCTTGCAGGTTTGGTCACTGTCACTGTCTTAATCTCGGGAGATTACTCTTCAGTTGTCTGGAGAGACTTCAGTCGTTTTTGCAATCTTTTTGATTCCAGCTCATTTAAATACCATGGCTAATTTCCAGGCTTAAAATGTCGAATAAGTTTAAGATTATGGCTTTTTAATAAGGGTTAAGAGGATCTTTCATTTCTACCAGATTACAAAATTCCTCAATGATTTCCATCTTTACAGAAGGTTTACCTTCATTCAAGTTTACAACTCTGAAAGAGGAGAAGGAAGTTATTTATATATATGATGATGGGGGGGGGACACTTCCTAGAATTAGAAAAAGAAGATGGCTCAGTTGTGTGCATCCAAGCCAAATTTTGCCTTTGAAGTTCCTGATTAATGATACTGTTTAGCATTTATAAAGCACTTCATAATATTCAAAGAGTTTCACAGCACATTATCTCTGTAATTCTTACAACAATCCTATAAGGTAGTTCAGTGTTATCCCAACACTGCAGGGTTGAGACTAAGAGACAGCAACTCACTTAAAGATGCCTGAGGTTTTAATATGGAATTTCCTTGTTTACAGCTCAGTTCATTAACCACTAACACTGTAATAGCATTTATGAATCGAAATCAGGATATTTGCTGCTGTCTTAATCTTGTCAGTGATGGCTTTGGTTTTCACTCAACCTGGTAATAATCTGCAGAGTGTCTCATTTTTCTGATTCAGTTCTGAAAGCGTACATTTGAAAAGGAAAACATATTAACTTGGTCGTAAGCCTATCATTATTTTGCATGGTGCTGCATGGTGGCTGAGATCTGAAGGTCATTTTGGCATTACTTCTGGGATTTGATATCAAAGATTTATCACTGGACATGGCACTGGAGTATTTACGTGGCATCAAGGTAGTGCTTTCCAAATCTACAGTTCTATGATTCTATGATGTTATGAATACTATTCCTGGCAAAAAAAAAATTGATATGAGTAAGCTAAACTCAAGTCCTGGTTGCTATTCCTTTTTTTTTTAGTTAGTTGGTTAGTGTCAGGGACCATGCTGAGGAGGGCTGCACTGAGGAAGAATGGTGGGAGCCACCCCCTCTCCCTGATCCTGAATCTTCCCAGGAGAAGGAGGACGGTTTAGATTTGGAACAGTGGTTTGTAGAGGGACATAGTTCAGAAGGCAAAAGCTGGGAAATACTGGATGGGGAACAGTTAGGAGAAGAAACACTGGAACAGAGAGGGTTAACAGATTCACTGTCTCTGCACATCATTCCTCCGCTCTCCCCAAGGCTGCGAAGAGCTCAGAAAGTCTCAGAACAGAAAGCACAGAGGGTACAAACTCAGACTACAAGACGTAGGTAGGAGTGACGTAGATTAATAGGGACAGAAGGGGGTGTGATCCTTAACTGGGAGCACCACCATTTCTAGGAGATGTGTTCTTTGTTCTCTCACTGTGATTATTAAAGTTTCTAACTGGTAAGACATTCCTTTCTTTCATCTTCTCCCCCCAAGGGGGGAAGAAGCTGATTCCCTGAAGCCTGACTGTTAGTTTGTCTGGTGGTGACCTGTATTGTGGGCTGAGTGGTTGCGACATCCAGTGAAGGGGTAGCACAGGAAGGGGTCTGCTGCACTATTGAGCATACAGGAGTTAATTCCTGGTAGGATCACACCATTAAGCGCTCAATGCCCCCCCCCCAAAAAAAATGATACCTAGAAAGCAAGCAAGTAATCGTTATATGTTCTGATTTAAGCTAATCCATCAAGCCTGTGAATGGGAATTGCTATTGAGGTCTTCCACTGGCTGGTGCCCACATAGCCTCTGACATGCCACCCCCATTTCCCCCTTTGGCTGGTGGTGAGGGGGGTTTACCTTTATCCATAGAGACAAAGCAGGAAGTTGAAAGGCTGTTCTTTCCCACTTCCCTTTTTTCAGCTCTGTGTGCTTTCCAAGGCTCAGATGAAGTCTCTTGGCTCCAACTATTATACAGATCCTTTGGGAAAGGGAAGTGTGCAGGAGTGCACAAACTTTCTCTATTTCTGCTTCTTGGAGGAGCAGGAAAACTGATCTGGGAGAGAGAAGTGACCATAGGGATAATCTTCTTGGTACTTGTTCAGAAATCCAAATGTATCCATGGATGCATCCTTGTGGAATGCCCTCCCATCAGATGTCAAGGAAATGAAAGAATTGCACAACTTTTGGGAGACATCTGAAGGCAGCCCTGTATCAGGAAGCTTTTAATGTTTGACATTTTACTATGTACTGTAAGCTGACCAGAGTGGCTGGGGAAACCCAGCCAGAAGGGCAGCGTGTAAATAATAAAATTATTATTATTATTATTATTATTATTATTAGTTTGAGGACCCCTGGCATGAACCGTATACATGCATTCCTCTTGTACTGAATTAGGCCTGGGAGAAAATGGCCTGATCAGTTGATAAAGCCTGAGAGGGACTGATCTACTAATCAGTTTTCAATAAAGGTAACATTCATTTTCTTCTTTTGAGATGTTTACTTATAGACCTCTTATCTTAGTAACGACACTTTCACAGAAGCTTGCTTAATGAAGATTAAAAACAAATACAAAGTACAATAACAGAATGAAAACTAGTATAATCCCCTCACAATTAATATGCCAGCAGTAAAAAAAAAATATATTGAAAAACACGGAGCCCATAATATAAGACGTAATTTCCACAGGACCAAATTTCGGGCGGGGGAATCAAAGCAAGAAAGATACTGCTCATGAGACAAATGTGCAGAACTTTAAAGAACTTCATCAGCCTGCATATGAAATGTTCAAAGTGGATTCTCATTCACTTTTTCCTAACTGTAACAGTTTCTCTACTGCTTGGAACCATCCGTGATCATCAGATTATGATTCTCCGTCAAAACGATTGCCTCTTAAGTGGCAGTCAGCCTCACATAAACACGTTTCTCTGTAGTTAAAACCAGGAACAAATAGGTATCCACGATCAGTGAAGAGGTTTCAAATAAACAGTGTCTGGCTTTTTTTGTTGCTTTTGTCACCACCACAGAATGGATGGTGGCTACTGCATTTGTCTTATAGCGGAAAGCACCCAGACTAAACTCATATAATTACTTACAACAACAGGAGCAAAATGGAACTTTATGAGATTATAGCTGTACATAGATGTGGGAGTCTGGATTGTGCCCTTCCCTGTGATAACTTCAGTGACAGCCAGAGATAATATATTCAGGATTGTATCTCTTCCCTCCCCCTTTCCTATTTTGCATTAATTTGTAAGATCCTGCTCAGGCAAAACATCTGCAGGAATTTCAAAGTGAGTTAAAAGGACTTCAATAGGATTAGCAAAGAAAATTCCCAGAGGAAGGGCTCCACACATCTCTACAGTGAAATATATAACTATATATCAAACACTAAACGCCAGAACATCTTAAACATCAGGTCCTTTTAAAAGTACACCTGAAGAGCAAATGCATTCAGCACTTGCAAAGTACTGCTAAGGTCAGTTTAAGATGACTTTTGGTAGAGAGCCGATTCCAGAGGGCCCTTGTTTTCCAATTTACAAACAGAGGAGGCCGGCTCATGTATATTCAGGCATTATTGCTTCATGAAGGGGTTTTCTCCTGTTTCAGATCACAAAGTCTGCTGACCCAAAATCCAGCTTTATTTGGATTTTGGCTTGCATGCAAAAGCACACACCAAGATTTTTTACTGCAATTCACAATCACTACATACGCACCATACATTTAAAACACATGGCTTTCTCAAAGAATCCCTCACGGAGTTCCTTCTTTTAGTAACTATTTGCTGGTAAAGTAGATCACTTCCTTTCAAACTTTGCTTCCTTCCTTCTAAGTCCAGTCAATATCAGCATGATGTAAGATGTGCCAGCAGCTCCATTTGGGCTACATATAAAGCCTGCAATCAGAATGGTTTTGTTAACACTTAAGTTCTCATTATCCTTTCAACCAGCCATCTTACCAGACTTCTTTCTGCACACATTTGCAACATATGAATTTTATACACACATATATGTGTGTATCTGTATGGGAAATATTTTAAACTGGTTATTATATATAGAAAGACAAAGACAAAGACTTTATTTGCGTAGCCAACAGGCCATAGCATCAAAGGACAAACACCGACAAAAATACATTACAAATATAGTTACCGTATAATCTTATGGCCTATTAAAACCCTAGGTAAAAGCTGGATTATCATTCATCAATGACCCTCTGTCCCATGGGCGGCGGCCTTTTCTCTGGTAGATTGTTCCAGGTCGGTTAAGTAAATAGACCAGCCAAATTGAAAGATTATAAATATAAATGGTCAGGACAGGGAGAGAGATAATAATAACCAGATGCAGATAAGTTAATACTCTCAGTACTTAAAACTTGGCAGAGATAATAAAATACTAATAATAAAACGGGAAATATTTTAAACTGGTTATTATATATAGAAAAGTTTTTAATTGTTTTTATCCTTAGAACTGTAACTTTTTTATTTGGTTTTATAATTGTACATTTAATTGTTGTAACCAGTCCTGGGCCCTTATGATAAAAGGTGTGTAGATATGTGTGTGAGTGTGTATTCATTTAGTCACTCCTAAAAATAAATTTCCTCAGCCAAGGTGAAGTCCTGACCTACCTTACACTTTGGCCACACTGGGGATCTGACTCTGCCACTGTGAGATTTGCAAGGCCACCCACCCTGGTGTATTGCGCAAAGACTGCCAGCAAACAGTCAATAGTTTGAGATCAAGTGCATTATTAGCCCAGTAGGACTGGGCAAGGTTGGGTTTTCAACATCGAGGTGTATCACCAGCCAGACGTCACGGTTTGGCGATATACCGTGATGTTGAAAAAAACTGCATTGGCCCCAGCTGGCGAGATCCCAGGTGAAACTGCCACAGTTCTCATTGTGGGAACTGAGGCACATTCCCCCAAGAGCCTTGAGGGCTGTGGCCATTGCAGCTGGCCCCAGCCTGCTGCTCAGCCGCAGGGTGGAAAAACTCCTGCCCCCAGCTGAGCAAGGCCCCAGGCCCATTGGCCAGGCTCCTCTGGGGGCGGGAGAGCTCCTGTCCGCAGCGGAGACAGGCCCAAGTACCCTGCTGCTTGTGCTGGAGCCGCAAGGAACTTGGGGCTCCTTGGCCAAATTCCTTCTGCCTTCGCTGGCATAGGGGGCAGGCGAGCTTCCTCGCCTGCTTGCCCCCCACTCCCCGAAGACAGACCAAGTGGCAGTAGCCAAGCACACGAAACCTGTTAGACTCTGTGTGTATGACTGCCTTAGCCCGTGTGGGTGTGCTATCTCTTTCCTCCAGTGGGGGGGTCATTCACCCCAGAAGGAATGACACAGCGTAACCCTCCCAGGTGAAGTCCACAAGGTGTGGGGTGCAAAGCCACCCTATCTGCGCCTTGTGGAGAGGGGCTGCTGGTGAGCACTGGTCCCACCAGCAGCATCAAAGTGTCCCTACACTTCCTGGCTGCCTTCTACCTGGAGGGTGGGTTCTGTCTTTCTGGGAGGAAAGGTGCAGCCAGGCAGGGTTGGGGCTCTCTCAGCTGGGAAGGGCAAGCTTCACACTCCCCAGCTGAGCAGCCCTGATCCCGCTCCTACTTGCATGCAAGCTGCTTTGACAGATGTGTTTCCTCGAGCAAATGCAAGCCAGAGATTGTCAAGAAGCTGTGCACTTGGTTAGTTGACTGCTGATGAGGCAAGAACAGTTTTAGAAAAGGAAAGGAGACAGGACACTGCTACTGGTCAGCACATCAGTAGACAACTGACACCCGGCAGTGCAGGTCTGGTGGATTTAGTTACTACTGCCCCAAGCTCTGTCTTCCTCTTCCTGACATCCTGACTCCACTACTCTTCTAAATCGGCTACCGTTTCCCCTTTTCTGTTGGTGGTCGGTTTCCTTGCCACTTGGAAGCCCCAGCAGGCATTGCACTTGAACCATGCCAGGATGATTGACAGGCACTCACATATGGCTGGTTGGAGCATAGAAACAGTGTCATTTCAAGTGGGTGGTGGGGAGATGGGCTTTGCAGGAATGTGTTATTGAAAAAGGTGAGTAATTCTAGCCAGATGAGCAGCAGGCAGAGACAAACTTGCAAAGCAGATAAGGCATGTGCGCATCTCGTTTCAGGGTATTAGGCAACAAATGAGAACAGCGGCAAAGATTTTGAGACAATGAATCAGCTGCAAAAATGGGCCAAAAATGGAAAGGGGTGAGCAAAAATATCCAAGAATATGCACATTTATTTGCCTGCAAGCATCTCCTTTTTCTACTGTGGCACAAGGTACCTAATGACTATTAGGGTGGGAAGAGAGCAGAATTTCTTATCTCACTCCATATGTTTAACATGTAATGTCATCAGCATATAAACTACACTTCATTGAGCCTCTTCAGTCCTCTCCTGTGGAATGCTCTTCCTATAGCCTTCTGCACTATCTTTCAAATGTTTGCTGAAAGTATTTCTTTGCTACCAGGCTTATGCACACAATGAAGAAAATAACATTTTCTGCAAGAGCTGAAGAGCTTTTAATTTTTGTGTGTTTTTTATTGTACAGTATTGTAATTGTTGCAAACCACTTTCATTTTCTTTATGAAATTGTGGCATACAGTTTTTTAAAATAAATAAATAGGCTAGAATTCAAATCCTGATTTATAGCAAGAGCATTTGTATGAGGTACTGCAGTAAAATAGAGAGGAAACCATGGTTCAGTTGCTTTCCAGTTAGTACAAAAGCTAGTGGGTTCAAGAGCAGTCAATGGGAGGTAATCCACCAGACCATTGACAGCTGGAACTAAATGAGAAGTGCATCTGAATTTCAACCTTGTAGACTTCTGAATTACTTGGGGCACTTGCAGGATGTTGATATATGCAATGCAAGTTAATTTGCAACAATGTTTATCTGCAACAAACCCACTTCCACCCAAATGTGAGGCTGTTTGAGATATGAAAAGTAAAAGGAAAATGCATTAGAACGTGTGGGATAACGCAAACTTGATGCAACATTGTCTAACTCCCTACAAACAAATCAGGGTGAATGCAAAAAACAACTGGTCATCAAGTATTTATTTTTGTGCTTCTATATTGTAAACTGCCTTGTGATCTTGGAATGAAGGGCATTATAGACATTTAATAAATAATCATAATCATAATCTGGAAGCAACTCAGAATGCAGCTGCCCAGCAGGTCCCTATGTTTTTCAGTTTCACCTTCTTCCTCCCCATACCTGCCTCTCCTTCTTGATTGATGTCCTGTCCCCCCCCCCCCCCGACAGCACTGGATTGTTCTGAGCTACCCAGTTCAATCTGTGGTGATCCAGGGATATCTCATCATGACTCAACCAATACCTGGATCCCACCAAATAGACCCAATTTGGCTCAGGCCTCCCTCGACTGAATCTGGTGCACAACCCTACTCTTGGCCATACTGATTGGTGCTGAACAACCTCTGTTCTAGGCTCTAAATGTAAAAACCAGAATTTTCAAATGAACCCAGAAATGGATCAACAGCCAGTGCAGCTAGAAACATGGGAGGGTTACATGACCCAGTGGACTGGTTCCAGTTAAGACTTAAGTTTCTGAAAGTGTAGCCCCATACGAAGTGTGTTCTAGTAGTCCCAAAGAGAGGTAACTAAGACACCCGTCTCCCTGACCAGACCTGTTTTTTTCTATGAATGGGAGCAGATGGTGCACTAGCCTAAGCTGGGCAAAAGAGTCATTGCTGTAAGACATTTTCTACCTCACAGCTTCAACTGTTCCACCTGCAGCAGTAAAAGACTCTGAACTGTTCCATTAGGAGCATAGAGCCTTATGCTATGTCATCCCATTGGTCCATCTAGCTCAGCATTTTCTACATCGAGAGTCGATGGCTCTGCAGTTTCAGGCAATGAGTCTTATGCAAGCCCTACCTGGAGGGCTCTGAAAAAATTGTCTCTGAAAATTTTTACACATCACTAGGGAAGACAGGTGAACTAATGTCTGTGTACTGGAAGAAGCAAAGACCACCAGTGTCGAAGCAGTGATTCTTCAATATCAACTTCCTTGGACTGCTCATGTTGTGTGGATGCCTGATTATCGTCTTCCAAAGCAACTACTCTATTCCGAACTTAAAAATGGAAAGCATAAGGCTGGTGGTCAACAAAGGAGGTTTAAAGACTCTCTCAAGGCAAACCAAAAAAAATGTAGTATAAACACCCACAGCTGAGAACCACTGGCCTGTGGGTGCTCCAATTGGAGAACAGCCTTTACCAAAGGTGTCATGGGCTTTGAAGATGCTTGAGCTCAGGACGAAAGGGAGAAACGTGCTAAGAGGAAGGCACGCTTGGCAAACCCTCACCATGATCAACTCCCACCCGGAAACCAATGTCCCCACTGTGGAAGGATGTGTGGATCCAGAATTGGCCTCCACAGTCACTTACGGACTCACTGTTAAAACCATGTTCATGGAATACAAACTTACTCGACTATGAGTGATCGCCAAAGAAGAAGAAGACCTGGCGATGCTGGGGATTGAACCTGGGAGATTCTGCATGCGGAGCCCATGCTCTCCCACTGAGCTGTGGCTCTTCCCACTGGACCAGCCTGATAACTGATAGCAGCAATGCCATATTTCAGGCTTTGCAACCTCCACTGCCCATCTTTTCTGTTTATCACCATGCATATCAGACTTGTTCTTCTACATCTCCTCTCCCAGCTGATAGATGCAGGAGCAATAGATCTCAGTTCACTATGAGCAACTAGCGCCTCCTTCGGTCTTTTAACAGGCCACGCAAATGTGACAGCTGCCCCCGAATTAGGTAAAGTGGATTTTAATGATAGTTTTCTCTCTGGCCTGGAATGTCCCTAGGAGGGCAGGCACACTCTTTTACAACGTGCCTGTAAAAATGTCTCACTGATTATAATGTTAAGCTAATGCATATGTTTATTGTTATTAGTTCCAATCAGCTATTATTTATAATAGTGGTTGTATTATTAGCATTACAGCTGCCATCAGTTCATTGGGTAAATATTCAAAGCAGACTAGTCAGAATGAACCAAAACTATAAACATCACAGGCTTATTGCAAAGGAGGCTGTGATTATAGTTTCCAATAAAATCAAGTTTATTTATTCTTAACTTAAGAGGCTGCTGCTATTTGGATTCCTGTTTCCTTACAGCATCTTTTCAAATTCTTTGCAATCCATTTACCCACATTTCTTCTTAGAAAAAATAATAACCACTTAAGGGTGGCCATGTCTCCTAGTGCAGTGGTTGCCAGTTAGTGACTGGCCCATGGCACCATTTATGTAACAAAAACTACTATCAAGATATCAAAATTTTCAAAAGTAGGGGGTCCATGGCTTGGCTTTTGAAAAACAAGGAGTCCACAGTACTTAGCTAATTGGGAGCCACTATCCTAGTGCATTTGAAAGGCTGTCCAGTCCATGTCTGGTTTAAAGATACAGGGGCCATGAAGATGTCCATCAAATTGAGCATAGGTCACTTGGTTGCAGTCTTCCCCACTATGGTGATATGTAATTTATTCCTATTTCATTTATAGTAAAAATATAAATAAAAAATTGCACCAGTGAATGTAAGTTAGCATATTAATTTTCAATGCACATCTGTGTCCTCTTTTTGGCATAAGCGCCCCCTCCCCACCTTTGATATTTTGTCAGTTTCATTTACCAACTCTGCTTTAGGTCAGAAGCTTCTTTCCTCCAAAGCACACTTGTTTGTTCCCAAAAGACTCACAATTTGATTGGTGGTACAGCTAGGCTTAGTTTAGACCCTGGGCTTAATGATCTTAAAGGTGGACAGGGAGGGCTTTAGACAACCATGTGAAATACTTCTCTTGTGAAACACACATTTCTCTTCTCACACTCGCCCACCACCACCACCACCATTCCATGTGTGCTGGTCCCGGGGGTAAGGTACCTTGGGTGTAGCAGAGTCCACACGAAGAGGGGCAAGGTCCGAGGCAGAGAGCCGGGCGGGGAACAGGAACGCTGGAACAGGAGGCTGTGCAGGGAACAGGAACACCGGATGGTCGGGAACAGGAGGCCGAGCAGGGAACAGGAGTACCGGATAGTCAGGAACAGGAAGCCGAGCAGGGAACAGGAGTACCGGATAGTCAGGAACAGGAGGCCGAGCAGGGATCAGGAACACAGGAAGGTCCAAAGCCAACAACGACGTTGCTCCCGCAACCTGGGGCCGGGCTGACTGGGCTTTTATCCTCTTCTAAGGCCAGGGGCGGTCCCGGTCCCCAGGAGCCCCGCCTCCTCTGGCCTTAAGGCGAGCACTCCTCCTGGGGGCAACCAGTTCCCTTCGCCTCTCTGCCCTAAGCCTCTGCAGATCAGGAGAGGCCGAAGGGTTACTGGGCCCTGGAGGAGGCTCACCTGTGGCCACTGAGTCGTCAAGCCCCTCTGGGGCCAGAAGGGCTTCACCTGGGGCCAGCTCCTGATGCACTGCCACAGGTGCAGGCTCTTCAGCATCTAGGCCTTGCCCCAGTTCAGCCGGCCCTGGAGGCGGGGACTCCTGTGCAGGCTGGGATTCCTCTGTTTCATCCTCCGAATCGGAATCCCAGGCCATCACACCATCCCCCCTCCCAGGCCCCCCCCCTCAACCGAGGGTCCGGACCCGGCTTGCCGGGGTACGTCGCGTGGAACTCTCGGAGGCAGGCAGGTGCGTGGACATTGGCCGCTGGTTCCCAGGAACGGTCCTCCGGTCCGTACCCCTTCCAGTCAATGAGATACTGCAGCTTTCCCCTGCGGTATCGGGAGTCCAGGATGCATTCCACCTCGTACTCAGGCTCTCCCCGAACCAACACTGGCTGCGGTCGGGGACGGTTCGGGTGGAACTCGTCGGGTGGGGCCACCGGACTCAAAAGGGACCTGTGGAAGACCGGGTGAACCTTCAGGGTTGCGGGTAACCGGAGACGGAATGCCACAGGAGAGATTTGGTCTACGATAGGGAACAGGCCGGTGAAGCGGGCGTCCAACTTCCGCGAAGGTCGAGAGGGGTGGAGGTGGCGAGTGGAGAGCCAAACCAGGTCACCGACGCGAAGTTCCGGCCCCACCTGGCGGTGGCGGTCGGCCTGGGCTTTGTACGCTTCCTTGGCCTGGTGCAGTTGCTCCACCAAAAGCTGTTGCTGGGACTGGAGCTCTTGAAGCCACTCCGTCACCGCCGGGACCGCGGATGCCGGCAGCACCTCTGGAAACAGCCGTGGATGATAACCATAACTGGCCTGGAACGGGGTCTGCTGGGTGGACGCATTCACCGCGTTGTTATAGGCGAACTCCGCCAATGCCAGGTGGTCGACCCAGTCATCCTGCTGGTAGCTGCAGTAACACCGGAGGTACTGCTCCAGCACCGCGTTCGCCCGTTCCGTCTGGCCATCGGTCTGTGGGTGGTAGGCTGACGAGAGGCAGACCTCTGTCCCGAGGGTCTGGTGTAATGCTCGCCAGAACCGGGATGTGAACTGAACGCCCCGGTCGGACACCACGCGCTCAGGTAGTCCATGCAGGCGGAAGACATGCTGAAGGTACAGCTGAGCAGTTTCCTTGGCTGTGGGTACAGATGGACAGGGAGCGCAGTGCACCATCTTGGTGAAATGGTCGGAGAAAACCAGAAGGCAGGTACAGCCACGAGACGAGGGTAAGTCCACTACAAAGTCCAACGAAACTGTGTGCCAAGGGCGCGGTGGAACTGGCAATGGCTGAAGTAGGCCGGGGGGTCGCCCGGTAGGTCCCTTGGCGCGCCGGCAGACATCACAACCAGCAACGTAGCGAGCCACGTCAGCCTTCAGGCGGGGCCACCAAAACTCACGACTGACCAGATGGGTGGTCCGATACCGTCCAAAGTGCCCCGCTGCTGGGGCATCATGGGCCATCCGGAGAACCTCCAGCCGCAGTGGCCCTGGCGGGATGTACAGACGACCGTGGTGCAGCAGGAGGCCCTGATGCAGGACCAGCCCCGGATACTGTGGGCTGGACCCTTCAGCCAGCTCCCGGAGTCGTTCCTGGGCCCAAGCGTCGACCCGCTGCTGTTCCCGCACCCGAACCTGCAGTGGCTGCGCCTCCTGGGTGGCCAGGAATGCAGCCGGAGGTAGGATCGTGGTGGGTTCTGCTTGCTGTACCGTGTCTGTGTTGTCTTCAGGTTTCCGGGACAGGGCATCCGCCTTCTGATTCTGAGAGCTAGGGATGTAGCGGATCCGGAACTGGAACCGGGAAAAGAACAACGCCCACCGGATCTGTCTTTGGTTCAGCTTGCGGGTGGTCTGGAGGTACTCCAGGTTCCGGTGGTCGGTTCTCACCTCCACCGGATGTCGTGCCCCCTCAAGATGGTGGCGCCAGACCTCAAAGGCTACCTTGATGGCCAGTAGTTCCCGCTCCCACACAGTATAGTTACGCTCCGCTGGTAGGAGCTGGCGAGAATAGAAGGCACAGGGTAAGAGTGGCGCTTCAGGACCAATCTGTTGAGACAAGACGGCACCGAGAGCCGTACTGGAAGCGTCGGTCTCCACCACAAAGGGTCGAGAGGGGTCAGGATGTTGTAAGATTGGTGCCCTCTGGAAACAGGCCTTCAACCCCTGAAACGCCGCCTCTGCCTCCTTGTCCCAGGAAAACGGCGTCTTTGGGCGCAGTAGCCGGGTCAACGGGGTGGTGCGATGAGCATAATCAGCGATGAAGGTCCGGTAGTAATTGGCGAACCCCAGGAAACGCTGCAGGTCCTTGCGGTTCCGGGGTGCCGCCCATTCTTGAACCGCTGTCACCTTCCCCGGGTCCATTTGCACCCCATCTGGAGAGAGCCGGTGACCAAGGAAGTCCACAGTCCGCTGATGGAACTCGCACTTGCTGAGCTTTGCGTACAAACGGTGCTCACGCAAGCGCTGCAGCACGGTCCGGACATGTCCCTCATGGCAAGCCGGGTCACGGGAGTAAATCAGTATGTCATCCAAATACACCACCACGTACTTGTCTAACAAGTCCTGAAACACGTGGTTGATGTAGCGTTGGAACACAGCAGGCGCGTTGCACAAACCGAAAGGCATAACCAAATATTCGAACTGCCCGTACCGGGTCCCAAACGCTGTCTTCCACTCATCCCCGGCTCGGATCCGAATCAAGTTGTAGGCCCCCCGGAGGTCCAGCTTGGTGAACACCTGTGCCCCTTGCACCCGCTCCAGCAGCTCCGAAATAAGGGGCAAGGGGTATCGGTCTGGGACGGTAATTTTGTTCAGGGCTCGGTAATCATGGCAAGGGCGGAGTTCCCCACATTTCTTCTTAACGAAAAGCACTGGTGCCGCGGTAGGCGAGGTGGAAGGCCTAATGAACCCACGCTCCAGGTTCTTGCGCAAGAAGTCCTGCAAAGCCTCGCGCTCTGGCTGTTAGGGAATATAAGCGACTCACTGGTAAAGGCGCTCCGGGTTGGAGGTCTATGCCGCAGTCAAAAGGCCGATGCGGCGGCAGCTGGTCTGCCCCCCGTTCCTCGAACACGTCCTGGTAGTCCTGGTACACGGCTGGGAGCGTGGGTGCTGCCTCCTCTGAGGGCGCGGCCGCCAGCGTTCCGGATTGAGCATGGGAACATGGGTCTGGGAAGTGCACGGTCCGTTTGACCCAGTCAATCTGAACGTTGTGGGCTTCCAGCCAGTCCATCCCGAGCACCAGGGGGAAGCGGGGCATAGAGGCAATGTCCAAAGTTCGCAACTCCCGGTGCTGCTGGAGACACAGGACCAGGGGCTGGGTCTCCTGAGTAACGGCACCTGAACGCAGAAGTCGTCCGTCAATCGCTTCCACCTGGACCGGTACTGGCTTGTTCCGAAGTGGCACCTGATGATGGGCGGCAAAAGCAGCGTCCATATAGGAGCGGGTTGCCCCTGAATCTACCAAAGCATGGGTGAGGATCCAGGGCCCACCTGGAGGGTATAAACGTACCGAAACCATAAGATGTTGCAAGTCCATTGGTGCGGGCCCATTCTGTACGGTTTGGGACCCCCGGTAGCTAGGGCCATCAGCTACTGGGGTTGGCGGTTTCCCTGCAGCTGGCGTTTCTCAGGGCAGGACAGAGCGAAGTGTCCACTTCCGCCACAGTAAAGACAGAGATTTCCCTCCCGACGCCGCGCCTTCTCTGCGGGGGAAAGGCGTGGCCGCACTGCCCCGAGCTGCATAGGCTCCTCCGTTAAATCAGTTGTGACCGTGGGGCTGCCGGAAAAAGCTGGTGCCGTGAACTGGAAGTGTCGGCGACCCCGGGCCTGACGACGATCCTCCAACCGGTCGTCTATTTGTAGACTCCGTTGAATGAGAGTGTCCAGCGTGGTGGGGCGTTCCATTGTGGCCAACTGGTCCAGTACCTCGTCCGAAAGCCCTTCGAGATACTGGTCCCGCAGTGCCGAGTCATTCCAGGTCAAGTCCTGTGCCAACAGCCGAAACTCCGTGGTATATGTGGCCACCGTGGACTTGCCCTGTTTCAAACGCCGAATCGCCCGGTTGGCTTGACTCTCTTTCTGGGGGTTGCCGAACGCGGCCTCCAAACGATTGCAAAACCCCGTATAGTCTGCCAGCAAGGGGGAGTCTTGCCTGAGTAGCGGCAACGCCCACTTGGCCGCCTGGTCCTTTAACAAACTAATCAAAAAGTGCACCTTGGTGCGGTCGTCAGGAAAGTTCCGGGCTCGCCCCTGAATATACAGCTTGGCCTGGGCCAGGAACATGGGAAAGCTGGCCGGGGCTCCATCAAATTTCTCAGGCAAAGCCACTGGGTACTTGCCAGGAGCCGGGGCGTCGGCCCCAGGAGCCGGTAGGGCTTCCAAGCGTTGCTGAAGTGCCACAACCGCGTCGCTGAGCTGCTGCACGGTGTGAGTCAAGGCCTGGTTCTCCTGGGCCAAAGCCACCAGTGCAGCCGCCTGTTCAGCCATGGCCTCTGGCTCTTCCCGAACGCACCCCTACGAAGGGGAAGTGCGGGTGAGGCGGGAGCAAACTGTGCTGGTCCCAGGGGTAAGGTACCTTGGGTGTAGCAGAGTCCACACGAAGAGGGGCAAGGTCCGAGGCAGAGAGCCGGGCGGGGAACAGGAACGCTGGAACAGGAGGCTGTGCAGGGAACAGGAACACCGGATGGTCGGGAACAGGAGGCCGAGCAGGGAACAGGAGTACCGGATAGTCAGGAACAGGAAGCCGAGCAGGGAACAGGAGTACCGGATAGTCAGGAACAGGAGGCCGAGCAGGGATCAGGAACACAGGAAGGTCCAAAGCCAACAACGACGTTGCTCCCGCAACCTGGGGCCGGGCTGACTGGGCTTTTATCCTCTTCTAAGGCCAGGGGCGGTCCCGGTCCCCAGGAGCCCCGCCTCCTCTGGCCTTAAGGCGAGCACTCCTCCTGGGGGCAACCAGTTCCCTTCGCCTCTCTGCCCTAAGCCTCTGCAGATCAGGAGAGGCCGAAGGGTTACTGGGCCCTGGAGGAGGCTCACCTGTGGCCACTGAGTCGTCAAGCCCCTCTGGGGCCAGAAGGGCTTCACCTGGGGCCAGCTCCTGATGCACTGCCACAGGTGCAGGCTCTTCAGCATCTAGGCCTTGCCCCAGTTCAGCCGGCCCTGGAGGCGGGGACTCCTGTGCAGGCTGGGATTCCTCTGTTTCATCCTCCGAATCGGAATCCCAGGCCATCACACCATGATTCTATACCTTCTGTGCTCCCTGCTTTACAACTGACATGTTATAGCAAAATCCAACAGCCCTGGTTGTTGTTGTTGTTTTTTTAAAAAAGGAAAGGTTTTAAGTGTGTGCAGATTTGTATTAAAACTCACTTAAATCATAGCGCCATCATAATTAAATTAATAAAATGGAGTTTGCTTTTGCTAGTCTGCACTAGATACATTTATTTGGGAATAAAACCCATCTTCTTGTAGAAAATGATAATAAATATTATGAGGATCTGCAGCCAAGTGTGTGCCTGGACGGCCAGCCCCTAGCAATGCATAACAGGAAATAATGGTACTGTGATGAGCCCCAGCAACAATGGGCTCTAGCATGTCCATGCAGGCTTTCCTACTGATACAGAGCTGGTTTGCAGCTGTTCCTATCATCGACTACTGGGTGTCATTTGGGTAGTGAGCAGGTTGCAGCTTCCTGGAGTTCAACCCTGAGGTCCAGCCTTAACTACACTGAATTTAACTAGTTATACGACTTGGGAGTACAGAGTACACCAGCACGTTCCTTTAGCAACTAAAGATCTGGCCTCACTGAAGGTAGGTAGGTGTTTCTTCATCAACTCCTTATGAGTCTTGAGTTGCAGTCCTGACCCCTTCACCAGTTGGTACTGGTAGGGTACCAACCCTATTTCTGTGGGGTTGTATGCAGTTCCCCCTTTTGGAAAAAGATAGAGGCAAAATAGGAGTCATGCTGTGAAACAACCTAACTGGCATTTCGGTCTGAAACACATTTATTTTAAGTCCCATTGACATCAACAAGGGAGGGTGAGAATTTCTGCTTAGTGTGCATTTTATTGCAAACCTAATTCTCACTTCTCAAAAACAACATGCAGACATATATCCTTTGAAATTCACACTTCTCTGAATTTTGTAATACAGGAGTTTAAAACAACCACCGAGTTAATGCAGAAGTGTGGAGAACTGAATTTAACATTGGAAAAACATGAGACAGAGAGAAAATGTAATTGACCAATTTGGCCATCCCTACTGAATTCCAGTAACTATCCATTTCCAAGCGCCATCCATTTCAGCCCCACCCCCCATTGAATTATCCCCTTCTTTCTGTGTCTCTTCTCTCCTTCTGAGCTCTCCTCACCTGCACAACTCTGGGGAAGGGCCATCGCTCAGTGATAGAACATCTGCTTTGCAAGCAGAAGGTCTTTAATTCAAGCTCTAGTAGACTCCCAATCTGAGACCCTGGACAGCTGCTGCCAGACAGCATGGACACTGGATAGACCATTGATCTGTCTCAGTATACAGCAGCTTCCTACATTTCACATGTAGGATGCATTCACCCCATCCTCCGCTGTGCCATATTGGTCTTAGGGACATTCACACAATAAGAAAGTAGCACTCTCTTAAAAGGCTTTTTACTCCTAATGTTGGTTTGCCATTTTTTGAATACTAAGCTCACATCCTGTTGTCTCCCTCCCCCTCTGCACCCTCCTCAATATCTGTGTCCTATTTTGTTGGCCCAGTGCTAGGGAGAAGCTTGTCTTCTTCCTCCCTCATTTTGTTTAAAACTGGCTCAGTAGATCTTTTTATCCTGGTGTGACACCATTGGACTAATGTGATAGATTAAACCCAGGCTGTCAATTAATTCCTAAACAGGCTTAATTTAATTTTCCTTCTCAAATAAACCCAATTTACCTCCATGGAGGTGTGACACGTCTGATTAGACACAGAGAGGCTGGGAGGAAGAAAACCGGGGTGTGTGTGTGTGTGTGTGTACCTGTAACACTATGTGATAAGAGATCAAAGCGAACAGATCTCCTCAATACTTCTATTAGTCATTCAAAAGGGACCTTATTTCAAAGTTCCCTCTCTAACTCTTTAATTAGAAAGATAATTACTCCGGATTCTGATGGAAAAGAGAGTTTAAAGGTCAGTCCTTATTTTAAAAAGTAGATTTAGGGAAATTAGAAAAATTAGATAAAGATAAATAAGTCTTGTGTAGGCTGCATTCCTCAGCAAAGAAATGCTTAGCATGCAGGTCTACAGGCAGAAGAGCAAGGATGGGGTAATTGTCACCTTTTGGTTTCCCTCAGTTTCTCATTTTTTTTCAAATCTTAAGTTCAGTTCTCCACAAGTCAACATCAATTTGAATATTTTTCAAAGGCGCATTGAAAATTCACCAGCATTTTTTGCAAATTTCTCCTAACGTACACATTTTTGTGTGCAACTTGTGTAATAAACAATTTTTTGCAAAACCATGTTCTCTAATAAAATGCATCTATATGTGTGTTATTTTCCCTTATGTATGTGTTTTTATGTTCACTTTACCTTAGTACATGCATTTCTACACACATTACTTGGCTGGAGAACTGCCCTGCAAAATTTGGAGACATGCAAATTTCAAAGGATGACTTCATTTTGGTTCATGTATTGATTTGGTACATCTCATTTTGGGTGTGATCTGTGCACAGAGTGACTTTGCCTGGCAACAGAAGGCCCAGAAAAGGATACAGGAGTCAGAGTTGTGTCTCCCCTGGCAGCTTCTTGTGAGATATCATGGAATACTATCATCATGATTTTGGTATTGCTTTATTGCTTTTGTTTCTTTGTTTTTTACTATTAATGTTGTGAGATTGACTGGTCAGGGGTGGCCAGATGTCAAGGGGGACAGGGCTCCTGCAAGTTTAACTATTGGGGAGAAGATTGGGATTGATGGGAGTTGTAATCGAACATCTGGAGGACCATAAATTTCCTACCCCTGTTTTAACTTTACTTGGAAGGAAGTGCCATTACACTTAATGGGATTTACTTCCCATGTGAGTTTTAATGAAACACTAGCCTGAATCTAGTGTTACTTCAACTAAACCCCTCCCTTCCAACCAAAATGAATTGTAGAATCATAGAACTGTAGAGTTTGAAGGGACCCTGAGGATGCTCTCAATCCAACCCCCTACAGTGCAGGACTATGCAGTTGCCCCATACGGGGATTGAACCTGCAACCTTGGCATTACCAGTACAATGCTCTAACCAAATGGGCTATCCAGGCTTAAGCTTGTAAGTATCTTTGTACACCTGCTCACTCCCATTCTTGTTGCCCTTGCCTTGCCTATTCCTCTTCTCTCTGTGTTGCTTGTTACCCTTGCCTCTCCTTTCCCTTATCTCCCATTTTTGTCTCCCTTGTATTATCTGTTTGACTAATGAGTTCAGACTACGTACAGGTGCTAGTAACTAAAGTGATTTATTCACAAGGTTATATACCACGTCCTGGACAGTCTGATGCCATCCTACATCTGGCCAAGGGAACAGATGGAATGGGTAGTCTGGATTATTTATGCTTTAAAGTCCAGTGCATAGTTAATCCACTAGGTCTAAATGCAACAAAGCCCACACTGTTGAACTTTAGATGGTAAGGTTCTCAAGGCAGAGACCTGGATTTTTGCGCTTTGCTAAAAAAAAAAATTTTTTTAGTAATATTTTTGCACCAAGTACAAAGTGACTTAGTCTGCAAAGAGTACTCTACATCATCTCATCATTTTGCTTACAAAGTGCAGTATTAATCATATGTTCTCTAAAATCCTACACCAGGCATGTCCAAAGTCTGTTTTGGGGGCCTAATCTGGCCCACAGGTCGATTTAATCTGGCCCCCATTGCAGTATATGCCGTGGGGTGAAATCCTTTAAAAAGCTCAGCAATATAATAATAATAATAATAATAATAATAATAATAATAATAATAGCATTTTTTGCTATTTTTCTAATAAATAAGGTTATAGATATAGATATATACAGATATATAGTTATATAGATATATAGAATCCTCATCTTCCCCCGCCCCCAGCCTATGTGATGCTTGAAGCTGATGTGAGTTCACAGGCTCACAGATCACTGCTTGGAATCACTGAGCTACAGGAATGTCCCCAAGTACAGCTGTTTCCCCTGCTTCTAATGCAGTTTCTATGTGCAAGAGTCAGCATCCAGAGCCTAAATCAAGGCAGCAGAGTGAGACTAACTCTTACTTAAGGAGCAAAGCCTGTAGTGGATTCTTTTCTGTTTTCTTTACAGTTTTTCAATCAATTATCTTTAAATTTTAGAGATAGCTATATCGATTCTCAGATCTCTCCATGCTCCTAGCCATCAATGGGAGTTCAAGGTTGTCGGAGTTAGCGTTTATCTTATTGATTTTATTCCTTCTCCCCTTGCAATGGACATGGCTGAGACCAATTTTATTAATAATACACCCAGGCTTCCCTCCAATACTTTTGAGGAAAGCTGCAAAGGTTAAACTAGCATATGCTATAGTGTACTTTTCATGAAAACCACATATTTCCATCCTCTGAGGATAGGAACCTTGGTGGCTGAATGATTCTGGAGTTGTGTCGTACATGCCCCAAAGTGTAAAATAGGGATGACGAGCAGTTAGCATCGCACTTGGTGTCATCTTGGAGTCCCTCTGCTTCTCTGCCCAGCACCAGATCTCTTAAGTGTACTGGCCAGTTTTTGTAGTGCTCAACAGAGGTGATGTGTCTTTTTAAAAGGGGCAGGGCTTTGTGTGACTTTTGAAGGCAGGCAATCTGGCCTTGCTTGAATTCCTCAAGACCAGGGTAGAAAATGCATGAGAGAAGCTTAACACAGGAAGCTGCCTTACACAGAGTTGGACCACCGGTCTATCTATCACAGTATTGTCTATACTGACAGCAGCTCTCTGGGGTTTCAGACTAGGGCCTGCCCCAGGCTGACCTGGAGATGCCAGGGACAGAACCTATGTCCTTCTGCAGGCAAAGTAGATGCTATGTCAATGAGCTAGATTTCTTGCATCTCAGAATAACTAGGTTTAAGCCCCAGTGCCCAGAGGGAGTCAGACAGAAGCTTGCTTATATTGGCTTTGAGAGCAATGAGGCTCACTTGGACTCAGAGTGCCAGGAACTTGCCTCACAAAATTTGTAGCCCCAGCATAGATGGCAGAAGCACAACCCAAATCAGTTCTGAGTTGGAGACATGAGAGTGGCACGTATTTCCCTGTGAGGCACAAACAGGTAAATGTCAGGGCACACACTGCTAGGGAGTACACCACATTTTTGTGACAAAGAGCATGGACTTTTATTTTACCCATAATGCACCAGAACTTTCAGTGGGTTGCATACTGGGGCAATAGATATGGTAGGTGCTGCAACATGGTTGCCACCTAACGCCCAGGTAGGATGGAGCCCAGGATGGCACCCTGCCAAGGGCTCCCAAACCTTGAAGCCAGCCCTGTTCCCCTGAAGGGCAGCACCTCAGAAATTACACCACTGTAGATCAGTCATGGAAATCCACACACAAAAAATGCAACAAGTCTCTGGTAGGACGGTTCTCTCAAATCTGAGCCCTGGCATCCATTCCGACATGCATACTGTTGTTGTTGTTTAGTCATTTAGTCGTGTCCGACTCTTCGTGACCCCATGAATAAGAACACGCCAGGCACTCCTGTCTTCCACTGCTTCCTGCAGTTTGGTCAAAATCATGCTGGTAGCTTCGAGAACACTATCCAACCATCTCATCCTCTGTTGTCCCCTTCTCCTTGTGCCCTCCATCTTTCCCAACACCAGGGTCTTTTCCAGCGAGTCTTCTCTTCTTATGAGGTGGCCAAAGTATTGGAGTCTCAGCTTCAGGATCTGTCCTTCCAGTGAGCACTCAGGGCTGATTTCCTTCAGAATGGATAGGTTTGATCTTCTTGCAGTCCATGGGACTCTCAAGAGTCTCCTCCAGCACCATAATTCAAAAGCATCAATGCATACTACTTTGATTGAATCTGCTAATGCTTCCATGAAATAATACTAGGAATTGTCATGATAGCAGCAGTCATATGATTTCTGAAGAAGGCCCTCAAGCATTTTTAAAGAAAACCATCGCAAATGTTTTTAAACAGGTTAACGGGATTGAAGAAACACAACAGCATCCCATTTCTGTGGTTCTCAAAGCAGTGTTTTGTGCTCCCCCTGCTGGTTGTGGAGCAACAGTTTCATTCAAGACGAGTATCCAGTAGCCCCAACATTTGCACAAATTGTTTAGGGCTAATCTCCAAAGAGGCTAGAGACTGTAGCGCAGTGGACAGCGCCTGCTAGCTGTGGGTGCTGCATAATGTATAGAATGGATCAAACCTTTCTGATAGCAGGTTCCATTGTATGGTTTGTTTCTTATCCTTCCTCAAGTTGATCAGGGCAGCATATTTGCCCCTCCCATTCTGTCTGCACACAACAGGCTGGGCTGGCAGACTAGATCATAGATCAGACCAGGGTCACAGATAGCGAGTAGTCCAGCCTCATCCAATGGGTGCAATGGCTGAGCAATTATTTGAACCCAAACCTCCTCCTTTCAAATCCAGAACTCCATCCACTACTTGGTACCTCGGCTCGTTGCTATGAAAAGCGTTTCAAGCATAAACATAGCCACATTTGCCTGATTGGGATTGCTGTCATCTTCCAAAGTAACAGACCACATGGGATGCAAAGTATTCAATTAGGCATTTTAGATACCGTTGTGCACCATGCTGTTGGATTACCTTGAATGGGTCTGTTGCTATGATTTTGCTGAAAGTGTCTCTGGATGGGAGCCTGAGATTTGAAAGAAAGGAATCTTTATGTTCTTTAAGGGTTCTAGATGTCCCCTCAAATGGGCAATTCACCTGCAGGCGTAGCGGGTGTGAGATGAATGCTTGGCAGGCTGTGTGTGAGGAACAGCAGTGTGCAGTTCTGAAGCTGGAACAAGAAGAGATGAGAGCATTCCAGCCAGAGTTAGCCCAAAGTGTAGCCAGGGCCAGCCCTCCCATTAGGCAAAGTGAGGTGGTTGCCTCAGGTGGCAGTTGTATTTATTTTAATACGCTTTTAGATTGCTTTTTTAGGCAAAATTGTTTCCCAGAGTGAATTGAAGCCATGTACAAATACATAGCCACAAAAGACAGAGAAAAACATTTAAAACAAGGAAATATATTTTTTCATTTGTAAACAAGGGATGGTGGTTCTTGTGTATCGTTTTGTGCTTGTTAAGATTGTGAGGATTTTAGCATATACACATTGACAAAGCTCTTTGCGGTATTCGGAGACAACACTCTGATTGCATGTAGTTGTTTTATCTTTGTTAAATATTTTTTAATGAAATACACACAAGTCAACACACCATACAGAGAAATGACCCACCTAACTCTTGAGAGCAGCATTCTATATCCTAGATGTTGCTAAGCACAGAGTGGATAGTGCTTTATTTGCCTTATGATCTGCCTTACTGCCTCTTGGGGGAAGTAAAGGAGGAAGTCCCATCACCAGTGTTGAATTCATCTGCCAGGCTGATCAGCTTCTGTACATGAAATGAAGGGAGTCACCATCTTGTTCTTTGCCTTGAGCAGCAAAACATCTTGGGCTAGTCATAGACGTATCCATGTGATACTGTTCACGTTGCTCTCTGGTGGTCTAGAGTATCTAGAGTGTGCGCTTACATAAGAGGGGCCCTGCTGGATAAGGCCAGGGGCCCATCTAGTCCAGCATCCTGTTCTCATAGTGGCCAACCAGATGCTTGTGGGAAAAACTCGTACAGGACCTAAGCACAAGAGCCCTCTCTCCCCACCCTGTGGTCCCCAGCAGCTGGTCTTCAGAAGCATTACTGCCTCCGACTATTAAGACAGAGCACAGCCATCAAGGCTAGTGAACATTGATTGCCTTGTCCTCCATGAATTTGTTAGTTCTCTTTTAAAGCCATCTAAGTTGGTGGCCATTACTGCTTCCTGTGAGAGCAAGCTCCATCATTTAACCATGAGCTGCAACAAGAAGCACATTCTTATATCTCTCCTGAATATTCCAGCTTCATTGCATGTCCACAGGTTCCACAGCTATGAGGAAGGGAAAACAGTTTTTCTCTATCCACTTTCTCCATACAATGAATAATAATAATAATAATAATAATAATAATAATAATAATAATATTTTATTATTTATACCACGCCCATCTGGCTGGGCTTCCCCAGCCACTCTAGGCAGCTTCCAACAAAATATTAAAATACAGTAATGCATTGAACATTAAAAGCTTCCCTAAACAGGGCTGCCTTCAGATGTCTTCTAAAAGTCTGGTAGTTGTTTTTCTCTTTGACATCTGGTGGGAGGGCGTTCCACAGGGCGGGTGCCACTACCGAGAAGGCCCTCTGCCTGGTTCCCTGTAACTTGGCTTCTTGCAGTGAAGGAACTGCCAGAAGGCCCTCGGCACTGGACCTCAGTGTCTGGGTAGAACGATGGGGATGGAGATGTTCCTTCAGGTATGCTGGACTGAGGCTGTTTAGGGCTTTAAAGGTCTGCACCAACACTTTGAATTTTATAGTTTTATAAACTTCCATATTGCACCTCCGACTTGCCTTTTCTCTGAACTAAAATGTCTCAAGCACAGCAACCTTTCCTCATAGCAGAGTTCCTTCACCCCCTTGACCATTTTGGCTGCACTTTTCTGAACTTTTTTCCAACTCTAGAATTTCCATTTTGAGGTGTGGTGACCAGAACCGCACACAGTATTACAAATGTGATTGTACATAATGGCATCCTTTTCCGTTTTTTCTGGTATATTTTTAAAACAATTGTATGTTGCCACAATGCCTCAGTCTTTCATGTTCTTTCATCCAAAGGTAACTAAATTCAGTAATGCTGCCCACTGAACCTTTCACGTTCATCTAGCTGTTCTTCTGTATAGCCAAAGTCATGGTCAGTCAGCCAGGATGGTGGATTTATCCAAAGCAGATTCTCTGGCAAAACAGCAACCTTCATGTCAGGTTGTGTGCCAGTGCAAAGAAGGCCCATTGGCTGCAGGGGGCACAAGGCCTGCCAATCCTTTTCCACATGCAGTTATATGGCCAAATCTGAAGAACAAGAACTCAGTATGTCTATTACAGTATGTCAGGGCCAGATGAAACTGCACTTGGCGGCTTGGCTTCTCTTTGCTGAGGGAGAAGAGTGAGTTAATCAAGATAGCAAGTTGCACAGACCACAGAGAGTGCTGCACTGGAGTCCTGACACTAACTCCAAGTTCAGCCACCCTGCAAGAAACCCCTGAAACAGATGCCCCCATGCTGGATCTCTTTTAATCCCCAAACTAGATATCACAGAGGACATTCCCCAAGGACTTTACACCCCATCAAGCGCATTTGCAATTGCAAGCAGTGCACCTGGCGAGAGAGAGCAGAGAAATGAGGCAGGACCAGACATGAAGCCATAGGGCTGCCTTTCAAGGCTCTTGATTCCTCAGAAATGGTGTGAAGCGTGGGAGGTGTAGAATGGCCCAGTTAATACCAGGCTTTCATGGGGGGTGGGAATCTGGTCATGGTTCTGAAGGAGCTGCCTTTTACCACCCTGACAGGTCCAATATTTTGGTGCAAGATAGCCTAGTTGCACCATCAACTTTAATCTGCCTTCCTGATCACCCTTGCTTCCTGATTCTAAACTCTCGACTTTTTAGTAGATGTGCAGTGCCATCTTTAGTAGATATATGGAGTGGCCTAAGAGAAAAACTTGGTCCTGGGTGATCTGCTGGTGACAAGCTAGCACTGAACCAGAACTTTCAACAAGACTGACTTCTCACTGCAGCTTGCTTTTTGCCTGCCCTCCATCTACAGCAAGAATCTGTGGGCTTCCAGCTGTTGGTGGACTACAACTCCCATCATCCCTGACCCACAGATTTTGTTGGCTGAGGCTGATGGGAGTTGGAGTCCACCATCGTCAGGTTTTCCATTCCTGTTTATGGGTTGCTGCAGTGGGTGCCAACCTTTTTTAGATGTGTAAAATATTCAGTATTGGTCATTATTCATATTGACCCACAACCCTTTGCTGTATCAACAACTTCATGTAGCTCTTCTTCATTCAGACAAGCTTCCAGTAGCAAATGAATCTGCTTCCCTACTTTTGCCTCTTACATTCTGTAGGGCCAACAAATCAACCAGACTCTAATATTGGCACCCCACGTTGGAGCAGCTGCCGACATCATCATCATTAAATCAAAAGGACCCACTTGAATCTCTAAGAAAATGGAGCCATGAAAAATTAACTACATAGATTTATGAGGAACAAATCATATGCCATTAACCTGATCACTCCAGAATCAAATTGCAAGGTTGATGAGATAAGGGTGGCATGGCCTTTTATTCATATTGGCAAAGACACAAGTATTGCCATTTGAACTTTAAGTAAACAAATAATAATAAAGGTCAATGTATTGGGGGAGAGGTGTCCAATGGAGCATCCTAGAGATTCATGTTCAGCTCTGTTTTATTGAACACTTATATTAATGATCTGGAACAAGAGTTAAAGATCAAGCTAATGAAATTCACAGATGATGCTACATCAGGAAATATTGCAAATCCCAGTAAGGACAGATTAATGATGCAAATTCTGTTCTGTTCCATGCACAGCCTTATGCCAAATCCTTTAATGAGATATCTTTGCACTTCAGAGGTGCAAAACCACAGTGATATGAACAGGATATAGAATATGAATTGAAAAACATATATTTGTAAAGGGGGGAGGAACTCACATATAAACAATTAAAATAAAATGCAGGTTAATAATGGCTATATTAGGCATTAGCCTGCTGTGAAATGCAGTGGGAGATGTTGCGAGAGTGAGGGATGTCATAACCTTAGAGCTGAACATATTATTCTTATTTATTTATTTATTTATTTCGTACATTTATAAGCTACCTTTCATTAACAACAGATGGAACAAATATACAATTTGATCAGCAAATATTAACACACACACACACATCAATTTAAAGTAAAACCATTCAAATAAACCCAGTACAGTGGTACCTTGATTTTCAAACGTAATCCATTCTGGAAGATCGTTCGAATTCCCAAATGTTTGAAAAATGAGGCGCAAAGGGCGGTCTGCAATTCTGCAATTTCAATAGAGAAAATTGAGGAGAAAAACCTCAGTGGAAGCCATTCAACTTCTGAAGCAAGTTCAAAAAAGGAAGCAATTATTTCCGGGTTTTTGGCATTCGAAAACCAAAATGTTCAGTTTCCAAGACACCCAAAAACCAAGGTACTACCACTGTACAAAAATCAGCCCCCTTCCATTCTCAACCAGACCCACATAATACAAAGACCCGTTCAGACATTATGGAAGAGAAACCCCAGCCCAAACTGGGGATGGTGCACACACAAAACAGAACTTAATGTCTCAAAGTTAACTGAAGTTACATAGGTTCATAGCCTCCCCAGTCCTCATATGTTCCCACTGCCACACCTGTGTTTATGGAGGGGCTTATGTACCCCTGGGGAAGAATTGTGCTCTTTTATACAAGGGCCCGAGCCCAGTCTCCTCTTTCATTCTTTTGAATTGGTAGGAGAACCAATTAGAGCAGTTGTGCTTTTCTCTAATTTGTGGAAGGCTAAAACTGTAGGGCTTAAGGGGAGATGATCACATTCCAGTTTCTGCACTAAGGCAGACACCTCAGTACTCTAATGCCCCAAACAGATTATCCATATTATGTAGATTATCCTGTCTGTGCCACAAGCAAGATGGAGCAAGGTACGCCTTGCCAGAAATGCCTGCTGGGCATGGAATGGATTTAGTCAAAAAGAATCCAGATGGCTCAGACAAGTAATAACTGCTGGTTGTTGCAGAGATCAAAATGACACCCCTCACATTAGGTTTTTTATTTTCAAGTTATGCCCACATTTAAGCATGCAGGTCCCTTTTAAGTACAGCGCATTAGAATTCATTGCAAAGGCATTGCATTTGCTGTTTTCTGCCAGCATCCCCTTATGGCTGATGCCTTATACAGAGAAATCATAGGACACATTTTCATCCAACCTCAGAATTCTATCCTATTCACAGCCATACCAGAGGGGCTGCTGTGACAGGTATCCAAAGAAACAGGACATTTTGGGGCATCCCTCAGCTGACTACCTTTTTTGAGTTTGCCCCCGGGAAACACTCCTCCAGTCACCAAAATTATTTTGATTTCTTTTGCAGGTACAATATATGTTTGATGAGAGTGGGTCCCTCTGAATTTGCCTGAGATTTCGATTGAGATTGTGGTAGAGTGCATGGAACAATCCTAGAAAACAGATGTTGTTTAGTCGTGTCCAACTCTTCGTGACCCCATGGACCAGAGCACGCCAGGCACTCCTGTCTTCCACTGCCTCCCGCAGTTTGGTCAAACTCATGTTCGTAGCTTCGAGAACACTGTCCAACCATTTCGTCCTCTGATGTCCCCTTCTCCTTGTGTCCTCAATCTTTCCCAACATCAGGGTCTTTTCCAGGGAGTCTTCTCTTCTCATGAGGTGGCCAAAGTATTGGAGCCTCAGCTTCAGGATCTGTCCTTCCAGTGAGCACTCAGGGCTGATTTCCTTAAGAATGGATAGGTTTGATCTTCTTGCAGTCCATGGGACTCTCAAGAGTCTCCTCCAGCACCATAATTCAAAAGAAAACAGATAGAATTCATCATTGTACAAAGGGACTTCTTCCTTCCAGACACAACATGGGAAGAAATACCTATTGTTGTTTGTGTTTTTGACAGGATGGCTGTAGGCCACAATAGTGCTGTAAAATCAAACACTAAGTTTCATCAGCACAGACCTAGCCAGAATGATGCCCTCCTGATGTTGCTGGACACCAACTCCCATCAGCCCCAGTCAGGAAGGTCAATGGTCAGTGATTATGGAAGCTGTAGTCCAATATCTGAAGGCCATCATATTGACAACTCCTACATTAAGTAAGTAGCAATGTCTGTTCTTACTGACAGCCTGAGGGAACATTTTACAATTACATCAGAGATGGAATTCATTGGCATATCTCACCTGAGATAGCAATCTTTCCTAGCCCTTTTTTCAGAAATTCAGATTTCACACAGAAACAGCAGGTCTCCCAGTTGCTTGGAGTTTATGTGTCTGAAAGCGTATGTATATAGACTCTGTTCTTGCAAAGACAGGAAGCTGCCATCTACAGTAGCACCTCAGCTTACATTACCCTCGGGTAATGTAAACTTTGGGTTGTGAAAGTGGCAAACCCAGAAGTGTTTTGCCATGCACACATGCACAGAAGCGCTCTACAGTGCTGCGCACATGCACAGAAGAAGTCTGCCGCCATGCGTGCATGCGCAGAAGCAGTCCCTCTGGTTGCAGAAAACTCAGGGTCCAACTGGAGCTCCGGAGGTACCACTGTACTGAATCAGACCACTGGCTCCATCTAGCTCAGTATTGTCTGCATTGACTGACAGTAGTTTCAGTCAGAGGTCTCTCCCAGCCCTACCTGCAGTGGCAAACTTACATATTTTGAGCCCTGAAGCTTGAACTGTTATAGGGGCCCCTTCACAGCCAGCAACAAGGTCTGGGTAACTACTGTTATCTTCTTCAGTGGGGTTGTTTACAACAACCTTTACAATGTCTGTGTTACTGACCCTCAAACTTTGGGATTGTTGTAATATATACAATGAAAAAGTTGAGTTGTGTGACTCAAACTGGGTCTACAAGACCCATTTTTAATGCACTGTGGACTAAAGTCACTTATGGGGCCCCTCTGGGATTAGGGGCCCTGAAGTTTAAGGCTAAGCTTCCTTGGTTTCATAGTAGATCCACCCCTGCCTACCTGGAGATGCCAGGGATTGAACCATGGACCCTCTACATCCAAAGCAGGTGGTCTGCCATCAAGCTAAGATCAACACATGAAGGTCTGAAGCAGAGGCAAGAGATACAAACCTGCTGTTCACCATAACCATCACCCCCAAAATGCATTGATTCCATTCAGAATGTAAAGGTTTGAATCTCCTCTCCTCTCCATAAGTGGAAAATCATTAGATAAGAAAAGGAATGGAGGGGAGGGGGTTATATAGCTCATCCATCTATGTACCCATTTCTCTCCTGGGTGAAATCCTAGAAATGTGACTGTGACATAGTTATAACAATATTTGCCCACTACACAAAGGTATGATGTCGCAACTATTTGTAAAAGGCTATGAGAAAACCCTTGATGTCAGCATGAATTATTACCGTGCATTAGCTGAACAGATGAGCGTGGCCTCCAAGTCTCCCTCAGATGTTCCATGCCAAAGTAGAACAGCACAAAATTATATCCTAATTATTCCTCTTGCTAAAACCCATGATAGCTTTCTCAATTCTCAGTCAATACTTGAACATCCTTCTGTTATAGAGAACAGTTTCATCAATATTTTATTTTATTTTTTAAATAATTTATGTTTTATTACAGAAGCAGATGGAGACCTACAGCACACTTCTCCCCCCAGAGACCAGAGCAGTGAATGGAAGACAAGTGAGTTGAAGAGGCTAATAATTTCCATTTCCCCATCTATCTGCATAGCTGGATTCCTGAACAAGCCTGGAACAGTGCTGCTAGGAATCCAAAAGGGATGTAGTAGCTTGGTTACCTTAGGCAAGCAACAGATGGGAGGAGAAATCACAAACAAAGCAGATGGAGCCCTGACACCTGGCAGTTGTGCCCGATGAGCTCCTACATTCTGTTAGTACACTTGGCTGCCAGTCAGTGCTGGGTTATGGGTAGCAGTGTGATCTAGGAATGGGGGGTAATTATGACTCGGTTTGTCAATCTACCCAATTTGCAGATTGCAACTCCACTGCGACAACCCTGCATGTGCCTCCTTAAAGACACACACACACACACACACACACACATTGCAATGTTTTTGATGGAAAGAGTGATTGAGAACCATGAGAACTGTAGTTGTGTAAGGGGAACAGGGTCTCCTAAAACCTCTCAACGCCATTATGGTTCCCCTGATTCTTTAGGGGAAGCCAAACCAAATCAAGAAGACCAAAGGACAAACTGGGGTGGAAGGTTGAGAAGCAAACTAGGACCAAAGAAGACAAGCCAGGAGGCAGGACCACCATTTGGGGAGGATCATGGAGGAAGGCTGTTAATGGTTACTAGCTGAATAGATGTGTTATTTCTACATGATTGGGGCAGCAATTCCAGTTGCTGAAAACCACAGGAGGGGAGAGTACTCTTGTGCTTAGGTCCTGCTTGTGGGTTTACCATGGTGGTTGGTCACTGTGAGAACAGCAGGGCTCTTCTTATGACCAAAGAACAAGCCAAGACCAAAGAACAACCAAGGATACAGGAGCACCCCAGAGCTCAGGAACCCCATTTACCTAAACCTGGAAGACCTTTATATTTCTTTCTGCTGAAAAGGATCCAATAGGCAGAATCAGTCCAGGGCTAGAAGGTTATCCACTGAGAAGGCTGAAACCTACAGTTCAGTAGTCCACCACATGGGGCAGCTGCACATAGATTCAGCTACTCATAACACCCCTATCATTGATACCAACCGCCTTAACATATCTGGGATTCATTACAAAGTACAGTGCGTACTTTTTTAGGGCAAACTGATATGGAAATAAACTTATGCTTGGGAAACTGAGAAAATGAAATTGTGAGATGCATCCATCTTTAGAAGCATGTTTCAGACATTTATTTGATTGCGCATAATGTCAGGAACAGAACCTGATGCCTACCCACTTTGCCTTTCTCCTTAAATGTACAGACAGTGAGAACTGTTCCCTGAATGGGGCTTAAAATGAAGGGCATGAGCACAGAGATTTCACAGAAGTTCACTCACGGGGATTGGCTGTGGTTCCCAGTTGAGTATAGACTGACTTCCGAACACTTCGAAATAAAGAAGCATCTTAATCTTTGTTTCAAAAAGTTGAGGAGGTGCTCAAGCTAGAATGAGATTCCCCTACCATTTACTGGAGAGTTTATTAACACTCAGTAATTGAAGTCAGTGTTCAATTTAGACTTAATAATACAGCCATTCCTCAATTCTCATGAGATCTGCCATACTCCAGGCTGACAATAGCAATGGTTTTTCAGAGAACCGAAGGAGACTTCCTTGCAAATCCCCACACCACTCATATTTATCCATTGTTTACTATCAGCAAAATCTATTTTTCAGTTTCAGATGGGGAGAAATGCTGCTGCAACAACTGTGTTTTGATTCACTGCCATGGGATAGACCTTAAGGGAGGGATGGGGAATCTGTGGCTCTTGATATGATGTTGGACCTCCATCATCCCAAACCAGGAAAGCCAATAGTCATGTCCAGCAACATCTGGAGAACTACAGGTTCCCCAGTGTGAACATTAGGGTTAACATTGCCTCAGTAATGCTAGTGGAATTCCTAGACTGATGTCTCACACTTGATTAGATCATTTAGCTCCCTCTGATTTCAGTTCAAGAGAAGGGCAGTAGCTCCATGGAAGGGCACATGCTTCAGGTACAAAATTGTGCTTCTAAGCTCAGTCCTGCTGCCAATTAGTGTCAACCAGTGGTTCCCAGTTGGGGATCTGTAGAACCCACCCGGGGGGGGGGGTCTATGACACATTCTTGTCAACTGTCTGAGACATCCCATTTTGGGGGGTGTCCCATGCGAGAGCACAGTGCCCCAAAACATGTGGGGTCATGGCACCCAAAAATGCATGTTTTGGGGTGCCATGTTCTTGCACAGGTCATGTCACTCATGCAGGAGCATGGCCCAGAAAACACAAATCCTGATTTTGTTCTGGGATGTGTTGGAGGGAATGGTGGCACCATTCACATAACAAAAACTACTGCGGAGATATCAAGATTTTCAAAAATAGGGAGTCCATGGCTTGGCTTTTGAAAAGCAGGGGCTTCACAGTACTTAGCTAATTGGGGGCCAGTGGTGTAGACAATTCCAAACAAGTTGAACTAAAGGTTGGGTTCAGTATAATACTCCTTTCTATGTTTCTGTAGGCTTTATGCAATCTGAGCACAGGATTGCAGTCCTAGTCAATAAACACCATCTATTTATATTGGTGTGGTTTATGACCATGTAAGTTTTCCAGATACAAAAGCATTCTCTGCCCCAAGGAGCATGCAATCTAATACAAGCTTAACCTTCTGCATTAAGCTGGAAGGGGGGGCAGAATCTCCAAGGCAACAGAAATCCTAAGCTTAAAGAACACAGTGATTGAGTGTTGCTGGAATCTATTTATAGAGATGTGTATAGGAAAAACAATTAAGGAGACAGACAGTAGATTAATAGGGAACAGCTTAGTTGTGCAGTTTCTGAAATCCAGCACCGGAGAATGTGGCATGATGAGGAAAGAGAGGGGTATGGTACCCAAGTTTGTGCCACAAATGGAAATCCATTTGACTTTTCCATTTTCTCAATCAGAAACTTTCCCCCTGAAATGTTATAATTTCCATTCAAATTTCTGTTGATTTCATGTTTGCACCTGTACCAAGGAGACAATGTTCACCCAGCCCTCTCTACATAACTGAGAGAAGGTGCTGAAGAAGTGCAAAATTCTTCTCCATTTCAACTGCCTAGCCTCAGAGATGAACACCAGGAAAATCACATACATGTAGTATCTTTTCATATTGTCCTATACTTTCTCATATAATTCAAAGAGGGCTTTGAAAAGAGAGCAATGTGGTTTTGGAAACACTGGAAGAAAATTTACATAGAGTTGTATCTAATGGGGTCCCCTCTACAAATGAAAGGTTCATTAATCCAACAGAGGCTTCTATCAGCAGAATAACATGGTAGATACTGTTTACTGATTTCCCCTACTTCCCTGGAGCTCCCAGCATCCTCTCCAAGCTGCCCAAAAACATTGAGAAGGCCACAGGTTCCCCAGCCCCTTTTCACCAACACATGGAATAGCTTCTAGGTCTGGAGTGTGCTTTAGGAAGATCTGAGCCTACACATCGCTCCTTTTTCAGACATTAAGCACTGGGAAAGGGCATGTTTAAAATAAGATGGCTGCACTTGTGACCGACCACACCAAATGCAGTCTGTTGGTGGCCCTACAAGAGATGGCATTGGCTTCTGATGTTAAGAACCTGCCTGGAGCTACAAAACTAGAGAAGTTGTTAAGCACATGGATGACAGACTACATGGCTAATGGACTTTGTTTGGCTTGGTGGGTCACAAGTTCCGTTCTGGAAAGTAATAACATGCTTAGCTGTTTGAAAAAATAAATCAGCAGGAGACATTATCTACTGGATGCCAAGGCAGGGGTGCTTCTGCGTAAATGTCAAGGGCAGAATTTTAAATGTGCCATCCCCCCACCCCACCCTCACTCCCAGTTTCCTAATTTATAACCCATTTTCATCTCAGTGCTATCTGTAGAGGCTCTGGCACTCATCTCCCTGAGACTTCCCTCCGTACTATCCTGTCTGACAGTGTAATTTACTGTACTTGCCTCACAGATATCTACAGAGCCTGAGAAAAGGCAGATAAGTGAGCCTGAATGGGTATGAAACAACTTGGGGAAGGTGGCAGCGATGCGGGTAACTCTAGTCCTTTTTGAGGGGAAAAAATGTTCCTGAGGTAAAAGTTAAAGCAAGCTATCTTGCTTCTAACCTACCCATTACTCCAGATTTATTATATGAACTGACACTCTTTTTAGTGATCCTGTGGATTTAAAGGAAGCAGGCAGCTGAGAGTGAAATGGATTAGAGATATTCTCAAATTGGAGAGGATCATGTGCAGAAAAGCCAGTTTTCTCCCTTGAATGTACATCTTGGCTGTGAGTCCTGGAAGACCTGCTCCCTGCCCTACAGAGCTTTTTCCCACTTGGCCTGGGAGGCCAAGGCCCTGACTGACTCCAGCTACAAATGCTGAGGTTGCTGCACAGACTCTTGGGCTGAGGTATTGTTTAGAGGGGGTTGTTGTTAATGATATTATTATTATTTGTATATTTTTTAGATCTTATAATTTGTGTGGAAATTGTTTAATTGGGTCATGAACTTTTGATGTTTTATTTATTGTTTAGGACTACTTTTATTAGGTTTGCAATTATGTAATTTTCTTTCAAGTTGTAAGCAGCTAGGAGCATGTTTTGATTGATGGAAAAGCAGCATGCAAATAAAATTATGTACATAGAGCTGAAGGAGGAAGAGTGACACTCTTTCCTACTTCCTCTTTCATCTCCATGACCTTTTCAATTCTGTTAGATTTGACTTTTGCCCACATCCCTTGTGCAGGCTTACCTTCTGATTCACTGTGAGGGAGCCAACCCGGGGCATGGGGAGAAAACTGACCAGAGGAGTTGGAGCCAACAGCACTTACTCAGAAATCCAAATGTGGCCACAGAACCCAAAAAGTTCAGTGGCTCCTACACTAATAGGTACTAGCAAACTGCTGCATTCCTTTCTTCTGTAAAAACAAATAGCTGGCATATGAGCTGCTTTGTGTTCTGTGGTACCATTATTTGCAGTCACCAAATCAGGAATATAATGGACATAGATCCTTCAGTGGCAATGGACTAACAAATGTGGCTTTAGTAAAATTCACAGATCCCTATGGAGAAAATGCTATATACAGTGCTTAGGAATACAGTGGTACCTCAGGTTAAGAATGACCTGGAGGTCCATTCTTAACCTGAAACTGTTCTTAACCCGAGGTTCCACTTTAGCTAATGGGGCCTCCCGCCCCACTGCTGTGCGATTTCTGTTCTCATCCTGAAGCAAAATTCTTAACCTGAGGTACTATTTCTGGGTTAGTGGAGTCTGTAACCTGAAGCATCTGTAACCTGAAGTGTCTGTAACCCGAGATACCCCTGTACCAGCTGTCAGACTGTTTATTCTCTTTCCCGCCATATCTGGGACTGCATTGGAGGAAGCGGGCAGTGGGGTGCCAGAGTGCTCACACCAGGAAAAGCCCAAACTGTATTTGGATGTTCTACAGTACACAATGGACTTAAGAGAGAGGAAACTCATTCTACCATACATGCCTATGCTCATCCAAATCTCAGCATTAGAGATGGAATATATTTATTGTCCTCTCGTCTTTCTTCTAGCACATTGCTGTCAGATTATATAAAATGATACTATCTTAATGAGCCAGAATAGCAAATATAGATTTATTTGGAAGTAATCACTTCATGCAGATTTTATGGGCTTTCCTTTTTTTACAGATGTCATCTGCAATGGTCAGGTGAGGGGTGTGTCATTTAGCTGATAAGAGATGACAGCAGGTATTAATTGGAAGCTGTCTGGGAAGATACGAAGACCATATTGAGAGAAGGACCCTTTCCCTTGGCTTGGCTAAGTTCACTGATACTTCAGGGTGGATTATTGCTTTTGTACAGAACTTTTTTTTTCTGTCAAAAGAGAAGCATATTGCATTATTGAGGAGAATGTCCACCTTTTGCATAGTTCATGTGGCTGTTGATGATAGGCCTTCAAAGAGGCAGCAGTTGTAGTTATCGGCAGAATTGATTATCAGTATTAATTGTCTACAAAAAAATTAATCACCAACTTCTGATCAATTGGGGAAAAAATCAGCATAGCTGAAGATAAAGTGGGAGATTCTTATTAGAACACCTGAACATGGCTCCAGTTGCAAGGGAAAGTTGTGGAATCTCCCTCATTAGAGGTTATAAAGGGCTATTTCCAACATTAGATGGCAGTTAACCTTTGCTGTGGGATGCGGGTGGCACTGTGGGTTAAACCACAGATCCTAGGACTTGCTGATCAGAAGGTCGGCGGTTCAAATCCCCGCGATGGGGTGAGCTCCCGTTGCTCGGTCCCTGCTCCTACCAACCTAGCAGTTTGAAAGCACATTGAAGTGCAAGTAGATTAATAGGTAAACGGCGTTTCCGTGCGCTGCTGTGGTTCACCAGAAGCGGCTTAGTTATGCTGGCCACATGACCCAGAAGCTGTACGCCAGCTCCCTCGGCCAATAAAGCGAGATGAGCGCCGCAACCCCAGAGTCAGACACGACTGGACCTAATGGTCAGGGGTCCCTTTACCTTTTAACCTTTGCTGCAGAGCAGAAATTCAACAGGGAGCTGTAGGCAACCCTCTCTCTCCAATTATTGTACCTCCATGATACGTGTGTTTGCAAATATTGTTGCATTTGCACATTGCATTTTTAGGTGTGCTTTTTTTTTTTTTTTTTAAAGTGCATACTCAAAAATATGTTTCAAGAAGAAACTCCAAAATGCATTGTTGTGTAAATAAAGCATATCATTTCTTGCCCCGGATTAGATATAGTCTTCTTGATCCTTCCAAGTGCACTACTATTATTTTAGGATTTAGCATGCTAGGGAGATGTAGCTGCTGAGTTCCAATATAATGGATACACAAAGAAAACCATATGAAACAAATTGGAAGAAAGTGTCTCTTTATTAGTAATCCTATCACAGCAAAGATCTTTGATCTTAATACTAATACCAAGAAGAACTTAACATTTCACTGTGCTTTTTTACTTCAGCTGAGTGCCTCAAGCATTGTTTCTCTGCTATCTTGCTGTGTCCATTTGCCTCATCATGTAAATTTGAGACTTTTCTTCTTCTTGTGTACTCAGCATTGTATATTCAGTATCTTTATTATCCATGCATCAAATGAAGTAGGTGACTGTGGCAATGTGAGACTTCTCCCTCAAAGGCACACTCCTCCATTGTCTGAGACAGACGAATGCCAACACAGTTAGGAGTCTTAAGGTTCCATGCGACCCTTTGTACTATTTCTGGTTACATAGTGATTCTACTAGAATCTGCTATCATTCTTGTAATATGAGGGTATTTTTGTCTCCACTGGTACCGGCATTCTGTTCTTGAAGACACACCTGTTTATTCATAAGTAATTATAAGCACTCCTAACAGTGAACCTTGCTGGTGTGTGCCAACAATATTAGAGCCAAAACAGGATCGCCGAGAAGGAAAGGAAAGGTATTAGCATGACTGGGAGAACCCAAATGTTGGCAGAAGTTCAAAAATGTTTTTTTTGGGGGGGGGGAGAACAACACCCAAAACCACCCTGTCAGAACTGAGAATGTTCAATAGCCTTGGAATATTTAACAGCTGGAAAAGAAAAATGGAAAACCTGGGGTTGGAATGGAGTTTCCTGGAGGAGGCACAGCTGGCTGGCACCCTAAACAGGAACATTCCTTCTAGGAGATGAAAATACATGGCAGCATTTTGTTATAGGTCCTGCCTGTATAATTCAGAAGCCCAAAGTCTACCATTGGCCTTTTGATTTACCTGGAGATGAAGAAAGCAACAATGTAAAGGTAAAGGTACCCCTGCCCGTACGGGCCAGTCGTGTCTGACTCTAGGGTTGTGTGCCCATCTCACTTAAGAAGCCGGGGACCAGCGCTGTCCAGAGACACTTCCGGGTCACGTGGCCAGCGTGACGAAGCTGCAGCTGGCGAGCCAGCACCAGCGCAGCACACGGAAATGCCGTTTACCTTCCCGCTATAAAGCGGTACCTATTTATCTACTTGCACTTAAGGGTGCTTTTGAACTGCTAGGTGAGCAGGAGCTGGGACCGAAAGACGGGAGCTCACCCCGCCGCGGGGATTCGAACCGCCGACCATGCGATCGGCAAGTCCTAGGCACTGAGGTTTTACCCACAGCGCCACCCTCGTCCCTAAAGCAACAATGAGCACCCACTAAATTGAAAAATAAACAGACCAGCTTCTCAAGTTCAGGTGTAAAGTTCTGGTCAGTCTAGCCTAAGAAGAGGATGGTAGCAGGTATGCTTAAACAAACCTAATAAACTAATTCAGCAATGACAAACCTAGACAGCATCTTAAAAAGCAGAGACATCACCTTGCCAACAAAGGTCCGTATAGTTAAAGCTATGGTTTTCCCAGTAGAGATGTATGGAAGTGAGAGCTGAACAATAAAGTAGACTGATCACCAAAGAATTGATGCTTTTGAATTATGGTGCTGGAGGAGGACTGCAAGAAGATCAAACCTATCCATTCTTAAGGAAATCAGCCCTGAGTGCTCACTGGAAGGACAGATCGTGAAGCTGAGGCTCCAATACTTTGGCCACCTCATGAGAAGAGAAGACTCACTGGAAAAGAACCTGATGTTGGGAAAGATGGAGGACACAAGGAGAAGGGGATGACAGAGGACAAGATGGTTGGATAGTGTTCTTGAAGCTACCAGCATGAATTTGACCAAACTGCGGGAGGCAGTGGAAGACAGGAGTGCCTGGCGTGCTCTGGTCCATGGGGTCACGAAGAGTCGGACACAACTAAATGACTAAACAACAACAACAATAAACTAATTCACAGACCTACATGCTGGTGTCAACATGGGTTGGTGTTTTGAACCAATATTTTCAGCACTTATCCACATTGTGACTACACAAAAGGCTCTTCAGACATTATTCACAGATGGGGATAGTAAGGAGGATGAACATGCTAAGATCTGATTCCCACCTTGGTCACCCTCCTAGAGAATAAGCTACTTCTGGTCCAGGTAGTGCTTTCTACATGATTTAGTACTCCATTTTATGACAGTAGAGTTTAGAGGACTCATCCCTGTTCTCACTGCTCACACGAGCAGAATGTGTGAAGGGGGCTTAGAAGTCGGCTCATGCTGATATACAAAAATGACTGCATAAATTGCCCATCAGTGTTGTTACAGTGTTCGTTTATGCTAAGATTTCTTTGCAGACCTCAAAAGAACTGGCAGTGCAAAGGAACTTCAAAACATGGGCAAATCATTGCTGCCCTCATTTTAAGATTGCTTTATGTAGCTAGTGCAATGTAAAGGAGGCCTTATTATGAAGATATATGAGCATATTCCTTACAGCATAAAAGGAGAAATGAAACATATTTGGGTGCATCCTTCACAAGACCCTCCTCTGCAGATTTTGTGGCTTAGAACATCTATATGTTCCAGTCCTACCTAGACAGTGAGGCTGTTGCCTGAAACAGCAGATGATGATCCATGCCATTAAAGAATAACAACCTTCCCAGTCTTCTAAAAGGTATAGGGTATCTTCTCAAGTACAAGAGACTCCAGAAAGTTGTTCTCCAACTTGGGGAGCGTGATAAGAACAAGTGGGGCAGAGCTAGCACTCTTGTCCCTGAAGGGCCTATGACTGTTTACTTAACACTGAATGTGAACACCCGATTATTTTAATTGTTTAATAGGGATATTCCATAGCAGTAACTTTTAAGTCTATATTTGATATTAATATTTAAAATAAACACTGGATTTAAATATTGGTGCTAAGATTCCCATTAATTCTTTGTAATGTCTAGAGGATGCTTACTTTTGCCAGAGTCTGACTGGAATTATTTATTGAGATTGTAAACTCACTTCAGGCTCTAACTAGTTGAAGGTCAACAATGGATCTTTTAAACAACTATTCTTGACTACAAACTTTATCAAAGGAAGTTGGTTGTGATGAGAACAGAAGGAAGGGGTGGGGTGGGGAATGGAAATGAGAGAATTCTGTCCTGCTAGCACCAGCACAACAGGACTTCCCTTAAAGCTGCTGTCCTATTCTCTCTGGTTGCCCCATGGAACTAGCATGCTGAATATTCCCCCCCCCCCCACACACTTAAAATGTATAGTTCACTGGGGAAAGAACTGCAACCTGTTTTAAAAGCATGCATTTAGAATTCTTCACAAGCCTATTTTATCATAGAATTGTATAGTTGGAAAGGACACCAAAGAATATCTAGTCCAAACACCTGCAATGCAGAAATCACAGCTAAAGACTCCCTGGCAGATGGCCATTCAACATCTGCATAGAAACCTCCAATGAAGGAGAGTCCACCATCTTCCAAGGTAGTCCATTCTACTGTTGAAAAGCTTACTGTCAGAAAGTTATTCCTAATGTTTAGTCTGAAGCTCCTTGTCATTTGAATCTATTGGTTCAGGTCCTACCTTCTGAAGCAGCAGAAAACAAGCTTGCTCCATCTTCTGCGTGACAGCCCTTTAGATACGCGAAACATAAATTAATAGCAAAATGTGCAAAACTTAGTACATACTCTTGCTAAATACTATATATGATCACAAAGGATAGGTGGAAGCCAAACTGGAGTCTGAAATCAGAACATATAAATCTCATTCCAGAAATTAGCAAATGAAATAAGGTCAAGGTCAAGGACTCTGGATGGTTAAGTCCAGTCAAAGGCGACTATGGTGTGTGGCACTCATCTCGCTTTCAGGCCGAGGGCACTGGCGTTTGTCCACAGACAGCTTTCCGGGTCATGTGGCCAGCATGACTAAACCGCTTCTGGTGCAATGGGACACCATGACGGAAACCAGAGTGCACGGAAACGCCGTTTACCTTCCCACTGCAGCAGTACCTATTTATCTACTTGCACTGGTGTGCTTTTGAACTGCTAGGTTGACAGAAGCTGGGACAGAGCAATGGGAGCTCACCCCATTGTGCAGATTTGAACCGCAGACCTTCCAATCAGCAAGCCCAAGAGGCTCAGTGGTTTAGACCACAGTGCCTCCAGCTTCCTGCTTAGCAAATGAAATACGCAACTCTGAGATCGGTAAAGATTTCAGAGGAGTTATTTTCTGGTTGAATGAATGCACTGGATATGGAGTACTGTGAGAATGTTACTTTTAATATTTTGGAGGTCATGCCCTTCCCAATAATCACGATGGTAAATAGAGACAGTACTGTGTTGCCTTTTGTTATGTACTTCTATCAGTGTTACACAGCCCTCTGTCACCAGAGCAGAACTCACAGCATTAAACAATGGGCACCAATCCCTGCAGAATCCCCAGAAGATGTTTCAGTTTCAAAATATGATGAAAGAATAGTAACCACACACACACACACACAATGCTTAAATATAGCATTTCTCCTAATAGTGAACTCAGTTGCTGACTGCCAGCAGGACTGTTGCCAAATCAAGGCTTCTGAGAAAAGAGATGAGGTGTCAGCATGCTAGAAGGAACGTTTGCATGCCCGAGGTTTGCAGAAGTCAGGGCCGGCCTGCTCGTGAGGCACACTGAGGCAGCCACCTTGGTTGGCTGAATCCTGCAGGTCAGCACCACCACAGGAGCCACCCACTGCTGCCAGAAGCCGCCACGTGATCCTAGTAAGCAAGACTGGAGAGCAGCACTTTCTCAATTTTCCTCAGGCAGCAAAATGGGATAGGCCATTCCTAGCAGAAGTACATTAAAAACAACAACGACAACTGGGACAGAGGAGCAAGAAAATAACCCATTGATGACTGAGCATGCTCAAAAGCCACAGAATGCTTACTGTCATTTGGAAATGAAAACTGGAAAACTGGGAGCGAAGGAGCTAGAATAGCCTTCTAGAGCTGGCTATGGTTAGCCAGCTTCAACCTATATTCCTTTTAGGGTGTGAGAAAACCCTGCAACATTTTGTCGCAGGTTCCATGTGTGTCTAAAAACCAGGAAACAATCTTTCCCTAGTTCTTTTCCTCCTTATAAGGGAATTCTAGTACTGCAGAGGGTAGGGGAAAGTTTATATATAGTTTGCATGTTTACATATTAGCTTTTGATGATATGATTTTGTTGGGCTTTATGCAGTTTCTGGGCATCGATAGTTTTGTTGGCTGGCCTCGGCCAACAAAGTAGAAGGAAAGGTAGGATGGCTGTATATGTTAAATAATTATAAATACACTTTCCTCACATGATGGGACCTGAATATTGAGAAACCTAAGGCATCTGAGCTCTTTTTTTGGTGTCGCCTATATTCAGTTTCCAGCCACCGTGGTTTGGGATGTGTGTGGAGAGCTGGTTACTGATTATTAAATAAATAAATAGTAGCTTTTGAATAATAGCTGCGTAACTCCATGTCCTACATTATTGCTCTTGTAACTACACAAATCACTCTGGGCTGACATCCATGATTTAAGACATCACCAAAATAATTCCCTGGAATGAGAGCCCCATCAGTCACTGCCACTTTTTGTTTATTCAGTATGAAATGGAGGTGGTGATTAGATAGTAAAGCCATCGCTGTTTAAGCTTGATCTTCATATCATGGGGAAGCAGGAGGTTCTGGGTTCAAATCACAAAATGTATGCATACACACACATACACACACACACCTGTAATGTGAGAAAGTTCCCTATCTGAACCCCCTTGGAACTTCTGCTTGAGCTGAGTGAACCCCCAGATCTGTCAATGATAGCTCATGTCTAATGAGGCCATTCTAGAGCTTCTGTATCAAGAAGAATACAGCCGTTTTGGAAGAAAATTCAGTTTATACTTGCCCGATAACACTCTTTGTATAAAGAGGACAATATATAGGACTTGTTCTTCCATGAATTGCTCCATGAAGTAAGGTGGGTCTTTTCTCTTATAGGAGGAGATTATTGAGGCTCCAGCTATTGAGATGCTGAGAGCTGAGTCACTGCAGAAACATAGTCTGACATGAGCATAAAGCAATACCCTTCCATTACAGTGAAGGGGGGAGGCTGGTAATTGCACCATGGGGACATCGCTGGGCTTAAGCCATTTGCAGTTAATCAGAATTATTAATGTGTTTGGTTAACTTTTTTCCCTCCCTGACAAGAAGAAAAATTGATGAGGTTGCAGTCAACAGATACAGTAAATGCACTGGCGTGGATGGCAGGCCTTCTCTTGGGGATGCAAATGAGAAAGCTAGCAGAAGAGTCGTTTAGCAAGCTTGTTTTCAAATGGAAATGCTGAGTGCAGGAAGTCTGCCGCTGCTCTTAACGTTAAAGACTGGTCAATTTTTTTATTTAAAAAAAGTGCATGCTATATTCCCTAAATGTATCCAGCTTTAATAGGCTTGGCCTCCACTGCAAATGACTTAATGTTCTCTCTGACGGATGATGTCTCACCAGAAGGACAGCAGCTTCTGCCAGTACAGCATCTTCCCATTGTAGAACAGTTATGTCAGCAGCACGAAAGACAAGCTCCAGCTTAAGTTGTCTGCCTCAAATCACCTACAAAACCTGCTTTGGAAGGATTTATGAAAAGCAAGGAGATACATATACACACACACAGGTGGTGGTTGTGAGGAAGGGGTAAAAAGAAACAGTTCTGGCACAGCTCCTTTTCTCTTGACCTCTGGGCAGCTAAAAACCACTCCATCTTGGGGCTGATCACGGGGGGGGGGGGGCGGCAATGCTATTTGCCAGCCTCAATAACATCAGGAGAAATCCTAAGGTCACAGGGCACATTAACACAGAGGGAAAAGGCTGCACCAGTTCAGCTCCTGGTGTTCAACAGAGTTTACTTATTATTTGTATTTACGGACCGCCCTTCATCCTGTAGGATCCCAGCATGGTGAACACAAAATGAAACAGCAAAACAATGGGTTTAAAATGTAAACAAAACATCACATTAAACCAGGGCTGTCCCAAGACATTTTGCAGTCCAAGGTGGAGCCACAAATGGTGTCCTCTTCCCATCAAGTCAAGTTAAATAATACCCAAAGCCGGCCAAGTTGTTTTGGCATCTGAGGCAGAAAATCCCACAAGCAACTCTTCCCCCTCCCTGACGACGACAACAACAACAACATTATGTATGACTCAGCTAAACCACTATCCTCACAGTGACCAAGCTATAGTAAGCCTATAGTAAGCCTGCTAGTGGAACCCGAGTGCAAGAGCACTCTTCCCTGTTGCAGTTTCCAACAACTGGTCTTCTGACTGTGGAGGCAGAGCATGACCATCCTAGCCATCAGTATCTGAAGAAGTGTGCATGTACATGAAAGCTTATGCCAAGAACAAACTTAGTTGGTCTCTAAGGTGCTACTGGACAATTTTTTAATTTTTTTTCTATATTTCAACTGCGTCAGACCAACATGGCTACCTACCTGAATCTCATGCTAGCTAGTAACCATTGACAGCCGTGTCCTCCATGAATTTATATAATCCTCTTTTGAAGCCATCCAGGTTGGTGGTCATAACTTCCTCCTATGGGAGTAAATTCCATAGTGTACCTGTCAGGGGCTGGACTGAGGAGGAAAGGTGGGAGCTGCCCCCTCTTCTCCTGAACCTTCCCAAGAACAGGAAGATTTAGAACAGTGGTTTGCAGAAGGGCATCGTTCAGAAGCTGCAGAGGGCAGAAGCTGGGAAATATTCGAAGAGGAACAGCAGGAAGAGGAAGCACTGGGGGGAGACAGCTGGCAGACTCAGTGTCCTTGGACAGCATCCCTGCCCCCCCTCCCAGGACCAGGCAGGCATTTCAGATAGTAGAACTGAGAGCTCTGTGATGGCCTCGGACTCAGAGCCGGAGGAGTCTTGGTCCGCACCGGATCCTCTGCTGCAGGCGGCATCTGAACCGAGTCTGGGGCCTGGTTCTGAAGAGCCCCAGTCTGCACAGGTTCCCCTGCAACAAGCACCAGCTGGGTCGAGTCAGGGGCCTGAGCCTGCCCTGGCTCCAGATGTGGGGATTACCTTGTTGCCCTCTGATGGGCAATCACATACAGCTGACCAGTTGGGTCAGGACAGGTGGAGGCGGCCTCTGGGTCTAGTAACCCACCGACATCTCCCGAGTTGCAGAGACTCAGGTCTGAGAGGAGAGACCTGAGTACTCGCAGGAGGAGTGCTCACCTTTGGGCGAGACAGGGTGGTGAGTCACTGGGGGATCAGGACCGGCCGTTAACCCGACAAAGATAAAAGGCTGTCGGACCCCGCCCCAGGTTGTGGGAGCAACATTGCTGCTACCTGCCTGAGACCTTGTGCCTGACCTAGCCTGGTTTCCTGCCTTGGCCCTGTTGGACTGACTCCACACGGAATCCTTGGATTTGGGACCGGACCTGGACTGTGTGGCTTGGGTTAACCCCCGGGCCCAGCACAAGCTCAGAGGCAGAAAGCTCTGATTAGCTGATGCAGGAGTGACGTAGAATAAGGGGGGCAAAGACTTTACTTGAAGCAAAGCCATTTCTAGAGAGAGACCGCATTTCTTTTTCTCTCGCTGTGATTATTGAATAAACTAATTGGTAAGAACTCTTCTTCTTTTTTATCTGCTTCTTTGCTGCCAAAGTGGGAGGGATCTGATTCCCTGAAGCCTGACAGTATCTATGTACTGTGCAAAGAAGTACTTTCTTTTGTCGATCCTAAATCTTCCAACATTCGGCTTCAATGGATGTTCACGAGCGTTGAGCTATTATAAAACTACAATGGCGATACATTTTGTAACATATTTTCACGCTGCCCTTTCATGACACTCAGAAACTGCTTCCTGAGCCACAGGCACTTCACTCTGCTTTGCATTGAACCAATACAATAGGCTCAACAACAAGCATCATAATCGGCACGACCCTCCTCCAATGTCTGCGTGAAGAGATGTGTTTTAAGCTGCTGTCTAAAAAACTTCACTATGACACCAGCTTTGAGGTGGAAGGATTTCCCCAAACAGGGCCATCTAGTGAAGGCACAACCCCCAACCACCTTATCAACAGGCTATGTCTGCTGATAGGACCACCAGATGGGGGAAGGGTCCTAAGCCATTTAAGGTTTTATGCATTATAGTCAACACCTTGAATTGGGCACAACAGAATAGGCAGCCTGCTGCATCAGGCCAATGCCCTATTATTTGTCCAGCATCCTGTTGTCACAGTGGCTAAACAGATGTCTGTGGGAAACCAGCAAACAGGATTCGAGCACAAGAGCCATTGCAATTTTCATCTATTTGTCTCCTCCCACCTACAACTTTTGGAGCCACATTCAGTATCCCCAAACTATGCACCTGCTTCAAAGAGGGAGTGCTACGAAAAGCATGTACCAACAGTGAACTTTAGTTCCAAAATTTGTACAGTGTATGTGTATGTGTGCACAGCTTGGAGCTCCTCCACCATGATTAGCCCACTCTTACCCCTTGTGGTGAGATGATCTATTGGGCAATGTGTGTAAAACAGATACAATTATGAAAGGTAGGAGGAAATGCTGTTTGCCACTAGGTTAGGTTGTTTTGCTCCAACACACACACACCCATCAACAATAAACTTATCTGTTCTCCTCTCTGCTTGAAGACCTGAAACCAATCCTTTGCATGCTAAATGAAGTGAGTAAGACTCGGAGGTAAAGGAGTGGAACTGGAGTAGACTACAAGGAGTCTGGAGAATGCACTGGAGAATTTCTTCCCACCTTCAAGCCATTAATTCCTATTGCAACCAACCACCTACTGGGCCAACTCCTTAGTTATACTAAGGAGAGATACTGAACAGATTTTGCTAGGACCATTTGCTTCATAAAGGAAGTGTTTTATCAGTCCCCTCCTTTTGCACACCTTCCATTATGTGTACATCATCAAACTTAAGCGGTCATATAAAACAAGGAATTCTATGCATTCACTCCACAGAGAGTTTTGTGTTAATTATGGAACACCACATGCACAACCTGTGGTTTTGTGCATATATGTATGCATTATTTATGTGTGTGCGCGTTTTATTTAAAAAATGCATACAATTTCTGGGCTTTCTCCCACTGCTAAATGAGTGGCTCAAATTGGAGTGTGTGCTTGATTCAAGAGGCAAGACAACACCAAAGAGCACTGAACCTCACAAATGCTCATCAAGGTTCATACCTAACCCATCCATATCCAGGGCACAACACAAAAGACACACACACACACACACACACACACACACACCTTTCCTTAGGGAAGTTTATCTTCCAGCCCTCTGTCCTCCCACTTCCTGTCTGCTCCTTCATTCTACCTCCCTCCTGTGCTGACTGAGTAGTGATATCCTTGGCTTTCTCTGCTACTCCAACTCCAAGATTATGTTGGGCATATTTATAATGAAGGGGGTTCTAGTGAGGAAGCAGCCAGGCAGTTGGACCAGAGTGCAAAGGAGTGTTGAAAATGGGCTCTGTGCAGATGGTTCGTAAAAAAGGTAAAGGTAAAGGGACCCTTTGACAATTAAGTCCAGTCACAAACAACTCTGGGGTTGCGGTGCTCATCTCGCTTTACGTTTGTCCGCTTCCGCAGACAGTTTTCCTGGGTCAAGTGGCCAGCATGACTAAGCCGCTTCTGGCTAAACCAGAGCAGCGCATGGAAACATCGTTTACCTACCTACTTGCACTGTGTGCTTTCAAACTGCTAGGTTGGCAGGAGCTGGGACCGAACAATGGGAGCTCACCCCGTCGCGGGGATTCGAACTGCCCACCTTCTGATCGGTAAGCCCAAGTGGCACAGTGGTTTAACCCACAGCGCCACCCACTGTGGTTTGTAATTGTCACCAAAAGGGTTCTTGTTATATGCTTTGAGGCTCCCACGTAAACGGCCCACAGCTTTGTAAAAGTTCACCTGCCTGTTAATGAAAGGTTGACTTTCCCTGTTCTGGTGCTCCATCCTCCTCCTGTCTGTGGTGTCTGCCCTCCTTCCCTCTGTGGATATAGGTCCAAGACATGCTTGCTTGTTTGAATTCTTGTGAGCCAACTATGCACAAAATATGGTGCAATATATTATGGGCTCCAATAGCTTAAACAAAATCAAGGTGTGTGGGGATTTTAGGAAGGCCTTGTCTGTACACACAGCTGTTGCCTAGAGGTGGGGTTGCTACCTTTGGTTGGGCAAAATACAGGACAGGTCAGGCAAAATAAAGGACATGTCTCACATTGAGTCTAGAATGGTGGATGCTGGAAGTGAACAAATGAGTTCAATACACTATTAGTGACATATGCTTCTTTCAAGGATTTCTAATTTGCCCTTCAACAATTTCTCAGGGTGGCTTACAAGGAATTAAAATTACATCGAAAACAAAATTAAAACAAAGGCATCAGAACAATTCAGTTTAAAAACGCAGATGAAAATAAAGCCAGCCGAAATAAAACAAAGACAAAGCAGCATAAAAGCAATCAGCAGAGGTAAAAAGAGGTCAGATTTAAAAGCTTGGGGAAATAAATAAAGTCTTTGCCTGGTGCTGAAGCTGCTAAGTGAGCCTTCCTGGAGAGACCATTCCACAAACAGGGGGGTGCTACTAAGAAGACCCTTTCTCCACTAGCCACATGGCACACTGCCAATGGTGGAAGTACCTGAAGAAGGACCTCAGTTGAAAATCCCATTATCCAGGAGGGCACAAGTGGAGACAAGCATTAATAATAATAATAATAATAATAATAATAATAATAATTTTGTACCCCGCCCTCCCTGGCCGGAGCAAGGCTCAGGGCGGCTAACATCGTAAAACTAACACAGTATACAAAGAGCATAAGAACATAAAAACAGGCAATCAGTTAATTAAAATACATCTTAAAATTAGTTCATAGCAAATTAAAATCTGGATAGATGGCAGTACACAGGTAAAATTGAGAGTAGTTAATATTCTCCAGGGCCAACTGTTACCACTGGTCTTATAAAGTCCCATAGTCCCAAGCAGCAACAGGATTTAAGGTGCTGACTTGAGCCTGGAAAGCACAGATACTCATAGTGCCCAGTCCAAGTTAACAGACTTACAACTGCGTTCGGGACTAATAGCAGTATCAGAACCGTATTCACAGCCAGCCCTGTGTATAATACATTACCGTATACAAATCTCTAGCCATTGAAGCTGGTTGGACTGCATGGACCTTTTCATAAAACCCAGTAGGATCATTCTAATTAGATGCTGTTGGCGATTATTCATAGACTAAAAGTCAAATAGCCATGTAGAATCATTTCCTAGTGTACGGATGTTAGCCTCTTAGATCTTGCCATGGGCTGCAGGTAAGAATCAAATGCATCTTGAAATTGTATGTGATGTAGATGATTCATGGAGTACTTACAAAAAGGAGGAAATAGCACAGATTGAGATAATCGAGAATCCATTTATTGCCCATTTGAAAGGATTGCTGTGTACTGTGTCTGAAAGGAAAAAGAATGAAAGGAGACTTGATTAAGGTATGCAAAATAAAGAAAATGAAAACTTATCAATTCCTCCTTTATAGTTTGTCACAAAATGCAAGAGGATGCTTAAAATGCTAATTAATAAGTGTTATGTGAAGCTTGCAAATATATTTAGTGAGTCATGTTGCTATGTCAGTTATAAATATCCCCACATCTAGAGAAATGTCAGATAAAAATTAGTCTGTAAGAATAATTAATTCCCCGATATTTATGTACTTATCCTTTATGAAGCTTAGGGAGATTGTGGACTCCTAGGTTTTAAAAGCTGTACATTTAGAAGAGACAAAATAAGTGTTGGTGTTGTGTCTTGTCGTGCACAGGGATTTGGTACCATATAAGGTTATGCTCTATATGTACAAATAAACCCTTGATAACCACTTGAAAAGATGGGGAAATAATAAAGGTAATTGAGTCTCATATGACCATAGCACCTGGAGACAATCATAATAATAATTTATTATTTGTACCCTGCCCAACTGGCTGGGTTTGTACCCTGCCCATCTGGGTGGCTTCCAACAAAGATTAAAAATACATTGAAATGTCACACATTGAAAACTTCCCTAAACAGGGCTGCCTTCAGATGTCTTCTAAATGTCAGGTAGTTGTTTATCTCTTTGACATCTGCTAGGAGAGCATTCCACAGGGTGGGCGCCACTACCGAGAAGGCCCTCTACCGGGTTCCATGTAGCTTTGCTTCTCGCAGTGAGGGAACCACCAGAAGGCCCTCAGAGCTGGACCTCAGCATCCGGGCAGAACAATGGGTGTGGAGACGCTCCTTCAGGTATACTGGGCTGAGGCCATTTAGGGCTTTAAAGGTCAGCACCAACACTTGTGCTCAGAAAAGTACTGGGAGCCAATGTAGGTCTTTCAGGACCAGTGTTATATGGTCTCGGAATGACTGCTGGGAGGAGAGCAGAAAGAAGGTACGCCATGGTACACATGCATCAGCACAACAGGGTGCCTTCATCTGCTCCAGCTGCAATGAAATATGCCTCTCCCATATGGGTCTCTATAGCCACAGCAGGTGCTGTAACTCTCCCAATGGTTTGACTTCACCTTCAAATGTGCACTCTTCCATTGTCTCCCAAGACAGACAGATGACAATCATTTCAGAGGATGAATGATTGCCTTTTCAGGTAAAGTAGATTTAGGGAGATATTCTGCACAGGCTGAGATTTCAAACTAAAATTATTTGGCTACGTTTGACCTGGGCAAAAATCACCCCATCCCTTTTTAGTTGTGGTTCTATCTCTTTCCAAGATTCAGAAGTAAGTAGCCTCTTAGCTTATGTAGCCAAAAGAATACCATCCCAAGAGGAAGGCATCCCAAATCTCAGGAAAGCTCCAGTGTATGGAGAAGTACTTCCATCTAGATGGTATCTGAATTCAGCCCTTTGCACCTTCCAAAATAATTCAAAGATCAGATTGCTTCTCATTATCAGGAAAGGAGTGGTTCTAGTCTTGGTGAAAAATTAATTGGCAATGGGTGCTGAGCTTTCCTTAAGGAAAGTCAGCATAGCCAAAGGTCAGGAATGACGGCAGTTGTAGACCTGCACCATCTGGAAGGCCACAGGTGATTGAGTGGACTGTATCACTTCAGACAGTAGTAATGGGTGTGTGCATGTTTGAATGCTTCCACGTGTAAAAATAAATCTCTCTACAATTACAAAATATGTGCAGCACGGAGAAAGGTGCTAGCCTGACCCATTCCCTGTAATGATACCTGCCCCCTTTAAAAAGAGGGCTGGGGTTGCAATGGTTTCTTTTTTAGATATCAATTTTTTGAAAACAAAAAGGGCTTTCAAACCTAGAATCTGAAGTGGCATGATCCTTTCTAACACTGTAATCCCACTTCCTTCTGTTGCATGTGTAGAGCAGGCTTGGGTCTTCTTGGCAAAGTTGTAGGCAAATCAGCTCAAGGACACGGATCAAAGTAATAATATGTATATTGCATAGCCTGTGCTGTATGACTTCTTATGCTCCTCCTCTTTTTGTGACAATTTTGCAGAGAATGTCATGCATGGCAGCTGTTAAAGCTACTAGTCTGCAGGAAAACAAGCTGGTGAGACTTGTAGAAGTTACTTGTGCAGACTAAGGAGCTGGGCCAGAGACAGCAGCTTTAAAGGACTGAAATAAACTCTATTGGCTCTTCGTTGGTTGCTGAATTGTGAACTGCAATGCCATCCTCTGGCCAGCTACCTTAGGGCTGGGCTGTAGTCTGGAGAGAGTCAGAATCCATACACTAGGAGGCTGGGTTAGAGAACATGTCAGGAATCAAAAGCAATCAAGATTGGAGGACCAAGTGAGAGTCAGAACCAAAGAAGTGAGACCAGAAATACAAAAGCATACTACAACTCAGATAGAATTCATTGAGCAAGCAAAACTCAGTTGGAATAGGAAGTTCTTTACACTACTTCTTTCTAGGTAAAGCCAATGGTCAGCCTGAGTGGGCAGAGCCGGGAAAGATCTGAAAGGTTCTTCCCTGAGAGGCTGCAGTTATGCAGCTCACCACAGGGGACAACATGTAGCAATTATAGCACAGAAGCTCAGCAGAGAGCTTTCTAGGCTACCAAGAGGGAGCTGTCCAGGTTCTACCTGCTATAGACCCATGTTTGAGATCCCTATCATCTTACACAAAGGCCTTAGCATATAGAAAAACAACTGTCTGGAGTGCTCTTCTGTCTGCATGTTGAAAGAGGACAAGCATGTCCTGTCACTTTCAGGCAGAAGCAGCTCTTAGGTGCATTTGTCCTAATTAATGTCATATTCTCCAGCAATTCTAATCTGAATTCATTCTGTGTATACCATTTAGCACTTCAATTTATTTGAAATTCTTTGGCTGTCCCTCTCCAGGCCATTTAGATAAATGAGGTTTAGCTAGATTTCTTCGTGGGTCATCTAGGGTCTCCAGCTTGCTTCCTGCGCAGTCCCCACCCCCTGGTACAACTTGATCCCTGAAGAAAGATGGTTTCTCATGATGCATCCCAGTCTCTTTCTGTGCACTTTCAAGAATAGTGCATCGTGAGTCCAACCACTAAAGCCATATTCTAGCATGCAACAACTGCTGCAGTCTGAAAAATCAGCAAGTTTTGGTATTGGCCTGGGGACCAAATCTCTATATGGCCCTCAGGGCTACCCCTAAGCCACCACATTTTCCCAGCCTACACCTCTCACCAGACCTGCTCCCTGCCTTCCTCAAGGGTTTAGCTGTGACAGTGCCTCTTGCTTACCTGGATGGTGGTGTCTGAGTATAGAAACATCTGATTTAGGTTTGGGTGGAAGGTAGTTTACTGTACAAAGGCACAAGGCACATCTATCATTCTTTCCACTTTTCATTCTGAACCTACCCACCCCTATCATGTGGCACACACACACCCTGCAAGGTTGCTCACAAGGAACTGTGGTCCTCAGGCTGAAATAGATTCCCCATCCCTGACTTGCACACACAAATGGGAACCTTCTTTATACCATCTAGTTCAGGATTGCCTCCAGCCATGAGGGTGGCCATGTGGCCACTCCTCTCTTTGAAGAGATGCCCAATGCAAATACAACTGAAAAATAGAGAACCAGAAGGAGGGGGAGCAAGGACCTTGAAGTTGCCAATGATACTTGGGCAACAGGCTGAGCACTAGGGTGGCCATGTGTCCACAGAGAAAGTCCTCCATGGGCTGACCAAAGTCTGGTCTAAAGAGGAAGAACCCAAGGAGGGAGAACAGGTGGGCCTTGTAGTTGTCCATCAACACAGTTTCACTTGATGTGCCTCCCCCGCTACGGTGAGCTATTATAGTAATTATTTTAAAATGTGTATTTATACATAAAATTAGCATATGCAAATTTTATGCAAATACGTGTCCTTTTATGATGTGTAAGTAGAGAACCTGCTGAGCAGGCAAAGGTAATCTAATTTAATTTCGGGTTAGTCCTGTGAGGCAACAATCCTCACCTGACCAGCTGTATTTTCTCCACATTCAGTGCATAGGTTTTTCAGCAGTCCTTCTGCTGTATGCCCAATGGAAATGTGGTGTGCCATTATTTATTCTGGCCTGTTTCCACTAGCTCTACCTCTGTCCCGTTTCCACTCTCCAATGATCCTGCTCTGCCTATATTTACTAAACCAACATTGGGTTCTCATTCATATTCCACTTTTTAAGACCCATGTTTGCCAGGACACTTTCAAGAAGCAAGCCAATCTGCTGACAATTTCATTTTATGAATAATTGATTATGTAAAATTCAAATGCTAGTAGAAAAAACAGCAGAACAATGCAACTCTGCAGCAGAATTGCACATGCTGGGCAGTTACATGTCTTGCTTCTCTTCCCCTGGATACCATTCCAGTTCAGAAGACCCCCTTTGCTGTGCATCTGGTTTTGTGTACCTGAATCATAATTCTGAGGCACCTTGCTCCAACACAAGCCCTGTTCAAAGGTCTGCTATCAGAAAACACTCCTTCAGCAGACCATGGGCAGGATAGTGATTCTTAGGTTCCTAAGACATAGGAGGAATGGAGATTTAGCCCTGTGCTCCCACTGTGGTCCCAATGTACATTGCAGCTCTCCTGCAGTGGTCACTTGCTCCAGAAGTGCTTTAGTGCAGGAGCTGAGACAATGGTGTGTAGACTTAATGGTCTGTAGGTGATATTTGGCCTATGAGGTCTTTCCCCAAAAAGCATGTGCTCCTGACATTGTAGGAGATGTTAGGAGAGGGGGAGCTGTGACTTACAATGAGCATTTGGGGGCCTTAAAGCTGCTTGCCAATCAGAAGGTCAGCGGTTCGAATCCTCGCAATGGGATGAGCTCCCGTTGCTCAGTCCCTGCTCCTGCCAACCTAGCAGTTCAAAAGCACATCAAAGTGCAAGTAGATAAATAGGTACCACTCCAGTGGGAAGGTAAACGGTGTTTCCGTGTGCTGCTCTGGTTTGCCAGAAGCGGCTTAGTCATGCTGGCCACATGACCCAGAAGCTGTACTCCAGCTCCCTCGGCCAATAAAGCGAGATGAGCACCGCAACCCCAGAGTCGTTCGTGACTGGACCTAATGGTCAGGGGTCCCTTTACCTCTTTAAGTGAGACTTCTTGTTGCTGCCAATCAGCTGAGCAAAGCAGCTGGGATTGGCAGTACAACATGGGGAACCAGATAGCACAGCCAATCCCAAGAGAAAGTAGAACTAAGCTTAGTGGCAATGACCACCCCATTGTCATGTTCCAGCCAGTGCTTGAGTCCCATTCCCAGGAGGGATAAACTTCCCATCAAATTCTTACAAACACAACCAAAGTTTCTGATACTGCACAGTCCAGACAAATCATTGTCAACCACAGCTAGTCAGTACATGTCCAAACAGGATCCAGAAGCAAGGTCAGGAAATGGTCCAATGCCAATTTCACAGGGTTTTCCACAAAGTACAGCACGGCAAGGGGGCAATGCTAGAGCCAGGTGCAAGGATGCAGGGAAGCAGAAAGCAGAGATCAAGAGAGAGACTTTACATATGCTGGATTCCTCGCCCATGCCCTGACCACAGCTGCTGGTACTAAATGAGTTTCAGAGATTGCTTATACCTGAGCAGACCACTGATTCATGAGTAGCATGAATAATCTAGGCCCCCAGACCTCACTCTTCAGCAAGGACCCAATCCATTTGCTGTTGGCATTCTTGAGAACCAGAGGGTGGTTCCACCTTCTCCTCTGGAAGCTCCAAGCAGGTTCCAACCCAGAGGGCCCCTCAAGGGGATTCTCAGCAGAGGTTTCAGGGGCCCCTTCCTGCTGCTTAAGGCCAGGTTGGTGGGGAAGTGTGTGATACATCCTCAAAGGACTCTGTGTCTGGTACCAAGTCAGGGCAAGCTATGACCCCCATAACACAGGGGAAACAGTGGCAGACTTGAAGGCTGAACCTGTACATCTGTCAGGAAAGCTGTAAGATATTAGGGAGGGGATATCTGGCTCTTTAGTGTCAGGGATTAAATTCATGTGAGGAGATTAGTACATTGCACCTCATCTCAATTATCTGTTTTATTGATTTTTTTAAAAACTCATGTCTGTGGAAGGAAGTCCTGCATGACTGTTGCGAGTAGCTTGGTAGGCACTATGTGCCACCATGCAGGAAATATTCCTTTCCACTCCTCTTATTAAGGCAACAGTTGGCTGTTTGGTTTAATTAGGGTGCAACATATTTAAGTGGAATAAAGGAGAGATTGTTTACTCAGTGCAAAAGTTAACTATGGTTTTCCCTGCTCTTGCATAATATTGAGACAGATGGCATTTTTGGTTTCAGAAATGTATGATAATGAGAATAACATCCACAGGGGCACTAACTAAAATAGAATTACCAAGGATATCAAATCTGCGAACACTAGGGCATGGTGACCTACTAGAATCAGAAAGAAGCCTCCCCAGAGTATAATCATTCACAGGTAGCAGCTAAAGGTCGAGGGAAAAGAAAATGTGCTAATGGCCATGTTAGCAAGACCTGGGATGTGCATCAGAGGTCTTGGCTTCTTTAATGCAAACACTGCAGTTTGGCCAAGCTCTCCTATATGGGGCTCATTCCCCCCCCCCCCCAAAAAAAAGATGTTTGAAGAAGTTCCCTTGAATGATCCTAAGATGCAAAGCACTGACCTGATTCAAACAAATTCATGGTTTGTTGGAATGGGAATGAGTTGGAGCACTGATTTGTCTTCTCCCTCCCCTCTGCCCCAGCATCAGAGGAAACTTCCTGATTGGTTGCATCACAGTTTCCTGCGACATCTGAAATGGGAAACCATGGTTTCACCCTGGTTTGCAGACCCAAGATTTTAGGCAGTGCTTAAAGCATCCTGGATTGTGTGCTACGGGAAACAGTGGTTTGTCAAACCAGGGAGTCTCTCAAGCCTATGTGGAAGAGGAAGAGCTAAGTGGAAGGAGGGAGCACTAGGGCTTGCCCCTCAACTATTTTGTTTTTGAATAACTTTTTGTTGCATTTTATAAAGAAGGATCATAATAAGTAATACAAATAAATATACAAATGACACGAGAAGACTGGGTCTATCACAAAAATAACATAATAAATTTGCAGTAATGTCTACAACACATGGTTCATTATAGTGGTCAGTGTATAAATTCTTGGTTCATGAATTAATTTAAACAAAAACAAAGGGGAAATAGGATAGAACAGAGTTAAGAGACAACATTCAACATTGAATAGCTAAATGCCTAATCAGGAGCCATTGCAATTGTGCTTGATTACTTATGAGTAATAGTCATTTTTCCGCTTATGTTACCAATGAAACAACATAGAATGTTGGTATATTGATGAATGTGGGAGCAGGGTTCAAAGTAAAGATAATAATTTATGTTTAAATTTACATTTATATCAACTAGAGCCAAATGCTGATGGAGGAGGGTTGCTCATTTTCTGGAATACTGGCATATGTTATGTAATTAAACCACACTGTGGTAAAGCCATATTTCTTAATCCATCCATGTGTCAACCATAGTTTCTTTGTTAATCTCTCAAGGACGTCTGTTTCCCAAACTGTTTTGTACTGGTAGTTTATCATTGTGCCAGAAAGGTCTTTCCAGTGTCTGTTACGTTGTATCTCACCGCTTGTAATAAATAGCTTATCAAGTCTTTATTAGGGAAATCCAGTTTGTTGTCTTAAGATATATTTTAAAAAGCTAATTCTGGTTTGTCTTCTGATTGTTGCTTTGCTATTTTATTAATCACTTGGAATACCATATTCTAGAAAGGCTGGATTTTTGTACAGTTCCACCACATGTGGAGATATGTACAGGGTGTAGGGCAGCCCCTCCAGTAACATGATGAGGCACCAGGACGGATCATTGCCAGTTTCCTATGGTAAGGTAACATCTATATATGAGTTTTCAGGTTAATTCTCTGTTGCTTGGCCAAATAGACTTAATGGAGAGGGTTGGTCCAAAGTCTATTCAATTGACCTGGGTCAGGTTCATAGCCAAAAACTCATTCCCACTGAAGTTTAATAGGGTCAAGTGAACCCACCAATGTACTGAGTAGAATTTTATAGACTGCAGATGTTATACGTTATCCTCCTTTTTTTAAAAAAATAATATTTATTAAAGTTTCAAAAACAGAAGATTACATAGATAAAAAGAAAAGAAACAAAAGAAAAAATAAAAAAGAGAAAAAATACAAAATACAGAAAAAAGATTAAAAAAACACTTAAAAACAAATCAATCTTTCCGTACCTTACGTTTCATTTCCTTGTTTCCCTGACCTCCTCTCACCTCCCTTTTTTGTATTCCAGTTCAATTGGTTAATTCAGCAATTCCTTTCCCTCTTTGTTTTTGTCTTAATCCTTTAACTTAATATATTATAGCTTTGGATTCTCACCTATTAACAATCCATTTTTACATACACCTTTATAACATTGCTGCTAAAACCACTTAACTTCATTCTGACATCATTCTAACATTCATTAATTTTGCAGTATTTCTGTAAATAGTCTTTAAATTTCTTCCAATCTTCTTCCACCGACTCTTCTCCCTGGTCTCGGATTCTGCCAGTCATTTCCGCCAATTCCATATAGTCCATCACCTTCATCTGCCATTCTTCCAGAGTGGGTAAATCTTGTGTCTACCTTGTCCTCCTGTGGATATTACAAGTCTTTCAAATGGGGCTAGTGGTCTTGTGACTACCTTACTGATAACTGGGTTAGCCACAAAAAGTGTGGATTTGGTGGAGTAGCAGCCAAGGGGTTCTAAGTTTCCTAGTTTAGTCTATATTTATTGGTCTGATAGTGGTGCATTTCTGTTATAAAAGTTAAATAACTGGTATAGACCTTTTGCCCTCCCTCCAGCCACATCAAATTGTTGTGAAGTGTTGTGGAATAGTGAGTGGGGGTGGGCAGGGAGGGCAGTGCTGGAGTCAAGATTCCTGTCTTCTCTTTCCATGCTTTAAGCATAGTTTGTGTGAATCTGTTTTGAACATTTAGGCCAGTTACATTTTTTTCCCCTTAAGAAGAGGTATACTAAGGCCCCAAAATGGAAAACACAAGATATACCAACCATCCAGGAGTGGCAGGTGAAGATGACAGACTTTGCGGAACTTGCCAAATTGACAGGGAGAATCCGGGATCAAGAAGACCAGAGATACAGGAACAATTGGAGCAAATTTATTGAATATTTAAAGGTGAACTGTAAAAATGTAAAGACACTAGCAGACTGGAATAATACCTTCAGTGTAAAATAGTAGTGATGTAAGAATAATGTGCCCGATAAGAATGGGATAAATATACCAATTGCAGGGAGGGAGGGAAGTCAAGACTCGGCAGAGTCAAAGGGAACAGATGGTAACAATAAGGTTTGTTGGGAAAAAAGAAAATAATAAAAATTTACTTGGAAAAAAGAAGAAGAGGTATACTAAGGTTGGAATCCCCTCAATTAGTTCTGCTTCAAGTTGGACCCATTTTTTTGAGATACCTTCTAAAATAAAACATGTCTTACATGTCTTACTTGGTTAGCAGTAAAATATAGATCCAGGTTTGGGATGCCCCGGGCTCCTTCCACTATGGAAAGGTGGAGGAATTTGGCATTTATTCTGGGTGTTTTGCAGGAACAAAATAAACAAATTTGACTTTTTCTACCACTTTCATATCTGGATGAGTAGGATCCAAATTGGGAATTATTGGAATAGAAACAGCAGTTTTGGTAGGGTCATCATTTTTACCATCACTAATGTATCTGGGAGAATAAAATAGGTTTTTTCTCCATTTTTTTCAGATTTTGAAGATTTGTCCACCATACAGGGGATAGTTTTGTGAATAGAGACTGCTAAGGTTTCTGGCTATAATTGTTTGTAAATATCTAAGCTTTGTGTAACAGAGTCCAATTGTCCATTCTGTGAATGTTTTTTTTGGCTCTTGGGTGGTACATTGAAGCACTATTAAGCTACTGCACTATTAGCATGTCAATGACATGTTGCAGAATACACCAGCCAAAATTACCCACCAATCTTGAGAGACCCTTTGTAAGATCAGCTGCTTGCTAGGTGAGAGAAGTTGACAGAGATCATTTAAGAGAAGAAATTGTCAGAACACTTACTGTAAGGCTTCTAGATTTTGTGTTGTGGAAAGGTCAGAAAGAAGAGGCTAAATGGGGAAATAAGATAGTATGAAATGCAACAGCAATTCACAGCTTTATGGTATAACTGGCAAAGGCTTCTACTTAGTGCAACTCATAGCTGTTAGAGTAGAGACTTAATTAGGTGTTGGAAACTTCTTTTTGTCCTACCCTGGAAATAATTTGGATTTAGCTAGAATATTTTGCTGAATACTCTGGGTTTGCAGTTATTGTACTGGACTCCAGCAGGTGTGAGGCTCCTCTACGTTCTAATTCCCCTGAAGGAATCTTTCCCAAAACAATGGGGAGGAACCCACAAATTAGCTTAAGGTGTGGCAGGCAGAAACAAGTTAAGCCCTTTCTAATATGGGAATACAATTACGGGGAACATTTCACCTATTAGACATCATATTACTTATGTTTGGTCCTTGAATTATTTTGGGGCCCTCCTCCCCATCTACAAAAAGTGCACAAATTGGTGTATGATGGAGAGTGTGTGAAAATTTGTGCCCTCTTTTGTGAAAGGGGCAGAGGGCCCGATGCACATACAATGAACTGAGCCCAGAAAATCCTATTGCACCCCTCCCATTGTAAGTCATAGTCTGAGCAGATATGGGTCATATGTTAAAAGCACTATGATACCACTTTAAACACTCATGCATTCCCTCAAAGAATTATTGAGACTACAGTCTGTTGCTGAGTTGTTAGGAGACCTGTACAACCCTCGCAGAGCTGCAATGCTTAGTGTCCACTGTGAAGAGAAATTGACTGTTAAACCACTGTGAGAATAGGGTTGTCCTAACAACTTTCAGCACCCTTGGCAAACAACAGCTCTCATAATTCTTTGAGAGAAGACAGGAGTATTTAAAGTGGTAGCATACTGCTTTAAATGTATAGTGTGAATGTGATCATAGAGTCCTGTACTTTTCAGTGTATCTAATTAGTTCGATTCACAGGGAAACATTGCTGGAAGTCTCCAACTCATGTCCATGAAGTACAGAATGGAAGGCACACAGACTAACAATACACTCAATGGCACCCAGAAAATTTCAGCGGTTTTTACCCGGCGAGGATTTTGCCCCAAAATTTGATGTTAAATAGGTTTCCGTGTGTCTTTATCTAGAGTGTAGAAAACACTCATTTTGCCATTCAGATATTGCTTGCCTGTACCAACAGAGAGAACAATATTATATTAATTTACAACATTGCTCTAGGATATCTTAAGGACCAGTTGATCCCTATATCCCTACCTGATCGCTGAGATCTTCAGGCAGTCTCTGTTGGTGGTGCCCCATAATTCAAATGCATGGCTCATAACTACTAGAAGACATGCATTCAGTGCAGCGGACCCAAGCCTGAGGACCTGTCTCCCAACTGAAATTAGACAGGCACCCTCCTTGCTGAATTTCAGGTGCGTGGCAAGGACTTTATCATTCCAGCAGGCATTTTAAGGTGGTGTGTCTGCTGCATAACTTTTAATTGCCCATTTTCTGTGGGTTATTTTTGTGCGCACTGCTTAGAAATGGGAACAATGAAGCGATATATAAATGTCTTAAATAAAATACATCTCAATTTTGGAAAATGTCTTACTTCTGAAGTATCATGGCTCCAGTGCGCACCAAGCAAATGTGTCCCCTAGAGCCCCTGCATGACCTTTAAAACTTATAAATGGGAATAGACTCGCCAAGTTTCATGCTGGTACCAATCAAAGTGTATGAAGCAAAATCATCTCTGCTCCCTCAATAAGGCTTAACTACCTCTCTGTTGCCTTGTTTAGCAACCATTTGCACCTCCCTTTATGAGAAGCAAAGAGCTGGGGACACATTTAGGCCCATAGCGCATATTTTACTAGAAACTTGCAACACAGCAATGCCTAGTTCTCTGAGGAGTTAATGTTCAAACATGAGTAAAAATATTTATCTCCCAGTGTGGGACAAATTGAATTTGAAATGGCTACGGAGAGTCGCCATTCTTCAAACGGACCTACCACAGGCCTTCAATAAAGAGAAGCATATCTTGTGCCAAACAGATTCATCTGGAGAGGTTGTTTATTATTATTAGAGAACGGAGGGCGTTTTAAAATGCAGGAATGTAATTTATCATGACTGGATTTTGTAAGCTTAGAGTTTAGACAGTTTCTCTCACTGCAGCCTAATAAGTCACTTTATCAGTGCATTTTATTTCCTCAGCTGTGACATGTCAGCAACCCTCTTCTCATTTCGGTACCACATGCCTTGAAAACAACTGACAAATAAATAGGAATCATTGATTGTGAACTTACTGAAATTACATATTCTGACCGGAAGGCTTGGATAATGCAATCTAGCAATAAAGCCATGCCCATTAAATGAACATAAGGTGAGGTTTCTCAGTGTCTCATTGAGGGGGGGGATTCTCATTGTGCAGATTCGTTTGCTTCTACTTAGTAACGAGCCAACACTGAAATTGTCTTGCCAAAATAATATTCTTTAAAAACAGCCCTAAGCTTGAAACATCTTGCTTGAGATAGTTCAATGGACACCATTGATTTCAGATTTTAATTTGGGGAAAATAAAAACTATTTATAATAGGCTTCATCTCTTCGACCAGCTCTCTGTTGGTATTGTAGAATTTTCCCATCATTCTTGGAAAATGTTCATTGAGCCCCTGAAATAAGAACAAGCTTTCTCCTGAGAGTCACATCCACACCATATATTTAAGCACTCATTTAAAGCACCTGCCCCAAAGAGTAACTGTGGCTAGAGATTCCATCACTCCAAACAAACTAAAGTTTTCAGGATCCTTGGGGAGGGGGGAGATATACGGCATGGATGTGACCTTGGTGAATTCTCTCTGTTCTTTACAAAAGGGATGGAGAACATGTATTCCTCCAGATATTGTTGGACTCCCATCAGTCTCAGACCCTTCCTGAGCTACTTTGGTTCTGTCTTCTAGGTTGACCTTCAACCCTTCCTGACTTGGTACTACTGACTGCTGCCTTGTCCTATGGCTGTGCACAACCCAGCACTGACAAGCTGCTTTCAGGCTGGATGTGCACTTGATCTGTGGGATCTATGCTGTGCACTCAGCCCTTCACTGGACTCAGAAATGAGAGGAGCAAAAGCTCTACAGGTGCTACTAGGTATAGCGTTTGCAAGGGATACACATCCCAGTGTGCCGCCGTACCACTGGAAGGCTTCCAACTGAAGTTGTGGCCTTCTCACCCAGTGATTTTTGGGTGGTCCATGATCCAACTTTGAAGAGCAGGTATGGAAAACCTGGGTCATTGACTATGCTTCCTGGTGTTGGTGGGAGTAGTAGTTCAGCAACATATGGTGGGTCAAAAGTCCCAACCCCTGTTGAAGAGCATCCAGGCTCATTGCTTGAAAGGTCTCAAGCCATCATCATCAACTGACAACCCTCCCCAAAGAGATTTTCAGGAGGTTTCTCTTTGGAGTCTGCTTCCGGCAAGCTTCTTCATGCAGAAGAGGGCTATTGATGGCTACTGGCCATGATGACTATGCTCTGCCTCCACAGCTGGAAGCAGCAATGCTTCTGGATACCAGAGAGCAGCTGTGCTCAAATCCTGCTTGCAGGTTCCCCACGGTCATCTGGTTCACCAATGTGAGAAAAGGATGCTAGACTAGATGGGCCATTAGCCTGATTCAGTCGGCTCATCTTATGTTCTTAAGGTTTGAACCTCCTTCATACGCTAAATCACACAGAGGGGACTTTGTGTAATCCATGGTCAATGGGTGTAGGCTTTCTCCCTGCAGATGTCCACACCTAATGCATAGATATCAGAGGTGGAGCCAGTGAGTGTGTATGCCCAGAAGGATGGTCCACCTACTCCTTGTTTGTGGGATGTCATGGGATTTCTGAGTTAGGTACCTGTAACTTAAGGAGTGATTCTGAAATCAAGGCATGACAAGTCCTGGCTGTTTATCTCTTTCAAAGCTAGCTCACGCTCAAGTACCAGCTGAACTGGAAATCAAGCTGTGTGGTGCCTTTCCAAACTGCCTGAATAATGGTTAGACAGTTGGCTTCATGTCACCACGAAAATACAGTCCATCATAGGCCCATTCATCTGTCATCTGTTGCCTTCTTGTCTCTTTTCCTTGGTGTGCAACTACATGAAATATATCCCTCTTGTTGCTTGTCTGGAACCCTTTTTTTAAAGTTTTATTTTTATTGCTGTTTATTATGCAGTCACAGTGAAATATTCGCATACAGCAACATTGCAAGCAATAACCATGAATTGAAAGTGGGCCAACTTAAGGAATAAACAGCTTCTTTCCATTTTTCTTCCTCTTGTTACAAAACTGAAATGAGTGCATTATTAATTACACTTCTGTCTCTCTTGTCTGCTCAGTTTGCTCAGTTTCCTTTTTATTAGCTTTCAGAAGAAACTGTGCAGTTAGAAGGTAGGTAGCATTCTCACAGGTTCATTGCTACATAGCATCAGAAACTGCGAACAAAGCTAATAACAGGGTGATGAGACTGGAGAAAATTATCTGCATTATGTTGTCACATGGAGTTCAGACCTAGTCAATTATATTGCAACACTGTGGGGATTATTTAAAATAGGGAGGCGTCTAACATTTGATTTTCTGTGCATTGTTACAAACTGATCTGATCCACTCCTCTTGGACTAATGTGTGGATTGGGTCATAGTGATCTGTCAAATTTTGCAATGCAGTTCTTGGCTCAGAAATGTGTTTTAAAATAAAATGGTTCAAAATGCATATTTTGAGAGGAAGTATGGATTTAAATGGGAATTTTTCATTCATTCATTTATTTTTTTAAAGTGGATTGATGCAGAAACAGAACAGAATGGACTTAAGATATAGATGAACATGTACAACAGGAACAGGCTAGAAAGATTGATCTGTCCATCTCTAATGATAAAAGGAGGATGAAAAGAATATTCATATGCATATATGCCCAAGCATGTATTTAAGACTTATCATTATGGATGAGTTCTTCCTGAGCAAATCCCAAAAATTTTAAGAGATATAAATTGGCCCATCAGACAACTATTGAAGATGTGCTTTTTTCAACAGCATTCTATTGATCTCTCAACCTCAGTCTTCAGTTTTAATTTGCTGTGCTGTTTTAAAAGGATTGTTTTATTATTTTAATTGTGCATGTTAACATTTCAGTGTTTGTGCAACCAAGTTTAATGCTTCGAAACTGTTTAGAAGTCTATACTGGCATTAAGTGGTAGATTAATGAATGATAAGTTGCCAACCTGAGCCTCCTTGGTAGCCTAACTTGTGCTAATGGATAAGCATAGATCCAGTCTTATGATAAATTGTCCCAGGATTGTATTTTAACCCTTCTTAACCTTCTTAACCTTCTTAACCCTTGGGGGAAGAAGAATAAAACAGGAAAGGCCCTTTGCCTGGAAAACTGCCAATGTTTCAGAGGAATGGTAGATCACAGAAACTTGGTCTACTCATCTCATGGTAGCCAGGGACCCAACAAGGACCACTACTGCTGATGCCTGGGTTAGCCATTTAAGACTTTATAGTTCAAAACCAACATTTATTGGGCCCAGAAACTAAATGCAGCCAATACGGTTGGGCCAGAATGGGTGTAATAGGCTCAAACTGTCTTGCCCCGGTGAGCAACTCGATATATTTATGTGTTGTCTTTCTATTCTGTGTGTGAGATAGAAGGCGTATTGCTTCCTTTTTAGATGATGTTTACAGCCTTCTGTTCTTATTAAGACTTCCATTAAAAACCATTTGTGAAATCCATCTGTGCCCATTCACAAGTGAAATGGACACCATTAACCAAACAAAATCCCCCTCCCTCTTGCCATCCACTTTGCACCTCCCAAAATGATATCTAGAGATTTTTTTGGAAACTGGAACATATTTGTGGGGTGCAGGGGGGAAGGGGAACGTTAGCTGTCACCCCATAAATTTTGTTGGTCAAAAGCTTTTTAACTAATCAATTGAGCATGCAGTCCTATACATGTACCAGGGAATAAGTTCTAACCAATTCCATGAGGTTTACTTCTGGATAGACCTATAGAACTGCACTGTACATGTTGCAACCATTTTGTCTGCTTTTACAGTATTCTTATTTTTCATACAGAGCTGGTGTCTAATTCAAGGCCGACATCAGAGGGTGATGAGATGAAACATTTTTTGCAAAGCGGCCAAGTGCAAAGGCAGATAGTTCTCCTGCCCCCTTTAACAGTTTAAAAGAGGGAATTTCAACATGTGTAGCTTACATGATAAACAAGCATTGCTGAAATTCCCTCTTCAGCGCAGCTATTAATGGGACAGGAAGCCTGTCCCATTTTTTACTGGCTCACCCCGGTTTGCTTTGCATTAATCACTCAAAAATGTTAGAGGAAGCAGAGGGTTCTTAGTTTGAACCCAATCTCTCCTGAGTTAAGCGGTGGGGGCATTCCACAAGGGCCCCCCAAAATAATAGAGGCAATACTCTTACAGCTATATTGGGGATGTGAAACCACTTTACCACTTTAAGCAGTCATAACTTTTGCCAAAGAATCCTGGGAACTGTAGCTTGTAACGGATGCTGATAACTGTTTAAGGTAAAGGTAAAGGGGCCCCTGACCATTAGGTCCAGTCGTGACCGACTCTGGGGTTGTGGCGCTCATCTCACTTTACTGGCCAAGGGAGCCAGCATACAGCTTCCGGGTCAGGTGGCCAGCATGACTAAGACACTTCTGGAGAAACCAGAGCAGCGCACGGAAATGCCGTTTACTTTCCCGCTGGAGCGGTACCTATTTCTCTACTTGCACTTTGAGGTGCTTTCGAACTGCTAGGTGGGCAGAAGCAGGGACCGAGCAATGGGAGCTCACCCCGTCGCGGGGATTCGAACCGCCGACCTTCTGATCAGCAAGTCCTAGGCTCTGTGGTTTAACCCACAGCGCCACCCGCGTCCCAATAACTGTTTAAAAAGGTAAAGGTAAAGGTACCCCTGCCCGTACGGGCCAGTCGTGTCCGACTCTAGGGTTGTGCGCCCATCTCACTTAAGAGGCCGGGGGCCAGCGCTGTCCGGAGACACTTCCGGGTCACGTGGCCAGCGTGACGAAGCTGCTCTGGCGAGCCAGCACCAGCGCAGCACACGGAAACGCCGTTTACCTTCCCGCTATAACGCGGTACCTATTTATCTACTTGCACTTAAGGGTGCTTTCGAACTGCTAGGTGGGCAGGAGCTGGGACCGAAAGACGGGAGCTCACCCCGCCGCGGGGATTCGAACCGCCGACCATGCAATCGGCAAGCCCTAGGCACTGAGGTTTTACCCACAGCGCCACCCGCGTCCCTTCCTCCACCCGCGTCCCTTCCAATAACTGTTTAGGGGGCCCCTATTCCCTCCACAGAGCTCCAATTCTCAGAGTAATTCAACCGTCAATCCCTCTTCCTAGGGTTTTGCCTCTGTGAGGGAAATAGGGGTCTTCCAACAACTCTCAGCACCCTTTACAAACTACAGTTCCCAGGATTCCATAGGGGAAGCCATGACTGTTTCAAGTGATGTGGTACTCCTTTAAATGTATTGTGCATTTGGGATGACTGCTGGACTCCATCTCCCAACAGCCCAAGCCAGCATGGCTGATGATCAGGAATGATGGGAGTTGTAGTCCACATACCCTCCAACATTTCTCCAATGAAAATAGGGACATGCTGTTCCTTAATTAAAAATTTTACTATTTATACCCCACATATCTTACTAGGGTGCCCCAGCCACTCTGGGCAGCTTCCAAAATATATAAAAACATAATTAAACATTAAAAAAAACCACTTCCCTATACAGGATTGCTTTCAGATGGCTCAGGGGTCAGATAACTCCATACCCCCCAACATTTTTCCAATGAAAATAGGGACATCCTAAGGAAAAATGGGACATTCTGGGATCAAATCAGAAACCAGGATGGCTTCTCTAAATCAGCTACGTCCCTGGATAATAGGGACAGTTGGAGGGTCTGAGTCCATCAACAGCTACAGGGTCACAGTTTCCTCACCCCTGAGCTCCATATATATTTTATTTTATTAAATGGTTTTCTGTCCTGCCCTTCCTACACGAGGCAGCTTACAGCAGTAGTAAATAAAACAAAAGGACGTTATTTTTAATGCAGTGAACAGCTGTGATAATAACCATCTGTAGAACTGCACCCCAGGAATAGTTTCCTCAAGGTCTTTTCCTTTCAAATTTCTCACAATCCAAGACAGTCTTGAATTTCTCAGCTGCTTTTGATGCCAGCTTCAGAGCAGCTTTAGCCAAGTCTCTGTATTCTGGGGAACTAGCCCCTTTAAAGAGCACTCAGTAAATATTTCAGATAGCCCATTGATCCTGAACACATTATCTAAACCCTGCTGTTTCAACCCCAGAAAACTGGTGGTCATTAAAAAAACAAAAACAAAAAACACCTGCTTTCCCATTTTATGATCTCTAAGGAGCCATTTGCTGGTTTGCCTGGAATACTCAAATATTTCCAGGGTACACAAAGGGTAAAAACAAAATTATGAGTTTGTAAAATTTGACTTCGTGTTTTTTCATGTGTTGCCAGAAAACTCCAAGTGGTGTTCAGCTAAGTTTTTCTCAGAGCAACCCCACTGAAATTAGCGTGACAATGTTAGGGTCATTAATTTCATGGGTCTACTGTGACTAAAACTTAGTTGAATACCACCGTGTGTCTGCTATGCATACTCCCTCATATCTACAAAAGTAAACAAGGTTGTGCATCTCCAAATCGTGGAATTTATAAATAAACAAACCTAGGCTGCCTTCACATCATAAAGCACTATGATACCACTTTAAACAGTCATGGCTTTCTCCCAAAGGATTCTGGGAGCTGTAGTATGTTAAAGACACTAAGAGTAGCTAGGGGCCAAATATTCTCCTCTCAGAGCTGCAATTCTCATCATTCCCAGGAAGAGAGATTAACTGTTAAACCATTCTGAGAATTTTCACTCTGCTAAGGGAAATAAGGTCGTCTAACAGCACTCAGCATCCTTAACAAACTACACTTCCCATACTTCTTTGGGAGGGGCATAACTGTTTAAAGTAGTATCACCGTGTTTTTGATGTATGGTGTGAAAACAGCTTAGTTGCTAATTCACTTTGTGATCCCAGCACAACCTCTGTGACAATGAAGACTCGTGCACATTGCCTTCCATCCCTTAATAGCTTTACCCAAAAATATGTGATGTGTCAAGTTTATCTAGAAAGCTGCAAGCTTTCCTCTGAGTACTGGTTAGAGGCAATTCACCGGAGGTGAATTTAACAAGAGATTAACTACAGTTTACATCTAGCAGAACCTGGGGAGGATTTGCAACTTTCCCTGAGTTTGCAAAAAAGGTACCATGTGTATTCAAGCCTTGAGTGTTTCCTCTGAGAGTGAGATATGGAAAAAATAAGTTTTAAAACTTCTTATAGGAATGGACAGCATAATTCAAGCAGATTGGAAGATGACTTCATTAAATAATAAAAAGATAAATCTACAACTTGGAATAAATAACTACCGTATTTTTTGCTCTATAAGACTCACTTTTTCCCTCCTAAGAAGGAAGGGGAAATGTGTGTGCGTCTTATGGAGCGAATGCAGGCTGCGCAGCTATCCCAGAAGCCAGAACAGCAAGAGGGATTGCTGCTTTCACTGCACAGCGATCCCTCTTGCTGTTCTGGCTTCTGAGATTCAGAATATTTTTTTTCTTGTTTTCCTCCTCCCAAAACTAGGTGCATCTTATGGTCTGGTGCGTCTTATAGAGCGAAAAATACAGTACATAATGTTTGGAATGTCCAATTAAGACAGCAGAAGACCCAGATTAAAATCCTCCTATAAAGGTTACTAGGTGACTTTAGGCCAATCAGAAGAAGATAAGAAGGTACTTTATATAGACCATGAGTTGGCAAACTAAGGCCTGGGGGCTGGATCTGGCCCAATCGCCTTCTAAATCTGGCCCACGGACCAGTGTGTTTTTACATGAGTAGAATGCGTCATTTTACTTAAAATGCATTTGCAGACAGGGGTCTCTCTCACTGGAGATGCCAAGGACTGAGCCTAAGACCTTTTGTATGAAATGCATGAGTTCTACTATTGTCTTCCCATTATTTTCTGCCTGACCACCTCACAGGGTTGTTGTGAAGATAAACTTAGAGAGGAGAGACAAGATACACCACAATGAACTCCTTAGAGAAGAGGAGGGGTGCAAGTATAATATATAAATAAAGTAAACAGAAAAGCTGTAACATGAGGAATGAGAAGGATGAACAGCTAGTGAATCCTTTTTCTAGAGCATTCCTCACCCCCACCCTGCCTGGTTTAAATCAATAAAGTAAAAATGAGTTCTGCAGAAGGAGTTGTGTTCATTATAAGTGTTAGTTCATTAGAGGTGAGGTGGCAATATTTCTGAGGCAAGCTGTTAACCAGCACCTCTGTGGTTATACGGCAATTGCTCACTCACATGTCTCTTCTGCACTGATGAACCAGATATTCTGACATTCAAAGCTGCCCAGCCAATCTTGCCACATATCACAGCTCCAGTCTCTCCATTTTGATTTTCACCATAAAATTGCTGATTTGAACATTTCCTTCTCTTGTCTTTCCATACTTTCTTTGACGCTCATCTTTGCCGGTTGATAGCAATATCTACAGTACCAGGCACCCTCTGCCACAACACCAGCCCTAAGATTATGCAGAGTGAGGCAGTTGCCTCAAGTGATGGATGCTGAGGCACAGGGAGTGGACAGAGTTGTGAGTGCCATGTGACCTGCCCTGTACCCCCTACAGCCTGCTGCCCTCAAGTGTAGTGAAAGACACTTTTGATTCACCAGTATCGAGTAAGATTCAGCTACCAGTTTAATTGGTTTCTGTGTGTGCCATGGGAGAATGCGCAATCTTGCCCTTTGCTTCAGGCAGCAAAATGTATTGGGACGGCCCGGCTCTGCCAGACACCATGAAAAAGTTAAAGTTCCCATCAGAGTTTTTCCATATAAATATTGTTATGAGTTTGTGGGGGCCGGGTCTGGATGATAAACTGTGCCCCTTTCAAACCTATAATCCTAGATTAGTGTGGTTGAATGTATAAGAACAAGCTTGTCAAACCAGTTCCTTCATCAAAGGATGGAGCTTTGTATGGCTAGTTACATACCACAATTTACAAGTCCAAAGAGGCTGCCAAAGAAACAAATGGGTGGGCTTTCCCACCCCAGTCACCTGGCTGATAGGTAGAACAATAATCGGAGTGGTGCATTCCTGAGCTGGAAAACACGCTGGGTGGGGGCTACAGACACAGATATATGTATTGCTCTGTGCAGGACTTTGGGGCTGCTCTGGAAATCTAGTGGTAAGCAAGATCTGCTGGGATGTTAATGTTCAAATCAGAAACCGGGGCAGCTTCTGTAAATCTGGGACTGTCCCTGGAAAATAGGGACACTTGGAAGATGTGATAAAATACAACATTAGGGAAAAAACAAAGGAGGGTGAACTGAGCTTAAAACTAGGGAGATGAGAAACAACTGACAGATTTGGCCGTCCCTGCTATTAGCCATTGGGTGGGGGGCCTCCCTGGCACTTGTCTTCAGCTCTTCACACTTGCCTCTTTAAAAGGCAGCGCAGAAAATCATCCCTTTCTTTACCTGCAGCAGGAAAAGGTAATTAATCTCTGTCTTCCCCATATTCTTATCAAAACACCTTCTCCATTCTAAATCTCCCAATCTATAAATTTAACTCTCATCATCGGGAAACCTTACATTGGAATGAAAGACCAACCACAGAGATTTCTCAAGGAAGAGGTTCCTTCTATAATAATCTCTTGCTGTTACTGAACTTCTGAATTTTGCTCACTCACATGTGGACTAATGTCAGGTTGCTGAGCACTAGACAGAAGCTCTCTGCAGCAGTGTTGGTCTTTCACAGGAGTGACAAGGTCAGTGCCAGTTATGGATTTCTTTTTAATTTGGGGTTGGCTAAGCAGTAGGCAAAAAAAAGGGGGGGCTGTTCATAGATCAGCTGTATTCTTTGTCTTTCAGAAACCTGGAAAAGTGGCACAAATCCATTGTTCTCTGGGAGAGTTCTGCACACGAACTGGATGCTTTAGTTAGTGAGATTTGACATCTTCCTTTCCCATTATTTCCAGACTGCAACAAATGTGCATTCTTCCAAATAGAATAGCTTTGCTCAACATCTGGGCAGCAGGGTGTCAATGTTTGTGCTGTAATCATGAGATCAGCCGCCAAAAAGTAAAGGGAGAGCTGTACAAGTGACAAACCACTAAATAGACCTTTGGTTGAAGTGGGAAACGCGGATAGAGAAAGTGCCATGAAGCAAAATATGCCATTTCCCCATGCAAGTCATTGTTATTTTTAAATAAATGTTTCTAAGTAGTTGAGCAATTACAGTACTTTGAATTTATGTTACATGGAATTAAAACACGAGGGTGCCTGTTACCTGCAAGGGATCATAAATATTTGTGCTGATAGGTAAAAGGAGCAGGTAATGTTTAACCTCAGTTGAAACAGAGCTGGCTGTTGCATAGTATGGTAGAATGTTAACATAAGGAAAGGTTGGGGGGGATAGGCAACTATGTTTTACTTAGAGTAGACCCATTTAAATTAATGGAACTGATGTAATTAATTTATGTGGGTCGATTCAGAGTAAAACACAGTTGAGCACTGTCTTGGTGTATACTGTACAGTGGCTGACGGGCCAAAACTCTGAGCATAAATAATTTCATTTGTAAGTGAAATCTAAGCAGCAACTTGTTAGGCACAATGTATATATTTTGCGTGGCCTAACCTACGTTTGCGGCATAAAGTTTCCATTAATTGCACTAGAGTTGCCACTTGCATATTCCCCAAAAAACAAAACAGGATATTAAGCTTCCAACAGGATATTAAGAACACAATAAAACATCAAATATTAAAAACTTCCCTAAATAGGGCTGCCTTCAGATGTCCTCTAAAAGTCCATTGTTTATTTCTTTGACATCTGATGGGAGGGCGTTCCACAGGGCGGGCGCCACTACCGAGAAGGCCCTCTGCCTGGTTCCCTGTAGCTTTGCTTCTCGCAGTGAGGGAACAGCCAGAAAGCCCTCGGTGCTGGACCTCAGTGTCTGGGCTGAATGATGGGGTGGAGATGCTTCTTCAGGTATACTGGGCTGAAGCCATTTAGGGCTTTAAAGGCCAGCACCAACACTTTGAATTGTGCTCGGAAACGTACTGGGTGCTTGGAAACAAAGGACGAAATCAAAGGACGAAAGTGAATGCAGAGTTGCATGAAATTTGCATATGCTGATTTATACCTATAGCTGCAAATTTAGAAACAATGATTAAATTTTAAATAGATATTTTTTAAAAATCACAACAGGGTGGGAGGAGACTGTGACCATATGACCTGCCTACCTGCTGTCCAGGCGACAACAGTTGATCTTTAAACTAGACTTGGACCAGACAGCAGTTAGAGGGACATCTTTGAACAGAAGACTGGCATGTGAAAATTAGGACATGTGGCCACCTTAAATGATGCCAATGCAATGGGTGTATCTCTACCAGTCTTCTGCATCCAAATTGGGCAAAATGATGGAGGTTTTAGCCCCCAAACTGTAAACCCAAAGGCTGCAGATACTATTTTGTTGCTTGTCCCAACAAAAAGAAGACTGGGGATCTTTCAGGCCAAGGGCAGTATAGCTGCGCAAACCCACAAAGAGAAAGCAGCTCTCAGCTGGCGGGATGAAACAACACATTAATGGGTCTCAATGGTCATGTACTCTTGACTTTCCAGACAATCACTGATGCTAATAAAGTCTCAATCTGCTTAAAGCACACCAGCCATTCTTCAGGGGCAAAATGTTGCTAAAAGAAATAAGCTGCAGCTCAGATAATACTCTCCCCCTTCTCTACAAGTGAAAGGCATAAACTTGCCTTGGAAAATGATGCCCTTCTGGGGTTCCACAATCATTCCCTCAGTAGGGACTTTGCACCACATAATTACAATGATGGCATGAGACCCTGCCAGAAGGTCATAATTAACGGGTGCAAATGGCAAGGAGCATATTTCCATTAACAGAGCCATGTGCATTCTCACATGTTGTTTCCAGCAAAAACTCTGGGCAGCCACGGACATGATTTCCACAATAGGATTGGTGGTGGCTTCATCACAAGTTGCCCACAAAGAGAAGGAATTAATAGATTGCTGTGCAGCTTGAGGGAAGCAATAAGCAGGCTACCCACAGGGGTCAATCCTGCATCCAATATTGTTCAGGAATTACTGGAATGAAGGAGTGAAGGAGTGAAACCTATCAAGCCCATACTATGAGATACTATGTGCTACTGGAAATAGGATTTGGCTTGATAACGCTGAAGGATCATGCTGCTAACAAAAACAATGTTAGGTTGGGGGATTATTGTTTTCTAAAGACAAGTACAAAGGATTGCACAAGGGAAACCAATTCTAAATCAACATTTGTAGGAATTGGAAGCAGAAAATGACTAGGCTCTAGCACGGCACTTGAAGGCGAGGTTTCTTGGAGATCCATTTTGCAAATGGAGTCAGGATGGTGTCTCCTATCCCACAAAGTGACATTCTGACAAATTTTGTTGCCACGAATATAGTTCTTCCCAGGGTCGGCTCCATGATTAAGGGATCCCTTGGCACACTACCATTGGGTGGATCCCTTCCTAGACTGATGTCCATCCCACTCCTGCCCCTCTGAGAACAGCAGGCAACTGAGAAGGTGGCATTTTAAATGTCCTACAAAGCCTCAGGCTACCCAATGTAACACTGATCTAGAGCACTGCAGGGCCCCACTGCAGACTGCTATATTAATTTCTCTTCAGTGTCTTAGAGTCATGCTGTGTCAAGCACTCTGGGACATTGTGGGAAATTTAAAATGGTTGCAGAAGAGGTGTCAGCAGCAGTGGTCCCTGTTGGGTTCCTGGCTACCATGAGATGAGTAGACCAGGTTTCTGTGATCTACTGTTCCTTTGAAACATTGGCAGCTTTCCAGGCAAAGGGCCTTTCCTGTTTTATTCTTCTTCCCCGAAAAAGGCAACATACAGCTGAATATTGCTACAAAGCTTCGCTGTTTCAGTGGAGGTGCTCAAGTTAAATTGAACTTGTATTGAAATGGTGACTTGCCTCACCATTCAATGGTGACTTGCCTCACTTTTCAATATAGTGCATGATAAAGGTAAAGGGGCCCCTGACCATTAGGTCCAGTCGTGACCGACTCTGGGGTTGCGGGGCTCATCTCGCTTTATTGGCCGAGGGAGCCGGCGTACAGCTTCCGGGTCATGTGGCCAGCATGACAAAACCGCTTCTGGCGAACCAGAGCAGCACATGTAAATGCCATTTACCTTCCCGCTGCAGCGGTACTTATTTATCTACTTGCACTTTGACGTGCTTTCGAACTGCTAGGTGGGCAGGAGCAGGGACCGAGCAACGGGAGCTCACCCCGTCGTGGGGATTTGAACTGCCAACCTTCTGATCGGCAAGTCCTAGGCTCTGTGGTTTAACCCACAGCGCCACCCGCGTCCCAATAACTGTGCATGATACAAATGACACAAATGACATTTGTATGATACAAATGACACAAATGCATTTTAGTGCATGATACAAATGACGCAAATGCATTTTAGTGCATGACACAAATGACACACACTGAATTATCCCCAAATCTATTATATACATACCCATTGAAAAACCAACTTGGGTTGACTTCAGCAAAAAGAAAAAGAAAGGCTTGTGGGTTTGTTCCCTGGTCTTTCTTTTCGGCTAGATGCATGAGCATAAGTGAGTACCAATTTACAGTTGGTTAGACAAGGTGCAGTCATTTCCCAAGCAACTCTGATCCACAGTGGTCATGGTTATAGCTAAGGCCCATAATCTCCTGGGCACCATTATCCATGCATCATCAGCACGGTTTATAAAGCTTGCAGCTATTCGTCTGAGTCCCTTTAAAGCGCTTTTAAATAGCTGGAGGTAATACAATCTCCCTGGCTTAGAGCCTGATCATTTTTCTCTGCAACCTGTGCTTTGTATAATGTTGTGCGCAGTTTATGATGGTCTGCCGTGGGTTTGGACATGCACCATCACCTTACGGCATCTGTTGTTTAACTCTGCTCAAAGGGGGCTTCCCGGCAGTTAGTTCCATTTGTGCAGGTCACTTTAGGCACAGCATGGGAAGAATGGGCGCAAACTGGAGCAAGGTAGCTGGAGTGGTAGTCAGCTGTGCTGTTTCAGAACTGTGCATACCTCTGCTTCCGTAGTCACTGCCTTTGATCTAAACTGCAGTGTATGTACAGTCTGAAACTCTCAGTGCTGTGAAACCACTGGAAGAAGGAGCTTCATATTTCACTCAACTTCTACTTGCACAGAAGTATTTAAAAAAAAGAAGAAGCTCTTATTAAAATGGAATCAAACTTTACCTGGAGCATGAGCCATGGTTGCCATCAATTCTGAAATTCAAAGGCTAGGCTGACTTTCAAACGATCTGCCCTACATTCACCTTGCTTTTAAGTTTCTCCATGCTAATTTCAGGGAAAGCTGCCCCTCAAGGATGTAATCTCCTAATATTTCATATTAAGACTTCATTTTGAGCATCCTTAGCATACTGCATAGCAGTTTCATACCACTGGAAGCCGAACATAATAATACTGGTAAGATGATTTTGCCTCCTGGACAAATGGAGAGTGATCGCTTGCCCTCCAGAGATTTTCTACTAGGGATGTTTGCTTTGTATGTGTGGAATACAATACTATGACGCTGACTTGGAACCAAGCTGACTCCAGCAAACCTTTGTAAAATAATAATAATAATAATTTTATTCATAAAGCTTTCCTCCTCAGTTTGCCCCCAAAGCATATGTCATGTTTTAAAGGTGCATCGGTCTTCTATTTTGTTCCTTTGTTTGTACTTGGCAAAGTGGCACTTTCTCTTATGTGAAATTCCTCATTCCCTTAGATCAGTGTCTCCCAACCAGGGGACATATGGTCCCCGGGGGGGGGGGGGCAGGATATTCCAAGGGGGCCACAGGTGAAAAATGTGGAAATAGGGGGCCATAGCAAGAGGTTAGGGGGCTACAGAGGGAAGTGAGAAGTGAGGAAGAAAAAAGTACAGTGGTACCTCGGGTTAAGTACTTAATTCGTTCTGGAGGTCCGTTCTTAACCTGAAACTGTTTTTAACCTAAAGCACCACTTTAGCTAATGGGGCCTCCCGCTGCCGCCGTGCCGCCGTAGCACGATTTCTGTTCTCATCCTGAAGCAATGTTCTTAACCTGAGGTACTATTTCTGGGTTAGCGGAGTCTGTAACCTGAAGCGTATGTAACATGAAGCGTATGTAACCCGAAGTACCACTGTATTATTATTATTTTATTTAAAAATCCTGATTCGCTGGCTATCTGCTTGGCCAATCACAAGCGGGTAAGGGGACGGCCCACCAGGGCCTAATGCTCCTTTTTGCCACGTCCATTTTCTTGGAGCAGTCCTGTTTTGTTTCTAGCAGGTGGGGGCGATCACTGAGGCTCTGGCTTTGACCAGCAGAGCCTGTGATCCAGAACACTCAGTTCAGGTAAGTGTGGTGTTAGGCAAGCAATGGGTAGGGCTGGGTGAGCCAGAGCTGTTTATTGCTGCCACCAGTGCTGGGCCTGGTGGCAGTCTGAGCTTGGCTCTGCAAGGCGCAGGGTGAAATCCACCCCAGCTAGGGTTGCCATACGTCCGATTTTTCCTGGACATGTTAAATGACAAAAACAGCATCTGGGGGGAGTTTTTTTAAAAGGCTGACTTGCATCTAGTAAATAGCTGTCTAAGAAGAAAGCAGCACTGAGTTCAGTGGGCTTACTCCCAGGTAAGGGTGTGTGGGACTATAGTGTTTCACCTAGGCATCCAGAGCTCCTCCAGATGACAATATCTTTTTGCACCTGGTCAGTGAGGATCACTGGCTTTTTAAAATTCTCTTATATATACAAAACTCCATATGTGCCTTTTGGACTGTAGCTAATGGTTTCCCTCTCTTTGTCAAATAACTGGGGTCAAATATGTGTTGCTTGCTTTTTATAATACATGGAAGATGGATCTCCCTTGGAAGGTCCAGGACTCTCCTTCCTTGGAGGTTTCTAAGCAGAGGTTGAATGGCCATCTGTCATGGGGATTGCACTAGAAAGATGATCCTTGGGCTCTTCCAGCTCTATGATTCTTTGTTTTTCCTGCTTCAACAGTATTTCATTATGTTCCTATCATTTTATGCAATTGTATTTTGTATAAATTATAAAAGTTATTAATAAAATATGTTCTATTTACAAACAAAACATTTAAATAGCTACCTTTCTACTGGAATAATGGGTGTGTGTGGCGTGGACACAGCCGGGATTTTTGTTAGGGGGAAGACTTTTGTTGGGGGAGCAGAACTTCAGAATTGTATTGATTTGTGTTGATTTTTACTTATTTGGGGGGCAGCTGCCCCCTGGCCCCCTCCCTTGGCTATGCCCATGGGGGGGCAAAAGAAGGAAACAAGGTCATAAGGGAGCCACAGTCAGGAAAAGGTTGGGAAACGTTGCCTTAGATCACAAACAAAGGGCTCATCCAGACTTCCTTTTGTGCCACATTTCTAGGCACAAGTCTGTGTTTGCCCCATGAAAACTCGCTCTTTACTGCTGCATCAGAGCAAACGGCAATGTGCAGGGAACACAAATTGCCATTTGTTCCGATTCTGCATTAAAGAGCAGATTTTCCTGGGGAAAGCGGAGGGGCAAACAAAGAAAAAGTGTTTGGACACAGAGCTTGAAAGGGCAGACCTGCGCCTAGAAAGTGTGGGCCAAAAAGTATATGTGGATGGGTCCTGAGAGCCTTCTCTGCATTTTTCATATTGCTACTATTGGCAATATATCATGGGACCTTTAACAAGTGGAGCACAGTCATACCTTGGATCCCAAACTCCTTGCAGTCGAATGTTTTGGCTCCCAAACGCCGCAAACCCACAAGTGAGTATTCCGCTTTGCGAACGTTCTTTGGAACCCGAATGTCTGACACGGCTTCCACGGCTTCTGATTCACTGCAGGAGCTTCCTGCAGCCAATCGGAAGCCGCACCTTGGTTTCCAAACATTCTGGAAGTTGAATGGACTTCCGGAACGGATTCCATTCAACTTCCGAGGTACCACTGTACTGCAAAATAAGTTTCCTAATAAATTATTCCAAATATTTTATTAAGAAAGCATTTTTTTTTTTAAATGGCCCAAAGTACTTCACATGTATTTCCCTTGATAATCATGACAATTTCCCTGTAAATTAGGGCAGTATTATCTCCCTGCATTAGATCAAAGATGGACGGGGGGTGGAGGTTGGTTGAGAAATAGGGGATTGCTTAAGATGAGTTCACATCTGAGGTGACATTTGAACTGGATCTTTTCCACTCCATCACTCCATTCTATAATGCTATGCTGCTCTCTGTGCATGATTTTATGATCATTTAATTTTAATTCACTAGCAGTACTTACTGGCAATAGTATTCATGTTAGCAATGAACATTACACTTGCAAATGATGTGTACAAAAATATGTACATACCTTTGGGGGGCCTCACAGCATCACACAACATACAGGTGAAGATGGTAGGTTTTTATTTTTATGGGATTCTTGAATGAAGTGCCAGGACTTGACTGGAGCCTCAAATGACCTCCTTGTCCATTTTACCTTCTCCAGTCCCTGTGGATCTATTCACCAAGACAACTGTGTTGCAAAGTAACAAATTTTGTTGAATGCACTCACACAGCTTCACACAAACAAATAAAAGACAATGCAAAATAAAAGTGTCATACATTTCCAGAGATGTGGTGTTTTGCTGGTAGAGGTGTTACCCATCAGTTTCTCCAACAAGACTCCAAATCAAGGGGTCACCCTGAGCTTAATCCTCCACCCCTCTAAATATATGTTCCATACATCATTACCATATATATATTCCATACATAGTAATGATGGACTTGCCAGTACTTAACTGCTCCTCCAAATCTCCCCCTTTTCGTATCATATTGTATGTGTGCCGTGCACAAAGTATCCAGCCCTAATTCTCACTTCCCTTGTTCTGCTTGTCCCAGACAACAACATATTATCTGATATTGAGCTCCAGCACAGTACACATCAAATTCCCATTTGGTTCTGGCTCTCCGTCTCTACCCTAGACATCCTTCAACAAATCCTGAGCCAAATACATTTCCACCTGAAAGCCTGTGTTCATCAACTTTCTATTTAAGAATCATGCCCAAGAATTTTCCTGCGTGTTGGGACAAGAGTTAACTTCTTCTTTTCTGTGAGCGTCCAGCTATTTATGTCTGTTTCAGTCTTTGTGATCTCTGTGTCCATCCTTTTTCTTCCTATAGCTCATCACGGTAAGGTTGTTGCATACATATCTGTGTACATGTATGTGTGTGCTATTTTAGTCCCACAACAGGTAAAGGTAAAGGGACCCCTGACCATTAGGTCCAGTCGTGGTTGACTCTGGGGTTGCGGTGCTCATCTCGCTTTACTGGCCGAGGGAGCCGGTGTACAGCTTCCGGGTCATGTGGCCAACATGACTAAGCCACTTCTGGCAAACCAGAGCAGCACACGGAAACACCGTTTACCTTCCCACCAGAGCGGTACCTATTTATCTACTTGCACTTTGATGTGCTTTTGAACTGCTAGGTGGGCAGGAGCTGGGACCGAGCAACGGGAGCTCACCCCGTCGCAGGGATTCGAACCGCCGACCTTCTGATCGGCAAGTCCTAGGCTCTGTGGTTTAACCCACAGTGCCACCCACGTCCCCCCACAACAGGTAGAGGCTGCATATTTTTTAAAGGGCAGGAGTGAACTCTTAGCTCCCATTCATGAGCAATTACTCATATATCTGCTCTTGCTGACAACTTCCCAACAACTTCTGCATGGAATGAGGTTTCTGACATTTTCATTCTGTTATTGAAGCTCCTTCAATACCTGCTTTTTATAATATTCCCTCTCATCTAGGGTTTTATACTTGAGTCCACGGAGGTTCAGAACTTTTTTTCTGACATCTCCTGTTTAATACCCAAGAAGCCAGAACACTCAGGAGACCATGCTTTCATGCTCTGTAGTCACATCGAGATCAAGTGAATTTTTACCTTTATGTTCCATCAGTGTTACATATTCTAACCTGATTCAGGGCAGGAGGAGGAAATGTAATCCATTAATTCAGACTCATGAACAGGCGCTCAGCTCTCCCTTTCCAGCCTTTTCTATATCTGGCAGTGTGACTACCTTTCAGACTGATAAGAGCACTTTGATTCAAGTAGGCTTGGCTTGGTGTCTCAGGGCCAGGCAGAGGCCATGGGTAGCTTTATGAGGAATCAAACCTTTAGCAGGGGTGGGCAAAAGGCAGACTGAGATCTGTTGGTAGATCTCACTTGTTTCGCAAAGAGTTTGTGACCCCCTATTAATAGCAACAATTAGAATATGCTTCCCCACCCCCAGACCCTCCAAGTGTCATTTTCCACGGATGCCCCTGATTTAGAGAAGCCATCTCAGTTTCTGACTTGATCCCAGAATGTCCTGCTTTTCCTTAGGATGTCCCTATTTTCATTGGAGAAATGTTGGAGGGTATGAAGTTATCCGACCCCCAAGCCGTCTGAAGGCAATCCTGTATAGGGAAGTTTTTTAAAAAATATTTAATGGTTTGTTATGTTTATATATATATATGTTGGAAGCCACCCAGAGTGCTGGGGCAACCCAATAAGATGTGTGGGGTATAAATAGTAAAATTATCATTATGGAATGGGACGTCCCTATTTTCATCAGAGAAATGTTGGAGGGTATGTTCCCCCACACTTAAATTAGGCTCCTGAAAATAATTAGGCCCCATGAAAATGGGGAGTGTATTTTTGTGCATGTAAAATGACTTATCTGGTACTGATCACAAATTTCTGGGCTTACATGTGCCCAGAGATACCCTTTTCCTTAATTCCTCCCCAGCTGAGCCGTTGTTTTACAGCTGATTCTAGGGACCCTGTTCACACCTGACACAGAGTGTGTGTAACCCACAGCCCCCAGTGCCCTTTGCTGGAGACTGGAGTGTAATAGAATAAAGGAGTCTGCTCCGTTGGTCAGGTGAGGGCAGAAGGCCAGGCTTCTAGTTAAGGATGTAAGAAGGCATCATTTTCTGCTCCACCACACATTCATCACATGCAGCACTGTTTCCATTTCACTGCAACTTGTGTTCTTCTAAAAACTATGCTTATGTGTCCCAAAATTACATCACTTACATAAGTTACATAAATTATGTACTTTGTCATTACACGATCTCTATTCATTTCAATGCAACAGCAATGTGATACAAATCGAGAGGAAAAAATGTAATCGATTGCATATGAAAGAAGCAACAACAATGAATACCAATCATATCCACAAATTGATTTCCATTCCATACATGGGATGAATAAGTGAACATTGGCAATTTCCACTCCAGTTTCCATTGAAGTTTCCCAACACCCCTTTTCCTAGTACTATTTATAGAAGCCCTGGCCAATCCAGAGCTTTCATATCACCTTCCCATCACAGGGAGCGGATGTGATCTTCTTTTCTGTGCCTTAGAGCCCACAGCCCTGGATAAATTACTAGGCTATGTTCCAGATTATGAGGTTCCCTTTTCAACAAGTCCCAGGTCTCCTGGCAAACAGCTTAATCTGCAATATGATCGTATTGATTTGCAAACTAGAAAGCTGTGTGCTTACATAAAAATTTGATTTCCCCTGGAAGTGTTAAGAGCAACTCTGGCATACAGTAGACGGCTAAGGAAGCTGTGGAATCACCTACCTAAAGCTTGGTAAAGGAGAACAACTGTGTACCTGCCATGGATACCCCCAGAGTTTCCTTTTTTTTTATTTCTGTGCTCATAAAGAGCTTTCTGGAGGGCAGAAATATTTCTTTAAAAAAAAAAAAAGGCTCTTAAAAAAAAGGTCTTGTTTGCTGTAATTGGGTTGTATCAAACTAAGTTCTGCTTAGAGTGTCTGCTCTGAAGATAATGAATCTAAGTTAGTCATGCCCACTAATTTCAGTAGGTCTACTTTGAGTATACTAGCATTAGATATCACCCATTGTTTTCCCTATCTTCTGCTGTTTGATACCAGTATTTTTTGTTAGGGTTTCTTTCACCTTCCTAGAGTGATATCAACCTCTCAGAGATTACATACTGAACATACTGAGCCAGTGTATCTGAAGAAGTGTGCATGCACACGAAAGCTTATACCAAGAACTAACTTAGTTGGTCTTTAAGGTGCTACAGGAAGGAATTTTTTTACTTCGACTATGGCAGACCAACACGGCTACCCATCTGATACTGAACTAATGTCATCAAGGCACCACACCGTCAATCCGACTGAGCTCTATGATGGCATCACTAGGTTGTATGGAGTGTTAGGGAAGAAGCAGTCTCTCTGGCGGGGGACATGCCATGCTCCTTCTGAGGTACAAGGAAGTAGACCAGGCTGTCAGGAAGGTCCCAGCCTGTGAACACATGTTCCTGCTGGGAGATGTCAATGTCAGCATTGGGATGAATTCCAAACAAAGATGTGCTCTCTCATTCTCAGCATGCTTGTACCTCTGTCTCAGTGACATCTATGCAGGCTTGGTCATGCCCACAGAATGAAAGACAGCAGGATTCCCAAGTATGTGCTCTACAGGGAGCTGGCTTAAGGTACCAGGCCATTGGCAGGCAAACTCTGCATTACAAATATGTCAGCAAACATGACATGAAGGCTGGCAACATTAACCTCACTATGTGGGATTCCCTTGCAAATGACCTCAGTGCCTGGAGGCAACTGGTCAAGTCATCTGTCCCCGGCATTGACCAGAGGAGGAATGACCACTGGGAGGATAGCAGAAAGAAGAAAGGCCTGCATTAGCACAACCGGACACCTTCATCTGCCCCAGCTGCAACGAAACATGTCTCTCCTGTATCGGCTTCTACAGCCACAGCAGACACTGTAACTCTGCAATGGTTTGACTTCACTCCCCAAAGGTAAACTCTTGCCGAGACCATTTCCCAAGACAGAAGGGTACCAACTGAGGACAAAAAAAGCCAACTGAGAATGTAAGCAATTCTTCTTGTATCAGCCACATGGGTGATCCCAGCCAACTGAATCAATGATTCCCCTCACTCTGCATGGATGAGCACCTTTTTCCTCTTTCAGTGCAACTTCCCCAAAGGAATCCATGAAAATGTTCATGAAAACCAGTTCCCATTTTGGCTCTTCCCCAGCACACTATGCTGTCCAGGAAGGATTTTTAGTGAATCCTGCCATAGTGCAGGAGACCAGACGTAGGAGACTCTGGATAATAAATCAATAATGCTTTCTTTGCTGCAGGAGCAGAGTTCATTATTGATAGGAAAGAAAGGGGAAAGTAATATGCACTTCATTTTTTAAAAGGAAACAAAACTAAAGGTTTGTAAAACAATTGCCCTTGGGATTTCAGTTATTCTAGCCCGTATTCTAGTACAGCTTGGGGGCTTGTCAGTTTTGTGCAAGTATATTTCATCTAAAACAAATGCTATGACAGTCACAGAGGCCACAAAGAAAACCCCTGGACTACCAAAGTGTAAATGAGCAATCTCCATTATGAAAAGGGCAGCAGAGATCTGGGGAATGCTTTCGTTGACCTATTTTGATGGGAACTTTGCTGATAAATGCACACAATACAGGTTAGAGAGGAATCCAATTATAAAGCGATTAAGAAAGCACAGCCTGTCAACTTCCTTGATTGGCTGAATGTGTGTAACCTTCTCTTATTAACAGGAGGTGTCATGCATACAATGCACCTGGCACAAAGAAGAATGCAGGATCCATATGGATGCACCATTTGCATACAAAGCTGCAACAGTCCATTTTGAATATGCCTCACTTTACCTTCGTCAAAGCTGTACAAGGGTCATGTCTAAGGCTCCAAGTTCCGTAGATGATGGAATTTAGCCGGTTAGGAAAACACTAACGAAAGAAACAGAAGAGCCATTTTGTAAATATTGGATGAAAGGTTTCTGCTAATGGTCTTTATAACCCTTCATTTTATCAAAAGTTGTGTCCATCGTTATGCCAAATTAATCTGGAACAGCATTTTAGTTGAATAAAAGTTTGCTACGTATTTATTGTTCTGACCAATGAGGTCAATTAAATATGTGGCAAAATATTGTGACTCCTTAAAGACTGACATACATACATGCTGCCATGTATTATTAATATTAGCTTTATACAGCGGTATCTCGGGTTAAGAACTTAATTTGTTCTGGAGGTCCATTCTTAACCTGAAACAGTTCTTAACCTGAGGTACCACTTTAGCTAATGGGGCCTCCCGCTGCCACAGCGCTGCCACCACACAATTTCTGTTCTCAACCTGAAGCAAAGTTCTTAACCCAAGGTACTATTTCTGGGTTAGCGGAGTCTGTAACTTGAAGCGTCTGTAACCTGAGGTACCACTGTATTCCACCTTTCCTCTAAGGAGTTCAAGGTTCTTCCTCTCCCCATTTTACCCTCACAACAACCCTGTGAGACAGCTTAGGCTGAGAGACAGTGACAGGCCCACGGACACCCAGTGAGCAATATGTCTGAGGGGAGCTTTTTAACCCTGGTATCTCACACCCTAGTCCAACACTCTAAGCCAGTGGTTCTCTAGCTTTTTTCTCTGAACCACACTTTCAAAATAAAAATTGGCTTGCGCCAATTTTTTGATTGATAAGAAATATATTGGAAAACAAAAGGAAACAACTCCTAGCAGTTGTATAGTTGTAGATTTGTATATTAGGGAACAGGTCCATAAAACTGCATATAGCAGAGAAAATAACAGATAATAATGCATTAAGGTAAATTGCTTGTGGGGAAATGTGTACATTAGGCAAAATGACATACAAACATGAGTTTATTAGGAGAAATTCACACAATACTGCTGATGCATATTCATGATGACTTAAAAAAATACTACGAACAGTTATGGAAATGTGGCAAACTGAACACAAGACTGGAAAACTGAGAAATTGAGAGGTACCAAAATAAGCAAATTTGCCCATCCCTATTGTAGCATAGACTCTGTTCTTATTGTTCCCAGAGGTCACATTGTTCCATGAGGTCACATGGAAAGTTCTCCAGCAGCAGTAGGAGGGCCGTTCACCTCCTACACAGTTAGGAGGCCTCTACCTTCAGAATAAATCATCCTCTATCCTGTGTTCCCTAGTTAGAAATCTGAAAAGATATCCACATGATAAGGGGTGGTTGTTGTGTCCAGATGCAAACATTGATGATTCTGCTTCATTTTGCATCTATTTTTTTAGATATCATTAGTTATTGTGCAGAGATGGGAATTTCCATATTTGGGATGCTTGTGGTTTAATTAGACACCCTTCATCCTGGTGGTGGGCGTTCATTAAAAGTTTGTCCTACGCAGTATGATCTTGGCCCGTAATGAAACCCTGAGCTGCCATCCTTGCCAAATTAGCAGAGAATCAAAACAAACAGGCCATCTCCATGGCCCTTTTACTGCATATAAAAATGTGCAAAAACATTTTTAAATCTCCTGGAACAATCTGTTTGGATAAGATGTTAATGCATTTATTGAAGATGTTGACATTTAAGAGAGAAATTTATGGTTCATAAAGAGAGACACAGCGATTCCCACGTTGGACTGTAAAAATCAGGGAAGTGACACATGTTGATTGCAAGTCAACACTTAAAAGTAACAAATGAGTCTCTAAATTATATTTATAAACTTTATGTACTAGTTGCTACTTAAATACTAACCTTATAGGAATTATTCAGGAAGCCAGGGCATGGACATTTTAGTGTGTGTGTGTGTGTGTGTGTGTGTGTGTGTGTGTGTGTTTAATGATCAAATGGTTTGAAGGAAATGTAAAATTGATATTTTTTTTCTATATTTCTGTATATATCTGAAAGCTGCTTTGCCATACTAAAGAGTGACAGAATATGAAGAAGTTGCTTGTCACTGATCCTGGACTCATGAACTTTGACCTTTCCTCCTGCACCAGGCTCATTCCTGGTGTAGTGGTTAAGAGCAGTAGTCTCGTAATCTGGTGAACAGGGTTTGCTTCCCCGCTCCTCCACATGCAGCTGCTGGGTGACCTTGGGCCAGTCACATTTCTTTGAAGTCTCTCAGCCCCACTCACCTCACAGAGTGTTTGTTGTGGGGGAGGAAGGGAAAGGAGAATGTTATCCGCTTTGAGACTCCTTCGGGTAGTGAGAGCTTCTTCTTGTGAGAGCTCTAGTACTGGATTAGATCATTTCCTGCTGATGAGTCTGTATCATTGCTCTGCCTTAATAAAGACTACTTCTTTACAAGTAAGAGCATCCACTATTGTTTTGTGGGGTGGGAGTCAGGACGCTCAGCTTATGTTGGTGCATCCATTCAAACACCTCCATCACAGCATTTCTCCCCTTTTCCAAGCACACATGAGCTTTATATGATGGGGTGGCAAGCAAACAGCATTACCAAAATCAATAACAAATGCAAATGTTTCCCTACTTCAAGGTCTTCACTGGATAGAAAGTTCTCTAATCGTTGGTTGGGCAGGAAGGACTGTAACCAATCAAGCTTAGGACTGAAAAAGTGACCCAAGTGCAGGAGAAGGCTAAGCCACAGGTCATTTAAGGGCATGACCTTACCTGGGAATTTGACCTGTTCACAAGTTACTCCATGGAAGGACACAATGCCTCTCAAACGTTCCAGAACTGTATCACTTGATAAAAGTAACAGTGGAGAAAGAAGCAGAAGATGCTGCTTTCATGTGTGCATTTCTACAAGGAATGCTTCTTTTTAATCATGAAAACTTGCATTTAAATATCCGTTAAAGTACATATTGTAACATATTTCCTCTCAAAATACACATTTTATGTGTGTTTTATTTTTTTGGTTTATTATTATTTTTAGCTGGGAATTAGGTTGGAACATTTGGAAAATGTGCCTACATTCTGGTCACCACAGGAGTGCAGGAGGTACAGATCAGGTCACTTCCTATTAGAATTTTTTAAAAAGACTTGATTTTTCAGGCATCTCTACTTATAATGTGCAGGTTACACACATCCTGGACTGCTTACAGTATATTTGTGTGACTGTACTTTATTGCACCTTGCCTGCTTTGCAAAACTCTCTCTCTGTGTGTTTGTATGCTAGTTTATAGATTTGTGTAGCGCTTATCACCGCGGTAGTTATTGTGATGGAACGTTTTGATCAATGTTGTAAGCATTTTCCTACTCATAAAATCATTCGATATTTACATTCTGTGAATTATACTCTCTCTCTGTGGTTCCTGCAAGAAGCTGAAAAGGAGGTATGTTACAGTCTCACTCTTATTAGGGTATCTTCATTCGAGAGTCATAGAAGAAGCCTTCTCATTCTCATGCACCTAATCCATGCCTGATAGCATCAATAACAATATTTTGTCAGTGGTTTTCCATTTATGTGAAAGCTGTTAAATGGAAGAATGCCCACATACTCACTTTCATACTGTCATGATGGCAGGTCTACATCTGATGAATTTCAGTTTTAGCTGCAAATAATCCAATATAACCCAAGACTCCTGTCCAATACTAATTGTACTCATTCGAGTAGGCCCATTGAAATTAATGGACAAAACTAACTTAGGACAGATCCACACTTAAAGCACAGCCACTGCACATTTAAAGCACATGACTTCCCCAAAGGATATTGAGAAATGTAGTTTCCACCTCACAGGGTTACAATTCCCAACACCTTTAACAAACTACAGTTCCTAGGATTCTTTGGAGAAAGCCATGTGTTTTAAAATGTGTCTTCAGTGTGCTTCAAATGCATGTCATGGATCTGGGCTATGTTAAGAGCGCTATAGGAAACATTTCTGAACCAAAATGGTATGTGGTGGATGTAAATAAAGGTAAGAATATAAGAAAAGCAGTGCTGGGTCAGACTAAATGTGCATCTTGTCTAGCATTCTGCTTTCTAGTCAGATGCTTCTGGGGAGTATAAAGGGCTGGAGGAATAGCAATCATAAAACTCTGCCCCAGTGATCATACAAGTCTTGTGGTTTTTGCAGGGCAGTGGAGGGAACACAGCAGGGAAGGGGTAGAGATGACATAGCAAGCAGATGAATAATTATTTTTGTTTATTCTAAAATATTTAAATACCACCTTCCTGCTAAAATCAAAATAGAACCTAGTTAACAAGGTTTAAAAGCAGAGAGAGAGAGAGAGAACAAGCAAATGAAATCATAAAAATAGACCAAAACAATAGAAAGAACAAGGCGGGGTAGTGCAGGAAAAGAACACAGCAAAGGAACATTAACTCTCAACCCCAAAAGCCATCAAAAACAAAGTCTAGATGTGGATATGTGTCCTTAAGTTGTCCCCCCCCCAAAAAAAGGGGAGTAACAGTACAATCTTGTACAAAAGTATTCTCCACTGAGTTCAAGAGGGATTATGTAAGTATTTATAAGCTGCATTGCATTATGGTCTAAAAGCGGGGGTAGGGACAAAATTTCAGCCCAAGGGCCACATTCTATTCTAGACAACCTGAGGGCCACACGCCACTGCTAGGTGAAGCCAGAGGTAAAAGTGGGTGGATGTAGTGTATGTATCTTTGTAGTGCCGGGCAGTTTCTCCACACCTTCACACACCCCTCTGTATTCTCCACCCAGACACGCAAGGGTCATTATCAGAGTTCAAGGACACATTCCATTCAGGCAAAAACACACAAGGAGGGTGTGGCACAAGCAAAGTGATGGCCTGGGAAGAGGTCCAAGGGCCAGGTGGAGAGAACTGGGGTGAGGGGCATGAGGCTCCCCACCACTGTGCTAAGGAGTTAAACAAATACACTTGGCCAGGTGCAAAATGCCAATACAGTGGTACCTCAGGTTAAGTACTTAATTCGTTCTGGAGGTCCGTTCTTAACCTGAAGCACCACTTTAGCTAATGGGGCATCCTGCTGCCGCCGCGCCGCCGGAGTACGATTTCTGTACTCATCCTGAAGCAAAGTTCTTAACCTGAGGTACTATTTCTGGGTTAGCGGAGTCTGTAACCTGAAGCGTATGTAACCTGAAGCATATGTAACCTGATGTACCACTGTATTTCTATGAAAGGGCTTCCTGTGGTTGTGGGGAGACTGGGGAGGGGGAGAGAAATCCTATTGTAAAGCTAGAATGGAGGGTATGCATTGAATGTAGATCAGAAAGGAAATATGCATCCAGCGAGTTCATGCCCTGTCCTTCAGTAGAACTTCCAAAGTCTCCGCAGGTGTACCCAAAATGTGCTGCTTCCTAAAATAGACCATTCATTCTATTTCAGTATCTCCTTTTTTACCTCTCTCTCTCTCTCTCTCATCTTTATTCTAGATGCTAATGCCTAGCTACTAGTCATATGTCACATCTCTCCCACGACACATCATTCTGAAAGCTCAGGCAATCATTTTCAATACTTCCTAAGGAACTGATACACCACTGAATTCTGCAGACGGACAGTGTCTAACAAGAAGAAGCCAACAAAAGGGAGGCAGCAGCAGCAACCTGCTGCATTCTGGAGGTGTCAAAGCTGAATTGAAACATGGAACCAGATACATGGGAATAATCATTTTGGAAAGGGGGGGGGGGATTGCAACAGTCAAAATGTTATTTTATTTTTATTCATGAGGACAGGGAGTAATTCTCTTGAAGCTTTACCTCCTGTAATTTATTATCTTTCATCTTATTTGTACAGCAGTGAGGATAGAAGAGGATAAAAGCATTATTCCATTGCCTCTGTTCCGTTCCCTCTCTCCCTCCCTCTCTTCCTCCAGATAGAAGAGACATAGTGTAAGCAGAGCCAGTTGTGACACCAAAATACAGTATTTTTGGAACAATGAAGGTTGCATAAACATGTACGGTTTGAAAGAAACCATCAGAGGGAGAGTGAAACAAAGTAAAACATGCTGATTTACCTATGGTGGCCTTTCCCAGACCTGGTACCTCCCAGATGGTTTTGGACTACAATTCCCATCACCCTGACCACTGGCAATGCTGGCTGGGGCCAGTAGGAGTTGGGTCCAGTGGGATTTGGGGGCACCAGAGTGGGGAAGGATGCTCTATATATTCTCAATGGGTAGAATTCACATTTAATGTTCTGCCAACTTTTGCCTGTGGTCCCATCCACCTCTGTCATGTAGCCTTTGGAAGGTTATCCAGAAGATACATACCCATCAGGTTGAAAAAGTTTCCCTACCCTTGTGCTGGTATATAGTACAACAATCCCCCTTAACAGTTATATGGGCAACCATGAGCAGTAGGACTGAACTTCCCATTCAGTCTTCCTAGCATTAACACACACAAAGGTAATTTTTCACTGCTCTGTAGGAGAGAAGCCTCCAACCGCTTTCATGTTCCCATGCAGAGACAATCTATCCACCAGTTATCATACGCTTTCAGGCTAACTTAATGTAGTTGCAAGATTTTATACAAAGTTAAGAAAGTATAGCCCTACCACTGAATAATTTGCTGGTCTTATCACAGATATTTTGTATTCACAGGAAATTCCTCAGATGTTTTGCCTGAGGAGAGACACCTCCTCCCCCACTCCCTCAAAATATATATATACTGCTTTAAATTATGCTTTAGGCAATTTTTTTGGTGTCTACTAGCAACTGGATGCTTTGTTCATCATAATAAACCTTGAAGAGATGGAGATCTGTTTTGTTAGCCACATCAAATGGGGTGGTGTTTCTTGGCCAAATATCCAGAACAAGTACAAAACCTCCCATGGCTGCAATGCTAGAAATCCCAGTACTTAAGCTTTGCTTAAGTCTATGTGGAGTCTAGGCCTCAAGGGTTCTGTGCTCCTTCTGACTCACCAAGATTAGAAAGTATGATGTTTATAGCTTCCGAAAGGAGAAATTCTTTGCTTTCCAAAGGGTCATAGCACTTGCCTGTAGCCCTAGATTTTCCTGAGCTATCATAACAATATTATTATGTAGCAAGGAGTTTATCTGAGGTCATTGTGGTATTAGTAATACTTTTCTTCTAACTTTTGTCTGGTTGGACCGGAATCACACAGCATGTGCACAATTTCTTGCTCATTTTCATTTCTGCAGACGCTACTTTTGACGAGAGCGTGCCAATTAGTACCCTATGTGATTTTCTCATTAGCATCCGTAATCAGCCAGAGGAATGCTAGTAGCCACATTTCCACCAGTCAGCTCCCATTAGCCCTGAACAATTCAGTAGGGCCCAGGTTACGTGACCCATTTTATGTAATTATGTGACAGAACTTCTCAAACTCCGTTTCCATCACTGCCGCTTCTCAGCCCATTTTGTTCTTCAGGCTTATCTCGACATAAACTGAACTTTCTTTTTCTCGTACTGTCCTCCGGTTTGAAATCTTCTGGGCACTGGCCTTGCTGAAGCTGTCAGAAGAAAACCACAACCTTTTGACTGATGAGAAAGAGACATTTGAAGTCAATGGAATTACAACATCGATTTGCACCAGCAGCAGACAGCTTATTCTATATAGAGAGAAAAGCAGATGAGTGTTTGGTTTTTCAGGGAATATGTCCATGGTACATATACCACTGTCATTTAGAGACATGGGAATTCACATAGGGAGGCATGGCAGATCCAATTGCTATATCTATCTTTATTCAGCCTACAGCAACAGCCTACAGCCTACAGTTTCTTAAAACAGGATCTGTGCTATTAACAGCTGCATGAGAACTAGAAAAGCAATGAAGCTTTTGACATTTCTATGCTACAGCAAACATCACCACTTGATTTTATGCAGCTATCAAAGTCACAAAGCCTTTACCCATAAAAAGATGGCAACCTTATAGTACCTGCAACAATGGATATTCTTGCATGCTGTTGGGAAGAAGCCATACCACCATTGTGAATAAATCCACTCAGTCCCGGCTTCTTAGCACTGTATATATATGAGGAGACCCTGAGCTTGAAGCTGAAGCCTGTTCTGTCCTGCTCAATGTTAGTGGCGCTTCTGTCTTCCATGAATTTCTGTAAAGATTTAAGACTTCATGCATCACAAGGAATATCATATACACAGAGCTATTTTTCATTCATATGTCCATGAAACAAACCCTAGACCCTGCAGTCAACATACTTTCTACAGCCCAGGAGAATGCCCTCATTTATACTTAATGCTAAACCACGGTGAACATTAACCATAGTTACTAAACCATAGTTAAAGCTGTGGCATCTGGAAAATAACTTAAACATTGATTTATTATTATTTATTATCCACCCTTCACCCTTCACCCTAAGGTTCCAGAATATGCCACAGAATAGTTAAAAGCACCAGTGGGAACAGCTGAGCCTTGAAAGTATTTTAATTTTTTCACTGCTTTTCATTCATGGATCAGTAGTTTGGTGCAGTGGCAGACAATTTCACCTAGGACTTTCACCAGCAATCTGCAATCCTCCTAAGAGTTGAAAGTCTAGTTACCCTTTAAGAAGTGAGTTCGCCAATAGTGGGTGGCGTCTAGGAGAGATGGCTTGGAGCAGGCTTCCTCAACCTTGGCCCTCCAGATGTTTTGAGACTACAGTTCCCATCATCCCTGACCACTGGTCCTGCTAGCTAGGGATCATGGGAGTTGTAGGCCAAAACATCTGGAGGGCTGAGGTTGAGGAAGCCTGGCTTTGAGGCAGAGGCTCAAGGGGCTTCATTTAATTTCCAGTCCTTGCTGGAGCAAGTAGCTCACTCAGAGCTCTCCATGGTACTGTAATGACACCATTTGCTGTTTGAGCAAGGCAATCTCAAAATTCCAAATGAATTACATTGTTGTTTTGGATACTGGCCCTGGTATCAGAGACTTCACTTTCAGAGATGGTTTGTAGTGTTAAAAAGTGGTTTCCTTGCTTATTGCATCTCTATGCTGAACATTGTCTGCTGACTCTCAGTGAGTTGCCAGTTCAATTGTGCATCATTAAACTATAGATCTTGCACCATCCTTTGGAGGCTGGTTCAGGTGAGCTTAACTAAGACGGCAAAACCAGCACAAGAAAAAAAAATTGGAAAAGTTCCTGGACATGCAACTATTACTCAAGTTCTGCCAGATGCAACCCAGTTTGAATCCTGAGCCTTCCTGCTTTAAGCACTAAACTGCAATATTCATACTGTGGTGTAGTAGCATTATTTTAATGGCTTCAAGGAAAGCCAGCCAGGTAACACTGAAAACTGTAGAACTGAATATCTAGCTTCAGTTTCTGCCTTAGGAAGGAAAATTCTTTCTGATATTGCTCACCATACAGATTGGAATCTACACTTAGAATAGCAGATTTGGAAATATAAAATGTTTATACAGGGACTTGAATTTAGTTTCCCAGTCTCCCCCTTTCTGTGAAGAGCTTGTGGTTTCTCATATATTTTTTATTATTATTATTATTATTATTATTATTATTATTATTATTATACCAGGCAGAGAGCCTTCTTGGTAGTGGCACCCACCCTGTGGAATGCCCTCCCATCAGATGTCAAGGAGATGAGTAACTATATAACCTTTAGAAGATATCTGAAGGCAGCCCTGAAGCTTTTTAATGTGTAATGTTTTACTATGTTTTTTATATAAGTTGGAAGTCACCTAGAGTGTGGGTTACAAATTATAAAATTAGTAGTAGTAGTAGACTGGGGATGTGCACATGTATTAAAACAGGTATAAGAAGCCTATAGCTTCCCAGATGTTGGACTGCAGCTCCCATCAACCCCAGGCAGCATGGCCAATAGTTAGGGATAATAGAAGCTGTAGTCCAGCAATACCAGGCAGGCCATAGGTTTCATACCCCTAGACTGAAACACAATTTCCTTGAGTTCTGCAGCATTGGTGTTTGTTTTACTGATCCAAACAGCAGTTGGCTTTTCAGGGCAGGAGAGGGAGCTTGCACGATCCCATGTAATTTTTAAATTGAAGTGCTATCACACACTTTTCTCATAGATACTCAAACGTTCTGACAAGTTGCATTGACTGTGACTACTTTACTTGTTATGTCTTGAAGATTCCACTCCTGGCAATTGTGCAGCTGCCTGCCCCTCTTGGTGCTGTTCCCTCACTTTTCTCAATACAGAATGACAGTGGAACCATAAATCAATGAGTGATGGGAAACTGAGCCATTAAAAAAGTGTACCATGACTTCAGAAAGATCTATTGATCATCTAGCCATGACCTTGAGCTCTTGGTTTCACAACAAGGACAAAAATTCAGTGCAGACTGTAAGTCCATTCAAACTCAGTAGCGCTGGCAATTTGCAATTTTCACAAGTGGGTTAGTTTGTAAAACTTGCTTTTTAGGGAATGTGTGCTTTCAGCTGAACACTTTCTTTTCACAATTCAAAACAGTTTCTTAGCATATGGCATTTTCTAGCATAGTTTAGGGAGGTCCTGACTATATTTTATGAGTACAAAAAATACTTTGCTTTGGGTTTCAAAGAAGTATCACCCAGTCTAGCCTTGCTAAGGGCTTCAACTGTTGCTTGGTTAATATGGCAAAGGAAACAAGTTGTCACACTGGCATCACTTCTATTATGATTGGTTTGTTCCCCCAGTTATTTCCATCACCTATACAAAATAGGACTACCCCATTCATTTCTCACAATGCATTACACTATTTGCTATGAGGATGGAGGAGGGAAGGAAATATATATGTTATATATGCTATCTTGAGCCCCATTAGAAGATTTACATCATTAATGACTATGACACACCCGTGGGGAGGGATGCCATCTTGTCCTTCACTTATCGCAGCAAAATGCCTTGCGTCAGCTTTGAAAGCTCATCCATTGGTATAGCCAAGTTCATCAGCTCAGACCCCAGTAATTCATGTCCTTTCAAGATCCACAGAATATAATAAAGTGGGGAAGGTAGAGAGAAAATCATAGGGTCTAGCAATGTTTGGAATCATAAAATGCCGGCAAATTGTTAAACACAAAAGCAGAGCTGTTTGATACTGACAGGCTAATTGCCATTGGCTTTGCTGCTATCATGTCGCTCGACCTAAGCACCAGCTTTTCCCAGCAACCGCTGATGAGGATGAAGAAGATTATCCCTTGGCACTGACAGTTTCCCTGCTGAAAAGAGGTGACCTTTTCTTTCTCAGTGCTGTCAGGGATATCCCCAGCTCTGCATCCATACCTACTCAAAAGCTGACAAGACTATATAACAATTTATCTGGGGGGAAAGACTAGGCTCATCTCAAAGCTGGAAAAGGAAGTGGATGGGCATCTCTAATTTACAGATGTCTGTAAATAAGTTCATAACCTTTAGCATGACACTCTTAATCTCAGGGCCGTGGGTTTGAGCCCCGTGTTGGGCAAAAAGATTCCTGCATTGCAGGGGGTTGGACTAGATGACCCTCATGGTGCCTTTCAACTCTACAATTCTATGATTCACAATTAATATGATGCCTCTTACAGTATATCCGCGTCCTCTTCTTCAGATATTTGTAAGAAGATCTGCATTTTACATTTACAGTACAATATCACTGTAACAGTCATGGCTTTCACCAGAGAATCCTGGCAACTGAGGTCTCTTAGGAGAAACCTTATAGTGCTATAGTTCCCAGCACACTTAACAAACTACAGCTCCCAGCATACTTTGGGGGAAACCACGGCTGTAAGAGTGGTAAAAGAGTGCTTTAAATGTGTGGTGTAGATGTGGCCATCTACATTACAGACTATATTGGCCCCATCTGCACCATACATGTAAAGCACTATGGTGCCACTTAAATAGTCGTGGCTTGCTCAAAAGAATCCTGGGAAATGTAGTTTGTTAAGGGTGCTGATAGTTAGGAGACCTTGATTTCTCTCACAGAGCTTCAACTTGCAGAGTGGTTTAACAATTGATCCCTCTTCCCTGGGAACTCTATGGTTGTTTCTTTATGAGTAGGCTAAGGAAGGACCATGATATACTGAAGAACCAAAGTGGTAATAAGCGTCCAGTGCGCAGTTTGACACAGAACCTCTGACATATTAATCCAGCCCATCAGGAAACTGCACGTGAACACATTCAATTAGAGTGGGCGGAAGTGCCACAGCATGCAAGCATAACTTGGGAAATTGAATATTTTCCTCTTGGCAGAATAGTCCTAATCAGCACACTGAGGAGGAGAGACAAGCTGTCTGTTCCAAGTGTTTTAAGGCAAGAATTGGACCTGGTGGTGTTTTGTTTTGTTTTAATCCACAATGCTTCTTTAGCTGTACATACAATTAGTTTCACCTTCACTCTTCTGTTGTCAAACACATCCTCCAGAATCTCATTCTACCCAAGGCTTCAGATCTTTTCTCAAGGCCCTGTTCCAAGTACACTACCCTTTTTAAGAGAGGTGCACTGTGCTTCAGCAAAGAACATGATATTTTCTGCAGTAGAGCCCCAACTTTAGAATGCAGACACCTGTCCAGTGCCAACATTGCCAAGCTTTGCAACATCTGGCGAAGACCTCCCTATTTGCTCAAGCAAAGATGGGAAAACTGTGGCCCTCCAGATGTTGTTGATTTATGCCCTCCCATCATTCCTGACCATTGGCTGTGATATCTGGAATGGATGGGTGGTGCTGTGGGTTAAACCACAGAGCCTAGGACTTGCCAATCAGAAGGTCGGCAGTTCGAATGCCCGCGACGGGGTGAGCTCCCGTTGCTCGGTCCCTGCTCCTGCCAACCTAGCAGTTCGAAAGCACATCAAAGTGCAAGTAGATAAACAGGTACCGCTCTGGCAGGAAGGTAAACGGTGTTTCCGTGTGCTGCTCTGGTTCACCATAAGCGGCTTAATCATGCTGGCCACATGACCCGGAAGCTGTACGCCGGCTCCCTCGGCCAATAAAGCGAGATGAGCGCTGCAACCCCAGAGTCGGTTACGACTGGAGCTAATGGTCAGGGGTCCCTTTACCTTTACTTATCATTCCTGACCATTGTCTGTAATATCTGGAATGGATGGGAGTTAGAATCCAACAATGTATGGAGGGTCACAGGTTCCCTATCCTTGGGTTAAGTGGCTTTGGGAACTTTTCTCTATTCTGTTCCTCCCGTCCCACCCCCAGATTTTCAGTCACTTCATTTCGCTTCATTTATCTGTTGGTTTGAACTAGTATAGGCTAGCACTACCACCTTAAAGAGGCAGCAGGTACAGAATCGGCTTCCAGGACCAGTTATATATACTTGTGTTGATCTGCCCTACTCACCAACCTAGCAGCTGCATTCTGCCCTGACTGCAGCTTCCAGCCCAGGAGGGTTAAGATATATTTCAAATAAGAATGGGCTTCACCCAATTCAGTCCACTCCTCTATGGGCTTTGATGCAGCTATTAAATGTTGGCAGTGAATCCTCATTTTGGGTATCATAAATGCACTGGTTAGGTGCAGAAGAGCCTGTGGCCAGGAGACTATTCATGATTAATTTGGTTGGGTGGCATTGGACTTGACAGATTGCTTAACAATATTTGTTATTTAAATGCCAGAGTAGCTTATTTTAGTATCTTAGTTTAGTGTGCTTGGCTCTGGGACTGATGCATTTGTTATAGGTATTCTCTGAATTTATATACCTGGCAGTAATTTCTACTGTCTGGCAGCCACTCTCTGTCAATGACTGAATGAGCCTTCTCTCAAAGAAGACACAATTCTTCCCTCAGACTAAAGCCAGTTCCTTTCTAATTAGCACCATGGTTCTGGGGTCTGTAATGGTAAACCTTTCTGAAGTTAATGAGGCAATTCTGGGAACAATTAAGCCTTCCATGTATAAAAGACACACAATTTTAATGGAAATGAAGTGTTCCATTTTGAGCAGGAGTAAAATCTTCATTCCTGCCTCAGCTATAGAATTGTCTGTAAATCTGGTTTTAAGATACAATATTAAACTATGAGTTAAATATAGATACATCCTCTTCTTTCTAGTATAGACAGGAAAGGAAGCGAATGTTAATTACAAATAGATGCGAACTAGTTCATGTTTTCCTCAGTGTCATTACTTGCTCACATTACATTACGGAGCAATAATTGGAGAATCCATTTATTTATCCTTAGCATCATGCAGCAAATGATATTATCATGCAGGATAAAACTTGTCCATGGTGCTGCCATGATGGAGGCTCATAGGAAGGATGTGGTGCTGAGTAAAACCAGGCGGTAAGTCAGATATTGGTTGGTAAGAGATAGCTGGGCATGGTTGGTGAGAATGTCTGAGCATGCGGTTTCTGTATGAAGGATTGCTAAGAATGTGTTTGGGAGCTGCTCCTGAGCTGTGGAAATGTAGGTGAAGCTTCTATAAATGTGCCTTGTATATGTGGATTTTTAAATTGCAGTATAGTATTTTATTTGCAATTTTTTTTTAATGCTTAAGAGAATATATTGTTTTCCTGTTAAGTATGCTACCCTAAATGTGGATCCTGTATTTGATTTTCATTTGCAATGCTTTGTTTTTACATTTTGTAAGGTTTTATCTGATATTTTAAGATAGGTTGTAAACTGGTTGAACATTTTCTTTGGAGGGAGGAATGCAACACAGAGATTATATAAATAAAATGAATAGAAGTGTGTCAATTAGACAGCAACAGAAATTGCAGTAAGGTATTAGCATTTTGTTCATGCACAAAGTAACAGCTCTTAAGGAGAGCTGGTCCTAAAGCAGGATCCGTCCAATTTTTCCTAGTCTCTCTGGTCAAATCCACACCATACATTTAAAGCACATGGCTTCCTCAAAAGAATCTTGGGAACTGCAGTTAACCCCTCACAAAACTACAATTCCAGAATCCTTAACAAACTACAGTTTCCATTATTAATTGGGGGCCAAACAATGTGCTTTAAATGTATGGCATGCATGTGACCTCTATCTGCCTTGTTCCACTGTACTTAAAGATAAGCCTGTAAAGATCATTTTCCACAAAACTGAAACTAGCTGTGTTGGGCTTCTGCTGCTGGCTCTGACCCTTAGCAATGGGCCTAAAGGACAATTTCCCTGTGCGTCCTTACAATTTAAGAACATAAGAAGAGCCCCACTGATCTATCAAGTCCAGCACTCACAAAGACAACTCAAAAGGAAAACCTGAGCACAACAGCACTTTCTCCAATTGTGGTTCCTAGAAACTGGGATTCAGAGGTCTACTGCCTCCGACAGGGAAGACAGAGCTTAGCCACAGTGGCTACTAGCTATTGATAGCATCAACTTCCACGAATTGAACTTTTGTGATAAGAGCCTAATTTATCAGATGGAATGGAAATTCCAGTGTGGTTGTCCACTTGCTTGTTCTTCCTGTTTCCCACCTGCTTGTCTTGCTGCTCCTTCTTATCTGCTTCTTTTTACATTACTTCCCAGCCAACTTGTGGTGACATCCTTAGTGCATGACACCTAATATAATTACCGGTAGGCAGCTTCCAGGTTCAGCTAGCTACTGCACTGAAACTCAGACCACTATTTTAACTATCAAGTTCAATGGCATTGCATCCTTTTCCCAAATGCAAACAGATAAAAATGTTTCATGGCTGGCTGGCTGTTTCTTTCTGTCGCTCTCTCTCATACACCAGTTAAGCTTAGCCTCACACAACTGGAATACAAGGTACAATGGTCTCCCTCTGCAAGACTTTTAAGATGTGTTATAGTATCAGAGGACAATATACCATACTGGTTAATAGGATTCTGTCAGCATAAGTGAATGAATCACTCCTATTCCCAAACACTCCCCTCCAGTCTTTGTTTAACAACATTTGCACTTTCCTGGGTCTCTGTTGCCATCATGCAATAGACCTATTTACTTTATGATGTGGGGCTTGGGCTTGCTTTCTGGAAGGATTACATTTGGTCTATTTTCTGTTGCAAAGCTTTCAGCTGTACTCTGATGGAAAGCTGTCCTGCTGATCCAAGGTAGGTAAGCCCTGCATGCCCCTGCTGTAAATGTAATTGTGTTCAGTGCAGTGGCAAAGTGGGAACTGGATGTTTAGTGCTTAGCACATTTCCTATGAAACACCTCACAACCACCTCCCAGCCTTACACACCTCCTGCACGCTCCCTCAGCCTTCTTCACGTTTCAAAGGGAAGAATCCAGCACTGCTTAGGACCTCTCCACAGGGCCTATTACCGCAAACAATACTCTTCTTGATTCATCGTATCACCAGAGACTTGGGTAGTTAAAATCAATGGTCCAATTCATAAGTTGTGAGGCTATGTGGTAAACCACATCCCCACGTTGGACTCTTGCACTGCCCCTGTAGTATACAAAAGCTCCCATCACAAGGAATTGCCTTGATCACGTTGCATTATTGATCTGCTATGTGGAAAAGATATAAATGTAGCTGCAAAGACTGCACATTTCCCATGATGTTAAGGGCAGAGTGCTGTGTCCTGCTGGGGAGATTAATAATTTTATTGGTTCATGTTCCCACATCCTAATGTTTTATGTCACATTATTCACATTACTGCCATTTTTACCATATGTCAAAATAGGAACAATACTTTCCCTATGGAGAATGATGTGGTTCACTAGGAAAATTCAGAATTCTAAGGTTGTCTCTCTCTGTGTGTATACATTCATATATATATATATATATATATATATATATATATATATATATAATTTGAATTCAACCTGTGTCCGTATTATTTAAGTTCCTTTTTGTAATTTTTATTCAAGTGTGTATCCCCCTTTGTTAAACTTTTGCTTGGCAATGGCCTGGTGATCAATTACCAATAAATGAATTCGAAATATGATTCCTTCAACGCTGGAGGTAAAGGAATTTCAAGCAGGGCCTCAGATGATGACCGGAGTGAGTGTGAAGGAAACTACAGAGCAAGGCAGTTACTAATTTGTGGAAGAACTTTCTCTCTCTTTGTTCAGTTCTTGTTTTGTTTTAGAAGATACACCCACGATACTGGACATGAGAGAGAAATTTGCAGCCAACTGCCTGTTTAATTAGTACCAGGGTGGCCATGTGTCCTACTTTACAGAGGACATTAGTGAAGTGCAGCCAGGGGACAGTCCTCTGCTTAAAGTGCTGACTGGTCTAAGTCTGGTTTAAAAATAAATAACCATAAGCAGGATGAGCAGGGGCCTTGAAGCTGTCCATCAATAGCTGGCACCTGGGCAGCAGGCTGAGCAGGTACACAGACCACCTGGTCCCAGTCTTCCACACGATGGTGAATTGCATTGTGTTACTATTTAATTTAGTCATTTCTAAATTTGCATTTATGCATATAAATTAACAGATGCATTTCCCCCCAGACTTGTGTTCTCTATTGTCCTCTTTTGGGGAATGATTTTTCTCTTGCTTGGCAATACATAAATGGCCACTCTAATTAGTAGACATGTAAGCATTGCATTGCAGGAGGTTGAACTAGATGGCCCTCAGGGTCCCTTCAAACTCTACAATTCTATGATTTGATGATTGGAAAATACATGTGCATATGTTCTCAAACCAAATTATAGGGAAGCATAGTAATAGCTTACTAACCAGGTAGCAAACCGCTGGATAACTCAGAAGCTATTGGTTGCACAGGCAGATACAGATGATCAGAGCCCTTTCCAATTGGCACTTTCTTTTGCCCTCTCATTTGCCAGCCACTCTAATTCACTCTATTTATTTAGAAAATTAATACAACATCTTCAGTCAAACATGGGTTCTAAAGGGCAGCATGCATAAACGTTCCAAGTATCAATACAATATTAAAACAATCAATAGCAAATCAAGCAATGTCATAAACATGGAGAGCTAATAAACCAAAACCATTCAGACAGCTAAAACCATATAGTAAAATTTAAAAGCCTTGGTTTCTTAACCAGGTGCCAAAAGGAATACCCTATCAGCACCAGTCTTTATCCCCAATGTTAGAGGCAATGTGCCTCTGAATGCCAGTAGCTGTGAATCACAAGTGAAGAAATTGCCGCCCCCAATGGTTCCTTTGCAGCCATGAGTTTATCTGCCCCACATCCAATACCACATGTGCCAAATAAAAATTGCACCTGGACTTAATTTAGTCTGATATATACTATCATCTGCAAGCAATGCTCTTCTGCATTCCACATAAGACCAAAAAGCCCCCAGTCTCTATAGAAAAGAGTAAATGGATAAGAGTCTGATATCAGAGAGAGACATATTCAAAGAAACTAGTGGGGGGACATTTCAACCTCTCAGGACATTGTGTTACTCACCTTTAGGGGACTATTCTTGAAGACGAAACTTCAAATAGAGTTTCCAGTATAAAACCACTGAAATACAACTTCTCAAGAAGTTCTATCACCTGGGCCCTGAAACGAGATAATGGGTTTTTATCACTGCAGGTGTTCATTGGCATATCAATGCCAGGATACTTGTACCATCATCCACACTGCTTTGTAAATGGTCACCATGATGATTTACATAAAACACATTTAATATAACCGTAATAGTTTGGACTTTTTGCATTTCATTTCTCTGTTATCTAACAGTCCCTCTCTCCACCAACCACCATATAGATACCTACCTGCCAGTTTATATACCTGATTAAGCAGATTGTAGTCTGAAAGCTTGGACCGTAATACATTTGTTATGGTTTAAGGTGCTACAAGACTTTGTTGATTTTCCTGGAATATACTTACATTGCTACCCCTCTCCTCTGAAAATTGTTTTGTGGTTGTTGGTTTTAAATTGATTTCTTGTTCAATTATGTTTGTAATGCTTTCTCATTTATGTGTGGGAAGGGTTAACAATGTTTTGATCCCTATCTCCAACCATCTGCAGAGAGTAGGAGATTTAATTTCAACACCTTTTGAAAGTAAAATGAATTCAGCCAGCCATGTTTTATAGGCGCTAGCTACACAACTTTTTTCCCCCTGCCTAAAAAAAATAATTAAAAGATTACAGCTGAAATGGTACATCTCATAGGGTTCTGGTAATAGAAAGCTCATTTCATAATTTGACTCTAATTGCATTGACAAGAAAGTTTGGAGGAGGCAAAGAAATATGCTTCCCTCCACTCAAAATACAGGGAAAGAGCCATGGATCATAAGAGCTCAGCACTAGAATCTGTTTTCAGTGTTCCTAGATTAGTATAGGGATGAGTTAGTAATACAGGAGCTGCCTCTGCGCATGTGCAAAGCAAAGTACAAGTGTGTCACAAGCAAAAAAAGGGGGAGTGAAGTTACCATGCAACATCTGAGTAAATTGCATGGACATGATCTGGCTGCACAAGTAATTTCTCTTGCGTAAATGCAACAGAGTTGGAAGCAGGGTTAAGCATGCATAAGCCTATAGGGTAGCTTATGACATATATTTGCATATGGTGCTGCCTTCCTTTTTTTGCTATGGTGGGGGAGCATATCTTTAGTCCAGAAGGGAGAGAAGGATCATAGCAGTGTGGAATATATTTCCTTTATCTCCTGATAGAACCCATTAACATAGCCAACTATCGTGCATTATTATCTTGAGAACCAGCAGGGCAAAATCCTGCCACCTACCTCTTCATGCTCCCTGTTACATTGAGAAACCTTGAGGAAACTGGTTGAATTTGGAAGCTCCCTTCACATTTACACTGCAGAATAATCTGCTTGCATTTTAACTAGCCTGAAGGATTATGCATGGTGAGAGGAACCACATTAAACTAGTTGTGTGATTCAGATGGGGCCCCTACTGGAATGAAGATCTCAAGACCAGATTGTGGCCGTATTCACATAATCTATTTACAACACTATGATACAACTTTAAACAGCCATGAATTCCTACAAAGATTTTTTGGAAAGTGTGTTTGTTTATGGGTGCTGAAAGTTGTTAGAGGCCCTCTAGTCCTCTCAGCCACAATTTTCAGAGCGCTTTAACAATCAATCCCTCTTCCCGGGGAACTCTGGAAACTGTAGCTCTATGAGGAAAACAGGGGTCTTCTGACAAATCTCAGCACCCTTAGCAAACTACGGTTCCTATGATTCTGTTTAAAGTGGTATAATGCTTTAAATGTATGGTGTGGCTCTGGCCTGTGTTGGTAATCAGTACCTGATCCTCTGCCCCATTGCCCCAGCCCCCAAATCGGTGTCCAAGTCACAACCTCTTCAGATCTCTTCAGATGGTTGCTTATTGACCCATTGCTAAGTGCCAGCTGATACAAACCCAATGAAAGTAATCAGTCCCCAGGAGTAAAAGTGTGGCCTATGAAGTTGACAAGAGTAGTTCTTTTATTTCATATGCAAGTCACACAACTTGTATATTATCACGTAAGATTGTTTGCTTTATTGTCTAAGTAAATGCCAATTAAGTGAGAAGCAGTTTTTCCCCCCTTTTGCTTTTATTGCACGCATTTGGTAGCTTTTATGGTGACTCACAATTCAATAAATAGAGCAGCAAATCATTACTTTCTGCCTTAGTCTGATGATTGATTTGCTTTTCCTGGGGAAAGCTTCTTTATGGCTCTTGTTGCCTAGACTAGAGGAACTTCAATCTTTTAAGCCAAATTCATTTGTGGTTAAATACCAGTGGTTAACCATCTACTCTTTATTTCCTTTGCCACATCCTAGACTACTTCAAACATTATGTAAATGTGAGGGATTTTCAATGGTTAAAATATACATACACGTGAAGCATTCTGCCACTTCCCATAGCTTGAATTGATTCTCCCAGGCGCAATTAGAAACAAGATAGGAAAGTACCTTAACTTCCACAAAAGTCAGTCCATTTGGTTCAGCAGCAGTTCTCCAGGGTTTTAGACCTTTGTCTTTTCCAGCCCCACCTGGAGTTACCAGGTACTGAACCTGGGACTTGCTTCATGCAAAGCACCCCTTGAAACACAGTCTTTTCCCACATGGTACAAACTTCTATAACATTTCCTTTTTCAAGAGGCTTGGTTGTTGTTCATACTTTGGTATCTAGCTGACTATACTATTTGGAGATGGAAAGTGAGGACACTTGCCCCAGTGATCTTGTTTTTTTGTTTTGCTTCATGTAATGCATTCAAGTGGCTAAAGTATTTTAGATCTCTTGAAACTCATTCAGATACCTTCTCCTTTGCCTTCTCCTTTGGCCTGTGATTTCATTCTAGACAATTGGAATGTGGCTATGTTAAAAGGCTATGTTAAAAGACTGCTTAAGTGCCAGCCTTGTTCCTTAGTACAGAATAATTATCTAGGGTAGGGTGCTTGCAGTTGTCCTCCTTGCTTGAGAAAAGAACTGCCAGCATATCATAGAGTGTTTCTCCAAATCATCATTTCTTGTTGGAACTCAGCAGCTATTGTAGATTTGCCAAGATATTTTTCATATGGTTTTCCGGGGTGTCATTGCATGTCAACCATCCCAGTCCATAACAGTTAAATGATATCACTGCCATGTTGAGCTTTATGGTATACTTCAGTTCATCTGATATAACTCTGACTGTAAAGCATTCAGCAGTGGGCACTGCTGGAGGCAGGATATTAGACTTGATGGACGAATGCCTTGATGTGGTATGGCAAATGCTATCTTCCCTTAAGTAAACAGTTATGAAGTTCAAGATATTTTGGTAGACTTTGCTGCAAAATATTATTTTTAAAGCTCCTAGATTTCTTTAAACCTTCAATAAAACACTCCCCACTCCTAAGCAAGCCACCCTATTTAAGTGGCTGTTGCAAGGAAACAACTTAATATTTGAAGTATCTGTGGTAGTCTAAAGCGTTCCGAAGATGTCATTCCTCCCCATAATTTTCTGTTACTGCTCTGGAAAGTTTTTTTTTAAAAAAAGCAGCAGTGAATGTTTAGTTGTATCATTCTTTCCCATGAATATTTACATTATTATTCATGGCATATATGCTCACACCTCCACCCCCCATGTGAAAAGGGTGGGTGGGCTAAATGGAAACAACTCAGAGGGTTTTAAAAAATAAACTGTTATTTGTTAAGTGCTTCTCTCAGCTGCTTAAAATGTTTTGTTCTCTTTATGCTGAACTCCTTGGGCTATTCTCAAACAAAGGCTCTTTCTTAATAGGTTGATTTATGGCAATAATCCACTTTGCATCCCCCTAATGGAGGGGAAGAAATGAGTTAGAAGAACGCTGTACTTTGCAGACAGGTGCCCCTGGTCCACACATGTCAAAAAATAAGGTATCACAAGAACAAACTCTGCTACATTTTTATTCATTTATTATTTTTATTTTTGAAGAAATGAGTTCAAGGAAGTGGCATTAAAATCTGACATGTTAATGGGACCAGGACATTAGATATTATTTTAATATGTGGAATATTGACATTTTGATGGCAGCATAATTATTAGATGTTATTTTGTTGCACTGAAACATCATGCACCTGTGAGCCATTTGGGATTAACCCATTGCAGTACATCTCTAATGAGGAAAGAGAGGGAGGGAAAGTAGTTCAACTCTACAACTGTGAGTAACAAACATAAAAAGGAAGGGATCTCGATTTGAAACCAAGGTCAGACTGGTTCAGGGCATAGCTGTCAACTTTTCCCTTTTCTTGCGAGGTATCCTATTCGGAATAAGGGAATTTCCCTTTACAAAAGGGAAACGTTGACAGCTATGGTTCAGGGACAATTTTAGCAGTCCATTCCTAAGACACCTATATTTACTTTGCTGGAAAAGAGAGTCCAATGGGAGGATGGCTAGGTTCAATCTCTAGGATCTCCAGGTTAAAGGATCAGGTGATGGGAAACCCTCTGCGGGAGACAAAAGTAGCTGGAAGTCCAGCAGAATAAGGAGTCGCCAACGCGCTGCCCTGCCTGCTGCTGCTGGGACTCCTCGGGGCTGATGGGAGTTGTAGTCCAAGACATCTGGAGTGCTCCTCACTGACTTTGTCCTCCGCCTTTGTCCCTGGAAGTGCACAGAGCGATGGCAACACTTAGCCAGGACTAGACACAGGGCGCCTTAGCGCCGCGCGAGTCTGCACAACAGGCTCATGAGGGGCTGAGGGCGCTAACTTCGCCGCGTTGTCCCCATGGAAACTGCGGAAGACCGCAGCGAGCTCGGCGACGCTAAAACTGCCTCCCCGCTTTCAGAGCCCTTTGTGCCGGGCTCCCTCTTGGCCCCAGAACTTGCACAGGGCCTCCCCCCGCTCTGGAACACGCGAAGGCGTCGTCGTGTGAACGGCTCCGGGGAGGGTTTTCCAACCTCGTCCCCCCCTGTGTAACTCCGGCCGGCCCAGCGGAGCGCAAGAGGCGGAGGAGGGCAGGACGGGATCCGGCGCTTCTGTCGAAAGGAAGCCCAGACGGGTTCCTGAGTGGCCGCAGCCCGCCCGAGGGAGAAGGAGCCACCTCCAGTTCCCTGCCTAGAGACACACGCACATGGCTAGAAGCTGGCGGCCGTTTTTCACTCGGATTATTACAGCAGCCTCTACTGCTCCTTCTAGGCTCCCATAAGAAGCAGGAGGCGGGCGCGCGAGGAGCCGGAGAGCGTGTCCGCGCTGGTGCCCGCCGTTAGCACTTCGCGGGGTTTCTCCGGACTTTTTCCTCAGCGAGGCACCGCCTCCGCCGGGAGGTGCGAGAAGCGGGACAGAGAAGAAGCGGAAGAGCGGGGAAAAGGCTCGCCCTGCGGCTCTTTCCCCTCAGTCTAGCCCCCGCGGTGAGGGGAAAGACCCTCTCCGCTAACTCCCGAGCTCCGCTCCCTTCTCCTCTCTCTGCCTCTCTCCTCAGTGAGGCGACAAGCGAGGGGAGGACGGCTGGAAGGGGGAGGGCTCTGCAGCAGGGGGCCGCTCCTGGTTGGGCCCCGGCTCGCCGCCTGTCACAGGGCGGCGTGTGTGTGTCGGCGGGCTGGCCCCGCCTCGGCTCCTCGCCGCCCATCCCCTCCGCTGCACAGACAGACATGACACAGATCCTCAGTGGCTGCAGCTGCCGCTGAGCGAGCGGCCACTTCCTCGGGCTGGGGCGGGCGCGAGGGCGCGCAGCCTGCTGGCAACGGGAGCTGAGGCGGAGCGGCGGCGGCGCCTTAGTCGGCTTCCCCCTCAGCGAGCAAGACAGAGAGGGAAGCAGCCCGCCTGCCTGCCAGTAGCCACACTAGGGGCCAGCCTCGCTTAGCGCCGCCCGGAGCCCGCCTGCCTGCCTGCCTGCTATACCTCCGGGCGGGGGGCAGCCCGGCTCTCCCGGGAGCGCCGAAGCCGCTGCCGAAGTGGTGGCACTTGGAGAGCCGGCGGGGCGGCGCGGCGCGGCGCGGCGCTGCTGGGAAGGAGAGCGAGTGACTGAAGCGCCGCCGCCGCCAAGGCAGCCCGAGCGGCACCCAGCGGCCACGCAGACCGGGCTGCCTCGCCGCCGCCGCCTCTTCGTTGTCCGCGACCTTCTTGAGGGGCTTCCCCACACCAGCCTCTCCGAGCCCTGTCCGGGCCTGGGTTTCCCCCGCCCGGCGTGCTTGCAGGCCCCGGGGAGGCCGCAGCGGAGCTAACGGGACGTGCCCCTCCCCGGGCCAACCGCGCGGGCCGCGCGAGGGGGCCTGGGCGCAGCGCGAGGCGCCCGGCGGGCCACGGGGGTTGCCTCCCCCCCAGGACAGCATGGGGGAAGGAGGAGCCGGCAGGCCCTGAGCAGGCGACCGGGGAGGGGGGCTCCCGGTTCTCCCTCCTCCTCCTGCTCCTGCTTCTCTCCCCCCCCCCCTCCGCTGCTCGCACGCAGATCGGACCAGCTGAGCTGCCTTATAGACTGGGACCGCCGGAGAGATCCTCCGAAAGCGCTGGATCGGCGCCTGCTTTTCTCGCGCAGCCTGAACCATCGCTCCCTCCCCCCGCGAGTAAATTAGATTGGTAGAAAGAAGGGGATCTGCGTCTGTTCCGGGTGCCTTTGGTTCCGAGAAGGAGCCCAACAGCTGCCCGGCTTAGAAGCGGCCAGCCTCACAGGGGATCCCCCCTCCCTTGGCAAAGCACCTCTCCGCAGCAGCAGCAGCAGCAGCAACAACAACAGAGAAGGTAAGAGGCTGTTTGGGGCTTGGGCGGTGATGCTGAGCCGGGTATTGCTCTGTGAGAAAGAAGAGGGGGAGCATCTTCCGTCTCTTCTTTCTTTCTTTCTTTCTTTCTCCTCCGTATTCCCCTTTAAATAAGCGTGCGGCCCGATCCGACGCCCATTTTACGTGAAAGAAAGTCCCGTTTTGTTCACTGGAGTTCATCCCCAAGTAGGCGTGGATGGAATTCCAGCCTCACTTCTGCTGCTGCTGCCTCGTTTTGTGTGTTCTTCTTCCTGACGAATTGGGCTTCTTTTCGAGATACACAATCGCAGCCATCTCTCAAGAGCCGCGCTCCTTTCTGTGCAGCCCATTGTTGTTTGCACGGTTACTCCGAAGCAAGCCTCCCAGATTTCCGTGAATATTGGTAGGATCGCAGTTGTCTTGAGCCGGTCGAAGGAACGCACCACCGCCAGTTATCTCCATTGGCGGTGGCTAAAAGGAGACCGGGTTTGATTTGGAAGGCAAGTCATTTGTCTAGGACTGGATTCATTCTCATACACTTTGCTCAAAAAATAGTTATGATGCTTATTGCACGACCAAAACATACAAAAGTCAGGAAGATGGCAGTTGCCACCTGCATTCACTTCACTGATGTGCAAAGGATTTCCTTAAAGTCACAGAGACCTCAGTAAGCAAAGAAGTGGGCTATTGACTTTATTTACTTTTAAGTGGTACTTGCTGTTCAGAAAGGGTGTCATTTGGGTGTTGGTACTCAAAAACAGACCATCTTCAAAGTGAAGCTTTAAGACCCCCATGAAAGTAAAGAACAAAATGTTTGATGGAACTGAATCCTCTCAACATCACCGTTGAGTTGTGTGTAACTTGTGAAAAGTATCCAGGGTGGAATGGACAGAAGAACCTGTTCAGAGCTTATGGATAAACTGTTGTCTGTTGAGGTCTCAGTATGTGTGTGTGGATCTTAGCCACCAAGTAGAGGAACAGATTTTGTGGTTGGGGAGAAAAAGGAGGCAGATAGGCTCTCTTTGAACCTTACCATGTATGCTGAGGAGTCAATTACTACTTGCTTCAATTCTTGAACCATTCTACTAGCATAGGTCATTAGGATTGCAGCCTTAGGGATTTTGTTTTGTTTAATGTGTGGAGAGATGAGAATCTTGGACAGCAAAACCATCAAAGCCCTGGGCAGGAGATATTGATGAAGAACTGTGCTTAAATGTGCAGCCCTGTGTATCTTGAAAACTTGCCTATTCCGCAGGCTAAAAAGTCTTTGTTGTATACCTTGTAAAATAGATTTTTTAAAAAAGTGTTTCTGCTGTATCAACAAATAATTGCTGTGTATCTGCATGGGGGGCATGAGGAAGGAGGGAGGGAGAGTAATGAGCATGCTTGAAAGGTCACTTCAACATTTCAAGAAGCAAGCTTTCTGGCTGGTTTGACTTAAGCGATTAGGTTCAATAAGGAGTTGTCACATTATCAGCTGTGTCCACTTCTTCTCCAGGATGAATGGGCTGTAAACATTATTTCAGTCCTCTCTGAATTTATTAAAGTCAATACCCTCTTAATAGACAATCTGGTTAAATGGGACACTTTCAAGGAACAGATTGCTTTCAGCTAGATGGCTGTTTAATTGGGGCGGATTCTTCCCTTGTACTGCTTTAGGTTTGGTGTCTTGGACAGATTTCTGCTGTTATCAGTCTGTGTGAATTGTGTCATTTAGTTCATTTAGCTGATCTCCTTGGGGAACAAATAAACAACTTAGTGACTCTGTAGAGATAATATGAAGTTTGGCAGTGCTTCATGTAAGTGCTGTTGGAGAGGTTCCTGGTTCATATTATGTATTCCAGAGCCCATCTGATATGCTTCTCTTCTGAGCATTACCTCAAATTGGGGGTGGGGGGTGGGGGCTTTCCTTTTTCTGTCTTGCCTTCATTTAAAAAAGAAGAAACAACAACTACTGGGCAGGTGTGCTGTTGCCAGCTAGCAACCAAAGGCTTTCTTCCTGGTTGACTGATGTTAGAGGCATATGTGAAAATGGATTAATTAAACTGCAGCAGAATTTTGAGTAGTTGGCACTGTGTGCATGTATAGAATAGCACTTTGTCATGTATAGAATTTGGTTAGTATGGGACCTGTGAGAACTTGGCAGAGGGGTGTCTAATGCAAGGTGTAAAAAATGCATTTCGCATATTAAAAAGTGCTACATAAATTGGGCACAGCTTCAGTGTAGCTGGGATTGGGTATATCAAACTTTGCATGGGCTGCACATTGTTTGGTCTTTGGACAGAACAGCTCAAGAAATGCTGCCTTTTTTAGTCTGTTCCTAAGCATGTTTATTTGGAAATACATTCAACTGAAATAATTGGGAGTTACTACCAAGTAAATGTGCGTTAGGATTATGGATATTAGACTTACTGCATTAGCTAACAAATGCATAGAATGGGGAATGCCATCCACTATGCCAGAGCTCATTACAAATCATGATGTTATGCCAGTGTTGCAGGCAAATGTGCCAATGCAGATGTTTTGAGTTGGGGAGTCATTATTCAGTGTCTCTCCCCCCCCCCCACTCCAAATTATTACTTGAAAGTGGAATGGAGAGGGGTTTGGCAAGGGCACAAATTCTAAACCCAGAGTCCTAGTACATCATTTGGAAAATGCCAATTGATCAATGCTTCCTGCCTAATGGAATCTTTCACAGATGCTTTTTCTTTCTCAAACTGAGTTGGAGAGAACTGAAATGGCCATTGGATTGGACCTCAGTAGTTTGAGTCTGGATCTTAATTCTGGAATAGGTTCTTAGACAAGTCACACAATGTTTATTGTCCTAGCCTTAATACACCTTTAACCACCCTCTAATATTTACTTACTTTTCAATATTACTTGGTGTTTTTATAAAAAACCATTCTTTCAAGCATACATATGCAGTGGAGATTCTAAATTATGCACCTTACTAACTGTATGTACCTGAGAGTAACAGCTAAATCAGAGTAAGTGTATGATATATACATGTGTACCTTCTTGAAACTTGGTTTCCTGTCTGTTGATGGTGACTCCCACAGGAAAGGGGACTTGTACATGTGATTGAGTTAAATTTAAAATGTCATATAAATGACTATTTATTGACAGTTTTGCACCTAAGAAGTACAGGAACTTTGATAAATTAACCTAAGGTTGCTTACACTTTCGAGAAGTGCTCTGCTGGAAATGGCAATATTTTAACTTAACACAGAAATAGTGCTGAGTGTGTTGCTATTTGTATTCTTCAGCCTCTTACTTCAGCAATATGCTAGAGGGACTAGTATTGCTACTGCCTCAGCCCCTGCCCGCCCGCCCCAGTGTTGGAAACCTAGATACTGTCACAATAAGCTGCTATAATAAGCGAGAGTACCAAGCCCTTATTGCCAAGAGGTCTTGTGCTTAAGACAAATTGGTATCTGTAAACACTTGCAGCAGAGGGAAATATCTTAACTAAACCTAAGCAGATCAGAATGCTGAGGTGTGATATTGAGCATGAAGTACCAAATGGTAACTTGCAAAGCATTTAGATGCAGTCTCTCAAGGTGTGTGTGTTTCTAAGGACTCAGAACTGACTGTGGGACAGGCCTTGTCAACTACAAATCTATAATAACACACACAGATCTGAAGTTTAAACTTTCCAGGTCTTGGATTGTCCTGCTGTTTTGGTTGTCTGTGGTGGTTTACAAATCCTGTGGTCAGCAGGGCTTAGTGGCCATGTAAAATCCACAATGAACTTACTGCAGAGTCATTGATGGGCTAGTAGCTTTGGGGGGGTGGTGAGAACCCACAAATTAGTTAATGGATATTAAGGCTGGATCCTCACATTGCCTTTGTTGCTTTCATATATCCTGTCTGGAATGTGTGCTGTGGCTGAACATCTCCATTGATGTAACCCATTAGCAAATACTGTTCCTCTAATATACTTTGGAAATGCGTAGGGAAGAATATACTAGTGATAGAGGGCTTAAACTAATCGGCAAGGGTCTGGCTGCTCTCCTCTGTTTTCACATAAGATATGATGGATTTTGGGTTGCATTATACAGAAGGATAATAATCCTTTCAGATGTTGGAGTATGTGTGAAAGAGAGCTAGGAATAGCACTGAATATTAAAAAGCCAGATACCGTCTGCAAGCTATTGAACTTTTCTGGAATTCTAAAGAGTGTCCTCTCAATAAACTGCAGCGCAGAAGAAGGTAGAATTTATACTCCGTGAGCTTATAACAAAATATTTGTGTCCTTTTCTGGCACAGAATGATAATTGTAAGTACATTTTCACCCAGGTAAGGTCATTCTCTTGACAGATAAATTGTGTTGGTGCACAGAACATCTCTCCTGTGAGTTTTCTTGAGCATATGTTGCTTTGTACGTCTCTTGTGGAAATGAAGCGTTCTTATAAATTCTGTACCAAGATGCAGTGCGTTACGAAGCCTGCCTAACCTGCACAGGGATATTCTTGTTCATTTTGACAGGAGTAATTGCATGTTGCTCTTCAGAATCCAGTCCTTTTTAATGAATATTTTTCCTTTCTTGTAACCCAGATTTCAGTGCAAACTGGCTTTGGAAAGTGAGTAGCTTTTTGCTTGGTGATTCAAAAGCTGATGGCTGCTGGTGGTAGGAATTCATCACCTACTATAAAAACTGTTCAAAGCGGCTTATGAAAGGAAAACAGCAATGCATCACAAAATCAACAATCACAAAACAATTTTGTAGCAGGAATAAAAAAAGTAGGAACATAATAGCAAATGTAACAACATACAAAGAAAACATTTTGATACTATGAATGTAACAGCATTACATTGGCAACATTACAATTCCTGAAAGTAGCAAAAAAAAAACAAGTTGCACATTCTCTCTAGAAACAAGTTGCACCTTCTTTATAGAAACATCCCTCCTATGATGTTACCTATAAACAATGTTAGAAATTCACATATATAAGCTAGGTGCCCAATGGCTCCTTAAACTAGGGTTACAGTCACCAAAACTGAATGCATAGTTTCCATTTTGGGGCAAGATGGCTCGAAAGTCATATTTTCAATATGACTTTTTGGTTCCTGAAATTCATTCTGATTCTGCAGATAAAACATAACAGATTCTACAGGATTTGTTGCCAGTCAGGATTTTTAAGTTTCAACAAATTTTTTGCTTACATTACATGTAGATAGTTGTTGCATCCCACAATCTGCAGCTGATGTTTTTGTTTGTTTGTTTGTTTTTTAAGTGACTTCTTCCTGAGAATATTCCTGCCAATCAAGGTTCATGTAGGCAGTGTGATGACATGCTGCAGCCAATCAGATTCGACAATATGACGATGTCACAAAGCCAAGTCAGAGAGAGGACAGGAAACATTGTCAGGAGTGTTTTTCAACCAGAATGCTGTTGGGTATTCTAAGTTTAGAAAAGTAAACTAAGGGGGACATATGAGGTTCATAAATTCAGGAATAGTATGGAGAAAGTGCACAAGAGCCCCCACCCCACTCCCAGTACAGCATTAGAACTCTGGATCATACGATGAAATTTGTTGGTAGGAGATTCAGGGCATACCAAAAAGGACCTGTGGAATTCACTAACATATGATGTGATGATGTTTTAATCAAAGGTTATAAAAATTCATAGGTAGATACTTTTATTAATGGTTTATTAGCAATGGTGTCTAAATGAGATTTCCATGTTCAGAAGCACTGTATCTGAAAATAACAGATGCTGAGATGCACACAGTGAGTGACTGCTAGTGCCTCCATGCCCTGCTCATGACTTTCCCAAAAACATTTGGCTTTCTTTCTGATAAGATGGCAGTCTTTAAAAAAAAACACAAAAAACTTTGGTACATTTTAATTAATCTTTGTGAAGTGTCTTGGAGATGAAAAGTATTTTGTAAAATGCTGTGTTTTCGTTTTAAGCAAATTATTTTTGATTCAAGAGGCTTGAAACTAGTCATGATGTTTATTAAGAGCTTTGGTTCATTCCTGGTAGCGTTTGTCGCAATTGCGGACTTTGGAATACAATTTTGAGGTGTATAAAAGACCTGGTTCTGAAGGCAGAACTCAAAGAAACCGCTACAGCCATATTTGTGATTTCTGTTTGCCTGACTGATGTCCACCTTCTCCTCAGCCGCTTCGCTGATATGACTCATGCTGATAAGCTCTCCAAGGTCCACCAGCTGCTTCAGCTCCTTCATAGCTCATACATGGGCACAGAAGGATAAAACCTGTGGATAGCAGGCAGTGATTTGTCTCTGTTCACTTAAAGCATTGCCTCCAGTTTCCCAGAGATGGCTTTTTCATACAAAATTCCAGTGCTCGAAAGCTTGCACTGGCAAATTGATCATGCAGGCTGGCCCAAAACTTCTTGGGGGGAGACTCTTTAAGTCAACGAGAGAAAATACTTTTTAAAGTAATTCACAGATGACACTACACACCTGCACAATGCCACAGGTTAAACTCTTATTCTTATTTATTAATTTTATCTCATCCCCTTCAAGTCACTTAGGGTGGCATATGCAGCCCTTTCTCTTATTTTACGTTCCCAGCAACCTTGTGATGTAGGGTAGGCTGAGACAGTGTGCTCTCAGCTCATCAAATAAGCTTTGTGGCTGAAGGCAGATCTGAACCCAGATCTCACTGGATCTAGTCAGTATTCTAATCACTGCACTGAACTGCGAAGCTGAATATATAGAGATTGAAGACAGACAAAATAAAGCACTTCTTCACACAGTCCATACTTAAACTCTCACCAGAGGCAGTAATAGCCACCAACCTGGATGGTTTTAAAAGAGGATTGGACAAATTCATGGAGGAGAAGGATACCAGCGGTTCCTAGCTATGCTAGATATGTTCTTCCTTTGGTGTCGGAAACAGTATGCTTCTGAATACTAGTTCCTGGAAACTGCAGGATGTTTCGCTTGGGCATATGGTTGGCCACAGTGAGAACAGGATGCTGGTATAGATGGGACACAGGCCTGATCCAGCTTGGTCTTACATTCTTATGCCCTTCATTTGATTTCTCATCACCTCTCTTTCCTATCATTGATTCCCTGTTACTTTTAGTAAACATCTTACTTGATTTGGGAGGTATCCCACATGGAGCCAACAGGATCCCAGCATTCTCCAGACCCTGGAGTTTAGGTGGGGTCTGCCCACTAGCCTTGCTAAATTCTCTCAATGGCTTCATAGCCTGTGGAATAGTGGCTTGACCGTAGCCACTGTGACAATGACTGTCCTCAGGCATCCTCCCAGTGCAAGGTCAAGTGCGTGACTCTGACTTTCTTGTACCAGCAGGCATTATTAAGGTAGTGTTTGGTTTTATGATACATTTTTCTTGTTTTCTTGCTCCGTTTTCTATATATTGTTTTTACGTGCACTGCTTAGAAATGTCTTATAGAAATAAGTGGCTCTGGTTCACAAGGGGCCTGAAGCAAAAGTAAGTGGAAGGGAGATAGCCAGAATCAGGTAACGAAGTACAGCCTGGGCTTTGTGTTCTTTATGCTTAAAAAAAGGGGGGGGGGAATCTGTATTGAGAGAATGCAGATGCTGCACCATTAGAAAATCAGTTTTGCAACCTGACTAAATCTTTCCTTCTAACTCCTAGAAATCTAGTTCCCCAACTCTGGCTTCTGATATTTCAGTAGATGACATTTCACATTTTTAACCTGATCTATGCAATCACAATGGCTTAGAATCTTTAAAAGGAAAAAAAGGAAAAAACCTAATAAGCAAAGTTAAGAATCCCAGGAAGCTGAATACTATGCACAATGCCATATTCTACAGATTTCCTCTGCTCTAGCAGCATCTGTGCAACCCTGAATATAGCCCATTCCTGAACATTATATGATAGCAGTTGTACTCTGAAGAAATATTTCTGCTTAGTTGCCATTGTGTCTGCAAAGTGCCATCCCGCAGAGTACTTCTGGTGGTGAATAGGCAGGCGAATCTGCATTGTCTCCACTGAAACATTGTCAACCTGCTTTGAGGACAAAATCATTTAAATTCAGTTGGGCTTTGGAATCTCACCTTTCATAAAACATTGCCAGAGTGTGATGTGTTGGAGGCTCAGTCTTGCCCTATTAGTTTTGATGACTGTTAGTCTGGCTTGTCTACTGGCTTGCGCTTGTCGATAATGAGGACAATCGCTTAAGAGTGGGAACTATGTGCATAATAATATTAAAAGGTGTTTACAGTAGATGGCCCTCAGCTGTATAATTTCCTTCTCTTGGAGAAAGTTCATATCTGTGTATTGTGTGACAGGCCAGAGTAAGTCAAACACATTTCACTACCTAAAGGCTCAGATTTTTTCCCCCTTCCCCTGATAGGAGAGCTCAAATTGAGAACATAGAGGAAACTAGAGAAAGATAGGAATCTTTTCAATGTCTGTTCAGGAGCAAGGGATAGTATAGGCTAGAAGGTGTAACAATTTACGCTTTGCTGGTTTTAGAGGCAAGATGGCTATAAATAAAGTTTAATACACAGTACAGCCTGTAGGTCAATTTGACACTGAGCATCTCATGGAAGTGGTGAAAGACATTCTCATTCTGATTGCTTTTGGGTGCGGATAGGGTTATATTTCTAACAGTGTGCTATATGTGCAGTACCAGGTTTGGAATAATCAAGGTGAATTTGAGTAGACAACTTCATTGAATTAGAACCACTTCAGATCCTGTTTTGTTTGAGTGGTAGTGGAACACACAACTTTTATTAGTTTGGCTATATAAGGTGAATCTGTGATCTGGAGGCGTTGATTCTCCACTGTGTTCTTGAAAGGAAATAATGAAGGAAAGCATCCTTTCCTTCCTCCCTTCATGACTGTGTGGTAAATTAAAATGTTTTTCTGTTTTTAGCCATAACCTTGTAATGCAAAAACACACTTGTTCTAGGACTAATGCTTTTTAGGAGGGGGGGCAGTTGGCTCCCCTGCTGTGACTTCAATCATGCATTATTTCATAGCTTCAGAGGATTTAATATGTTTCTGTTGACTTCTATGTGTTGCACTTAGATCATAAGCAAAATCACTGTAGTAGGCTAGATGCAAACACCTCCCGTCTTCACCCAACAACTTCTAACAGCTTCACTTCTCTCGTTTTCCTTACTCTTGCATGTTCCTCTGTTCTTCCTTCTTAGGATCTATTTGTGTCCATGCCCATTGATCAATATTTTATGAATGCAAGTCCTTGGATAAAGACACATTCTTGCTGGTGAATAAAATAGGCAGCACTACTTTAGCTAGCTAACTAAGTATTTGGCTGGTGAGATCATATATGTAAGAGAGATCTGGGCCACAGGCCACCAACCTTTTTTGGACCAGTGGGCACATTTTGAATTTTGAGAAAATGCCATGGACACCAATCACAAAATAGCTGTGGAGGGGGGGGGCATACTGCAAAATAGTTGCCAAGGAGTGCATGGCATAGCACAAAATGAAAGAGACAACCAGCCCCAACAACCTTAGGCTTACCATGGAAGTAACCATGTCTTGCTAATCCTGATTGTGGAGGTCACACAACACATACACAAAATGATGCTGTTGCTGTATAATAGCAGGGAGCATTCTTCAGTACCAGGAAAAATATACAAGGTGGCCACACACACCATACACTCTCTCCTTTCACAGAAATTGCTTAGAAGGTGCTCGCCCATTGCAGAAACAGTGGCTTGCTGCTGACTTTGTTTTCTTGTCTAGGCTTTCAGATTATAAACAACTTTGTATTTTTACTGCTACTGATTGGTGGTGATGTTGATCATTGTTTTATTTTTATATTTGTTTGTTTATGGTGAGCTGCCCTCTACTTCTGCCTGGGGAAAGAATGGGAGGTAGCAATGGCAGACAGACAAAGTAATAAGTTGTAAGTGTTGTGAAGTCTGCTTTATTCTCTGGAGCCTTTAATGCAGGCATGGTCAGACTCGGGCCTCCAGATGTTTTGGGACTACAATTCCCATCATCCCTGACCATTGGTCCTGTTAGCTAGGGATGATGGGAGTTGTAGTCCCAAAACATCTGGAGGCCCGAGGTTGCCCATGCCTGCTTTAATGAATGGTGGCTTTATTGCTGTTCTGTTGTGGTGGCTCCCTCTCTCCCTACCCATTGGATTCTGGATTTAGACTTATGGGCTTCATACACTGACTATGTATTCATTTGACTTTTATTATTTCTAAGCCACCTTGTAAAATGAAAGTGGAAAGGCAGATATGATAACCAGCTTTTTCCCTCTTAAAAAAAACCACAAAACATTTCAAGGCCATAATTATGTTGTGATTGCTAGAAACAGCCGTCACAGGTTGACTGTTGCTCCACCTGTTGGTCATAACTTATTGAATGATATGTGACATGGAGACTGCCTTCATTGCACAGTCTTTCTGTTGCTTCCAGGGGTCTCGGAAATCTTGAGACGTGTGAGGAGATCGCTTATTCTGTCTGTACACTTCACAAAGCCATTTGGCTCATGTGTCACAAGTGTAAACTGGGATACGTGCTATGCCCTCAGCATCTTAAATTGTATTCCCATAGCCAAGCTGTCTGCACAGCACTTTTCCAAGTATGTTTCTAATGCCTGTGCTAATTATATTATCTGTGTGCAATTGCAGCTTGATCTCCTGTGTGTGTCTTACCTACTATCACCCATAAAATGATTTTGTTTTCTTGCACATGCCTTTGGCATGCTGCATTTTGGCGTCCCTTGCTTTCTCTTCTGGGTCATCTTAATGATTTGAATCTCCTGCCTTGGGCAGAGAATTTGGCTTAAACTTGTGGTTTCCTTCTGTAGCTCTTTCTGAAGCTTGGCTTTACACATCTACATGGGCTTGGTCATGCCCACAGAATGGAAGATGGCAGGATCCCCAAAGACATACTCTACAGGGAGCTGGCTTCAGGCACTAGCCCTGTTGGCAGAACAAATTCTGCAGACATGACATGAAGGCTGGCAATGTCAACCCCGCCATGTGGGAATCCTTTACAGATGACTGCAGTGCCTGGAGACAGTCAGGCTATTCATATATAGCAATGACCAGAGGAGCAATGACTGCTGGGTGGAGCGCAGAGAAAAGAAACGCCATGGTGCATCTGCAGCAGAACAACCAGACTCCTTCATTTGCCTCAGCTGCATCAAAACATGCCTCTTCCATATCAGTCTCTACAGCCATAGCAGGCGCTGCAACCTTTCAGCCGTTTGACCTCACCCCCAAAGGTGCACTCCTAAGACAGATGCCAACAACAGCAGTCAGGAAATGGAATCAATCCATGTGGCGAATCCTTCCACATGATAAACATCGTGCAGCAGCCTGCCACATGCCCTGGGCATCCCTTCATTTTAAAGCATTCATTCTGGATGTTTTGCTGTGGCATTGTGAACCTTGTCCAGTCTTTGGTGAAATGCTACACACAAATGGTTCACTGTGTGGTAAAAGCTGATATATGAAGGAGGCTCCTTGGCATTTCTCTAGGAAGAGATGAGGCTTTGCTTTGTGTTCTGTTGCTCAGAGGAATTTGGTGCAGTGCCTTCTTTGTTGTGGTGGCACAAACACGGAATGTCCTTTTTAAAGAAGGCTGCCTTTCTTTTTCACTGTTAGCTGTGAGGAACCTTTGGCTCTCCAGAAGTTGCTGAACTACAACTCCCATAATCCTTGGCCACTGGCCATGCTTGCTGTGGCATATGTAAACTGTAGTATATATAAGGTGCATATTTCCGGAACCCACCCTATTTTTGTGATTTTTTCTTGTAATTGTAAGTTTTGAAATTGTTGTTAATGTTGTATTTGAAATTGGTGTAACGCACCCTGGGCCCTTAGGGTGAAGGGCAAGTAATAAATTGAAGAACCAAGAGCACATGTTGTTCACACCTAAGTTGTTTGTGTAGTTCAATCCAATGCATGCTACTCAGAAGAAGGTTCTATTCAGTTCGGTAGGAGTGATAATGTTGGAGCCTTAATCTACTGTTTCAAAGTTTCTACGTAATTCATATTTGTTTACATAAAAAATGTATGTGCTGTACATCGTGTCTACCTCTTCATTGTAGACCGGCACTGGATTCATATTGATTATATATATAACTTATATCCTTTCTGTCTTCTAGCATGGAACCCAGGTGTGGCAGATGTGGTTCCCAGATACCATCCATGCAGTCACCAGACCTACACTTGCTTAGTGGCCTCATGTGCTTTCAGACCCCACATAAATTGTGCTAATTGATCCAAATTAACCTATCAGATAAACCTGTGAGACTCAGATCCACCCCCATCCCAGATAGCCAACAATTTTTTAATCGCCCACGAACTCCACACTTCATCAGTTTCTTTTGACACTCCAAGCAACATGGTTGTTTGGGAAACTTTTAACTAGCTTTCTGCATTTGCTAAAAATTAAGGAAATGAATGCATTTTTCTTTTTGAGCAGCAGGCTGCAGAATCACCATCTTTCCTTGTCCATATAATTGCAAACCCATTTTGAGTCTAGATTCAAAACAGGTGAGGAGCCCAAGCGAGTAGTTTTGAATGGACTTTTAGTGAGGCCTGTTAGTTACTCTGAGTGGAATTAGCACTTCAAGGATATTCAACTGAACAGAGCAGTACTACATTGCAGTCTAGCTGTCTTTGAATCCTAGCTCTTTCCTCCTTCATATGGCATTTGTTAAGCTGTAAAACACCTTGATATCAGCAAGAGGTGTTATAGAAATTCAATAACTCTGAAATAACTAAAAATATCAGTAACAATGAAAAACCATTCTCTTGTAGAAGACAGCGGGTACCTGGCAGAACTCTCTGCAGTAAATATACTTGGTTTTCTGAAATAAGTGTCATTTCTCTGGCACAGAACCCTCCTTTAATAACTGTTCTATGAAGGCAGAGTGAAGAGGCATCATATTCCTAAAGGTGAAGAGAGAATTGGGCAGTGAGGAGGGTTACACAACTGCCAGAAGAGAGAGTGGGCTTGAGGAGAGGCTGTGGACCTGATTTTTTAAAAAAGGGTTCTTTGGGGCAGCCTGGAGGTGGTCTGAAGATGAGCCTTGCCCTCAGATGATGGTAGACAACATCTGGTTCCCATGTTAAAGGACTTGAATTTCTAACTGCTTGTTCATGTGGAATCTAGTCTAACTTGATTTAGATTGAAGTTCAAGAGGTGCTATAGCATAGTCGCCAAAAATGCCTGAGCACTGAGCCACAATGTTCTCTCAGTTCAGATCTCATAACCAGGAACTCACTAGGCAGTCTTGGAAAGCCAGCATTCTGTCAGCTTCAACACCCTCCTCCTTTTTGCAGTAGAGGGGAGCACAAAAATAATACTAGCCTACTTTACTAGACCATTTGTAAGAGTTCACTGAAATTATGTGTGCAAAATAGTTTGAACACACTTTGAAGTACTACTGCAAATGCCACTGCTACTGCTGCTGTTTGTTGGAAAGGGCAGGTGCAAATTTTGGCAGGATTTGTACACATACATTGAATTTTATTGCCTCCTAATAAGTGTGTGGATGTATACACACACAAGCACACATAAGTGTGTGTGTGTGTGTGTGTGTGCGCACACACAAATTGGATAAAAGGCAGCTCCTTACTGGAATACAGGGTGCAGTTTTTGCCCAGATACAAAATCCTATTAAATAAATAAGAGAGGTACTAGTCCCTGCTATGTCTACCTACTGGAATCTCAGGCATTCATTTAGATGCAAGTAGGATGGATGTGTCTAATGAGGGGTTGAGGTCAGGGGAAAAATCAGTCTCATCTAAGCCCAGGTGATCTTTGATCAAGCAGCATGCCTTCTTCCAACGCCCCATGTGTTTGGAGCAAAGGTGACCTAAAAAGCTTGACTTGCTTAGACCATTGCCTTGACCATGCATGTGAACATGATTTCTGGCTCGTTCACATACTGGTGTATCCAATGTTATCAGTAACAAATGGAGTGCAGTCTCATCCCCCAGACTTTGCATGGCATTTGGATTGCTGCAGGGATTCAGATACAGGTTTCCTTCTTCTCTCTTACTCCTAAACCTTGCAGAGGGTTTATTTTTTTCTCTTTTTTTTGCACCTCTTACACCTCTGAAAGGCAGTATGCCGTGCAAACCTATCCACCTTTACTTTAGAGTGAGTAGCACTGGAATTGGTGGTAGCCATTCCTGAATAAGCATGCATAAGATTGCACTTTATATTTTCATAGGCAACTTTTGACTGTATATTTTCATAGACAATTTGGTTATACCTTTTCACGCAGTTAAGGCTCAGTATCAGCCAGAAGCATCAAGAAACAGTGATTTAGGTGTGCATGGCACATGTATGCTTGAATCCAAGCTTGATGTCTGATGATGTCCTAATTTCTCATTTATTTCTTGCAGTCATAGGATAGTATCTACAGTCTGTCCATAAAGTGCTTGGTTTTCTGGATGTGTGTAAAGTGTTCAAGTGTGAGTTGTGCAATATCATGTTTTCCCTCCAGAGGCAATTGCAAAGAGTATCTGGAAAATGACAAATGCAGGGAGTAGCATCTGGAATGCAACACTTGCCATATGGACTCTGTGTCAAATGTTCTAAAGTACTTTGTTTCTTTCCTCCCATCTCTCTTTCTGTTGTCTGTATAATAAATTGCCAAAGTGCTGAAGGCTTTGCAAGTATTTAAAAATATAATTAGTATTTTCTTTTACATCAATTTCATCTACTTTTTAAAGTTGGAAGGCAGTTTATTGTTTAGCCTGTTTAGTCTGCATTGTTTATAGTTTAGCCCAGGGGTCGGCAACCTGCGGCTCCGGAGCCGCATGTGGCTCTTTTACACCTTTGCCGTGGCTCCGCAGATCCTCGGGGACCCTAAGCAGAAAAGCAGAAGCGCCAGAAAGAGGAGGGGGATGGAGCTGGGCAGCCGAGCTGGGCAAAGCAAGGCGGCGGCGGCAGCGGAGCTCGAGAGGCGGCGGCGGCCGAAGAAGGGCTGCTGCTGCTGCTGCTGCTGCTGCTGCTTCTGCCGCCGGAGGGAAGTTCTGCCAGGCAGCTTCATGGCTCATAGCTTCCCCCGGGGTAGGACGGGGGGTGGCGGCGAGGGGAAATGCTCTCCCAGGCCATGCTCTCCTCAGCCCCACATGCGAGGCACCTGAGGCGAGGGAGAGAGAGCGCGCGCACTCGAGGGAAATGGCGGGGAGGGGTTTTTGTGTGTGTGTATGTGTGAGGGGTGGCGGTGGTGCTTCGGGATCCTTTTCCGTGCCTTGCTTCTGGGTGGCTGCCGAGTTGAGGGAGAGCACCTGAGGTGAACCACAAAATGGGCCTGCCCTCCCTGTCAGGGAGGAAGGGGTGAATTACGTCAATGACGAGGAGGGGGTCCAGAGGTAGCCAGCAGGAGAGGCGGGGGAGCACGAGAGCAATTACAGAGGGAGGGGGGGCTGTTAGGCACCAAAATCCTGCATGTGGGATTTCCCCCGTTCTCTCGTGCCTATGCAATTCCTGCCCTTCTCCCTTCCCCCTCGAGATTTGCTGCAGAGACAAGCAAATGAAGAAGAAAGGGAAGAGTATTAGCTGACATGTCCCCAGATCCAATGGAAAGCACCACAGATTCTTTTGCTTACCAGCTCTTTTTATTTTAAGTTGGCTTCAAACCTGTAATTGTGCAGGTGTATGTATGTATACATATACACACATAAATATTCATATCTCTTCCCTCTCACCTTCCTTTCACCCATGATGAGAAAGTTGCACCAGCAGAAGGAATGGATATGTGCTGTTAGTAAAAAGAGAGGGAGTTGAACTGCAGGGAGGGACAGACACTTTTCTATGTATTAATTTGTATAATGCCCTCTATGCACATGGTGCTTTGCAAAAAATGGATATGAGAGGTACCATACCCCTCTTTGCTATCTGAAATAGACTCAGGGAAAAGAGAGAGAATGGGGGAAGGGGAAGAATGTATGGTTATTTACATTTGGCTTGTTTTGCGGCTCCCAGTTTTTCTTCTTCTTTGGAAACGGGTCCAAGTGGCTCTTTTTGTCTTAAAGGTTGCAGACCCCTGGTTTAGCCTGTTCTGTAGGCTCTAAGTACCGTATTTTATGCTCTATAAGACTCACTTTTTCCCTCCTATAAAGTAAGGGGAAATGTGTGTGCGTATTATGGAGCGAATGCAGGCTGCGCAGCTATCCCAGAAGCCAGAACACCAAGAGGGATCGCTGCTTTTGCTGCATAGCAATCCCTCTTGCTGTTCTGGCTTCTGGGATTCATAATTTTCTCTCTCTTGTTTTCCTCCTCCAAAAACTAGGTGCGTCTTGTGGTCTGATGTGTCTTATAGAGCGAAAAATACGGTACTTAGCTGCAATTTTAATAATTTTAGTTCTAACCACAATAAAGCCAATAATTTGTAATGGACTCTTCATTGTTAAGAGAAGAACACTGAAGCTATTCTTTTCAGCGATGGATACACCTCTATGTTCATTTAAACTTGATTGAGTGGTATTGGGGTGAGATGAAGGGGTTCCAACATGAAGCCAAATCATGGTTTGGTCCTATGTAAATGAGCCTGGCTGAACCATCAGAGTAACACACTTCCCTTGCATGTCGCAGTTTAACCCTCATTTTCCTGGTTTGAGGTAAGCCATTTGGATGAAAGCACAAACCATGGTTTGTGCAAGGCTTGAAAATCAAGGTTGGAAACCATTGTTTGAGCCCAGTTTTTTCCAAGCAAGCACAAACCATAGCTTGCAGGATTGAACAAAATGACAAGTGACTCTGCTGCAGTCTAGATTTTTCTCTAAGCTTGTGGTATGTTGTTTGGTGGATTATGAGTTTTAAGTTTTTGGAAGATGGCATCCACCAACATTAACATTGTAAATTTGATTATGGGAGTATTGGCTTCCAAACAAAACAACATCTTTCCTGTAGCTCAATATGATTGTACATAATAGTGAATCTGCCAGTTGTAAATCTTCTGTGGTAACATTGCCCAACAGCTAGTTGAAAGCAAGGTAACAAAATGCATGCATCAGAAGAAAGCTTACTCTGAGAGAATTGGAATGCAACTTCTTGAGAATTCACATTTAGATTTAATGGTACACCCTGCACTTTGATTCCAGGTCTGGCTGAAAGGCAGCCAAATTCATGCTCTCAGGGACAAAAATGTGTTTGTTGATCAAGATAATTTGTAAAGGTGTCGGCAAGGTGGGGTGGGGAGCTGTCAGTTCACTGCTTGGCACTCGAAGATTCCTCCTTGAGGTGAGAATTCATGTGTCTGTGCTAAACTAGTAAGCACTATATCAGGAAATATGCAGATGCCATTCCCTGCAAGGCTATCCCATTTCTTCCTTCAACCTGATACCGCTTAAAACAGAATGGAAGTTGGTAATTAACAGCGTGCTGTAATGGATAACCAGACTCCAGTCAGTGTAACTTTCTTAATGCTTGCATTAAACAAGAATTCATAATATTTTGCCTACTTTGAACTGTTCGGCTACATTTTTTTCAACCGAGCATAAATATGATGCCTCCATGAAACAGCAATTTAGATACTTGTTAAAGAATTTTCCTTGTGCTGTTTTCCCAGGACAATGGACTTCTAATTCATTTGAAGCTTCATTGGTGGTTAACTTAGTAGTAGCACATAATTTCTAATGTGTGAAGAGTTTAGCCTTTTGTTTGTCTTTGTAATAATGATATAGATTCATATGTCATAATTATTTCCTCTTTACAAATGAAGAACTGAGGCTAGAAAGGAGTGTGAGGCTTGGTACCACATTGAGTTTATGGGTATGACTTAAACTCAGCTCCTTCTAGTATGTTGTTGTTGTTGTTTAGTCGTGTCCAACTCTTCATGACCCCATGGACCAGAGCACGCCAGGCAATTCTGTCTTCCACTGCCTCCCGCAGTTTGGTCAAACTCATGCTGGTAGCTTCGAGAACACTATCCAACCATCTCGTCCTCTGTTGTCCCCTTCTCCTTGTGCCCTCCATCTTTCCCAACATCAGGGTCTTTTCCAGGGAGTCTTCTCTTCTCATGAGGTGGCCAAAGTATTGGAGCCTCAGCTTCACGATCTGTCCTTCCAGTGAGCACTCAGGGCTGATTTCTAGTATACTTGACACTTATTGAATACATGAATGCATGAGCAGAAGCCCCCTGAGATATATCTGTTGAAGGGCTGTACCATATGAGATATCAGGTAGTGCATAGAATTTCTGAATGTTTCCCTGCATTAGATTTTCTCTATACTCTTAAACTTACCTGCCAGGGAAAAGGTCCTAGGCTACCCTTTCCCCCAATATGCTTTTGCATTATGAAAGGTGGCTTGAAAATGTTTAGCTTATGAAATTTTCATGCAAAACTGCTGTCAGAGTTGCTTCCAGATCCTAGCTCACAGAGGATCACGCTAGCCAGCGATCATTAAATAAAAGTCTTTATTGAGTTACAGTTTCCATTCTCAAGCTGCTGCGTGCAACCCTACGTCTAATGGTTAGATCGGCGAAGCTCCGTCTGAGTCTCCGCCCCTTGTACACCAACTTAATATCCTAGCCCTGCTCCACCTTTTCCGCCTGACTGTTCTTCTCTGGGTCCCTCTGCCCCCCGGGGTCTCTTCCTTCCGGGATTCCTCTGACGCTGACGCTGACCCCCCTGACTCTTCTCCCTCCTTTCGGCGGGCTTTAGGACCTGGCTCCCTTTCCGGGCTGCCTACTGCGCCACCTTCCTGTGCATTTGAACTTGGCTCGCGCGCCCAACCTTCCACCTTCCGTCTGACCGTTTCTTCGCTCCCCGATGGAGGTGTGGCCACTCCTGACTCGTGCCCTCCCCCCTGTTGTGAGCTGCCAGCGCTTGATCCCTGGCGCCCTTCCTCTTCCCTGCTCTCTGGCGGTGACGCTGGTCCCGATTTCCAACTGCTCCCCTCTGAGTCCCTTCTGGCTCTATCTTCCTGGGGTGTCCCCCTAGGCTCCCCCCTTGCCCTGGCCACTGGTGCTCCTTTCTGTGAATCTTCTGATTCACTGGAAAGACTCGGAGATCTCGGGTCGTCGTCATCACTCATCTTTTCTTCTGCCTCCTCCCCCTCGCTCTCTGTTTCCTCCCTTGCCCTTGCCTCTGCTCCTGAACCCCTGACATCCATCCCCCCCTCGAAGCCCCCTCTTCCCCCCTCCCCTCCTTCCGGTGCGGGATCTGGGTGCTGCCGTGTCAGGGGGACGAATGTCGGATACAGTTTGCTTCCCGTGGCGGGCCGCCATCTGAAGTCTTCCGGTTCTTCCTCCCTGCTCTCGTTGACGACGGTCACCTCCGCTTCCATCTCTGTGCCGCCGTGCTCGAAACCCGGGTCGTCCCCGAAAACGTCCATGTCCGTCTCTCCCTCGCTCTCTGGAGACGTTGCTCGTCCTGGACCCTCCAGCCACCTTCTGCGGAACTGCTCCTCTGGTCGATCATCCCACCAATACGAGGGTTCTGAAGCAGATCCCGAGGGTGACCCCTCCGGGGAACGGGCGTCTCGTGCCGGTTCCTCGTCCGAGTCGAACCCCCGGAACGTGCTGGCTGAAAGCGTGGGCGTGAAAAGCCAGTCGTCGAAAAAGTCTGCTGGCATTGGCCTATGTGGGAAGAGGGCATGAAACTCTTCTTTGAGCAGAGGTTCGTCTAAAGCGTAGCCCGGCACCCAGCTGTTGGCACTGGCCGGGGTGCCCTCCTTGGCGAGAAGGTATTCTACCCCCTCTTCCCCCCATCTGGAGTCCAAAATCTCCGTGACTTCGTTGATGCGCTCCTCCCGTGCCACTCCCCCCTGCCCGGTTCTCTCTCGGAGCGGACCCGGTGCCGTTCCTGGTTCCTGAAACCTGTGAGGTGCCTTGTAGGGAGTGAGCACCGATCTGTGGAACACCGGATGCATTCTGGAACCCTCCGGAAGAGCCAGCCTGAAAGCCACCGGGTTGACCTGTTCTTCGACTTGGTAGGGCCCCAGTTGTTTATGCCCTAGTTTCTTCTTCGCCAACGACCTGGCCGGCACTGCGTGGGCTGCTAACCAGACCCAGTCTCCCACATGGATCTCTTCACCAACCCTTCTGTGTTTGTCCGCTTGTACCTTGTATGCGTGTTTAGCCAGCTCCAGGTGCCGCCGCAGCTGATCGTGGACCTCCTGCAACTCCGACGCGAATGCATCTGCTGTCTGCGGCTCCCCCTCCCCCATTCTTTCCAGTCCCGGGAAGGTTCTGGGGTGCCTCCCGTTGTTGGCGAACAACGGCGTGACCCCCGTGGACACGTGCTTCGTGTTGTTGTAGGCGAACTCGGCGAGAGGCAGGTAATCCACCCACGTCGCAGGCTGTTGATTCGCATAACATCTCAGGTACTGCTGCATGATGGCATTGACCCGCTCCGCTTGCCCGTTGGTCTGCGGGTGTCTAGCCGACGCCAGGTTGATCTTGACGTTCAGGAAGCCCATCAGCCTCTGCCAGAAGTTCGAGATGAACTGTCGCCCTCGGTCGGACAGAATAGACCGCGGCAGACCGTGAACCTTGAACACGTGGTCTATGAACAGTTTGGCGGTTTGTTCCGCCGTGGCCACCTTCGCACACGGAATGAAATGTGCCATCTTGGAGAACAAGTCCACCACCACCAGCACAGCCGTCTTGCCCCTCGAGCTGGGCAGATCCGTGACAAAGTCCAGGGCCACTCTCTCCCATGGTTCGAACGGAGTTTGCAGCGGTTCCAGCAGTCCGGCCGGCGGTCTGTGCACTGGTTTGGCCCTCTGGCAGGTGTCACACCTCGCCACGTAGTCCGCGACTTCCCCTCTCATTCCGGGCCACCAGAAATCTCTGGCTACTAATTCCACCGTCTTCTCCTTGCCAAAGTGCCCGGCAGTGGGCGCGTCGTGCAGCTGCTGCAGTACCTTGGCGCGAAGTTCGTCTCCCGGCACGTAGATGGCCCCTTTACGGATGAGCAAACCATCTCGCAGCTGGAACTCGTCGGTCGCTGCCGTGCCCCTGTGCACCTCTGCCATCTTTGCTTGCGCGAAGGAGTCATCCTGCAACGCTCGTCGCACCGCATCCAGGTCAACTGTTGCCGCCGCGCACGCCCACACTGTCGGTGCGAAGATGTGCATGGCAGCCGCTGGCGTTGCCTCCTCCAGATATTGTGGCTTACGGGAGAGAGCATCCGCCATGATGTTGGTGTCCCCCGGGACATACTCTATTCGGAAGTCGAAATTCGCAAAGAACTCAGCCCAACGTATCTGCCTCTGGTTCAGGAACTGTGCCGTGCGCCAGTGCTCTAGATTCTTGTGGTCCGTGCAGACCTGCACCGTGTGCTTGGCGCCGATCAGGAAGTGCCTCCACGCTTTGAACGCTGCATGAATGGCCAGCAACTCCCTGTCCCAGATGGTGTAGTTCTGTTCAGACTTGCTGAGCTTCCTTGAGTAAAACGCTCCCGGCCTCCAAACCCCCTGCGGGTCTTTCTGCAGCAGGACTGCTCCCACGGCTCTGTCCGAAGCGTCTGTCTCCACCCTCATCGGCCTGCTGGGGTTGACATGAAGCAGCTGCTCTTCTGACGCGAAGAGACGCTTGAGTGCCTGAAAGGACTGCTCCGCCTGCTCTGTCCAGATGAACTTCTTTTTCTTGGAGCTGAGCGTGTCCGTGATGGCCGCTGTCTGCATCGCAAAGCCTTTGATAAACTTGCGATAGAAGTTCGCGAAGCCGACAAACCGTTGGACCTCCTTCCGGTTGCGTGGGCTTTTCCAATCCAACACTGCTCGGACCTTGGCGCTGTCCATGGCGAGCCCTTTATCAGACAACTTGTAGCCCAGGAAATCCACCTCCGTCACGTCGAATTGGCACTTCTCCAGCTTGGCGTAAAGCCTATGTTGCTGTAGCCTGCTCAGCACTTCCTTGACGTGTCTGTCATGCTCCTGCTGCGATTCCGAAAAGATCAGGATGTCATCCAAGAAACAGACGCACGTCTTGTAGAGGAGCCCCGCCAACACGTGATGCATGAAAGCTTGAAAAACGTGGGAGCCATTTTGCAATCCAAAAGGCATAACTCTATATTCGTAGGTGCCCAGGGGCGTGAACATGGCTGTCTTCCACTCATCTCCTTCCCGCATGCGAATGAGGTTGTATGCCCCTCGCAGGTCCAACTTGGTGAACACTCTGCCCTTCCGTACCTTTGCGAGGAGGTCGTCGATTCGGGGCATGGGGAAGTCCGATGGCTTGGTCACACTGTTCAAGATGCGATAGTCCACTACAAGTCTTTTTTGGGGCGTGTCCCGCTTCTTAACAAAGAATACCGGACTGCCCCCCGCTGCCTTGGACTCTCGGATGAAACCGCGCTCCAAATTATGATCTATGAACTCTTTGAGTTCCTGCAGTTCGTCCTCAGACATGGAATACAGCTTCCCTTTGGGCAGCGCCGCCCCCGGCAGCAGGTCAATTTTGCAGTCATATGGTCTGTGGGGGGGTAGCCTGTCTGCCTCCTTCTCGCAGAAAACCTCCAAAAATTCTGCGTACTTGTGGGGAACCGCTTGCAGCGTGCCTAGCTGCAGCTGTGACTCCTCTTCCTCTCCTTCCTGCCGGGGCACGATGCAGTGTTCAGCGCAAAAGGAAGAGCCGAAGGTCAGCTGCCTCTGGTACCAAGCCAGCGTCGGGCTGTGCTTGTCCAGCCAACTCATGCCCAATACAATGGGCGTGTCCGATAGTTGAGTGACATTGAAGCTGATGATTTCCCTGTGATTCCCAAGTCGCATCACCATTGGTGGCGTCTGCTTCACCACTTGCCCCCCTAGCAGCTCCCTGCCATCCACCGTGACAACCTGCAGGGGCAGCGTGGCAGGCAGCAACTGCATAGCGTGCCGGTCGACAAAGTCCTGCCCTATAAAGTCCGCATTGCTTCCTGAGTCAATGGTGATTGGCACGTCCATGGTGATTCCATTGGGCAGCTGGAGCGACGCGGTGAGCCTTACTACTGGTTTGGGCGGGAGGGGGTCCATGGGCTGTAAAATCTCTGGGGACTGCTTCACTGAGACGTCTGGCTGGCCCCCAGTGCCTCTTCCTCCAGCCAGACTCCGTCGTTTCCCTGCTGTGGTTCTCCTTGCTGCGTTGCTGCAGTTACCATTGCTGAGGCTGCAGTGTGCTTGTGGAGCCTCCGGGGACACTCTTTCGCCATATGCTGTGGATCATCGCAGATGTAACATTTCCTGTTCCCTCTAGGAGGCTTCGCTTTCACTGTTGCCGGTGCTAGGGCTCTGGCTGCTGACTGAGCCCTTGCACCTCCAACCTCCATAGGTTCTGCCCCTCCTCCTGGCGGAGGCGTGGATTGCGCACGCGCTGCTTCTCTGGGAAGGAAGGAGGAGCCCCTGGCTGGTTCGCGCCCTCCGCGCCCTTCGTCCCTGCTCCACGGACGTTCTTCCAGCCTCACCCCCACCGCCAACGCCCTCTGAACGATCTCCTGCGTGGTCCGGGGTCTCTCCCCCCTCGCAATTTCATCTTTAACCGAGCCATGCAATCCCTCCCAAAACAGGTCTCTTACAGGAGCCGAATCTCTGTCCCATTCCAGGGCACTGACCAAAGCGAAAAAGCGGGCATGGTACTGCCTTACGCTGGCCCTCCCTTGCTTCAGTCCATGTATCTGCTGCCGAGCAAGATCCACGTCAATGCTTGATAAAAAGCACCCATCCATCGCTTTAATAAAGGCATCCGCATTTTGGAGCGCCGGATCCTTATCTCTCCACAAATTGCGCAGCCATGCTTTAGCATCTCCATGCAAATGGGACATGATGAATCCCACCTTCTCTTGCTCATCTCTAAAGTCATTGTTCAGCAGTTGCAGTGCACACATTACATCTGCTCTAAAGTTGGGGTACTGTTGCAAATTCCCATCGAAGTGAGAGACCAGACCGCCTGTTCGTCTCCCCAACCCAATCCCCTCCGGTTTGGGTGTCAGTTGCCCATGCTTCGTAAGCACTTCCAACCTGACCTGGAGATCCCTGTAGGCGGCAGCTGCGTCCTCCTCTCTCTTCCTGGATGCAAGAGCCTCGGCATTCAGTCGTGACACTGCTTCTCTGAGTTCCGCTATCTGCTGTTCGGTCGTCATTTTGTCTGCCGTTCGTGAGCTCACTAGTAGGCACCCGCTTTCTCTCCTCTCCGCGAGGCTGTAGATGCCCACAATTTAGGAGACGGAGCTTACTGTCAGAGTTGCTTCCAGATCCTAGCTCACAGAGGATCACGCTAGCCAGCGATCATTAAATAAAAGTCTTTATTGAGTTACAGTTTCCATTCTCAAGCTGCTGCGTGCAACCCTACGTCTAATGGTTAGATCGGCGAAGCTCCGTCTGAGTCTCCGCCCCTTGTACACCAACTTAATATCCTAGCCCTGCTCCACCTTTTCCGCCTGACTGTTCTTCTCTGGGTCCCTCTGCCCCCCGGGGTCTCTTCCTTCCGGGATTCCTCTGACGCTGACGCTGACCCCCCTGACTCTTCTCCCTCCTTTCGGCGGGCTTTAGGACCTGGCTCCCTTTCCGGGCTGCCTACTGCGCCACCTTCCTGTGCATTTGAACTTGGCTCGCGCGCCCAACCTTCCACCTTCCGTCTGACCGTTTCTTCGCTCCCCGATGGAGGTGTGGCCACTCCTGACTCGTGCCCTCCCCCCTGTTGTGAGCTGCCAGCGCTTGATCCCTGGCGCCCTTCCTCTTCCCTGCTCTCTGGCGGTGACGCTGGTCCCGATTTCCAACTGCTCCCCTCTGAGTCCCTTCTGGCTCTATCTTCCTGGGGTGTCCCCCTAGGGTCCCCCCTTGCCCTGGCCACTGGTGCTCCTTTCTGTGAATCTTCTGATTCACTGGAAAGACTCGGAGATCTCGGGTCGTCGTCATCACTCATCTTTTCTTCTGCCTCCTCCCCCTCGCTCTCTGTTTCCTCCCTTGCCCTTGCCTCTGCTCCTGAACCCCTGACAACTGCAAACTATAAATCTGTTACTCAGGATTTAGTTGACAGGAAAAACTGTTTCTCAAGTAGACATACAGATTTATATTACTGGTGTTTTTGAAGCCCATAATTCGTGTATGAATTTGTCCAGCTTGTAGTGTGCTTGGCTGTATTATAAATAGAACATTGTTTCCCACAGAAGCTTTTCCTCTAACTTAGAATGTATATCAGACCAACCTTTAGCAGCACAGATGCCCAAAGTGTGGTCTTCTGTGTAGGTGTAAGCTCCGAAGTTATTTAATATTAACTCCTCTCAGTGAAACTCTGTATGATTGCTGTGTTTAACTTTCAAAGCAGCTCTTCACCATAGCTAATGGAGTCTGGTGTGGGTTCAGAGAAGATGAAACCAAAATGTTGTTTGCAGGGGCTGGCACAATATGCGTGCGCACATTCTGAGCTGGGAGAGAATTCTTGGTGAGAGGGTGTGAATACAAGCTTTTAAAAATTCTTCTGAATTTTGATTCTTAGGGGAACCTGCTTATTGCTAATTTTATGTGATTTTTTTTTAAAACAAAAGAAGATTCAAAACCACTGATTTGGACAAGGTTCTGAATCCAACAGTGTTATAGGCTAATATTGCTGCATTATTATCTTCAGCCAGAATGCTCCCTCTGCCAAGAATTTTCTGTTGCACTATTAATTGGAGCTGTCAGTGTGAATACTGAAGTAATAACATTTGTTTTGCATGCAGAAGCAGCATAGAGATCAGCAATTAGTTACAGGTTTGAAAGCACCATCCCCTAGTGGGTTACGAGAGGTTAGTGTATGTAACACTGTCTTCACTTTCCACACTCTGCTTCCATTTTATCTTAATTTGACTTTAAGCTGTGTTCACACTTCCACTTACTGTACACTCGCTGCATTTCTAGCAGTGGGTTTTTAATCTGTGTTCACACGACATTACCCCAAATGCATAAGTATCCCATACTTTGTTATAAAATTCTACTCTTTGATGTGTTGTTTCTCATATCAGATTCACACCGATTCGACTCCTTAAACTGTTTCCAATTCATCTCTAGCCAACACCTTTCCTTAGGGTAAAGATGTCCAATGTCCCACCCAGTCAATGCCCTGGTGTGCAGAGTTCATTTCAGAGACAAAAATGAATCTGACATTAACAAAGCTGTGCTGATGTGAATAGCTAGGGGTGAAAGAACTGTGAAATATACCGGGGGTGGGGAGAGGGGGCAATTTCACTGCATTCTAAAGTGGTAATGTGAACACACCCTTAGTTCTCACATTCATTTGAGAAAGGAAGCCCACAAGAATATGTTTGTTTAGCGCAAATAAAATGACAAGGGAACCTTCTTTTCCTCCAAGGAGGAGGCTGTCCATTGCTTTCCCTGTATGAGTCATTTCTCTAGCATGTCTCCTTCCAGTAAGAAGGCATTCATCCAAAATCAAAGGTGCACTCCTTAGAGTAGATACTTTCTACACTTGGAAACGAAAAGAATCCCCCCCCCCCCGGGGAAAAGATGTGCATTTCAAGGATCAAGACTAGGGGAAAATGCTGATTGAAATGGAGTTGCAGTAGGTTTTGACTGGGCAGCCACAGATTAACCAAGTTCTGGTACATATATATGGGATTAGTTATGCTATGAATTAGATTGTACAATGTAAATGAACTGTAGCAGAGTACAATGTACATAATTAGTTCAGAGAAGAGCTGGTGTTCTAACATAGTGACAGTACATGGTACTGTATGTGATTAATGCCAGTAGGCATTAAAAAAAGAAATAACTCACAACCAAGCCAAAGACTTTTTTTGGGTACTGTGGAAATAATAAACCCAAATGGGAACTCAAGTCATCCATAAAGAGTGGGAGCTTTTTGTTCTGTTTTACCTTTTATTATTATGGCTGTATACTGTCTTGTTTGAAGTGACAGATGTGTGCCCTATAATATTGTGTGTTGCAAACATACCATGGGAAATGAAATGCTTTTATTATAAACTGGAGGTGAGTCTTAGCATACCTCTATTTTGGTTGTCATAGGAGCTGGATATGGCACTGCAGTTTATTAGTTGATTACTGATTCCTTTGTTCTTTTGTCTGAAACGAGATAATCCCACCACTACAGAAAATTAGCTGGCCAGCCAAGTTCACAAGCCAGGAAGCTCCAGAGTTTAGGAATTAAGCGGAAGACTGGTTACCTCCATTGTAAATGTATGTACTGGGTTATCTGCCCAGGTATATTGACATGGTCTGTGGTGATGGATTGGAATTGCACTCACTACTCCTTTCCCTAAGCGTTCATTCACTTGTGCTGTAAATCTTAGGGTTTGGCCAATAGTCTTGTTCAACTCAATGATGCTTAAGGCTATATGCATTCTGAGTGCATTGACTCAGAACCAGGTTCCATTAAATCAATAGGACTTGCTTCCACATAAAGTTTAGAATTGGTGGTGTGAATTGGATTAAATGCAAATAGTGCAGCTTCACTTTTGTTTTGTGCACTAGATGTTATAGCTTAGAATCTGAACTCATAAGGTGTTTATACCCATGGTGGGGTGAAATTTTATTAACCAATTCTGCACAATAACCGATTAAAGAAAGATAACGTATTTGTGTATCCTCTGTGCAATAGGCAGATAATTATGTTTCCGAAGTCTTAGGTTGCAATCCCAAACACTTCCAATGCTGGCTTTAATAGCATTAAGGCCTGGATTAGAAATTTCAAGAAAAATATTATTTGTATATTGATTTATTTGGCCAATACCAAATTTTACACTGTGATTCCAGAGTAACAATAGACACACACACCTAAGTAGCAGTACTGGTATTGGTACGGGGAACTAAAAAGCTTGTTCAAGTGTGCCCAAGGGTTATTGCATACCTAGTGGAATTATTCACTTTAAACAGTGGTCTACCATGCATTACCAAGATTGATGAAAACCCCCCACAATTCCCTCGCTTTTGGAAGCATTTGCCCTGTGGGATCAGAGCGGCTGTTTAAGGAAAAGAAGATGAAAGTCACCTTGATTAGATAGAATAGGCAATGTTTAGCAAACCCAGTTCTAAGCATTTTTCATGCTGGGTGATGTACATTTTAAGACTAGGTTGCTACAACCATGAGTTGCTATCTGTAACTTACAGGTAGAGGTGGCAGCTGAAGTCCATCAAATTCGGATCAAGCAGTGGAAGTGCTAAGATTTAGCAGCTAAATTGATATCTGGCTGTGAGGATGGACTAGAGAGCCAGTAAACTGAAGCTTAATCTCAGTAAGATGGTGGCATTGTGGTTGAGTGGTTCATCTGCCCAGCGGTGTTGTATTTATCCTGTACAAGATGGGGTTGTGCTGCCCCTTAAGCAACAAGCGTGCAGTTTGATGTGCTGCTTGGTCCTTTCTTTGTCCCTGGAGGCACAGGAAGCTTCCATGGCCCAGAATGTCTTTTGCCAGCTTGGGTTGGTGTTCCAGCTACCCTACCCTGGATAGAGAGCCTAGCCTCTGGGTCAAACTGAAGTTCAGCTTAATGCATACCATACAACTACATCCATTGTTCTTCTTAAAGAAGTGGAAAGTGGGTTGTTCTTGTGATCACAGCATGAGGGAAGTTTTAGTGATTTCCTCCCTAGCCATGATGCCCCACTGGGAAAAGGCTACAAAACTGTATAAAAAGAAAATTCATAGTGCCAAGGATATTGGATTTTCAGGTGGAATAGTTTTCATAATTGAAAACAGGCCCTTCATGGAAGGAAGCTTCCTTCTTTCTATGTTTTAGGCCAGGGATGGCCAAACTTGGCCCTCCAGATGTTTTGGGACTACAGTTCCCATCATCCCTGACCACTGGTCCTGTTAGCTAGGGATGATGGGAGTTGTAGTCCTAAAACATCTGGAGGGCCAAGTTTGGCCATGCCTGTTTTAGGCAGCTGCCATGGCATATTGTGGTGCTTCCTTGCTTGATGCCACAGTTTCAAAGTGGGGAAGTATTAGGCCATCTTGGTCATTCACTCTTATCTCCAGACCTGTGAACAACAGCCTGCTCCTAATCCAGGCCTTGCTCCTGTACCTCTGTGGACAAGAATTTCCCTGCTAGCCCAAATTCCTGCTTTCCTGTGGTTTGTTGTGTTAGGATTCTCCTACTAGTGCACTCACCATTACTATTGTACTGCAGATGTTTACCACAGGTCTGACAGTATTCAAACCACAAGCCGTAAACTGTCTTGATTTTATACCCCCTCCCTTGTTCAGACTGAGAGGAGTGAAAACCCATGTGTGAGGGGAAAAAACCCTTTTTACTTATCACCATTTATAAATTCCCATGTTTACCAATTTGGCCTATTAATAGCACAGATACAGGCATTTGTTGCAGCAGACTATTAAATTAATAGTGTCCTTAACCAGAGGAAAAGAGAGGTGGTTGGCAAACGCCCAAGGAAAGAATCGACATTATTGCTTGGTGAATTCTAATCGCTTAAGTGCTTCTGCCTACAGGGTAGGTGATAGAAATTCACTTTGCAGTGGCGTATACTATTTAAAACACACACATTCTCTCTCTCTCTCTCTCTCTCTCTCTCTCTCTCTCTGTATACATGCACACCCATTTTTAATCCTAGGGTGTGATATTAAAATGATTGTCCCAATAAGTGTCCCTTACTGGTTTGCAGTCATCAGACATATCCTCGTTTCAGAGGTATCAAATATCTTTATAATGTAAAAGACAAGATGAAAGCTACATACTTTTTTTTTACATCTATTCATTTGAGAATAATTCATAATTTCAAATTGGGGATAGGATGGAATCTGGTTCCAAGGCTACACTGGAATCTTGCATTGCATTGCGCTGTACTGTAATTTATATATTTAGAATTGCCTTGCTGCATCAGTCAGAAGGTCCAGTCAGTCCACCACCCTGTTCTCACAGTGGCCAACCTGATGGCTATGGGGAAGCCTGTAAGCAAGCCATGATACCAAAGCCCTTCCTAAATACCAACAACTAGTATTCAGGGACTCTGATACAGGAGGTAATATGGCCACCATGACTGGTTGATCATTGATAGACTAGCCATTGATTGTCTTATCCTCCATTAATTTGTCGGATCCTTTTCTAAAGTTCTCCTTTTTTTTTTTATAATGATATTTATTAAAGTTTCAAAAAATACATGAAAATACAAAATAAAGAAAAAAGTATAAAGTTTTGAGATATAAAAAAAGAGTAGAAAATAAGGAAAAACATACAAAATAAAACAGTTAAAAACACAATAATTTTCCATAACCTATCTTCCTTGCTCTTATTTCCCCGGACCTCCTCGTACCTCCCTTTTTTGTATTCCAGTTCAGTTTGTTAGTTCAGCAAATCCTTACCATTAAGCTTTTACCCAATTGTAAACCTTTTTTCATATCTCTTAAAGCATTACAGCTAAAAACCTCTTAGTTTCTATCCAACATCCTTCTAAGATTACTTAATTTTACAATATTTCTGTAAATAGTCTTTAAATTTCTTCCAGTCTTCTTTCACCGACTCTTCTCCCTGGTCTCGGATTCTGCCAGTCATTTCCGCCAATTCCATGTAGTCAATCACCTTCATCTGCCATTCTTCCAAAGTGGGTAGATCTTGTGTCTTCCAATACTTTGCAATAAGTATTCTTGCTGCTGCTTTTCTAAAGTTCTCCAAGTTGGTAGCCATCACTACAACTTATAGTAGATAATTTCATATTTTAATGATGTACTGTGTGAAATTTTTCTCTTCTCTTCTACCATTCAACTTAACTGAAGGACACAGAGCCATAGCACTATATGAGAAGAAAAATAAATCTCTCCACTTTTTCTACATCATGCATAATTCTACACCCTTCTGTCATGTCACCTTTACCAACCCCACCCCAATGAGCTCCCTATTCCAACACTGAGTCTCCACTAGCAGCTAGACTCTGGAAAGCGCACAAAGGTGATGACCATCTTTGGCTGTTTGTTCCAGAGATCTGATGTTCAGCATGGAATACTTCAATAAATCGAGGCTTTAAGTTGGTATGTAGACTAGGGGTAGCCAACAATGTGCCATCCAGATATTGTTGACTATGCATTCTTTCATTCCTGACCATGATAGCTGGGCTGATGGGAGTTGGAGTCCAATAACATTTGGAGCACATGACATAATGTTTCCAGATATCTTTAGGTGCCAGGCAAAAACTTTCCTGTATAACCAGGCCTTTGGCCTTGAACTATCTGTGGCCTTTTAAAAATGGGTGGGATGGTTTTAGTGTACTTCTTTTCCTCATTGGTTTTAATGTTACTATATGGGTGTGTTTGTTTGTAAGTCACTTTGAGTTGCCCTGGGCAAGATAAAACAGCTAACAAATTTAAGAAAGGATGATGCTGATGATGTCAGCTACCCTAGTCTAGCCTTTAATAAAGCCATCTAAGCCTAGTGCTTATTGCGCCATCTTATAGTGAGTTCTGTGATTTAATGATATGTCATGTGAAACTGTGCTTTCTTCTGTGTGTCCTGGATCTACTGCTGATCAGGTATGAATTCTAATGATCCCAAGCTCTTCTATGTTTAAATAAGGGAAATAATTTTCTTCTATCCACTTTTGGGAAGGTACCACCTTATGGTGGAACCTGAGAAATAAGTTCATCTTTTTTCCCTTTTTTCTTTTTAAAAAAAGAATCCATTACCTTAGTGGCTCTGAGAAATTACAGCTTGGGAATACCAAATTCAAAAAAGAATTTCAAGATCAAAAGGTACAAAATATATCCATTCAGACTTTCAGAACCTTTTGCCAGTTTCCTTTCCCCATTTCTGACTTTTCTCCTCATTTCTTTTAGAACCATTCCACCCTTGAGCACCTATTTTTTCGTCCCTTTTCTCTTTCTACAATAAATCTGTCCTTGTGCTTCTATTTCAGATTCAGTAAGGATGGTATTCTGTTTTTCTTCCATTCGTTTTCTCTCCCTCCCCCTCCTTTATAATGATTTCTATCTTTCTAAAAGAAGCTGATCCTGTACTGCAGTATGCTCAGTCTCTTGGCTTTCTTGTTACTTACATAGATTTGTAGACCAGATTTTTGCAATGCTTGGGGGCAGATTATGTGGTCTTTCACCAAGGAAAAATTCTGATCCGTGCTCTGAAAATGCTTGATGAACTTATGATACAATCTCTTTCTCCAGTAACACTGACCCAGGACCAGGTTCAAATCCCCACTCATACATGAAACTTCCTGGGTGACCTTGAATCATTTATACACCCTGAGACCACTGTACCTCTCTGGATTTTTGTGAGGATAAAATAAGGAGGTGCCATGTATGCTACCTTCAGCTTACTGGAGGAAAGGTAGGGTATAAAATGTAATTAAAGAAAATAATATTGGTGTCATCAGTTGTGCGTAGCACAAGATAATAGGTCTGTGCTCTGAAGAGTGTACAGTCTAAACTTTGGCACAGGGGAAACAAGGGAGCAATACATTAGCTATCAATAATTTAATAGATTTTATGTTAAATTGTTTGGATTTTTTTTTACTTGACCTTAGCCCCAAGGACAGCAGGGCAGAACGAAGAGTTAATGTAATGAGGAATGTAAAGCTAGCTAAACTCTGTGAGTATGTCCCTGCCTAATAGAGTTATAGAACAACAACCTGGCATAGCTCCCCCCCCCCTTTTGTCAATATTTGCACCAGCATGTTATCTAGGCAAGGCAATAAGTATGCTATATCTTGGCACTTAAGTTGTTGTGAGTGTGTTTCGCTCTAAGGAGATTGGGAATTTCTACACTGTGCTTTGAAGTTTTCTTGTCTCCACAAACCACACTTAAGTTTTGCCACAGTTAAAGCTTCAGACGACATGCTAAACCTAAAATGCAAGTAGAAGCTTCCAATTTCTGCCTGGCAACCATGCTGGGAAGGGGAGAACATGTAATCATGGGAATCCAAAGGAGGTTGTTGCACTATAGAGAGAATGCAGTTGCAACAAAATCCCCCAGCCACGAGAAACAGTTTACATTATTTTTAAAGGATTTTTGCATATTTTACATTGTGTCTGAATGTAACACATGCTACTGTACATTCTACATATATACACATAGGACGTGGTTCTCTTTCACATGCATTTTCTCTATTTATATCCACATCGTTGCTCCAACCTTGCAACAGATGTCATCTTTTTAAAAGCCACCTCCATGTTCCTCCTGCTCATAAACACCTTATAAAGTTGTTATGTAGCCAGCACTGAGGCTAAAGTCACACTTTAACTGAATAATGTTTTTGACATATGTATTTTTATGCATCTCTTGCAGGGAACATTTAAGACCTGAAGTGTGTGGAAACACGGAGTGTGAGAGACATGATTCAGAGAGTTAAGATTCGAGGGCCTCCTTGAATCCAGAAATGTCCCTTCCCTTCATACACTGTGGGGTTTGCTGAATGAGGTTGCCACAATAGCAAATACATCTGTTTGCTTAAAATACATAAATCTGCCCTTGCTGAATAGGAATGTCTTAGCATACTATCTTATAGTAACTTTGGCACTGTTATATTACCACAAGTGTCAAGAGGGTGGCAGCAACAGTGTGAGCTGGTGCAAAAATGAATATGCTGCGCATGAAATTGCCACAAGCCACACATGGTCTTTGAGCTGCATAATAAATGGTTAGTGTGGAATGTCCAGGGAAGAGGAGGTATTCATTTGGGGGAGGTAAGTGGGGGCAATAGTATCAAGCAGTTGTGGGGAACATTTGGCTCCCCAGATATTGCTGAAGTACAGCGTGAGTCCTTTAAAAGAGGCCCCGTGGATACAGAGAACACATGTTCCATGGGGCCTCTTTTAAAAGACTCACCCTGTACAACTACCATTAGCCCCAGCAAGCATGGTTAGTACAGTGGACGCCCAGGTTGCAAACGTGATCCGTGCGGGAGGCACATTTGCAACCCACAGTGTTCACAACCCACGCGGGTCGCGATTCGGCACTTTTGTGCATGCGCAAAGTGCAATTTAGTGCTTCTGCGTATTCGCAAATGCCGAAACCCGAAAGTAACCGTTCCAGTATTTCTGGGTACGGCGCGGTGCACAACCCGAAATCACGCAACCTGAAGCTTCTGTAACCCAAGGTATGACTGTATAACTGTAGGGCCAAATCTGATGTACACTGGATGATATAAAATATGTGATGCTGGAGGCTTAGCAGCCCTAGTGGGGTAGGTGAAAGTTTGGAGAAACAGATGTGTCTGGCAAGCCATTACTGAAGCATGAACAGAACTGAAATCTCCTTTCTTGCAGTACCATCAATCTGTAACTCTTTTCCTTTGCTGTTTTTATGAGCACTAAAACCTGTCCATATTTTCCTCCATAAGAGATGAAACAAAAGTATTCCAGTGTTTCATTTGCTAGACAAAGACATTTCAAGAACTTATTTTAAAGATGATGTCGTCTCAGGATATGCATAATTGGAGGAAGAAAGTCGGGAACTTTTCCTTCTCTTCTGCCTTCCCAACTAGTATTTTATGATTTCCCTGGTGAAACCTTTTGCATGAATTGCATGACAAATGAGTCTCCTTCCTTTTGGTTGGCATTGAAAGGGAGTTATTTGGGTAAATGGACCCTTGCTAAGTTTATCACAGGAAGCACAATAGGAAAAGAGATCAATTTTAAGTAATGTGTGGTACATGAATAGGATTTAATGGGAGACAGGTGGTCCAGGTTACTGATAATGGAAGGAAGCATCTTGTCAAAGAAATGCCTCAACTTGAACCACGTCTTTTAAACAAAAGCCGAACGAAAATGGTGTGTGGTTTTTATTTTGGCATTGCTGGTACACCTGCAAATGCCACTGTGGCAAGTCTGAACATAAAATTCTCAAATAGTGGATTGAAAGGCAACAGATAACTGTAGGAGCCTTTCTTGTCAGGTTACCGTAAGGTCTTGTTTATTTCTAATACAGTGGTACCTCGGGTTACATATGCTTCAGGTTACATATGCTTCAGGTTTCAGACTCTGCTAACCCAGAAATATTACCTCGGGTTAAGAACTTTGCTTCAGGTTGAGAACAGAAATCATGCTCCGGCAGCGCAGCGGCAGCGGGAGGCACCATTAGCTAAAGTGGTGCTTCAGGTTAAGAATAGTTTCAGGTTAAGAACGGACCTCCGGAACGAATTAAGTACTTAACCTGAGGTACCACTGTACATTTTTCAAGATAGCACTGGAAGGTGAACTCCACTTGTAATGCATGTAAATGACCACTAGGTAAACAGAGGCTAGGTTTCCATCATTTGGGATGCTGTAGAAACAATTTTCTGGCATCAGCAGGGGTTGGCCTGATGATCTTTAGGGCTTTCTTCCAACTCTATGATCCTTTGAAGTATTCCATAGTAAGGACATTTATACTCCCCCCCCCCATACCAGACCTTAGAAATAGATAAAAGAGTGCAGAAGGCAGGGTGAAGGGAACAAGCGTTTCTTCTTCACACACACATACACTTTTAAATGTATTAGCATCATTTTCTTATGGATATTCACAAAATTCTCCCCATCTGAATTTCTCCCCAAATTTTGAGATTCCATTTTTTCCAGTTATTCTTTATGGAATGGCTCTTGAGTTAGCAATCTTCCATTTTTAAAGCTGCTTCAGGCAGCTATGCATGCACATTGATATAACATTGGAAATATGAACCCTCATGCAGTAATCTGATCTCAGAGACTTTCCTTTCTTGCACTTTGTTTTAACCTGATGTGTGCATGCTCATTAGTTGCTGCAAGGAAGACAGCTGCTGCGAAATGTGCATGTGTGAATTCTGAAATGTAATTTTAGAAATTCTCCAAGTCAAAACAGAAGGCAGGTGGAATTCAGGGATCAATAATAACCCAAGGAACAATAGCATAATTAAGACTTCCATTCATCTCTATAGAATTTCTAATGTTGATTGCGAGCTGAGAATGTCTGTAAACCAAAACATGCTATTTCTGAAATATGGAAAAGAACTAACTCTTCCTTTGCAAGCTGCCATTCTGATGATAGTGTAAATCTGGGGAAATAAGGCTTAAGCATGACCACCTTTTTATGGTGACTAATCGTAATATGCCAGTCCTGTACAAAGATGAATCTCTGCTGGTGTTTTCCCCATTATTAAACTGTTTGAGAATCATTGCTGTAGGACTGAACTCCTACTCCAATAAATTTGGAAGCATAAATATACAACTTGTGGTTATGAAGTAAGCCTGTGCTGGATTCAATTTGCTCTTCAGCCACATGCCATCTGTATGATTCTGGCCAAATATTTATGGCCCCGTCCCCAAAACGTACTATGCCAGCAAGGAAGTTCTTAGGACAGTGTGCTCTAAACCCCAAGCCAATGTAGCATTGCAGTGACTCATGTCACAACATAATGCCATTATTGCAGGACAGATATACTACTATGAGTATTAAAATAGCAGAGTGCTGGATAACAGTTTGTGAGCAAAGGGTGGCACAAGAAGAGGGCTGAGTGCATAATATACTATGACTCATACAGATCTTGGGTAATTGCGGGGTAGAGAAGGAGAGAAAATGAATATGGCTCATTTTGCTAAGACAACTTTGTTCATCCAGCTCCAATATTAACTGGGATCTTAAATCCCATCACTCATGTAGTACAAATTCACTTTTTGTTCTTGACAGTGGTTTGTGGTAATCATTCTTTGGCAAATACCTTAGCAATTATTACTGCTTTGACAGCATGCACTTAGGGGGCTCACCAATCAGTACACTTTTAATTCATTGCTTCTGCCCCCAACCCCCGTGTCTTGAAAAGAGAAGGGGATGAAAGTTCCTGGACAACTTTTGTTTGGAAGTGAAACAGGTTCACTTCCTGGCATCTCCTGGTAGGGTCGAGAAAGACCGCTGTGTGAAATCCTGGCAAGCCAGTCAGCATAGACAATATTGAGCTAGATGGACCAATGAGCTAACATGGTATATTCAGCTTCCTATGTCCCTATGAGCTTCAGCTCATGTTGGCCAACTTCATTGGTGCTGCATTCTTTTTGCAAAGGACTGCCTGAGCATAGTGGCTTCTTATATTTTGCAGCCATGGGCAGATGCGTCTTATTCCTCGACAGACAAACTTTTTGGAAGTTTTCAATTGCACAGGTCTGCCACAGATTGAGGGACATGTATTACTCATTCACACAAGCTCTTTGGCTATATATGCAGATATAGAAGTAACACCCTTTCAACAGCAGTTCTGTTTCCAAAATGACATCATTTTTAGCTTTTGAGTGTTGTTTGAAAGTGATTTGCCTTTTGCAGAACATGTAGAAACCCAGAGTGAAGACACAACTGAGCTTCTGGAATTCGGTGTGTAAGACCACATGGGTGGCTGTGTCAGTGCCCAGGCTGAAATAGCTTAGCAGGATCAGCAAGAGTGGCAGATGCATTGCCCAGCCAACTTTTGTGCTAGCAAGTACCACTTCACTGGCAAATTTTCTGTGTTCTGCTGCAGGAGCTGACATCTGTAAGCATACATATGTGTCCTTTTACTGCCTCATGAGTTTTGTGTTCCTAAGCTGCTTTCTCTCAGTCCACATCTTCTTTCCCATCCCCCAAATCTTCAATCAAAATCAAACTTCTTCAATCCCCACCCTGCCTCCACTGCCATCAACATAATGCAGATGTCTGTTCTTTTTCTTTCCACCTCTCTCTCAAAAAATTCTTGCTGACCACCAATTATGACAGGGCACCCCTAAGCACATGTCACTGGGTTCAGTGAGATTTAGTTCCTAGTGAGTGTGCTTAGGTTTGCAGCCTGGAATTCTCCATTCAGAACTTTGCTAGACCATGGGTAAACCAGATTGGCCAAATTGGAATATGTCAACCAGAAGAGACAACCTGAGTTTTCTCATTTTAAGAACATTGTGCAGTAGATATTTAGATGGATGCCCAACCTTAGATGAACTTTTCTGTATATTAAATAAATAGACAATTGAAATACTAACCCAACCCAGGCTAGGAGATGGACATTGGAATTGCATGTTTTTCTTAGGATGACCATTCAGTAAGATGATGTACTTAGCAATACTCCTCTCTATCATTTCACTAGTAAGATTTGGATTCTATTGGTATAGCCTATCAAGGGACAGAAAGTTTAAAGGTCATATTCCAGAATGAACTTATTAATGATTAAGCCTCACTGGAAAAAATAAATTGAACTCACACTTGTGCATCTATGCCCTGGATTTCAGTTATGTGATAGTTGCTTGATTTCCATCTGCAGAGACCTATGTACAAGTTATTTTGTGTTAACACTTGTCAAGTTTTTATACGTGCTCTTTATCAGCACAACTTCTTTTACAAGGAACTTGGGAGAGTTTTCATGGGGTTATGTACAGATAAAAAGTTCTGACAACTGTATATTAAACTATCACAGCTAGAGTTTCAGTTTTGAAGGAAGGAACATCTTAAATGAATGAGATAATACATGGTCCAGACATAGTGGATCTTATGAAATAGCGGTAGCTATGATTCAAAAGCTTGGTGGGAGAGTGCACTGCAGCCTGCCAGTTAATTTCAAGTTCGTTCCTTTCTCAGGGTGGGGAAAAACAGCCAATAGGAGGGCAGCTTTGATTAGTACATAACAAATGTTGCAGTGCAACTGAGACAGGTCACACATCTTTGGAAGAGGAGATCTAGGAAGAGAGGGGAAAAAATAGCTGAAAAAAATAGCTGAAGTTATAATACCATGCTGCAACTTTTGCTAGTGAGTTCTTAAAAGAAAAAAAAAACCTTCTTTGATTTGATTTGATTTTTTCAATTCCCCCCCTGCATAGGTTTGTTAAAATTAGTTATAACGGCTTTTTCTTTTCTCTAAGGCAGGAGTGGAGAGCTTGGGTACTGAATGTGGTCCTCCAGGCACTTTAATCAGGCCTCCATAATTATTTCCAGGTCACACACCTCACCAGCCCTGCTTTGCACCCCAAGTGCGTTTGCCAGTCTGGAAAGTGCCCTTGAACTCGGATGTCTCTTGCATGTATGGGTAGATGATATAGAGAGGTGTGAGAGTGTGCATGGAAACTAGCCTACAGTACAAAAGGGGAATTGTACATTAATTGCTCCGCCTACTTCTACCTCTGGCCACACCCACCCCAGCATCATGTGACCCTTGGAAACTTGTCCCCATCCCAGCTCTTAGGGCTCATGTACTTAGGTGATTGATGTCACCTCACTTGGGAACTTGAGATCTCAGGGTCTGATGTAATGCATCCGTGCATACGCTGCAAGAAACATTACAATAGCCAAAATGCACAGGATCTTTATCTGTGTGTCAGATGCTGGTATGGTTGCTCGAGAGTAAACAGGCAAGACTCCGACCTGTGTTTTCCAGGCTTTATTCTTGCTGCAAAATATTTACAGTGAAGAGCGTCGTAAGTTCATGTCTGGCTAAATCGCTAGCAGAATCTGGGAGTGGTTGGTTTTTGTACCTCCCCCAGCATAAAAGTCGCGTCACCCCCAGCCTTTTCCTTCCCTCCCTGCACCAAAGCCTACTGCGCAGAATGGGCACTGGCAGCGGCGTACTTCCCACCTCTCCAGTTTGCTCAGGGTCGGTGTCGAGGCTCTCCCTGGCATCCCCTGGTCCCTGCACCTCTTCTCCACTGGAGGTGGGGCTTTCCTCCTCGCCGGAAGAGGAACTGCTTCGCAAGATTTTCGGAGGCTCCCTATAACACAACTGCCCTTCCATCTCTCGCCTCTGAGCTGATGGCAGTTCCCTGACACTGTGCTTTAGCCTCCTTTTATGTACCACAACTCTATAGCTTTCCCTCCATTAAGGTAACTAGAGGTTCTTAAGATTCCTTTGTTGTTTTTGTGTATTGGCTTGCAGTATACAGGCTCCTTGAGGAAGAAGTGTGTTATAAAGTTAATAAATAATCACATACAGTGGTACCTCAAGTTAAGTACTTAATTCGTTCTGGAGGTCCGTTCTTAACCTGAAACTGTTCTTAACCTGAAGCACCACTTTAGCTAATGGGGCCTCCTGCTGCCGCCGCGCCACTGGAGCATGATTTCTGTTCTCATCCTGAAGCAAAGTTCTTAACCCAAGGTACTATTCTGGGTTAGCAGAGTCTGTAACCTGAGGAGTATGTAACCTGAGGAACCACTGTACTGACTGCAGAGCAGGCCCAGGAATTCAGGAGGTTCTGTGCTGGCCCAGCCCCTTTCCCAGTCATGAAACACCCATTGTGAGAATAGCCTTCTGCCCACCTTTCCAGCAGGCACATTGGAGCACTCCTCAATAGAAGAGCTTCCACGATAGCAGAGGCCAGTGGAGTTGAGCAGGTCTTTGCACCATTCAGACCCCCTCAGGCATGGCAGATGGGGGAAGTGTTGGATTGCTCTGCTGAGTGGTAGTTGCCTGTCCCGACCCCTATCTGAAAGGTGACCTGTAACTCCTAGTGCTCTCTTTGTTCAGGAATTAGAATGAATTGAGGGTGGGAGATGGGGAACCTATAGCCCTCCAGATGTTGTTAAGGCTCAGCTCCTATTGGCCCCAGCCAGACTCTGGATGGCCACAAATTTCCCATCCATGGTCTAGGCCAGTGTTTTCTGTCTCCAGTTGTTTTTGGACTACAGTTCCCATAATTCCTGACCACTGGTGCTGCTGCTAGCTAAGGATGATGGGAGTTGCAGTCCAAAAACAGCTGGAAACCCAAGTTTGGGAAACACTGGTCTAGGCCAAAGACTCCAAAGCAGGAACAGGTTTGCTCAGGAACTAGAACAGTAGCAGCTGATAACAGCTAGAGAAGGAGAGAAAGCACTATACAGTATCAGCCAGAAGCAGGGGTCAGACTTTTCTATCTTTTTAGCAATTTAAATTTTAATCTAATGACAACTTCCTGATGCAACAACACTTCTCTTTCACACGGACTGCTTGTCTCTCCGTCGCATGCATTGCCTGCTCCTACTTGCAGACATTATCCTAATAGAAATGAGTTACTTTAATTCCTTGCAGCTGTTGATTTTTCTCTTTTGACACGATGCTCTGCTGAGAATACTAAGTTTTGCTCCTGTGCTCACTGACCTTTCTTTATCAGCTTATGGGATAAAAAAAAGGGTACTGAGACTAAATAGATTGTTGGTGGGGGGAATGAAAGCTAACTCCTTAAATGTCCTCTGAGTTAATGCAGGCATATAGCTTAAAAATAAACACCACGTACACTCAGAGTGCGTGTCTGAGGTGCAAAGAGAAATTCAATATTACATAAACACATTTAGAGGGCTGATTCAGAGTTTCCCCATAACTGTCTTATTCTGAATCCAAAGAAATGTGAGAGTGAGTTCTGTTTCCAGTGGTGCAATAGAGTTAAGTAGTTGGCATTTCTAGGGCTCGACCTCAGTAGTACGGTATATTGTTTTAAAACTAGAAAGCGTGTCAGTACAGGCTTACCAATGGTAAAGGCTTTTTAAAAATTATTTTTTTGCAGAGCATCTTTCTGAGTTGCTTACCCATTCAGAATTGCTATAGGAGTTGGATCTCCAGATTGGCTTTGTTTTGTTTGCACTTCATTTATTTATTTGCTTCTCAACCTAAATGCTGAGCAAGTTGAGTTTTAAAAATACAAAATAATATTCCACATTTCTAGTGATTCACAGGTCATGGCTCATTTGATATGCAAAGTGTTGCAGGTTTCCTCTCTCTGAGAGTGGTGGCTCTTCTCTTCCCCTACCCCCCAAGGAAGTGAGTGGAAGGACACATGCTTTGCATGCAGAAGGACCCAGGGTCAATCTGTAGGCAGCAGTGGTGAGGAAAACCTCTCTCTGAGAAAATCCCAGGAGCTGCTGCAAGTCAGAGTACGCATTTCTGAACCGGGTGAACAAATACTCCCAAGTGCAGAAGCTTCTTACAAAATGTACAAGTAAAAATAGTGAAAGGTGGTGATTCTCAAATATCTTTACAGTACATTGATGTCTCGTGGACTTACTTACTTTAGTCATCTGTAGGAACCATTGCAAGAGGCTCCCTGCTTGATTCTGTGCTCTTCTTGTGCCCTGTTGGTTTGGATTATATGAATTTAATGCATGGATGTTAGGAGCAGGGGGACATGGATGAGTGTGAAGGCTTTCTAGGCATGATTTGGTTTTTGTGTTGGTCATTTGCTGTAAAGCTTATCCACGTGGCTACCAAGTTACAGACTACAATGCTTTAAAAAGGCAAAACCTGCCATTTAATGCAATTAAAACATCCTGGTTTTGTGTCCAGTTTATTGTTCTGCCTTTAGGTTGTTGCACATCTTCTTGTACTTCAAGATCCACTTGATTTCAATTTGGCATTCCCACCCCTTCTGCCCACTGCATTCTCTTAAGCTTTTGCTCAAGACTGAACTTAACATGACACATGATGTTTCTGTTTACTTCCTTTTATTTTTACATGATAATCACTGACTGATCTCTGCTAAGATCTGGGAATAGTTTGTTAGCTGCAGCTGCAGAGGAAGCAAAAAACATTTTGTGTTTGTTTTTTTTTTTGTATGGATCCAATGTAAACTGGGCTTTGAAAAATGCTATTTCTCAGCATCTGGTGGAACAGTACAGCATTTATTTTCAAAAGGCTAGTTGGGAAGAACATTGCTTCTATAAACCATCTGCATGGTGTATGTTTAACCATCACAAGGTTATCAAACCCCAGGTAACAAACCATATCTAGGAGGTTTTTGCAGCATCTGTACTCAAACAAAGGCTATATTTTATGCCTGTAAATGCAGCCTTGTACTCACTGCCTCCACACCACATAACACGGACCCCTTGTGCTTAAGATCGCAATCATGAAATTGGAGTCAGGGCTATTCGTGTGACTCCCACACATTGACCTTATCCATTTGGCCAAGCATATGCCTAAATGAATGACTTCAAGATGCATAACAAATTATTACAGCATATCCCTTTCCCCAGCCATTCTGGAGGGCTCACAATTGAGTGTTAAAAACAATGCAGCATTAAATATTTAAAAATTCCCTAAACAGGGCTGCCTTCAGATGTCTTTTAAAGATAAGATAGCTGCTTATTTCCTTCACATCTGAAGGGAGGACGTTCCACTAACTTTGAAAGATGTAACAACAGTGGCAGGACAGAACAGAGCCTTTTCAAGGTGTGCTCCAAGCCTCTTTTCTCAAGCAGTGGCTTATATTCACATTGTTATTATTATTACTTAATATTGCTTTGATTTATGACACACCTTTTACCGTAAGATTCCCTAGGTAGGTAACCACAATTAAAAATGCAATATTAAAAGAAGAAGAAGAAGAAGAAGAAGAAGAAGAAGAAGAAGAAGAAGAAGAAGAAGAAGAGTTTGGGTTTGATATCCCGCTTTATCACTACCCAAAGGAGTCTCAAAGCGGCTAACATTCTCCTTTCCCTTCCTCCCCCACAACAAACACTCTGTGAGGTGAGTGGGGCTGAGAGACTTAGAGAAGTGTGACTGGCCCAAGGTCACCCAGGAGCGGAGGAGCAGAGACACAAACTCGGTTCCCCAGATTACCAGACTACCACTCTTAACCACTACATCACACTGTTTAGAACACATAGGCACAAGACTAGGGTTGGCCCATACTCGAGCACAAGACCCTGGTTAAGAGGTGTATATTTTTATTATATAATAAAATATATTATATCCTGCCTTTCCTCCAAGGAGCTCTAGGTGCATGCATGGTTCTCCTCCAACCCATTTTATTCTCATAACAACCCTGTGAGGTAACTTGGGCTGAGAGGCAGTGACTGTTCACCCAATAAGCTTCATGAACCTGGGTCTCCCAGTTCCTTGTCCAGCATTCTAATCACTCTACTATACCAACTGTACATACTACTTCTGACAGTCTTTTGAAAGGTGGAGACATGGTGTGGACTCTCTATCTATATATCTATCTATCTATATATATATCCTGCTATATCCAATTGCGGACTTGCTTTAACTTTTAGTCTGATGCCTTAGTTGTTTTAGGGTCTGGTATTTTGCTCCGAGACTTGTGGTAGAGTGGAATATTAATTTAAAGATAAAATTAAAAAAGCAAGGTTGGTTTTTAGCTGATGCCTCATGAATAACAGTCTGCTTTCTTGAAAATGCATTTTGAAGCCATCCTCACTGCTGAATGATCTCCTGACTCTCAAGATTGGCTAGAGCTGCTGTTTGCCATGTTAAATAAACTACAAGCCGGGTGGAGGAATGAGCTATCTGTTTTGCCCTGTAATTAGATGTAATTATAATATACTCTAAATGGTGATGTAGCTTCACATGAGTTAAAGTGCCCTTTCAAAGGTTAGTATTACTGTTGGAAAAATTAAAACGGGCAATCGTGTTTTATGTTTTGTTTTTAATTAAAAGGTTGAATCATCAGTGATATTAGGCAGTGATTTTCAAGTGTGAAGAGTTATAAAAAAAGGGTGCAGCTTCAGTGAGGCTTCCTCAGAGAGGGACGCCTTGTTTTTGTTTAAAATATTTAGGCCTAGCTACAGTTGGTGCTGATCACTCTTTATTTTTAGATCAGCTGGACTAAAAATAGGGAAGACAGAGGGGGAAACAAAGCACCATGAATCTTACTGTGTGTGTGCTTTAGCTAGCAAAATTCTGTGTATAGTCTCCAGAATGCGGGATGGGTATTGATTTAGATCTGTCCTGTTCATTGAAAATGCTGTCTTAATAAAAAGGGATATCTTGTTCAATTGTGGTCCAATCTGGAATCGAGAAGGAATTCCTGCTGCCTTCCTGTGATCTTGGGTTCCTCCCATCCCCTTGATTTGGGGAAGAAGAAATGAATGGACTTGCATCATTATAAGTGTTTCCCTTGGGATCAGCCGCAGTTGCTGCACTCATCTGCAGAGAATATCCCAATGTTCTGCAGTTTGTTTATAAATCCACTCCAGTCTCTGAACTTCTTGGGTTGTATCAGATAGTGTCACATGACCCATTCCATCAGTGCAAGGATTTATGCTTGTGCAGTGGAACTCCCGCCCCCCCCTCACTAAATTTGTTCCATGGGGTGTCCAAACCCTCTGGACCAGGTTTGGGAAAGGTGTGAGCATGTGCAGGGGGATGAGGAGGAATGAGTGCATTGGATACTGCCCCTGAGGCTTCATATTTCCTAGTTTTCGAGAGTGAGATGGATGAATAGCTAATCTATTTCATTTATTACCCACCATTCACCATCAGATCCCAGAGCCAGTCACAACAACTTTAAAATACAGTGGGTTGTATGCAGCTAGCTTTTACTCAGAGTAGATGTGTTAAAATTATTGACCATGACTAACTTAGCCTCATTATTTTCAATGGCTTTACTCTGAGTAAAAGTTGAATACAACCCAACATTTAAAAGCATTTTTAAACAAATTGCAATCACATTTATAGGATCCTAATTTATATCTATATTTAACTATAATAGGGTTGCCATATTTCAAAAAGTGTTGAACTTTTTATTTTATTTTTTGCAAAGTTCTTCAGCTATTTTTAATGACATTTGGCAAATCTACACATTCAACATGGGTTGTTGGATTGTCCAGAACTACTAGCTTATTGACACTTCTGTCCTGTGACTTCTAGGCACTAATTTTCTTCAGCAAATTTCTCCCTGACCCTCGAGATTATTTTGTAATCTTTGTAAAAACTGTTAAACTCTGAATTGCAGCTGTTGATAAAGCAGTCATGCAAAAAATACAAACATTCATATGGTGTCTCCAACCCCGAGACTACAAGTAAAATCCCCCAGATACTGAATTCAATCCAGCATGCTTTCTAGTAAGTATGTTTGAGACTTACAGATCTTAATTTTAATGCTTTGAGGTAATATTTGTGGCATGATGCGATCAGGCTGAAGAATCCTCATCTCTCCACTCAAGGATCCTTTCCAGGCTGCAAGGCACCATTACACAAACTCGAATGTGCTAGAAGTTATCCCTTTTCCATAAAGCTCTTGAACACACATTTGGGGAGAGTGATTTGAGCAGTTAAACATGTGTGGTTTAAGTTAAGTGTATACACTAACACTTTATTGGATAAAACTCCAATCCTGCTTTGCTTTTTGAGTTGTCAGTATCTCTAAGTTTAAAAATGAAAGAGGAGGGGTCACACTTGGGCTGAATGGTAATGCAGCTTGGGAATGGCAATTTGTGTGTATCTCCTTTCATCTTGAGAGGATTTGTAGCCCGTGCAGCATCTTCTGGCATATTCCCTCCCAAGCACCTTTCATTACAGCAAACAGATGTGTTGTGCTTCTTATATGAGTCATCTGAGGATATGAGAATACCAAATATAACTTGAGGGACTGAGGTGTGTCCCATGAAAGCGTTACCTCTTGACTTCAAGGAGGGTGAAGCTGATGAGGTACAAAGATGGGGTTAGCATTCTTCTTTTGGCATGGCTTGTTTCACTACCACAGTCCAGATGCTTACCAAACTGCAAAGGTGTGAGGTAAAAGCAACTGGAACACAAATCAAACTTGTGAAAGACAAACCATTCAGCTGTCTATATTGGACAAACAGGCCAAACCAAAGGATAAATGGACATAAATCTGACATCAGGAATCACAAGACAGAGGAGCCAGTAGGAGAACACTTCAATCTCCCAGGACATTCAATACAGGATCTCAAAGCAGCTGTCTTATTACAAGAGAATTTCAGAAATAGACTTGAAAGAGAAGTTGCTGAATTACAACTTTTTACTAAACTGAAAACTATGGAGAGACCTGGTCTGAAAAGAGATATTGGATTCTTGTCTCATTACATACGCTAAAACTATTTTTTGTCATCTGCATACTATCCCTTGCTTTTTCCTGTAGGACTAATTGCAGTTAACAGGTTTACCATACCCATTGAGTCAATCACCCATCTTCTACTATCCTTCTGAGAAAACCCCATCCCACCCTCCCACTACATACAGTGGAACCTCTACTCACATACAGAATCCATTCTGGAGGTCCGTTCGTGAGTCGATCCAGGTCGCTGGGAGATGCATTCGGCAGCAGTGCTGTTCTGCCCATGTGCAGATGGTGGCAGCCACTTCTGCGCATGTGCAGTCTGCAGAAGCCGCTTCTACGTGTGCGCAAATCACGACAAACCTGGTATTTACTTCTGGGTTTGCCACGGTCACGAGTCAGATTGTTCACGAGTAGGGGCGGTGGTAAGTTGAGGTTCTACTGTATAAGGGTCTGGTGACTTCTGTTTCAGTGTATCACACAGAAGCTTATACCTGTGTTACGGTAAAATCTGGGTGCGGGGCTACTCTGCCACAAAATCTGGGTGCGGGGCTACTCTGCCACCCAGCTCGTCGGACTAGGTCCGCGGGTCCCTGCGGAAGAAAATGAGCTCAGCCGGAGACAGGAGCAAACTGCAGAAGATCCAAGTTTATTGCACAACAGGTTCAAGACGAGATTGAACAGCAAGAAAGGGGTGACATGAACTTTTGAAACTTCCCTCCATGTCCCAGAATACAGTGCAAAATACATCCTAGTTACATCATGAATACATTAAGAAGAGGTTGGGTTACACAGATTACATCATGAATACATTAAGAAGAGGTTGGGTTACACAGGATTAACATATGGAGGAGGGAGGGGGGATTATGCAGAGCTGGAGATAAGCGCAGATAAGCACATCCTGAGTACCTGATGAGAAGACAATGGTCCATGTATGCATGGTCTGCCACCTGGCATTGCCCAGAGAAAAGGCTTGGCAGAGTGATTTGACAGGATTAGGGTCTTGACACCTTGCTTGAGGGATTATGGAGGACAGGGGAGGTGTCATGGAGTCCTAGAGAAATTGAGCAAATTGGCACGTTGATTTTCTATGAATTTTATAGATTTTAGTCCCTTTTGACATTGAGAATTGGAAATAAATGGATATATTGTAGCGAAGAAGGAGGTGAAGAAGACATGCCCCCCCCTTCCGTATCACTTGGAACAAACTTAGTTGGTCTCTAAGGTGCTACTGGACGTTTTTTTAAAAAATTGTTTCTTTCGTGTGCATCAGACCAACACGGCTACCTACCTGAATCTAAAACCATTGTTTGGTCATCATGGCTAACTCACTGTTTGTTAAACATGGTTTAGTATTATGTGCGAACTAAGCTATTGTGACAAATACAATAATCTGTGAAGAAACTTATACAGCAATAAAAGACTGCTAACATGAACTTGTATATTATTTTATGCACAGAGATAAGCTGTCAAGTTTTTGTTTCCTTGTTTGTATATCTTTAAAATCATCAAATCCAATAAGTCTTTGCTTACGATCTAAATCTACAGCAAAGAGAGTCTGAGTTAGTAGAGCCTGTGACATTGAATCTCAGGGTTGTGGGTTCAAGCCCTATGTTGGAGAAAAGATTCCTGCATTATAGGGGGTTGGACTAGATGACCCTCATGGTACCTTCCAACTTTACAGTTCTATGATTCTATGACACAAAAGGAGAATGGACTGGGAGGGAGGTGGAAATAGGTAAACTTGGGTCCCAATTCTTAGCTACAAGTTGTATCTCTTCACCCAACTGTTCAATAACATTTATTTTAGTGGATTATTAAACTTGGGTTTAAAAACTATTCCTGTAAGTGGAATTAAAATTGATGCAAATTAGTAATTGCAGAAAAAGTTTTCTTTTGCATTCTAAAATTAATTATTAAACACCACTTGTTGGTTCTTGGAAAATGTAGTTTTCCAGAATACAAAGGCAACTATTTTTACCTTTTTCTGAAGGCTTAATGATCAATCACATGCAAAACCAAGAGCCACATCACTTATAGAATCAGGTAGGCATATATTTATTGCTCTGGCCTTTGACATAATTCATCAGGGGAGTACAGAATAAAATTACTGTACCTAAAACTGATCTATGCAAATTTCAGTTTTCATTAGACGTGTGAGGGAGGGGAAATACATCTATCAAATGCAAACTAATAAAATAGGTGGGGGGGGTGAAAGCAGAATGCATTTCAGCCTTGTCAATTGAAAGTTGGAAGAGCACAACTATTACACAGTTGATTCATAAATCACCTATAAAACAGTCGTTGTTAGGAGTAAGTTGACTGAAGTTAATGAATACTAGAGATGTTCATCAGGGTGATTTGAGGAAGGCTCTCATGCTTCAGAACTGGATCACTCCCTAAGCTGCCAAATGAGTCTGTGGCCTCTGCTCGCTCTCGCTCTGTGTGTTTAAAACAGCTCTTTAGAAAAATCTAGAGCTATGAGCATTAAGGAGCCCAGTGTTGTAGAAAAACTGGAATCTAGGAAAAAATGCTATTCAAAGGTTGTTGTTTGTGCTGGCTGCTTTTATTCAGCTCTTGCCTCTTTTGCAATGGGTGCCCCAGTTTGAAGAAATCATAATTACAAACACATGACAGTTGGTAAGCTTAAATATTTAAGAGCAAGTGGAACTGCATTTTACAGACACGTTGTTGCAAATGGCGCAAGCATCTTTCTGTCAGAGATAGGAGGTGGTTCTTTCTGGCTAAATTCGCTTTAGGTTATTTGGTGGAAATAATACCATTTTGGTTTGTGTAAAGTAACTTTATGGAATCTGAAAAGCTAACAGGTGGGGAATCTGTGACCTAGGGTCCAATGTTTCTATGTGGCCCTTGGAAGTCTCATCAAGCCACACCCTTCCCAAGTTGCAACCTTTTCAAGAGATTTTGCCTGTCTGTCATGTGTCTCTGATAATGCCTCTGGATTTCCTGGCTGGAGTTTGTGTTGCTGTGTGGCTGGGTGGAGTTTGTGTAATTGTGTACAAGTTTGTGTAGACACTCGTCTACTCTACAAAGGCATATACAGTGGCACCTCAGTTTAAGAACTTAATTCGTTCCGGAGGTCTATTCTTAACCTGAAACTGTTCTTAACCTGAGGTACCACTTTAGCTAATGGGACCTTCCGCTGCTTCCGTGCTGCTGGTGCGCGATTTCTGTTCTCATCCTGAAGCAAAGTTCTTAACCCGAGGTACTGTTTCTGGGTTAGCGGAGTCTGCAACCTGAAGCATCTGTAACCTGAGGTACCACTGTATATGTAGTCCCTTCCATGACTTATGTGGCTCCCATAAGGTTTCCTAGAAGAGAATGGTGGAAAAGATTCCCCACCCCCAAGCTACATCGTGTGCGCTCTCTCTCCCAATCTCTCTCTCTCTCTCTCTCTCTCTCTCTCTCTGGCTTCAGTGGTGGAGCTTCATGCTCCGGCACCGGGGTGGGGGGGCGGAGAGCAGGCGGGGGCGGGGCTGGTGTGCATCCTGGGGCGGGGCACACTGCCTGCAGAGGCATGGAGTGCATCCTGGGGGCATGGCACCGAGCACGGGCGGGGGGGGCGGTCAGCCGCAATGGCATGATGAGAGCCAGTGTGGTGTAGTGGTTAAGAGCAGTGGACTCGTAATCTGGTGAACCGGGTTTGCTTCCCCGCTCCTCCACATGCAGCTGCTGGGTGACCTTGGGCCAGTCACACTTCTTTGAAGTCTCTCAGCCCCACTCACCTCACAGAGTGTTTCTTGTGGGGGAAGGAGGGAAAGGAGAATGTTAGCCGCTTTGAGACTCCTTCGGGTAGTGATAAAGCGGGATATCAAATCGGGTAGTGATAAAGCGGGATACCCCACCGGGATCACGCTGCCCGGGACGGTGCGCTTCCCCCACACTCCTCTTCCTCCACCAGTGTGTGGCTTTAGTGCAAGAGGGGAGGGAAAAAAATAGCTTTTCTGTATTTCCATGCATTTTTGTTGTTGCTGCAAATCCTTTATGAATATTATTAGGCTCCCTCCCAGCCCTTTGGGCTGTGGGTTTGTTTTTTTTATTGTTGATGGTAATACTTTCATGGTCCATCTGCCAGTTCCCCTACATCTTTTATCCTCAGGTGTTCTTTGCCTTGCAGATCAAACTTCACTGTCACTTCTGCCCTCCCTTTTTACTGTATTTTATGCCTTCACGGACATGCTTTATTCAGCAGCAAGCCACTCTCACCTCATGAAGCCTTAATCTCTTTCTTTTCCACTACCTTCATCTCAGGAGAGGCTTTCTGGCTAGCTGACTTGGCGTCTTATATTCCAGAGAAGTGTTTTCCTTTTCCCATCCCACACATGTCATCCCTGCTATCCTGCCACTGAAGGAGTTAAACAGCAGCTGTAGGTGGATCTCCTGTGAGCTTGTCCTGAGGAATGAATGTTATTTTAATCTTCATTATCTGCATGACAATGCTGTCTGCACTCAGGAGGGTCCCTGACTAGCCAGATGGCAGTCTGATTCCTCTGCTCCTCATAATCAGTTTCATTTTATTTATTTGGTGGTGGTGAAAGGGAAGAGTTTTGCTTAAAAAAAAACCCCACTTCTCTCAGCCATCCTGTTTGTAAAATTTGCAGTGAATGCATTTTACCCCCCCCCCCCCAAATTAGTGGGGCTTTTCATTAAAGGTGCATATCTGCCAGAAGAGAGAACCAGTTCAGTTCAGTCCTGAGGATTTTCCTTCCCACCACAGGCTGTCAGGGAGGAAGTCAAGCTGCTCCAGCTTTTTTAGGAGCTTCAAATAGTAAGTTTTGCAAAGAATACCCTCTGTATATGCTCCCTCATATCAGAATAATAATGAGAATAAATAATAAATAGCTAAGTGGAGGGAATGCAAGGAAATCAGTATTGAAAGATTCCCCCCACCCCTTGTTGGGAACAGAAACTGATATGAGGCAACGCAGAGAGGCTAATCAAGGTGGAGTTTTTCTCCTTATGCCCAAGATTACAAGGAAGCAATAAAACCAGTTGAACCTGCAAAGAAGGCCATGTTGAGTTTAAAGGCACAGGAGCCCTGAAAAACCTTCATAGTCATTTTGGAATTTTAATTTTCTATAAGTTTGGTATTTTCTGATGATGATTTAATGTATTTTGTAGATCTATTGTTGTTGCTGTAAGGTGCTTTGAGTATTGGGGAAGCAGATGCTAAGTTTTTTTTTTAAAAAAATGGCCACACTAAGCAAGCTGGATCCACAGTTGAATTTTATTACATAATTTTTCCCTATCTGGACACACTTACATTTCCCTAAGCAATTTTAGCACCTTGGTGTGTTTGTGTGCACACACCTGTGAGTGTTAAATTTTCATTTGCACTAGTGAGTGTGTGTGTGTGTGTGTGTGTGTGTGTATAGGTACCTTGGGTTACAGACACCTCGGGTTACAGACATTTCAGGTTACAAACTCCGCTAACCCGGAAGTAGTACCTCGGGTTGAGAACTTTACCTCAGGATGAGAACGGAAATCACGCGGCGGCGGCAGGAGGCCCCGTTAGCTAAAGTGGTACCTCAGGTTAAAAATAGTTTCAGGTTTAGAACGGACCTCTGGAACAAATTAAGTTCTTAACCCGAGGTACCACTGTGTGTGTGTGTGTGTGTGTGTGTGTGTGTGTATTCAACATTTGCATAACCTCAGTGAAATTGAATTCTATAGAAAAAAGAATGAGTATATGATGTTCCAATCTGATGAGGAAAACATGAATGATGGTGTTCTTTTCTTCTGACAGTATGCTGTATCTTTTGTTGTTTTTTAAAGTAGTAAATTACACCACGCTTACTTTCTCCAGCATCCTAAAAAAGCAACTATATTAAGATCTTTTATATGCACATTTATCTAAATTTAATTGATTGATTTTTACTAAATGCTGTATAATAATAAAGAAAAATCTTTAATCAGAAGACAGTCCTTGTTAAATGTACCTGTGTATTTAATTTTTAAAATGTTGAGAAAGAACTCAATAATGCAGTGTTCAAAGCCAAAGGCTATTACGAGCTAAATAAGTTCAGTGGTCCCTTCTAATTCCCTGTTGGACATCTGCCTGCAATGTCAGAATGCTATGCAGTTTGACAGCTTATTCACAAAAGCGAACTGATTTGGAGAGCTGAGATTACAGATTAACCATGAAGTATATTGGCAAATCTCTGTAGGAGAAATTTGTTCAGTGCTTGCTAGCAGTATGCATAGCTCTTTTGCCAACAATGTAGTGCCTTCATTTTCATTAGCAGAAGAATAAATCTGCAAGCACATTTTTTAATGGCCTTGGCATTATTTTTAGATCTAGTGACCAGTATGTTAGGAATGAATAAAATCCCCCCCCCCCATGCATTCTTGCCTGAATAGATGAAACTAGCTTTGCCTTATTTGTTACTGTACTGTAGAACTTCCTTCTATTCACACTTTTAAAAAAGCCAAACCAAATACATTTTAAAATGTAATGTAAAAGGTAAAGGGACCCCGACCATTAGGTCCAGTCATGGCCGACTCTGGGGTTGCGGTGCTCATCTCGCTTTATTGGCCGAGGGAGCCAGTGTACAGCTTCCGGGTCATGTGGCCAGCATGACTAAGCCGCTTCTGGCGAACCAGAGCAGGGCATGGAAACGCCGTTTACCTTCCCGCTGGAGCGGTGCCTATTTATCTACTTGCACTTTGACGTGCTTTCGAACTGCTAGGTGGGCAGGAGCTGGAACCGAGCAATGGGAGCTCACCCCGTCACGGGGATTCGAACCGCCGACCTTCTGATCGGCAAGTCCTAGGCTCTGTGGTTTAACCCATAGCGCCACCCGCATCCCTTAAACTGTAATGTAGCAATTGATAATTAAGGCAAATGGTGATGGGTAAAGTAAACTTTCCTAAAAATGGGAAATAGTCTGGCTTTGCACATGAATGATCCCCACATGCGTTAAAAGGGAACCACGAATTTTGTACTTCACTCAAGGGAGCAACAGTCATAGATCTGAAGAAATTCCTGTATTGATTTCATTGTAGATATCTAAAGACTGCTGCTGACATATCTATCCAATTTCCATCATCCCAGACTATTGGCCATACTGTCTAGGGCTGCATGGAGCAACATCTTGAGGGCACCATGTTGGCCACCCCCTGGCCTAGAATGTACACAGTCATTAATTGTTTGTTTCTTCTTTCTGTATGAAGTGTTAAGGGGAGGGTAGTACCTCTGGTGGGTGACACATTGTGCTTCTTCTGGGATAGTTTGTTCACCTTTGGTCCCCACCCTGCACTCAGCTCTCACCTGTGGCTCCCAGAAGCTGTCAGCATCCAACAGCGGTCACACCTGGGAATGGCTTTGACTAGCTGGCTACACCAGTTGAGGGTAGCCAACGGGTCTCAAACCCTTGGTAAGTTAGTGACTTCCCTTGCATGTGAAGACAGGCTGTGTCATGTTGAATGGACAAGACAAATAGTGGGTCCAATGGTCAAGAAGGCAGTTTCTGCATGAGCTGTTGAGGGAAGTGATGGGCAGATGGGGCTTGTCAACCTGGGAAGTTCCAGCAACTCCTGCAGCCATGTTTTCCTTTGGACCACATCAGGAAGACCCGGGGGGAGGTATGGTTGTCAGGGCAGCAACACACTGCCCAGGCTTGTGCCCTGGCGAGGTCACTTTAGTGCTGCAAGACAGACAGATGCCAATAACAACAGCTTGAATTTCCCAGTTAGTATGCCATAAATCACACACACCACCCTGATGCTTAAGTTTCTGTATCTCTGACTTTTTATTTGACAACTCTCACATGATAAAGATGCTTATATGTGGCTGTCCCTTCTTTACAGAATGTGAGCGCAGAAGGCACACATCAATAGCAGTCTTTTGTATTTGAACTGAAAAGAAACTAAGTATGTGGGGGTGTCTTTGCCAATTTAAAAACTCTTTATCTCTCAAATAATTAAATCCTCTGGCACAATTATCCTAATAGAGCACAGTGGGAAGGTTTCACACCTCCAATTTAACCAGCTGTTCAGACTAAAAGAAATATTATTTAGTGGGAAGCAGTTATGTAATGTCTCTCAAACTAATCCTTCACAAATGATGTCTATGGAACTGCGAGGTAAGCCTATTCAGACCATACTCAAACACTATATTATAGCATGCTCTCCTTTATCATCTGACAGCTGCACTTTGTTTAGGTGCTTTTTATACTTGCGTATATGAATTTAAAGCTATTTACTCTTTCATAGTGAAGAACCATATATCTTCATGTGCACATGAAAGTTGGTATTGACTTGCTTGAAATTTGCACATTCTTACACAAAATGACCTACTGTGCAGCTCTTGGGACGTGCAGATCAGAACTTGGCTGTCCACCAGATTTTGCACTTCTTTGAATGTTGTGCTACAGTTCTCATCAGTTTAAACACACTGAAATTTGCATTTTAATAAGTACTCTTAGAGAAAATATGCATTTAAATACACATTTTGAGGACTTAAAATAAAAAACCTTTCAGATTTATTGTAAAAAATGTGAATGGAACAGAACTATACATAAAAAGCATGTGAAAGTGACAAACTGGAAATACAGTTTTTCTGTCCTTAGCGTAGATATTTGGGTGTCGGTGCTAAGTATTGCATCAGCTTTATTAGTATTGCATCAGACCAATAACTGAGCTTCCCCCTTGGAGAACATTGGTCTATCTTAAAAGATTATTGTAAGGATTACTGAGAGAATTTACAAAAAGATCACTCATTCAATCTATGCATGAGGTCACAGCAAATACTCCTGCCCTTGACATTGTGCTTGCCAGTTTGCCCCTTTCCCTGTCATTCATGTGTTCAGTTGTACAGTGGTACCTCTAGTTGCAGACTTGATCCATTCCGGGGTGCCGTTTGCACCCCAAAAAGTCCGCAACTAGAGCACCACTTCTGCACGCACACATGGCACGATAGAGTGCTTCTGTGCATGCGTGAAGCATGCACATTGCTTCTGCGCATGCGTGTGCGGTGAACGCGGAAGTAAACACTTCTGGGTTTGCCGCGTTCGTAACCCAAAAAGACACAACATGAAGCGAATGCAACACAAGGTATGACTGTATGCACAAAGTCACATTTTCTGTAGACATTCATGCTATGTGTATCAATGTCAGAAAAGGGGCAAGCCCATGCACTTGGTGTCAAGGGTAGGGCTAGTCAGCATGTCTGCATTCTGGGGATGCCGGTGGCACTGTGGTCTAGATCACGGAGCCTCTTGAGCTCGCTGATCGTATGGTCAGCAGTTCGAATCCACAGGACTGGGTGAGATCTTGTCGCTTTGCCCCAGCTCCTGCCAACCTAGCAGTTTGAAAGCACACCAGCGTGAGTAGATAAATAGGTACCACTGTGGTGGGAAGGTAAACGGCATTGCCATGCACTCTGGCACTTGTCACGGTGTCCCGTTGCACCAGAAGCGGTTTAGTCATGCTGGCCACATGACCTGGAAAGCTGTCTGCAGACAAACGCTGTCTCCCTTGGCCTGAAACCGGAGATGAGCACCACACCTCATAGTCAAATTTGACTGGACGTAACCATCCTGGGGTCCTTTACCTTTACCATTTTTACCTTTGTTTGAACACCTATAGCCTTGGCCCAATATTCTTATTGTGGTTGGATATTTGAATACTGAAAATTTATATAAACGGAGTGAGAAGGAGAGCCCTGAATGACATGATTATGTCCAGGAACTCATGTGTTGCATTATTTACTTCAACAGACACAAAGTGTCTTCAGTGCTAAAGGGAATCTGGAATTACATCCTGACAGAATTTGTTTCCTTTTCTCTGGCAGCAAACTAAATTACAGCTTATCACTTAGGAGATAAAGGAAGAGGGAAGCCAAAACCAATAGGAATAGCAGAGATGCATTGCTAGACAGCCTGATAATAGATGAACACTGATAGTTTGAGAGTCTCTGAAAATAGGTAAGTGCTTACTGGCTAAGTGCTACAAAAATGAGAGCTTCTGATTTATTGTTTTCTACCTCGCTCTGCATAAAAGCTATACTTTGGCTTTTTGGTCTCAAAACTTAGTAACAGGGGGAGGAAGTACTCTTCCCCAGAGACAACCAGGTGGAAGACTCTGAAACAGTGCAAAGGATCATCTTCTTAACTCTTTGAAGAGATGATGATCATACAGACATTGAATTCTATGTCCTTCTAGTTAATAGTTTGATGCGATTCCCATAAGTTCTTAACAGAAAAGATATAATAAATGTTTCTTGAACAGGAATAGAACACAAACAGCTGGAATTCAGGAGGCAAAACATAGCCTTATCCTCCATGACTTTGTCCAGCTCTCTTTTTAACCAACCAAGTTGGTTGCCACCACTCCCTTCTGGGGGAGCGAGTTCCATAACTTTCCATTGCCTGAAGATCTGTCCTGATCTTCCAACATTCAACTTCATTGGATGCCCATGAGTTCTAGTGCTATGATAGACTTGTCACACATAGTTTTATATGCTTCTATCACGTCACCTCTTGCTTGCCTTTTCACTAAACTAAAATGTCCCAAATGCTCAACCTTTCCTCATGTGGGAGTTGTTCCATCCCCTTGATCATTCTGGTTGCTCGTTTCTTTTTCTTTTCTAACTCTAAAACACCCGTTTTGAGGTGTGGTGATCAGAACTGTACACAGTACCCCAAACACTTGTGCCCACCTGCCTGGCCTACCAAGGACGAAGGCACCCTCCTGGCGCTCGAGTTAACCAGCCTCATGGGGTGCTTGGTGCTCCTGTGTGCTGCTTCCTGGGGCCTCAAGCTGCTCGATTCCAGTGCCATTGTTCTACTTCCCAGCTGCTGTGTCCCCATTTCTACATATGAGCTTCAGAGATGCTTGAGCATACGATGTTGTTATGATATTAGATGACTAACAGATGGCTTGTCCCACACAACAGTCAAAGTTGGCCCATGAGGTGGGGGGGGGTGATAAAAGATTCCCCACTTCTGTAGTAAAATATTCTGTGCTCTTGGTAGGTACGAGGTGGTCTTCTAGTTCACCCAGATGCAGGGGAAGGTGAAAAAATGCAATCTCTCAGAGATGAGATCTGAGGATAAATTGCATGCTGACTCAAAATGTGGAGAGGTTAGATCCTGAGAGTCAAGCTTGGCTACACAGAGTTGAGCATGGCTACAGGGAGCAGAAGGGAGAGGTGGTTTTTTTTTCCTATTGGCCCATCTGGAAATTTAACTGTCATCTAATGTGCCGCCTTCTTTTTTAGTCCTCCTTGTTTATTTGAGGTAACCTTGGGTGTTTATAGGCTTCAGAAGTTAGATTGGTGATAGCAAGGCCTTTCCCATAATGGAGCCTTGTTTGTGTAACACCATCCTTAGGGAGGCCTGCCAAGTATAGTGGCAATTTTCTGGAAACCCATTTTTGGAGGGTTGAATCTTTGCTGCAATTAGATATGTGCTTTTCTTAGCAATGAGGTGAAAACTTGAAGCAGGGCCAGTGAAACATGTGAACACCCCTGCTTAAGTGACTGCATGCAAAAAAGGAGTACATAGTTCACCTTAAGCAAGGCACCCTGCCTCTCTTCTGTTCACACCACAACTGTGACATTATCTGCCCCCTTCCCCTAAGGCTGTATGGGCTAGCTGCCTTTTGCAGCCTGAGATTGCGAATGTTTTCAGTGCTATGATCTCAGACCGAAACTCTAAAAATAGCTGGGATGGAACAAAAAAAACAACCCACTGCTGGAGACTCTCACAGCCCAAAGGTCTTCAGCAGTGGGTTGTTTTCTGCCCTGCTCCCATTCCATTGTTGTTAATTTTGGCTATTTACATCGATTGGGACATGAAGACACAAACTGTCCTTCACCTCTTGAACAGGCAGAATTAGACCTTGCAGTTCTAAAAGAGGCTGGGGAAACATGGTATGAAAGCAGTGTTAGAAACTGAGATATGAAAGCTGGGAGCTAAATGGCACCTTAAACCTAGGTTATGGGTGCAACGACGGAGAGTCTCAGCACCCTTTTTTATAAGAAGAATACAAAGCTAAAATCTTATGTTCATTTTTCACTTGGTCTTGTCCTCAACTGAAGACTGCAATAAATAAATAAATAAATCCATGCTTCACCTGCCTGCCCCCCTAATAGTCTTAAGAGGGTCTCTTTTCCAGTCTTCAGAGAGTGGCTGGAAGTGGGGAGGCAGAAAAAGGTCCTCCTTTTGATACAATAATCTTTATTGTCATTGTCCCATACAGAACAATGAAATTGAAAAAATCTACATCAGACATTCAAAAACCCAGACATTTCCTTCCACTGTGCAGTTTTAATCTGAAATCTTAGGTGCAATACTGCGCCCAGAGCTCTGAAATTGCTCCCACTAATGAAATTCCCTGTTCCAAAATGTGCCTAGAACAATGGGAGTTTTGAATGCTGTATGAAAGCACTAGGTTTTTTGAAAACCCCCATCTTCCCTACCCCAGTGCTTGCAACAGCTCACAAACTTGGTGAAAAACATGAGTGCCTAGTAGAAATCTTCCCAGAAAGCCAAACCTTTGAGGCAAACATGTGCATTCATCCCCTAGCTATTGCATCTGTTTCATATATCTTTGTATTGGAAATGTTGATCTTGTGTTTGTCACAGGTGAGTTGACATTTGAGCTGCTTTTAAGTTGCCTTGAAAATCTTATATGGATGGGGCCTATGGCAGGATATAAGTGACCAAGAGTGCCCCATCTTTAATGTAGCAATACCGGGCACACCAAAGGAAAATGGTTCAAGTCTTTAGGTATGTGGGTTTAATGTGAGAGTCATGACAAAGGCACTTAGAGCAAATGAAATGCAGCACAAATGAGTGTGCTGCACCGGAATAATTCTGCTTAGTCTTGTACTGTTCTTTGGTGACATTCTATAGGACTAAAGTGAGTTGCTCTAGTTTTGCATTTGCATTCAACAAGGATGGAGCTGGGCTGCCTGAGCTAGAAACAGTGAGCCAACCATTTCTTAATTTTTTTTAGCTAGTTTAATGAGAAAATTGAACAAAAGAAGACAGATTTTCAGATAATTGGGCTCAGGAGGCTTCCTACTTTTTTCTTCTTTCCCCCCAAGTAGATAAGCTGTTCGGATTTTCATAAAAAGTGCTTATGATATATAGAATTTTTAATAGCTCTGGAAGTGGTTTCTTGCTTCTCAAATTTATGCACCATATTCTGTAGGTAGTATCAGAGATCAGGAAGGAAGCATGTTAAAATGAGATTGCAAGGGGGATTGACTTAGCTCAATGTACCTTTCAGGGGAGAAGGTAGATTCAGTAACAATTGTTTTAAATAAAAAAAATCCCCGTTCAGAATATCTATCGATGGATCAATCTTTCTCCTGGTGATTGTGTATGCTGTCTTGTTTCTATAAAAATTAATATATACATCATTGCTACTTAATAAAGCCTTTATACTGGGTGTGGCTAAGGTGTGACTCTCCCACCAGTCCCAGCCAACATGGCCAATGGCCAGGGAGGATGGATTCTTTAGTCCAGCAGCACCTGGAGACTGCAGGTCAGCCCCTCCCTCCACACATTGTTCAATATTTTGCCCTTAAAGTAATATGTTCTATATAATAGTAGACATTACAAGGAAAACACAGGATTCCCAACCCACATTTACCTTGTAGTGGCAATGTATGGGCTCAGACGCATTGTTGGAGGAAGGAATCTTTTTTGCCCATCTTCCTCATTTTCTTTCTACCCTGCACAGGCACCCCCTATAAGTGATCGATTGGGACAAAGTTGGGACTTACATTTGCCAGCATAAAGTCACTTTGGCCCTAATTTAAAATTAACCTATGTTCTCTGCTACTTTGATCTTCATAAAATCATAGGTTTGTTTGTAGAGTTTGTAGAGATGATCCTGAGGAGGATCCTGCAGGATCCTCAACACATGGTTCCCCATCCAAAATAGAAACCATACTGGACCTTGCTTAGCTTCACAAATGTGCCAGCAGTTTTATTGCTGCACCACTAGGAGGACTCACTAAGACAAACCCCAGTGATCCCTGGCCTAATGACTAAGAGCCCTGAAGTTTCTGCCTCTGACAAAGATAGATTTCAGGAGGGAAGTAGTGGGCACACATACGCTCAGTCTGATCTGATGGTGATGGAATCATTAATCCCTCTTGCTTCAGCTTAAGGCAAAACATTAAAGACTTAATTATATTAATTCTAATTTCAAACCAGAATATTTTAAAAACACAATATAGCTCGTACTAGAAATATTAAACAAATGAAGTTAAAAATAAATTTGTAACTTTTTATCCACTTACAGCTTTGAAAATGTAACTGAGTGTGCTTTAAATCTAAATATTACTATTTATTTGACATACTGGATAATGGATTTTGTTGAGCGAGCTTCTTTGAAAAATAATGCTGAGTATAAATAAGGAATACTTTGCCACAAACACATGCAAATGACATCATGGTAGGTCTACAACAGCTTTTAAGCCCACAGAAAGAAAAAGAAAATCTCACCTTATTGATTCCAGAACTGGCAAGAAATAAGAAAACAAGCCATGGCAAAATAAAACAGTGTTAAGTGCAGAGAGTAAAAATATAATATGGAGGTAGAAAATCTAGTTTGCATTAAGATAAAATGTTATCAGTTCCCTTTTCTTCCTTTTCTGAAAAATGAAAGAGGATTTCCCTACCCTTTTTGTTCATGCAAGATGTCAGAAATTTATTTGTGTGTTCTTGTATTGATACCCTGCGTCTCCTCCAAGGAGCTTAAGTTGGTGGACGTGGTTTTCCCCTTCAGAGAGACAGGTTAGGGTGAGAGAGAGAAAGCAGTTGTGTTAACTTGTAACACTAAACCGTGGTTTAGTGCTAGGAGGATGAGGCTTCATAAGGTAAAGATCAGGTTTCATTAAATGAAGGTTCATATCCTCCCCTTCCTCTCCTTTCCTATGCAGCCAAGAGAATGCCTGCCAGTTTTAATTCCACTTTTAAGGAATCTTGGAGTTATGTATGAACCAGGAATCTTGTTTAAAAGAAACACAGATCAGGTTTTAAACTAGCCAGTTGCACTCCCCCCCAACCAGTTGCATTAGAGAGAAGGACCAACTGACAGAGCAGGTAAAAACCTTTGTGAACTTCCTGCTCTGCTTTTTCTGCTGCTCCCCATGAAAGGAGAGAAGAGATGCCTGACCATTCTTGAAGGACCTAGCCACCCAGCAGTGATTTACAGCAGCTGGCCTTGAGGCCAAACTTCTTGGTTTGGGTGCAGATATTTTAAAAAACAAACAAATAAACCAACAGGTTAATGTGAATGATTTTTTTGGCTAGGGAACAGGGGGTCAGTGTTGAGGGTTTTTTAATTTGTTAGTTTGTGGGTGGGGGTGTTGTTTTCTCTATTGCATAGTGCTCTATTGCATCATTGCTGTTATACAGGGCAGATGGATTCCTCCACAATGTGTTTTATGGAATATTCATGTGATATATGATCCCCCACTTTTGAATGGTATAACATATTTATGCATTTCCCTCTCCAACATAAGTCACTTGGAAACATTGGGTTACAAGTGACTAGTAAGTGTAATAATAAATAATTGAATAAATCATGGCTGGTTAAGTTGGATTGTTTAAAACCACAATATCTGGTTGACACATAGCCATATTATTTGACTGCAAAGCTAAACTTGGCTGAAGACCACCCACCTGACTACGGAAAAATGAGGAAGCCTGGTACACTTCTACAAGCCGAGCAAAGCATTTACATAGCACTAAGTATGAGTGTGACATATGAACTGCAACAGTGATTGGTCCAATGCCCCACAGAGAACTTCATGGTTTAAGAAGGATTTGAACCCAGATTTCCCAAGACCTAGCTTAACACTATTTACATGCTCCAGTGGGAGATGGAAATGGTTTATGTTGCTGAATGGAGCGGGGAGCACACCTGGCTGCAGATAGAGGTGGAGAAAAGCTGCTCCTATGTAAAACACCGCTTGTTCCCTAGGCAGCTGGGCCAGCAGAGTTCAACTCATGGCTCCTTGAGAGCTGTGACTTGCATTTCCCTAGCAGCAGCAACTGGGGAGGAGGCCACTGGAACAAATAAGTAAGCCAGGTGCTGATTCTTGGCTGAGCTGTGAATATGCCCAAGGCAAAGAATGAGACACTGAGCTGTTCCCTGGGTTAGGCTGCAGACTATTCCAGCAGCCTGCTGCTGTTTTGACTTCTCTAGCTGGGGAAACATAAAATAGGGGTGGCAAAACTGAAGTGATGCAACATGGACAAAACCAGGAGTTTGTTCTATTGCAATTTAAAACTGCTATCTCCATTATGCCTCGCCTGGCTCTGAAGAAACATTGCAAATATATTTCATTGCTGCTGCTTCAGATATCTTTGAGAAGAGGAAACTGCTGGGCCAACTGTGGCTGGTAGGCAATGCATGTTTGGGGCTGGTCCACCATTGCTACTAGCCTAGCTATTTGAGCTAACAGGCAAGGTATCTTGTGACAGGCTGACAAGCTTAAAACTTGGCCTCTTGAGCCCAGGGCTGTGAAGTAGCCTTCTCCCTTGTGGTTAACCAAAAAGGTGCAGTTATTTTGTGGCAAGGGTGGCAGCATTTAGAAATATGTAGGAATCTGCTGTACTCTGTTTGTTCAATGTACTCTCTTCCAGGCAGCTACTTTGTGGGCTCTGGTTGGCAGTGATCCCTCCGGTAGTGTGTGGCCCCCCAAAAAACTTATGCCAAATCATGTTCATAGCTAAAAACTGGCACTTAGGCTGTGTTTAAAGTTATATAATTGGTGAATTCAATATTTCTATGCTGCAACAAAGAAAAGAAACCTTTCCTCTATTTCTCTGGCCCTCTGTTTAATGCAAAGGGTGACGAGACTGGCCAAGACCTACTTCCTTTTTAGGGAAATAAAGTCATAAAGAGGCAGGGCTGTACTCTTTATATAATGTAGAATAAGGAGAGACTGGTGTAGAGCCGCAAATGATCCAAGAGTTACCGTATTTTTCTCCCTATAGGACGCACCGTCCCATAAGGCGCATCTAGTTTTTTGGGGGGGAAATAAAGGGGAAAAACATTATTTCCCCCCAGAACAGGCAACTCTCCGCAAGCCGCGGGAGCCCAGCGCCGGGCTCCCACGCCTTGTGGAGAGCTGCGCCAAGCCTAGGCGCGCTGAGCTCAGCACGCGCAGGCTTCAGGGTGCAGGCAACTCTCCGCAAGCCACGGGAGCCCAGCGCCGGGCTCCCGTGCCTTGCAGAGAGCTGCGCCAAGCCTGGGCGCGCTGAGCTCAGCATGCGCAGGCTTCAGCTTGCAGGCAACTCTCCGCAAGCCGTGGGAGTCCAGCGCCGGGCTCCCGTGCCTTGCAGAGAGCTGCGCCAAGCCTGGGCGCGCTGAGCTCAGCATGCGCAGGCTTCAGCTTGCAGGCAACTCTCCGCAAGCCGTGGGAGTCCAGCGCCAGGCTCCCGCGCCTTGCGGAGAGCTACCCAAGCCCCGGCACGACTGCTCAGAGCGCCGGGGCTCCGGGATAAGATGCAGCTCTGCGCAAGCCAGGGGAGCCCTCCCGCTGCTTGCGCACAGCTACCCGAAGCCCCGGCGCAACTGCTCAGTACGCCGGGGCTTCGGGATAAGAGACAGCTCTGCGCAAGCCAGGGGAGGGCTCCCGCAGCTTGCGCACAGCTACCTGAAGCCCTGGCGTGACTGCTCAGCGCGCCGGGGCTTCGGGATAAGAGGCAGCTCTGTGCAAGCCGGGGGAGCCCGGGGGGGACTCCCGCGGGCTCCCAGGGTTTGCGGATAGCTTCCTGAAGCCTTGCGAGGGAGAGGGGTCAGTGTGCACCGACCCCTCTTGCTCTCCAGGCTTCAGCGAAAGCCTGCATTTGCCCCATAGGACGCACACACAGTTCCCCTTCATTTTTGGAGGGGAAAAAGTGCGTCCTATAGGGCGAAAAATACGGTAAGCTTCAGCATCCTCTGTGACATTACAAGGGATTCTAGGGTTCAACTCTTGGATTTCATGCTGCTTCAATTTGAGTCACTAAAAATACAATCACCCTTGGCAATTACTTGTGCTGCTTTGTGCATTATCTGACCCTTGCCTTTCAGACTATCATGATTTTTTAGTTATGAGCCCATTCTGAATTAACGGCTCTGCTGGTCAGTTTAGACTTGCATGGTGTTACAACCAAATACATGCAATAGAAAAACATACTAGTTGCAGAATAGCGGTGAGACTTTGAGCAATGTTGAAAGGGTCTTTTAAAATGGTCATGCAGGAGGCAGAATATGCAAATACAAAAAAACCTAATACGTGCTAATGTTTAACCCCCTCACACACCCACATACCATCTCTTTTGCATGGCTGGTTGGGAGTTGGACAAGAGGCAGGGAAAATAAATCAGATAGGCATTTTGAAGAGGGAAGATAGTGAAGCATATTTGATTAATTTCTGTGTTCATTACAAAGAATAGGAGGACTTGTTCTGAAATGGAGCATCTGTGAAATAGCCGCTATTGAAAGTGAAATAATATGTTCAGAATACATTATGGGGTGCGTAAAGGGGGAATATTTGCAGCACATTGGGCACTGTGTCACCAAGAGCTTTTGCTGACTGGTTATATGCATTTTATCCCTCTCATATTGAAATGAATGAAAGTTTCTCTTGCCACATAGAGTCAATTTGTTGCAGAAGTATCACCACTGTGGTCTAACATGTATTCGATAGTATTCCAGGGTACTGTGCAGAATGCAATGTGTGAGTTGCATGATTCTTGCCCAGAGGGGTCACTTTAGTTTAGACAGAATGAAAAACCCCTTGTAATGCTCTTTCCCAAGCAAAGCCACCTGGCAGTAACTTTAATTCTCCACTACCAGGTTAAACTTGTTTCTTCTTTTTGATGGAATGTGATGAGTTGATATGTAGTCCATGTATTGGTGATGTTTTAATGCTGTTGCTGCTCTGTATCCTTGATGAGTTTGGGCTTGTTTTTAATGTTAACTACTGATAGTGGTTTTTATTTACAATTTTGTATGGTTTTATTCTGTTGTAAGTTGTCTAGAGACTTTTTTTGCGCAAGACAACTGAGCTATAAATAACACTAATAAGGATAGGCAGAGTGAAAGCAGCAGCAGAAATAAGGCTTGAAAGGTGGGAAATGTATGTAATGAACATTGAAGATTTTGAAGAAATGGGAGAGAGGCACTATTCAGAATATAGGGTCCATTGTCTACAACGTGGTATTGAGGGAGGATAGGTGTACATCTAACATACATGCAAGATCTGCAGTCCATAGGTGGTTCAAGCACCCCAAAATAGTATCGTGCCATGTTAGCTAGGATTTCTGCTGACCGTGGGCAGGTCTATGCCTTCCACAGGGGTGTAAGAAGGCATTATATTCTGGTTTCACCCTGATTTCATTGCATTCAGCACTTTCCATTCTGCTGCATTTTGTTTTCCATCAAAACTGACATTTTTTATCTTGGTGTCCACTGTAACTTACAATGTCATTATGTTATTCCACCCCTTTCAGTTCAGTGGAAAGGAAACTCAGAGCAAATTAGGAACAATGTAATTGATTATGTATCATTTGTAGACTGAAGGCAACAAGCAGCAGCAAATATGTACCTTCTCTGGATTTATCTCCTTTTAGACATGGGATGAATAAGTGAACACTGCAATTTCTGCTTCTGTTTCTCCCTTCATTGGAATTCTCCAGCATCCTTAGTCTACCAACAAAATGCTGTCCTATTTCAGCAGCATTTCTTATGATATAGTTCAGTAAAATGTTGCTGGGTGGAGCTACCCCTCTGGCCACCATACCATGGTCTCAGGTCTATTTCTATCTCTGATTTCCCACAACATACCGAATTGTGAACTTTTTAGTGCTATTGAAAGTTGTGAGAAGATCTAAAATTCTTGGATAGAAGAACAGTTTTAAAAACCACATATATATATGCTGCGTACTGCAATCTCTCCAGAGTGAAAGTGCCTTGCAAATACACTGAATTTATCACTAGGAAATGAGTGTGACTTAGAAAGACATCATTTTTATCAATGAGATAATGGCAAAACTGATGAACTACTGGTAGAAGGACAGACAGGATGAGACACAAATTTCACAATATTTATTTATTGTAATGGCAAGCGTATTTCTTTTGTATTTAACATCAAGGTAGGGAGTTGCATAGCAATAGTTGCACACCCTTATCCTTTTTATGGATTTCAAGCAGTTACTTACTAGGAAGCATTCTGGCATGGCATGGAAGAATGCTTTAGTTAGATATACAAGAGAAAAAGAGATAATGCTCTGTTGCATCTTCCCTGCCCTGTCTCTCTATATAAGGTGAAAGAGGAAGGGCTGCAGTTCATTGGTTCATTCGCCTGCAGAAGTTCGCAGGTTCACTCACTGGCATCTCCAGGTAGGACTGGGAAATATTCTCTATCTGAAAGCTTGGCAAGGCTCTGTCAATCAGTGTACAGTAGTAGATGGTAGTGAGCTAGAAATATCATTGTTCTGACTCGGTATAATGCAGTTTCCTATCTTCCTGAGACAAAAGCAAATATGGCCCAGTGCAACAAAATTTCCTACCTAGCATGTGCATTACTGAATATTTGAAGAACTGCATGTACTGCAATACTGCTAGTATACGAAATTGCTTTCAAACGTCAGACTATTCAGTGATGTATTGTTATAACGACTATAAAAAAACTCGTATTTCAACACAGGAAATGTTCACACTTCTGTTGTTTTAAGCACTGGAAGTGGATTGGGCATGAATGTCAGGCACATATTTGAAGGTGGGAGGACAAAACAAGAGCAGAGCTTGAGCTCAGGTTTTGTGGGAATATCAGATTTTGGCGTTAGTAGTCAGAATTTCTCATTAAGGTAATTTACGCATCTCGTTTTTCATGTAGAGCTTGCTTGTGTGCCCGCAGCGGAGAGATACAATTTTGCCCCTTGCAAAGAAACTGAAGGAGCATGCACAAGTTGCTTGTTCTCCTGTTTTGGGCCAGGCCACCCTAAAAGTGTGTGCTGCTAACATGGACTGCAAGGCTTGCTATATTCCTAACAGAAAGGATAGAAATAATTGGGTGGGTTGAACATTCCTCTGCTAATTTGTTTTTAGGAACCCATTACATTATAATAGAAAGGGAAGCTCATTTTGTTGTGGTAGTTCTTGAAATAATTTCTTTATGCAATGTTGCATTAGCGACCTGTGTGCCCTCATTACAATTCTGCACCTATCATCTTAAACAACTTTGTTCTTCTGATCTCTGAAGAGTGCTTTTCCTTGCCTGGAAATTTGCTGTAGCTCCAAAGCTGTGCAGTGCAGTTATGCTTCATAGAAACGCCGAGCAGTGCTGCTGTGGGGGTGGGCAGGACACTGTATGCCCCCCAAAAGTAATACGTGTAAGCAGACGGGAGTGAGTGCAACATGATATGTATTCATGGTTACGCTGCTAAGCTTTCCAACTAGTAGTAGGAAATGCTAATGATGCTCACATAAATATTTGTTGGTTCAATTTCCATATCTTCACTTTTCTATTTAGGAGTATTTAAATTCTAAAACCAAAGAGCCGGTATAACTCTTGACAAAACCCAGAGCTTTGGGTAAATTTGGTTTCATCATTCCTCCCCCCACAGTTATTTAGTTTTGTCCTTTGTCCGCTGAATTATCCATTCAGGCCCTGCACCATAGCCAGTGAATTGCGACAAGACTGGGTTCAGTGTGAAAAGGGCAGGTAGAAATGTTGTGTGTACTGTTGTCCTCTGAAATGGATGTAGACATCTAACCTTTGTTCTGCTCAAGGGAAGCCCTGAGGATCTAGTCCCATGCCAGTTGGCACCAAAGGCTCTGAAGTTTCTCATGAGGGAAACCTTGTGACCATGCTTTATCTGACCCTTGTATCAGATAATCTGGATGTACGTAGAGGCAGAGCTGTGTACTTTCTTGGTACACAGAATATTGAATATTGAATCTGCTGGGAAAGTACAGAGTATTGAATCTGCTGTAGAGATTGCAGCTCTCTGACACTCTTATATTATTGTTAGAGGGTACATCTATACTAGGGTGCCTTGGCTGTAGAGGGACCAATGTTTAATTAAAAACAAAATCAGAAGCTAGAGCTGGGTTGAACAGAGCCTGAATTTTGGAACCATTGCACAGAAGTGCATTCAATAACATCCCCATTCAATAACAATGTGAGCTGAATGCATGAAGTACCTTCTTCAAAACCATTGTGTTTGAGGCTACAAGTATTTGTGTTTTTTAATCTAATCCTCCATTTTCCTGAAGGTTTTATACACCTGTAAAATACTTTTTCTGCCTCTTTTACAGGACACTTTAGAAATTCTTTGTACTTCTGGTGGGTGCAGGATTGAGCTTGCTTTAGCATTGCAAGGTGGCTATGCATGGTATGTGTGTTGTTCCTTTTAGCAAACATTTCCCCAATACTCTGCATCCTCCTCAGATTCTTGTGCTTTGTGGTCTCAAAAAGCCTTATGAGAAGAGTTGACTCATGACTCTGGGTCAGACCCTGGGAAGGGTGACTACTGAACACCTGAGATGGTTTGCATTTGCTTATAGTTTAAGGGGAATCCTTCTTTTCACCTTTTTTCCTGAACTGATTACTTTAAAAATAAAAAAGACTTCACCATTAAAAAAAATAGCTTCCCAGCCTTTGACACTTACAGGAAAGCCCAGATGAGGACATCATAGAGTCTTGGTTGCAGATCACCAGAGGGATGATTTGTAGAATTCTTTTTTTAAAAAATCTAGCCTGGGCCCCCCCCCCCCCCATCAGCTACTGAACAGATAGTATTGTTGAACTTACTGAGTTGTTAAATGTTTGTTCAAATTCCTTAAAACGATAAGTGGCAGAAAGGCAGCATGACAGTGTTCAGTTCCCTTTTGGATGAAAGCAATGGGGATTTATGGTACGCTATTTTCTTTCTCACTTTCTCTAAATTCAAACTGGGTAACATAATGAAATGAAAGGACACTGGAAGGACAGATTGTGAAGCTGAGGCTCCAATACTTTGGCCACCTCATGAGAAGAGAAGACTCCCTGGAAAAGACCCTGATGTTGGGAAAGATTGAGGGCACAAGAAGAAGGGGACGACAGAGGACGAGATGGTTGGATAGTGTTCTCGAAGCTACAAACATGAGTTTGACCAAACTGCGGGAGGCAGTGGGAGACAGAAGTGCCTGGTGTGCTCTGGTCCATGGGGTCATGAAGAGTCGGACACGACTAAACAACAACAATTTTCTTTCTCACTTTCTATAAATTCAAACTGGGTAACATAATGAAATAAGTAATATTGTGATTTCATTGTGAGAATAATTTGGGTATCTGTGAAGTGTTTGGTGATATGTTAAAGGAATTGCCTCATGTGTGGCGGGGGGGGGGATTGCAAGCTTATGTGTACTGATATGGAAGTAAGTCACACTGAACATGTAGGATTAACTGCCAGGAAAACATGCATGAAATTGCACTGTCTCAATGACTTCCTAGAGAAAGTTGCATTCACTGAAGATTGCTGTGCATTGGCCATTGCCCCACACTGTCTTACAGTGCCTAGAGTTTGTTTGGGTCATCCAGTGTACAGTTCTAGGAACACAAAGAGACAGCAGATCTTGCAATGCAGTGACTCCGGCTTCTTGACTAGTCATGAACAGAGACGGGTGTTCTCTATGCTGTGATAGGGCATATTTGAAACGCTGTCCTGTGTGCCTAGCTAAATGAGGATAGACAGTTCTGTCCCTGTGCATGCATGACCTCTGTTTTAGGATATCATGTTTCTAAGAGACATTTTGACACCCTTTCAATATGATGCTGTCAGAGACTATTATTGTTTGAGCATTTCAGTAACACTGTGTGTGCATTACAGAAAACATGCATGCATTAAAGAGAAGTAGGCACAGTCTTTTTGGAAAGTGGCTTCCATTTCTTTTTTCTTTATAATTAAATACAATATAAACTACATTATGACAGCTGCTGGAGCAGGCACCATTAATGGTCTTACTTTTTACATGAATTTTTGTTCTCATGCCCTCCTATCAAACTTCAGGAACTTACTTTGAACAACTATTACACGTCACTGTGTACCAAATTCCATTGGTGGGCTTGTTTGGTTATCTAGAATTCATGGTTGAAAAGGAGGAGTTAGCAGCAGAATGGCAATTACCAAGGATTGGAGGAGGGCCAGCCCACCCGCATTAATGCAATATTCGTGTAGAAATTGGGAAATTGCTGTCATGCTGAAGGAATCAAATCTAGCACTTGTTCAGGAAGGAAGACAAACTGATGGAGTTTGTTGAAATGTTGAAGATCTTCATTGAGTTTGACAAACTTCAAGACAACCCTGAACCCTGTATTTTATTGATACTTTTGTTTGTTATCAGCTACTGTGTTTTTTTCTTAAATAAAATGTCAGTATCATAATGATCCACGTACATTAAAAACACAATAAATAATAAAATATAGGGCAGGGTCAGAGTAGAATCAGCTTGCAAAAAATTAATTGTGTTTTCAGGAAGTACATCCCATCTAAAACATAAAATCACCAGTATCTTCCCAAATATGCTGCCCAATATGGCAGTACATGTGGTTTTGGTTAAAATATAAAGTCTCCCCCCCCCCCAAGCTCACTATGCTGATTTAAATGCCACTGTGCTCTAGCTGAGAAATGCTTGATTCACACTGAAGCACCCAGCTCTTCTACATTGATCCAAAAATACAGTATTGGAATAAGTGGGTGGTATCCAACAAAACAGACCTAGTAGCAGAAACAAGTCTGCTTGTGCAACAGAACCCCTCCCCCTTCCTTTTGCCACACATCCCCTGCACCCTCCCCCAATCTGCTCTGGAGGTTGGGAGAGACCTCAAAACGGATTTAGGGGACACACAAGGGAAAGAGTGGGAGGATAAGTTCCATTGCACAATTAAAAGTCATTGTGTTATAGGATCTACTTCATTGGATACCACCTAGGGTATTTAGAATTAGAAGTTTGAATGGGTAAACTTATTATTTTTCTTCATGGGTATGCCTAGACTTAGAATGTTGTTCCGCTGTTTGTTTACCTCCCACCAGAACCAACACTGTGCTTTTCCAATTGTGTGTGCTTTCATGTGTTAAATTTCCCAGCTAGGGGTGATGCAAAATTTTCTCAACTTTCAAGTCCCAAGGCAAATTCAGCTGTCTTCCTGCATTTACCTTTGGATTTCAGGCCAAGTACATCCATAGTGGATCTCTTTCTGAGGTTCCCCATTGCTGCTGAAGGGGGAAAAGAAAATCCTGGATTGAACTGCAGGAGCCCATTTGGTTTTCTTTAGAGAGCTTTTATAAATGCATCATTTAAAAAAATAATACCCTTTTCCAATTCTGTGGCAGCTTGAGGTTTGCAGTGGCAGAACACAGTATCTGGTGGAAGAAGGTCAAAGTAGATCAAAGCAGTGAGCAGACAAGAGCAGGATCTTGGAGAGCTCCAGAGGAGCCCTACTGGCTACCTATTAAGGCAACTACAGGAAGTTATTTCTGCAAGGCAATAGAGCCAGACTTAGCCTTGTGTAGGCTGACTATATCAGGAGTGAAATAGGTTCTGCCTCCCTGGAGCTGGCTGCATGATTTAAAGGACACACACCTTATTCTATAGTCCTTGGCATCTACAGAGCTGGAGATAAAGGTGTACTGCAAAATACAGTGACAGGTCTGTTTTCTTGGAGATCGCAGGATTAAGGTACTGATATTGGAGTCCTCCATGCACACTACAAGGTCATTGGCCTTGACCAAGGTTATTGGTCTTGACAACCCCTCTCTATTGCTATTGCCAGATTAGTGATTTTAAGTGGAGCTCACGTTTCCCCTTCCTGTACAAAGTGGGAGCATGGAATGGTAGACCTTGTTAAACCAGGCTGTTTTAATTCTGCTCACCATCTTCGACATGATAAGTTCTCATGAAGCACATCCTCATGAAGCACATAGTCACTGCTCTTGCAGTGGGAATAACTGTTTCAAATGTTACCAGAGCAATTTGGGATGATGTAACCCAGTCATTCAGTCTCAGTGAGAGTCCTAGAATTGCTATGATAGATCATTGTTGCAAGCATAAGCAATTACATTATATCGATCTTAATATTATGAACATCATGGCACATGCTGAGCCAAAGTGCTGTACAAGTAATTTAGTGGGATAACTATTTGGAGAACTTATAATAAAACTAGCACAAGAGCATTTACATAACAATAAATTCCTGTGTTTCTCTGTGCTGTTACCTCCCTCCTAGGTGAGATTACACATCTTCCTCTGAATGCAGGAGTCTATGAATGTTATGGAACTGTGTAAATGTATCTTTGGGTCCTCATAGTGAGTGTTAACACTGGCATAATTTCCATGCTTGTTGCTATTCTCGAAATTAAGGCTTGATAGAATACCATACCAACAGTGGGAAGAAAAACCAAGGTAAAGTTATGGGCCCATTCTATTTTGCATCAGGCAAAGGAATACTTTACATAGAGATGCTATCTCAAAACCCCCAAAGTATACAGCAAATCTGTCAAAACTTAGCTCATAGTGGTAAAGTAGGATGTAGACATTGGGGTACTTTGCACCTATTTTGGGGTGTTTTTTTAATTGAGAATTTCTTTTTGTCATTGATCAGGAGATAGCAAGAACCAGTTCTTAAGTGAGCCACCCTTTTTGTTTGAACTGGGAAACAAGAGGCTCAGAACATATTTAAAAGCTCCAACAAAAGCTACAGATTTAAACTAGCTTACACAAGACACACTGGTATTTCAAAACACCAATGCCAGCACTTTATTCTTGGCTACAGAAAGACCTCATTTGCTTGTATACTAAGAGAATACTGGAGGGTGTACCATGTAGTTAAAATCGTGCAAATTAAATGCACCTAGGGTAGGCATGCTGCAATGGAAAAAATAGCCCTACATTCCCATGACAGCAATGTGATGAAAATGCTCAAAAAGATATGTGAAGAGTGTTGTTCAATATAAACACATGTAAATGATGCACATTATGGCAGAAAAATCACTGTTTTGTAGCATGCTTGCATGTTTTGTAGCATGTTTTGCCATGCTGTGCTTCATTTACATGTACTCTATAGCATTTGACTCTTCCCACCCCCCCACTCCATTTCAAATATTTAGGACTATTTTGTCCTTCCTTCTGATTTTGCACGTGAGGAGGTAAAAGGAGAGGCTGGCTTGGCATCAAAGCTAGAATGCTACATCAGTCTAGAGCATTGAGTGCATATTGGAAATAGAGAGAGCGCTTTCAGATTCTGTCAATAAGTATTGGCATTTTAATTAAAATCTTATTAAGAACAATGAAAACAGTTTATTTCTATTTACTAATAACAAGAGGGTGCTTATTCCCAGATTACTATTTTTAAATGTGTTAAGCATGACTGGGTTTATGTGCCACAGCAAAATATAAGCTATTGCTCATGGTATGAGCCAAATGATCTACTTTACTGGCTGGGGAGACCTACTATTTCTTCTTCTACTGCTACTACTACTGGAAGAAACAAACCACAATACCTGGATTAGCATGGTTTGTTGTACTCCAAACAAATCACATTGATAAACCAAGATTTGTTCTTGGCTTACCGTTGGTGATTTTTCTTGAGCAAAATGTACTGCAATCCATGGTTAAATTACAATGGTTCATTTCCTCCTTAAGCTATGGGGGGGGGGGCAAAATAGCCCATACAGGTGCATTTGTGGTAAACCATTAATTGCGGTTTACTGTTATATGCAAACTGGGCTTTTGTTTTGCACAGTGATTACACACGGCTCAGTTACACAAATCTTATGTTAAGTCACAGAAGTATTCAGAGATGTGGTCAAAATGCTTGAGAATTGCTTTGAAGATATCTGAAAGTATCTCATTTTAGAGTGTGTGTATTCTTTTGTTTTTACCATGTAGATTCTCTGAAATATGCAACAACTTATCACCAGCTAAACTGAATAGATGAAATCTTTTTCTGTTGTTGACATTGTGTTATTTTGACACCACGCAACAGGAATAGCTTTGTTACTCATATCAATCTTTCTCTATGTCTTTGTACGTTAAGAAAAGAGCTTAGAATAATCCATTATTCCTTAAAGCAGTGCATAAGCCCCAAGGAATTTGTAGAAGTCTAAAAGATAATACTTATTTGATGAATTAGACATCCTGGTACTAGTAATACATATATTTATGATTTGAAAAGAGAGTAGTCCTAATCAGGTGTGACATAACCTGGGAGGAATGTCAACCTGCCCAGCATTTCAGGGTCTGTCGTGAAACCCAAGGAGGCATTAATGTGGTTCCCTCCCAAGCACCGACCAGACCTGAATTATTCTTAGCTTTATCAGTGTGGAAGCCTGATGTGCCTTCAGACCAATGCTTAAGGAACATTTGATCTAGGCTGCAATATATAATGCATATACAGTTTCAGCTGCATGGGTGGCTGGTCAAAAGGTGGTGTGTGATTTTCCACCACACTGCACCCCTACACTTTCTGCCTGCTTCTTGTGCATATGAACTACCTTCCCTCATTTTGTAGGATATTGCAGATTTACTAGAACTGACCACATTGTAGTGCAACTTTTGTACTTAAAATGTATTTGGTGTAGATGAGACTCATGAGAGTTGACTTTTAACTAATGGAGGATGGTGTATACTAAAGCAGTGCATGTAAAGCTGAATGTTCTGTACAGCAGCCTGTTTCCTTTTTTTAAGATACATTCAAAGCTCTTGAAGTGACAGTAGCAATCCCCATTCCCGGATGATATCTTCTCTCTTGAGAGTGGCAACATCAGTTTCCTATATTATGACTTTGGTGTTTTCTTCTCACCTGCTTCTTTTTATTCTTCTTCTTCTTCACTTTAGATTGAGTTGGCTATTCACCTTCCTCCCCACCCCACCCTATCCAAGAAATGTTGTCAAAATGAAAATTTAAAATGAACATAATTGCTGTTTTGATTAAAAAATGAAGAAAGCAATTTAAAGTAATGATCCTTTTCATTGAGTGTTTTGTTATTGGCTGTTGTTGGAGGGTAGCAGGAGATTTATTTTCCAATTTAAATGTCTTACATGTTTTATCAGATTCACTCACCTTTTTTTGCAGATCCTTTGTTCTTGTAGAATGTTCTGAATACTACTTTTAACATTTGTTGAGAGTTAAGAGCATTAAGGTTTACTACCTTTAACCTTGAGAGAAAGTTGCAGTTACCCAATAAGTCAAAGTATTGAGCTTTCCTTTCTGTTACTTTTTTAACTGCTTGGAAGCTAAGCTAGAATTACACTGTAGATGGCAAGTATTGGCTTGGATCCAGAGAATCATGAGTGGAGCAAGAAAATATCATTACAGTGGACCCTCTGGATATGAACTTAATTCATCTCGGAAGTCTGTACTTACCCTGAAAAATCTGCATCCAGAGGCGCCGCTTCTGTGCTCGCGCACATGTGGCGCGATAGACTGCTTCTGTGCATGCACGTGCTGTGAAACCTGGAAGTATACACGTTCACAACCCGAAATTACGCTACCCAAAGGTAACATAACCTGAGGTACCACTGTACTGTTCCATAAACTCTTGTGCAAGCTAAATAAGTTTTCTTGCAGCACCACAATGTATCAGGAGTTGGGATACAGTATGAGACACCAGTAAGCAAGGAAGACACAGGCTGTAACATGTAAACTGAATTAACTATCTCAAGAAGGAGCTTTTGCAAATGGAAGAACTCTGGATCTGGGCCATTTTTCTCACACAGCACTCTTCTGCTAATTCTGAAACTACATTTTCATGTCTTTTGGATCCAAGCCACATCATGCCGGCTTGTTCTCACTTTTTAATGCATTCAGATCTGATTAAGTCCTACAAGTTTCACTTCTGCCCCCACCCCTGCAGTCTGAGAGGGGGAAATAACTTGTTTCATGGTTTCATATATACATTGCAAATTTCCATTTATTTGCAAGTGTACATAATGTTAGAAATATTTTCCTTGGGTGTGTGAAACTATGCTACGCCTTAGAGGAAGGATGCCTGATGGAGAACTGGGAACATTTATAAAATGTTAGAGTACAGTTCCGTTGATTAAATCATCCTTCTCTGAGCAGGTGCCCCCAGATGATAGACTACAACCCCCATCATCCATGACCATTAATTAGTTATCATCTGTAAAATATTGCATCTATTATATTTAATAATAGAATCATCATAGAATCATAGTATTGTAGAACTGGAAAGAACCCTGAGGGTCATGTAGTCCAACTCCCTGCAGTGCAGGAATCTCAGCTAAAGCATCCATGACAGATTGACATCCAACCTCTGCTTAAAAACCTCCAAGGAAGGAGTGTCCACAACCTTCTAAGGGAGTCTTTTCCACTGTCAAACAGCTCTTACTGATGTTTAGTCGGAACCTCCTTTCTTGCAACTTGAATTCATTGGTTCAGGTCCTACCCTCTAGAGGAGAAAACAAGCTTACTCCACCTTCCATGTGACAGCCCTTTAGATATTTGAAATTAGCTATTGTAACTCTTCTTAGTCTCTTCTTTTCTGGGCTAAACATACCCAGATCCTTCAACCATTCCTCATAAGGTTGGTTTCCAGACCTTTGATCATGTTGGTTGCCCCTTTGTAGCATTATTTTTTAGTGAAGGAGTTGCAGATTCATATGTTAAAATTCAATGAGAAAAATAGTAATTGGCAAATACACAGGGTTGTATCCAATGCTAATCCAAATCAGAGTAAGTAATGGAAATGATGAACTTTGGTTCATTAATCTCATCATGTCTACTTAAGTATAATTTAGTGATATACAATATACCATTCATGTACTGTGGCAAGGTGAGTTAATGTAGAAACCAGGTAAGCCACAATGCTTATCAGTTTAGTTTTCATAGTAGCTTAAATCCAGGTATTGCCGCTGGTTCAGGTTCTGGATCAAGCAGGTTTTAGTGTAATCCTGAAGCAGTCATTTTTAAAACAATATTTGGTCTCAAGATAATACTGAATTAAATCCTTTCCTTGTCATTTAAATTTGGGGATGCAGCTAGTACTTCCTTGCAGTCTCTTCCTTTAAGAAAAGAAAAATCTTCTACTAACTTTAAAATCATTTTTCCCCCCTGGCCATAATAAAGCTTCCTATTATTTAATATCAACTGTGGGAGGAGAAAAATAAGAAGGCTGGCTTTATATCACTCAGATGGTTTCACAAATGGTTTTGTACAAATTGGGTTAGACAGTAGTGCCAATCATAAAATACATATGCCTTCATCTTATCCATTATTGTTTGTTCTGCTGCATTCATAATTCAAATACTTACTGTTTCTTCAAGGCAAGGATGATGAACTGGTTCTTTGAGGGCAGTATTAGACTCTGAGTTTTTGTCGAGATTCTTCAACGGAATCAGAGCATTTGTGGGAGGCATGTAGAGTTCCAGTGTGCTTCAGTGGACACTTTGATGAACTTGTGTATGGGATTCAGGGTTTAGATTTCTGTTCTTGTCCTTGGCAAAGTCACCCTCTTCTGAGTTTACTGCTTTTAGCTTTAATGTCATTATGGAATTGACCTATGGTCCTGGATCACTGTGAGGGTGAATGAGATATGCATTTCATGAAATCATAATAAATGTTACATTTAAGATTTAAGGTTCATGATGTGCGGTTTTATTGGCATGCAGTGACAAAATGTGATTGATTTCATGAAGCATTTGAATAATTGTTGATGGTTACATTTAATAAAAAAATCAGAATAAGGCAGAATCTTCAGCCCTTACATCTTTCTTTTTAAATAATAATAATGCTATGGAATTTTATTCTGATATAAAGTTAAAATTAAAGACTGCAGAAAGAAACAGGACACACAAAAGCACAACAGGATTGCTAATTAAGAGAGAAAGGAAACATTGATTACAATTTTTAGTATATCATGGGAAAGCTTGCAGGACAATTTGAGAAACAGCCTAAAGAAAAGCTCATTACCTATTGAGAGAGTTGTGATGTAAGTTATGAAGCTGAATTGCCCTGGTTCCCACCCTCTGACATACTACTCAGTCTCTTGGCTTAAGGGAACCCAAAAGCTTCGTTTAAGAAATCAGTATGCGTTCTCAGCATCAGTTCAAGGATATCCAAATCAATAAACAATAAGTAAATCTCTAGGATACATGGCTAGGTGTAGCTAAGGTGTTGTCCCAACACTTGGCATGCCCCTCCCTCCCAACTCATTCACCTGGTTCTCATCTTCAGGGGAGGGGAGTTTACACTGGTGCAAATGGTTGTTCATCCTTGGCAATGGGACCTGAGTCCAACCCTCTGAATCTCCTTCGGCTTCCAACCAGACTGGTTGCTTCCTCAGCTACCATGGGAACTTTGCTCTTAGGAGGTGGGGTAAAGACTGAGTCAAACAACTCCCTTCCTTTCTGTGCTGTGCAGCAACAAAGGGGCAGGACATCTGCTTGAGTTCCTCCCCACCTCCAAACTGTGAATCATTCTTCCCTTCCTCTTCTGGCAGATCCTGTCAACCGCATCCCAACCTGAGTGGCACCAAGGTTCCATGACATGAATAATAGTTGGGGAGGGGGAATGTGCAACTATACTTTATGTGAATTTGATCAGAAACTTGAAGGTCTTTTAAGTTAGTGATAAAGGGGAAACCATGGCACCGTAAAAACATTTTAAAATTGAGATTTATTGCCTGTTCTTGTTGAGTAAGCTTGCACATCATCATAGTCTTCCAAATGTTATTGATCCATTGTTTAGAAGGTTGCTTGGGAATCTTCCAATGATGTGCTGTACATAGATTTGTTGCTTTATATACAATTGCTTAAGAAGGCCTTTATGCAGGAATCCAGGGTCCTTAGGTTCAAATTTATGCAAAAGCATTACATTGTTCATTGCAGTGTGGATACATTGGTTTAAAGTATGAAGCAGTCTGTCCACACCCCTTCCCACAGTAGAGTAATGTACCGCCTATTGAAAACTAGATATTAATCTTCCTTTACATTTGTGTTGGTTGGTTGATAAGGTTGCGAAAAAGTTAGAGACACAACACCAATATTAATTTCCCAGAGTTTCACTTCCATCATTCTCCCATGCCCAGACACTGTCATCCAAAAATGGCATTTAGAGGATATTATAAATAGATGGTATCAAACTTTAACCAACGAGAGAACATCTATGAAGGATTCAAAATGTATTTTATAAATAAAAAAGTAGGAATTGGTCTTTGTCTTCAATGAGTGTATGCGTAAGAAAGTGATATAGTTGCAAATATCAATACAAATACAGTGAGATTGGTTCAATTTTTTTCAAGACTTTTGCATAGGAGAGAGGTTCCCCTTTATCCATCAAATCAACCAATGTATGATACTGTTATTTTCAAACAGGAAAGCCTATGGCATTGTTGTATGCTGTAGTTTCTAGAAGATGCAGCACTGAAGTTAGTGGAGACAGACCAGGAATCAGTTATATTTTTCATTTCACCATTATTCCCATGTAAGTGTGATGTCTTCAGTCACAGAGCATTACAAGGATACACCTAGGTCTGTCACCATGGCTAGCCCATGTCAAGGTATCTGGAGGGTTGTTGCTGCTGCTACTGCTGTTGTATTTATATCCCAACCTTTTCCCTGACAGGGACGTAAGACAGCTTACAGCCAAACTAGAAAAAGCTAAGAACATTGGGGGAAAGCATAGTTATCACTGTCTGATATATGTTTGTGCATTGATAGGCTGGGAAGCAATGATCAGTTCCAGCAGAAATCTGGGTTGCTCAGTGGCATAGTATGGTACTCGAAGTGGTACCGCTGGAAGTCATTTGGACTGGGGACTGCTGCAACTATCTCTTTTGAACTTTGGCTTCCACCTTGATCACATAAAAGCTAACAATAACTTGGTTATTGGTCAAGATAGGAGTTTGTATATGAGTTGTTGTTGGCATCCTTCTGTCTCAAGAGGCAATGGAGTGCACCTCCAGGAGTGAAGTTAAATCGCTGCATTAGCAGCATCGAAGCAACCTCGCCAGTGTGCAGGCCTGGGCAGTATGTATTGAGGTCCTGGGCTGCCCAGGAGACAAGAGCCCATTCTTGGCCTCACTGCTGTGGTCCAGAGGAAAGCAGAGCAATATGTCTGGCTCCAGCTTGACTGCAGGAGTTGCCAGAAAGAGGCATACAAGGTGCCATCCATGCGTCTTAGAAACTCCATTCTGGATTTGTATAGGGTTTACTCCTTAGCCTTTGCTTCTCCCCAAAATATCCCACAAGGCAGTGGAGAATTAGGATCAGAGTTTTCCTTCTCCTAGATGCGCTACCTTTTCTGGTTGATCCTCAGCTGGTTTAGCTGGCTAGTCAAAGCTGTTCATGGGATGTGCCCTCTGTGAGCTATCACTTGTGGCTCCTAGAAACTTGTTATATGAAAATTGCTTGGAATAAGAGGAGTCCTGACAAGATATTAATCTGTATTTTGGCTGTCTGTGATAACCTGTTCCCATAGGTGCCAACTATGTGGGCCCATGGGTACTCAGGCACCCACAAATATTAAATGAAGGTGCTAGGCACCCTAAGAATCTCTTTGGCGGTGCATGCTTGCCCCGCAGCATGCACACATGACATCAGCATGCCGCAGGGCATGTACATCACCGCATCACCAAGCCCCTGAAATGTGCACATGTCACATCAGCACACTGCCGGGCATGTGTGCACCATGTCATCACACCCCTGTGACATGCAGACATGATGTCAGCACACCCTGGGCACCCACTGTTGTAGGGGCAAGGTGGCATGCCTGCCTATTCTAACTTCATTTATTTAGTTTCTGAGGACTTGGAGTTCACATTTGAAGGTACTGAATTGAAGCTGGATATAGTGAAGTTGCAAGTATTACAGCTACTCTGTATTTCTTAGGTATCCCAAGGGCAATGAATTGATCTGACTTGTAGATTTCCTGCAGCATCAGAATATCAGGATGTTACTTGGCAAGGGGGTTGGGCAACCCTCTTGCATCTGACAGGTTTGCAAAGCCTTTTACATTGCAGGATACCACTTATGATCTAAAAAAAGAAAGAAAGCAATTTGGAATCTTTGCATCACATGAACATTAACATGTTCTCTCTCCTTTTAAGATGCAAACAATTTTCTTACCGCTTATGAATATTACAAGTTTGAGTCACCAAAATGAGTCTTCATTTTGTGATTAATTTCTAATTTTGGAAATATTTCTTATTTGATTCTGGACAAAGTGTTTAATAAAGAACTTATTTCGTTTGCTTTTTTACTTAAGGGAAGTTTTAGAGCAGCCTCTTTCTTTGCTGTTTCAGAGTAAAGATGAATGAATAATCTCACACTGGGTTTTGAATCTGAATACACAGCTTACTGCTTAAACTCTGAATACCTTTAAAACTTCAAGGACAAATTTGCACTACAAACATTTATCTGTTTTAACTGTCATAGCATTTCCCCATAAAATCCTTAGAATTGTAGTCTGGTATAATAGCAGACCTCTTGTTAGAGATTCGTAGTGCCACCTCCCCACTGCAAACTACATGTCCAACTTTCTTAAAGAGGGAATGCCAGTTCCAACAGAATATGTCTGTGTTGTGGATACATCCAGACTTCAGTGATGTAATTTATTAACTTGTTCCAGTTAACTAGAGTAGTGGCATTCTGCATTCATCTGTGAATTAATTTTCTTCAAAATCATAAAATCTAGATCTAATTTTTTTAAGATGCTCTTTTGATAGAAAGGCTTTTGTGTATCATTTTAAAAAAAGAAAGCAAGATGTGCATATTGCATCTACTATATAAGCCAGGAATAAACAATATATATATCTTCAAGATGTTGTGATCTGCAACACCCATCATCCCTAGTCAGGCTGACCAATGGTCAGGGATGTTGAAAGTACACATAGTCTAGTACACATCTGCAGGACATCATGCTGTCTATTCCTGAATTAAGCAAGCTGTGGCTTCCTAAACCAAGCTAGATTGGTAAGATTACATTCACTGTATGGATGTTCTGCCTTCCGCAGCACACAGTTGTGGATAAACAAACAGTTTATTCCATCCTCCTTGGAAACAGGGACTACGTGGTTCTTTCATATCCCCTCAACATTTTACAAAGGTAAATAGTCAACATATGTCTGATTAAGTGTTCAAGGTATTTGAACAAGCAATCCACAACAGTATGAGCTAATGGCATATTTTCATCAAGATTTTATTTGAAAAAAGTTTTAGGATTGAATTCGGTGCAGTTTTGACAACTTTGTAAGCATAGTTTTAAAAACTTTTTGTTCCTATTTAAAATTAATATAGTTTGAAGACTATATAGCACCTTTTTCTAATGTGTGAGATTTCTGCTGCCCTCTTAACAGCAGTCTGGTCTGCTAAATAATATGACGATTTTTCCTTTGTCCTTTCAATTTGATATATAACTTGAAATATACTGTATTTAAATGTGATGAGGAGTGATACATAGAATTTCTTCCACCCTTCTCATATTCTGAGGGGTGCGGGGATAGACCAAAATATATATACAAGGTTAGACAAGTAATTAACCTTATCTAAATTGCCTGATGTATACCCCCAAGCTTGGAACATACCCTCATTACAGAGGACAGCTTTGCATACTGCATCCAATATATAAGCCAACCATGTATGCCTTGACCAAGTTGTGCTGGTGTGGTAGTGCTGGTATATTGGGAACTGCTGAAATACTGTGAATGGTTTGGGGAGAATGCAAGCTGAACTTTTGATGCAAGAAGAGCTTTTCCTATTACAGCTATTGACATTCACTGCTGGTAGGCCTTGTAATGAACTTAGCAGTCCTGAATACAGCTGTAAACTTGGATTGTGCGTGTGTGTTTTGCTACTCTTCTTGTTTTGACTCTGTGTGTCACTGTGTGTTTGTGTGTTTTGCCTGACTCAGAGCTGAAATAATGCAGAAACATAGAGTATCTCATACCCACGCCAACTCTTCTGCAGCTTCCACCTGAAAGCACAAATCCCTGTCTGGCAACCATGGGGAAGAAAAGATTAATCCTGGAGGCTGAGCTTGATTTCACCCAAAGAAAGCTGGGCTAAAGTCAAAGCCGAGCTAAATTCAAAGTACATACCTTGTCTGATTCAAGGTTCATCTTGAAAGCACCACTGAGTTTAGCATGCAATGGAGCCAATCTCTTTCAGCTATGATCCAGAAATGGTTTTAAAGACCATATGAGAGACAATCCAATAGAAAATGCATAGATAAGGAAAGCTTACAAAAAGTAAATTGAGTTGATCAATACTTGTTAGTGGTGCATATCCCACTTTTGGAAGGGTATCTGTCTTGTGGAAAGACTGTTGAAAGGAAAATAGAAATAATAGCAAAGCTAAGGTATTTTTAAAGTAGCTAATGCCTTAGATGTACATCTGCAAAAAGGACAGAGTGTATCTGTGTTAAAAAAAAAAGGCATTAAATAAAATGACATTTCAAGTTTCTGTGAGAGCTACTTGACCTGCTGCTGTGAAAACTGGGTACCCACAATACAGTCTTGCCTGGTTTCAAATACCCATGCCACATTCAAGAGTTCATTTTATAACAAATGAAATACAGAAAACATTTTTACGTAACAGAGTTACTTACTTTTTAAATAAATTGACTCTCAAATCGCTAGGAACCTCCAAGACTGTTGTTATTCTCTTAAATAACATCGGTAAATATACGAAGAGTGAAATGTAACCATTCACCACTCTAGCCAGGGAAATCATGGGAAAATTGATAGGCTTTAAAGCATACTTGAAAGGTATATCAGTTAAGAAGTAAAGTAAATAACTGGGTTTTAATACAAAGTGGATGAATGTATAACAAATTCGACTCAATACAGTGTGTCACACATGAATGAAATTCCTGATTCCATTTTAGAAAACAATACAATGCTTTCTGTAGCATTTTAATGCACAAATTAATGTAAAGTGGTACCTCAGTTTAAGAACAGCCCTGTTTACGAATTATTCGGTTTAAGAACTCCGCAAAACCGGAAGTAGTGTCCCGGTTTGCGAACTTTACCTCGGTCTAAGAACGGAATCCGAATGGTGGAAGGGCACCAGCATGGGAGGCCTCATTAGGAAAAGCATGCCTCGGTTTAAGAATGATTTCAGTTTAAGAACGGACTTCCAGAACGGATTAAGTTTGTAAACCAAGGTACCACTGTATTACATTAACAGCTATTGCAGAATGTGTTGCATAGCTATCATCAACTTTTGATACCATCAATGATGGTATCCTCCTGGACTATCTGCTGGAGATGGGTATTGGGGGTGACGGGACTGTTCTTTGGTGGTTCCAGTCTTATCTCCAGGGGTGGTAGAATTGGATGGGTGCTTCTTGGTCTCCTGGCTTTTTAGCTATAAAAAAGCTTTTTAGCATTTTAGCTTTTTTAGCAACAAGGCATTGTATTGTCTCTGATGCTATTTAACATCTACATGGAGTAGTCTTTAGGCGTTTGGGAGGAATATGCTGATGATACCCAATATGTTTGAATTGGGAATGACTGAGAAGGCCCTGGATGAGGCCAAAGAAACTGAGTCTAAATACTGGTAAGATGGAGGCACTGTGGAGGAGTAGTTCCCAGCTCCAGGAAGTTGATATGTTACCTCCCCTGGAATGGGGTTGCATTCTCCCTGAAGGAGCAAGTAGGTAGTTTGGGGGTGCTCCCGAATCCAGCTCTGTTACTGGAGATGCTGGTATCCTCAGTGTCTAGGGGGTGCCTTTTAACAACTTAGGTTGATATGACAACTACAACTATTCCTAGATCAGGATAGCTTGACCACAGTTGTCCATACACTGATAACCTCACAGCTCAATTAGTCCAATGCACCCTATGATTTGGAGGCTGAAGCGGGTGCAGAACAGGGCTCCTAGGTTGCTTGTGGGGGCAAGCTACCACCATCATATAACACCCTGCTTTCAGGATTTGCACTAGGTGCCAATCTGCTACTGGGCTGAGTTCAACGGGCTGGTACTAGCAGAGAAGTCTCAAGACCAAGTTCCTTGAGAGAGCACCTTATGCCTTACAGTCAGTAGATCACTGCAGTCTGTGGGAGAGTCTCTTCTGCAAAGATCTCAGAAACCTGTTTCACAATAACTCAGAGCAGGGCTTGTAATATAGTTGCCCCATTCTGTGGAATGGCAGTCCTGTCAAGGTACAACAGGTGCCCACTATATGCACTTTTCTGAAGCAATTGAAGACATTTGTGTTCTGACAGGCTTTTCTAGCTGGATAAATGGGTTTTTACCCTGAGTGTCTATTTTGTATGGTTTTAGTCTTGATTTAAATATATTTGTTGTGGTTTTCATTTCTCATTTTTAATTATCTTTAGTGTAAATAGCCTTGAGACTTTTTTTTAGAAGGCAGTTAATAAATAATTGATAATAATGATGATGATGATAGTAGTGATACTTACTATATTTTTATAGCAGCCACAGCCCACAAGGTGGGTTTAAATGTTTTAAATAGACTGCATCTGTGAAAATAATTTTGTGGTGGGATTACTTGTATTCATACAAGAGCTATGCCCAAGCTGTTGATTCTGGATGAGTGCAAGTGCCACAGCAGTGCTAAGAAGCAAACTGAAATGGTGAAGTGTGTTGCTGTTTAGTCATGTCCGACTCTTCGTGACCCCATGGACCGGAGCACGCCAGGCACTCCTGTCTTCTGGTGAAGTGTAAAGGGCCCTAAAAGGCTACCTTACACTTCAGTTTTACATTTCACAGTAACCGATCTGAAATCAGAACGGAACACGAGACTTAACAAGAAATTGCTTTCTGTTGTAGATTCCTGGCACATGAACCTGAATGGCTTACATGTTTGTAAATTATTGCCACATTCACATGTTTTCAGGGAATACCCGAAGCATGTTAAGTGCACACCTAGAAAGCATTGTGTATGAAGCAACTCTTAGAGAACATTGTTGCTTACTGCTACTGATTGCTACTGCTTCTGACTCTTCCGCTTTCAGGCTGCTGCTGGTGTACCTGCTGCTCTTTGGAAGCAGAGGCGGCAGAACAGGTGGCCCTGTTTTATCTACCCAGGAATACCACCTGTGCAGAGACATCAAGGAGAATGGAGGTTTCTTTATTTTCAAAGGGCAGCGTAAAATGGTTGCTTTTTTTATAAAATGTACCGTATGTCGCGTGTAGCTGATATGATAAGATATACTATTGATTTATGCTCTTTCATGATGCTTCTAAGGAACACATTTATTGTTTTTGACATTTTACAGAATACTGAAATTGGGACTGTGTTTTTGCAGTGTGTGTGGCCTATTTTTACCCATGTTTTTGCAGGGACTGTTGGAGGAGTCTAACTTTGCTCATGAGAATGGCAGGGTGCTAATGTGCACTTGATAATGTATTGCTTCCTTCTCTTTCTTTCAGGGAATATGTGGGAGACTGTGGACTTCATGCTTCCGACATAGGAACAGAACCAGATTAGGAATCTCCACTTCTGAGAGAATGCTGGGAATCTGCAGAGGGCGACGGAAATTCCTGGCTGCCTCTCTGACTCTCCTTTTTGTTCCTGCTGTAACCTGGATTTACCTGTTTGCTGGGAGCTTTGAAGGTAAGAGGAAGAAGCCAGTCTAATATTGATGGGTTTTGGGAGCTGATGAGTTTGGGGACTTTTGTTGCTGTCACTTTAGATCTAGCAGCATTTGGACAGATGGGATGAAGTTGTCATCTGTTGCCTCCCCCATTTCCCCACCCACTATAAAAAGGGGGGGAGGCGATGCTGTCGCTTCACCCTGACATTTTCAGTATCTATTTTCCAGACCTCCTAGTTAGCTAACTTCTGTGGTTGTGCCTATTTTGAGGGTTGTAGCATAAACTGATTTATTAGACTCATAGACTGATTTTATATATATCACCTTCCTTCAGCAACAGTATTTGTTTAATTGTCCTTGTGCAGACTGCCAGCTGAACCCCAGCACAATACAAGCTGTTTACCTTCAACTAGGAGTAGAAGACCAGTTTTTGCTTCCCATCTTCACACAGTTAACTATTTATGATCCGTACAGTGTTTAAAACAGAGCAACATTTTTAGAGTGAAATTTGTCCTCTTCATAAATGCATGTCCACTGCAACTGGCAGTTCAGAGCTGGTGGCAGCATTGCTGGAAGCAGTCTGAGTACATTTCATGATTCAAACTCTGTGCTTAGAAAAATGAAGAAAAATAAATCTACGTTTTATTGGAGGTCTGATAAAAGAATTGCCTGATATAAATTGATTTTTTTCTTACAACTTGTTGGGGGAAAGGGAGTTTCTGCACTTCACAAAGAGCATCAAAACAAAATCAATTTATTTTTATACCACCATTTGCACAAGTCAGAGTGTAGTTTACAGTAAAAATAACAAGTAAATAAGAAGTAAATAAGAATGCATTAAAGCCATAAGAAATGCAATCTATTAGCAGCAACAACAACAACAACTTATTTTTTTTCTACACCGCCCATCTGACTGGGGTGCCCCAGATATTCTGATTAGCGTCCTACACAATATACAGGTAAAAAAGGTAAATGACCCCTGGACGGTTAAGTCCAGTCAAAGGCAACTATGGGGTGCGGCACTCATCTCACTTCAGGTCAAGGGAGCCGGCGTTTGTCTACAGACAGCTTTCCAGGTCATGTGGCCAGCATTACTAAACTGCCTCTGGTGCAACAGAACACCGTGATAGAAGCCAGAGCACATGGAAACACCATTTACCTTCCCACCACAGTGGTATATATTTAACTACATGCACTGATGTGCTTTCGAACTGCTAGGTTGGCAGAAGTTGGGACGGAGCAACTGGAGCTTACCCAACTGGAGCAGATTCGAGCTGCTGACCATCCCATCAGCAAACCCAAGAGACTCAGTGGTTTAGACTACAGCACCACCCGTGTCCCCTACATAATATACAAATACACAGCAGCAACACAACAGAACATCACACATTAAAAGTGTTCCAATGCTGGGCTGTCTATGGAAGGTTGTTCCAATACAGGGCTGTCTTTAGATGTCTATGGAAGGTTGTATAATTATTTATCCCTTTGACATCTTATGGGAAGGTGTTTCACAGGGTGGGTTCTGCAATCGAGAAGGCCCTCTGCCTGATTCCCTGTAACTTCACTTCTCACAATGAGGGAACCACTGGAAGGCTCTTGGAGCTAGACCTCAGTCCCTGGGCTGAATTATGGGTGCAGAGACCTCCTTCAGATATACAGCACTGAAGCCATTAATGGCTTTAAAGCTCTACATGTACCCAAGCACTTAAAACACACAACAACAACAAATTACTGAATGCTGTTGCTATTAGTAGTTGTCAATTAAGTTCTTTCCTCCTCCATATACCCTCTGAAAAAGATGTGTCTTGACCAACTACCTGAAGTTATAAAGAAGTTGTAGGCTCACAGGATGAAACAACCCTGGTTCATGCTTCTCTTACGGGGGTTAACACTGTACAGCGGGTGTGGGTGTGTGGCTAAACTGTGGCCCTCCAGTGGTCAGCAATGATGGGAGATGTAGGTAAGCAACTTCTGGAGTACCATAGATTCCAGCCAATGGAATGTCACACACTCTGCTGATGTTGTCATTGCAGATGTCGACATATGCTTACATAGGCAAGTATTTAGTTAATTACAACTTGGCTGTCCCATAGTCATTGCATAAGTGCTTTCTAGAATAAAACATTAATGGAAGAGTGAGAAATTGGCTACTTGAAATCAGAATGGCTTTTGCATGCTGAAGAGGTTTGATTTCTCCCCTGCCCCTCCTTGCTCTATAATTCAAAGCTCTCCTTTAAAAAAAAAAAAGGTGACTTACATTCCAAATTATTATTTCCTATCTTCTGTTTTACAGTCCAGCTGTAGATAATCCCATCTCCCAGTTGCTTAGAGGCATTTACAAATCTGGAGTGTGTCATGCAACAGGTGTCTGGCTCTTTCCTCCCACCCACCCCAAAGTAAATGCAAGAGCAGCAGGCAGTCAAACAGCTCAAGGACAGCAGCTTAGATAGGAAGATAGTTTGTCCAGGTTTGTGTCTCCTAAGCATTCAAAAGATGAGCATGGTGTGCTGTTTGAAAGACCCAGCTCAGTAGTAAAAGTACATTTTGAATTCCAAAGGTCCTATGCTCAGTCTCTCACATCTTCAGGAAGGGTTGGAAAAGACTCTTGTTTGAAACCCTCGAGAGCTGATGCCATTGTGTAGACAATGCAGAGGTAGATGGGCCAGTGGTTGGAATCTGTAAAGAAGCTTCCTGTCTGTCTCTCCCTTCCCCATACATTGTGCTGTCTTACTTGGTATAAGGAAGCTTCTCCCCACACCATAGAATCTTAGAATCATAGATTTGGAAGGGACCCTGAGGGTCATCCATTCCAACCCCCTACAATGCAGGAATATGTAGCTATTCCTTACAGGGATCAAACTTGCAATCTTGGTATTATCAGCACCACATGTGTGTTGTTGCATTTGTGGTGTCTAAGAAGATATCCCATTAGCTGGCTAGCCCACTTTAAGGCTGTAACCATCCTAACACGAAGAACAATTGGTGTTTTGCTTAGTTTCTTCCATACCAGGGGAGGATAATTGGTGATCCCGGCATTAAGAGCTTTTGTTGGGAAAGCTATTCCCCAGATGTTATATGGGATAGAACTCTGGGGGTGGAACCAGAGGCTGTTGGAACGGCTTGAAATTTTGCAAAACTACTATCTCAAGAGGATTCTAGGCCTTCCTCAAGGAACCCCAGCAGCTTTCTTGAGGGTGGAGGTTGGTTTACCCTCTGTGTCTGCCAGGGCCCACTTAAGATTCCTACGATTTTACATCAACCTTGCAAACACTTCAAACACCTTATTGGCCAAACAAGCCTTTGTATCTTTTCAAAAGAACACCACTTGGCGCCAAAACTTATCTGAGATCCTGGTTAGATACACCCTACCGGAGTTTAATATCCTCAAACGGTGGAGCCCGGACAAACTCCGGAAATGGATCCTGGAGAGAGACGCTCTGTTAGATACCACAAAAATACAGATCCCAGGGTCCTCCCACTGGTTTCCCCGACTGAAAGCAGTCAAAATCTGCGCCAATTACTTGGCGAATATCACCAATCCCACTCTTCGGAGAGCCTTTACTATGGCCCGTTTTCAAACCATTCCTACGGCCTATCTGTCAGGCAGATATGCAAAAATCCCAGTAGAGCAGCGGATATGTCCTTGTTATATGAGAACCAAAGAGGATCTCATACATTACATGTTGTATTGTCCCATCTATTCGGCCTTCAGGGATGCGATGTTACAAACTATTCCCAAATCAACAGTCAACTCTGAGGACCAAGTAAAGTTTTTACTGGTGGACGCCGATCCACGGATTTCTCACGTGGTAGCGGTCTTTGTGGTGAAGGCTATGAAAACTAGGGTATGGTTCCTGGATGAAACGGTGAGGTCCCTCCCATTGCTCTCCTAACCTGTTGTTGTATCTTCTTCCCTGAATGGTGGGGTTTATTGGGTAGTTTCCTTGCTGGGACAGCATGGCATGAATTTTAGCTTACTTTTATAATCTTTTTGTTTATCTTTTAATAATGTTTTATGGTATTTTGTGTAAAGGCATGGACCTCACAAATTTAATAAATTTGTTGTTGTTGTTGATATCCCATTATTTAGAAAATGATTTGTAGGGAGGTTTTTTGAGTTGTAAAAAACCTTCTGCAATATTGAATGTTACAACAATACAAAATTGTTCTAATTACAAAGAAAGAGGGAGGTATTCACCAATAAATTGCACTGCTTACAAAATAAACATAAAATAGCTCTTTTGGTTTTAACATTGTACTCCAGGCTTCATTATCATTTCAGCAAGCAACATAAACAACAACATAGCAAATACAAAATACAAGTAAAGAGTTACTCAACAAAATAGAAAAATAATAACAAATAATTTTAAAAAAGAAAGGAAAAAGAGAACTAATTAGCTGTTGAGCCATTATTTGCCAAACAAATGAATCCAGTAACTATCTTTATATATATATATCTGGATATATAGACAGTGAAATTGAAAGAGATCTAATTAGCCTAATAAAAACAACCAGTGATTAAGAAACACAAATAATAACCTGGATGGCATTTTAACAGTTTTTTCAACACTGAGATAGTGTTCTCATTTTAAACCTTTCCCATGCATTGTTCAGCTTTCCTTTGGACCACATCAGTGAGGCTGAGAAGGGGGGTGTCTTGTCTTTGGGCAGCCCAGGACCTCCATACGCACTGCCCAGGCTTGCACCCCAGAAAGGTCACTTCAGTGCTCCTAACGCAGCAAAAACATTGTGGGAGGCAACAGTTACAAGTTAACGGTCTCTGCAGCCACAGCAGGCGCTGTGATTCTCCAGCAGTTTGATTTCACCCTCAGAGGCGCACTAATGGTCTGTCGAGCCAGATGGATGCCTACAACAAACAACTCCATCAGCCACATCCAGCATGGCTAATGATCAGTTGTGCTGGGAGTTAAAATCAAACAACATCTGGAGGGCCACAGGCTGTCCATCCTTGCAGTAATCACTGCCTCTGATGCTGCCTCTTCCAGTGCATACCAGTAACATAAGTTTTGTGGCCATAGTCAGCAACTAGTTTTTTTTCTGGAGGGACACTTCAAATGCAGAGTGAGAGTACATGGGTCAGCAAAGTGATCTTCTACCATGTTCTGTTATGACAATTATATTTTTTCCTATCTCCTACCTTTAGTTAGGCAACTAGGAAACTGGCTTTGGCTTTGACGGGGGACACCAGCTTTTGAACAGTAGTTTTAGGAATTAATTGTCCATTTGCTTTAGTTCAGCTTACCCCAGTTTTCAAGCCTTCCTTACATTGGCAGACTCCAAATAGACAATCTCAGCTTCCCTACCCCCCTTCCTTTCTTTTCCTTTTCTTCTTGCAGCAGTGCTGTTTCCTTTATGGGCTGGGGGGATTTAAATTTTCCGATCTTACAATTCAGCACCTCAAAACCCAAAGGAGATGAAGGACTCTCATCTGTTTAGCTAACATCTTGAAAGACAAAGCTAATACTGAAGCATGAAAAAGAGAATGAGGTTTATTCCCCGGTGCATACATAAGCAATATTTGAATGAGCAGTGATTCAAAAGTAACTTTAGTTTCTGTCAGATTGAGAGAGGAACTGAGATGTCTTGCCAAGACTAAAACACTGATCTCATATAACCTTATTCCCCCTCCACGTGGGAATTGCCTGTGGTCACTGTTCTTGCAACAGAACAGGCTTGCACAGCTTCTGTGACTCCCCTGGATGAATGCAACCCAACAGCCATGTGATATTCTGCAAGGAACTAGATAACCCCAACCCCAATTTTGTAATTCTGGGCAGGTAGCAAAACCAGAAATTTTATTGCCACTAATTCCCAACCTGACAGATGACACTATTTTAACTGATGGGCTGCATTTGACTTGGTAAGTCACACATTGTGCTGGTCTGCTTTAGAAGAAGGAAAATTGCATGATCCTTAGTTTGAAGTAATGAATACATGAGGCTGCTTCATATCGAATGGGACCTTTGGCCCGTTCAGTATCATCTAGTATGCCTTGCAGTGGCTGTCCAAGGTCCTGCAAACTCTCAACACCTTACCCTGATCCTTTGTAACTGGAGGTACTAGGGACTCAACCTAGCACCTTCTCTATGCAGAGCATGTGCTCTGTCACTGAGCCAGGGTCTCTTACCATAATCTGAGTGTTCAGCAGAGGCAGAGTTAGGGCAGCTGACAGTTTCCCCCTCACTGAGCTCTGAGCAGAGAAGGTGTCCTGTTATGGGAAGGAGGCATGTAGGCTCCAGCAGGGTCCTAGAGCCCTCCATTCTCCTTCCCAAAGCCTAGTTAGTACTTGCCAAGATTTGGGGAGAAGGTGAAAGGCTCTAGGACCCTCCTGGAATCCTCAAACCTCCTTCCCAAAGCCCAGCACTGTGTGGGTGCTGGGGGAGGATTTTTGCCTAGCTTAGGGCACCATAGTACCATTTATTAAGATTTTTTTAAAAGAAAATAAATCCAGGGCTGTTAAACTGAATGGAGTATTCATGTTTTCCAGTTAATTCTTACCCAGAGCAGAATCAAGTTATTCTAACCTGCAGTTTTTACCACTGAAGACTTCGAAAGGGGGAAAGTGGATTTCTAATGGATGTTTCCCAGCACTCCTTAGATCGTTATCTCACTCATTCCAACTATTCTAGCAAACCTTTGGATTGTGGTATCTGGGTTTAGAGAACCTGGGAATGGATTGCCAGCGTTGGAGAGGTTGGGTCCAATTTATTTGTTTATTTCTTGGTTTGTGGGATTAATCAACTTCCACTCCAAATTCAATCTACTCATGATGCTTACAACATTTAAAATACAATCCTACGAGATGATAATAGCAATGGTAAAAGTATTAAGAATATTTCTGTATAATCACATCCACGTTCAGTGGAAGCCCTTTTCATCTGCCCACTGAAAACAGCATTCAAACATACTAAGTGGGCATTGCGCAGTGAGTTCCCCATCCCGTTCACACACTCCTGCCAACCCAGCACATGTTGTGGTTTTACCAGTTTGACTACAGTAGTTTAGTTTTATTTGCTGCTCTGAGTTGTACAGCTTCCATGAGCAGTAGTGATTTGGAAAAATCACAGGCAACGACTGATTAATGCATGACTGAAAGATGTCACTAAAAGGGTGAGATGGAATGAGGCGAGGCAGGGCATGCAGGAGCCGGGAACAGAACCCCCACAGTAAATGTCAGGTACTACCAATTTTGGTCAGCAGGGGAGAGACTTCAGCCAAAGTGGGATTTGGTTGACCGCTTCAGATCCATATAGGGTAAGACAGAGTTGGCAGTCTGAATTCAGCTAATTGATCTGTGAATGCTTCCCTAGGGAATTATTTTCTGGAGAATTCTATTCTTCTTGATTACATCGACAACCTTTAATCCCCCTCCTTTCACTAAACCAGAGCAGCAAATTTCATTGGTTTTTTTAAATATATTCATTTTCAGCCTTGTCCATTTTGGTAGAAAAGCAACTTCTCTGGCCTAATAACTATTGTGAAATCTAAAAATAATTCCACAAAGTGGATCAAACTGAATAGTTTTAAATAGTTGTTTAACATGTCAAATAACTATTCATGCAAATAAGGATTTAATTTCATCACTTAATAGCATCTGTATATTAGGTTCACCAAATAAAACTTGCAATTAATGTATAATGAAATGATGTTTACTAGTAATCTTTTATGCATTAAGAATGGAATGTGTTTACTCTTTAGAAATGTTTACACCATGAGTACACTAATGCAAAAAACTATTTTAATAATTTAAAGAGTGTAAATTACCAGTTTGCCATGGAGAGACTTGAAACTTATTCAAGTAACCTTGCAAATAGTTGTTAATCAGTTACTACTTATTGCATTTTAACTCCTTATTTTCCAATGAGCTCAGGGTTATATCTGTGTTTCTCTCCACCACCACCCCAATTAATCACAACCACCCTATGAGGTAGGTCAGACTAAGAGATCATGAATGGCCAAGGCTGCTCAATGTTTTTCATGGCTCCCCGATCCTAGTTTATTATTCATTCATTCATTCATTACCTGCCTTTTCCCCTGATGGGGACTCAAGACAGCTTAAAGGAAAAAATAATAACTGCTTAAAACATAGGAAAAAAATCTTACTTAGATTAGTTTTTTTTATCTTGCATTATGAAAAAGCTTGAATAAAATATCATGCAGAGAAAACCAATCATGAAAAACAATTGAACATTTGTAGAACTAAAACTATAAACGTATATAAAATATGCTAAAACCCTATCAATCATTACAATTAAAACACCACAGCACCAGCCTTTTCATTCCCCATAACCTGTTGAAACAAGAAAGTCTTCACTTGCTGGTGGAAGGACAACAAGGAGGGTGCCAGTCTAGCTTTTCCTGGCAGGGAGTTCCAAAGTCTGGGAGCAGCTACTGAGAAGGCCCTTTCCTTGTGTCCTCATCAAGTGTGCCTGTGTGGGTAGCAGGACCAAAGTATGGGGCTCCCATGAATATCTCAAAACCTGGGCAGGATCACATATGAGGGAATACGATCTTTCAGATAGATTAACTCTAAGATAACTTAGGAGCTGGAAGGTACCACTTTGTCTGTTCTTAGTCTAACCAGAGTAACTCTCCATTCTATTCCATTCCTTTGCCTGTTTTTTGGTGACTATCCTTAGACTCCCTCCATCTGTCTCTTTCTTTCCCATACCCACTTTCCCACCACAGCACTCACTTTGAAGAGGAAACCACAGGGCAGAAGTGTCACTTCTCTCCAGTGTGTGAAAGGGTATTGCATCAACTAAGAGGCTGGGATTACATACTCTTACACTGAATAATAGGCCATCAACCATCTAATTGCACATGTGCACAAACTTACGGAGTTTCAACCCAGACTTAGTCATGCTTAGAGGAGAGCATTTTTTTTTAAAAAAAAGGAACTTAAATTAGAAATTCCATTGATTTTAGTGGGTCTGTTCAAAGCATGACTGAAGCTGGATCCAACCCCATGGTGTGTGTTTGTCATATTAAATTTAAATAAGGCCTTGGTATTACAAGGATGGGTATGGTTCTCATAAAAAACCTTCTCAAATCATTTTCATTGAGTTGACCTGTTTAATCTCTGAACTGAATACCAGGGCAATATTCTTTCCCAGAAGTATTAAATATAACAACTTCCTAGTCTGTTTCAAAGTCTGTTTTTTAATATAAAAAAGGTAACTGTCTCAAAGGAAAGATCATAGAATATTTTATATGAGCTGGAGTACAAATTTCTTGTCTGTGCGTACATAATTATTGCTCTCCAGCAGCTTTAACAAATGTTCTCTGAACTTTTGCCAATAAATTGCGAAGTGAGTAAATCTAAAAGTTCACTTGAATTTACAGTGTGGGGTGAGGTCATTTATACATCTAAAGTGAGAAAGAAATGTTCTTTTTCACTGAAAATATATAGCGTGCACTGTCCTCATGTTTGGAAGTCTAATGGGACTTAAAGGGGCCACTTCAAATAAGATGGGCTATTTCATGGAGGCCCCTTAGATCTCCTTCTCTGTGTCATGTGCCCCATGCAGCAAGACATTTTGTAGCCCACCTACTGTTGTAGGAGTGGCTTGTGGAAACCTGGCGATAATCCACCTGTTAAGGGTTACACATTAGACCAAAGACAGGGGACCTTTTTGACTTGGGATCTAGATCATAATCTGTCACACCTCCATGGGCCAGCTTTGACAGGTGAGACAGTGGTCCACCTGCCAATCACCTGATGCCATAATGATGCCAGATGGTTGAGAGGTGGGTTATCCTGCCCATCTGTCCCTGGCAGGTGGCCATGATTTGTGGGGAATCACCTTGCAGATCAAACTGGGGCTCCTGCCAAGCCAATGTTGTTTGCTCCTAGGTTGGAGATTCTCCCCCTACATGCACTCACACATACATTAGATCTAGGGATGCTGGGATGAGGAAACATACATGGACTGATATAGCAGTTTGCATGTCCCCCACTAGAGGTACTACAGATCCCCTAACACCCAATACATTCCAGCTTTACCTAGTGGTTGGAGAGAATATACTTTCGGAGAATAAAAAAAGACCTATATTTTTATAGGTCACTACTACCCTTTCACATGTCCCACCACCCACACACAAAAAAACTTTTTTCTATGTGCACCTCAGGAAATTTAATATTAGCAGTGCAGATTAAACACATTCAGTTCATCAGAGAAGATATTAATCTTGTCCAGGTCCAATGGGGAATTTAATTTTCCATATTCTATTTCCCTACCTCATGAAGCTCTGGCGGCTGTCATTTGCACCGACATCTGTGGGACTTTTAATAATCTGGCTCCACAAACTCATCCTGGTGGTTTCATTCCTTTTTATTTCTTCCTTCACTCTTGCTGAATTTCATCACTGCAGGTTGTAATTGAAGACCACTGTCAAGAAACAGAGGGGAAAATGTCTTTCCTTTGTGCAAAGCTGTCTCTGCAGCTGATGGTTTTTGCTAGAGCTGGATAAATTAAACCAGGACATGGTCACATCTGGGAGTTTCTTGCAGAATTCTTTCTAGCTTTCTAAGCATCCCTCCATGCTCCATTGAGCATCTGTATTGCTAGACTTTTTCGGTGATTGGAAGAGGAGACTCAACATGGACTCTTCGCCGTTTAGAATTGTAGTGCTCATCAAAGTTTGAAGGTGGAGCATAGGATTTGACTTACATTGCCTGCTTGTTAATACAGTGAGCATTCTTTAAGAATAGTTATTAAGTCATTTATTAAGTTCCATTAAAGTTATCAAAAATATTTCAGAGCAGAGTGGCGTGTGGATCATTGCCTTTGGCAAGCTTGCATACATATTAATCTTCATGGCAGATCTTTCTAATTGCAGAAGGCAAACCTATCCATGGGATTGCTGCAGACTTGCATTTTTATAAGCCCAGATAAGAAGTTGCCTCAGTTGTGTAAATGTCAAGAGCAGTTCAAAGGAACTGGTCATCTGTGATGGCCGCATATCTTAAATTGATTGGTAGATTTCTAGAAGGAAATCTGCTTAAAACCACCACGTTAGCTGAGACCTCAGTGAGTCTTATTGATCAAATCTGAAAATCCAGCTTTAACCTGAATACCTTTTAGATGATCCTTATCAAAATATGACAAGCACTGACTTTTTTTTAATCTTAATGCCTTTTAATTTTTAACATAAGGTTTGCACTCAAAAACTAAAGAAAACTATTGCCTTTTTACACAGGACTTTGTCCTAGAACAGAAGTCAGCAAACATTTTCAGCAGGGGGCTGTGGGTTCACTGTCCCTCAGACCTTGTGGGGAGCCGAACTATATTTTGAAAAAAGATATGAACAAATTCCTGTGCCCCACAAATAAACCAGAGATGCATTTTAAATAAAAGGGCACATTCTACTCATGTAAAAACACACCAGTTCCCGGACCATCTGCTGGCCGGATTTAGAAGGCAATTGGGCCAGATCCGGCCCCCAGGCCTTAGTTTGCCTTCCCATGTCTTAGAATATATATAACACAGGCACTCTGTAAACTGTGGTTATCAAACTAGAAGATAAATGATTACTCCCACCCTTCCTTCCCTCTTCAGTGTGAGTTTGAGAAGAGCGCTGCTGGATCAGACTAAAAACACATCTAGTCCAGTGTCCTGTTTTCACAGTGGCCAGTCAGAAGCTCACAAGCAGGACATGAGCACAGCAGCAGTTTCCTATTTGCATTCCCCAGGAGCTCTTCTTCAGAGTCATGCTGCCTCCAGTGCTGAACCAATGCATGACTTTGAATAAGAGCTCCTGGGGAATGCAAATAGGAAACTGCTGGCTATATGCTTCCCTTCTTATGCCAGCTTTAACCATGAATTAGTATTGCATATTCCCCAATGCTAACCATGGGGAGAGTGGTTGGCATTGACCATCTTCATCCCTGGTTTCAAATCCTGGTTAAGACAGCTTGCTAACCATGGTTAAGAGGGAAATTTATTACTGTACTCTTAGTCATGTTTAGCATTTGGTGCAGCTGTCAGTTTAACCATGGTTTACCATTGTAAGAGGAAGTGAGGGGATTTGTGCTAGGGGAGGAACAGTGTGTGTATCAATGTTTTCTTGAAGTGGGTTCCTGATCTACCAACCATGGTTTGCAGGGATCCACTCTTGTGTCTGTACCACACCTTTGACAAAGACCTTCACAGGTCCTTTCTCCCTCCACTAATATAAGAACATGTCAAGTCAAATAGGTTTCTTTTGGCTGTATCTTTGAATGGCACTGTGATATAAGTTTCTTTCATCATTATTTTTATCACAGCCAAAGAAGAGCCTAATTGCCATTAATAATGACGTAAGGGAGCAGTGATACACCTAGGTAGTAAAATGGGACAAAATGACATTAGTTTCAGAACAAAATACTTTTACAACCTGAAAAGTGTTTGCTGTAAAGGGGGGAAAAACTAATTCAAAACCATCAGGAACATTTTCCCTTTAATTGGCATCATTGTTTTATTTGCAGGTTTGCACAAGGGATCTGTGTATACAGTATTATTCAGTGCTGGTCTGTGGCAAGAAATAATGGAGTTTCATACAGAAAATTTTAGAGCATGTTGGGCAATCATAAAAACATGAGATCCCATGCACAAGGGAAGGGAAATGTGCACTTCTGTACATCATCTTTGCAAGCAGCTTGGGCTTATTTAAACAAACAGCCTTATTGTTAATTATTAAAGAAGTTGTTTGCCTCATATATCCCCTAGTAAATAAAAAGGAATATAAATATATTGGCATTATGCAGAAGGCTAAAAACGTTGCAGTGATTTTGTGTTGTCTGACTGTAGAGCAATTTTTGCAGAGTCAGAGCAATGTGTGATTAGTCTTCAGAAAACCAGATTTGGAAAGATAAAGTTTGGATTGATTTGGAAATGGGGGGTTGGACTGACCCCCCTATGCAGAGATGTTTGGACTTTCTGAGTCTGGCAATGGGCCGTCAGATGTTTGGAGCTGTGGGGGCTCCTAATTTTGGAGGGAATTTGAAACATGTCTTAAAATACCACATGGAGTCTAGTCTGGACTATGGGAAAGGGGCTGATTTGTTGAAAAGGGTCAAAAACACTACCAAGCTGGAGTTCCCACGAGTGAAAGGAAAATATGAAGAAGAGCTGCGGAAGGGACATGGAAGAGACTTGAAGGCCTCGGATATAAGATCACCAGGTTAATGTGCCAGACTAATGGGATAAAAAGGACTGACAAACCCGGGACCAGGAGGAAGGGACGCTGGAAGAAGATTGGATTGCTCTTATTTCTTTTTTCTATCATTAGGAATGTTTTATAAAATTGATGAATGTTAGGAAAATGTTGAAATGAAATTACTTGGCTCTTGTAAAAATGTTTAAAGAATTAGGTAAAAAGGTAATGGTTATGAGAAGTTGGTAAAAATAAGATTTAAGTCTTAAGCTTTAAGGTTTTTTATAAGATAAGATGAAAATAGAGTAAGGTAATGTAATGACAGAATACTATGAATTATGGAAAGGATTTGCTGTGACAACTATTAATCAAGATACAAGAAAAGGGAGGAGGAGGAGGAGGTCATAGAAAGAAGGTAATGAAAGTGGAGAATTTGAAAATGATGGTTTTATTTTTTTTTTTTCTGTTTTGTCTTTTTTCTTTGTAATTTTTTTAAAAAATTCTTTTTTCAATAAATATCATTTAAAAAAAACAAAAACAAATGTAAGGTTCTTCACTTAGGCAGGAAGAACCAGCTGCAGTAATTTAAGATGGAGGACACCTGGCTTACCAATAGTACATGTGGAAAGGATCAAGGGGTCGTAGTAGGCTACAAGCTTAACATGAGTCAACAGTGTGATGCAGCAGTGAAAAAAGCTACTGCTTGGTTGCACAGAATATAGTATCCTGATCGAGGGAAGTAATAGTACCACTCTATTCTGCCTTGAGTGCTCACTGGAAGGACAGATCATGAAGCTGAGGCTCCAATACTTTGGCCACCTCATGAGAAGAGAAGACTCCCTGGAAAAGACCCTGATGTTGGGAAAGATGGAGGGCACAAGGAGAAGGGGATGACAGAGGACGAGATGGTTGGATAGTGTTCTTGAAGCTACCAGCATGAGTTTTACCAAACTGCGGGAGGCAGTGGAAGACAGAAGTGCCTGGCGTGCTCTGGTCCATGGGGTCATGAAGAGTCGAACACGACTAAAGACTAAACAACAACAACATTCTGCCTTGGTCAAACTATAGCTGGAACACTGTATCCAGTTCTTGGTGCCACAATTTAAGATGGATATTGGCTGGAATGTGGGCAGAGGAGGGCATCCAAGATGATCAAGGGTCTAATCTAGCTTCACGACGAATGGTTGAGGGAGTTGGGTGTGTTTAGCCTGGAAAAGAGGAGACTGAGAGGAGTTACAATAGCCATCTTCAAATATCTGAAGCAAGCTTGTTTTCTCCTGCATCCACAGCAAGAGGTGTAGAGCGAGTGAAATGATACTGGCATTTCATTCTGATATTACAAAGACCTTTTTCCGCATTTCCTTTTTTTTTTTTAAATGATATTTATTAAAGTTTCAAAAAATAGAAGAAATACAAAATACAGAAAAAAGAGTAATTTTTTTTAAAATATAACAAAAAAGTAAAGGATAAAAAAGAAACATACAAAATAAAACAGTTAAAAAGACATTAATTTTCCAAACCTATCTTCCCTAGACTTATTTCCCCGGACCTCCTCATACCTCCCTTTTTTGTATTCCAGTTCAGTTTGTTAGTTCAGCAAATCCTTACCATTAAACTTTTGCCCAATTGTAAACCTTTTTTCATATCTCTTAAAGCATAACAGCTAAAAACCTCTTAGTTTCTATCCAACATCCTTCTAAGATTCCTTAATTTTACAATATTTCTGTAAATAGTCTTTAAATTTCTTCCAGTCCTCTTTCACCGACTCTTCTCCCTGGTCTCGGATTCTGCCAGTCATTTCCGCCAATTCCATGTCATCAATCACCTTCATCTGCCATTCTTCCAGAGTGGGTAGATCTTGTGTCTTCCAATACTTTGCAATGAGTATTCTTGCTGCTGTTGTGGCATACATAAAGAAAGTTCTATCCTTCTTTGGCACCAATTGGCCGACGATGCCCAGAAAAAAGGCCTCTGGTTTCTTCAGAAAGGTATATTTAAATACCTTTTTTATTTCATTATAAATCATCTCCCAGAAAGCCTTAATCCTTGGGCACGTCCACCAAAGGTGAAAGAATGTGCCTTCAGTTTCTTTACATTTCCAACATTTATTATCGGGCAAATGATAGATTTTTGCAAGCTTGACTGGGGTCATGTACCACCTGTATATCATTTTCATAATATTCTCTCTTAAGGCATTACATGCCGTAAACTTCATACCTGTGGTCCATAACTGTTCCCAGTCAGCAAACATAATATTGTGTCCAACATCTTGTGCCCATTTAATCATAGCAGATTTCACCGTTTCATCCTGAGTATTCCATTTCAACAGCAAGTTATACATTCTTGACAAATTTTTAGTTTTGGGTTCTAACAGTTCTGTTTCTAATTTTGATTTTTCCACCTGGAAGCCAATTTTCTTATCCAGATTATATGCCTCCATTATCTGATAATAATGAAGCCAATCTCTCACTTTATTTTTTAATTTCCCGAAACTCTGCAATTTCAATTTGTCTCCTTCTTGTTCCAAAATTTCCCAATATTTCGGCCATTTGGCCTCCATATTGAGCCTTTTCAGAGCTTTCGCTTCCATTGGTGACAACCACCTTGGAGTTTTATTTTCCAATAAATCCTTGTATCTTGTCCAAACATTAAACAGTGCTTTCCTGACAATATGATTTTTAAATGCTTTATGTGCTTTGACCTTGTCATACCATAAATATGCATGCCATCCAAATACGTTGTTAAAACCTTCTAAATCCAAAATGTCTGTATTTACTTCTTCCGCGTTTCCTAGCATGTATCTTAAAATGCAAGAAGGGAAAATGGCCTGGGATGACAATTGTTGAATGGTAAGTGTATTTCATTCATTGGATTTGACTGAACAGAAGCAACTACAAAAATAGCCACATCTGAAAGTAGCGGGCAACTTTTATAAAATGTCATCCAGGCTTCCAAAGCAACAGAAAAGGAAAGGATTTCTGCTTGTCTCAAGCAGATAATGTGCTGCTTCAGATGCTTCTGAGCACAGTGTGCCACTCAAGTGGAAGAGTAGAATGCTGATGGTAAAAAGGTGAGATGTTTTGGGTACCATCGCTGTCACTGAGAGCAATGATTTAGCACTTTTGTTTCATGCTTTCTGGTTTATCAGCTTCCCTCAGGAGCTGTGTCTATGCATTTTTACCATCCTTGACCCCATTTTCAAATGCTAAGAGATTAGTAGGTGATTCTTGTAACCCAAAGGGGGGTGAGGGGGGAAATGGGGAAAAAACAGAATTAGAAGCATTTAGACCTGGGATGTAAGTAACCCTTTACGGAGATTTAAAGTAGATGGGTTCATTGCTAGATGAAACAAGTAAGTTGACATTTCATATATTAAGCTCATTTAATTAATAATCATGCAAGATTCATTCACACCGGAACTACAAAATATTTCCTGTCTAGAAAGTGCTTTTTCTTTCTATGTTTGCGTTATGTAAACCTGCTTGGGGGGGGGGGGGAGAGATGTACTATATACAGGAGTCAAAATGTCCTTATGAAGTCTTAAATGTGAAATTCCTCCATGACAATTTTGAAATGGGAGAGATCAGTTTTCATATTGCTGAGAATGGTAGGGTTTCCCCACAGTTGCTATCAGAAGAGATAAGAAAGGAGGGCTTGTAAAGATATTACTTGGGAGGGGGTGGACAACACTGAGATGGAAGGGGCCACAATCTGCCTCAGTATGATGCATGCAGAGCCATTCAACAGGTAACCAAACTGAACTGCATGGGGTTGAGTTGAATTTCTGTAATTGAGTATACCCTGATTTATTTCTTTAACTTTTATTTTTATTGATGTTCGTTAAACACATGCAAGATGAATTCCATACAAAAGTAGAATCAACTGCTGAAACAAACATAAACAAACAAACAAACAAGGACTGGAGATTAAAGTTAGCATGAGAGTTTTTGACCCTGGGCCTGATTTTGGAGTATGTGAGTCCAAACCAGACAGGAGCCCATCACCTTCCAAGTTCCCTCTACTAAGTGCTCTGATTCTTCCAGCTTAAGTTTACTTTCTGACAGATTGTGAATTTAAAACATAAGCACTTAATGCATCATAGAAACCCATTTCACTGGTTTCCTTATCTGTGCTGTCTCTAGCTGTATCACCCTGTCAGTTTGCCACACTCTATTGCTCACTCGTGCATTGATTTCTACTCTTGCTTAGTCTTCCATGCTTACGATCAGTGCCTTTTCCTTTTGCTGCTGATCAAGGTGTTGGTGGCAGGATACTTCCCATAGCAGTTTTTCAGGTTTCTGTTTTGCATTTTACACTTCAATTCATTTCAAGTGCCACCGATGCATGCTGATTTTTATTTTGTTTTTAAGAATTGAACTCCTTAGAGCACATCTGCATTGTGGCCAATGGGGAACTGGAGTTGCTTAGACAGAATCTGAACTACTTATATATCAGATGGAAAAGACAGGGTTGCCACATTTTTATAGTCTAGCCAATGAATTGCACTCCAAATGTTGTTGGACTTCATCTCCCATTAGCCCCAGCCAGAATGCCCAAAGACCAAGGATTATGGGAATTATAGTCCAGCAACGTATGATGGGCTTCCCCCTACCCTGCAGTCTTTCACACTCAGCCATGTATTCCCTCCTTGCGGAAGATATTGAAAGAGAAACTACAGGTGGAACTGAAAGAAGAAATCAAATATTAATTATTTCTTATAGACTCGCATATCTGACAGTGTCACAAAATCACAAAGCTAGTGTTCAATTTACACATTAACATTACATACGAGAGCTTGCAGCGGGGAGAGAACTTGTAAGGTATATACAACATGCTGTTGGAGGAACTGGACATGGGGGGAAGGGGTTGATTTCTTTCGTGGGCACAAATCACCCCATGTATGAGATAAGCCACCAAGTGCTAGGTCAGTCAAGCCAGTTGCTATGGCAACAGTGCAGTGCCATCTATATAAGTGATTAAAGCGCATCAGCTAATTAGACAGTCACTTTATCTGTCTGTGAGCCAAAGTCTGTGTTACATCTTGAAGCTGGAGCAACGAATATACTTTGTGCTTGTATATATTTCTGTATCTGCACAGCCTACAAGCTTTGTGTATATATCAACGTCCAGAAACGTATTACTGAAACCTACAGCAGTAATTATTTTGGACCTTAAGCTACCTCTGTACAGTGACTGTAACTGGCAGAAACTTCCACTATGTGGGTATCTCGCCTCAAATTCCCAACAAATGCTCTGTCAGTATTTGGATACCTACAGGTGAGGCAACCTTTGAACTTAACTCGAGCATCATTTCTTTGGGCTCTTTTTAAAACCTAATTCAGAAAACAACTTGAGGCATGTTCATGCACCCAAAGTTATTTTTGCTCACAAATATGCTTTCTTATTTCACAACAACCGTGTTCAGGCATTTGTCTGAACACATTCAAACAAGGATTAAATTGGGAGGTGAGGCAGCTCCACTCCCAATGCCTCTCAGTATGCCAGCTGCTCTTTAATTCTTAGTGGAATTAGTGTAAATGTCTGAAAGGCTTTTAAAGGTGCATTAAACTGAACCATTCCATGAGCAAGAATCATGCTTGTTGTAGTTCCTGATTGTGAGGACAGTTTCTAAGACTGCTCCATTGTTTAATTAGCAAAAATCAAAGGAGTAACTGGTGTTCCTGAGGACATTGAGGAGGAGCTCTGGTTTAGCCCATCATGTGTTTAAGCAACTGCCTAAACATTTGACTGAATGGGTTTTTTTCACAGTGATAACTTCTACAAAAGAAATATATGTAGGAAATGTAGTTGTAGTAAATGTTGATTATGCAGACATTGCATTCTTGACAAACTCTAAATTACAATCATGTATTCCCACCCACCCCTTAGTTTGTGTTAGCTTTTAGTTCAGGTTCCACACTAGCAGCCACAGGCTTTCAAAAAAATGAAGATAGAATATTTATTAATTTCATCTTTATTGCTGGGTTATTTTAACTTCATAATAAAGTCTTGAAAAATTAAGAGAGACATTCAGCTCCACACTGCAAAACAACTAGTACATCTTATCGAAAATAATAATAAAATAAGTGTAAAATAATTTAATAATTGCCAATTGGATGCTGATATTGCCATGTCTGCATGCTGTATTCCAGCCTTTTTATTTATAATTTTCTTTTACAAAATTATACTACCATTATATTCTAGGAATGTGTTTGGTTCTTTTAAAAAAATGTGTCATTCTTGGCAACAGTTATTGGAAATGGAATTTAGAAGTATCCTTATCTCCTTGTTGGGGACGCGGTGGCGCTGTGGTCTAAACCACAGAGCCTAGGACTTGCTGATCAGAAGGTCAGTGGTTTGAATCCCCATGACGGGGTGAGCTCCCATTGTTCAGTCCCAGCTGCTGCCCACCTAGCAGTTCGAAAGCACGTAAAAGAGCAAGTAGATAAATAGGTACCACTCCGGTGGGAAGGTAAACGGCGTTTCCGTGCACTGCTCTGGTTCGCCAGAAGTGGCTTAGTCATGCTGGCCACATGACCTGGAAGCTGTCTGTGGACAAACGCTGGCTCCCTCGGCCTATAGAGCGAGATGAGCGCGCAACCCCAGAGTCGGTCATGACTGGACTTAATGGTCAAGGGTACCTTTACCTTTACCTTTTATCTCCTTGTTGGCAGGGTCATGAAATCAACTGGCATTATCTAGCTCACTTTCAATTGTTTTCTAACTTGTTATAGTTCTCACACCTGAGTGACTAATCCTACCTAACCTTTTAAATAAATAACAAGATATTGGCTTCTTTCATTGCCCTTGATAGTCCTTTTCATACTTTAAACATCATTTGCATGGCTAAATCCATAACATCCACTCACTGCGCCTGATCTTTACATGTATTCTGCATTGTGGTTCTCTCTTAGCCTGGCTAGACTTGTTGCATTCGTCGTCTTTTTCTTGTCTGAAAGGTCTGAACACTGAGTTTATTACTTGCTTCCCCTAATCACTAGTACAGATCACATGCAGGATTCCCACAGCACAAAATTGAACATAATTTATTGTGCTGTTTTGGTGGCCAAGATTAATGGGGAAAAGTCAGTGCACTTGTTCAATAACTTTACAAATCTTTGCCTCCCCTATTTCTGACAAATATTTAGAATTTATCGCCATAGGCTGGTGTCTCCCAGAAGAGCTAATGATACTTCAGGGCTTGTGGCTGCTTCTGTGTGGTGATGAAATGCCTCTAATAAATACCTCAGTATAATTGATGTTATTGGAAAACATCAGCAGATATTGACTAGGAATTTGTCACAACAAGGAAGATCTTTCCCCCCTGTGCAAATGCAATATTTTGAAATTTCAGTCTTTATATATCATATTCCCAGAATCATTAAGGGGAGGATAAAGGGATGAGAGCTTGCAAGCAGGGTACATACGTCCAAGTGTGATGAGGAAGATAGCTGTTCTAGCATAACTGTATTTTATCTATAGGAATTATTTGGAGGGGAAATGAAGAAGGCAATTGAAGGGTTTGTTTTTATTTGTTATGTATTTTTGTGTTTTTTGTATTGTAAAGTGCCCTGTGATCCTCAGATGAAGGGTGGTATAGCAATTTAATTTATAAAAAAAATTAGTTGTAGAGCTCTGTCTGTGACACTGCATTGTGAGATGTATAAGTGAAAATAAGGGGAGGAAAGGGGAAGAACCTACGTTTGAATGGCAAATGCAGTTTATGAAGGTGTCTGCAAATTAAGTTGTTTTCTTCCCTTTTGCTGCTTTCTAAAGTGACAACCTGTTCTGTTCATTAGAGTGATCAGAACTAGAAGGTACTCACTTAGCAATTTAGCCCTTTTCCTTCTGTCAGGGGGAGTGGAGGAAACGTGATATTCCTTATTTGTTTACCGCATCACTTTTCAAGTTTTGAACCCAAAGGATGAGACTTTATTTTCTGAGGGTACATAATCTCCATAGGCTACAGAGCATGGGGAGATTGGAAACGTTCTGCACTATTAACATAAACAATAAACTCATACCAGACACAAAGAAATTTGTCCCAGCTTATTTAACCACTAGAGGTTCCCAGTTTATATGCCATACCTTTGTGTACCAGTAAGGAATACCTGCTCCAGCTGAATCCGGAGTTAGCCACAGTTAACGTGGATAATAAACTCCTTACTCTGTAACAGATTCAGCTTTTATATTTTTCAAGAAGTAAGTGGGAATCGGACATCCCAGCAGCCCTAGGAATAACCAGAAACATCTCCAGCACATAGAAAATACCTAATCTAATATGTTTTTCTCCTCCCCCTTAAGACCTAGCTTTATAGCTTTAGCTCCAAGTCAGCTTTTCCCTTCTCCATTTGCTTTTCTTAACACCCAGTCTGATGAACAGTTGCTTGCTCACCGTTATGTGGCATTTTGGTCACCCTAATAAATACATTTCCCTACTACAGATTTGCAGCTACATAATATGTATCAAAATGCATATACCAGGGTAAAGTATGCACAACCCATATAGAAGAGAATACATAACCCTACAGATTATATACAAAGGAAGAAATATGCAGGTGGTGAAAATTCTAATATTTGAAATATATTTTTTTAAGTAGACCTAATTTTTTGAACTAGTTTCATTCCGTTCTTTAAGTTGAGCAGTTAATGTGCATAACAACCAGCCATTGTTCACATTCACCAGGCATCTTCATGTTAGGATTATTCTCCATGCGGCCTGTTAAATGCACACAATCGCTGGTTGTTATGCACATTAACAGCTCAGCTTACGTTCATCTTAACATGTGTATGCATGTGCAGCTATATAGCGTAGAAAGAAGAAGAAGAAGAAGAAGAAGAAGAGGAGGAGGAGGAGGAGGAGTTTGGATTTGATATTCCGCTTTATCACTACCCTAAGGAGTCTCAAAGCAGCTAACAATCTCCTTTCCCTTCCTCCCCCATAACAAACACTCTGTGAGGTGAGTGAGGCTGAGAGACTTCAGAGAAGTGTGACTGGCCCAAGGTCACCCAGCAGCTGCATGTGGAGGAGCAGGGAAGCGAACCCAGTTCACCAAATTACGAGTCTACCGCTCTTAACCACTACACCACAAATATCCAAATGAAATTCAAATGAAATGAAGTTCTGTACCTATATCATCCAACGGAATCACACAAAATAGAAGAAAAGTCAAAAGGTGAATGATTCCATACCAATTTTTAAAAAAGAAAATATCCAGTGAATAACATGTCTGGCAATTACATTAGTGATGAACTTTATTATGCCTGGAATTGTTAGGCATATGGAAGAACAAACCTTGCTGAGGAAGAAGCAGTATGGCTTTTGCATTATCCCATGTTGCAAATCATACACAGATCTTGGAGGGCGTCAAAAAGCACACAGAACTAATGGAACTTGTATAATCATTTCTCATCTTCTGCCACCATTGTGTGCATAGCATAACAATCTTCTGACTCTTTCAGAGTATGTATTTGTTTCTTTTGCCAGCTGTTGACAGTGATTTATAATTGCTTCACTTAAAAAATAATTCTCCTGTGTCTTGAACCTTTAAGTGCATGAATGGGACCTGAGAGAGTGTTAATGTGCTTTCCAACCCATTGTTCAATTGTGCTACAGAAGTTACTTGAATACCAGATCCCAGGTTATTTTGACATAAAGCATGTACTCCCCGTGATATTTAAGCTCTACATCTAAAGCTCTTTTGGTCTTGGCTCCTTTTACACTTTTGAGTTGAGTTTTGCCTTCCCTTTGGCTTTTAGCTAATCAGACACACACACACACACACACACACTCCACCCCTGGTTCCAGGTTCCTTCTAGGCCAGCTCCATTTGCACATCTTTATGTTGCCTTTGAGGTTACCGTCTAATATTTTTGTTTGTTAGGATTATAGCATTAGTTTGACTTTTAAATAAAATGAAACGGGCAGTTTCTCATTAACATTTATATTGCTTTTCTACCCTCCTTGTTTAGTTGTGGCCAAAAAGTTTTAAAGTACTGGATATCTATAGTTTAGGGAATTTCTCAGATGAAGAATAACCCCTTTAGGCTGGAGGTGGCACATAAAGCTTAATGCAGGGTTCAACTCCTACGAAGGCTGCAAAGCAAAATGAATAGGGTAGAATTGTATTGGTATTTAAGGAAAAAAATAATTTAGCTGTTGGAGCAAAACATTTTGCTTTGCAGAAGGGTGGGTAGGAATAAGGATTGGGCTTCTATTGATCTGGTAGCATAGGTACATCAGGGGAAAACCAGATTAATGCATACTATAGGGATGATCAAATAAATGCATTTGCAAATACAGTGGTACCTTGGGTTACAGACGCTTCAGGTTACAGACTCCGCTAACGCAGAAATAGTACCTCAGGTTAATAACTTTGCTTCAGGATGAGAACAGAAATTGCCCTGCGGTTGCATGGCAGCAGCGGGAGGCCCCATTAGCTAAAGTGGTACCTCAGGTTAAGAACAGTTTCAGGTTAAGAACGGACCTCCAGAACGAATTAGGTTCTTAACCCGAGGTACCACTGTATGTCCCAGTTATTGGGGGTTGCAAATTGGAAGGTGTCCAAGCAGAAGGCAATTCCAATTATGGAGCAGGGTGGATGTGTTACTCTGATTTCTGCCAATTTCTGTCCAGCAGTTGCAGCCCACTACTCACCATTGAATGCTACCCTGCAGTGTCCCCTGGTTCTCAGGAGTAGCTTTTGGGATCACCGAGGACTGCAGTAGGAAGAGGCAGTAAAGCCTTGTTTTATAAGTGGAATGTGATTAGGCGCAAAAGACCCCTCTCCTTAATACAGGTTCATCATAGCTGAAATACACAATCTGGTTTTGATTAATGTAGTTTAAGAAAGATGTGCAAATAATAATAATAAGTGATTCGTTGGGCAAGTACATCCCCTGTTATTTAGAGGCCCTCCATTCTCTGCTAAGAATCAGAGGGATACATTTTATATCAGCAGCAGCTTCTAAAAATTCTTCCCAGTGACAGCATTCTCAGCTTTTAGCAAAGAATGGGTTTTTATATTTGCTAGGTCCAGGCTCTAGGTATCATGTCCCCTCTATCTAGCCACAAATCTTTCTCCAATGGATATTTAGGTCACCCCTCTTGGCGAAGCAGGGGAATGAGTCATTGACATTCCATTCTACACCATCTAGGTCTGAGGATGTGGCTCTCCCATTATTCTCAGACTCGCGTAATGATTCCTCTGTAGCTTCTCCTGTTCCACAGCCATGCAGTAGCATGTGATTACACAGTCAGCTACAGTTCCTTTAAGGATTGCAGGCAATTCTTCTGGCGAGCACAGGAAGACACCCCCCTCCTCCTCCAAGGGAAGGCATTTCCAGCCTCCTCAAACCTTCACATGATGCTTCTTCTTTTTCTTTGGTGATCACTCGTAGCCGGGTAAGATTGTCTTCCATGAACACGGTCTTAACAGTGAGTCCGTAGGTGACTGTGGAGGCCAATTCTGGATCCACACGTTCTTTCACAGTAGGGACATAGGTTTCTGGGCAAGAGTTGATCACAGTGATGCCAAGTGTGCATTCCTTTCGGCTTGTTTCCCCTTTTTACCCTGAGTTCATGGTCAGTTTGGGGATGGATTTTTGGAAGAGTCCTGCATATGAAATGTGTGGAGATCAGTGCACACTGACCAATGCATAGTCTTTGCAGTAAGGCTCTATTCCGATGGCATGAGTATCAGATGACCGATAAATTCTTATCTGCTGCAGCCTTCATCCGCCTTCACAGCCATTGTAACATACCACTTGTTATCTTCTGCCTGTTCTGCCATTGAGGACTTCTTGGATCATTCTTTGTTTAGCTCCTCCCCTTTGACCTTACTGCCTTGGGTGACCCTACTGGGAGTATGAGACTCCTGATGATTTCTGGAGAGTATGAGGCTCACAAGGACCACAGGAATGTGCAAGCCCATTCACCACGACATGGTGATGATCCAGTGAGTGAGACATGATGTTTATCCTTTGCTAAGAAAACATCTCCAGAAGCTTAGCCAACAGGATCTTCTGGGAGCTGCCCAAGGTCCTGATCTGCTTTCCTTTGTATCTGCCTGCCCTGCCTTGCCTGTGTTTCGGCTATCACTTTCCATGCTAGCTCCAGCAAAACAGTGTTTTAGTGATTTGTTGGACTTCTGCTAGGAAATGATTCTAGTCTCATTGAAACCCTTCCATTTTTCCTCAAAATACGTTTGAAGTTTTGCATTTTCAGCAAAACCTTGCTTTGGTGAAATTTTAATTGCAACTCCTCATTTCACACCATTTTGTTTGAGTTTACAGCTAAATAAGATTGAAATCTGATCAGACACAGTTGACACTGTGCTGTGAAAAAGTCATGTGGGGCTTGGAAATGGTAATTGCCATGTACTCCCTGGAAATCAAGATAATAATCATTGTATCCTAAATGGTGTAAAGGGACTAAGGCAGGGTCACTTTGAAGAAGTATCTGGTGATGGAACCAAATACATCTCATTCTCTTGAGTTCAGATTTGGGTTCAGCATACCCAAATCAAACATCACACACTGCCTTTCTTTGTACACTTAGAAAACTTAGGAATAAAATTTAGGAAGTTTTTGAGGATAACAATAGTTCTGTGTCCATTCCCAAATTGTGAACTCATCTCCATTGCAATGATTACGGTAACCCACTTTATGCTAGTGTAGAATGCAACAGCCAGACTACTCACAGGAGCAGGCTACTGGCAGTATGTTACTCCTCTGCACTGCCTGTCAGTTTGCTACTGGGTCAAGTTCAAGGTTCTTTTCTTAATTCACAAGCCCTTGAGCCCAAAGTATTTTAAGGGTTGTCTGATCCCTTATAGAATCATAGAAGTGGAAGGGACCTGAAGGTCATGTAGTCCAATGCCCTGCAATTAAGGAATCTCAACACTCAGTCCCCAATCCAATTTGAAACCATACTGGACCCGGCTTAGCTTTTCAAAAGTACTAGTAGTTGTATTGCTACACCACTAGGAGGCACCTTATGTGATACTTAAATGGATGTTTTTATTTTTCTTATTGTAATTTTATATGCTGTAATTTTCTTTACGGGTGGTCTATAAATATTTCAATCAATACATAAATCTGTGTCTGCTGAATGGCTTTCATGTGGAGGTGAATTCAGGAGTCAGTGTTATTCTGAGTCAGACCAATGGTCTGCATTCCTAGTAGTGTCTGTCTTGGCTTAACAGCAGCCTTCAAAGTCCAGTTGGAGTTTCTTGCAGCTCTGTTTCCTTAGATCCTTTTAAAAGAGATGCTAAGGATTGAACCAGATATTTTTGTTCACTGACTATGTGCTGTACAACTGAGCTATGGCCGTTCCACATTGTGTATGCTTTAGGTTTCTCAGTGCTGAGTACAGAAGTCACTGCAATCAATCACAAATGCACAATTTTTTCCTAGTATAAGCTGCAACCTCTATAAAGAATGTATTGTACTGAGAATGTATTAGATCATATATTGTCATGGCAGTTGGTATGCATAACTAACATGCTTGCCCACCTGAATATTACACAATATGAAGATAAACTATATGCTTTCTATTACCTTTTCAACAACAACTACAGCACTGAGCTATTACAGTGTGATATTTTGCATCTTTTATGCATATTTGCTTTAAACAACACATTAAAATTCAGTGCAAAAATGCTTCCATGCAGCCTTATGCACAAAAGCTGAGAACTTCCCATTTACAGCTGTGGTGGGAAACATAACTTGGTAATGTGCTACCTGTGCTTCAGGGAACAAGTTTACCAACATAAACAGCAACAAAAATGTGCTATTGATGTACAGGGGGTAGAAATTTTGTGCTTTATGGGAGCCATATTTATATTTTTGAGCTTCCTGCCTTTCCAATATTAAGTTATGAGTTTATTTCCCGCACTGCATCTGTACATGATGTACACGGCAGCTTTCCACCTAACCAACCTGCCTTCTTGATTGACACTCTATATTTGCTGATGATCACCATCCATCCTGTGGGCAAACTATGAAGCATTGCTTTATATTGGCTCCTCTCCCTTGCTCCCTGGCTTTTGTTTGTCACCAAATAAAGTTGCTCTGATCCCTGTACAGTAACACAAAAAATACTTTCCCATGTATAAGACGAGGATTTTTTCGTTAAAGTAATGTTTTAAAAAATAGGGTCGTCTTATACATGGGTAGTTCAGAGGGGGGATGGGGGATTGGTTGCTTTTGTGAGTAGGAGATTATCAGCAGCGGTAGTGCATGTGATTGGTGGCTGTGGCAAGCATTTTTTTAATTGGCTGTTGCAGCAGTAATTCGGCTGGCGATAGGCCTGGCTGCGAGCTGGCTGCGAGCGGTCAGACATTTGCTCAACAACTCTGTGCAATTTCCCCCCATTTTCTTAATTTTGAGTCCCCAAAAATAGGGGGCGACTTATACACTGGCACATGTTATACATGGAAAATTACGGTAATCTCTCTTGTTGCTCATCCATCTGATGTCCCTCCTCAGTGTGCTACACTGGCTTTCTGTTCCATTTCCTATGTGGCACAAACCTCTTGCCCATACATTTTTAGCATTTCCCCATAGTGTTGCTTCTTGGTTTCCTGCAAATTCCTGGCAGTGACCTATTTCTCCTCCACCTTTACCATCATTAGTCTCTTCTTTAAACCAGAAATATCTTATGTATACTAGGGGTGTGGCTTTGGAATAACCCAAGGGGCAAAATAAGAGAGGCTTTGGGGGCACATATGAAAATGTTTATAATTCTAAAACTTCCAAGACCCTTTTCTTCAAATTGGCTACATTTTTATCCCCACCCCTACATTTTATTAGAATTTGCAGAAATTGTGGCTTTCTTTTTCCTTTTTTCAGAAACAATAAACTTTCTCCTGTTGCATTTGTGCAGAAATTTAGGATTCGAAGGACTTTCTTGATCAAGCTGAGAGGCATGGAATTCTGGGCTAGACCAGCTTTGCAGAGCTGATATGATTCTGACATCTCTAGCTGCCAGTCAAAAGTTGTTTGTGTTTCCCTGATCTCATGCTAAGCATCTTTCCTCCACCTCTCCTCTCCTACTTGCTTGATGGTTCAATAACTTCAAGATTTACTTTTGAATAGCACTTGAACAACAGGAAAAGTTTGCAGAATGCTTGGCTCTTGATGGGATTGATATTTACACATGAGATAACTTACTGATATCTTTCAACCTTGTTTCTGTCTGGTTGTTGGCTGCTGTCTCATCTCAGAACTGTTTACACAGTCTATTTCCATCTTCCTGCTCCAGGGTCTTTTCAGCTGTGTATGTGGTTTGTACTTTGTCATTCCAAGGTGAATAAGGATGATGTTCTCCAAGGGGACTCCCATATTCACCCTGTTTCCTATAAGATTCTTTTAAAAGAAATAGAACTAGAAATAATTCTAGTAATACAAAAACCTGCATTGCATTGGTTGTTCAAGTCTGTGAAACAATACTGTCTTAAAACAATAAGATGTTTCATATTTCTCAATAAAATGATATAAAAGGATAAAGCCACAATAAAACAATATTAATAATTAAGCTGTACTGAAGAGCGGTAGCTATGCAACAGCGTTTGAATTGAAAATGAAAGCTCTGTTTGTCGTTGAGGAGGAGTAAACTAGCAGTGTTCTGCAAAGGTCTGTATAACGTTTTCAATAATTTCAGGTTACCATGTTGGTCCATTGCGGGGGGTGAGGGGGAATCCATAAGTAACAGCAGAGCAGCGACTTTACTAGGAGGACTAAGAGCTGGGATGGGAAAACTCCAGATGTTTGATTTCAACTCTCTCATCCTCCGCAGCCAGCATGGACAGTGGTCAGGAATGATGGGAGCTGTAGTCTGGGAGGCCACAGTTTCTCTCTCCCTGAATGTAATGAGCGTCAAAAAATGAATGTGCTTTGAGTTCATAAAAAGGAAGACCCCCCTCCGCCAGTGACTATTAGTTTTTACCAAATAACTACTAGCTTTCCAAAGTGGGAGCAGCCATGCCCCTGTAACCAGATACCTTTTTGTGTGTGCCATACATAATTGAAGTTCAAGTCCTCTCCACAGTCTATTAAATTCACTAGGGCTTACTTATGAGTAAACATTTATCTGCTTGATCTGTATATGTACTTTAACATTGCCCCCCCAATTCAGTCTTGTAATGGTCATCCTGCAGACTAGGGTTCTCCTCCTTCCAACCACTTTACCCAGCAACATCTATTTTTAAGCCCCCTGGGGTTTTGGGGGAGGTGGGGGGCCATTTGAGTTTTAGTTTGATGAAGGCTTTTTCCTACTGGACTCAATATGCCTCTCTTCTTTGTTACATACAGGTATTAGCCAGCAGTTACTCTTGCTTTTTTATATTAATGACCAAATTAGACCATCGTGTAAGGTCCAACAACCGCATTGTGATGGTTTCACCTTTGAAGCACCTGTGGTTTCACCACCACTTTCTAAGTGCATTTTGCTGCATTAAATACCACTCAGCACAGCATGCACCTTCTTTTTATTTATAGCATTTTAGAGAGAACAGAAGAACAGTGGGAGAGATAACAGTGGAAAGGGGTGGGGAGAAGAACTGAAGTAAAAATGGGGGGGGGGGGACACATGGCCCTGTGTTACAAATTGGACCTAAATTGGAGTTGAAGGAAGAATCCTTGGGCTGAAAAGGTAGTTACCTATGAGGTTAACATCACTGCCATTTTCAGTACAGTGGTACCTCAGGTTAAGAACTTAATTCATTCTGGAGGTCCATTCTTAACCTGAAACTGTTTTTAACCTTTTTCACTTTAGCTAATGGGGCCTCCCACTGCTGCCGTGCCGCCGCCGTGTAATTTCTGTTCTCATCCTAACGCAAAGTTCTTAACCCGAGGTACTATTTCTGGGTTAGTGGAGTCTGTAACCTGAAGCGTCTGTAACCTGAAGCGTTTGTAATCCAAGGTACCACTGTATCTACTTAGTTCACCTTCCCAGTCAAGGTGCTTAACTTAAAGTTTAGGGAACCAGAATGACATCAACTTTAACTGATTCATTAAGAGTGATTCTTACCAATTACCGTATTTTTTGCTCTATAAGACTCACTTTTTCGCTCCTAAAAAGTAAGGGGAAATGTGTGTGCATCTTATGGAGCGAATGCAGGCTGCGCAGCTATCCCAGAAGCCAGAACAGCAAGAGGGATTGCTGCTTTCACTGCGCAGTGATCCCTCTTGCTGTTCTGGCTTCTGAGATTCAGAATATTTTTTTTCTTGTTTTCCTCCTCCAAAAACTAGGTGCGTCTTGTGGTCTGGTGCGAAAAATACAGTATGCAAAAAAGGTATGAGAACTGTAGAAAATGCAAGTGCCTTCCACTCTGGGTCCTATTGTTGTTTTATTTATCATAAAATATTTCTATACCACCCTTCATCACTATTGTTCCAGGGCAGTCCAGAAAAATAAAACAAATACATCAGGAAAAGGTATAGTTACAATAACATTCCATCCAATTCCACCTACAGTTTCACCTTAAGCTCTGTATTAATAACTAGAAAATGAACCATCTAAGACTGGGTAAGGGTAAGGGTAAAGGGACCCCTGACCATTAGGTCCAGTCGTGACCGACTCTGGGGTTGTGGTAGTCAACCTTTTATACCTGCTCCCCACTAATGCATCTTTCTTGATCGTAAAATTTCCTTACCACCAGTGCTCGATGGAAGGAGGATTCAGCTTGTGCCATAGAACCCCCTACCACCCACCTAGAATCCTGAAATGCCCACTAGTGGGCAGTAGGGACCAGGTTGACAACCCCTGATCTAAGATGTGTCCATTAATTGGCCTACTTAAAGCCTCAATAAAGCAAGTTTGCATGAACTGGGAACACATTATAGGTACTCACCCAATAGCATCAGTCAACATTAGGAACCTTCTTCCAAATTATGACCCCAAAACCCTTATGTCATGCTCCAGGGGTGTCCTTAGGGGTAGTGTCTCAGTCCAAGAATGTAAAAGCCTATTACCCAACCACTTACCCAAGAGAGTGGGCTCCAGTTGTAGCATGATTTTGCACCAAGAATCAGTTTGGGTCCAAAATATGACCCAGAAGCAATGTCAGGAAACAGTCCAAGGTCAATATCACAGAGATCAGACAGAGGTGGAACTTTAATCAGGGTCCAGAGACCTGTGTTTTCCCCATTAACTGGAAGGATCAAGAGGGAAGCCTTATATACTGTGGTCACCTAGATCTCATCCTAACCACAGCTTCTGAGAGCAAAGAAGTTCCAGGGAAGGCTTGCTCACTCGTAAGCCAAAACCCATGAGCTGTGTGATGACTCTAGGTCTGTAAGGACATGCTGTGCTGTTGCTCTTCAGCCCGGGCTCAGGTTTCTGGTGCTCAAGAAGACTGAGGGGTAGTTCCACCTCCTCCTTGTGACAGCTCCAAGTTTCTTCAGCATGTTTCCCACAAGAAGCCTGTTCAGGGGATCCTCAGCACTGTTTCCAGGAAGTCATACCTCTCCTTGACCTGTGGAGTGTCTGGTCCAACATTTGTTGATTCAGTGTCACCAGGTCAGGGCTTGATATGGCAGGATACCTTAAAATGAAAATACCTTGCTTCTTTCCCCTTCTTTTATTATTTTGTTTGTATTCTCTTATAGTCAGGGTTCCAAGGGAATGTGTGGCCTCATGGTTTCCCTCCAAGTCTTTACCCTAAAAGCAGAAGGCTAAAGCAGGGGTGGAGAACCTGTGGCCCTCCAAATGTTGATTGACTACAGTTCCCATCATCCCTGGTCATTGGCCATATTGGCTGGAGCTGATGGGACTTGGAATACAACAACATCTACTGGGCCACAGGTCCCCACTCCTGAGCTAAATGGACCTGTCACTCCCCCCCCCCCACCAGAATACTGTCTTTTCTCCTTCCACTTGGAAAAGGTAAAATCTGTATCCTAGTATTTTCCCACTTTAATTTCTGTCTTCTGTCTTCCCTTTGCAGATTACCCAAACTGTCTCTCAGTTTTTAATCTCCTAACTTTCTGTTCTATCACCCTCTCATCTCCTTATTTGACACCAGCCTTTTGCATCCTCCTTGTATAGCAAAAACTCCTTGTTTCTTTTCAATCTATTTGTCCTCTGTAGAATTAGCCCCACAATTCCCTGTCCAATATGAATGCTGCATCTGTAAATAACCTTTTGTTTCTGTAATATTGTAATAAATTACTCATTTGATTACTCTGTTACTGGCTCTTCTGTCTTGCTCCAAATTCTTTCCCCCATACCAGTGGGAGCCAGTTGTCCCTGCAACACACCATGATTCTTGGCTTAAGACCCAAACACATGTTCCTTCTGCAACCAAGGACACATGGTAACAAGTTTGAAGACTGCTGACTTAGATTATGGAGTAGAAAGTCTTTTATAGTACTTGCAGAAAGCAGTAAAGCATAGGAAGTACAAGTGTTGCTCAAGGTTGAATTTAAATTCAAAATGAAATTGTAAGGTGTAATTTTCTTCTTCCTTTTTAAAGCTCTAGAGTATTGTTTTTACATTATTTTAACAGATTGGGGAGGTAAGATGGTAACAGAAATGAGTCCCACTTCACACAATTCCTTTTCTAATCACACCCCTGTGCTATTGTTCATCCCATGACATTGTCAATAAAGTAACAATATATAGACAAAGCCTTAATATTATAGTGTCAATAGACATACCATTTGGTCAGGAGTAACACTTCTAGTTTGAATTTTAAAGGCAGATGTCTCTCTGCTGACCCCTTTTATTTTACTCCTGATGAGATAATTGGATAGTGGAATAAAATGTTTCACCAAGTTGTAGAGGGTGGATAGCCACCTGCCCAGGCAATTGGCTGTGGTTATTGTGAGCTTATAGTAAATGTATTATTCCAGCTGTTTGTATACTAGGTCAAACAAAAGTCTCAAGATAATCTGCATGGAAGACTTGGGATTCTACTTTTAAATCCTGCCTTCTCACTAATTGTGATCCTGATCGAGAGACAGGCCTTTTAATATTCTACATATAAAAGTCCATCAGAGACTAGTCCTTTAGTGACTAGTTTCCCCACCCTTGATTTCTAGAGGGAAATAATATCTGCAATGGCACTTGGAGATGCTAGAGCAAATGCGGAAAGGTTTTCATTTTAATTAAAGAGATTCCACCCAATGGGAGGTAAATGAACCATTCATACAACATTCCTGTTAATAGTATTCTGAATTAGGCAAGATGTTCTATTTATGTGCTGCTCTGGAGCCTACAGGGGCTACTATTCCAAAGTGTTTTACTGCTACTGTCACTTTGGGACTACCTGCATGTTTGAATCAGAGAGGACCTGCAATTACAAGGGTTGACCTCAAATTTATTGACACCAGAAGGCTTTGTCTATGTCTGATGCTGTTTTGGCACTGTCCTGGGATGAATAATAATAGGAGAATGTTCTTCTTCAAAGGGGAATTGTGTGAAGTGGGAGATGTAGTGCTCGTAATGTTCATGACAAAGTGCAAATACAGATGCTACCATTACATCAACAACCACACTTGCCTAAAGCACAAGACTTGTTGCTCTGTTGTATATCTAGCTTGAAACTCACCCACAGAATACTGTTGTGTTCTGTTGCTGGAAATTGCCCGTCAGTTTGTTCTACTGCTTGCCCATAAGCTTTTAAAATTGCATGCAATTTGGAACTTGCTCAGCAGTGACCAAGGTACCAGTGGTGTGTGAAATGGAATAGAACCTCACAGTCAGGGTTGAGTTGAATTGGGGTCCAATACAACTAGGCAAATTTCCCACTCATCCAGCCCTTTCTGAATTCTTGCATGTTTCTAGGACCCATGTAGAGGTGGCCACGCAGAATCTTCCCACTCTCTCCTACTGGTTTTGACCGCCTTGATCCCATTCACTGCTCCAATTGACGCTTCACTCCGGTAGTAAAAACACATGGTGTTTGGGGGACCTCCTCTGAAGATCGTCTATTTGCCTCTTAGAAGACTGGCCTTGATTGTTTTGTCCTGGGAAAACTCTCCCAGGACCTCATGTTTTCTGTTTGTAAATGGTGTGTGTGTGTGTGAGAGAGAGAGAGGGGGGGGGGGGGAGAGAGAGGATAGGTGTACTTCACTTCTCAGGAAGTATTGTGGAGATAAATATATTTGCCATGCAGCAATGCACTCTGGTAATGGAAGCCAATAAAAAACACACACCCTAGGATTTGATAGAAAACCCTCTTCAAAGCCAGATTGTTCCAGCACTTTGCACAGAAATTACCATTTGACATGGTCAAATGCATTGGTGCCAGCCATGGTCGTATAATGTACATTCCAGGTTTCTGCTTTTTAGTTTCTAATCTTTTCTTTGTACTTTCTTCCTCTTTCTTGAGACTTGTGTGTTGCAATAAACCCTGCCTGACTTTGCAGTTGGATGAGGAGGAAAATGGATCCAGGTGTATGTTTTATCCCTTTGCCACTGCCCTGATAGGCTTTGAGTTTCATTAAATGAGACTGGCAAAAAATTTTCTTCTGTGTGCATCTATACATATATATTATCAGTTATTAAGCATATTCATATTAGGGTTCTGAGAATCAGTCCTCATTTTGCTGCTGTTGCTGAATATATCTATTGTAATGGCTATTAAGGCTTGTCTGTATTGCAAACAAATGGGCTCCTTTTTGTGTGGGTGTTGGTTACTATCAGATGAATTCTACATGGGTTGTTTGACACCTGTTTCTGTCCACAATTGGGATGACGCTTGGGCTTGGTGTCTGGTCCTCCCACTGAAGTTTTTAAAAAATCTGACAACAGCATGGTCATGGATCTGATTTATTCCTTAAGGCAGGCTTCCTCAACCTCGGCCCTCCAGATGTTTTTGGCCTACAACTCCCATGATCCCTAGCTAGCAGGGCCAGTGGTCAGGGATGATGGGAATTGTAGTCTCAAAACATCTGGAGGGCTGAGGTTGAGGAAGCCTGCCTTAAGGGGGGAAGATGTCTTGTTCTATATGAACAACTGCATGTTTTGGGACCAACTGATGTTTTTGAGTATGAAATTTCAGTCCTTCTCCTCAGCAGCCCTCTGGGTTGTGAAACTCCCTCTCCACAGAGGTGCATCTGGTACCTTCATAATATAGTTTTCAGAAATGTTGAAGACATGCCTCTTTATCCCTACTTTTGACACCTGATATGCGTATTTTTAGGAACCACCTTCTTTCTGTGATTTTAAGTAAAAAAAAACCACCTGATTTTAATACCATGTTTCAATTGTTGTAATTTGGAAGAAGGGTGGGTTAATAATAATTCTGCTTACTCACATATCACAATCTGTCTTGCAAATTCTGCATGGTCAAAACAAAAGCAGAAGTTTCTTCATTTTATTTCTTAAAGGAAATAACTTTTTGGCATGCCATTACTTTGTAAGCTATCATTTCTCTTCTTTAATCAGACAATAGAAACCATGTGCATTAATGAAAGATGGCATAAGTACATATCCCTTCCCAACTCTTATTACCTTGAATGCTTGATGGTTCTAAATTATAGATCTCCTTTTAGTAGAGAAAATGAGCGGACAGCAGGGACAGAGTTAATAAATTATCCTAATCTGCTTTGCCTTTTATCCATAGATGTATGAAACTATGCCAAGAGAGATCTTGAATAGAAATCCATTATAATAAAGTTTTTAAAAGGGTGAATTTTTTTCTCCTTTAAGGGGTCTCCATTTTATAATTTTCAAAGTTTTTGTTCTTTCAAGCACATTTTGAAACTTTGACTCAAACTACTATAGCATATTGTAGCCAGTGGTGGCCCTCTGCAGGGCATTTTTGGGGCAGGTGGGTAAAGCCACTGATTTGCTAATCACCTGATGCCATATGATGTCTGCTGGTTCGTAGGTCAAGTTGTGAGAGTAGGCACTGGACCATCTCCAAAGTTAGGGCTGTACTCCCAGAGCACCAAGACTGGAGATAAGCCTCTGCTGTCACCCCGTATTTCTGAGGAGGAAGCAGAGGCTTATCTCTGATTTTAGTACTGTGGGATCATAGCACTAAGGTCAGAGATAAAAGAGAGTTTACTATCAAAGAGCAGGCAGAGGATTGCCTCTGATCTTGGTACTAAGATCAAATGTAACCTTGGCTCTTGTTCTTGCACTGTTGTGCTTAGTACTAAGATCAGAGATCCCTTATCTAAAATTGTGGCAATTAGCACTTAGGTCAGAGAGAACAGAACTCTGCACCATATGCTCTCAGGTGACTTGACAGGTGTGTGGGCCAAATTTAGAGTCCTGGTGGTCAGAGACTTCCCTTCATCATTGTGCAATATGATAAATTCATACCAAGCACTCTATGTTCATGTCACTTAAAAAAAGAAAGCAAAAAAGTAAGACCAGGAGAGCATGGCTTTACCCATTTCAGTTCTTCATTGGCCTGGGTTCTACATAACTTAGGAAATGTAATTACCCCACATAGGCCTCTGGTTCACTTCAGTAAGAGGAAAAGATGCCTTCTACTGAGAGATGGGAGTGTGGCAGATTTTTCTTGATGCTGGTGCTCATGTTCCAGAATGCCTTCCCCATGTAGGGCCACAATTTCTCTATCAAAACACTCTACATTCTGTTTTTCTTTTCAGGCTTTTGCACTGTCCCCCCCCCCCTTTTTTTTGGCTGACAGAAATTATTGGGAAGGATTGATAATGTTTTGTAAATTGCATATTTATCACTTAATGTTTTTGCACATAGCTTGGTTGCTAGTATTGCACAAAGAGCAGCTAATAAGATTTACACATGATGGCTTAGATCCTAGGATCTGTAAAGAGAGAGAATTTCACCAAATTATTTCCACACCAACCCTGCAACCACTTGAGCCTCTTCTCAGAGAGTTGTGAGAACAATGATAACAGAGATCATTGTGACACCTCAAAGCAGGGGTTGTTATAGACCAACTGTCATCAGCCCCAACCAACATGGTCAATGGTAAATATAAATTTGTTTCTTTGTGAAGTGTCATGGGACTCTTTATTGGCTTTGCTGCAAGAGCTTTTTACTGCTGAACAATGTCATCCAAACATTGAGCCTTTAAAGTTTCTGTGCATAAATGCCTACATCTCAGATTGAAAGGCATTGTGGCATTTTTGTATATATTTAATGCCAGCATTGAAACTGGGCTGGTTTTTCATATGTCTGCTTCTGCATTGTTAAGATCGAACCTCCTTTGTATTTAATGTCTTGCATCTTTCATCCACATGCTTAATTTGCCTTCATCCATCCATGATTAAGTATAGAGTGGCATAATTTAGACATCCATCTGGTTCAGGAACATGCATTGTATAACAGGGACCTCAACAAATGCATTGTTGATTCTAAGCAATACAACAGCAACTTACTCCGCTATAACTCATAACCAGACTTCTGTGTTTTGCCTACTAAATGCTATTGTCAATACTGTATGTTGCCTATAGTAATGTGCCGGGTTCATCCCAGCTCTCTTTTCTTTAATTTCCTTGTGAAGCAAGTAATTATGATTTTAATTTTATACATGGGGGGAAATGAGACTGAAGCTGTGCATTGTTTTGCCTTAGCCAGCAGAAGTCTGTGTTCATAGTGCATGCTCCAGTGCCTGACAACCATTGCTGAGTGGCATTGCATTTTCCAGCTGACACCTCTACACAGGGACTTGGGATAGGGAGGAGCGCTGGGGAGGTGCTTTCATACTGCACCTGCACAGAACCCATAAGACTTTATGCAAACTGACTGTGTTCATGTTCGTGCAGACCTTCGGAGCAAGTTTAGCCTGGTAGTACAGTACCTTTATCCAGGGACCTATAAATTATGATGGTGCTCGGTAACTGTCTTTCTACTACTTGTAACAATCTCACAAGGAATTTCACCATTTAAACTGCTACTCTGAAACAGCAAGTCCAATAAAGGAACAAAGAAGTCAGCTTGTGGTTGAATCCTTCCCTCTCCCCCCCCCCCCATCTCTTATTCCTGTTTTATTTTTGATTTTCTAGTCTCTTGCAGTTCAGGTTAATAGTTTGAAATGTTAAAACTGAGTGATTGCAAAAGCTTGCAAGAGGACAATTCAGGAAAACTTTAAAGCTTGCCACTCTTTTACTATATTTTAGTTGATCCTGATAAAAGTACTGGAGGGTTGTTGTGTTTTTTTTTTACCCTTTGTTGTGCCAGCACAACTGTCTTTTGCTTTTTGTGCTAAAAGGTTGCAAACCAAAATAATTTAAGGCAGGCTACACATACATCATACATTTAAAATACTCTTAGGCCACTTTAATAGTCGTGGATTCCTTCCACCCCAACACAAACCAAAAACTGAAAATGGTGGTTTAAGGGTGATAAGCTCACAGAGTTACAGTTCCTAGCACCTTTAACAAATGACAGTTCCCATAATCCTTTGGGGGAAGCCATGACTGTTGAAGTGACAGAAGAGTGCTTTAAATGCATGGCAGGGATATGACCCTAATCTTCACCAATGCTTGTTAACTGGGCTAGTATCCAGAAAAGCATATGCTTTTTAACTGAAGTTTACAGGTAATCCACACCTTATATGAGAGTTCAGTTCCAAGGGTGACGCATACAGTATATGAAAACGTTGCGTATAGCCAAAATTTTGTTACCCTGGGAGCTGCCCCATGGCTAGTGCCCTGTGGTTGGTGAGTAATGGCATCCCTTTTGCTCCCAGAGCCAGTGTGCTAAGTCAGCCTTGCCCAGAAAGCAAGGCTGAGAGCTTAAAAGCTTTAAAAGAAAACTTAAAAGCTCTTGTTCTGGGTAACCCCAAGCAGATCTGGCATGAAAAGAGTTTTTAAGCTCTCAATCTTGCTTCACAGGCAAGGCCTACTTGGTGTGCTGGCTCCAGGAGTGTTAGGGATGCTTCCCCAAGATATTGTGGGATAAACCAACTTCCTGTGAGATGTCATGAGAGCATCCCCAACTTGCTCACGCATGGTTGAAATCACTCAAGTTAAATGTGCATGCGATGTGGGTTACCTGTATTGGATTCAAATGTTTTCTGGCTACCTTTAAAATAGCTTTTTAAAGAAAACAAATTTTCCAACAATGCTATAAGGTCAATGAACAGCCTCTTAAATCATTTATTTGAAGTACGCTATCTAACATTCTGCTATCCTCTGTTTTCAATAATAAGCTGTTAATACTTTATATCACTGCTATTGATCCAACTGTTTTCTGAAAACTCCAAATAGCAGCCAATAAAGGGTTTAAATTATTGAAAAGAATTGATCATCCAACTGGATACTTGGATTTCATTATATAGAATGCGTCTGATGAAGCACATTTTCATTAAAGCAACAAACTGAAAGCTTGGTTATTAAGAGAGAAGGCCAGGCTTATAAAGTTGTGAACAGCTACAAATAAAACATTCATCTTAATAATGATAATAAAAAGGATGGCTGTTTAAATGGCCAAGTTAAATGAGGAACATTTATAGCTCTTAAATGGCTCCTTTTTCTTCTTGTGAATGTCAGTCTTGCATTCAGGAATTCTGAAGCATGCAAAGGTTTAAGATAGTTGCCACTGTAACAGTTTGCACCAAAAAGAAAGAAAGAAAGAAAAAAGAATGGTTCTGGAAAGAATGTTGGCCCATGCATATGTAATGGGAAACTATGGTTTTCCTCTGTAGTGAGCTTTGGGCTCATATGCTCCCCACTTCATTTTTTATGACTGCAAAGAGGAGGATGGAAGTTTCCGCTTCCAATTTTAAACAAACCGCAGTTGACTGTTACATAAATATTTAATGAGCTGTGGTTTTGCATCCCTCCCCCCCCCCTTCATGGTGTAATTCTGTGGGTATTTTAATGTGAATTTTAAATTTTTATATAATGTGGTGGCATTGACCCCAGGTGCTTGTTTTTATTGCCCAGGTTGAGTCGGAAAGCTTATTTCTCACATGGTGTAATGCTAGCTAGAAGCTAAAATGATTTGCAGTGATTAAGAATAAGAAGCTCACATCTGCAAACATTCTCTTCATGCCAAAGAAGAGGGGAGTTAGTGTGCATCTACAGTGTCTGCTTGCCCAACAATTGAGTGGATGAAGAAGGCTATGAGAGGGTTTGCGTTATTTGGACATGCAGTATTTCTAATAAAAAGTCATGTTTCAAGTATCATAGAATTGGAATAGCCATCCATATTTTTAAAAAAGTTGCATTCCTTTAAACATCACTGGTCTAAGATGAGCTCCATGTTGGATACTCATCATTCTTTTGTTGGTGGCATTTATTTATCTCAGTTTTTTGTTATTACTTATTTTCAGATATGCTAAATCAGTTGTTGCTAGGCTTTTTAGCCTTTGCAACCATGTTTTACTGCTAAAATTAAATCTGAACAGAACATTCTCAAATAGAGTGTTCTCTGTTTTTTCCTGTATTGGACTGTGCGTCCTCTGTTCATCAAAAGTTATGAATGTGAAGGAGTGGAAAATTTAGAAATAGGGAGAAACAATATCTTCTGGCTGTGCTTTATTTTAATGTGACCTTTTAAAAGCATTAACATGGGTGGGTATAGGAAGTTTTCAGAATGACTAGGTTGTCATTTGTCATTTTTATTTTTGGGGGGCACAGGAATTGTTTTATCAATCCTCTCCCTTGTCTGAGTTTTATCTAAGAGCACATTGTGGAGAAAAGGGTAATAGAAAATGATGCAAATGTAATGAAATGATAGAAACAGAAGCTGAGGAAGAGTTTATGACAGCAAAGCCCCTTGAACTTTCAACCCACTGGACGGTTCTCTATTGAAGGCATTAAAACTAAAAAAGCTTGTTATCCTACGGATATTACATTAAGAGTGTGGATCAGTTGTCAGTTCACATTAAAACATAGTTAATGTGGTTACAAATAATTTTTTTAATAATAAAAAAAGAATAATGAAAATACATTATCAAATAAACATAAAAATAAAATAAGATTTAAAAATAAGGGTAAAAATAAGCAGTATGTATTAGTGCAGATTGCTCAAATGTTTTCACTTTGCTCCTGCTGTTGCTATGCTAGGGAGGAGACAAGGTGGAGGCTGGCTTAATTTTATATACAGAACCACACTCATGGTTTGTTCAAAAGAAACATCATTCCAGAAACATCCTATCCCTTCATGCCATGCCCATTTCTCAGTGAAATTCATCAGTACTTTTTTGTTTCCCTGTCTTTTGAATGCAAACAACAGTTGCTATCTTTTTAGAAGCTTTTGAAATAATGTGGTGCTTTCATGTTTAAATGTTCTTGGATCTCTTTTCCTACAAGTATTTTAAGAATCCTAGATAAAGTGAAAAATATGCAATGTGATGAGCCATACCTCAGTTGGTAGAGCATGGGGTTGATGTTTTTTATATGGAGACAGCCCAGATTCAATCCCTGGCATCTGCAAATAGGCTTTATAAAATCATAGAATCATAGAATTGAGAGTTGGAAGGGACCCCAAGGGCCATCTAATCCAACCCCCACAAAGCAGGAATCTCAATTAAAGCATCCATGACAGATGGCCATCCAAACTCTGTTTAAAAACCTTCCCATCCACCACCTTCCAAAAGAGTCTTTTCCACTGTAGAATGGTTCTTACCATCAGAAAAGTATTCCTTATGTTTAGCTGAAATATCCTTTCTTGTAAATTGAAGCCACTGGTTTGGGTCCTACTCTCTGAAGCCGGAGCTTCATATTCTATGTGACAGCCCTTTATATATTTGAAGATAGTTATATATCGTCTCAGTCTCCTCTTTTCCAGGCTGAACATATCCAACTTCCTCAAGAGTTCCTCATAAGGCTTAGTTTCCAGACCCTTAATCATCTTGGTTGCCCTCCTCTACACACGTTCCAGCTTGTCATCATTCTTAAATTGTGGTGCCCAGAACTGGACACAGTATTCTGGGTGTGGTCTCACCAGGGCAGAACAGAGAGGTACTATTACCTCCCTTGATCTGGACACTGTGCTTCTGTTAATGCAGCCTACATCAGCATTAGCCTTTTTTTTGCTGCTGCATCACACTCTTGACTCATGTTAAGTTTATGGTCTACTCAGACCACTAGATTCTTTTCACATGTATTATTGACAAGCCAGATGTCCCCAATCTTATATTGGTACAGCTGGTTCATTTGTTCCTATTGAAATTCATTTTGTTAGTTTGGGCCCAGTTCTCCAATCTGTTATGGTCATCTTGAATGCCAATTCTTTCTTCTGCGGCATTAGCTACCCCTCCCAGCTTGCATGAGCAGCCCCTTAATTCCTTCATCCAAGTTGTTTATAAAGACACTGAACAACAACAGGCCCAGGACAGAACCTTATGGCACCCCACTTGTCACTTTCCCCCCAGGATAATGAGGAACCATTAGTGAGCACTCTTTGGGTTCAGTCAGTCAGCCAGCTACAAATCCACCTAAGAGTTACCTCATCCATCTCACATTTTATCAGCTTTCCCACAAGAATATCCTGGGGGAATTGCTCAAAAGTCTTACTGAAATCAAGATACACTATGTCCACAGCATCCCCCTGATTCACCAAGCTTGTAACTCTCTCTCTATATATAAATAGATTCATCTGAAATGACTTGTTTTTGATAAACCTATGCTGAGTCTTAGTAATCGCAGCATCCTTTTCTAAGAGCTCATAGACCGACCATTTACTTACATATTCTAGGACCTTTTCTGGTATCAATATCAAGCTGACCGGTCAGTAGTTACCTGAGTCTTCTCTGAAACCCTGGAGCACCACTGCCCTTCAGTGTAGATAATCTTGAGCTAGATGGATCAGTGGTCAGATTCTGTATAAAGGCAACTCCCCATGTTGCTAACGTTTGTATATGTGGAATATAAAGGAACATTTTGGCAAGGTTCCTTGTGTCTGTGTGTTTAAGAAAGCACATTATTATTTCCTTTGTTAAACCACATACTCCTTACTCGTGAGTCCTGGTTCCCTTTGCTTGGCCATGTCTATAATATATGAGAACACTGTGAAAGGGAGAGTTTTTCCTTTTGTTTGCTGTGCAAGAAACACCGCTGGTTTGTGATGTAGCACCAGGGAGCCGACCACATGCTGACCTACTGCTGCACAGTGTCGTGTTACATTTATGGTGCTACATAAAAATGATTTAGAACACCATGCTCTACGCATGTAAAATTTGGGAAAGATGAGGCTCATTGCTGATTCCATAGAAGTCAATGAATTCTGCCAAAGCCTTCAGCAAGAGTAAGATTAGGCTCAGAATATGCCATATTTCCTTTGTAAGAAAAAGAGTGAGATCAATAGCTTGCCTGTATTTTGACTACAGTCATTCATCACCAAAGTTAAGGATGAATGTGCAGATCCTTATATATGTAATTCTGCCTTTGCAGAAGCAGCAAGGTGGATGAAGAGATGGCCTGAAATGAAAATCAAAGAATTAAGCTGCCTTATATGTAATACAGCCTTGGTTCTTACTACTCTTACCATGAAGTCCTTATTTTCATAAAATTCCTATATGGATATATTTAAGTGGAATATAATGATCCTGGGTAGTGAGGAGAACAAATTTCCATAATTCTGCTTTTCCATCAGAACAAGTTTAATCTCTATTACTTTCTATTCCTTTCTTCTTCTTCTTTTACCCTCAAAAGAAATTGAGTTTTAATAAATTTACCATAATTGATTAAATGTCCTAGATTGGTAACTGTGTTAGCCTGTTGCAGCAAAAGAGGTGGGGGCAAGAGTCTCTTATTGGGACCTTAAAGACTTAACAAATTTATTATGACAAAAGCTTGAAGAGGAATCTGGTCCACAAAAGCTTTTGCCATAATTCAAATTCAAATTTATTAATAAGGCAGCCAAAGTAAGGTTATAGCCAAAGAGAAACAATCGAACTGGGAGTTTGTGACCAGGACTTGAAAACAGGACTTGGAAACAGGGGAGTATGCTAGGGATTGGTGGAGGAGACTGAAGAGACTGAGTTTGTGTCTTTTGGATTAAGGCTGGTTGCTTGTATGAGCTGTTTGGAGGCTGTGTAGGTGTGGCTGTGTGCTGTGCTAGAGCACAGGTTCTGAAGGGGGTGGGCTACTGCTGAGAGGAAACCAGGCTAAACAGGGAAGTGAGTTGGGGGAGGAGTTATCAGCCAGCAACCATTATATTTAGCTGATTGCAGTCTCTGGGAGCTTGTGGACTTGTAAAGAGTTGGTATTTGCAGGGATGTTTAATGGTGGCATTTGAGGGGGAGGCCTGGACTGTTGTCTTGCAGTGTACATTGGACCAAGAGATGGATAGCGAGGGAGCTGCTGCAGTGACTTGTAGCACCTGTGCTGTGTTTGTCTTCCTGCCTGAGAATGTGCAAGCTACACCAGCTGCAAGTGCAAGCTGGTTGCCTTGCTGGAAGAAAAGGTGCAGCAACTGGAGGCCCATCTATCCATACTTCAAGCTGTTTGGCCAAGATTAGGAATTTCTCACTAGAGCAGAGCGAACTGTCCTGGAACAGCATTGAAGAGTGGGTGCTCCTAGAGAGGAAGAAGATCACCCTTTCCAGGAGATGTGCTCCTGGAGGTACATGATACACAGAAGCAGGACTGTAAGGAGCCATGCTGTGTCACTGGAGCTGCAAAATCAGTTCCATGCCCTCGCCTTAGATACCAATTCTGCACCAGAAGAGCAAGGACAGCAGTTGCAGATCTCAGAGCACACTGAGGTGGCTGTGGAAGGTTCAGTGTACAGAATGATTCCTGCCACTTCCCAAAGAAAGAACAGACATGTGGTGGTGGTAGGTGACTCCCTACTGAGGAGGACAAGGGTAGCAAGTGCAGAGGTAACAGGATTTCCCTAGAAGTGTCCTGACTTCAGGAGCAAAGAGTCACAATGTGACAGAAAAATTGCCTAATGTCCAATGACCACAACCCTGTCCTTCTGATTCATGTGGGTACAAACGATACTGCCAGACATAGCCTTTGACATATAGCAAGCAACTGGGTATGTTTAGACTGGAAAAGAGGAGACAGAGAGGCGCTACGAAAGCCATCTTCAGATATGGCTTTCATGGAAGATGGAGCAAGCTTGTTTTCTGCTCCGGAGGGTAGGCCTCGAAACAATGGCTTCAAGTTGCAGGAAAGAAGATTCCAACTACGGTAAACACCAGGAAGAATTTTCTGACTGTAAGAGCGGTTCGACAGTGGAATGGTCTCCCTCAGGAGGTGGTGGACTCTCCTTTATTGGAGGTATTTAAGCAGAAGTTGACTTGCCATCTGTCATGGATGGTTTAGTTGAGTTATCTGCATTGCAGGGGGCTGGACGAGAGACCTTTGGGGTCCCTTCTGCCTCTACAATTCTATGAGTCTATGATATGTAAGATATATACATAAAAATAAAAAGTTGACCTATACAGTAAATAAAACAGAATAAAAAAATAGAATCTTAAATATTGAAGGTGGCCATATGACCTTGTCTAAGCTGAGCAGCCTTCACTGCAAATTTACCTGAATTAAACATTACAGGCCTGTCTGAACCAGACAACAGATATATAATCTTATTCAAGTTACTACTGTATTAATGTTCTTCCCAGCACCCTCCAGCTGCTTATGGTAGCAGGAATATTTTATGGAAACAATTTATTGGATTCAACCATTTCCCCCCTCATTAAACAAAAATTAGATCTGCCTTGTTCATTTTTATTTTTATTTTGTGAGAAATAGCCTGTACTGAGGAAGGTTGTGATAACAGAAGTTATTAACATATTCACACACAGACATGAGAAGAACCCTGCTGGATCAGATCAAAGGTTTATCTAGTCTGTCATTCTGTTCTCACAGTGGCCAACTCGATTCCCCTGGCAAGTCTGCTAGTAGGATGAATTCATTAGAACTTTCCCATTCAAGTTCCCCGGCAACTGATATTCAGAGGTATCCTGCCTCCAAAGCTGGAGGTAATATATATATATTTATTATGACTAGCAGCCATTAATAGTCTTATTTTCCTTGAATTGGTCTAATCCTGTTTTAAAGCAATCCAAGCAGGTGACCATTACTGCCACTTGCTGGACTGGATTCCATAGCGCTGTGTGAAGAAGCTCTTTCTTCTACCTGTCTTGAATCTCCCAACATTTAGCTTTATTGGTTCTAGTCTTATGAAAGTAGGAGACAGGCTTCTCTCTGTCCAGTTTCTCTGTATCATGCACAGTCTTATGCACCTCTATCTGTGATGTTCTGCCTGACTTATTTTTTCCCCAAATGAAACTTAAAATCCCCAAATGTATCCTTCCTACATTATCTTTTTGGAGATGCAGTGACCAGAAATTGTATACAGTGGTACCTCGGGTTACAAACGCTTCAGGTTACAGACTCCGCTAACCCAGAAGTAGTACCTCGGGTTAAGAACTTTACTATAGGATGAGAACAGAAATCGCATGGCGGCAGTGGGAGGCCTCATTAGCTAAAGTGGTACCTCAGGTTAAGAACAGTTTCAGGTTAAGAACGGACCTCCAGAACGAATTAAGTTCTTAACCTGAGGTACCAGTATACAGTGTTCAAATTGTAGTTGCACCCTATATTTTTGTATGAGGAAATTAATCCAGTTAATTTTCAGATAGCGCATGCTGCCATTAATTTTTCCTTAAGTCTTTAAAAAATAGCCTTTCAATCTTTTGCTTTGGAATTGGGAAAAGACCGAGCAAACAAGGTCTGCTTGCGTCACAGCAGCAAAATGTTTTTCACTTTCTTCTTCTGAGGTTCTTTGCTGCATTTGCTAGAAGAGGATTTGTTAGGGCTTCTTCTTTTTTTCCACCTCCTGAAAAAGAGATGGAAGGAGGGAGGGAGAGAGGAGCTAATTCATGAGTCGCTTGTCTCTCCTCACAAGTGAAAATAAGTGTCATAACAGAGATCAGTCATCATGTATTCTGAATATGCCATTATTTTGCATTTTTCCTTTCCCTGCTTTGTAGGACTGAAGTGACTTTAATAGCAGGTGCACTGAATCAAAAATTCTGGGAAAGTAACGGGAGAATAGAAAGCTCCAAGCACTAGGAATCTATTAATATCTCATTTACTGCTGTTTCATCACTGGAATATCACAGGTGTTTGTTTAATAAACCAACTTGACAATAGCCAGTATTCATCATGCATATGTAATATATTAAAAGGGGAAAGATGATGTTGTACAAGACATCCAAGAGCATTTCAGAGGTCCAGTGTGGATGCTGCATTGTTAGTAGAAATCACAGGCAAGAGAGTCACTTATGCTTCTGTTCAACTGCTGATAATGTACATCCACATCAGTGGTGCCCAGATCTTTCTTTAGCCCGATTTTTGTGTTCCAGAGATCCAAATGACAGCGATTTGGATATAATATATTACTAGCAGATGAGCTGAAGCAGAGGTTTCACATCTGTCATCCCCCCTAAAAGCCAGGACCGTGTCAGAATATTTTTCTCTTCTATAGAATTTCCTTTTGTTGTTGTTGTTGAAAGCAAGTTTCTAGGTGCTTATAGGTGCTGGCTGCAAATAGATGAAATTTATTTTATCTGTGCAGAGGGCACAGAGGTGGCAATGTAAGATTTCCAGTGTTAAAAGGAATGGCGGTAAAGTCAGTGTTTTACCTATACCTCGTGACCAAAAAAACAACAACAAAATGACAAAAAGTGCAGAGGAAACTATGCAAAGTAAGAGGAATCATGGAAGCTTTCCTATTTTGCTTAATGTATACGGGTTGCAGAAGTATTCTTTTTGTTGGGTGGGTTTGGTTTTTTAAATTGTTTGGGTGCGGAAACATAATGTTTGGGGTTTGAAGTACACACAATCCTACCCAGAGTGCAGAGATGAGACCCTTGCCTTGTTCTTATCCAAAATGCATGTACAATCTTTGCATGTGTGTACATTTATTGACTCTTCCTCAGTTTGGCCATCTCAGATATTTCTCCTCTTTTAGGGGCCTTAGAGCCAAGAATCTCGACACATTCTTCTTCTCTTCCCTTGGCTTTAAATGCCTTTATCACCCTTGCAGCTTAACACATTGTTTAGGTCAACTCTGCCTAGGCTTGCACATTTCTGGAGTGACTGGATAAAATCAAGCAGCTAATTCTGGGTGCTAGAGCTATATGTTTCAAAGATGTTCCTGCTGCTTCTTGGTTATCTCTCAGTGTTGCTGCCTTGTGAACTGCAACAGAAGTACAACCATATGTTGGTTTCCAGGTGTTAGCCAACAGTAGCTTCATTTCATAGGCTAGCTACAAAATATAGGTGAATTGATATGTAAAAATATCCCGTATTTATTTACCTGAAAATTGAGACAGGTACTGGGGGGAAATAGAATTCTCTTTCTATGGGGGCTGCTAGAGTTTTATAAGCAGCAGCTGCCCCCAAGTCTGACAGCAGATGTATTGATGCCTAGGGGGAAATACTCCAGTGCTGCTATGACACTGTCAGCCTAGTTTTAGGGCCTGGCGATTCCTCTTCATCAATCCCACCAGGCTTTATGAATTATTGCCTCTCCAGAGCATCCCATTTATTCATATGCTGATGCACACCTGTACAAGCATTCACAGAAATTCCATAACCGCGTCAGAAATCCATCCTCGGTTGTAGCCTTTATTGCACCTCTTGGAGAATATGTGTTCCTGGGAACTTAGTTTGTGTTGTCCGTGTTGCATGCACACAATCACATCTGCAGCTAGACCCGCAGGCGTGATGGGAATTTGCAAACAAACAAGTTACTATATTTTACATGCAGTGCCGCTTCCTTTGGATGTGTTGTTGTTGTTCTAATTGCGCACAGTACAATTTAATAATTAACTCATTCTAGTACCTCATCAGATTTAGATTATTTGCTTGCATTTACTCTTAGATAATGAAGCAGCCTCTGTGTAGTAGTTTACTCTCCATGCTCCTCCTAAGTCTTATTAAACGAAAAGCACAGGCAACATTATCATAGCCACATTTTCACCAAAAGGCTGCTATAATCTCTGCTTCTAACAGATTGTGCTCCCCTCCCCCCTTTTTTGTTTCTCATTGTGGCTCACCTAATGAACATGTGCCACTGCTAGGAATGTCAGAGAATTCTGACAAATGGGACCAGAAATTGCCAAAGTTCGCTTATTTGTCCAGTGTCTGGAAGAGACATCAGCGAAATATGAGTCAGAACAGAAATCCATGCCTTTTTACATCCCTGCAGAACTATAATGAAGTATGAATGCAAATCTTCTAAAAAAGAGAGAGAGTAAAAAATATGGGGCAGGGGGGATGGATAACAACGTATTAACTCTTCCACATCCCTGCTCTACGTCATATTCTGCAGTTGGCAATACATGGACCAGCCTTTTTTAACCTGGTGCTTCCCAGAGATGTTGGACTACAACTCCCATTTTTTTCAGCCAATATAGTTGTGCCCTCCAGATGCATTGGCTTAGTTGTTCTGGCAGCCTGGTGCTGATGGAATTTGTATAGTCCAGTGCATCTGAAGGGCACCAGGTTGGCAAAAGTTAATGTAGACAATGGCAGGTAAGCACATGCTTCTTACAGGTGTCCCAGTTGAACATTGACTCATTGTAAACAACAAATGCAGAAGCCCCTTAAACATCCAAATCATGAAAAGTAATAGTTCATTCTGCACTAATCAGACTTCATCTGGAGTACTGTGTCTATTTCTAGGTACCATACTTTAAAAACAATGCATGCAAACTGGGGCATATTTTGAGGAGGGTAATGAAGAAGGAAAGAGTTGTGGAACTGGATGTGTTTAGCCTGAAAAAGAGAAGACTGGTAGACTGGCAAGACATTCTACTACTTTTAAAAATATATTGAGGGTTGTCACACAGAAGAGGGCAAGGGTTTGTTCTTTGTTACTACAGAAGGCAGGACTAGATATGTTGGACTTAAGGTTTTGGTTGGTTGAACATTAGAAGAAACATTTTGATCAGTTTACTCCAACACGGTGCCCTCCAGTTGTTAGTGGAACCAACCAGTTACCTAAGAGGTGGTGGTTTTCTCTTGCCAGAGATCTTCAAGCAGAGACTGGACTGGATAGCCATCTGTTTGGAGCACACTTGCTCTGGATTACCTGCATATTTCCTAGATTTGGGCATCTAGATGGACTAGCCTACAATCCCTCCTGCACCCCTCTGATTCTATATAGTACAACAGTTGGGAGGATAGGGTGATGAAGGTAAAACTCCATTCATGTGGACATATTATTTCAGCTTTGAAAATGCTTTCAGAGAACATATCCACCTAACATTTACTGTGTGTGTGATTTCTTAGAAGAATGATTTCAATAAAATACATGTCTTAATTCCAAGGTACAAGCAGATGAGTTAATACCTAATACAATAGGTATTAACACACTATTTCCCCCAAGCTTCGCTCCTGATATTGATAATGTGTTATCTTTGCCAAGCCTCCCCTCTTGATAGCATGTATGTATGTCTGAGAAAGAATAGCTGTATTTGTTGAATTGTTAACATCCTTTCATTCATAGTACTGATAGAGAAACGCAAAGCTCACCATGCCACCTTTGTCCCTGAAAAATCAGTGCTGCACAATCGGAACACAAATTCCAGTCTCCATAGTTGCGTCAGCAGGGGAAAGAATCCTTTTACATAGGCAAATACTGCTCAAAAGTTTAACTCAATAATTAGCAGCTGGAGTCTTCTGCTGATGAGCAGCTGAGACTATTCAGCAAGAGAATCTGAATTAACCACATCTGGGTGCTGAGTTAGCCTTTTTTAATCCATTGATATTTACTGCATCATGATTTTAACATATCTGAGGCATGCATTTGTGAATTTACCAAATTTCTTTTTACTCTTCTGGCAATGGTCTGTCTTGCTTCTCAGCCAGACATGACAGCAGTAGGGAGTGCCCCCAACTCCAAGGTTAAAAAGAGTCTGTTGTTGTACCACAAATTCATGTTAGCAAGTGCTTGCTTGGGGCATTTAAGAAAGAGATGAATAGAAACTGAAGCTATTATCCATGTTTAAGAGTGTGGAGCACGGATTGAAAATTAAACTTCTCAGGGTTTTCAGGAAAGATTTGCATGAAATAAGAGAGGTAGTATCATGCAGGTGTTCTAAGATGACGTTCCAAAGATATGGGGCAGCAAGGAGAAAGTGAGGTATCTTTTGAGGGTACCAGAGACCTTTGGGTACAGGAAAAGCTAGAGGAGCAAAGGTAACAGGGATCTAACAGGGTATAAGAGCTGGAAAATCTCATTTTATCTGGAAAGGATATTTCCATCTTTGTTCTCCACAATCCCCATCCCACTAAGTGTTATCTGAGGCCTAAAGTGCTGGGACCAGGGAATGTTTTTGCAGTGGTTGGAGTTTGAGAAAATAATTCATCAAGAGCACAGATGGTTGATTTAGAACCTAATAGGTATTAACACACTATTTCCCCCAAGCTTCGCTCCTGATATTGATAATGTGTTATCTTTGCCAAGCCTCCCCTCTTGATAGCATGTTATCTTTGTCAAGCCAAGCCTCCGATAAAATCTTATTTTTCACTCACTGCTTAGCCAGATAAAATGTTGTTTTCTTTCGACTCCACTCTCTGCAAAAAGGGCAATGGAGGAGGAAAATGTTTCTTTTAAAGACTTCTCTTTTCAGCAGAGTTGTACATTTCCCTAGGTCATATAAAGTGGGTTGCAGGAGAAAGATTGGGGACGAAAGTAAAAAGGCAGTAGCTTCATGGAAGGCTGAGAAAATTGCAGGGCAAATCATTTGCAGCTCCATATTCCATTTACCTGAGAGGAACTTTGAGTGACAGTTTTAAGTAGGCATGCAGAGGACTGCCCTGTTAACTAGCTGGCCACTTCTCCTTACTTGGTTTTCATTTATAGACAAGCAGGTAGAGTTAGCATCTACTGTAAGCAAATGTGGCATTTACCTCCTATTTTGGGCAAAGCACACCTATTTGACACCATATGACATCAGGCTTGGAGATGTCTCATCTCCAGTCTTGGTGCTAAGTACCACAGCACTGGGGGGCCACTAGGGGGCGCATTGGAAGATGGCCGACAATACCATCTCTCCGACCCACACAGGGTAATTAAGAGGCTGTTATGGGAGTAGGCAGCCTCCCTTGTTGCCCCAAGGAAATGGGGAACATGCCCTTGCCTGCTGTGCCCATAAATCACCCCCTAATTCGAAAGAAGGGGGTGAGGGCCCTAGACAGAATGCCCCCGTGTGGACCTCGGCTCTCCTGGACGCTGTCTCTGATCGCGCACTAGTTGCAGCAATTTGGAATAATTAATTACAAAAGAAGCAAATGCACATATTTCAAGTGAAGAAGGGGAGTGAAGTCTGCTAATTTAAGTGACCTCTGCGAAAGAAGACGACGGGCTGGAGAAACAGGAATATTTTACGATGAAGATACACCAAAGGCGGGGTATGTTGACAATGGGGCTGAATGGGGGGGAAAACCTTTTTTACTTTCCTTCTATGTGATTTACAAGAACCCCTCCTCATTATAACCATCGGTTGAACTGACCCAAGCAGGATGATTAAGGTCTGTGTGGAGATAAACTTTAACCAAAAGTATGCTTTATGGAGACCGAGCTTTTGGGAATGGCGCAGCAATTAATTTGGAGTCGCTATCTTGCCAAAGGATTTATAGCCGGGAGGAAGAATGGACTTGTTTTCAGACTGCATTCCTAGTGAATCTCCTCAGAGGTTTTGAGAAAGGAGGCAGATTGGTGAAGATTAATGACGCTAAGACTGTTTTGATGTATGGAAGTGATGTTATATGGAAAACGTCTGGATATAGCTACTGGATTAAAAAAAAAATATCCACGCAGGATTACAAACTGTTCTAACCAGCTTGCGGAGACTATCAGAGGTCACAAAGAGAAAGGAAAAATATATGAAAATAACAACAAGAGATGTGGAAAATAATAAGAAAGGACTGGATAGTACTGTGAACATCATAAGGTTAGATTTGTGGACATTAAAACAGAAGTAAGAAGCAAAAAGTTGATTGGATCCCTTAGGAACTTGAAATATGGGTACCCCCAACAAAAATTTAAAATTCGGCTGTGTAATTTGGAATTTATGTAATTTGGTTTGATTTGATGTGATTGGTCGGTTAATAAACAAAATTCTTAAAAAAAAATATAAGTACCACAGCACTAAGATGGGAGATAAGTCTCTGCTTATATACTTAGAATATGCACACAAAATGGCAGTAGTGCCGTATCTGTATATGCAGATTCTGACTCTAGCAGAAGTCTCTTAATGTGTTTTCTAATATGTAAAGTGGCAGCTTCTAATGTGGCAATGCTACACTGTAGAGAGTAAGCCCATTAAATGCAATAGGAAGTAGTTCTGAGGAAGCACGTATGGGAATTCACTTCAAGTAATGTTATGCATTAAAAGCTATAATTTTATATATTGCAGATGGGATTCAGTCTTGTACTAGCAAATTGAGGTTGCACAGCTAACATAGATTTGGCACTCTTGTGCAACAAATCCAATTCAGGGAAAAATTGGACTTTTTACAGTAAAGAAAGTGATGGGGAAACACATGGGAAAGTGTAGGATAACAGTTGCTTGACATGATACTGTGTAAGTTCCCTGCAAACAAATCCAAATGACTGTTCAATAAACAATGAATATTATATAATCTCCCTGCAAACTTTGTGCAAACAAGTCAGGGTGAATCCTCAATAAACAGGACATTTGGAAGTGACATCTCTATTCATTCATTCCAAACAGCAGCAGCAACAACAACAAAAACAACAAATCTTGGATTGTTAAATTAAAACCATTGTAGAAATTTATTTTCCTTCTTTTTTAATCATTATTGTAATTTCTAAATTTGCATCTATACTTATAAATCACTAGGTACAAAGTTCATGCAAATCAATGTCTCCTCTTTTTATTATAAATTTCCTCTTTTTTAATGATGCATAAATGGATACCTAAGTAGGCTGAAGTAAGATGGTTCACAAATCAAGAGAGCAGTTCAATAACTTTTCACGTATAAAAAAGCTTCCCCAGAATTTGTTACAGTTTTTCAAACCGGATCATTTCCTTCAATGCTTTGCTGAAGTGGAACTTGACTTTGCAGCAGCCAAAAATAGTCACCTGTTTGTTGGTATGATCCATGCTGAAAAAAATTGCTGTTAGTCCAATTTATAGTGACAGCAAAGTACCTTCATGCTACCTTACACTTCACTGTTGCTGTCACTGGTTTCATCAAGGCAAGGAGACTTGAACCTGTACATGTGGCAGTTGCTCACTGTGTTCAAAATGCTCTTGAGGTACCATTTTTCCAGATTCATTATACTATTCTCTTAAAACTTCCTTCATTCTGTAAGCGTTTTCAGAGGTTTCACTCATTTCAGAATTAGAAGATGCCTTGTTTACAGTGCAGACATCTGGAGAAAATTGCTCAGCTTCATTCAGCAGTCCTATCGGCTGCTGTCAAAACAGCTCATCAGGCAGCATTCTCTAATTCCAGCTGATGCTACCTCGGAGCAACTTAAAAACTTACAGTAGGACATGTTGGTATAAAAATTCTCAGTGGGTGTGGGAATGAGTTTCTTAGCATGCACTGTGATTGCTGTGTGGAGATGCAGGCATTGAAACACCAAATGGTTAGCAAAAAACAGCCTCATCCCAGCAGCTGACATCCATCTGAGCAGTTTGTAAAGCCAGGTGTCTATAGACAGCCAAAGCAGCAGCCAACAAATTCAGAATTGAAAAAAAATATATACTGAGCATTTTTCCTGCAGCTCAACACATTCTGTTCTATTCTTGCTTTATTTTTAAGCTCCTTGTGTTCTGTACTTATTAAATGTGTTTTGTGTTAATATTCTTGTATTACTAGTGTTTGTGTGCATCATAACACATAACACATTTCATTAGGAAAAAGACCTCATCCCTTTTGTTTCATTTTGGGTTTTTTCTTCCAAATTTTCCCCACCCCCACTGGGTGTGAAACATATTAGACTGAATACAGATGTGCAGGTATTATCTTGCCTTTTTGAGCATCCACTATTTGCTTACCCTATTTTTTTAGGGACTCTTTTATTTATATTAAATTTTTACCACATATTTCTACCAAGCAGTTGGTTTAGGATTAATAAAAAGTTCTGGACATATCTGTTTGCCTTGGAATTTGAGTTTCTTTTTGGCCCAAATGTTCAAGCAGAGTGTGGTGAAATTAGTTGGTTCCTTTGAATCCGCCAGCATGTCTGTTTGGAAGTTACTGTAATTCATATATCTTTGTATAGATAGAAAGATGTACATACACATGCCATACAAACTTAGTTTAATTTTCTTATCTGATTGTAAATTCTAGGTTGGCTGTCCCTCTAAGACCAGGGATGGAGAATATTTCTGGGGACTTTTGTCCACATTTCATTATGGTAAATGTGGTTGGAGGCTTCATACTGTCAGTGTGTGGGGTCAACCCCCAAAATGGGTGGCATCCCTTCTCTCTTTTCTAATCATAGTAATAGTCAGTTTGTTTATATGACGCGTTTTCCACGAATACGTTGGTGCTCAATGTAAACAGTCTAAATGTAGTAGTACATTATCTGTAAACAGGAGAAATCATAATATCACTGCAACACAATATTAACAATTAACAGTTCATTTAAGATATCTCAGAAATTGAGGTGACCATAAAGTTTACCAACAGGTAAGCCTTCTCTCCCTCTTTCCCTCCCTTCCCCCTTCATTCCTCCCCCCAGCAACACAAGGGCACTCACTCACTGTGGCACCCTCTCCCCCCAAAAAAGAAATCTGCTAGCCTGCCTCCACCAGTTCTCTGCCTTCAGTAAAGCAGCAATTGATTCCCAGTACACAGAACTGTCCAAAAGTGGTCTGGATACTAAACCACAGAGGGTGGGTCCTAGAGTGGCATTCTAAAGGACTCCTCTATCTGAGGTTAGGGAACCATACTATTTTGAAGGACCATCCTAGCTCTGTGCTTGGCCAACGTGCACATGAATGCCTTTCGGACAGACAAACATTTTCTTCTTCTTTGGTGGCTTGGGGGCCACCGTGAAAAAAGTGGAAAGCCATAGGTTGTCTACCTCTGCTTCATGTTCTGTTACAAAGTGAAACGTAACCGATTTTGCTTCACTTTCCTGGCACCTGTACTCTTATGACCAAAGAGGGTCAGCCCCAGAGTGAAAGAACTTGAATTTGCTGTCCCAAGAAAGCACCACCTTACTTGTATAACATGTAGTCCATACACCCCTAGAAGAAATATTTGGATTTGAGTTGCTAAACATATTCATATAGGGTCATGAGAATTTTGGCTGTCCTAAAGCAACACATAATTTGCATTCCATAGCAGCCTGAGACTGATTTATGTTTGTTTGGAAAAGGTGGGTGCGAAACTGCCATTCCGGTTGGGTATGTGGCATTTATTTATTTCGTTTTATCTTTATTCTTGAATTCTTAAAAGAGTCAGCTACTCAGACATTATAAATCGGTTTTAGAAATCATGTGGGGGGTGGGTGGGTAGGCAGGCGTAGATGAAAACAAAGATGGGGATATGAAGCATAAGGCATTCTTTCCTTTAAATGAAAAAAAAAATGGGAGTATCCCTTTTGTTAAGAGAGGGGGAAACTGGGCTTTCATGCGGCCTGTGGGTTGCTTGTTTCTACTCCTGTCACAAATAAAGCCAAACATAAAATAGAAAATCTGTTTCTCTGCCCTGCGTAACTATAGAAAAAAGAGGGTGCCTTGGAACCCTCTGGAAAATGATACTTGTGTACTTCAAACAGCACCACTGTTTTGTGTTTTTCCCCCCTTTCACTGGATATGGATGTGCTTTCTGGCAGTAAAGTTGGGTATTTATAACTTCATGTGAACCACTGCAGTACGATTACCACTAGCGATAATAAGAAATGTTCGCTGTAAATAGTCTTCCTTAATAACTGTGGTAATATAGCATTAATAGTACTCAGTTGTTTATCTAGAACAGTTCCATCACCACCAGTTGTTTTGCATGCCCACACACATCACTGTGGTTTTAGCAGCTGTTCATAACTACTAAAATACTTGGTAATGGCTACATATCTGATAGAGCCTAACACGTTGGTGTTACACAACTGCTTTCTGGCAGTAGATGTATCAGAGCCATTAATAATAGAATAGCTCACCAATAATATCAGAAATAAAGATTATGGGGAAAAACAGTGCTTTTTTTATAGAAAAAGAAATGCTGCCTTAAAAAGCACTGAAAATGCATGCCGCACCAACTCCTGATCCATCCATCCAGGGTCTACCAGAACTCTCAGGGGAGGTGCTGAAACAAAGTTCTGGAGTGAAAAAAAGCCCTGTGGAAAACATAGGAGAGAACATGGGGATTTGAAACATGTGCAAAGTTATTCTATTCTCCTATTTTCTGTAATTGTCTACACAGTCGCATCAATAGTGTATTACAAGGGTTTCCCACCCCAAGCTCCACATTGTAATACCCAGACACCAAAACTTGGTACTGGATGTGGATAAAAAGTTTTTCCTGGTCTTGTATAGTGTTTTGCTTAAACTCAGTCACTTCCTGACCACTTTCATTGCTGAGAGGCTCCTTGTTGTTAAACTCTACAATGCTGTTAAGTTTGGAGGAGAGGTCATAGGTCATTGGAAGAGCACATCCTTTGGATGCAGAAGGTTCAATATCTGGATTCAATCCCTGGCATCTTCAGGTAGGGCTGGCACAGACTCTTCTAGTAAAGCTTCCAAGAGCTGCTGCCAAGCAGTAGGGTCAATACTGTGAGCTAGTGGACCAATCTTCTGATTGAGTACAAAGCAACTTCCTACGTTTTCTGCATTTGCAACATTAGTGTTTGTTGTTACATGTCCTAACTTCTTTTTGTTGACAATGAAGGAGTGCACCTTTGGGGGTGAGGCCAAGCTGTTGCACGGTTGCAGCACTTCCTGTGGCTGTAGAGACTGATACGGGAGAGACATGTTTCATTGCAGCTGGGACGGATGAAGGCATCCAGTTGTGCTGCTGCAGATGCACCATGGTGTTTCTTCTCTCTGCACTCCTCCCAGTGGTCATTTCTCCTCTGGTTACTGCTAAAGATGCACAACTTGACTGCCTGTCTCCAGGCACTGCAAGGGATTCTAGCCTTCATGTCACATTTGCAGGCACCGAGTTGGTCTGCCAATTGGCCTGGTGCCTGAACCCAACTCCCTGTGGAGCAGGTCCTTGGGGACCCTGCCATCTTCCATTCTGTGGACATGACCAAGCCAGGGTAGACGTTGTTGAGACAGGAGTGTGAACATGCTGTGGGCTTGGGAGAGCACATCTTTGTTACTATGCAACAGATATCTCTTAACTTACAAACCTTCCTACATTTCAGACAAGCTGTTTGATTGAAATCCATGACGCAGAGAGAGATTGCAATGATTGTAACCAGGCCTCACAACAAATCTATCATGTTGGAGCTAGAGAGAAGTGGGTTTGCCATGACCAATCACTTCCAAAGAAAGTGACATGGGTTCTGTGTGCAACTCACTTATATTTGCAGAATAACTAGCTGCTGAACAAGACAGAAGGTGCCATTCTGACCTGATTCCTGAGTTACAGGATTGGTGTGACTGTTGTTCTGTTGCAACTCTCTTCCACATCACATTGGTAATGCAACAACAATAACAAAGCATATGGCAGGCACAGGATCAGATGACAAGAACGACAATAATGCTCTGGTGGTGATGCCACCTAAGTTTGATGCCAGAGAGTGGTTTCTCACATGTTTCTGGTCTTCCTACATGGGTTGTATCCGATGTTACTTGTACTCAGAGGAGACCTATTGAAAATTGTGGACAGGACCAACTTGGGTTCATTAATCTTAATTGATCTACTCTGAGTAGACCCTGGTTGCCTATTATGGTTTCTGTAGTCTTACATTATCAGAAGGTCTTGAGACAGAATCAAACAAGCATCAACTACATCACATATATAACAAGAAAGATAGGACATACCTGATGCAGAGGAGGTGCTAGCTGCTCTGGCACCTGGAGCAGCGCACATGCTGTGCACCAGGGGGCGGGGCTAGCCACCCACGGGAGTAGGGCTAGCCACCCATAGGGGCGCCACCTGCGGCGAGCATCCCAGGGATGATATATTGATATATTGGGTTAGTCATCTGCATAGTTGTTGTTTTTAGCAATTCAGGACTTATTACAGAAAAAGGTTCTCTCTGTTCCTTTTTGAAACCTAAATTTTAAATGTCCTTTGTATCACTGCCTCTTTCCCCCCTCCTTTCATCCTAGATGGAAAGCCAGTGTCATTGTCTCCAATTGAATCTCAGCCCCACAGCCCTCGTTACACAGCCACAAGTCAACGTGAAAGAGAGAGCCTGGAGGTCCGCATGCGAGAAGTGGAAGAGGAAAACCGGGCACTTCGCAAGCAGCTCAGTCTTGTGCAGAGCCGGGGCCTGTCCCATCGCCGAGGCAACCACTCAAAAACTTATTCCATGGAGGAAGGGACTGGGGACAGTGAGAGTCTGCGGGCTGGCATCGTGGCAGGGAACAGCTCAGAGTGCGGACAACAGCCAGCAGTGGAGAAGTGTGAGGTAGGTAGATTGTTCTTCCATCTCAGGCCATGCTTCTCAATGTTTGGCTGGCCAACTTTTCCATGGATGCATGTGTGAGAAAGGGACGACCATGCTCTGCAGCTTCTTTGAGTGCTTTTGTCTGTCTTGAATGGGTCCTTGAACTGCTTACCAGGGTGGAGAGATGCATGTGGTACGGTGGTATAGAAACCTCTGACCCCTAACTGGGTTGCTGGAATGCACCTATTGTACAAAGGTAAGAGTCACATCTGTCTACCTAAGCTTTCTGTGCCCTGAGAAGTTTCTGGCTTGCATGCCAACATGAAACTGATTATATAGTAGCACATTCCTGCTGTCTAAACTGCATAGGGATTAAAATGTATTTTGTAATTGCCCTTTTTTTTTTTGCATCTGGCTCTACCAGCTTCTGGCATGCAGCCACCAAGATGTTGCGAATGAAGGAATGAAGATTGTGGCTTGCAAACAAGTTCCCTTCCCCTGCTCTGTTGAGAACTGGTTGGCTTTATTGGGGCCTTGGCCTGCTTTCAGTGCTATACCCACAACATGGGCCATTGGCAAATAATGTTTATAGATTCCATATATATTTTCTCCTTTTGTGGAAGCAAGCAAGTCATGTCAGTGGTGATGCTGTGTGCTTGTTGATATGTAATTTAGTAATATGTAATTTAGGAAAGTTGGAAGCAGTGCACAAAAATATGAGAAAGACTGGAAATAAAAGTGATATTAAAGAGAAAAGACATTTGCTTATATGGCATAAGATAAATTTGTAGTTAGAGTTGGTAGAGTACCATCATGTCCAAGGACAGCAACTCAGTAAAATGCAGGCAAGTTCCATAGGACAACATTGATGTTTGTATCAATTATATTGTCTAATTTAATGGCTGTTGCACCACAATTTTCAAAGTCCAGTAGGAAGTTTGTTAACTTGGTCCACTGATTACTTTAAGATCACAATGTAAAATCTACCAAGGGTGCTTGGTGCAATAGGCAGGTTTTGAACTGTCATTTTCACTTATCCTCAGTTTACCTTTAAATGTGACTGTCTCTATTTTTACACGGTTGTAGAAATTATTTGAATGTAACTTGTTATGTACAAATTATGAACACCCTATAAGTATTGATTACATTGACCCCAAATCAGGAAAGATAATCTATTATAATTCCCCGCAGTTCCCATGGGTATCCTAACTCTTCTATTTAATTTCCATATCTTCAATTTCTTGCACATATTCACAAGCATGGTTCCTCTCCTCATACTGTTGAAGAGGGATGCTAGCAAAATTCCCTCAAGTCGGGCTCAGAGGGCTTGCAAAATCCTACCTTAAATGAGAGGCAGGTTTTGAAAGCCCCTAAATCAGGCATAGGCAAACTCAGCCCTCCAGATGTTTTGGGACTACAGTTCCCATCATCCCTGACCACTGGTCATGTTAGCTAGGGATGATGGGAGTTGTAGTCCCAAAACATCTGGAGGGCCGAATTTGCCTATGCCTGTCCTAAATTCTTCTCTGGCTTAGAATAACCTGCCAAGCAGAGAATAATCCCTGGTTTCCCATCTTGGTCCCCAAACACCCTTCCTGCCAACACTTCAGTCTCCTAAACATCCTCCCCCTGCCTTCCCCTTTATGAACACTTCCCCAACAAGGCACCCTCAGGCTATTTTGCACTGCAACTCCAATCAACCCCAGTCAGCATGGTCAATGGTTGGAGATACTGGGTGCTGGAATTAAAGCAAGAGGTAAGGGAGGAGGATGTTTTTGGGGGCCTAGCAAGGAGGAACTCTTGGGGATCAGGGAGGTAGGTTATTTTGCCAAGCTTTTGGGTGTGTTTTCCCCAGATTTTGTTTAGTTTTCTTCAAAGTCAGTTGGAAGCAAGTGGGTGCAAGCTCACTCCTCTGTCAGACTCCACAGACCTTCTAAGACCCGCTGAATACAGCAGACATGTCAGCTTCATTTAGACCTTGAAAATGTGTCAGTTTCCCCAAAGATGCACAGCGGTAAATATGACAATGGTTTTCACGGTTGTTACACAGCATCACTGACTCCATTGTGTTCTTTCTTCCAAGATGTATTTGTGATTGTCACTCACTCTCATTTTGCGAACTATATCCATTCAATTTCAAAAGGAGCTGGGAGGAGGTGATACCTCACTTGAGTAGAAGAAAGCCAAGTTTTTTGAGGGCACTTAACAGAATACACCAAGGAGAAATCAATAAACAATGGTATCGGCAAGTTCTGAAAATAGCTGCAAGCAGCTATTGAGAAGCTGTAGATGGGAACAGCTGGCCAGAATCTCTCTCTCTCTCTCTCTCTCTCTCTCTCTCTCTCTCTCTCACACACACACACACACACACACACAATTCCAACCAATCAACAAAACTTAACAACTGAAAGGAAATCTCTTGGCAGTTCTAGATCTGCCTCCTGTGCCCACTTCACAAAGAGCAAATATCACTGAATGTGGTGGAACTTGCTTACCAGTAAGCATGCATAGGGTTATATGGTAACTGTCTTCCGAGTCATATTTGTCAAGGGAATTTTTACACCACCACAATATTTCCCAAATGGTAGGTGGTCTATAGATTCTTTACAAAAATCAGTAAAAGAGTACAGGATGATGATGATGATTTGCCTTTGTAGTATCCAGACTACTCTTTTTATTTTCTACTTTATATGAGTTTGATCTGAAACTGTAGGAATCAGAGAGGGAGAAATCCTATGCTCACCTAGGTGAGACTGTGGGAGAAAGGTAGTCAAATCTAACAATGCATATTCTTGCTGGTTAGCATGTGAATGGGTTAAGGACTTAGCACTGTATTGCTGATAGGCGGACTCAGACCATAGAGATGTAACTGGCAGAGAAGGCTCTGTGTGATGTCATTTCCCCTCCTCTCCTGGGAGGGAAAAAGCAAAAGAAGTATTTCCTGTTCCTTCTCTCCCCACCCCTCTCTTCAGCCAGCTATGAAGGAAGGCATGCCTCTGATTGCGCCAGCATGCCTGCAGCTGGTTTTGCTGTAAACACAAGTATTTTACCTGCATTTACTTTTAATGCTGTTGCTGCTAGGGACAAATGCTTGCCTGCGGGTAAAATATACGCTTTAAACTTGCTTTTCAGTCTGTAGCCTGTTTCTTTGACTAACAGGGTAACAAAGTGGGAAATCAGCCTAGCAGCTAATTCCTTTGCTTCCAATTAAACTGCTTAAGATGAGATTTAAACTCTGCTCATTCCCGCGCTTTTAACTGCCAGTAGTAATTCTTTTGTCTGTTTCTTTTGTCTGTTAACCAACACACATAGGTTTTAGGGTGATAAAATATAGTTAATTATATTCCCTCACCTACCTAATAAAACCCATCAGATACAAGGGATGCTAAGAAGTCATCGCTTCCTTGGCAAGGACATCAGTTCCCTGGGTTAACATTAATGAATTCAATTAACATCCCCCCACTCCCCAGGAATCAGGAGACCAGACAATAAGTAGAAAATGAAAAAACACATATCCTCATTTTAGCACACCTACAGTCATCACTAGATGTTGCAGGATATTTATTTGTCGCCCGAATCAGCAGTCCCATTTCTTTCACTTGATTCACTTTTTCTAATAATTGAATAACAGAGAATGCATGATGTCACATCATCACTTGGAGAGATTATCTGTCTTCTGCAAGCAGAACCCAGTGAAAAGGAACAGCTATTTGGTAATTTCCAGAGAGGTGGCTGTGTTCTGTTGCAGCAGAAGGATACGAAATGCAGAAAATTACAGACTATGATCATTGTGTTATTAAAAGTGGCCGGTCACAGAAACCAAACAGTAGTTGATGACACAGGCATCCTGGCTTTGGTAAGCCACCTAACACATGTAATGTGGTGGAAAATCCATTGCTTCTATTCTGTCCACACCATGGTTTTCAAATTGTAGTCTACCTTTGATGTTTCCTGGTTCTAGTATAGCCACCTTAAAGTCAATCCTGAGTATGCTGGGAGGTTAAAATGTCCAGCTGTTTTTTGGTTATTGCTATTTCTGATGTTAGATTTATGCCCATTAATTGCTTTGCCATTTGTCCTACACAAAACAAAGAAGGGTATTGTTGGCAGATGATTTGCAATATGATGATGATGCATCATTATTAGATATGGTAGGCAGAGGGTGGATGAAACATGAAGCTGTTGTTGTTGACAGCTATGGAAAAAAATCTGTGGAGGCTAAAAATCTGTGAAATCCAGAAATCTGTTGTGGTATATAATATGTCCAGCGCATTCGACATGCAGTCTTATTCAGTGGCAAGAAAACCTTCCACTATCTTCTTCCACTGTCATGTTAAACTAATTCACTTAGGGCATATTTTCCTCAGCAGCAGTTTGATAATGATATTCCCATGCTTTTGAAATCTTGCATATCATTTTTAAGTAATGGGGGTAGGTTTTGCAGGGGTGGGATTAGGAGATTACTATTTGCTTTACTAGGAAATGCACATGAAGCAGTTTTTCCAACCTAGTGCCCTCCAAACGCGTTGGACTACAATGGCCGTCAGCCCCATCTGCTGATGGGAGCTGCATGCAGTCCAAAATACCTAGAAGGCACTGAGTTGTTGAAGGATGATTTCAGCTCTCTCCCATCTTTCTTGTGCTTCTGCAGAAATTTGGATGGCTGAATCTCTTAAGGCCTAGAGGTATATGTGCTGCAGCCAATTTTGGACAAGGGAATAGTGGCTAAAAGGGGTGACTAGATTAGATGGCCTTCCAGATTATAATGACTTTTACCAGTAAATTTACTTGCTCAGCAGGGGATTAGTGTTATGCCCCAGGCAATGGTTATGTAAAACATGAAACTTCCCCGCTCTCACCATGCACCTATCTTAACCACACAGTATTTTGATAATGAAATAGCTTTAACTTTTTCCTCTTAAAAGATTCACACCGTAATTCAGCGACAGAATGTAAGCTTAATTTAAACATCCTTATTATCAGATTTGCCTTCTGGGTTCTCATCATTTATCCTATTACTGGAAATGCCAGTTATGTGTTTACAAGAGAGGTCCAATTTCACTCCACCCCCCCCCCCATCCATAGTAAGACATTATTTTAGCTTCCTTTCCCTCAAGGTAGGAGAGAATTAAGGCCAGAAAAGGGAGGTTAAGGGGAGGATTGTGTGATATAGCAGAAAACAGGGAGATAAATCAACACTAGCCCTCCTCTTATTGCATTGTTTGGGAGGACCAGGAGTAATCTGATAGAGGCACCCCCCCCCCCAAAAAAAGCAAGTGCCTCTGTTCAGCTTGTCAGAAATAGATGTGATTTATAAGCATAGCTTACAGCTGAAATGTTACCACCACCATCACCACCCACAGACCCACCACACTGGCATGGGAAGGAAGTCAGTGTTCAAGCACCTCAGTGGAGTGCCCTTTGCTGCCAAGGGAGCTAGGAATCCAAGTCAGTGTCCCAAGTAGGAATGTGATGTTGCTACATCAGTTTCTGACAAAGGGTCTCCATCAGTGGAAAGTCACATTCCCAGCAGAGACCTGGAGTCTCAGCTCACCTCTCTCCTTGGTAGGAAATTGAGTGCTGACACAGAGCTGAAGCACTCGTGCCTCCCTTTTCCTCTACTCTAGATAAACTTGGTGGACTCTTGGGAGGGAGGTGGCAGAGTTGGCTTTGTGACATTTCTGCTTAGAAGCATACACAAGGGATTGAGACCCTCTGGGGTTTGAAAAGGGATGCCTCTGCCCTCTTCATCATAATAAAAATAAAAATTCTTTAAGATTCTGAGGATCATATTTTGAGAAATGCTATAGGTAATGGCTTACAGAGCATCTGACTATAGAATCTCTATTCCCTTTTGTTACTATATGTTGCAGCTCAAGCCCAGCTTCCCATTCCTGCATGTGGTGTTGGATTTTACATGTCTCCTTGTTATATTCCTTCTTTTTATATTTAAATTGCCCTGCCCCTATCCCATTGAGTTATATGATCCATTCAAGTAAAAATTCAATAAATTTAACAACATTAGCAATTTTGTTCCAAAAACAATTTTTGATTCATATGTCTGGTTTTACAACAACAATAAAATACTATTATTCCCATTTGGAGGACTGAGTTTACTGGAGGACAAAATTGCTAAAGATGTGAAAAAAATTAATTTTTTTTTTAAAAAATGGGAGTAGCTAATCACCTGGAGAGGTAGCAGGACCTTTCAGACGACAGTAGCATTAAAGGAGAACTAAACAAGAGAGGGGTTAAATGAACTATTTGAATAGGCCTTCACTATGGAAGTTCTTTTGGTCTCATGATGGAGAGCTCACTTAAAAATATCAACTTAGTGTGCAGCAGCACTGAAAAAGGCAATTTTAATATGGGGAATTATTAGGAATGGGCGTGTCTTCTGTGGAGTGTCTTCATCTGGAAACCTTGTATAGTTCCAGCTCTTTCGCCTCAGGAGGGTATCCAGTGTGGTGTAGTGGTTAAGAGTGGTAGTCTCGCAATCTGGGGAACCGAGTTTGCGTCTCCGCTCCTCCACATGCAGCTGCTGGGTGACCTTGGGCCAGTCACACTTCTTTGAAGTCTCTCAGCCCCACTCACCTCACAGAGTGTTTGTTGTGGGGGAGGAAGGGAACGGAGAAAGTTAGACTCCTTCGGGTAGTGATAAAGCAGGATATCAAATCCAAACTCCTCCTCCTCCTCCTCCTCCTCCTCCTCCTCCTCCTCCTCCTCCTCCTCTTCTTCTTCTTCTTCTTCTTCTTCTTCTTCTTCTTCTAGTACTGGGAAAAATACAGAAAAGAGTTCCTGAAATTTCAGAGAGTTTTCTTAGATGCTTCTTTGTTTAAGCAAAATATAACTAGGGGAGGGCATTAGAGTTCATAAATTTATGAATGCTAGAGAACAATAGATAAGTTTTTGTAACACAATTTGTTACAAATGAAATAGTTGGATGGTAGGTTCAGGCAAAAGGAATCATTTCTTTTATGGAATTGATTGCCCCAAGAAGTGATTATAGCCACTATCTTAGATAGTTTATAAAAAGAGTAGAGAAATTGATGGAAGATAGAATGTGATCACTGTGTTGCAAAGGAAGTATAGTGTTGCTGGGGGATATACAATGGGGGGAGTTGCTGCCTTCAAGCCCTAGTTGAGACTTCCCACAGGCATCTGGCTAGCCACTGCTGGGAACAGGATGATGAACAAAATGGACCTTTAGTCTCGTTTCAGCGGGACTTCGTGTTCTCAAGGCCACCCGGTGAGATTTGAACCAGCTGTCTCTGCTGTTTACACGAGTTTCAGCAAAAAAAGACAATAATGTCAAAGTAATTAAAATGAAGAGTAACAGGGATGTTTCTTCTGTTTTCTTTTTCGGGCCTTAGAGGACATACCTTGATGTGATTATTTGCTTCTTTGTGTATGTGAGAGTCAGTGTGTTGTAGAAGAAATTGTAAAGGAAAGCTAAAACAATTATTAAGGAGGAGAGTGCATTCAATACTGAATCTGACTAATCCATGAAATATCACTGAGTTTGGGGACAGAGATCTCCACCAGTGGCCTCTGTTGTTTATATGGGTTTTGGTGAAGAAGAAAAAAGACAATACTGCCACAATTCAAATTGTGGTTAAAAACAAAAGTCATTTAGAAATTCACTCAAAAAGAAGCAGACTTAACCACATAAGCACACAGCTGGAATGCCACATGGGAAAATCAGCTTGGAGTATGGCTGGCTGGAGTACTTCTCTGTTAAAAATGGCAGCCTCTCAAATCTTCTTAACAACAACAACAAGAAGACTAGGGGCATGCTTAGAATTAAACCACAGATCTATGATTCTCAATGGGATCAGATATTGAGAGGTATCTTCCCTGTGGTTAGTTTATTTGTTCCTTGGTTGAGATAAACTGGGTGGCAATTTTTGCTGGGTTCTTTGTGTGAACAGCAGCATGATGGGATACTTCTTGCCTTGATTCTGCTCACAAGAATCAACCCTATTGCAACCCTATTTCAAATTCATGGGGGCTGGAGGGCTGCTGCTAAATGAAACACGAGCTTTTCTTACCTTCCCCATCCCCTCCAGCAGGATGGCACTTCCCCGTGTCCATGATTCTTGGAGCCATAGAATTCCTGCAGTGCAGGAATCACAGCTAAAGAACCGCAGACAGATGTGTTCTGTGCACAAATTTTACTGACATGTACCTTCATTAGGAAGAATGCAAACCAGGCCAAGCATCCCAAGGGTAGAAACTGCACTTGGGATTTCATGTTTTGTAAAACGCATTGATACATAACTTCAGTATAGTTGTAAGAACATAAGAAAAGCCCTGTTGGATCAGGTCAAAGGTTCATTCGGCGTCTTCTTCTCACAGCGGCCAGCCAGATACCTATGGGAAGCCCACAAGCAGGATCTGAATGCAGCAACGCTCTCACCACTTGTGATCCCCAGCAACTGGTATCCAGAGGCGTTTTGCCTCCAACAGTGGAGATAGAACATAGCCCATTGTGAACAGTATCCATTTAACCCGTCTTTTGTAGACCTGCTATCACAGAGGCATGGGACGCAGGTGGCACTGTGGGTTAAACCACAGAGCCTAGGACTTGCCGATCAGAAGGTTGGCAGTTCTAATCCCTGCAACGGGGTGAGCTCCCATTGCTCGGTCCCTGCTCCTGCCAACCTAGCAGTTTGAAAGCATGTCAAGTGCAAGTAGATAAATAGGTACCGCTCTGGCGGGAAGGTAAACGGCATTTCTGTGCGCTGCTCTGGTTCGCCAGAAGTGGCTTAGTCATGCTGGCCACATGACCCGGAAGCTGTACGCCGGCTCCCTCGGCCAATAAAGCGAGATGAGCGCCACAACCCCAGAGTCGGTCACGACTGGACCTAATGGTTTACCTTTACTTATCACAGAGGCACACATTTCTTAGCTTCTCTCAGCAGAGCATATAAATGCAGCTGAGTTCTTACTTGTGTCAGGAGATTGTCTATTGACTCCAAATACTTTCTCATTTTATTCCTAGGATTTTTTCTTCTTCTTATCTAGGGTCTTCTCTTCTAGGAGATCTCAAATCTAGCCTCCATTATCAATAATAGTGATGTTATTGGCTGCCTAACTAGAACAGGCATAGGCAAACTCAGCCCTCCAGATGTTTTGGAACTACAATTCCCATCATCCCTGACCACCAATCCTGTTAGCTAGGAATTATGGGAGTTGTAGTCCCAAAACATCTGGAGGGCCGAGTTTGCCTATGCCTGACCTAGAACATGTGAACACTCCCTGGAAAGGGTTTTCGTTTAGTCATAAACTTGGGAAGTCTCAACTTATTTGTGAACTTTTGAAGGCTAGCTATCATGAATTTTACCATCTCCTTTTCCTGCATCATATTCTCTATCTATCTGTCTATCTATCATCTATATCTATCAATCTACATGATAAAACTTCAGGTGCCTTGAAGCAATGATTTCAAATGTACAAATATTTAACATACATGCTGTTTAACATACAAGTGTCAGATGAGCATTAAGCACAACAAATGGCATTATTCGATAGTGGGACTGTTTTCCTGTTTAATGAATAATAAAAGTGAAAAATTAAATTGCTTTTATTCCACTTGCTTTCATTGTCTCTTTCTTTCTTTCTACTTAGACAATCCATGTCGCCATTGTCTGTGCCGGATACAATGCCAGTCGGGATGTTGTCACACTCGTCAAATCAGTCTTGTTTCACAGGTAACGCCTTTATCGTGTCGCATGTTTCTTTGTAAACATGATCAAATATGGTTTTGCTCCTTCTCAGTACAGTCTTTGGGTAATGCCATGTTCCTAGCCCATGCAAACAATACTTTCCAGTCTAATCTAAATGTCCTCTGTGAAGAATGTGTATTAGGTACTATATGCCATGCATTATAAAGTTGGCAGCAGTTCTGTATGGGTACTACCACTGGGTGTGTCTGGTTGCTTCTCCTGTTTGCATACTTCTATAGCTATTATCTGATAAATGTTAGCGTCACCACCTGAGCAAGTTTTTCTAATAACAACTGGGCACATTCTCTCTCAATAGTTGGGTTTATTATGGAAACAGGCAAAAACTGATCTCTTAGAACTCTTCCACCTAAGCAGTAAAGGGCTTTAGATCAACATCAGATTTTTTAAAAAGTTGTGTTCAAAGGCTAGTAGGGAACCCAATAATGATAGAGAAGTGCTATAATACCCTTTGGGGAACCCATTGACAGTAGGCTACCCTATTCTGCACAAACTGAAGCTTCCAATCATAGAATCATAGAGTTGGAAGAGACCACAAGGGCCATCGAGTCCAACCCCCTGCCAAGCAGGAAACACCATCAGAGCACTCCTGACATATGGTTGTCAAGCCTCTGCTTAAAGACCTCCAAAGAAGGAGACTCCACCACACTCCTTGGCAGCAAATTCCACTGTCGAACAGCTCTTACTGTCAGGAAGTTCTTCCTAATGTTTAGGTGGAATCTTCTTTCTTGTAGTTTGGATCCATTGCTCCGTGTCCGCTTCTCTGGAGCAGCAGAAAACAACCTTTCTCCCTCCTCTATGTGACATCCTTTTATATATTTGAACATGGCTATCATATCACCCCTTAACCTCCTCTTCTCCAGGCTAAACATGCCCAGCTCCCTTAGCCGTTCCTCATAAGGCATCGTTTCCAGGCCTTTGACCATTTTGGTTGCCCTCCTCTGGACACGTTCCAGTTTTTCAGTGTCCTTCTTGAACTGTGGTGCCCAGAACTGGACACAGTACTCCAGGTGAGGTCTGACCAGAGCAGAATACAGTGGCACTATTACTTCCCTTGATCTAGATGCTATACTCCTATTGATGAGGCCCAGAATTGCATTGGCTTTTTTAGCTGCCGCGTCACACTGTTGGCTCATGTCAAGTTTGTGGTCAACCAAGACTCCTAGATCCTTTTCACATGTACTGCTCTCAAGCCAGGTGTCCCCCATCTTGTATTTGTGCCTCTCATTTTTTTTGCCCAAGTGCAATACTTTACATTTCTCCCTGTTAAACTTCATCTTGTTTGTTTTGGCCCAGTTCTCTAATCTGTCAAGGTCGTTTTGAAGTGTGATCCTGTCCTCTGGGGTGTTAGCCACCCCTCCCAGTTTGGTGTCATCTGCAAATTTGATCAGGATGCCCTTGAGTCCATCATCCAAGTCGTTGATAAAGATGTTGAATAAGACCGGCCCCAAGACAGAACCCTGTGGCACCCCACTAGTCACTCTTCTCCAGGATGAAGAGGAACCATTGATGAGCACCCTTTGGGTTCGGTCAGCCAGCCAGTTACAAATCCACTGAGTGGTAGCATAGTCAAGACCGCATTTTACCAGCTTCTTTACAAGAATATCATGGGGCACCTTGTCAAATGCCTTGCTGAAATCAAGGTAGGCTACATCCACTGCGTTCCCTTCATCTGCGTTACAGGGAACCAGGCAGAGGGCCTTCTCGGTAGTGGCGCCTTCCCTGTGGAACACCCTCCCACCAGATGTCAAAGAGAACAACAACTACCAGGCTTTTAGAAGACATCTGAAGGCAGCCCTGTTTCGGGAAGCTTTTAATGTTTGATGTATTATAGTATTTTAATATTCTTTTGGAAGCCGCCCAGAGTGGCCGGGGAAGCCCAGCCAGATGGGCGGGGTATAAATAATAAATTATTATTATCATTATTATTATTATCTACCAGGCTTGTAATTCTGTCAAAAAACGAGATCAGGTTAGTCTGACATGACTTATTTTTCAGAAATCCATGCTGACTATTGGTGATCACAGCATTCCTTTCTAGGTGCTCACAGACTGTTTGCTTAATGATCTGCTCCAGAATCTTCCCTGGTATTGATGTCAGACTGACTGGGCGGTAATTATTTGGGTCCTCTCTTTTCCCCTTTTTGAAAATAGGGACAACATTTGCCCTCCTCCAGTCTGCCGGGACTTCGCCTGTTCTCCAGGAATTCTCAAAGATGACTGCCAGTGGTTCTGAGATCACATCTGCCAGTTCTTTTAATACTCTTGGATGCAGTTCATCTGGCCCTGGAGACTTGAACACATCTAAACTAGCCAAGTATTCTTGTACTATCTCCTTAGTTATTCTGGGCTGTGTTTCCTTTGCTGAATCATTTGCTTCAAATTCTTCAGGTCGGGCATTGTTTTCTTTATCGGAGAAGACTGAGGCAAAGAAGGCATTGAGGAGTTCAGCCCTTTCTGTGTCCCCTGTTTGCATTTCACCATCTTCTCCTCTGAGTGACCCCACTGTTTCTTTGTTCTTCCTTTTGCTATGAACATACCCATAAAAGCCTTTTTTGTTGCTTTTAACCTCTCTAGCAAGCCTGAGTTCATTCTGTTCTTTAGCTTTTCTGACTTTGTGTCTACACGTGCTGGCTATTTGTTTGAATTCCTCTTTGGTGGTTCCCCCCTTTTCCATTTTTTGTACACATCCTTTTTTAATCTTAACTCAGTTAAAAGTTCTTTAGATAGCCACCCTGGCTTCTTTAGGCACCTTCCATGTTTCTGTCTCATTGGTATTGCCTGACGTTGTGCTTTTACTATCTCCCTCTTAACAAACTCCCAGCCATCATGAACTCCCTTTCCTTTTAGTATTACTGTCCATGGGATCTCACCCAGCACTTCCCTAAGTTTTATGAAGTCGGCTTTCTTAAAGTCAAGAAATTGAGTCCTAGTATGCTTGGCTGCTCCTTTCCGCTGTATAGTAAACTTCAGAAGAGCATGATCACTCGCACCTAATGATCCTTCCACTTCTACCCCACTAACCAGGTCATCAACATTGGTTAGGACCAGATCTAAAATGGCTGTTCCTCTTGTTGCTTCTCCCACTTTCTGGACAGTGAAGTTGTCTGCAAGGCCAGTGAGGAATCTGTTTGACCTTATGCTCTTGGCTGAGTTTGACAACCAACAAATATCCGGGTAATTGAAGTCCCCCATTACTACTATCTCCCTTCCTTTTGCATGCTTGGCCATCTGTTCCAGGAAGGCATCATCTATGTCCTCCGTTTGGCTTGGGGATCTATAGTAAACTCCCACAATGAGGTCACTGTTATTCTTCTCTCCCTTAATTTTGACCCAAATGCTCTCACTTTGGCTTTGAGGTTCTAAATCTTGGATCTCTTCACAGGTATACACATCCCTGACATATAACACCACTCCTCCTCCTTTCTTGTCTGGTCTGTTTCTCTGAAACTATTCCAAATTATTTATACGTGCAGTTATACATGAAGCATATTACATTAGCCAAGCAAAATAATAGTAACTATATTTGCATCTTGCAAGGCAAAATTTGAAAATGCAATCAAGCTGAATTATAGATAATTTGTAAAAAAATACATTCTTTACAAAATGATGTGGCTTTGCACTGGTCACTATTGCTTTGTCTTGCAATGGTCAGCCTAGCTTTTTGTTGTTGCTGCTTTCATCTTACACAAACTTCAACAAATCATAAGCAAGTTTATGGACATTACGGAAGCGTTAAACCTGCAGTCTCCTCATTGCATAACTTCTTCAGACAGAACATGTGGCATCCATGTTTTTTCTAGCTGATATTATTTTTCATTTTACTAAAAAAAAAAAAAAAGAAATAGTGAAAATTTACATGGTATCTGTCTGATTTTGAGTGGGAATGCCTTGATTTGAAAACTGCTCATGTTTTACCTTGGAAAGATTTTACAGATGACATGTAGTAGTAAAGGTGGATCTGTATTGGAACAGATGTGAAAAATCGCTTTAGTTCAGTAGTCAGCTATGCAAGCTAAGCTCCCTGCTTTCCAGCATTGAGCTAAAACTGTTCTTACCAAGAACTACACCAGGGAACAGCTAAATCTGGAAATTGGGCCACTTTTCCTAGTCAAGATAAAAACCAAATCCATTCTGTTTACTTAGAATTTATTCTGCTCAAACACAGCTCGGTTGTTGGGGTTTTTTTGTGGTATAATTGGTGTGTGTACTCATCTGGAAAGCTCACAAAGTGCTCCCCCCCCCCAATAAAGCTAGTGGTCTGATGTCTAGTCTCTACAGATCAGTGTTATCCATGCAGGGCCTCTGAAAGGAATTTTATCAGGGGGTGCACACTATCTCTGTTCTGTTTTTATCCACCATGCCATGAACTATAGCCTGTAAGGTCAAAAAGGGTATGGAAGATGAGAAAGGAGTGGAGTGGAGTGGAGCGCTCTGTTCATTTTCTGCATTTAAATCTTATATTCCCTCCATGATAAATATAAATAAATATACATAAAACAAGAGGATCAGAGATAAGAAAGCACATTTGATTTGAACCTCTTTGTTTATTTGAACATCTTTGTTTATGCTACAATACTGATAAGGAGAAAAAAATTCTCTTTGAAACAACCTTTTATATCGCAATGCAGATCAGATCAGAAGACATTAGTATTAGTAAAAAAAAAAAAGTAGATAAACTTACTATTCACTTTTTAGAAAGAGCTTTTCTGCCCTTTTTTGTGAAAATTTTTGAATCACAGCATGAATATTAATTGTTCTGACAATGTTTGATTCAATACTTAGCCTGGCCAAATCTGCAAGATGTTCCTGAGACATTGTAGGCCTTAAATAATTTTTAATTATTTGCTAAATGACCTCTCCCCAAAAGCTACTGTTGCTGTGAATGTTAATAGTATTCTTAAGCTGGCATAAACATAATGGAAACAGGTCACCGAGTTTGTACTTTGTCAACAAGTTCAATAGATCTAATGGCTTTAACTATGCATTTACAAAATTTGTTTTATGTACCGAGGGTAAATGTTGCATTTCTTTTCTAAAATCACCCCCATTAAGGTCAGCAGGACATTTTCTCTCCACATCATTTTTGGACATAGTAAGATATTTCCACAAGAAGTCAACTTTTTCTGCCAACAGCACTGAAGTGAACAGTTAATCCTGCTATAACACTGTCTACCAAAACATAAAACACACACTTTGTGAAGTAGGCCTCTTCTGGAGTATCACCTCTGCCATTCACTTATTCCAAGTTAGCATCAGGTGTGCTGTCATCATGCAACCTTGCCCTCTTGTGCCTAACTCCATCATATATACAGGAGAGTTTTATTTCTATATTTATGTTTGATGCAAAAGATGCCGCATATAATAAAACTCCATAGACTTCATTTGTTGTTTTGGCCATCACATTTAGTCCTAGGAGGTCTTCTAGTGGTAATTTAATGGCAGGCAAGTGAGCTGCAAAGGGCTTTACACATTCAGCATGATCTGACCGCCTTGTTTCAGACATACCATGAAGAGCACAACCAATACATTTTTGTAGTAATTTCCACCACTTAGAACGGGAGCTGAACAAGGTGGTACACAGTTTGAATTGTTCTGAAAAAGGCTATTGCTTCAGATATGCATTCAGCAGCATAATTTCCACGTAAGATGAGTGTATGACAACCACAAGGTGAAAAAAAATGCTGTTAAGAATTGTTCCTGTATTTCTGCTTGTGTGCCGTTGTATTTTGTGGCCATATTTGCCCCATCATCATAGGCTTGAGCTCTACAATCACTGGGAGAAATAGCATATTCCTTCAATCTATGCATTAGCAACTGAGCCATTTCTTCTCCTCTTTTGTTGCTACAATCTGCAAACTTGAGAAATCTTTCTTGAATCTCCTACCCTGTTTGTCTTAAAAGTACATATCACAGAAGAAATGTTGTTTGTTCAAAATGGGAAGAATCTAGTGTGGAATCTACTATTACTACAAACTACTTTGCAGATTGCCTCTCAAGCAAAATGTCTTGTTTCACAAGATTCGAGCATTCTGCAATAAATTCATTTTGTGAGTCTGTGGACAGATAATGAACTTGAAGCCTCTTACTCCTTTTCCTCTACACTTAGCATGTGTTCTTGGAGGATGGTGTTCCACCTGGAGAACAGTTCAATGATTCCTAAAAAAGTTTCCATTGTTGGAATCACCATTTTGATGGGTGAACCATTAAATGGTAGACCATGCTCTCCCAAGAAGAGTACAGCACTGATGAAATGCTTTAAAAGGTTATACCATAGCTGTCAACTTTTCCCTTTTCTTGCAAGGAATCCTATTCGGAATAAGGGAATTTCCCTTAAAAAAAGGGGAAAGTTGACAGCTATGGGTTGTACCATTTCACAACTTCAGTTTTGATTGATGCTTCTAAGATGATGTCAACTCCAATCTCAGACAGCAGGGCATCATTCTAGTTCTCACCAAGCTAGGTAACATTCTCTGTGACTGTTGCTGTTTTCATGTTTTAGGACCTTTTACTTGGGAAGTAAAAGGTACAGCTGTGCTTGCTTGATCAAAACAACAACAAAGTAGCAAGAGCTCACCTGCAAACTTTGCAGCTTGTTGCAGGTTGGCCAAAAAATAACTTGAGTTGTAAAAAGACTTTACAATTCCTTGTTAATTATATCTGAGCAACTTTGTTTCTCAGGTTAAGCAATAATTCCAAATTAACAGCACCTTTTGTCAGCAAAAGCCCAAATTAAAATACACAGAGATGAATAATCATCTAATCCTCTATTCATAGTATTAATAAATCAAAGCACAATTAAATATCTTAGGTAGGGGTTTTTCAAGGGACTTTTTGTTGTTGCTTTTATTATACCTTTACAAATATTAACTACCTCCTGGTTTTTATTAGAGTTATTTGGAAAATATAGTTTTACCGGTTGTAGTCAGTTCTTCATCCGTTCGTGATGATAGTGGTGGCAGTGAGCTGTTTTGCCCTTCCCTGCTTGAAGATGGACTGCTGTCAGTGACATCACCCACTGCCCTTCACTGGCAGATGGCAGTCCCCTCTGTAGGTGGAGCTTGTCACCTGCAGGAGAACCAAGTCAAGCCTGTCTTCTTGCTTTGCCCACTCATGTTATCTTTCGCTGGGACTTCAGTGCCACCTCTCTGGATATCTTAGGAGAAGTAGGTGGCAGCACGTTGGCAGAAGACAAAGTAGACGGGGGAAGAAATATTCTGGTGTTTTATGTAAGCTTACACAAAAATGTAAATGTTAGTCTTCACACAATATATGCATATGTTTTCTGAGGTCCCAGGGAATTCCTGGCTCTCTCCTTTGGTTCCCAGGCCCCCCTTTTTGACCCCAGGCAGGGGTATGATGTGCCCTCTGCCCTCCACATGTATCCGTGCAGGCAACAGATTGCATAACCAAATGCCTTCCCTGCAAGTGGAACAATATTTTTCTTGAAAATTGTAATCAAGGTGACAGGAAGCAAAGGACTTTTCGATTAGCAAGAACCATCCTGCTGCCAAGCCAGAACCAAACACTCATGTGGATCTTCCTGATGCAGCCTTGAACTGCACTTGAAAATGATTGGCTCAGAGGTTGAATATGTTATCATTTTAGTTGTGGTTTTAAAGGGAAGATTGCTTTAGAGAGGTCTCATCCTCCACTTGACTAGGGCACATCATACAGCAACCATGTAATTCAGTATAATTAGTAGGCTTTGGGATTGGTAGGCAGCAGGATGCTAAATAGCTGGTGTGTTTAGATAGCTGGAATGATGGTGAAAAGTGAAGCTGTGTGAATGAGAGACAGGGGTAGTGCAGGGTTATGCAAGCTTGCCCATTCTACATTCTTAACTTTTGAGATGCTCTTAGCTCTTGGCTTTCACGGTCGCCATATTAATGGCGTACAACATATATGTGTACAACGTATATGGCAGGAGAAATGCACTGTCAGAAGTATTACAGTCAAACCTCGGTTGTCGAATGTAATCCATTCCGGAAGACCGTTCGACTTCCGAAATGTTCGACAACTGAGGCATGGCTTCTGATTGGTTGCAAGAGCTTCTTGCACTCAAGCTGCATTGACATTCAAGTTCTGAGGAACGTTTGAAAACCAGAGCATTTACTTCTGGGTTTTTGGTGTTCGGGAACCGAAACGTTCAAAAATGGAGCCTTTCAAGAACTGAGATTTGACTGTACCAGCATAAACATATATTCCAAAAAGGCTCTTCTGATTATGAATTCTAAGTCTGATAAGCAGGCCCAACATTAGCAATGAAGACATATTGAAAAAACTGGTTTGTAAGCAAAACATTAAAACACAACAACTAGAAAAATAAATCATAAACCTTCTCTGGTTCTCTTTTCCCTATACCACCTGTTGGGGTTGCATTTATAAGTCTTCCAGGTTCTCCTTAACTTGCCGCTGGGTCTCTTCTCACTTTTGAAGGGAATGGCATTGTGGGATCTGCCAGGGCTGAGGCGAACTCCAAAAGAGTCTTACAAGGAGTGTACCACACAAGTGACTGCACAATAGTAGCCAGTATCCACCATCATACAGTAAAATTCCATGGGCTGCAATCTCTAAAACCACACATATTCTAGAAACATAGATTATATAATTCAGAACCCCTCTCAGTATTTGAATTATGTTCCTCCTCCCATTTTTATTTATTTATCATTCCAAAAGCTGCAGTAGATAACATCTACATCTTTTTTTTGCTTTGCCCCAGCAAAATGTTTCAGAACTGCACTTGAGGTTTCAGATGAAAAAAAGAAGTTTAGTATCTCTAGATGTGCAAACGTATGTGCCCACTCTGTAGAAATCCTTAGCACTTTTAAGTCAGTTTGACACAACTGAGCAGGAGAAATAGAATAGCTCTCGAGTGCTTGCAAGCTGCAATAAATATTCATTGGTACTGCTGCATAGATGGATGCTTGAACAACCCCTCATCAATCTCCGGTCTCTGAAGTGATGCAGTTATTTCCCCAATACAAACTAGGCTAGCATTTGTAAGTGTGCCACCAAGGACTGGACCTCGTGTAGCACAGAACAGCACTAACTCATCCTCTGTTCTTTGTTTGTTTTTATCTTTCCCGTGAATTATCCGTAGGGCTAGCCTATCCTCTCTGTGTATATCTGCGCTATACCCAGTTTTATCCTCTCCTCGTCCACAGATTTCTTTGCAGCTTCTCTTCCAAGAATAAGAATCCTGGTGTGCTCTGAGATGTATGTTTGGCATTGTCCTCCTCCTCCCACTGCAGAAAATACTGTTTCAGACTGTGATGCATCATTTTCTGTAAGGGGTGGATTTGTAGTCCTTTCAGTTTTATCTCTGCAGAGATATGCCCATACCATCTCCCAGCCCACCTGATGCAAACTCTTTTCTAACTGAGGTATCTGTTTCCCAGTTGTCTTTCTGCACACCTTGCCCAGTACCTTTAGCATGTCATTGTGATCCCCCTGATTCACTTATGCCCATAAGTTACACAATATGTCCTTACTCAGTGAGGCTACTCAGTGGGGCTACTGGATTTTTCTTATCTAAATGTATATGTTGCTTTCTTGGAAGCTTAGCAAGTAGTTCTATGTACTGTGATATTGAACCAGCGATAGCTGTTGCAGTCATTGGGAAAGGGAAAATGCACATGTGAACTTGCCATAGTCATTGTCAGACATGGGCCTGATTTGAATAGAATAGTAAACCATAGTTCTAACCCATTACACGAATAAGCATGCACTCCACCCACAGTACTAAATGCACAGCTTTTGGTGGCTATGAACCATGCATCTTAGTAACAGGGAACCACTAACAGAGACTCCCCTGAAGATCTCAGTGATTGGGCAGTGATATAAGGAACCAGGAAATTCTTAAGATATCTGGGACTCAAGTTATTAATGGCCTTGTCAATTAATACTGTACAAGAACCTTGAACCTGACCCTGGTAGCATCTCGCAACCAGTGGAAGCTCCTAAGCACCACCAACAGTCTTAACCGCAGAACTCTGCACCATCTGAAGCCTCCAGACTAGGCCTCAATAGCAGCCCCACATTGAGGTTACCAATGCATGAATAAATGTGGCCAGGCTATCCCAATTCAATGGCACCTGTAGTTGGTGTGCTAGCAGTAAGTGGTCAAAGGCACTCCTAGCCACTGAGGCTGCCTGAGGCTCAAATGACAAAGATTTATTTAGGGGCATCCCCCAAACTTTGAACCTGTTCTTTCAAGAAGGAATGCAACTGTGTCCAAAGCACACAACTGGCTAATCTCCTGGGCATGGAAACCTCTATGAGCTTCAAGAGGTCACAAGACTATCTTCAAACTGAGTATTATAACGATTGGTTTTTTGCCAGGAAGTGAAAAGCCCATTGCACATTACAATTATTATGTAAATTACAAATAATTAGCACAGACTAATGGAATAGATTTGCTTCAAAAGGCTTACACAGTTTATGGCTCAAGAGAGAAAGGCTACCTACCTGTTTCTGTAGGTTGTTTTGGTTGCTAACCATGATTCTTACTGCTGGCGATTTAGCAGCACCTTTAGCTGATAAGAGAGAACAATAGCATCACTGTGATATGAAAGGGGTTTAGAGTTCAAACCATTCATTCTGCCAGTAGGTGGTGATTTATAATAGATCCTCTCTAAATCCATTTTGCAAATGCTCCTGGGACATCTGTAGCCTTTAAGTGTTACAACTGTTGCAACCTAAAATTAATGGTGCAAATGCATTAGAGTTTTCACCTTTGCCACTGTTTGGCAAATATTTCTGATTTTCCTGCCACTTAATTCAGAAGTGAACGTATAAAGTTCTCTCATTCTGTGTGGTACAGGATCAGGACTTGGCAGGGGGCAGTTCAGTGTCATAGGGCTCAATATTCACCCCCTAGGTTCCCAGATAACAGATACAGCAGCATGAGTGTGTCTCAAGAACTTGCAGTTTATTCTAATATAGAAATGCAGGCAAAAAATTTTAAAGGTAAAGTGTTAGCCTTAAAGCCATTTTTTTTAAAAAAAATTGCATGGCACTCTGGATTGTGATTTATGAAAACGTTGTAGTTGATAATTTCAGAGCTATTTCTCATCCGACTTGGAAGACCACACTTCTCACACTGTCCAACATGATGACCATTACAATTCTTGTGTATATTTGTATTAAGAATAAGGAAATGAAATGGGATGTTATGGCATTTTGTGCCAATTAGGTTTGCTCACCCATGACAGCTAAACAGTTGGAACACATATGTAATACATTTAATAGTACTCCTCACTGACTTGTATGGATTGAATTTATAATTGTTCATATCTGTGGCTCTATCTTGCCCTAATTCAAAGTTTACTCCATTTGCACCATTATCAAAAACCTTGAAAGCGGTGCTTGTGCAGAAATACAATTATTTATTTATATCCTTGTAGAAAATTCATCCACAGACCGCCATTTACATTCCATCTGTTCAGGGACTAAGAAATCATCCAGAAACATCAATAACATCTTTATTTCCCAATTTGCTTTCCATTTTATGTGGCTAATTTCATTTGTTAATATTTAGCATACTTGAGACATAACTCCCCTATGGTTTTTAGGTGATGGGAGCCTTTTGTTGTTCTTATCTTAACATTTCATTTTTCCCCCAGATAAGAATTATATGAATAAATTATCTTGAAAGGCCTAGAAAACAAGTACAACTGCATGATCTCCCACAACATTTTATCTGGAGAGTTTCTATTTCTGTTTGGTACCTTTAGGATTTTCAATCTTCCAAAAGAGGGAGAGAGAAAGAAAGAGAGGCAGGTGGGGAGAAGTCACCTTGAAATATGTTCTTGCTAATGCAGTATCCAAACAAAACAAAACAAAGCATTCCAAAGGCACAATTTTATGTTGCTCATTTTAAAAGTTTAAATTCTAAGTAGGGGCGATGGACTACTAGTGAATCTGTTGAGATTGTTTGACTCCAGCTTCCAGTGCTTCTGACCATTGGCTTTGCCAGCTAGATCTGATGGGAGTTGAAGTCCAACAACATCAGCAAAGCACCTTGTTGCTTACCTGTGCTTTAAGATCTGTCAGAGTAACATCATGTGCAAAACTAGCCTCCACCAGGAGAAGGGATTTTTCAGTAATTGCTTGATGCTGTGCAATTCCTGCCTCCCAGAAAGCTTGGCTGACAACAACACTTGTTTCCTTTTAGGACAGCTGCAAACATCATTGTTCTGTAAAGCCTTTTTGACAGGTTTTTCCTGCTGTCACCCAGTTTAAAACCAGTTTTGAACCAGTTTAACATTGTGTTTTTAATTGTCTTTCTGAGTTTTGAAGACAATCACTAAAAGGTAAAATGTAAATTTAATAAATGAGTGAATGAATGACATTTACAATTCAATGGGGCTTACTCCCAGGTTAAGGGAGTATAAGGTTGCTGTGTAATTGTTTGATAACCAAAGAACCATTTCTTATTTACCAACAAGTTGTCGCAAAACTTTCCCCGGGGAACCTCCAGAATATATGAAGTGGTTGCTAATCTGGGCTAATTTTAAAGCATCTGCAGGGCAGCAAATATATATGTGGTGCAAAAATAATGTTCCTGCTTTTTGTTTACCTGCTGTGTAGGTAGAAATCCTTTTAAAAACAAATACCTCAAGTTTTTTGATCAGGCTTTTTGTTAGTGTTCTTGAGTCTGATCTTTAAGTTTTAATTGGTTTAGTTGAATATAGAGTTGCACATAATTATTCAAGGGATTCAGAGACAAGGTCACATTCGGAGAGAGCTGTGCAGACATGCTTCTGCCAATGGCAGACAACTGCCAATAACAATATTGTGTTCCAGATTTTTGGAAGCAAAAATACCACATATTTGTGGTGTGCTCTACTTTTAGAACTCCATAATATCAACTCCTCAATTGGAACAAATCAATACAACTTCACTGACTGACACCAGCAAAAGATCTGGGTTTTTCCCCCTTCCTCTTCTATTTTTGACAGTGTTTGTTGTGCAACCATATTCCCAAGAGGTTACACATAATCCTTAGCTGTTTTCCCTCTTTGAAGGAAGGAATTGAGGGCCTTGCACTCTAATACTTGTGTTTTCCAATTCACTGATTTTTGTACTTTGTTTCTCCTGACCTTTTGTCTTCAAGTGAAATGTTTTTTTTCTAATCTCTCCTATGAGAGTATGTAACATTTCCAACTTAATGACATTCTCTTTTCTGCAGTCTTGGTGAAATGCCTGAATTCTCTTTAATGACATGGCGCTCAATTCATACCTGTTGGTCAGCAAAAGCTGCCATTCCCTGAGGTTACCCATAGAGGGACATTGGGCTGCTTTCTTGGTCTGTTCCATCCAGTTATCGCTCTTATTTATTTCACTTATGAATTGCCTCCTATGAAGCACCTCAAAGTAATTTCACAATAGAAGAAAGCATCTGTAAAACAATTGCAAATATAAAAACTGTTAAAACGATTGCATGTATAAAAACAGTTTGAAATCCAATCCCGATGCTTGACTGAGATAAAACCCTCCACTTCAGAGACTTGCTGAAAGGGGAAGGTCTTCTGCAGACACTGAAAAGGCAGTAGAGATGGTCCCTGTCTGATCTGTGATGATCCAATCCACAATAAAGGCCTGATTCAGACATTATGCAGAACAGACCCCCTGAGAAGATGGTGTCTGCAAAATGTTCTCTTGCAGCTCACAGTGATTGGCTGGGTATAGAAAAGATTTGATCTATTAGGTATCCTGGTCCCAAGCTGTATAGGACTTCACCAGTACCAGCCCCTTGAACTTAGCCCAGTAGCTAGTTGACAGCCAGTGTAATTTTTTCAGCAGCAGCATGATATGTGCCCAGTGAGCAGCCAAGCTACCAGATTTTGCATTAGTTGCAGCTTCTGGGTCAACCTCATAGAGCATGCTGCAGTAATGCAATCTGGAGGTTACCAGCACATGGACAACAGTGGTTGGACTGTAGAGGTTTTTGAAACACTCAGCCAAGTCTAAATGCTTTGCCATATGCATCATAATAATAATGTGGTTTGCACTAAGATCTCTCCACACACACCCCTTTCGTATGGGAATTAACAGCAGGAAGGTTCGAATTGTGGGTTTTTCTTGTGTCCCTTTGACTTTATTACTGTGTTTTCTGTGTCTGTATCCAACACTTTGGTCAAAGCACTTGAATTTGGTAGAACCTTTAGGGTCACGCAAAACAACTATTGGAGTTGGCTGTTGTTGCAGAATTAGAGCTTGCAACAAAAATAACCCTCTTGACTCTCTTACAATGGCTATATGAACACATGTAGGGTTGCAGTGCATTTGCAGAGCTCTGTGGCCCCAAGGAACTGCCCTGTTCATTTCAGCATCAAAAAAGTGCTTTCAATGTGCATTGATATCAGTGAGGAAGCATCTTTTTGCTTGTAGTTCACTTGCTCACTGAAGATCTGTGAACCTTTGCTTATGTGCTTTACATCCTGAATACTGAAGATATGCACTCCTTATGGTGAATACTGTCATAATGGTTCTCTGTTTTCCTTGCCCCCATTTGTTTCTAGTTGACTTTATTCATTGTTTGCTTTTAAATGTCTATAGAACACTTAAGGAGGAACCAAAAAGGACCAGACAGACATTTCTAAATTACTATATTGAGTTAGACATTAGGGAAGAGAGCAATACTTTCGGTCAACCAAATTAAAGTGTACTAAGATTACGCAATCATGCCAAACACACTCTTATTGCAGCACCTTAGAAAGTATCCCATCATGGATGAAGAATGGCACTTGACAGATACAACTATTTAACTTTATAAATTCCAAGTAAATGAGGGCACATTGTGCCATTCAGAAGACTGGAAAAGGTTTGAGAAGGATGCTAAAGGCTAATTGGACCATCTGCTGTTTTAGTGGCCTTTTATTTCTGTTCTTCCATGCTTAGTAGGAAGTTGCACAATGGTAGATAAATTGCAGTATTCGTCCTACCATGCAACTTAATCACACAGATTGACTAAGGTCTAGTTCTCGAAGAGCAGAGAGGAACCAAATCTGCACGCTTAAAACTAGTATCAGGAGGTTTTTAATGGTTGATGTATTATTATGTTTTTATATTTTTCTGGAAGCCGCCCAGAGTGGCTGGGGAAACCCAGCCAGATGAGCAGGGTATAAATAATAATAATAATATTAGTAGTAATATGTCAGGAAGAACAATAGGCTAGAACTGTACAAGGCGGTGGTGGTTGTTTGCAGGGTGTAAGCAGTATTCAGTCATCTGAGCCCTTGCCTGCAGTGGTGCATTTCAGACACAGGTTTATCTCTCCCATCTGTTCCTTTTGAGATTGGCTGTGGAATGTTCTGCTTCTCCTGAAAAGGGAAGCATATGAGGGAGTGCAAACCTGATGTTTATAATTCCATCATATCCCAAGGCACATAAGGGTCACATAAGAGATCTCCATGCTACTCTAGAAGTAAGTTTGTCACTAAGTGCATAGACGTGACAGTGTTGGTTATTGACCAAAAAAAACAAAAATCTTTATCCTCTATTCTTCTATTTTGTCGGGAGCTGGGGGAGAGACATTCTTATTACACCAAGTCGGCACAAGGTAATTCAGAAACTTCAAAGCAAATCAGACTAGCACTTTCAGTACACAAAAGAGAGAGAGAGAATTAATAGCCTTTGAAGGAGCAAATGCATGAGAGAGCTTTAGACCACAACTGAACTAAATTGGAATATATATATATATATATATATATATATATATATATATATATATATATAAAAAAAATCCCAGCTCATTATACAGCTGCACACACCTATTATAAAAGAGTATGGGTTGTAAATGGGGAGAGCTCCTTTTATAAACGGAGCTCGAAGCTCTTACCAGTGTTATTTCCTTCTCTTTTGTTTCCATCAGACGGAACCCTCTTCACTTCCACCTCATTGCAGATGCTATTGCAAAACAGATCCTGGCAACTCTCTTCCAGACCTGGATGGTGCCTGCAGTGCGCATAGACTTCTATGATGCAGATGAGCTGAAGGTATAGTAAAACAAAATGCCATCATAATCCAAAGGCTGTTTTGTTGTCTGTTCACCCTGTTCATAATTGTATATAATTGAAGAATCAGCAACTAGAGCGGGCATAGGCAAACTAGGCCCTCCAGATGTTTTGGGACTACAACTCCCACCATCCCTAGCTAACAGGACCAGTGGTCAGGGATGATGCGAGTTGTAGTCCCAAAACATTTGGAGGGCAGAGTTTGCCTATGCCTGAACTAGAGGCTTGGGGGCCAATTATGGTCTTAAGAGGTGCCACATGACTCACCCATCCCAGTTACAAGGTTTGAGTGACAAAAGCCACACCCAAGTGGTCATACTCTGGACAGGGAAATGATTTGAAGCAGCCGGGAAAAAAAATTTCTAGTTTGTATGAAAATGTTTAGAACCTTGGCATCTGAAGACAGAGGCATCTGAAGGTTGTGGCAGTAATTTGTATGCCATATCAAATCAGTTCCATGCTAAACTTGATTAAAATCCCGTAAAAAGGTAGAAACAAAATTTAGCAAATTGCTCTGCAAATTAAGGAAATTTCAAACCACTCCATGTGTTAGGAGGAAGTGAAAACAGATTATAATTAGAAGAAATGGCAAAGGGGAAGGATCATATGTCAGAAAATACTCTCACTTAAAAAAATTGAAAGAGATGACTTCAGGATGTTTCACATATTAAGCAGCAGACAAATATTGACCTAGATGCCGAGGACTGCATTTTGAGGAAAATTGAGGCTTCATTATTATTTAAAATGCAGAATCCATACACAATAGATTATTTAATTAATTAAAACTGCAATCTTTTCCTTCAGAGTTTCTTCCTTTCTCTTCATTTTCACAACTTCAAGAAAGAATTGCTTTCATTGTTTGAGGTGGCTTTACTAGTATTTTGCTTGTGATGGCTGCTGCCACTCATCCTAGCCAATGTGGTGCCTTTCAGATATTTTGGCCTACAACTCTCATCCACCCCAGCCAGCCTACCCAGTGATCAGGGATGAGGAGACATGTAGTCTGAAAAATCTGGAGAGTACCATGCTTTTAAGAAGCTTAAGTTCTTTCCAGGTTGATTTTCTATCCAGATGGCAGTCAATTTGCTCACAAACTTCATATAGTCAAATGGTTGGACAAATTGCTTCCATGCAGGACACTGTAGAGCAGATAAACAGAGCAGATGCTTATGATTTGCTGTTCAGCAGAAAACCAAATTTGGGAAAGTGAATTAGCTTTTTTTATCAAGTGCTCTTGAACCTTTCAAGAATCCTTTGTATGCTCTGGGACATCTTCTCTGTATATGGATGCTCACCCCTGAGCTACTGCTGATGAAGGATACATCTGTTCCTGTTTTATTTCTGGAAGTTCAATGAGAAAGCTACCCTCAGAATCTGACAATGTGACTTTGTTTCAAGGGCCCAAGGAGGGAACGTGATACCAGTAAATTTTGAGTTCTGATTTGTTGCAGTAGCACATCTTCATGTCCTGTCACCTTGAGCAAATAAAGGCAGATCTGCAACACTTCAATACCATTTTTTTCCACCGACTGCAGCATTGTCCTATACATGTCTGTCATGTCTGACCTCTAACAATCCCTTACACACCTCTTTGTGGCCTGTTAAGCCACTTCTACTCAACCATTTTACTTTAGCTTGAAGGATCCTACTCTGTGTGAGAGACTTGGTATAGAGTAAGGCCTTACGTGAGTGGGAGACAGGGAAGGAGTGTTTATGTTGCTGTTTCCTTGATACTATACTGCCCTTAATGCGCTGGTTGCAAATTATGGTTAATGCATTCAGTGATTTTTGTGGCAAATGGTTGGCTAGGCATTAGCTGTGTTGTGTGGGTATGGATGGAGGGGATGTTTCAGACTGAGGTTTGTACATTTGCTTGTTTATTATAAAAAAATATTTGTGCACCACTAGTCGTAAAACTAGTTCGCAATCAACATACATATGGTATGTTGAAGATTGCGAAGGTTGTGTTTGAGAGGTGTTGAGAGTAGTGTGGTTGCAGCTTCTATCTCAGTTAATGTATCTTGTGGAGGCAAAGGTACAGTACATAGCACAGCATGTTGTATACTGAAACAAGAAAAAATATGTGGTTTTTTCCCCAAAGTTGTTTTAATCAGTTTGGGCAGAAGTGCTCAGTAGTAGTTCTCAGTAGTAGTTGTATTTTTAATTCTAGTCTTTCACCGTTTTTCATGGGGTTGTCAATGCAATAAGGTCGAGTGTTCAGCTTTCCATGAAACAACATCTCCTGCCAAATTATGTTATTATATGGGTTACAAAAATAATATTGTGAAAAGTCCATCAGTTCCTTTAATGTGGTGGTTTTTTTCTCCTTGTAAAGAGTCAGTGTCACGGTCCAGTTTATGGGTGGTCGAAGTCCTGGCTGAGGACGTCGGGACCTGGGGCAAGACAGTGGGGTGGGAGCAGAAATGGGAGTCCAGAAGCCAGGAGTCAGGAAGCCAAGGGTCCGAGAGCCGGGAGTCAAGAAGCCAAACACAGCAAGGCAGGCAGCATATTGCTGTGGCAAAGAATCAAAGGGAAAGGCTGACCTTATATCCCTTCTTGCCACCAGGTGCTGTGAGTTACCAATCGGCCTCACCTGTGCGGCTGCGCCTGGCTCTTCAGAACAAACTTAGGAAAGCCCCAGTCCTGTAAAGCCCTACTGGTCACAGGGCCTGGCTCCTGCACGCACTCTTGACAGTCAGAATGTATTGTACATAAGTTCCACGTTTATGCCTGATACCTGGTTTCCTTGACAACCATTCATATAAATAGTTATAGCCATAGTAAAACTATTACTAGTAGGTCTATAAATCAGATAGAGGTAACTGTAGAATCTTGTTTTCAGTAACAAAATATGGAAGCTTTATTGTGAAAGGATTTCCTACTGTCCCGCCAATACCCTGAGAGCTCTAGGACATCCCTAATTATATATCATTTTGAGGAAGCAATCAGGTTAATGTGTCTCTTTTTTACTTTTGACCAAGCATCTATGGTCAGTATGTGAAACAGAAATTTAGGTGTACCACTGCTTATTGTCTTACAATGTCTTATCTTATCCCCTAAAAGCTTTTTTTGCTAAACATGGTGGTTTCTACCGAAGCTGTCACTTCCTCCCCTTCTCAACAGAGACTGCTCCTTGGTGTTGAGCTTTCTAGAAATGTCATTAACTCATATATTGGAATTGCTTCTGCACTGAAATAGCTGGAATGAATCATATTGAAAGGTCGTCCTAAAGGGTCACCCTAAAGTTGGGAGCATTAGCCTACAACTCATTTATATTGTACTACTAGCATACTGTAGGTGCTTTATAAATATTAAATGATTGTGAGCAACTGGCCACATTCTTAACAGTCTGAAAGTGTTCACAAAATGGAGCTGTCTGCTGATATCTAGGAAGCAGAAGAGGTCTCTCTGCAATTTCATAATATTCCAGTATTCATTGAAGGGTGAACTGGATTTTTGCAGTCTTATTCACTTTTTCCAGTGCGATTTTGGAGGAAAAATCACAGGTAGCCTGGGAAGAGCTCCAGGAGGGTCCACCACGTTCAGTTGGTGGTGCCTTGTGCATACCTTTCTTTGTTCCATTTAGCTTCTGTAAAGACTTCTGTAACATGCATCAAATGATGTCATCAGCTGTTATCATAATTAAAAGAATCTTTGTACACTTGCTGCTGGGGAGCTGCAATATATTGCTGTGAGTTAGACATACACATCATGATGGCTGGGGGTGGAAGTTTGTGGAGCTGTGGCCCTCCAGATGTTTCTGGACTCCCCGTCCATCAGCCCCAGTCAGCATCACCAATGGTCAGAGGTGATGAGAGTTGTTGTTGTTGTTAGAAGAAGAAGAAGAGTTTGGATTTGATATCCCGCCTTTCACTCCCTTTAAGAGGTCTCAAAGCGGCTAACATTCTCCTTTTCCTTCCTCCCCCACAACAAACACTCTGTGAGGTGAGTGGGGCTGAGAGACTTCAAAGAAGTGTGACTGGCCCAAGGTCACCCAGCAGCTGCATGTGGAGGAGCGGAGACGCGAACCCAGTTCCCCAGATTATGAGACTGCCGCTCTTAACCACTACACCACACTGGCTCTCAATGTTACAACAAACAATTTACCGTATTTTTTTGTCCTATAAGACGCACCAGACCATAAGATGCACCTAGTTTTTGGAGGAGGAAAACAAGAAAAAAAATATTCTGAATCTCAGAAGCCGGAACAACAAGAGGGATCACTGCTCAGCGAAAGCAGCAATCCCTCTTGCTGTTCTGGCTTCTGGGATAGCTGCGCAGCCTGCATTCGCTCCATAACACACACACACATTTCCCCTTACTTTTTAGGAGGGAAAAACTGAGTCTTATAGAGCAAAAAATACGGTATTTAATCACCTTCAAAGCCACCAACTCAAGGTGATTTACACATAAAATAATTAAAAATGCAAAAAACCCAACAGCAAATACATTTAAACCAAAACTAAAGCCCTAACAAATTGACATTCATGGTAAAGACCCATTTATGTAGCTGTGAAAGTCTGTTCTCTGCAGCATTATGGGCCTGCTTATGTAGCAGTGGGCTACAGCTCGTGAGCCAATAAGGTATATAGAGAGCCTCTCAGATTTCACACATAATAACAAAAATTGGTTGTACAATATCCTTGGTACGAAAATTGGTTGTATAATATCCTAGGTTGTGGGAGAATGTGGAAATCAGCTAAGGTTGTCTGGGCAGAGGAATAGAATTCTAGCCCCTAACTTCATCTGGCTAGCAGGTGGAAAGACTAAATGCCACGCTTAAGGACTTGCTTGAGTACACTTTCCCTGAAACTGAAGATCAGGACAGGTTGAAGGTTTCGCTTGCTGAATCTGCAACTCTTATTCCCAAGACAGGCATTGTAGAAAGAAAAATCTGACAGGAACATGATTAGCATGTACAGTTGACTCTGGCATTCCTCTGTGTTTGTCAGTAGTACTTCTCTCAGTAATTGTGTTACTGCTTGTTCTTTCAAGCTTAGTTTGAGGTCTTTTTATTATTTCTTATTTATTTTCTGTATAGCCTAGTTTCTGTAAATGCAGTTATGCTGGGAGTGAAGGGATGAAGTTACATGATATCAGATTTGAAATAGACTAGCGGTGGCCTAGGGAGCCCTTTTTATGCAGTTCTGAATCCTTAAATTCCTTGCTTATTAACTCTTGGAAATATTAGGATAGAGCCCCAAGAAAAAAGAATATTTGATGCTCATACGTATTAATGTACACTCAATCATGTCCCCACTGTATCCTTTCATCTGTCATTGTTCTTTTTGTGGACTGATTTATCTGTAGCCCTCTAAATGTTTTGGACTTCCAACTTCCATCAACCTCACTCAGCGTGGTCAATGATCAGGGGCAATGGAAGTTGTGGTTCATCAACATTTGAACAGTCACAGTTTAGCCACACCTGTTTTATTGTTTGCCATGCCATCTTTTGAACCGTAGGAAACATCTTAATAAAAGGCCTAGAAAGTAAACACAGACATGTCATGTAACAATCACACATCCAGCAATGGAGGAATGAAATGCTTACAGAGAGACCATCACTCTCTGAAATTTTCAGCACCTCTAAATTATGGAGCCCTTTGAACTGCAGCTGCCTAGCTCAGCTGTCTGTATGTGAACCTTGTCTGTATGTGAAAATCATAGCAGTAGCAAGTAAAACAGTAGAATATCCTATAAACACAGCGTCAGTAAAAGCAGAATAAAAAAGGCAGAGATATAAGAAGCATGAAAATATAAAAAGAGAGCTTCAGTTGGCAGCAAAGAGAGTATTAAGATGGTGCCAGATGAGCCTCAATGGGGAGAACACATTCCACAATTGAGGTGCCACCACTGAAAAGATATTTGGCAGAGGTAGCTGGAGAAGGGAAATCTGCTAAAGAGTGACCTCAGGGGTGATATATGTGGGAAGAGGCTTTTGACCTTTCAATTCAAAGGTCAAAAAGAGTACTCTCTACCCATGATTTTTACTTGTAGTGCAGGAAGCAAGTTGGCTAGGTCCTTCTGCTAAATCCCCCAGATCAAACCCTCTGGCACCTTACACAAACTGGGACAAAATTGTGATGAATTGTTTGATTCCCATTTGTGTCATTAAAAAGAATTAGAATTGACACAGCTTTGTAGTTCACGGCTGGCTTAGATTGCAGAGATGAATTCGGCATTATGAACATGTTCCCAAGGGGCCATTTGGCCTAGAGAACTTCCATAATAAGTTCAAGGTTAACCTCAGAAAAAAAGTGTCTGGTTTCACAACAGTGATTGACATACCTAAAAGAACAATCAGAAGTGACTCTCAGCCATGCATTGACATATTGCCATGGGTAATAGCCTGAGAGCAAAGGAATTAGTAGCTGTTTGAAGGTGACTCTTCTAATTCAGGGCAGGTATCATTTTCGCAGCTTTCTCTGCTTTGTGCATGAATCTTCCGCTGCAGGTGGTATTGTCACGCAATATTGTCTTTTCATTTAATAGACTAGGGAATGCAATCTAAAATTAATAAGCAAAATGTAGTCCTAAAGTGTATTCATACACAGACAGTCTTCAAATGATTTTTTTCCACAAGCATGATCTGAAAATACAAAAATGCATAAAGATATTGAACCCATGTAATATGTGAGAACAATATATAGTGTGTGTGTGTGATTATAAACTTAAACTTAACACATTGTAAAACTAGCAGCCTTGTATCCCACTTCGCTTGGGATTTCTAGGAAACTAAAGAATTGGTTTTGAAACTAGTAGTTAAAATCTGTGCAGTTTTGAAAGTTTCAGCCCACCATCCAGTCGTATACAAACATCAGTGAAAACCTTCTCCTTGACCTCAGGAACCGTCATGCAAAATTAACTTAAGAGGTGTCCAAATGCATAGTAGACATACAAGCAACTTTCCAAAATATATCAAAGATGCATCATGTGATCATTATAATCAGTACAGGAAGAGAGTTCTTTACTTGGTGATATGTGACTATCTATGAACAGGAGACTGCTGGATGTGTCCTGCCTGAACCAATATCATTTGTCAATCTGGTTCTAAAATCAAATTTGGGTCCTTAACATCCTTCTTGAATCCATCCAAGTGACTCTTACTTGTGAAAAAGAAAAGAGATTCCCTCTGTTTTAAGAAATACTTCAACTTGGAATTCTTTCACATAAAGAACATATAAAGCCCCAGTGAAACAGCAATTATTACAATGACTTATCAGCCTTTATTTCAGTGAGTTAAGTTTCTCAGAGAGTTAATGTACCCCAGGTGGTGAGTGCCTGGAACCCCTGGAATCTTGCACTGCTCTGAGCTTCTAGTGGTGTGCAACAATATGATTGCTTGGTTTCAGGATCAAGATGTCTATAGGTTAATGTAATGTTTAGCCTGAATAAATATTTCAAAAAAGGCTTGCAAGAGAAGCATTTAATGCCTGAGCCCTGGGTGTGCTGAAACTGGAGGCACTTTTATTTATTTTCTTATAGGTTTTGCCAAATACAATACTTGTTTTCTTGATTGCATACATGGGTACAATTTATTATCCAATATTAAATTGCATTTCTTTTGTTCTCATTTCTATTCAGAGAAAGTAATGATAACCAGGAACCTCTGAGAGTTACCCCCAAATTTATTTCAAAGTAGCCAAATAATACATCTATGATAAAGAGACAGGGAAGGATAAATTAAAGTGAGCTTCAAGGACACTTCATTTAAAAATGCATTTGTGTATGTGCTCATTAATAGTCTGCTATTATCACTTCTGCTGGAGTAGCTGATGCTGACAATATTCAGTGCCTTGCACTTTTCTTAGTTTCCCCAAGATCTTCTCTTGCCACTTTTACACAATTATTCATTTGCAAATGACAGTATTTATCTCTCCAGTCCACTTTCACACCCGTGGTGATGGACAGCACATGCTCCAGGATGAAGGAAGCATCTGAGGTAGGCAGGCAGTGGGACAAGCAAGCTGAACTTGCAATGGTGAGACAAGCAAGTGGGGGGACAGGGGGACAGAGCAGGCAAGCAGTGCGGGGGGACGGACCTCCAGCGAGAGGTTGAAGCATGAATGTGAGCTGGATCTGCAATGGTGAAAGTGCTGAGAGTGAGGGCATTGCAGTGGCATGGATGAGCAAGTAGGAAGCAAAGCAGGTGTGTGAGTTGGGCTTGCAGTAGTGGGGTAGGTCGAGCAAGAAGGGGATGTGTGGCATGAAGTAGGAAAGTGAGCTGGGGTTTGCTGCAGGCAAATAGAATGAGAGGGTCACTATGGGCAAACTCCAAAGGACCCAACAACATCAAACATACCATCTCAGGACTATTTAATTGCTCACCTTCTAACATTGTGTATGCCATCAAATGCCAGCAGTGCTCTTCAGCTCTCTATATTGGACAAACAGGCCAAACCCTACGCCAAAGGATAAATGGACATAAATCTGACATCAGGAATCACAAGACAGAGAAGCCAGTAGGAGAACACTTCAGTCTCCCAGGACATTCAATACAGAATCTCAAAGCAGCTGTCTTTTTACAAGAGAATTTCAGAAATAGACTTGAAAGAGAAGTTGCTGAATTACAATTTATCACTAAACTGAAAACTATGGAGAGACCTGGTCTTAACGAGATACAGTGGTACCTCGGGTTAAGAACTTAATTCATTCTGGATGTCTGTTCTTAACCTGAAACTGTTCTTAACCTGAAGCACCACTTTAGCTAATGGGGCCTCCTGCTGCCGCTGTGCCGCCGCTGCACGATTTCTGTTCTCATCCTGAAGCAAAGTTCTTAACCTGAGGTACTATTTCATGGTTAGCGAAGCCTGTAACCTGAAGCGTATGTAACCTGAAGCATATGTAACCCGAGGTACCACTGTATTGGATTCCTGTCTCATTACATATGCTAATCATCTGCATACTATCCTTTGCTTTTTCTTGTAGGACTAATTGCAGTCATTAACAGTCGTCAACCGGTTTACCATACCCATTGAGTAAATCACCCATTTCCTACTACCCTCCTGGGGAAAAAACCCCACCCCACCCTCCCACTATATATAAGAACAGTCTTTTTTGGTGACACCCAGGATCTAAGTAGCCAAGCATCCTGTTTCCAGTAATGGTCAGCCATGTCCTTTCAGGAAGCCTCTAAGCAGGGCATTAAGCCAACACCTCTCTTGCTCTTTGCCACCCCCATCCAATGGTATTCAGAAGCTGACTTTGCTGAAACGGGAGTGCACGTAATTCCTGGTGTAACTATTAAACATGTCTCCTTGTGGTAATTTCTTCAAATATATAGACCATATATTGCTGCAGCGTGTGAAATGGAGCTGATTGTGCATACAAATCTTTTCGCAAACAGTATAATTGCATCTTACGCACATTTTACTTGTGCAAATTCAGTTATACCCGCTCAACTCTGACAGTAGCCACAGCATTCCGGGCAACAGTTGCAAAGATGAGTTGCATGTTGCAGCAGAGGGAGATGGAGGAAGAAGATACCCTGGCTCCCATCCTTCTCTGGAGGAAGAAGAAACTCCAGCTGCAGAAGGGAGGAGAGAGGCTGATAGAGATGCAGGCAGAAGAAAAAAGCCAGAATGGAGGTTTTTTTCTCCTCCATTCCATAGCCAATGGAACTAGATTTTTCCTTTCTTCATCTGCCTCTGCTGCTTCCCCACTAATTTGTTGCCCCAGAGAGCTGGATTTCTTCTTCCTCTGGCAATGGAGATGCAGAGAGTGGTGCCCCTCCCCTTCCAGCAGGCAGCATTTGGCTATGAGTGAATTTGCATATCTGTGCTGCCTCTGGTATGGAGCCCTTTTGTGAACTTCAATCACACTGTATGTGTATATACAGACCATTTTTCACTTTCTTTTTGCAAAGCTCACATTTCTTTCATTTTAGAAAGTCCTCCTTTTAAACAAAACAACAACTGTATGGTTCTGTGCTCTGCTTTGGTCCCTAAAGCTGTAATGAAGAGGTCTGCCACTTATATTGTTCTTAGTGGACAACATGTTCATGGTGCAATAAAGTTCTATGCTTGGAGCTAAAATAGAGTACAAGATAAAAGGCAGGCCTTGTTAAAGAGTACAGAGTGAAATCCCTACAGTCAGGGACTCTTAGCCTTTTCCTGACCCTTTCGTCTAAATAAACTCTGGATACCAGTGGTAGCTTTTAATGAGAGAGAGTGGAGATGTTGAGGGGAAAATGAGGGTAAGGAGGTTGAGGAAGATGCTTGGAACTATACTAGATGGATGGGTATAGAGATGTGATACAAGTATGTCAACTCTGCATCTGCTTAGCAAATGCTGCAATTAAGAATTACTGATTTTCTCAGTTACTTTCTCAAAGTATAAATACACAAGGTAGTACCTCAAAACTACCTTGTAGGAAGTGTCAAAACTGAAGTCTGACAACGGAACATTGTGTCAGTAAAATTAGGCTTTGGGTGTTATAACATTGACATAATCTATAATGTACTTAAAAGCAGTAAACATTTGCTGATATAGGTTAGTGCCTGGTCTCAAAATATAACCATTCTTATCCTGTTGAGATAAGGTCTGTACTGAAAAGGTGACCCTGCTTGTCTTTTCCTTAAAGAATTAACCTTTCCCTTTTCATTTTTAAATGTAGGGCCAGCATCCTCCCCTAATTTAAAGCCCTTTGGTTTTCAGTTAGCATCCAAAAAGCATTGCAATGCAAATGATTTATTCTATGTCCTCAGAATAAATGTTTAAACCTCGTTGTTTTCCTCTAGTTCAAATTCCAGGGCAGACTATAGTGGATATATGACTTTGGCATAATGGTGTATTTAATTTCCAGTGGTCTACAAGCACAATGCTTTCTTGATGATAATTCAGCACACTACATGGCTACAAAGTCAGTTTACATCTTGCAAGGGTAGACAGAGTGATTCAGTTATAAGAAATTATTCTTGCTTTTATGAATTCAGTTGTGTTTCAGACCATAAAATCGGCATGAATTTCAGATAACTATTTGGGTTCAGGGGTGGAACCAGGGCCCAAACTGCACTATACACATTAAAGCACAATCATACCACTTGAAAGAGCCATGGCTTCCCCTAAAGAATCCTGGGAGCTGTAGTTTGTTTGGGGTTATGAAAGTTTTCAGGTGACTCATAGTCACTTGATAGAACTACAGTCCTTAGAACTGTTTCACAATCAATTATTATTATCCATGTTCCCAAGAACTCATGACTGTTATAAAGTAGCATCATAGTGCTTCGAAAGTATAATGCAGATGGGACCTATGGCTTTTGCATGTTTGACAGATGGAACCCAAAAGAAGCTTCAGGGATGGGGAAGCTAGTGGTAAGAAGAGTTTACACCTTCTGGGGAATATTCATTAGCCCCTATCCCCTTGCAATTCTACATTTTGTGCCCTGACTTTCAGCCAGCTATTCTTATTACCCCCTTGAGTTCATCCTGCTGCCACTGAGACCTACGAAGGAGGTGACAAGAGCCTTGCAGTGGTTGCTGCCTCTACTGGCATATAGCTTTGTGGACCAATCCATAAAATATGAGATTACTCCCAATTTTACTAAAACACTCATTGCTGGGTCTCTTCAAGATGGGCTTTGGAATCTTCTTCTGAAACTCATGTCCTCTCACATTCCATGTGGATCCTCTTGTCAACAAGTCTTTTAACCCACCTTTAGATGTTGCCACTGTAGTGAAACCTGCAAAGCTCAGGCATACAAATCTGGGCTAACCTATATGAGAAGCTGATATTGATGTCACCAGAGGTCAGTGGAACTCAGAGTCAGCAGCCGCCACCACACTATGGGGGTAGCTTTTGAATTTGGGCTTCAATATCCAAGCTTTATTTATCCCCCCCCCAAAGTGTGTTTGAGTAGTGAAGGCACAGAATGTTGCATTTGGCTTATTGATTGATTGATTGATCGATTGATTTTATTTTATTTCTCTACTGTCCTTCACCCGAGGATCACAGGGCGTCTTACAACATAAAACACAAAAATACACAACATGATAACAAACAAAAACAATACCCCACCCCTTATCTTAGTACCTTTGGCTCAGATCGTGTCAATGTGACAGTTTGTGGTTCTGCTTATGTGCAACTCTGGCTATTTTTGAGACCTTTGGAGTGTGCACAGAGCCCTTGTTCAAACAATTATCTGTATTAATCAAGGGTGACTGAGCAGCACTTTTTTCGATTTCAAGGGCAAGCATTAGGAAGAATGCTGAGAAACCTGTTTTTTATAAGAACTACTATCTCTAATAAAGCTTGTCTTTTCCTTTCCTTCCTTCTCTCTTCCTTGTCCTTTCTGTCTATTAGTCTGAAGTGTCCTGGATACCCAACAAACACTATTCTGGGATATATGGGCTGATGAAGCTGGTTCTGACAAAGACTCTGCCTGCCAACCTCGAACGAGTCATTGTACTCGATACAGATATTACCTTTGCTACAGACATTGCTGAGCTCTGGGCTGTCTTTCACAAGTTCAAAGGTATTGTAATGCCTTACGTTTTCATACTTTTTGTTAACCATCCAGGACGTATAGAGAACTCTGTTGTTTAAGATGACTATTCTCTGCCTTCTGTTACTTTCCTTTCATAGTCTGCTGCCTGTTCATTTACTGCCAACGGTAAATTAGAGTACCATTTGGGGACTGGTTCTGCATACAATATTGTATTGTAGAACAGGGTAAGTGGTAAGGTGTGAATGTGTGGTGGGGGTTGCGCTGCTGTTGGTGTACATTAGGGACTAGGTCAGTGGAACTTTACAAAGAGAGAATTAATTGCTGATGCAGGAGGAAGAGGCTATAGCGGAATTCAGGGCTACCAACTAAGGCACAGCCAAGAAATCCCATAGCAAAATCAGAATGGCAACATGTACTCAAAATGCAGTGAGTGCATCAGTGTTAGCAGGGCAGCGGTTTCTTAAAAGAAGCTTAATGTTGTTTCCTATTGTGGCCTTGCAAAACAAATCAGTAGAGTTTTTCAAATTAACTTTCAGAGTATGTTGACAGCAATAATGTGTATTGAAAACACAGTTCAAAAATAACCAGAGTTATGGAGCAGGTATCACGTGGCAATTTTTTTAAGAGTTCAGTTTTATTTGTGTTGGAAAAGCTAGGCTGAATCTCTTACGTATATATTCCTACATGCATTTGTACAGAGTAGATTAGACTGAGAACCTGGTTTAGCTAACATAAGTTACGAATGCAGCTTTGATTGAAACAGATCCAGTCATTTAGCATGTACTGCTTCTGTTAACTTAATGGTGAAGGTATCTGCAGGTAATAATGTTCATGTTCAAGCAAGTTTCCCATCATTTCCCCAATTTAGCTGCTTACCAGCTGCATATTTTAACTACAGCAGGAGTCTGCATGGAGTTGCTGGAACTCATATTAACATTGTGAAACATATCTCTCATTGTTTCTGCTTTTGTAGGTACTAGGCTGTTCATCCCATCCTCCTCTCAGCTATTTTAATATTCACACTTTGCTTGCTTTGATTTTTTCCTTCTTCGTATTACAATGTCTGGCACTCTCATTACCTTTGATTCCATAATACAGATATGAATTCTGTCCATCGCTGGATCATCACATGAAAAAAATCTATCTTTTAGTGATTATTTTTTAGTTACAGATAGGTAGCCGTGTTGGTCTGCCATAGTCAAAATAAAAAAAATCCTTCCAGTAGCACCTTTAAGACCAACTAAGTTAGTTCTTGGTATGAGCTTTTGTGTGCAAGCACACTTCTTCAGATACACTGAAACAGAAGTTGCCAGATCCTTCTATATATTTTGATTATTTTTTGTTTCTTTAGTCCTTCCTCTGCTTTCCTATTATAACATCTCATAGCAAGTTTAAAAGAACCTCTTTGGGGCAAAGTGCTTCATGAAAAGTACTTAACACAAGGGTAATAATACTGTCCTTAGAAGAGAGCTCCTCCTCTGTAGGAGCCTGACTCCATATTCTGCTCCATCCTTCAGGGTAGTTTTGAAACCATTGACTTTCTTACCAGAATTGTTCAGGCACCCAATTGCTGGCTAGAATTGTCTTGTACAAAACCCTTGTCAGATTTGATATTGTTTGAGCAGATAAAATAATTTTCACAGCAGGTAGTGCAAGGAGGAATAGAATGTCTTCTGAGATGCTAAGAAGAAGCAATTTTTGCTCAGCCTGTTCAGATTTACATGAAAGACTCATGCTCTTTGGCATTTGAATGCTTGCAAATCATCCTAAATAATCCAACTGCAAATTATGATTTGGGATGGGAATAACTTGCGTTTTGCTTGAGAGTGTCGATGATGGAGCTAATGTTAGCCGGAACTAACAGCTACCATTCCCCCCTCAGCAGTGGCAAGCTCCCTTATAGTTAATCTTAGGAATGCTTAAGAAATTTGTACTTTGCAGATTCCTATATGAAAAAGCCTGATACACACTTCTTGAACTAGTGCAATGACCAGAATTTAGTAATCCACTGGATTTTGCCCAACCTCAAATATTCAAACACATAAAGGGAGTCCTGTTGCACCAGGCTAAAAGCCCCTCTAGTCTTAACATCTTGTTCTTACATTGGCCTTTGGAACCTAGCACAACACTCTTGTCACTTGTGTCTCCCAGCAATGGATTTTTGGAGGCATATTGCCTCCAGCAGTGGTGGTAGAACCTATCCGTCATGACTAGTAGTCATTGATAGCCTTACCCTCCATAAATTTGTCTAGTCCTCCTTTAAAGCTATCCAGATTGGTGGCTACCACAGCCTTTCTTTAAAACACTTTTAACCCACCTTTCAGCCAGTAGGGCTGCAAGGCATCTTACAAACGTCAGAAATAAGCAAACCTTAAGGCTTACAATCTGAAAAGGGATTGGAAGGGTGGATGGAAAGCAAACACAGGCACTAACTATTGTTTATGAAGCTGTTTGTCTGTTTTAGAGATTTATAGCCTCCCTTTCAACAAGGTCATAGACTGGTTTATAAAAACATCAAGATTTAAAGGGTTGTTGTTTTTTTAATTCCAATTTTAAAAGAGCAGGGGGAAAAAGAATACTACTCTTCAGATTAAAAAGACTGTATGTTTGCATGGAGACTTCTCTTGACATCAAAAGGGCATAAATAAAGTAGATGCCAAGTGAGCCTCTCATGGGAGAGCATTCTGTGGGCACCACTGCTGAAAAGGCCATTTCCCCTTCACACTTTCCTGTTACTTAAGATCATGTTGAAATTGTTTTTCAATCCACTAAAGTGAGGATGGCAAACCAAGTGTCCTTCAGATGTTGCTGGACTACAACTGCAGTCATCCCTGACCGTTGGCTTTGTTAGCCGGGGTTGATGGGAGTTGGTATCCAACAACATATGGAGGGCATCAGGTTGGCTGTCTCTAAAATATTTCAGGATTTATTGAAGAAATAAGGCAGAATAAGTCCATGATGGTGGTTCCGTTTCTTAGATGTTTGTGCAGAGAAGATTTGGGATATTTTCTTAAGATGGTATAAGAAGAAGAAGAAGAGTTTGGATTTGATATCCCGCTTTATCACTACCCGAAGGAGTCTCAAAGCGGCTAACATTCTCCTTTCCCTTTCTCTGTGAGGTGAGTGGGGCTGAGAGACTTTAAAGAAGTGTGACTAGCCCAAGGTCACCCAGCAGCTGCACGTGGAGGAGCGGAGACGCGAACCCAGTTCACCAGATTACAAGTCTACCGCTCTTAACCACTACACCACACTGGCTCTCTAAGCAGAAATCTTTGTTTATTTGTGTGTACATGCATGCATATGTACGTTTAATAATTTAGTTTTGGTGATCTTGTGATAATGAATGAGATCACCTAATGCACATGTGTTGCACAATTTGTGTGGACCAAATTCCTCTAAGCTGCAACACCATCAAGTGGTAGAAAGGTTTATACATGACTTTCTAGTCGCTGCTCACTTCTGCATACTCACAGTATTTTTGAATGTTTGCTTCCAAGCCTGTTAAGCATGTCACCCTGGGCCCATTCCTTGTGTGAAGGGTTGGTTTTTAGCTGTGGATATAGGACTGAGTAAGTGAATAGGTTGGTGTCTAGTGCTATAATGTAGATATCGATACTGCATTGGCATAAGGCAAAGAAATTCATCAAGCTCTGATCATGCACACCTGTGCTAATTTCTGCAGTGCTTTATGGGAGAACAGAAGTTTTCTCCAAATATTTTACTGTACAATTTGTTTTTGAGGAGCAGGTGGTGTTTCTACTGTCATTGAGAAGGTCATTGCACAGTAGGATCCACTGTGTACTTTACAGGAGCTGCAATTGTAGATGGATAAAATCCTCCAGCAGATACTGAGGTTCTAAGCCACAAAACTAATGGATCTGTGGGTTTTCTTTGTGCTGGTGTGATTTGCATGGGCAACCCATATTTCTATTCCTCTGAGCCTCATATAGAAGTCTGTTTAATCACTCCCAGTTGTCTAGTGGCAGCTGACATATGTTACCCTTGCTCCAGTTTGCCAGCTGACAGAGACTGACGGGATTACAGCCATTTTTATATGAGAGCAGCATTCCAGAAACACATGAGAGAAAGGAACTATTATAGATGGCAAGTGCAGAAGAGCCAGCTTTAGTCTACATGCTGTAATATTAAATAGAAAGGTGGAGAAATATTACATCCATGCTATTCAGGAAACCTACAGCCATACAGCCTAAATAACCATAGTTCTTGAGTTGTGGGGGGCAGGGTATAATATTTTGAGATCGGTTGCTTTTTCTAGATGATGCTACAGCATATATAAAAAGTGAAAGTAGAACCTTCAAATTTGCAGTGTGTCAGTATAATTGCATAAACACTAGTAGGTTTCAAAATTAATCCTAAGTAGGTCTATACACCCCTAGTAATTTTGAATCTCGGCTACAAAATTAGTTTTCACCAGCCTTGAATCCCTCCTGGTACTCCTGGCTGGGGCTGCTAATGGGAGTCCAAAACATCTGGAAGTGTACCAGGTTGGTGAATTTCTGTTGCAAAAAAGATACTATGAATCTGGAGAGTTTAAAATAGAGAGGAAGTTCAAGAGCAACTGTGAATATCTGTCTACACCCTCATCAAACTTGCAGCATGGATATGATTTATTGTTAAGGTGACACTATATGCCCTTCTTGGCCAATGTGTCAGGACAAAAACAGCTTTTATTTTGAATTGGGGTCTTTTAAGGCAAAGGGCTGCACTGCCCTGGCCCAGTTCTGTAGCTTCCCTGCTGTAAATATTGCTGTTTTTCATCTGTATGTTACTTGCGTATTTTAGGTAGTTTTATCCTACTTCTTAATATTCTTAATGTTCATTATTTTGTAAGTCACTTTGAGTTTGTGAAAAAAGGCACTAATATACATAACAAGCAACAATAATTAATTTTTTTGTGAAATAGACCAGAAGAACAGAGAGAAAAGGCAGCATTGAAAACAAACAAACAAACAAACCCATATGCATGGCAATGGGCATTACAGTGGTACCTCGGGTTACATACGCTTCAGGTTACAGACTCCGCTAACCCAGAAATAGTGCTTCAGGTTAAGAACTTTGCTTCAGGATTAGAACAGAAATCGTGCTCTGGCAGCGCAGCAGCAGCAGGAGGCCCCATTAGCTAAAGTGGTGCTTCGGATTAAGAACAGTTTCAGGTTAAGTACAGACCTCTGGAACGAATTAAGTACTTAACCTGAGGTATCACTGTACTCAGCACCATGGCACCAAGTGAAGATTCAAGGGAGTCCCAGACAATCCAGGCTCTCCATTTTAATAGTAGACTCAAGGCTATTTAAATACCCTTCCGAAGTTTTTATACATAAATTTCTATTTAACTCCTATGCATTGAAAACCTTCCCCCACACCCACTTAAAAAAAGAATTAGATTTAAGTTCATCTACACAGCTGGTGATGCAGGTTGGTGTTGTTGTTGTCTTAAAGACAAAAGTACTGACATCCCAGTGCTTCTATCTTCCCTGGATAAACACAGGCTACAGAACCTGTTTGCTTTGCGCAGCAGCTCAAACAGTAATAAAAATCTGTACTGACATCATAAATACCAGAAAAGGTCACCAGCGATTTGGGTGCAGGCACAAGTGCCCAAAGCTGAGGAAGGATTGGCACATAGTCAGTCTGGAACTTTAAATCCTTAAGCTCCCAGCATGTGGGGGCATTGGTATATTGCTCTTCAGAGTGCCTAAGGTAACAATCTCACTATGTGAAGTTTTTGCAGCTCTTTTGGAAGGAATAAAGCACATTTTTAAAGCCTGCTTGATGATATTCTTACAGGGAGCGTTACTGGCATGAAAGTTGCTGTGAAACAGCCTTTGCAGGCCTGCAAAATAAATTCATCTCTACAAAGAAGGTCATACATTTGCCCCTGGGAATTTGACACCAATTGTGTTAATGGCCGACTTGTACAATTGGATCTGCCTAGAGAAAAGTTCCAACAGGATCAGATCTATCAGACAGCAAGCAGTAAGCAGCACTGTGTCGGGTCTGGCTCTAGGTAGACAGACAGGGAAGAACTAAGAACAGGGCCCTGCGGGAGCTTGTTGGGCACACAGAATGGTTCAGACACCTGGAATGAAGAACAAAACCATGATCCATGTATCATGTGGCTGTGATTCTGCAATTATTTCCATTTAACTATATAAAGTCTAAGTCCATTGGTCAATGAAATTTACAATTGGCCTGGCAAAGTGCAATTTATCCTGTCCCTGGGCGTGGGGCCAAGTGCCCTCATTGGTCAGTTGGCCCCTCTCCCAGGGGAACACCCAAGATTTGCCACCACCATAGGCCAATATGTGGCAGGGAGATGATCTAGCTGGCCATTCATTGGTTCACTGGAGCGGCTCAGACCCCATCTGCAAAACCGCCTGCCTAGGAGGGCAAACGGACTTCCCACAAACACATTTGAAAAACCATTGAATGTTAATCAGCCAAATCCCTGGTTGAAGAGAAGCTTTTTTCCCCTGGTGCCTAACGATAGGTAATGAAGGCTCCAGGTGAGCCTCCTTGGCTCTACTCTGCTTGTGAGTAGACATGAATAAGATTGCACTCTAGGCTAGAGGTATCAATGCTATATTTTCTCAGCAATAAGAAACTCCTTAGGAGGTGTTTTCTTCAGTGATGGGATATGCAGAATTAGCAAGTCTATCTGGTAAAATCAGTTAATGAAAGTTTTCAAGAAGGAATGGAAAATGCTTGTAGATTATTTTAAAAATTACTGTAAATATGTTAGCACACTAGCAGGTTTGGAGTAAGTTCAGCAGTACAAGTTATTTTGAGAATAAAGCTGAGGGGGAAAAGAAGGTATAGATTACTTATAATATGCAGCAGCAAAAGATAATCATGAGAAAACCACAGAAGGGTGGGAGGGAAGTTGACTTTTTACATGATGTTTGATCAATTGTATTTTATTTGTGAAAAATTATAAACATTAAAAAAGGAGGTGTTTTCTTCAGAGATTATTGGAACAGTTCCTTCATTGCCCTCTGAACTGACGTAGAGAGATTGTTTATTGAAAATATTTGTCTCCTGTCTGTACAGTAATAAGCACACCACCCAAGGTAGCTCAACAGTAAAACTAGCCAATGATAGCAATACAAAAGAACAGATAAAATAGGGCTTTTTAATATTATGAGCTGTGTGTGTGTGTGTGTGTGTGTGTGTGCGTGCGCACGCACGCACACACACACACACGCAAAAAAAAACTTCAATCAGGAAGTAGTTCCAAAACCTTCAAGCTGCTACTGAAAAGGTCCTCCTCCCATGTTCCAACAAGACACAACTCGGGTAGTGGTGGCATGTGAAGCAGAGCATCTCTGGCATACTGTAATAATTGAACAGGCTTATATGAGGTAAGGCAGTCCATTAAGTATCCTGGTTATAGACTCCTGGAACAGCTCTTGACTGTAGTTAGGGTTTTTACCATTCAGGGCCCTAAGTACACTGGTACATCTTTGTACCACCAGCACTCCTGCCTCTGAAAGGTGCAACTGTACAGATCAGCATAATAAGTAGCCCCATTAAGGAAATTAGTAGCACTTCACATTTGAGAAAATCTTCATATAATACATCCCTTCGATCTTGCTCTTGCATGACTGAAGTTAATTATAAGATAGTTTCAATTCAGCCAAAGTGCCATTCAGGTAAATAACTAGCAATTCTTTCCCTTTTAAAGTAATTTCAGTGTGTTTACTATAATCTCATACAAATAATTTTTCAACAACCTTATAATGCGACTTCTGTGCCTGTGAACTGAACTTCAGTTTCCATCTAAGATCACATATAAATAAATGGACTGAAATTTAGTAATTTAGTATATAAATAGTTTCTAACCAGAGCAATCAGTTTGTGTATTAAATTCTATTACTGGGGAAAATATGAGCAATAATAGCTTACCTAGCCTCCTGTAATACAAAATCAGTCAGAAATAGGTTGTTTTCAGTTGTAAATAATTCATTGTGCATGTTTAAAGGCTCTAACCTTCAGAGAGAATGCAATCTTTCTTTAGGAAAATTGCTAAGAAGCACAGATGGATACCATCAAGGATTTTAATTGGTTATTTAAATCACAGTTAAAACTGGTGATTTAAATACAATCCACCATAGTTTTGACAAGATAAAATTCATTTTCTTCAAGGAGCTCTGCTAAGTACTTTCAGATGTTCAGAACTTGGCTCCAGGTCCACATGGGAGGTTCCAGGGCTGATTTGTTTTGAAGTAGTCTTCACAGGGCAGTGTGCCTTTAGGATTTGGGGCAAGGTTTGTTGTGAGAGGCTACGTAAGGTGGCCAAAATGAAATGGAATTGACTATGCCTGTGTACTTTACAATTCACTAATGGATTGTCATTTTTGCTTTAATTTGAATATTGTATGCTTTGCAGTGCCTTTCTGAACACTGAACAGAATTCCATGTAGAGATTCAAAAATTATTGCATTTAACTGGCAAGAAAAGATAGAAAAGTAATATAAGGCATCTTCTGTAGCAGACAAACTGTAACTGAATCATTTTGACCAGCCAGTCCTGGGTGTACAATAACAGAATTCACCTTATGCCACTTCACATCTGCTTAGAGAACTCCATGACTGAGGAATATTTAAGTTTCAAAACTCCTGGAAGACTATCAAAGAAAAAAAATGCAATGCCATGTGTTTGATGTTTCGCATACTGATAACCAACCTGCTGCCTTCCAGATGTTGAGGACTACAGTTCCTATCATCCCTCACCATTGCCCATGTTGGCTGGGGCTGATGGGAGTTGTAGTCCAAAAATATATGGGGGAGGCATCACAAGAAGGCACCTTCACCATATTCACTGCTAAAAACATTCTTGTTTAGACAAGCCTCCCCAAATGCTTAGAAAGCTAGTGTAAACTTTAATCTGTTTTCAGTATTGTAACTCATCCTACCCCAACTTGGTGCCCTCCAGCTACAGATGGGAACTACAATCCAGGACACCTGGACGGTATCGGGCAAGGGAAGTCTTCTGGTAGCAATGCAGCTTTCAGTTGCCACCTGCCCATAATTGTTATGGGTTGTTCAGGAGCACTTGCTATGGATAAATTTGTCCATCTATTTGAGAACAGAGAATTGTGTGTCCTGATCAGCTTTTATCTTCCTCCTCCTCCTCCTCCTCCTCCTCCTCTTCCTCTTCTTCTTCTTCTTGGGGTTTAATTAAAAAAGATTTTGAGAGGCAGCAGAATGCAATAGCAGATACAGTTGTTACTTAAAAACCTTGACATAGAAAGGCAGTTTTATAGAAAGCATAGTGTTTCATATGATCTCAGATATCCATTCTGAGATCGGAATTTAATATGTTAAACAATGTGTCTAGGCAAGCAAAACAATAAGCAAAAGAAAGAACTTTGACAGTGCACAGATATTGTTGTTATTAATTTACTACAGGAACTAATATTCCAGGGCTGGTCACAACAATTTAAGACACAACATCAAAAGCAGTTTAAAACAAGTTACAAGAATAGGGTGGGTCCTAAAAAATAAACATTTCAAGCGTCAAAGGCTAGGCAAACTCATTGCCACAATATGTGTTGGTGGACATACCTTAGAATTCCAAAGCAGATTGGACACATTCATGGAGGATTGGTCTATCAGTGGCTATTAGCTATGGTGCTTATATAGGACCTTCAGATTCAGGTGCAGAAACACTGGTAGGTGGAAAGCAACAGCACATGCCCTACATGGTCTTCCTTGGGCATCTGTTTGGCCACTGTGGGAAGCAGAATGGTAGACTGGGCAAACTTTTGGTCCAATGTGACAGGGCTCTTGCTCTGATTTTTTTAGGATACCACAGATTGCTAATTCTGTGGTATGCAATGAAAGGTCAGGCTATCCACAATTTATCAGGCTGAAAGATGGCAACCCTCATGCCCTTCAAAGAAAAAAAGTATTTTTTTCTCTCCCCCAACTGGAGTGATATTAAGCAGCAATTCCATCCCTGATACACACAGCTTCTGCGTTTGTGCTGCGTACCTGAATTATTTGTGCTTGCCTAGAGCATTCTAACTCAAGGCCTGTACAAGTAGAAGCATCTCTTTTCAAATCCTGCAGTGATCATTCTCATTAATTTAGCAGGCTACATAATAGGTTTTCATGTTCCTGCTAATTAAGACACAGCATCAGTGACTCTCATCTTTGTTATGTGTGAAAATCTGCAATATGGGCTAGCCAGTTTAAGGAGGAAATGGGACCACAGAGTGCATTAATAAAATTGTCAGGCAGCTATTAAAATAGTTTTAAAGTGTCTGAATTTTTATAGATATGTTGAAAGGTTGAATAACACTTGTCTTCACTCTATAAAAAGAACATCTGCTCCTTTCTGCTGGACCTGTATAAATGTCTAATAGTTGGGCTACAAAATGCTCAGATGCAAAATTGTGCTACACTTTGACTTAAAGGTTCCTTTGGGGACTCTGCTTATTTAAGCTTTCAGGCGCCTGAAAACTGCATTGCAAATGTGTTCCCTTTTACTATTTTCAAAAATACCACCTACCAGTTATTGCATTTGATTTATTTCACTGATAATGCTCAGCATGTGGAAAACATCTGTGGCTTTTTACATGTTGCCATCTAACATATTGAGTCTTGTAGCATGGGGGTCTTATGGCACAGCATCCTTGTGTGTCTTTTCCCAAGAAAAAGGAAGCCATGGTGTATTGGAGTGAGTTAAGTAAAGATATTGCAAAGTATTCTTCAGCATGTGTTATCTCACAGCCATTGCTTGTTATTCAGAGATTGATTATTTCTGTGGTCCAGTGTTTAGGGTTCTACAAATGTTAGCGTGTGCAAGTCATGATTTGTGCTTGCCACTGACTCCTTTCACCCACCTTGTGTCTGTATACTCAGTATGCTACAGGATCCAGGGGACTGTTTCACAACTTGCTGGACTTTAGAGCAGGTAAGAGACAGCACATGTCTCTCAAAATGTACTCCAAGGTCCAGGATGACATAAGTGGGGAGCCCTCACTTCTTGTACTTAGGACCAAGCTGGACAAAATGAAATTAACAGCGAAACTCAGCTTCCTAACCACTGTGACTAGGATGTGTGAATTTCACGGCACTGAAAAATTATTTCAAGTGGGTTTTTTAGTAAGTTAATTTTTAATTGCTTTTAAGAGTTCAGATTCCTCATTCATGTATGTAGTTATCTGCAGTTAAATATTCTCCTGTTGGTGGGTCAGTAATTCTCCTGGTGTGTTAGAGGAACAGCCAAACATCTTTCCCTGTTGCACTCATAGGCCATGTTTGCATGTTATGCCACTCTAGACGATGGCTTATGCCTATGCAAATGTGCTGGATCCGGGAAAGAGATTGCAGCTACTTTTTTCATCCCCAAGCTTTTTAGCTTGCCACAGCATGGCAGATAAACCAAGGTCGGGCTTAGCATATTGCGCAAACCAGGTATTGTGGTTACGCTCTCTACTCCTTTTGCACAATATGATTTGTCCTATGGTGGCTACAGTTCATGTTTTAAGTAGAGAAGACGCTAACCATGATCCTGAGTTTAGGTGACATGATAAGCCAAACACTGGTTTAGCTGCCATCTTGCACTAAGCTAAAAAGCCCAGGGAAAAGCAAAGTTGACGTGAGCTTCTTCCTTGGAGTCAGCATGTTCATGGTTTACTGTGATGTGCAAACCAAGTAATAGAATATAACATACGGCAGGTGCTACATACAGAGTGTAACTAGAGTCTTAATCTGGACAATTCATCTTCATTAAAACTAAATAAAAATGGGGGACAAATCGATCTTGCCACATGAAATATTTTCATTACACATTAAGCTGTGAGCATAGCAGGGGAACATTTACCTAGTCTTTGACCTTGAAAAGAGGATCACTGGCCTGGCAAATGCATTAATCTGGCCAAAATGGGAGAGGTGGCGCATAAAAGTGTTAAATGCATCAATAAGTAAACTAGATTGCAGCCAGTCCCTTATACATAGGTTTTGTTTTTCAACCGTACCCTTTTATTACATTTCACCATTAAAAAAAAAATCTATGAAAGATTTTGCTTGCAAAGCTTACAAACTTTGCAGTACTTCTTATATTTGGTTTGGAGACATTTGCACAGGGAAAACTATGGATACAAAAACTTCAAATATATATGTTTAGATGGCAGTTCTCAAAGAAATATGATAGTAAACATTTTAGAAGTATATTGAAGAACAGGTGAAAGTTAAGATGGCCAAAATTGGTTTTTTTTATAAAAAAAAATACATACATAATACTCAAGATAATATGTCCACCTTTGAGCACAGTGTGTTGCCTTAAAATACCTGGTACTATAGCACTGCTCCAGACCCAGGGAAGCAGAGGGCAGGAAATGGGAGGATGGTCCAAAACAGGTACAGTCAACTTTGAGAGAACACAGACCAGAGTCCAGTGGCATGGGTTTCCTCATAGCCAGTTAGAAGGTCTAACTTCCCAAAAGGCAGTTCAGGCTCAGAGTAGCCACAGACAGGAATGAGACAGGGGACAAGAGCAACAGTAGTAGCAATGGAGGCACTGAAGGGCAGAAAGTGGGTATCAGATTGCATCCTGCACGAGTCATTATCGAAGACAGGAGAAGAGCAAACTTAATTCATTCTGGGGGTCCATTCTTAACCTGAAACTGTTCTTAACCTGAAGCACCACTTTAGCTAATGGGGCCTCCCGCTGCTGCCATGCCGCCGTGCCACGATTTCTGTTCTCATCCTGAAGCAAAGTTCTTAACCTGAGGTACTATTTCTGGGTTAACGGAGTCTGTAACCTGAAGCGTCTGTAACCTGAAGCATCTGTAACCTGAGGTACCACTGTACTTGCACAAGATAGGCTGCTCAGACAGGAGCCTGAATGATTAGGGGTTGTCCTCTGAGGTCAACTGGTAGTGTTCAAAGAGGCTGTGATTAACCAGCCAGATTTGCCAAGAAGTCAAAATGCCAGTAGCATAGGAGTAGCTGGCTATCTGGACGATCTGGTTTGAGACATACACTCACTTCCTCTGGTGCCCAATGCAAATGAGGAGGTGATTTTATGCATTACCCAAAAATAGAGAGACCAACACCAGGGACAAAAGAGGACACTGTTTTGCATATGTTGATTTATCTGTATAGATCCAAATGCAAAAATAATGTTTGCAATTTAAATAGAAATGCAATACTTATCAACATAGTTAGGAAGACTGTGGCTTGTGTGCCTGCTTCTGCTGCTGTCAAGGTACTAACTGTTTGATGGGCAACTTCAAGGCCCCTGCACTCCTTTTTTATGGATCTTTTTATTTAAACTGGATTGGATGACAAAGTAAGTATTCCTTCATATAGAGGAATGCCCTCTGTAAAATAGGACACGTGGTCATGCTATACACAAAGCTGGTGTAAACTTTATTAGTTCTTCATTAGATGAGAAAGCACTTGGAGTGCTGTTTAAGAGTGGAGTACAAATACAATATTTTTAATAAAATAATATATACAACCTTCCACCACCACCCTTTTTTAAAGCTCTGTTAGGGCAGTGCTAATAGCTCAAAATTAGTTAATTAATAGTAAACAGAGTAGATGAATAAACAAATGGTGTATGTGAACAGAGGAGCCACTAGCCCATCATTTCAGCAATGTTTAAGTTTTCATCTGTAATGATGATCTGGCTCAGAATACACAGAAATGACCCTAAGGAATGGGACTCCAGGGTCCGTTATGTCACTAAGGAAGTTTACTCTTAGGTTTGATAGTTACATAAAGGAAGGCAGGGAGTTTATAAACTCAAACCTAAGACTTCATTGCCTAAGGCCCTTGTACTATTCACATGCAATCTGTCAAACACATTGGCTTTTCATGGTAATCGCTTGATATCCTACCCTCTCAGAACATGCCTGGCTCACTGTCGACAGCACTTGGGCCATGATAGTAACAACCATACTTCTAAGGACCTAAGGCCCCATTTCCAATTACAAACCTTGGAGGTTGATGCTACAAATCATGTCTGCAATGCTGTGCTTGGCAGCAGACCAATTTCCACAAGGTACACAATGGCATAGGGGCACATCTGCCTTGCAGTTGCAGACCCAGGACTAAAGGTGAGATGCGCTGCACAGAGTTCAGTGACCTGACTGTCCCCAATTATGAGGTGGTGAATACACTGTTTTTAATCTGGGAAAGGGGAGAAATACCCATGCTTTTGAAATGCAGTGTGTCCCTGAGAAGTATGTTTCCTTGAGCTCCACATCCATGCATCCCATGAAAGAAGAGAAATGCATGGTGATGGAATTAGCACCAATCCCTCATTATTTCTCTTGTTGTTTGTACTCACAGAGGCCTCACACATTCCTACCATGTTCCCTTTATAGTGATCTTGAGCATATGCCAATATAGCTCAGTTAAATGGAGGAGTTTTTATTTTCCAATTTTATGTTTTAAATTTTTTTTTAGATTTTTACTTTTCTGTACCAGTAGATTTTTATTTTTTTAAGTACTGGTCACTTCAAATGCTGCAACTAAAGGCTGTTCATAAAATTCACAACAGGAGACTTGTGGCATAATCTTTAAAACTGACAGCTGGTGAACAAGATTATCTGCAAGGTTCGGCTGTCAAAGCACTTTCTGCAATAGCAGCAGCCTTGGAATGCATTTGGTTCTTCTACTCCAAAAGCAAGCATATTGGTCTAAGGTAGAAGCATATCCCAACCTCTCTCTCTCTCTCTCTCTCTCTCTCTCTCTCTCTCTCTCCTCTTTCTCTCTTTCTTTCTGAGCTTTGAACAATGAAGACCTCCAAACTGTGTGGTAGATTGGGAAGAGAGGCTGTCATTATTTCCATTTTGGCATGATAGGCAGGATTTGGATCAGACAGAACACTACCAAGACTAATGCAAATAGTATGACAAGTCAGCCTGGAGGAGAGAGGGAGTTTGTGAGATTGTATGACTTAAGCTGCCTCTTGCTTTATGCCACTAAGCAATTTCCATTCTTATGAATGGAGAGTCAAGCTTATTAATGGAGAGTCCATGAGTGCTTCTAGACCAGTGGTGGTGAACCGTTTAGAGACCGAGTGCCCAAACTGCAACCCAAAACCCACTTATTATTATTTATCACAAAGTGCCAACACTGCAATTTAACCTGTATATCTCATTTTTTCTCTGTGTTTCACGTTTCTTCTTTATGAATGCTGTTGTAATAAATAATCCATCATAAAACGTATTGCATTACATTCTTCATTAAATGATCTTTCTATTGACGTATAGTTTTATGGTATAACTCAGTGCTTTTTTCTAAAAAATGTTTAGGGGTGCTGTTACGGTTCCAAGGGGTTGCTCGTGAGCAAGCAGGCAAATATCTCCCTGGCTGGCTGCGAATACCTCGCTTGGCTGCCAAAGTAAACTTTATCTGTCTGGAGCCCCACTCACCCGTGGCTGACTCAATCGCTGGCAGAATCCGTGAGTGGGCGTTTCTTGAACTTCCTCCAACAAAGAAGCTCCTTTACGCCCAGTCTGTGTCTTCCCTCTCTGCGCGAATGCCTTCTGTGCAGAGAGGGCATGGGCAGTGGAGGGCCCCTTCCCTCCTCACTTCTCCCAGGCAAGGAGTCCTGGGACCGCCTCGCCATTTCCGACGTCTGCGCCTCCTCTCCACTGGACCTGCATTTATCCTCTTCCCCGGAAGAGGAGCTACTTCTCCCGATCCCTGGAGGCTCTCTATAATCCATCTGGCTTTTGCTCTCCCCCTCCGGCACTGATGGCAGTTCCCTGACAGGTACTCTCATTTTGACTCAAGAAAATGACTCAAGAAAAATGGGGGGCAGGGCGGAATAAATACAGTTCAAATCAGGGAAAATAAATAAGTTCAAATTGAGAAAAATAAATACAGTGGTACCTCAGTTTTCAAACAGCTTAGTTCTCAAACTACTTGGAACCTGAACACTTCAAACCCAGAAATGAGTGTTCCGGTTTTGGAACTTTTTTTGGAAGCCGAACATGCTCTGTTCTGAGTATAACTTTCGTTTTGAGTGCCACACTTCCATTTTCCTACTGGGGGAAGGCAGGCCGGTCGGCAAGCGAACAGGCACCTGCTGCCCTCCAGTGCTGGGTCCTCCACCGCCGCCACAACAGCAGCCACGCCCACCTCCAGCTCAGGCGGCCCCAGCGCTGAGTGAGGGAAGGCTGGGCCGGGGCAGCAAGCAAGCAGGCAAGGGATGTTGGCACCACCCCCACCCTGCTCCTGCTTGCAGGCAAGTAGAAGTGGGATTGGGCTGCTCCGGTAGGCAGTGTTGCTGCTTTTATGGGAACAGGAGCTGGATTGGGGCTGCTAAGCTAGGGAGGTGCAGGCTCCATCACACTTTCCATTGAGGGGTTCGCGGCTGCACTCCCCTCAAAGGAAAGGTTTAAAGGAGCCCCCACCTCCGCATCAGATCCCCTGCAACCCCGTGAAGGCAGCCAGGCTGAATAGTTGCTGAGGGTGGGGAAGGTGGAGGCAGCCCAGAAGCTGCATCTGAGAGCCCCTGCACCACCTGAAGGCAGCCAGGTGCTCCTCAGCTGAGCTGCCCGCTCCTGCTCCTACTTGCATGCAATCAGGAGTGGAGGCAGGGATCTCTCAGCATGAAGCCTCCACTCCACTTCTGAGAGATCCCCGCCTCCACTCCTGCTTGCACGCAAGCCCTCCTCCTATCCCACCCCACCCCCAGCATGGAAGCTACGGCCCTTCTGGGACGATGGCACGCATGCCCACGAGAGGGCTCTGAGTGCCCTCTCTGGCACATGTGCCATAGGTTTGCCACCACTGTTCTAGACTATTGCTATTTTCAGATCGGAGTCATTCATATACCAGCAAATTCAGTTTCCACAGTGAAAGCTGATTTGGCGCTCTTGCACCATAAACCTCCTTCCCCCTAAAATTGGACTTTTTGCAATAAGGAAAGTGATGGGCAAAACACACTGGAAAGTGTGGGATAGTGATGGTTTCATGTAACATTGTATAACCTTTCCTGCAAACTTGGTGCAAACGAACCAAGATAAATGTTCAGTAAATGGGTCATCTGGAAATGGCCTGTGTTGCTAAGCACTCTTAGTTTGAGAACCAGATGAGATGAGAGTATTGCCATATAGTTGAATTAAAAAACAAACAAAAGAAATAACTATCACTGGGGGGCAGGGAGCAAATTGGGAATGTAGTTGGATAATGGCCTTCATTGTTCTACTTAAAATTACTGCCATGCAGTAACAGGAGAAATGACTGTTTAGCTACTGGCGCTAAGGAGAGCTTTCCTGCCCCTGCAGCTGGCAGGTATGGGGCATTATTCCAGTTGGAACCCAGGCAGCAGTAAAGAGTTAAAGACCCCCCCCCCCACAGTCCCAGTCCAGCAAGTGTTTATTTTTTCATTTAAAAAATAAACTAAGCAAGGGCAACCTACATGACAAACATCATGTCTAGTTTGCCCCTGAGTGTATATAGTAATTTATTATAGGAAAGAGCCACTACTTGGTCATTTTTTCTCCTTTATTCTCCCTTAAGGAAGCTTTCTTGTGAAAGTATCCTGACATGGTGAAATTTATGGTTAGTCACCTCCTGAGGAATGATCAAAAACTGACCTTCGGATTGTAGAGTGTTCATTCATAAGAAGGGTGCACCGCCGCTGAATGTAAGAAGTGAGTTGCCATAATAACTTTTGCAACATAACATGCTGCTGCTTTACCAGCTAGGACTGAGCCTCTTTTTCCTTCACAGAGGCAAGGAGAACTAAGAGAGAGAGAGAGAGAGAGAGAGAGAGAGAGAGAGAGAGAGAGAGAGAGAGAACTACCTCCTCTAGATCACCTATTTATTGAGCGGTCATCCAAATTAGCTTGCACAAAGCTTATTAGGAGGTTAGGCTGTATTATTCAGCATTACCATTACTCAGCAATGATTCTCATTGGTTTGTGAGGAAGATATACAGCAGTGGTCATTCATCCTGCATATCCACTCTGATTTGCTTGCATGGCGATTACATGTCACCCCACTTTTCAACATGTTTCCTCATCACTTTCCTAACTGCAAAGTGGATTTGTTGCACCAGCGCTTGCATACACACCATACATTTAAAATACATTTCCCCTCCAAAGAATTGTTGGAACTGTAGTTTGTTAAGGGTGCTGGGAATTGCAGTAGTGTGAAGCTACAGTTCCCAGGATCCTTTGGGGTAAGCCATATGCTTTGAATGTATGGTGTAGGCACAGCCAGAGCACTTTAATCCACTATAATCGCAGAAAGCTAAAGTTCTAGTCTGCACTTGAATTGCTCATGCAAAATACCGACAGTCTGGAAGTGACCAAAATACCAGCCAGCTAAGTGAATTGTCGTCATCACCACCACTCTTCTAAATTGGCAATTTAAAGACCATATGCACTTTTTACTGTTTTAGCCACTTTTTATTATTTTTCCTGATCTTACATAAGCTGCTCTGGGAGCTTTGTCGGCTGAAGAGTGGAGTAAACATGCTTAAAATAAATACATCATAAATAATTTAAATTCACCTGCAGAAAAGCTCAGAAGAAAAAGGAGCTATGAACGTTTCCTATCATCTGTTGCCAGGGAGCCAAGTTCAAAACTATGAGGACTGAACCCAGACGTTTTTGACAAGTGACTGTAATAACCTTACCCTGACTTTGATCCTTCTTTATGAGTTTTTTTTGGGGGGGCAGTAAAAATACAGACAACTGGTAAAGTGGTCCTGGAAAGACCTTTGGGTATACCAGACACAACAGGGACATTTTTCAACATGCAGGAAGATCTAAGACAGTCAAAATGTGAAGGTGGTGCAGTGTGACTAAGGCAATCAACTTTTCATCACATTGTCTCTCTTCCTTCCCAGATAGCTGGTTTAAGTAAAAGAAATATGATGAGCATAGCTTAGACATAGCAGGTTTTGTACAATTGGCTCCAGAAATCCATGGGTCAGGGGCTGCAGAGGCTGACTGGCAACACCACCACATTTTCTTCATTTCTCACTGTAGTTTATGTCACAGCTAAATAAAAGTGTTTGCTTACTCGGAGATTTAAAAAAAATCTCTTTTTTCTATTTTCAGTAATACAGTATTAAATAATTCATTCAGACATACAAAACAGGATGTAAAAAAAAAAAAAAGAACTTCAGAGAGAAATATACGTTAACAATGGATGTCCTCTATCTCCCAAATTTTCTTTCCTTTTACGTGTTCTAGGAAGCCTTTTTGAAAAGATCTTACTATTGGTTTTGTTTGGATTTAAAGGTGATGTACAAAATGGTATGCATTTTACATTCCTTCATATAAACAAAATCATTCCATCAAGATCTGGCACCCAATCCTATAGTCCAACAATGCTGGCAGCTGCTGCACCATGAATATACTAGTATAAGGCTGATGCATTTGCGTTATGATCATATTGCACTCCCAGCCACAACATGAAAAACTCATGAATAACAGTGGAAATGCCTGTCATTTTGCCCATCCCTCTTCACCTCATCCTGCCACATCTCCCCACATTCATTACCTGTGCCTGCTGGTTATTGTCCCAGTAGGGCTTGCCTCATTAATGCCTGTCATCCACTGCTTGGTCTGTTATCACACAAAATCAGTAAACTAGGAATCAAGAAGACAGTGAGCTGTTGGGGCTCGCCTGTCACCTTACCTGTTGCTCTAAAGGCTCAGGGCAAGTTGCAGACTTTCACACCTGGGGGGGGGGGCAGTGGAGGTTCCTAACCTATGCCCTATCCAGAAGACAACTGAAGTCACAAATGGGGAGAGGAATCTGCTGGTTATGATGAAAACAGCTGACACAATTCCAGCTTTTTCCAAATCACATAAATGGCGGAGTGAGCTGGAGAGCCTCACAACAGAATGGAGTTGCCATCCTTTCTACTTACGCATGAACTTTGATTCACTAAAATTGCAAGATGGCAAAAGAACAGCAAATAGAACATAACCCATATTGTTGAGTACCACTGCAGGCTTCTCCACACATACCTTTCCTCCGCTCTTTCCATGCATGGTCTCTACTTTAAAGCTCCGTGTTCAAGTGCCATTTTTTCTTTTGTTCCAGAGCTTTCCCCCTTGAAACCTGCTCTTTAAAGCTCAATCAGAGCAAATGGCAATCTGTGTGAAAACCCCAACTGATGTTTCTTCAGACTGACCACCGAAAGGCAGGTTTTTGCAGGGAAAGCTCCAGGGCAAAAAATAAATAAATCAGAGATTTTAAGAGCAGACCTGTGCCTGAAAAAAGCATGGCTAAATGTGAGTGGGGATAAGCCCTGAATCTGTGCATTGCCATCTGTCGTGTATTCTTCAGAAGCACAAGAACCCAGAAGCACAAAAAAATTCAAGAAGTTCACATGGAAACAGGTGGTTTTCTAATGGTCCCTTCTGTTGCTAGAAGACCTGTTTGTGGTTTGAATTGCACTACGTTTGGAGGACGGCACTGCCCCTGCACCTTTTGAAGGGCTTCCCTGGAGATAGATAAAAGATGGTTGCAAGAAATGGTTACTAACTTTAGTGGGAATGTTTTGATTCTGGTCACCTATTTTTCAGGCATAACTTTGCACTCCTGCAGAAAGCTGAGACTTGCTCTGAGCAAGAATAGGATTCTACCTAAGTCCTACCTAAAGAATATTGTTATACTAATATGAATTCATTTTTCACGCAGTGCTGTGCACCGTCAGGTTGCAGTGTTAGAAGTTATGTTGATAGTCAAGCATATGGATTCACCCACTTTGCACATTATGGTCATATACCCCATAATTTCACCAAATATGTGTTATGGCTTAGCTGGAACGAAGAATTAGATTTGTTGCATAACTTGGAATCACTCAGAATAGTGATGTCTGGGCTCTTTCCTTTTGAGTTTATATGATTGCTTTTTAAAGGACTAGTTTCCATAACAACAGGAAACATTCTTTTATATTACCATAGGAACAGGCTGCTATCATGGGTGTCCCCTCCCCACTTTTCAGTTTTATTTCTTTCTTGGCTTTGTGACAGCACATTACTTGTTTTTATATAACGACCTTTTTTGCAAATGTACCACATCACTGTAGATGTTTCATAAGATTTTGGTCATATATAACAGAAGAGGAAAAAATCAGGTTATTGATATAGTCATGAAAAAGAAAACTTGGCTTGTGAGTAGAAAAAAAAATCTTAATTAAGACTGTACAAATGCAGACTCATTTTGATTTTGTGTTGAAAATGCTGCTTTCTAGGACAGAATTTCTTGAGACTTTCATCATGACAATATTCAGCTTTCCCCAATCCTGTTCACTGCCTTTGTTTTCTATTCTCTGCTGCTGCTTTGATACCATCCTCCTAATTATTCCTACTCCTTCTTTCTAGATTAGTCATATGGGTGATTACAACCAGTCAGGGCTCACAAAGTCAACAGGATACTGCCACAATTCTGTATTGATTAGATTTAGCTATCCAATGTCACTGAAGGCCAATGAAATAAATTTAGAGCAGAGTTTTTAAACTTTTCTCTCCATGAACCACTTGAAAATTGCTGATGGTCTTGGTGGAGCACTTAAATATTTGTTCTGCTTCTTGTAGCAATTATAATGCAATATGCTGGATTCTGTATGTTTTTAAATTGTATTTTTTCACTGCTTTTATTTCTTATAAATAAGTTGTATATAATTGAATTTGTAATATGATAAAATAAAATAAAAAGAAGTAAGAAAATACAACAAATAAGAAGATTATTTAATGCAGACATGCCATGCACCACCTGAATGAAGCTCATAGATTACAAAGCACTCCTGATTTAGAGGGTGGACAACCCTTCCTGATTTAGTCAAATGCTTGCTAAGGCAGCTTCCTACAACCAGGGGTATTGCCAGGTATTTTAGAGTCTAACTGGAGAGCACTTTAAGCAGGCACCAAAAAGGAGGTTTGCTCTGTGTTTGCAAAGATGCTCATGAAAAAAGTGTAGCTTTCAGTTCAGCCCTACATATAAACATCTATATAAATAAGAAGTCAATAACAGAAATCAAGCAGCCATTTCAGGTTATTTTTTAATTGTCTAAATATTTATACCCCATCTTTCCTTGTTCAAGGAGTTTAATGTTATCCCATTTTTCTCTTCCTAGTGCTTCCAAGGTAGCTCACATAATTTGACAGTGCAGTTCTATGCTATGCATATTGACTCAGAGAAGTAGTTGAGGTCAATGGGACTAATGCTGCAGCCTAAAACAATGTTTAATAACCCTGCCACATGTCCACTTTATTGTCCTTTTTGATGTCAGGCAAATCCTTTGGTGGCAATTAGTTGGTTTATGTTGTTTGTAGTGTTTTAACTCTTTTATATGATCAAATGATTTTTGCTGGTTCTGATACTTACTTATTTTTATGTGTGAACAGAGCCAACCCAAGACATTTGCTCTCTAAGGCAAAGAACAAGATGTCCCCCATTCTATGTGCAGAAGCCAACTGGCCTAGCAGTTGAGCCTTACTTTAAAACTGGGGGTGAGTGAATACTTTGCTGCACCTGAGGGTAACAGTCTAGCTTAAGGGACACACAGCTGGCTGTGCAACACAGTTTTGTCCTCCAACAGAAAGGTACAACTATGTGACTCAGAAAGAATAGCAGGGGATTACTGTTGCTGCCTCTTCTGCCACATCTGTCACCTGGAGCAGTTGCTTCACTGTTCCTAATGGTAGGGCCATTTGAGCATATGAATTGTTTTGTATTTTTATTTCTCTTCTTTTTTGAATTTCTGTTTTACGTTAAGATTTGCATGTCACCTACTCTGTGAGGTGACTGTAAAATACAGAATAACAAATCAGTATAACAAATCAGTAATGAAACAATTAAACATAGGATTTCAAAACTCTGGTGCATGAGACAACCTCCTAATATTTTGAACATGGGCTTCAGCCACAAATAATGCCAATGGGATGTCTCATGTTGTTGTTTTTTATTATTCATCCAGAGCACAGCATCAAGAAGCTGTTCCCTGTTTACTGATGAGCCACAGCAATGTTTAAAAATGTATGCGTGCCAAGACAATTTCAGTCCTTAGCAGTGATGGGCAGTATGACCATTTGTCCAACAACTCTGTTGTCTACAAGCTTATTTAAAAATAAAAATAAAAACTGTAATAACTCTGCCAGAGTTTTGATGTCATATGTACTCTCCCATCAGATTGTGGTTTGTTCAGAGCAAGACATAAGCCTGGGGTCACACATAACACTTAACCAAACCATAGCTTAGCTCCAAGTACCATAATGGTAGCAGGACCATGGAGAGGAGAAAAAGGCTATGCTTCTTGCTCTCTGCGTTATTGTTTTTAATCTTGCTGGTTCACACTTGGCATTATGAGCAAACCAGGTCACTGAATGAGTATTGTACTACAACAGACCATTGTGTGCATGCTAAAGGTGAAAACCCATTTGTGTTGTATATTTGGTGTGATACTCTTTATCCTCTGTTGATAATATTGCTATATAATGCAATCCTATGCAGGTTTACTTTGAAGTAGACCCCACTGTGGTTTATCCCTGGGCAAATGTACATAGGATTTCAGCCTAATGACAGAAAGAAGCCACACCAGTCAAGAGAACTGGGCATTTGGTGTGTGTTTTTTCTTGACTATATCTAAGAATGTGGCCTTTAACCTTGCTGGAAATGGTTCCTTCCACCAAAACAAAAAACAGAAATCACATTCCATTTTGCTCCCATCTTCCATCTGAACCAGTGTCCCTGGCTATAACACTGCCTAGGATAGAAGTTAATACTAATTATTATTGATGCAGTGTTTCTCAGTTCCCTTCATAGTTGGCAGCATTCTGACTTCACACTGGGTGAACTCTGAAGCATGAAGTAGCCTCATCCTAATTTCAGACAAAGGGAAAGGAGTTTTTTTTTTTTTATTAAAAAAAATATCACCTTGAAATTAGTTTCTATTACCCTTAAATTATTGAAGATTGACCACCGTGCAATGTGATTTCTGCCCTCATTAATCTTACTAACTGGCTGCATTCAATACAAATCCTTTCCCAGTGTTGTCCTCCCACCTATAATTTGGAACTGCCTGTGTCAGCCCATTCTTGCATTCTATTAGCAATCCCCTTCCTTACACTTTAATTTGTTATAAGTGACTGGTGTTTTCTCGCTGGCAGCCGTAGATCTTTATTTAGTGGACAGTTAGGCACAAATCCTGATAGTTATTTTCCACTCTTCCCATCCATATAATCATATCGGAATAGACGTTGATGGGCATGCTGTGGGATGCACGCATCTGTGGAGAGATTGTTGAAATGCCACCTTCAGTTGTAATATAAAAACCAAGGTGAGAGCAATTTGGAGACCGAGCAGTGGAAAATGATTGGCTTATTTTATTCAGCATTTATTTGGTGCAGCTGTGGCCTTCTGTGGAGCTATTGGATTAGACATCCCATTTGTTAAGTCCAAGTCACTGTGTGAATTTTCTCCCTGAATCAAAAGCACTCCGGTACAAAAGCCGAGGTTGTACCTGGCAGTAACGCTCAAGGAATTTCATATTTGTGAGTTTACAATTGTGAACTGACCTTACCTGAATCTCCTGGAGTAATGTGTGGGTCAGAGCATAGCTATCTATAAGGTGGTGCTTTTTTCTTCTTCTTTCAAATATTGCAATGTAGTTCTGGGATCAAAAGCCTCGAAATGCTTTAAAAATGCATATTTGAGAGGGGGAAATATGTTCAAAGGTAAGTATTTCAATGCATATTAAAATGTACATTTTGTAGATATATCTCTTTAAAGTTTGTGCAATTTAATGAAAAAATTGGATTGAATGGACTTATTACTGAACACATTTGAAAGTGACACAATCCAGAAATAGTTCGGTATATTCAGCACTAACTGGGTGTGTGCCAAAACTGTTTTGTCATAATTATATACTGCCAAGGGCTTGGAGATCTGATTAACTTAGAGAATAACAACTTCAGAATTTGACCTCATTATCTAGAGCAGGAATTCAGCCAGCAAGGCCAGTGAGCAGGAATGATGGGAGCTGTAGTTAATGATACCCAGAAGGTACCACATTGGGTAACTCCTGCTCTAGAGAATGCATGCTGCGTGCTGCCAGGTTATCCAATAAAATATCATCTCCTTATCTGGACACTTCCCAGGTTCATTGTGACCATGGGGAGGGTGGGGGAATTATTCAGCTGTCCAATGATCTTTTCTCCATTGTTCAAACTCCTGTGTGCTCTCCTCATGGACTGGGAACCCATGTGCCTATCAAGCTGTCCTGATGATAGAGCTGCTTTTATTTTAGAACCAGCAAATATTAATTTTCATTGTCACAAGACTGAATTAATTACTATTCCAAATAAGCTGTGAAGTGGGCCTCAGATAAACCATGGAAATCTAACATGAGAATTCAAATGAATTTCATATCCTGTGTCCTAATAGATTTCTGGGTATAGAATGACAATGACAGGGTTTTTGTTGCCTTTTGTTTTGGATTTGGATTGCTAGCTGGATCTTTTTTTTTCCTTTGAGGGAAAGGGAACTGATATGTAAAAAAGGAGGCATCACTTTTCCCCCCCGTCAGGGAATAGGAGACATAATTTCTCTAAGCAGGATTCAGAAACACCGTCCTTTTCTCCTCTTGCTCAGGAATGATTCTCTAAAACCATATAAGGTCCTGCATGCTTTGGCACAAGCAGGGAGCCTAAATTAAAAGCAATTAGTAGTTCAATAACTGTCAGTTACTGTTCAGTGTCTTAATGAAGATGTAATTAGCACTAATGATGACTTTATGAAGGAAAATAGCAGTGGATTAAACATGCACTCGCAGCTCCTTTTCCTTCCAAACGCAAAGCACACACTTTCTGAAGTAAACCTTTATGATTTGAAAAGAAAGAGTTAAATCTGTATGCACTGTGCCATTCTTTGCTGTGTGTATCATGTCAGTGAAAAACATGTTACAGTTGCCTAGATATTTCAGTAAAGGTGTATTATCTTGCATAGCCCCCTCCCCAATGGTCTGGCATCAGTGGCTGGTGGGCCATGCCTATGGTCCAGCCTTTGCTCAAGGATGTTGGCACCAGCCCTGTATATTCCTTGGAAGGAATCTGGTCTGAACCTCAGGTCTCAATGCCTCAACCTCAGAGTTAATTTGGAAGTGAACTCTACAGCTGCTGAGAACCATATTCATAACTGCTATGACCACTAGATTTAGGTCAGGGACCCAATAGTGAGTTGCTTCCCACTAACAATTAGAAGAGAGTAAGATGTGTGAGGCCACTGTGTGGATTCTCCAGGCTTCCCCTATTGAGATGTTCAATTCCAAAAGACGGTCTTAAAGGCTTTGAGATGTCAGTGCTAAAGCATGAGCCCCACTTCAGATGCAATGGCAAGTCCCATTTTAATGGAAACGGAAAGTGAAAGTTTCTGAAGTTGTCCTGGCCACATGGGAGGAGAGGACAGAGGTGGTATACAAGCCTGCAACCTCCTGCAACATGCAAACACTGCCTCTGTTCTGTGTCAGTTATCAGTTATCTGCATTGGTGGGACTGAAGCTTCTTTTGCAGCTAAGCCCAACAATTCAGGGCTGCAACCAAAAGTATTCACACTGCAGTTGCCAGTAGCTCTAAGACAGAGAAAATTCTGGCATTTCTAATTCCCATTACTGAAAGCACACTTTTGCAAAGCTAGGCTGGAGTGAATATCAAACCGCACCTGGACACTTCACTCATTTTCAAGAGCCCTTTCTAGGAAGAGTAGCTTGCCTTTTTAAATCTCTCTTCCCCATAAAAAAGGAGGGAGAAGAAAAAGTGTACATGAAACATGGGAAATCTGGAAAAAGGAGGTGTTTGCAAAGGGTTCTGTTGACCTTAATGTATATCTTCTTGCAGTTACCCCAATAGTGAATAACCTAATTCAGGGGTTAGCAATCTTTTTCAGCCATGGGCTGGTACATTTTAAATAAAAGGACACATTCTACTCATGTAAAAACACGCTGATTCCTGGACCATCCATGGACCGGATTTAGAAGGCGATTGGGCCGCATCTGGCCCGCGGGCCTTAGGTTGCCTACCCCTGACCTAGTCTAACAAGATTGCTTTTCTTACCTCTGTACTAAGGAGAAGACAATCTCATCTCTCTGCTTAATCCTGGTACAATGCTTCTCAAATTAATAATAAAATAAGTTGTGCAGTTGTATAAGCACTATTTCTCCAGGGAGCCAGTGGCACTTCAGGGATATTAATGAATTAATTAGCACAAGCCCGGGACGTATTATTGCTCACATTTTGTTGGCAGTGAAAGAGGCAGGATAAACTTGTCCAGGGTCAGGCAAAAATTCCACAGCACAGCAAGATAGAGTGGTGAAGCGGGGGAGAATCCTTATTCCCCATGCAGCACCTAAAATCCGATCCTGCTACATAAACATTTTCCACCCTAGAGATACTTAAAGCCCTCTTGTCTCATTCTATAAGGCCAATGCTATGCTTATCCATGCAAGAGGATGTACTGGCTTTTTTGTTTTTATATCCCATTGCAAATTCATGCCTAATTTGCCCTCCGCTATCAAATAATACTGTACTTAGCACTTATCTTTGCAATACTTTACAGGCCTCTGCCATTTACATCGGTATCGTAATCCTCCCTCTACCCAGCAGTACTTGCTGAAATGAAATGAAAGCGAAGAGGATATGATTTGCTTGGGGACTCGGGCTCACAATGGATCAGATTCTGATACCTATGAATATGCAGAATTGCACCTGACTCCATTCTTACCTACTAAAAATTCAGTTACTTTCAAGTAAAGCGTACCTTCAGGACTGGCCCAGTGGGATTAAATGAAGAGTTATTGTATTTCCCTTGGCCTTGAGAAAATGCTGGTGGAATATTCATGACTAGCTCTTATTGAAGTGGCCCTTTCTGATCACACTAATTGGTGAACCACGTGCACTTGGCTCCACCGAGTGCCAGAACCTTTTCAAATCCATGCATGTGGGGTGGAGAGTAGACGACTAAAAGGCAAAGGGAACAAGTAGAAATGTAATTGCAATAGACCTTGCTTTATATAGAGATGAGGAACAGGGTACCCAGGTCAGAATGATCTGATCTGAAAACTTCTATAGTTCTTATTCTGTATCACTTACTGATGTGTTGGAAAGCAACGCCCTGTTTGGTTTATAGGGTAAGGTATGTGGAGGCCAATGGTTGCTTTGTTTTTACTGTCTTTCAGATTAGTAGCCACCACTAATTCCTAAGGGAAGGGTTTCTGCCACACACTCCTGAGTCCTTCTAGGCCACAGGATGTTTATTTTGCCAGAATTCTCCAGTTCAGAAGACTCATTCCTAGGGCAGCTCTTGCTAGTCCGATGCCATAGTAACAAATGGTTGCAGATTAAGTCAGTAGCCTATATCAGGGCACAGACAGCTCCTCAGAGCAGACAAAGTCTACAGCAGGACTAATCTGGCCAATTTCCCAAAGGCCTTATTGCAGAAGCAACAGTTTTGCTCAGTTGATGAGAGCACTCAGCTTTCTCATAGTGCTCTGTCCAAGGTCCTGACAGTGACAGTACCTGGCCTTCTCTAAGCCAGACCTGGCTGATTTTGCTATAGTTTCCCCTTAACTGATGTGAATCTGCTATAGCTGCTGTTATTCTGCCCTGCTAGCAGGCACTACTGTTCAATATGCTTCCCTTCTGATCGCGAAGCCCGGCCAGAATAGGACAGTGTGATCCTGCTCCTCACACCTCCACAAGATCACAGTAATGTAAAAAGTTAAAAATTATCTTGCAAATTGCAGCTTTTATATCATTGCCCCCATTTCTGGTAGTTTAACTATACTGGAATCTAGAACTGGAATGCATTCACAGAAAGAATCCAGAAAGAAAAATACTAGCCTTCCATTTTTGGAGTAATATTGAGTTCAATGGTTGAGAAAGGTGCTGAAGTTAGCAACTAAGGCTGTGATCCTAACACCACTTACCAGGGAGCAAGAACCACTGAATTCAGTATGACTTAGTTCTGAGTAGGCATGGTTAGGATTCCAATGTTACACTTAAGAAACACATTGGCATTTCTAGATACGAAGTAGTAGCAGCTAATGGTCTTAATCCATGCAGGGAGAGTGTGAAACACTGGACAAAGCATTTGGTATGAACATCAGAAACTTGTGTTCAACTCTCCACTTAGACATGGAGTTCTCTTTGGAGACCTAGAGCTAAATCACCCTCCCTCTGTCAGTGAACCCTGCATCAAAGAATTATTAAACATTCAGGTATTAGGTGAGTTCAAGTGCAGCCAGATATCTATTGTTAATGTATTCTTCTTCTACCTTTTAAATGGGTAGGAGCTCAAATGAACAGCTCTTTTCTATCTATTTAATCATAGTATAACTCCCAACACAACAACAACCAGAGCCTTGTTTTGCCCCAAGCTTGCCAGTCTGTTTTCAGGAATGTTATGTCCTTATAAAGTGGATGATGAATTTCAGCCAGTTTGCAGCCATCACTCTTACATAAGAGTGTCAGCTACCCTGAACGGCTAGGAGCAGACGGCAGAGAGCTCTGAATGAGAAATTTATTTGCCGTTCAAGATAATAACAATGGCTTTTATTGGCCCTATAGAGAGCATAAATGGGTTTTTCAAATTACCAGTGCTTTGTTTTTCATAGACCAGGCCCCCACAACTTCTGACCCACCTAATGAGGCAAAGCAAACTAGCAGGGTATTATGCCTTACTAGGTCTCCCTGTTTTCGTAGCTGCAACAGGCTGGAATCCTACACATACCTACTTGGAGGTAAATATTACTGAATTAAATTGGACTTCAATTTGTATAGACAGACATGCATAGACTAGCACTCTAAATATCTCATTTGCAGAGGCTGCCATATTGTCAAAAGTAGTTTGTATTCTGTCAAGGGAAACACATTTTCAAGGGGACTCCTTGTGTGCTAGTACCAGATTTTGCCATGTGGTGGTACATTGAAAAGAAATACTAACCACATTGATGTGGAAGAATATTTTGATCAATATTTTGATCATAAGAACTGGACTTTACACAAAATAGAAACTTTTGCTAAATAGTTAAGAAATGATGCCTAATCAATTTCAAGTAAAGAATGGATAGTTCCAGTTCAGATATTGATGATGGCTTAATTGTGTGAGATGTTGCACTGATAGAAAAATGCATAGGAATTATTGATAAGGTCCTGCTCTGTCATTGTTAAAGTCACAACTTAGAATCATAGAATTGTAGAGTTGGAAGGGACCCCAAGAGTCATTTAGTTCAACCCCCTGGACTGTAAGAATCTCAACACATCGTTCCCCAACCATGTGACATTTTACTAGGGCTGCAACATGCTTTGTGCTACTATGTCATCAATGGCTATCAAACAAAATATATGCAACATAAGAATAGTAGGTGTGATGAGAATAGAGATTGTGCACTAATACCAAAGGTCTTTGGTCTGCCATGGCAAAGTCCCAAACTAGTACAATCTTAATCACCTTTTGCATTGTAACAGGCTAGAAGTTTATAATAGAAGTGAAACTGCCAGGCAGCTGCCCTGAGTTTACTTGATTTCCATAGGATATCATTATAGCTTGGTCAACACATATCATTATTCATTATGTTACAGATCTGTGAGATTCATAAGACAAAGGGTGGTGTGAAAACACACACACACACACACACACACACACACACACACACACAGAGGCTGTGGGCTTTCTTCTATATCTACTGCATTGACTTGTGTTAAGTGGTCAGCACAGATGAAGCACACTGAATTCATCTTAAAACAATTTCATTCTTCCAATTCTAAAGTGCATTTTCAACCTTTGCCACAAGACACAGCATGCTCATGAAATTGTGTGCTGAGGTCAGAGTTCTCTGCACATTATTGGGCATAAATATAGCAGGAAATCTTTTGTTTCTATGAAACTAGTTCCTTTTCTTAGCTAGACCTGAGCAAGAGTTGGAGGTGTTGGAACAAGACATGCATTAAACAGCAAGGCGCCCTAAGTGAATGTATTATTTCTATTTCCCCATAAGTTACAGGAACTTGGGGAGTTCTAAGTTAGGAAATGATTTATCTGACCTCTAGCTTGGCATGTCAGCAAAGCCAAATTTTGCAGATTTTTGTGACCTTGGGTGCAGAGACGAGAATTCTACAGATTCACACTAGAGACACACAGCTGTGATCAGAATTGGATGGGAACACATTTGAGGGCTCTTTGCCTCACTTCAAATTTGAAGTCACATTTCGGCTGTAGAAATGTAGCTAATTTCCCATTCTAGATGCAAGTAGCAATGCACAAACTATTCCCATGGCAGGTGCCACCCTGCAGTTGGTGTTTGTTTTGGAATTTAGGCTTGGCTGTTTTTAACCTCAAATTCTTATCCTCAGCATGGAAAATGTGTCTGTCTTGCTAAAGGACAATTCTGAGTAAAATGATAACTAGTTGGGATATGGCCAGACTAATACCTTCCTCCAAGTTTATTTTGCTTCCTGCCACAGTCTCAAGATCCTTTTCATCAGCACCACTAAATTCAGAGTTAATCCTCCTTTTGTACTTATGCTGTGCTTATGGCCTACACTCACTTCCTTGAATTCTGTTTTAATTTAAAGCCTCTTGTGACCAGGCTGCCTGCAATGCATTAAGTTGAGCTGTGATATTTTCAAGTAGATTTAAATGCTGGGTATCCAGGAGCTACTTTGGCAGTGCGGCTGCATGCCCAGCTGTGTTTAGGAAAAGAATCAAGTTGAAAGTCTGCCTCCCCACCTTGTTTCCTAGAAAGAAAACATGACATCTGTGTATCAGCTGCAGAGAGGCATGCTGGGTCAGCAGGGGTTAAACAGATATGTTTGGCATGTAACTACCTTTACCTGCCAATTACTCAGCAGGAAGGAAAGGGCTTGCTGGCTCTCCTTGGTTATGGGCTGGGAAACAGCTGATAAATACTAAAGCCCAACAATTCATTAAAAAGGATAATGTAGGGAAAGGGAGATGCTATTTACTTTTAGCTTCTTATTAAGAATTTTCCATGCTTCAGCTGATCTATTGGTGGAAGAATCCCATGGTGCATCTTAGGCAATGCTTGATGGGAGCAGACTACTGCTATGAGGGTCATTCCCAACTCCCCTCCTGAAAACTTACACAGGATCAGATCAGTAAATGAGCATATCGGGCCACCTTCTTGTTGTTCCTGCCATCTTACGGTTCCCACATTTGGTTTTCACGATGAGCACCATGTCCACACCCTCAGGCTGCAACAATGGAAAAGCTGTGACAATTGAAATAATCCCATAGAATAGGAGTAGAGAGTGCTCTAGGGACCTTTACTGGCCTGCACACTTAGTGACAATCCAATTCAAGTCAAATGAAAGCAATATTTTCCTCTATATACTTAGTAAACATATTACAGCTTACTTCCAAACATCCCTACTCAGCAAAATAAGGGCCTGTTTAGAGCAGTCCCAGCCAGTACTTACCCCCTCAGAAGGTATTGCTGGACATCTCACCCAAGCTGTAATGATAATGATGAAGTATTGCTTCTTTGCTACCCTGACTGCCACAGAGTAGAATAAGTTAGGGCTCTCATGTATTTAGTCAGAGTCACATTTTGTCATTAGTACTGTAATCACCTCCCAGTCTGTTTCATCACCCCCAGCTCTCTCTGGCCATCCATGGAACTGAGCAAGTTCTCAAGGTAGGAGAGGACATGTAGGAGTGATCGTATCCAGTGCTGGAGCTCCGTAAATTGGAAATACTGGCACCCTCACCCATATGCACCTCCAAAAACAGCTTATTTAGGGCAATGGTGGCTGAAGAACTGCACCTGCCCTCTCCAGTTTCCCCAAAGGTAGGCTCATGCTCTGTCTTGCTTCTCCTGCACTCCCACACACTTACATTTAAAGAGACTGAAACATTGAAACTAGAGCTGTGAGCAAATGGCCACTGGAAATTTGTCACCATATTTGTGGGCAGAAAAAAATGGGGAGACCATTTCTACAATGGGAGGAGTAACTATCCAACACTTTCTTAGGGGTGAAGTTAAACATTTTTCTTTTCTTGTCTCCTAAGTAGATGCTGATGGTGGTTGCTGCCGCCACTGCAAGCAACAATTGTTTCGGCACCTTGGTCACCATTTTGCATCCTGCACAGTGTATTGCTGAGGATGGTAGCCAGTGTGGTGTAGTGGTTAAGAGCGGTAGTCTCGTAATCTGGGGAACCGGGTTTGCTTCCCCGCTCCTCCACATGCAGCCGCTGGGTGACCTTGGGCCAGTCACACTTCTTTGAAGTCTCTCAGCCCCACTCACCTCACAGAGTGTTTGTTGTGGGGGAGGAAGGGAAAGGAGAATGTTAGCCGCTTTGAGACTCCTGAAGGGGAGTGAAAGGCGGGATATCAAATCCAAACTCTTCTTCTTCTTCACAAAACAAGGATGGAGAATGTTTGGGAGGAAATCTGCAAAGTGGCTTTACATACAAAGATAAATATATAGGCTTAAAGGAACAAAATAAATTGGGGGATAAATGTGGAATTGTGTCTTTGTTATTCAGTGAGAGTTGAACAGTTAGAGTTTGTGATATCTGATATTTTCCTTATAGCTTGGTTCCCCGTATAGAACACCCTTGAACCTGGTAAACCAAGAATGCGTTGTGTGACTCTCTAGTAATCCAGTACACAGAATGCAGGTGCTCAGAGGCCTGTCTAGTTCTCTTGAACAGATAAGGAAAATAACCCCATGGTGCTGCCCAAGAATTCTTCATTCAGTGATAACTGTTGAAGATAAGCACACAGCTACCATTATAAACCTCCTAGGCCTTGGAAGGTGTGGGTTCAGATCTAGATTGTGGTGTGATTAATGAAATGTGTTTAGTAGCCTTATCTGAGTCTTTAATGGACTGTTTTCCACATTAAACCTCTGCTGTATGATTGATGGGCTTGTTCAGGCTTCTGAAACAGCGGGGGAGGACTAGTGTTAGTTGTTCAAGCTGTGGAGAGGAATAAAGGAAACCTTAGCTAATACTCTGGTAACTGCTGTGTCTGTGTCTTTCCCTTTTCTTACCCATCTTGCTTTCTGGCTGAATATATACCAATTTCCACAAACTGTGTGCCAAGAAACAACCTAATATATTTTGGAGGTTTTGTAGAATCCTTGAATCATAGGGGTGAAGAACATTTAGTCCAACCACCGTACACACAGCTTACTATCCCAATACTCATAATACATTAGTTTGTAACCATATAATAGTGGGCCAAAAGAAGGGAACAGCAGAGAACATAATGCCATAAACATAGGAAAGGGGATAAATTTTCTAAAAGTGTATACTTAGCAACATTCAAGCAGGTCAAAGCAAATACTGTCTCATGTTTCAGAAATTCCAACGCTTGGCAGCGATTACCAGCACTCATTCTCAAAGGGCAACAACCATCAGGACTTCATTGCCCTTTAAGAACTCATGTTATCAGTTGCTGTCAGGTTGTGCCCAAATTGCATGATTTTTTTCTGTCTTCTTAGACCTTAATCCTTTCACTTTTACTTGGGTGAAAAATAAAGCGAACAAAAAGAGTCCTTCGGAATTTAAGACTAAAAGACTCCATTTAACAGGACAGAGAGTTTTAATGGGTCAATCTGAGATGCATGGGAAATGCCTGCAACATGAAAGTACAATTGTAACTCCCACAGAGGAAACAAATAATGCCTCAGCATTTTCTCAGGCTAACGGGGGATTGGGTTAGAATGCTGGACTATATCCATACCCCTAACAATTACAGTTGGTGAAGCCAATTCTTAGTTCACCAAGTCTCCAGCTATATAGGGATTCGCAGATTAAAATTACAGTGGTACCTCTGGTTACGTACTTAATTCGTTCTGGAGGTCCGTTCTTAACCTGAAACTGTTCTTAACCTGAAGCACCAGTTTAGCCAATGGGGCCTCCTGCTGCTGCCACGCCGCTGCTACACGATTTCTGTTCTCATCCTGAAGCAAAGTTCTTAACCCGAGGTACTATTTCTGGGTTAGCGGAGTCTGTAACCTGAAGCGTATGTAACCCGAGGTACCACTGTAGTTGGTGCATTTTCACACAGCAACTACATGGAAATGAATACAAGACACACATGTAAGATATCTTACTATCTGTCTTGAGTATCTAAGCAGTGGTGTTTTAACATGCTAGCTTCTAGATGGCCTCCCATGATATCTGCAAATCAAGTAGCTATATACTGTGCTGGAGGTTTGGAACACATACTGTTTCAGTTGCAGGACAGAGATCTCAGGACAGTCAGTAAGATCTAGAGGCTCATATTGGGTACCTTCATATTTTAATGGCAAGAAACCTGCATATTTCAAGAATATATAAAAATGCTGTTAACCAGAAGGTTGGTGGTTCGAGCCCATCCAGGGACAGCTGTGGTCAGGATTCCAGCATTGTAGGGGTTTGGACTAGATGACCCTCGAGGTCCCTTCCAACTCTACAATTCTATGATATATAAGTATATATATAAAACACACACACACAAATAACTCTAGTGAGATAATCAATGATGGAGGGAAACAGGAATCCCCTTTTTCAAACCAAAGGGTTTTGTTCCTTTCAATAGAATAGAATAGAATAGAATAGAATAGAATAGAATAGAATAGAATAGAATAGTGATATAACAGGTAAAAGTAATTATTTCTAAAAACAGTCACTGTGCAAAAGTAATGAATTGGCCAGAAACATGAGTGTTCAATCTAAAATGAGATGTCAGAGATCACAACTGACAGCACCCGCCCCTCATTTTCCCCCCCACAGGGACAAAATAAAGGTCAGTTGTACGAGGGCTGCATCTGACATAAACTTTATTAGAGATAATTTCTGACCTCCCGTGCCTATGGGATTCTCAATTCCTCAACAGAAAGTGAAAGGAGGCCTGTATACATGAATTCCTCTGCCATTACCATAATATTGCTATTGCTGACTCGTAGCAGCAGAGAAAGGACAAAGGAAGTCAGCAGAATTTCATGGCTGATCATGATGATGGTGAACTGCAATTCTACATTGGCAATGGAAGCTTTTCTGAGGCCACACGGAGCCCTGTAAGGAAATATTTTTTTTGCCTTGCTGCTTGTAACTCTTTATACTTTTACAACATGAGACCAGATTTATTGAGCTAAATGTATTGCTCCCTGCTAAACTAAACACATGCTGCCATGCACCACACTGCCCTGTAGGTAGTCCATCTGATCATCTCCCTGTTTTACACTGTTTTGTGTTTTCCCTCTTCTATAAGTAATTTGTCTTCTCTGTTACTTTCCATTCATCTCTCCTCATATTTCTTACCTTAACTACTCATTTGTTTGCCTGCTGTTTGTGTTTCCCCACCCACCCGCCATAATATTTTACAAGGTATTTGGGCACTCTTGCCCATCCATCCCGTTCATTCTGTGGGTCATTACACCCTTGCCTTCTAGCTGCATATCTGTCTACCTAATTGTGCTCTTTCTTGTCCCTAATCTCATTTCTTTTATTTTCTCATTATGTTGGTGAGTAATAGCCTTGTATTATTAGGGATCTTGTGAAGGAACCGTATTGATTGGATCTTTTTTATTTGCTAAGTTAATAAAACCAACTAAATAAATAATCATGTCCCACTACTATAGCCTAAATGCTTTTGCATCCTGCAAAGGCACAGGGGAGTTCCAGACTGCTTGCTCTTTAATTAAAAGTAAGTTTTCAGCCGCCTCTTTCATCATCAGAATTTGCTATCACCTTGAAATGAAGGCTCTGATGTTGTCTTCTAAAATTATTGAGTGCTAGCCAGCTGGGGGAGTTGAGTTTAGAGTATACATTAATCTTCTTAACTACCTTCATCAAGATGACTGTCCAGGCTGCCACAGATCCAGTGCTTTTGTTCTCTGTATCTCTCATTTTTTTTTGTCCACAGTTTGCCTCTGTATATGGTCCATGAATATAAACCTTGTGTTATGTGCTTCTTAATTAATAGGACCAGGGAATTATAGAACCAGGTCCTTTAAGTTTTTTCCAAGGTGGTATCTAAGGTCAATAAGCTAATATGCAGCATTAGTGCTTGGTTTGTCTTTCAATAGACATGATGGCTGTATAATATATCATACTATATCAGAGGCAATATGCTTCTGATTACCAGTTGCCAGGGAACAGCGAGGTAGTGCCTACTTGTGGGTTTCCCATAAGCATCTGGTTGGTCCCTGTGGGAACAGAATGGTGGTGCAAATGGGCCTAGCAGGACTCGACTTCCGGGTTAGCACTTCCGGCAATGGCAGAATTCCTCTGATCGGGAGGAATCCGCTCCGTGGAAATCAGGGTCTGGCCGCCACGGCGAAGGCGGAGACCCACTAAAAACCACAGGCGGGAGAAGCCTGTGGACGTGGGATTCGGCTGGCACCTTTTGCGCCTCCCCTACTTGCGGGGAAACCCGGTTTCGGGGATCCAGAGTGACGTGGAGTGAGTGGCGCGGTGCTTCAAATCGACTGCTTCTTTCACGGAGTGAAGCCTCATTGCTGTTGCCAGAGAGCGCTGACTTTTTCCTGTGGACAATTTGATCTCAAAACAACTACCCGTGAGTAGAACGGAAAATTGGACTCTTAAACGTCTTAATTTGGCACTGAAACGGGGAGGTTTCAAACAGGAAGTCTGCCTTCCCCTTTTGTAAATTGATTGAAGCAAAGAGGCTGCAAGCTAAAGCCTTGGAAAGCCTTTCATAAAGGATTAAACTTCCATCGGTTAAATCATCAAACCCCCCTTGGAAGCAGGAGAAGAGGGGGGAAATTTAAGATCGTGTAAGCCTGCAGGAGAGAATGAAGAAAGTCAAATTACCACCACTCTGAACCTGGAAACGGGCTGCTAGTAAGATTGACGTTTTGGATATGCTCATTGACTGTGAATAGATCGTCTGCTGACAGTAGGTTAAAGAAGAGAAATACATTGTCTCCATTGTCTCCTTCTGCGTTTAAAAAGGAGTAAAAGTAACTGAAAATTGAAACTAACTTTATTGTTTGAACTGTGCTTAAAAGGATTGATACAAATAGAAATTGTTTCCCCCTAGAGGAAGCCTTTGAAATTGTTACAAGAGCTGAGCTGGGGGAATTTCCACCTGCAAGATAAAACTGTGAGAATCTGGGATTGACCTTGGACCGTTAAGAATGTTGACAGAAGAAGCCTTAGTGGTTGCATTATGTAAGATTAATGATTCACTGGAACAGCTTCATAAGAAGACGGATGCGAGGACTATAAAAATTGATAACTTGGAACAAAAAGTGACTAATTTGACACAAAAAGTCAATATTAATACAGAAATTATTCAGGAATCGACACAGGGATCTATTTTGACATGGCAAATTGAGGGGAAGGCGGGGGAGAAAATTTTTGCTGTGGAACCTAAAGTGGCACAAGTGGAGAGGGAGAGAGCCCCAGCCTTACAGTTGCAATTTGATGATTATAAGTTGATGCCTTTCAAGATTGAATTTAGAGAAAGTCAGACTTTTAGGATTGGAGCCCTGCTTGGACTGGAGAAAGAAAGTTGGATAGATCCCCTCATGCAGGGGTTTATTGACCTTTGGAACCTGGATTTGGGTCAGGAGGAGACTGGAGTTGTGGGGACCGCCAGACTTGGAGGAACTTTGAAACACGACTGGAAATATCTTTTGAATTTCAGTTCTAACTATGGAGATTTGGCTGACTTGTCGAGAAGGAATAAAAACATTGCTAGATGGGAATTCCCCGGAGACCTACTTTTCAGCATCAAAGGAAGGAAAATAAGAACAAGATCACGAGAAGACAAAGTAAAGTGCATGTACAAATATGAAGAAGACTTGCAGAAGGGACCTGGAAAAGAGTTAAGAGCCTCAGACAGAAGATCACCAGGTTGATGGGCTATATGGAATTGACGGAAATGACTGGCAGAACCCGAGACCAGGGAGAAGAGACGGTGGAAGAATATTGGAAAAAGCTTAAAATCTACATATGGAAATAATGTAAAATTAATGAGTGTTAGAAAAATGTTAGAAGGGAATTATATGGCTTTAGTAGAAATGTTTTAAGGAATTAAGTATAAATAAGTATTATAGCATTAATGGAAAATAAGGTTAAAATATGTTAAGATAATTACATGACAGAAAATAGGGAAAGATGGAAAGGATTTGCTGAAACAATTAATAGAAATGGAATACAAAAAGGGAGGTGAGAAGAGGTCGATGAAACAAGGGAATGAAAGAGAGGATATTGAGATGGTATGATGTGTGGTTTTTTAATTGTTTTTGCTTTTGTTTTGTTTAATCTGTTAATGTTAATGTTGTGTTCTGTATTGTTTATATATATATTGTATTGTATTGTTTTTTCTTTTGCATTTCTTCTACTTTTCTTTTTTCTTTTCTTTTCTTCCTTTTGTAAGGTTCAAAAGCAATAAATATTATTTTTTTTTTAAAAAAATGGGCCTAGCAGGACTCTTCTCAATTTCTTACATTTTTTGTAGAATTCCAAGTTAAAAGTCGAATTGCTATAGCAGTCACCTTTGCCGTTCCAGAAAATAGTGTGTGAATTTCTTCTCAACTGTTTAGTTTTATAGTCTACCTTGAGAGTGAGAAAACATACATGTGAAAATGTCCTAGTGCACATGGAACATTGGCAATATACTCTTCTCTCCCCTTCTGTCCTCCGGAACAGTTTTCCATCATCAACCGTGGTTTTGCATTGCACCCACACAACCCATAGTTCTTGTGAAATTGATTTATTGGCGTGACCCCGCTAATTGATTTACGGTCCACAATTAGCTCTTTATGCCCGGCGCGCTTCCTCCGAGCTGCGCCACTCAGCTCCGTCTCCAGTAGCTCTCCAGTCACGCCTCAGCAGAGTTGAACACAGCAGCGAAAACTTTTCTCAATCGTTTCTCCACGGATGGGTGCCGGAGGAGCTTGTGATCTGTGAGTACAGCTTGGGGCCCCTTGGGAGAACGGAAGACAATGGCAGGCAGCCAGGTCTTGGAGGACATTGCGTTTCAAATGCTCACTCTAAAAAGTCAGCAAGGGCTGCCTGGGATGTGCTGTGAAGCTTCAGCAGGAGGCCAGAGCCCTGGAGAAAGTATTGAGAAAAGTCTAGAGATGGCTGCAGCCCCTGTTCCTGATTTAGCCTCAAGGAGTGCTAGTGAGCAGATCGGGGGGGCGAAGGATTCCAAAGGCAAGTGTAAAGGCTTGTCCACTGTGCGTGCTGGAGTGGAATGTCAACAAAGCAGGTTCCCAGAAAGCCGCAGTGGGAGCCAGGCCAGAGGGGGCGGAGCTGGCAAGGAGTGCTTTTCCGGAAGAAGGAGGGCCAGGCCAGCTGGGAGGAGCCCCGGGCAGTGTTTTTCCACTGGAGTTCGTCGTTGCTGCCCATGGAGAGTGGAGACAGCTGGGCAGGAAGGTCCCAAGGTCAACCAGCTGAGTTCTCATGGGAACCAGTCTCGGAGAGGAGGCCAGCGTGGGAACGCAAGGGAAAGACGTGGTTCAGACGCTGGGGAGGGTTGTTTTCTTATCACTGCTTCTATGGCAACTGTGAAGAACAACTCCAGCCAGGACACGGTGACACGCTGGGTTTTGAATACTGCTGTTGGTCATCACCTAAGCAGGCCTGCTGGCGAAATGCAGAACTGCAGGGCTGTTTCAACAGGAAACAACTGTGATGTTAGCAGACGGAATGAGAAAGTCGGTTTCTGCTGTGGCTAACATGTCTTTTTCTCCTTTACAGGAGGAGCTAGAGGTCTACGTTGTGCCGGGACTGAATTGTTGTTTGTTATCTGTATCAGCTCTAATGAAGCAGGGATACATTGCTTTGAAAATGACACCTGTTCCATTTTCAGAGGGGGGAAACAAGTGGCCAACGTGAAAAGGGGGCAGAACAATCTCTTTGTTCTGGAGTCACCTCTGGAGGGTGGTGGGAATGCTGGAAAAGCACAGGCGCAGTGTGCTAAGGTTCCCAGTCATGTGCAAAAGCTGCACAGGTGCACAAAAGGGTACAAACTCCGGAAATGTGGGAGGTCCCTAGGGTGCAGGGCATGCAAGGGTGCACAGGTACATGGTTTTCCCGGGTTTGGGAGGGTAGCCAAAGAGCCCTTTGAGCTCTTTGAGGCAGGTGGTCCAAAGGTTCAGGAAATGATCTTCTGTGGATATGATCCTGCAACCAATGGGTGGAAGTTTGCATACCCAGAGGGTGATCAAACCAAGCTGCTGGTCAGTAAGCAGGCTGAGTTCTGTGAACAGGATGGGTGTTCAAGACTCAGGGATGGTTCTGATTTTCTCTCAGAATGTCTGTCTGATTCTGAGGAGGAAAGGGAGCCAGAGGCTGATCCCGGTGATAGGGACCAGGTCCAGGATCAGGGTTCAGAACCCGGTGATGGGGACCAGGTCCAAGATCAGGGGTCAGGGCAGGTCTGGGCATCCCCAAAGGTTGTGAAGGGAGTGTCCAGGTATGAGGCTTCATCTCCGGTTAGCGTAATGGAGAAAGCTCACAAACAGGGTGTCAAGTCAGAGGGGGAAGGATCTGACGGAGAAGACACAACTGCTGGCCCAAATGGGTCAGTAGGGTATCAGGTCACAAGTGCGTGGAAAAGTGTCGCACAGTGTGATTCTGGGAGTGTTGAAGGGGTTCAACAGGTGCCTGGGAAAGATGCCGGGAAGTGGCATAAGGCAAAGGGGAAGGTGTTGAACTCAAAAAAGGTCTTGTCAGAATGGTTCGGCAAGAGGGGGTGTTGGGTTTGGAACTTAACTGGTTAAGTTGTTCCCATGATGCCTCAGCATTCTGACGTCAGTTTTAGAAGCTGGGAGGAGTTTGGGAGGAGTTACGTTCTGTTCCCCTCTGGTCTCTGAGGGAAGAGGTCGCAGTTTAGTCATGGCTGCGGTGAGCCCAGGAGATTCCTGGGGAATGTCGGAATAAAGAAACTGTAAATGGACAAACCTGGTCTCTGTGTGTTTGTCTGAAGCTAAGTGAAGCTACGTGACAGTTTTCACCGCTGTGTTCAACTCTGCTGAGGCGTGACTGGAGAGCTACTGAAGACGGAGCTGAGTGGCGCAGCTCGGAGGAAGCGCGCCGGGCATAAAGAGCTAATTGTGGATCGTAAATCAATTAGCAGGGGTCACGCCAAACCAATAAATCAATTTCACAGTTCTTTCATGAACCAGAGACGGAAACCATGTTTTAAGTATGTTGCAAACCAAAGTAAAATAAAAATAAAAATCAGACCTGTGTTTTGTTCTAACCATAGTTCATAACAGCACACATGAAACTGTGGCTAGTGCTGAGATGAGGGAAATTGCTGCAGGGAGCAGAAATGGGGCACATGTTTTTCACTTGGACTGGCTCCCAAAATGCAAACTATGGTTTGGAGGAAGCCAGTGCTACTCCCTTCATGAGATCAATGAAAGTTTACTCAAATCATGCTGAATTTGTCATATAAAAATGATGTAGGAATTAGACTTTTCTTACTTCAGGGATGCACTGATTGTTTTCTGAAAACTATGCAATCCTATAAATCATATAATCATAGAAATGTAGAGTTGGAAGGGACCCTGAGGGTCATCTGTATCTACTTAGAAGTAAATCTGGTGGTGTTCAATGGGGCTTAATCCTAGGTAAGTAAGGCATAGGATTGCAGCCTGACTATCTTGCTTTCATGTAAATCTCAAGACAAGTTATAATTTATAGAAAGCTGGGATATTAAAATATATCCAAAAAGGGTTTCTCTGTCTTAGTAAGCAAAGAGAGATTTATGCTTACTTGACTTTTTGTTCTTATACATTTTGATTAAAAAATACATCAAGATATGAGATGGCTAGAACACCCATAAAAATGGTTTTACTGCACTATAAAGGAGAATTCTGCTTCCATTGCATGCATTAGTAGAGAAAGAGAGGATTAATTGATAAAGTAGCTCTCTCCTATTAATATTTTTTTATTTGCAAAAACTGTATCCAGGTTCCAGAATTTTGAAAGAATGGAAATGTGCAATTGACATTGTTAGACTTGTAGTCAAAATATTCACCTTGTCCCTAAATTGGCCTCTATCAGAAGAATGGGAAGTAGTCAACACAACACTATTTTTTTTTTAATTAAAAAAAATATATCCTGGATAGGTCCAGGAAATTCTGGGCAGATTAGATAAATATTAGCTCTGGATAAACTGTGATATTAAGAATATCAGCATGGCCTGTGCAATGTTAAGTCATGTTTCACAAGACCTTTTGAAGTTTGAGAACAAGAATGTAAATAAGACTGGATGAAAGTATATGCTGGAATTTCTCAAACACTTTTGATAAAGATTCCCGAGTAAATCTGAAATAAGAGGGCAGATCTTCTTGTGGATTAATAACTGGTTACATGGCAAGAAACAGAGGGAAAGACAAATGAGAGGAGCAAGAATTGGGCTCCTCAAGGTTCTGTATTGGGACTGGTACTACTTCACATCTTCATCAATGATCTGTTGTTAAGCTGAGCAGTGAGCAGTGAGGAGCCCAAGTTTACAATCTCCCAAAATTATTCAAGTCAGACTGCAAAGAATAAATGTGTAACAAAATGGCAAATAAGGTTCAATATGTGGGAAATGATGCATGTTAGGGCTAAAATCCCTAACTTCGCATCTGAAGCAGTGATAACGAGCCAGGAAAGAAATCTTGGGGTTGGGTGTATAGTTCAATGAAAATGTCAACTCTGCATGTGGTAGCTGTGAAAAAAGGCAAATTTTATGCTAGATATAATTAGGAAAGGAACTGTAGATACAATTTGCAGTATTGTAATGGCTTTATGCAAATTGGCATTGTGACTACATTTGGTTCTAGCTAGCGCAACTCCAAAAGAAATTGTTGAGTTGGGAAAAGTGTCAAAAAGTACAACCAAAATTATCAGAGGGTTGAAGAACCTGTATAAACACACACACCACTGTCCATACCAATTCCAAGGTGGTTTACAACCTTAAAAGATAATTCAGTGACTTCAAACCAATTTAAAACATCAAAATAAATACAAATTAGTTCAGTAACTAGAACAGTAACTAAACCCAGTTATCTGTAATTCCCAGAAGCCTGGATTGATAAATGTTTTTAAGAAGGCACCAAAAACTCAACAAGGTTGGTGCCTGCCATATTCCTTGGGGGAGGAGATTGCTCCATAAACTAGGCACCGTGGCAGAGAAATGCCTCCCCCTGATTGATTCAAGGTGTATTTCCTCAACCAAGAGGGTCTCATCCTGAGATCTGAGTAGGAACAATATAGTATATATAGTAGTAACAATACAGGTGGAGGCATTCATGGAGGACATGGCTGTCAGTAGCTGTTTGTCAGGATAGCTACATTCAGAGATAGTATGTCACTGAATACTAACTGTGCACTGAGGAGCACAGTAGGACAGGGATGTTGCCTCCATGCCCCGCTTCTGGTCTTCCTTAGAGGCATCTGGTTGGCTCCTGTGAAATCAGGGTGCTCAACTAGATGAATATTTAGCCTGCTCCAGCAGCACTTCCTTTATGTGCTTAGTTAACATGCTAATCACATTGCTATCTAATTCAGAAATCTCTCTTCTTCCTCATAGTGGTGCATTAGCTATATGGCTTTTTAATAAACTTCACAAGTGGAATGTTGTCTTTGTTGGGGAGGAGCATCTCAGTTTAAACTTCTGAGTGCTGATTGCAACCCATTTTTCCCTTTGTGCTGCATCCCTCCAACACTCACGGCTGCAAGACTGATGAGTTCCTCATTGTGGAGTATGGATGACTCACCACTCCCCTAGATAGGGTACTAGCAACACCATATACTCTATTCAGACAGCAGTTGCTTTAAGTTGTGCATGTTTCTCACCTTGGCACTCTCCCTCCTGAAGGCATAGGATCATTGGCCCCATCCATACATTTGAAATTGTTTTCACAAGCATACCACACACCACACATGTACCAGCAATGTGGGATAACACCCATGCTACTAGGTTTGTAGAGAGCCTTATGCAATCTGGAAAGCATTACACCACATGTAGAAAACAGGTGCAGAAAATGTGCCACTGAAATTTTTCTCTTGCAGTCTTTTCAATTAGAATTTGAGGACCCATACTAAGAGGGACATTTGCAGTAGGTCTCTGAAGGAGGGCAGGGAAGGAGAAGGAGCTCTTCATCTGCTGGGAAGTGAACCGCAGAGGCTCTGTCGATGTCAAGGCATGTAGACTTTTTGCACCCTGTTGCCTTCTGCCCATATAATACCAACATTATCCAGTGTGCAAACTCCAAGTAATGAAGTCTGAGTCTCTCCCCCATCTGTCTCACTAAATGCCACTTGGAACAAGCACCTTTTCATTTGACAATAAAATCAATGAATGAAATATTATAGAACTGAAGGAGATGGTGCACAGAATTCATAATGGGGGCTGTTTGTGTTCTGGCAGAGTCTTGTCTCCTCTCCATCCTTCTTTCCATTATCACCCAACTTAGATTTACTTAATGAAAACCTCCTGCTAATCTCCTACCTAGTTGCTTTTCAACCTCAACCTTTTTGCACCCCTTCAGAATGCCTCTGGCTCATGTCAATGATTTTGGAACCCTCTGAACTAGTTAGATATTTGTCATAATTAAAGCACATATGGTGTTAACTGAGTGAATGAGTGAGAGGCCAAAGAGATGAACATAACATTTAATGGCTCCCCCTACACTTTCCTCTGTATTGTCTGTTATGCCCTTCCTTTCCTCGCAATGATATTCTTCAAGATGAGGGGAAATCCTCAGCCATAAGTAAATAAATGGTGAGGAATGAAAAATGCCTGCAATAGAATGGACTTCTGTTAATCCCCTTAAAAAAAACATTTCTTATCGGCAAAGGTTGGAAAAATGCTTTCTTATTCTTTTTATCAGCAAATAAGTTTCATTCTCTTTGGGGAATATTTTTTCTAATAGTGTTTTCTCAGACCTGGTATTTTCTCTTGGGGGGTGGCTTATAAAGAATCATAGAACTGAAGAACTGGCAGAAATGTGAAGGTCATCAATATAAACCCTTATGCCATGGCTGCAATATACTTCTGCTGCTGTTTTATCACATTTATATAACACTTCTCATCTCCAAAGTGCTTTGCAATGTTTCCCTTTTCTTGCCCTCTTAAGAACCCTGGGAAGTAGGTCAGGTAGCATTCTGAGGCTAAAGAATAATGACTTCTTCAGGAAAATGCAATGACCTGGTTCACACATCACATTAAACCATAGTCAAAATAAACTATGGTTTAATGTGAATGAACAGCGGGTTGGTACACGCTGCTCAAAAGTTCCCAATTTCTTCTTTCTCAGCTCATGCTGCCCTCGTGAGCAAGTAATCCATAGTGTTGATGCTATGTTTGAACCCAGGATCATGGGCAGAACTATAAGCAGAAGCCAGTGTTTGTTTTTGTCCTATCATTCATGGTTTGTCTCAGAAATCAAACCAAAAGCCTGGATGTGAACATAATGACATAATGTTTCCTGCCCAGTGCATACAGTATCTACTCCCTAGCCACTTCATTGTGGGCGACTTATAACACTGTTTTACAAAAACCCTGATTCCTCCATAAGACACAGAGTATTTCCTTATCCAAGCTGGATGTCCTGTTGGGATTCAGGGTTATTCAAGGTAAACATCTGGCTGAATTCTACTCAAAACATGAAGATTTGTCATCGTTCCTACATGCTACGTGACTAGCTCATTGTCTGAGCCTTATTAATGGACCGTCATTTACACCTTCGGAATTGTTAGTACCTTCTACTCCCAGCTTTTAAATCTTTCTCTGTAAGAACGATTTGGATCTATAACTTGTCTGGAAGCCTAACGTTGACAATGTGAATTAGCTTCTGCATAAAAACAAATCAATCGCCCCTGTAAGAAGCAATAGGTATATATGTTTACAAACAGCAGTCTGAGTCTGCTGGAAGCAGGAGTATTTTATGTTTTCATCTCGGCAGGTTCATTAGTACCCCTAGAGAAATAGGCCCTTCACATTTTATTTTGCATCTCCAAAGAAGGACGGAAACATCAAATCAGTTAACGATATGTCTGAAGCCAGGCAGTTGCCACACATTTTGTACTTGCAAGTGTTGCAAATAGGCTGCGCAGTCTTCATGCAGCCCAATCTCCAACCTCAACTAGGAATCTATTATTATTATTATTATTATTATTATTATTATTATTATTATCATTTGCATATACAGTGGTACCTTGGGTTAAATACTTAATTCGTTCCGGAGGTCCGTTCTTAATCTGAAACTATTCTTAACCTGAAGCACCACTTTAGCTAATGGGGCCTCCCGCTGCCACCGCACCGCTGCTACACGATTTCTGTTCTCATCCTGAAGCAAAGTTCTTAACCCGAGGTACTATTTCTGGGTTAGCTGAGTCTGTAACCTGAAGCGTATGTAACCCGATCTACCACTGTATAGCCCACCTTTTCCTCCAAATTGCTTAAGATTATGTACATACTTCTCCTCTTTCCCAATCATATTAGACTAAGAGGTAAGGACTGGCCCAAGGTCACCTGGTGAACTTTATGGCTGAGTGGGGATTTGAATCCTGGTCTCCCACTATACCACACTGGCTGTCAGCCACTCAATCCACCAAGACTGGGTGGGTGGTGGCAAGGAGCTGGGTGAGTGTACTGGTGTACTGGTAGCCATTCCTGAGCAGTGGATAAGGTGGCACATTCTAGCCACATTGCTCCTGTGCTGAGACCTCCAATAGCTTGTGTAAGCTGATGGCATTAGCTGAGGCCTTCATGCATTCATAACCACGCACCTGCACTAGAATGATCAGGTGATTTCCCCCAATTAAAATGGCTGCTTCCTGCCAGTAATAACCAGAACAATTTTGGAACCTCCCTCTTGTTTGGGAGCCATAGCTGTGTATCTCACTGGTCGCTGTACAAACTTTCTGATTTCAGTGCTCGCTCTCTCCCCCTCCCGCCGAAGCTGCTTTCCTGCTTCTCATGCTCCACCTTTTCCAGGGTTGTGTTCAGTGGTGTAGTAAGAGCAGGGATGGTCAGGGACCAAGCGCAGCCTCTTATTTCACAGCAGGGATGACATCATCTCCTGCGTCGTGATTTGCCAATCCTCTTCATGCCAGATAAATAAGCTTTTCTCAGGGAGAGAAGTCCGCCAAAATAAGCTAAGCAGCAAAGCAGAGGAAGAGGTAGGTTGCATTAGCAGGCATGACTAAGGCTAAATTGCCACTTTTATCTTGAAAAATTCCAGAGATTTGGTGGTTTTTCAAGTGTCTTGCAACTGAAACCAAAATATCTGTATTGGTCAAAAATTCATTTCTGTGGTGTAGTCTTAGAAGTGGCACAGCCTTGCAGGTTGTCACAAAGAACACCTGCACTTCAGAACTGATCCCTACACCCCTGAAAGAAATAGGGTTGCGCTTATGGAGCCCAGCCCTCGTAAATCTATCACAGTCCAGCCACTAGCTGATTTTACTGTTCTCCATTACATGGATGCATTCTTCTGACAGGACTTGTGCTAACTACCTGCCTTATCCCAGAGCTTTATCCCCTTGAATAATAAAATAATGCATCTGTGAAAGACACGGTCATGGTGCATGAGCAATTACTTTCATGCATTCAGCACATTCCTTCAAGATCATTTCACTACGTTATCACTTAGAGGCATGAAGGGAAAAAAGAACCTTTATCCCATAAGTGCATTTCTTCACGGTACTGATTCATACTGTCCCCACAATACACTGCGTGTTACTCCTACGCAGCCTTCATTCACTGCAAAGGGCTTAACGCAGGGGTCCTGATGAAATCCTTTGAAATGGATAGTAGTCACGCATTTGCTGTGCCAGGTAAATTGTTCCCTGTGCTTTTTAATGGACTTGTGCTCCTAAACCTGGTACACATCGAAAATTCAGCTTTCCTTGCATTATTTTATATCCGGTTTGCACTACACATATGCTGGGTGGTGTGCAGGACATGGAAGGATGGTCTCTGCCCCAAAGTCGCACAAGCTGAATGCTGCAGACAGACCAAACAGTGAAGATAAAGCCTGTTTGAAGAGAAAGCAAGAAGGGAAGGGATGGGGATCACTGTGGGTTGTATTGTTTAATATGCTATTTATGCATGTTTAAAGATGCTTTCTAAGGACTGGATCCTATGACACAGGGCAAGCCCAACTGAAGTCCCCTCGCACAATGAGGAAAACAAGCTATCTTCTGAATCGCTTCTTCATATTAATGACCTATCCGGAAAATAACATCCATTGTGAGCTACAAGGAAAGACGATTGCTTGTTACTTTGTGATGCAATTGTTACAGCATAAAGTATTGGGATAAAGATAGAGAATCTGTGGTGTTTGTGGGTGGTTTGTTATTACCACTAGAAACCTTCACATTTCAGTTCTTGTTCTTAAGGCTGGGAAGTAGATTTGAATTATAATTCATCATGGAGAACTGCATTTGGTAATAAAACTGAATCTCACTGCTGTGGAAATGGATTTTCAACTTTATTGGCAGAAAGGTCACCAAGCGTTCTCCTTTTGGACTGGAAGTAGCAACAGTTCTAAATGACATCACACTTGGCTGGCTGATGCCTGGAACTTAGGTGGTACAAGAAAGTCAGGTTTTTCTGTCCTATGAGGCAACATCTGTTTTTTGGGGTAATTTGAGTGGTGTGCAGAAACTGTATTAAGGGCAGCCAAGTTCAAGGTGAATTACACTGCAAGGATGAAGGCTTGAATGAAAACCAAGAGATTTATGGCCACTTGACCCTCACACCATCAAAGCTGGTGAACACACCTTCTAATGACACTTTCTGCCTTGTTTAAGAGTACAGGTTGCTGCCCCATAGTTTCTATCTAACAAGTGAGCTGTCTCACCAATTGAGCAGGTCTGAAGAGGCCTCTCAAAGCGTCTCTTCTAGCTCCTTCCAGTGAGGTTATAGCTGTACCTCAGTGGAAGAAAATCTGCTTTGCATGCAGGCGGTCCGAATTTCAATCCCCACCATCTACACTGAGATAGGGAATGCCCTCTGTCTGAAACCCTGCCTGAGCTAGATGGACTGTTGGTTTGATTAAGGATAAGGCAGCTTCCTCTGTTCCTGAGACTGTGAAGCTGGCCCCACTTTTCTCTTATCATTGGCATGGCACTGAGTGGAGAAGTGCCAAGCTGGGCAGCTGCAGTGGCCACCATATGCTTCCAACCATCAATATTTTGCCAAAGGATGCTACTTTGAGGCAGAGGGAAAACTCTTAAGGATGTATTTGGGGTGAAGAGATAGCAGCCACTGCAACCCAGCACTTCCCTCAGTGCCAAGTCCTTTAAAATTGTAGTAGTAGTAGTAGTAATAAAATGGTGCAAGTATGAGCTCTCTGGGGCACCCAGTACTTACCCAACTATGGCATGTTTTAAAGCTGGGCCTACAACTGAGACAATTTGCAGGCAAAATAAAAATTGCACCTTGCTCACTGGCTCATGTTTACAATCCTCCTAGCATTTCCTGAATTTCAAAACCCCAAATATTTAAGTGGGGTGGCAAATACGACATCTCGTTGTGCTTTCTCTGTCATAGGGCAATGCATATTTTGAAGTTAATGTTTATGTGCTCCACATCTTGCCCATTTGAGTTGGTTATGACTATACCAGGAACTTGCCCTCACATTTTATTGAAACAAGAATGTTGCTCCTTATGTAGTACAGCAATGCACAGGATACGTCTTATGTTAGGAAGAGAAAAGACCAAAGACTTACATTTCGTGTAATTTTGTGTGTGTGTGTGTGTGTGTGTGTTTGTCTGTCTGTGTGTGTGCGCGCGTGTGCATGTGCATGTGCATGTGTTTTCAAAGATAACAGCTTACAAATCATAGGGTGCAGGAACAAGCACACAAAGTGGCATTACTAGCTGCAAAATAAAATTAGCTTGAAAATCCAAAGGCATCTTCTTACATCCAAATCCAGGTTGTCTCTTGTCAGTTTACCTTGTGTCTGCACTCTCAGATTCAGATGAGGAAAACATATTATAGCCTCCTTCTACCCTCTGGGACAGGTGGGTGTTAACTTGGGGCACATTCCAATGATCTTAACTCCAAAAATGCCAAGAAAGAGCCCTATGAGCTGCATAAGGCTGAAAAATATAGCAAACTAGAGACTTGTTTCTTACATCCAAAGCTACTATTTTAGCTACTGCACCACATTGGCATAATTTTCCTGAGACCTAGTCCAATAACCTTATTCTTATGAAACAGTAACATATGTCTTGTGTGTAAGGTCTCCATTGTATCCTCTAGTCCTAACTACAGTAGAGCTTACATTCTGAGCAAAACAGTTCATAACTAAAGATATTAGAAGGCTGCTCTTTGCAAAATCCAGAGGGTTCCCCAATCTGTTTTACGACCGAAGCCCCTTTCAGGGTGCTACAATGTTTGGAATAATCCTGTTCTAATTCTGCCCAACTTGATAAATTTTCTCTGTGGTCATGGCCGGCGTCACAACCTTGGTGTTTGTGGGTTCTCTCCCCCGCCCCCTGCCCCCGTTGTCTGGCTATTAATGATGATGTATGTATAAGTAAAGCAGACATCTTCATTTTCATAAGCTAAACTTGTGCCTGGAGTAGCAAGGAGTGAGTGGAGTGCACTTAATCATAACTCTGGGTCTAGAGCAGAAAACAATGACAAAGCTTTTGCTGTTAGTCACGGTGTTTTACTATAATAACTCTTAAGAAGGAGAGATAGGCAGAGCAGAGTACAGAGCAATTGAAATGCATTGTGGTCGCTGCTATGTTCTCATCTAGCAAAGAATCGTGATGTTTGCTTTGTCTTTCAAAAAAGGGATCCATTCCCTTTTCCAGGGGCGCAAAAGATTAGAGGAGCTAATTCTTCACCTCAGGAGATCTAGGTTTGAAATGCCAGCACACAGTGAGAAGTGAAATGAGTTGGTAAAGTGCCCAGTTGGAGGATTGATCATAATAGAACAGAGCTCCCAGAGGGCTTGGCACTGTGATTTCTTCTCTGGAGAGACCCAAAGGTAGATGCTGCTTTTGGAAGAACTATGTGTCAGTGACTGAGGCTGGAAGTCCATACTGTGGCGGAGCTTCATGCTCCAGCCCCGGGGGGGGGTGGAGAGCAGGCGGGGGCGGGGCTTGCGCGCATCCTGGGGGCATGGCTTCCAGTGTGGGCAGGGGGCAGCCGCGATGGCACCCCACCAGGATCACGCTGCCAGGGGCGGTGCACTCCCCCCCCCACTCCTCTTCCTCCACCAGTGAGCCCATACTATCTTGACAGGAAACTAGCTAGATCCCAGGGCACAACCAGAAGGAGCATCAGGCCCCCAGCTTGCTGAAGCTGAACAGGACTGGGTCTGGTCACTGCCTTGATGGGTGGTTACTTGAGAATCACATGTACATGACCTTGGGTTTGATGAGGGAAGAAACAGATAGTTTGACTTTTCAGGAAACTACCAATGGTGGCAGTAATTGTTACAAAGCCTTCTTAACACTGATCGAGCATTCGTTATGTGGCAGCACATGAGAGGGTGTTGTTGTTATAATAGTGCCCCTAGTTATGGAATACCCACTCCTCTCAAGTTTGACCAATGACAATCATGCTGGGTTTTAAGTAACAACTAATACAGTATTAGGCCTTTGGTTATTAGCATTCATTGGTGAAGATGGGAAATACCTGCCCTAACTGGATCCATGTGTCGTGTTGTTGATGATGATGATGATAACGATAACGATGTTTTATTGATTTTACATTATGTTTGAGCTGTGTCACAAGATCTTGCTCCATTCACTTTGAGCTTCAGAAAGATGCAGTCACAAAGTGGTGTTAACTTGGTGGTAGAATGCAGCACTGGCACAGATTTAACCAGAAGTGGGTGGGTATCATTAGATGCATAGCACATACACAGAAGCGTCTGCCCTCGTGGCATGGTTCTATCAAACAACATAAAACAGGACTGCAATGAGGTCTATGTGGTACAAGTTTAGCTTTATTATTTGATAGAAATGACAATAAGTGCTTCACCACTACCACTGCAGAAAAGAAGGGACAATCTCAATAGTGTCATACCAAAACAACAACAACACAACCACACAGAATAGCAGTCCCTTACTTAAGGAGGGAAGTCTTTTTAATGAAAGGTAGCCAGTGTAATTTGAGCTGAAAACAGGGCTCTTCATTCATCAGGGCATTCAAATTGTGTTTTCTAGAAGACTGTTTTTTATTTCTTATAAAGGGGTAATTTGTTCCCCACTGTTCAAACTAACAACTCTGCCTGAGAGCTGGTTGCTGAGAAGGAAACCAAATCTAAATAAAAGTCTGTAAAGGTATAGTTCCGTTTCAACCATCCCTTCTGTTTCTAAAATTCAGGCACTTAGTGATGTTGCTTATATAGCTAAAATGGCACCACCCACATGCAAGAGTAGAGGTATCAGCAGACTTGGGAGATGCCAACATTTGCAGAAGTACAAATTATTTGGCAGGGAGGAAGCAGCACAATGTGAACTACGTATATTCAGTGGCCACAAATTCTGGCTGATTATTGAGTGAGGTTCCTCAAAACTGAGTTGAAAGGAGAATGAAATGGAGTGTCATGGAAGAGCACAGGACTGACTGACTGGATCAGTGAACAGGAGCACTTCATCCTGCAACATTTTGTCACAGGTTCTGCCTGTCTGTCTGTTTTGTTATCATTTTTAATGGATGGCAAAACGGGCTCAAATCAGCACTGGCGGAGGAAGGGGGTGCGGTGGGTGCGGGACACCCTGGGTGTCATCCCTGAGGGGGGGTGACATCACCGCACTGCCCCCCTGCGATGCTCGCCCCACCCCCGGGTACACAGCATTTGCGCCACTCTGGGTGCCAGAGCAGCTAGCTCCGCCTCTGCAAATTGGATAATACGGGTGTTTAAAAAACAAACAAACCTGGATACGGCTTTCAAGTGAGAGAAGAAATCCATTAGCAACCAACAAGGTTTGTCCATTATCAATTATGAGTCAGTCTGAGGACTGACCTGTGTGCCTTGAGTTTGAGAGAGTAAAATGAAAGCAGATGGGTAGTCTACAGAGAGGGAATCCAATATTGACTTCTTGCAGATAGGATTTTCACATTTTTCTTTTAATGCAGTTTGTAACTACTTGAGAAGACTCTCTAGACTGCTGAGTTATGAAATCCCTTGCTGGACATTAGACAAGGTCAGCTTGTTCTTCTCACCAGTAATATTTGGTTCCTCCTGAGCCAAGTTCTAGGATTGCTAAATTGCACCAATTAGGACTTGATTCTGTCTTTATTCTTTTTATTACATTCTCACCCAACTTTTTCCTAAAATGCCCAAGATGGCTAGCCACAATAAAAACTACAGTAGAAAGTTGCCATTCCATATAATGCAATAAGCAATAGCCCAATAAAAGCATATCTAAGAAAATAAAAGTAAAAAAGAAATGTTAGTTAAAAACACATTAAATACTGACCAAACACAAACTAGCAGAGAAGAACAAATCTGCTAAGTAGGACAAGCATGTACTTAAATGAAAAGGTTTTCACCTGCAGCCAAAAGGGCATCAATGAGGGGACTAAACGTGCTTCCCTTGGCAGGGAGTTCCAAAGTCTGTGTGCAGTGACTGCAAATGACCTTTTTTGGGGTTCTTACCAAACACTTCAGAAGCTGACAGAACAGAGACCCAGGCCTCCTTGAAGATCTTAATGTTCAGGCAAGTTTACACGGCAGGCAGCCCTTCAGGTAGGCTTCTCCTAAGTCATCTGGGGCTCTATAGATAATAACCAGTGCATGGAATTCTGCTTGGAGCTGGGCATGCAGCAAGTGCAGCTGTAACTGTTTTAACCCTGGAGCCACTTTCTCCCATGGCCTGGCTGTAGTATTCTGAACCAGTTGCACTTCCCAAACATTCTTTAAATGCAGTGCCAGTTGAACTCCTATTCTCCGATTTGCCTTTCTACCAGCCAGGAACACCTCTGTCTTAGGTGGATTAAGTCCCAATTAGCCCAGCCTCAACTAGTCCAGAAATTGTATCAGAACATCAGCAGTTTTCCTTGTGACAGTGAGATAGAACTGGATGTTGTCTGACTACTGATGACACCAAAGACCTGGACAGCCTCCACCAGCAGTTCCATGTAGATGCTAAACAGCACACACAGTGGATGGAACAAAACCACCCTTTGGGACACCATAGGCTAATGGCCACCCCAGCTCCATCTTCTGAAACGACTCCTCCAAGAAGGACTGGAACCACTTCAACAGTCCCATCGCAGCAGCCAGTCCAGAGTGATCTCATGGTTGATGGTATCAGAAGCCACTGAGAGGTCCAGAAGTGTGAACAGGGTGCACTTCCTTTGTCCAGTCCCCACCAAAGTGTCAGTTTGCATTTTGTGATGCAAAATGTATTGGTCTAAAGTGTAGAGATCTTTCCTATTCTGATTAATTCAAGAGGGTTCTGGAAGCTTCTCTGTGTGATACAAGCTGGAAGTTTCTAGCTAACAAGCAAGCTTCTATTCTGCCTAGAAACAGGCAGAAGGTTCCTAATGTTTTGGTTATTCTTTCAGAGAAGCTGAACAGCTGGTTGAAACTGGTTCTGATATCTCTTTCTGTCAAGGAGCCTGAGTTTCACTTTCTGTCTCCCTTTCCCTCTGGTGTGGTGTTCTGTATATAGTATGCTTAGCGTTAAGGTTTCAGTCCTATTGTGAGTTAAATCTGCTGCAACTGGATTTCTTATGAACTGTGCCAATCCTGAACATGTATGGATTTCTGACTGATAAGCTCATTTGTCTTCAATAAACTCTGCTGGATGAAGCTAATTTGCCTCTGGTCTATTTTGGGGGAATCCTACAACGTGTTTTAAGTTTTGACTCTGCTAACTACACGTTGCAGTCTGTTCTGGATCAGTATGAGCAGAATTCATGACACAAAGGTCATCAACTAAGGCAACCAAATCATTGTCCGGCCAATAACCTAGTATGGGGAATGGCTTTCAACCCAAGGACCACATTCCTTTATGGAAAATTGTCTGTGGGGCTGCATGCCAGTCATAGTACTGCACTGCTTTTATTTTGTTTATTTATTTTTAAAAACGTTTTTATATTGCTGTGCACTGCCTTCGTATTTTGTGAGGGAGCAATATATAAAAAATTAAATATAAAGCAAATAGGTGAGACCAGAGGCAAAAGTGGGAAGATGAAAGGGTATACACCTTACCTTTGCCCAGTAGTCCACAAACAGAGAAAGAATGGGATGAAAGTTACAGGCATGGAATCTTTTTCAGAGGGGCTGCAGCCTGCCAGATTTCAGACAAATATGCAAGGTGTTTTGGTAGAGAGTCTTTAAGGGTAGTGTATGTGTGTTCCAGAAAAGGATGCCCTAACATGCAGAGCAGCAAGAAGTAATCCCTAGGTAAGCTTCCTGCCTTGCAAAATTACAGAAGGATAAGTGAAGGCTCTACACTCTGTATGTTTTAATGAGTTTTGATGAATGAAAAACAGTTTGAGTCTTCTTTGTTTTCTGCACAATTGACAGTCGCACAGTGAAGACGCACAGCACAAAACACAGAGACAGAGCCAGACAGCTACTATATTATGTTCACAGACAATCAGTCAAACGCAGACTTACAAATAACACTGAAATGAAATTAAATGCTGCTAGAGAAGGGAAATGATTTACCTAGTAATAATAACACGCAAGGCAGACAAACAACAGCGAGTGCGATCTTACAAAAAAAAAAGGGCTACAAGAGATGGGATTGGTATGGAAAGGAATAAACGGTTAGGTCACAAAAGCAAAATACAACCAGTGATAACTCCACAAAGTTGTTAGATGTTGCTTCTTTTCAGAGAGTCAGCTTGCAAAGAACAGTGAGAAACAATGAACAGTTTATGATGTTACTTCAATGTTGCTCCCAAAAGAGCTATAATAGGAGAACCCTAGTCAAGTCATTCTCCATTTGAAGCTGGAAGTGACAAAAGTATACCCCCTTCCTCTCCTTCTCTGTGCCTGGTGATAAATATCTTAGCTTTTCTGTGGGACGTTCAAAATAATTTTACTTTTTGGCTTACCAAATTGTAACTGAAAACCGTGCACTGAAGCTGGTCTGAAGCTTTGGGATCAGCCCACTTTACCTTGGAGGTGATCCAGATGTATCCAGAGTGTGTGGGCTCCATCAAAAGGTGATATACACCCTTGATATTGACCATTCCATTGTGATAGTAAACCTGCCTTCATGAGCTTTTCTCATATAGCTTTAAGAAATAATACATGGTGGACTCAGTTACATTCATCAAAATAATACATTTTGAATGTGTTATAAACATCCAACACCAGATAGCACCAGAGAGCAAAAAATAGTTTCTATGGATTTTTACATAGGCTTCCCCCCCCCTTTTGTTGTAACAAATTAACTTCTGACTTATTTACAGCGCTTTTAACCTATTTCTAGATCCACCCGGTGTTTTCACTAACTAATTATATCGTATATTTTAAACAGGCTGCTTATATTCATATGGTGACGTTGTTGCTGTTGTTGTTGTTATTTACGTGCCCTTAACCCTAAGTTCCCTGGGCAGATTGCAACATTAAAACACAATATTAAAAATAGTTTAAAACAATTTATAATCACAGAAATAAGCAGAATGGTTCATGGTGATTGAACTAATCTAAGCATCTAGAGGTCATTACAATCTTACAGGTCTTATGTTCTTCCAGAATTGTTTTTTCCTTTTCTCATTTAAAATCAACATGGATTAGACCAAGAATTTGTCGTCAAAGGAGAACACACACTCTCTATTCTGCACTGTTTCTTCGAAAAGCTCAAAAAGAAAATAGCTTACATACAGTTCCTTGGTGATATCCTATCTAGGCATCTTATATTGCCAAACCTTCTTTACCCTGAGCAGTTCAACTGTGTTTTGTGCCTTCCGTCCAAATACAAATCACAGTTGGTAGCATGAACACATTTATTTGACCTTGAAGTTCAAAAGTGTTCCATAGTTTAGAACAATGTTAAAACAAACTTCTCATTCAGCATATCATGTTGGCAAACATGAAAAGAAAGAAACAAGTTCAATTAAAGATAAAATATTAATCCCACACTTATTAAGAGTCTGGGATGCTTATAGAAATAAATTAAGTCCAGGCGTTTCACCACTGTTCCCAATTATTTACCATGCTGAGTTTAAGACAGCAAAATCAATGGGAGGCTTTTTTCAGAGAACAACATAACCTAACATAACTGTGTGACGTTATAATAAGCAGCCATATGATTCCTCTCTCTGAAATAAAATAGAAAGCTGTGAGGAAACCTTCTAAATGTCAATATTTTCAAGTTAAATCCTTTGTAATAAACGTTTAAATGGCGAAGGGGGGATTAGGGCATTAGCCAGTGGCAGTTTTCAGGGACCAATAAGGGGTAACTATCTAGCATTGATAAATTACTTCAAGGCTTGGAAGATACAAAGGGCAAAGTAAAAATAATGTGGGGGTGGGATTTGGAAGGAATCTGGTTTTTTTGCATGTTTTAAAAAGTGTTACTCACCTGGTTTTCTTTTTCTCATTCCCCCACCACCACAAAGCCCCTGCTTTTGTGTAACATCTTGCCTGATGAAAAATTGTAGAGAACTTGAAAACTTACCATAATCCTGTGGCATTTCAGTTTGTCTTCATAAAGGCACTGCTGCCTTTGCTGTTTTTTCATCTTACCATGTTTGCCTTTGGGGATATTTTCTAATGAAAATCATTGATACCATAGGCCAGCCAGACATAAGTCTAAGGCTTTTTGTTTGTCTCATTTCTGTTCTGCTCTTCTTTCATGGAGCTCATGACAGTGGATATGAACTTCGGGGCTGGCCCCTACTATTAGGCAAAGTGAGACAACCACCTCAGGCAACAGTTTGTTGTGGGAAGGCAGTAGAACAACAGTGGCAGCTGCCAGGTTGTTCCTCCTAATTCCCTTGGTCATTCTGCTCTCTTGGAAGACAGGTGCCTCTAGTACAGTGGAGGATGCCACCCCATCAGCATAGTTTATGTAGGATTCAGTTGCCAGTCTGATTTGCTTTTGTACATATAGAAAGCGACAGGCACCATATTTGCCTCAGAAAATGATATGCCCTGGACCTTCCCCCATGAGTGTATCCTACTTTATCCATACAAGAACCCTGTGAGGTAGTTTGGACTAAGAGATAATAATGTCTCCAAGGCAAAATGAGACAGTTAATACTGACTTTTTTTCCACATACACATGGGAGAATTACATATATGTAATACAGATATGAATGATCCTACTAGGGAAATGTTTGAGAGATGATGAATGAACACTTTTAGATGCTATCCGACTGAGAGATTTTACAGGTTTGGTTAAAATCAAAGTATTAACTTTTAGTCTGGTTGGAGGGCATATGTGTAAAACTTACTTTTATTTTATGGATTCATTCGAAGAATTTATATATCCCACCTTTTGAGCCTTTTCCAGGGCAGATTGCACCAAGTTCCTTATTGATTAGTACTGTATCTTATTAAGCACTTCATCTTTTTAATATGTTGCTATGCATTTCATTCTGTCGAATATGTGTCATATAAACATAAGTAAATAAAACATGAAACAGTGCCTTATTTAAGTGTCTCATGATAGACCTGCTCAGGCATTCAATACCCAATTGGCTACCTTCACCCCCAGATACCAACTCATGCACTGGTTGCACTTCTGGTTGATCTGGATTCATGTCCCTGAGGAGGGAGCCCTATGTACATACAGCCTATAAGGGATTGGAATGGAAATTCTGCCAAGTTTGGTTCTGATGTTGATTCACTAGAACATGATTTTGGCATTGAGGAAATGGGTGTGGGCAAGGTGCCAGGGCACCCAAGCCCCAGCAGCTGCTATAAGAGGTAGGAGAGGCCAGCAAGAGGGTGGCAAAGGTTGTGAGTCTGTGATGTGAGGAATAATGGGGACCAAGGTAAGCTTTGTTATCTATGGATTCGGAAGGAGGTTATGGAGCTAGAAAAGCAGGCTTATTGGGCAGGGGAGTAAATATAATGAAAGCTTTGCGTTCTGTGATGATTAAGCCCTTCCTAAGCCAAGGTCTAGGCTAGAGGATATTAAGCTCTCTCTTTTAGGGATTGCAGAGGCATTAAATAGGCTCCGAGTGGTCTTATGAAAAAGGGGTTTTTCCATACATCTGTATGCCCATAGGGTCCCCTCCATCTGGGGGATGTGGCCAGCATGTGCATTAGTGTCTAGGGGGCAGGACTAGCTGGGTGCATTCAGAGAAGCCTCTGAACAGGGCTGATTTGGTTCCTAAATAGGAGGATTGGCTTGTGTAGGGTACAATGCCATGCAACATGTTTTCATTCTATGTGCATTATGTCCCTCTGGCATTTGTGTGCTTGCCTGTCTTTCCTAAGAGTTTGTCCTTGTTTTTTTGTTTTCCAGGCCAGCAGGTTCTTGGTTTAGTGGAGAACCAGAGTGACTGGTACCTTGGGAACCTCTGGAAGAACCACCGTCCCTGGCCAGCTCTTGGGAGAGGTTACAACACAGGTAGGCCAAATTGCAACATAGAACTAACTGAAAAACTCTGATTAGTGAAATGAAATGAGGGAAGGGCTATAAATCCCTGCCATCAGGGGCATGTTGGACCATGTTGAGAGAACAGGATGCCTCCTTCCCACAGCTCCTGCCAGTACCTCTTATCAGGTGATTTAGAGGGAGAGACCCTCTGCCCTCAAGTTAACGTTGACTCTTTACATTGACTCTTCCAATTTATGAGCAATCTCTGAAAAACAGGAGAATATATCCCACCTGAAGACCATCATAGCCAGACAGATGTAAGCCAGAAAGTATTTGACGGAGAGGACTGCCCAAATCCTCTCTTGCATTTCTACCTAAACCTGTACTTAATGGCATTATAACTTGTCTAAACTATATGCTAGTTCATTTCACAGCACTTTGGTTGGGGTTTTTCCCTACCTCCTGCACTCAGTTGCTGGAGAGGGGGATTCACTTGGTGAAATATAAGTATCTGCATTCCTAGATTTGAAAGTTCCAGCTGAAATTTAAAAATTATGAATACTCAAAAACTACCATTTATATTTTCTCTGTCATTTCCTTCCCCATGTCAATATCACTTAAAAAAAAAATCACTCACTTTCAATTTTAACAGCTGTTCTCCTCTTGATTGTTTGCCACATGTTTCTACATCCAAATTGACATTCATATTTTTAATATTTTACTTCTGGTCTACATTAATTTGTTCAGGTTGTTTCCATGCCCCTTCATAATTTGCAACATGAAATGAGGGTGCCCTTTAGTTTTATACCACCTTAGTTGTTAGTCGATACTGCAAGGATGTCTAGAAAAGTGTTCTGTGAGCTCTCTTACAACTCTGGAGCCAACCATTCCTTACAGCTTGGTTATGTTCAGAACCACTGTAAGGTTGCTCTTCTTGTTTGGTCTTCGATAGTCTGGGCTAAGCTAGTAAAGCAATGATGTGTGGGAGAGCATCTTGTTAACAGGACTGCTCATGTTTCTGTTTACACATGTACCTGAATACATATGTTACACATGAGTTCAAGGAAGCAAAACCTTTGAGGATCTTTAATCTGAAGATGAATGCATGCCACAGTGGTTATTGCACCATGTGCCATTACCAATTTATAAATGTCAATTATATTTACTAGAGGGGATTAGTGAGGAATAACACATGTCAAGATGAATTCAGGCAAAATATTTATTTACGTAACATTGTGGGCAGTGAGTAAAAGGGCTTTGTGGCTTGAAGCTCCAATTCAGTCATTTAAAATAACAAGATGGTTAGTTGTTACACAAGCTACCCAAACCCACATTTGCCTGGGCCAATAGCTTAAAACTATTTCTTTGAGAACAGTAGGAAAAGATGGAGTTGCAATATATAGAGCAGGATGGCTACAAGGGAATGCTGAAATGCAGGTGGCTGGGGTTTGGATAATGCAAAGACAGAAAGATATAAAGATTTGGAAACTAAGAAAGGTAAAGATTAGAGGAAAAGATGAACACCAATAGCTACCTGCCCCAAAGAAGGGAGAGTAAGGAGCTATTGTTTCCTGAGTTTCAACGTGACCTGCTTATTTGATATTGTTGCGGCATATGGATTCCTTACAGCAATTCAGTTGACTGGGCGCCCTGTCCTTCCAGTACAGAGACTCAGCATATCAGCTTCCTGCTTCCTGAACAGACACCACAGGCTCAGGCAAAAAAGGGGGACCTCAAGTCAAAGTTTGACTAGCACCCTGGGTTCCTGAGAAGTCTCCTAATGTAATTTTTAAAAAAACACACAAAAAACCAGAAGCAATTTCCATGAAGGGACATTACTTGCTTTTGTTTCCTACTTTTTTAAAAAATAGAAGTGTAGTGGTTGGAGTGTTGGACTAGGACCTGGGAGATCAGGGTTCAAATCCTCTTTCGGACATGAAGCTCACTGGGTGATCTTGGGCCAGTTCACTTCCTCTCAGCCCCAACCTACCTTACAGGTTTGTTGTGGGGATTAACTGAGGAAGGGGAGAACCATGTACACCACTTTGAGCTACTTGGAGGAAAAGATGGGATGATGATACAAGAGTCCTGATGAACCTGAAGAAAATAGCAAACACATCTGAGAGGCGAGGCGGCAAGGGGACAGTATCTAGCTAAGTGAAAGGCAGGTGTGCTCCCGTAGCCATCCACGGGGCAAAGCAGGCTTGGAGAAGGAATGTAGAGCAGCTCTCTGGAGTATCCAGATGGCTGGATAGTTTGGGGATGTGTGGGAAGCACAGTTATAGGAGAGAAGCTTCCTGATGGACATTAGCTCTAACACAAAGGATGATTACCTTAATGATAGTACTGGAAAGAGGGTTCATTAAATGTTAATTAATTCAAATACTGAGTCATTACCAGACGTATCAATATAATTTCACTACTGCAGAATGGCAGAGTGGTCATTACCAAGCCAATCAGAATTCACATCCAGATGACTGAGGTGTTTCCCATGGGGAAAGTCAGTGGTACTTTCCCAGGAAGGGTAAATTTAGACTAAGCATGATTACCAGTGGAATATGCTTCCTGGATGAAGTCTGTAGGGCCAAACAAGGGCATATGTTTGCATTAGATAATTAATTAACTAAACTTTTTTTTTTCTGTTCATGGCTTCTGAAGTTACTGTTCAATCCCATGCCCATGCAAGTCAGCCCACTCAAGCCAAGGTTTGCTTCCTCTGTTACTTTGCAATAGCACCACACTCCTTGCACAGACGTGGTGGCGCTTTGGGTTAAACCACAGAGCCTAGGACTTGCTGATCAGAAGGTTGGCAGTTCGAATCCCCACAATGGGGTGAGCTTCAGTTGCTCGGTCCCTGCTCCTGCCAACCTAGCAGTTTGAAAGCACGTCAAAGTGCAAGTAGATAAATAGGTACCACTCCAGCGGGAAGGTAACCGGTGTTTCTGTGAGCTGCTCTGGTTCACCAGAAGCGGCTTAGTCATGCTGGCCACATGACCCGGAAGCTGTACATGACTCCCTCGGCCAATAAAGCGAGATGAGCGCCGCAGCCCAGAGTCGGTCACGACTGGACCTAATGGTCAGGGGTCCCTTTACCCTTTACCTTTACATTGCACAGAGCAAAGAGAAAATAGCATCTACTTCTTGAGCATATTAAACTGATCTTCTCAATCACAGTGATCTTCCCAGTGGCAGGCTGGAGTGCTGGTCTTAATATAGGGAGAGCCAGATTCAAATCCATGATCTGGAGTGGTTGTGGGAAACTTGTAGACCTAGAACATGCTTCACCAACCTGGCCGCCTCCAGATGTTTTAGACACCCCCCCCAGCCAACATTGCTAACTGCCAGGATGATGGAAATGGTGGCCTAGAACATTGGGAGGGCACCTGGTCAGGGAAGCCTAATCTAGAAGTTGCCAGCAACAGGTGGGGACAGAGAAGTCTGATGCAAGGGGCAAATTTGCTGAACATCATTTACTTTCTGATTGCATCATGTTATGATAAGGATTGTATAGGCAGCATTGGGGGATGGGTGGTGTGCTACATTTGGACAAGGTAATTGAACTAGAACGACTTTGCTTTCTTCCAGTTCTGTAAGCTGGTATTCTGAACAACGGTAAAATATATAAAAATAAGATTATGACAGAGTGATGGACTCATGTCCCTTCATTGCTGGGCCCATTCACATAGCTGGTCAACAGTATTTTTACCATGGCAGAGGAACTGGCATGCACCATTGCACATGGGGTAAAGTGTAGCCATAGAGGCCCCATTTGTGTAATATCTCATTTAAGGAAAAGAAGAAGATTCAAGCAAATGGGACCTTTGTGTCTAAGTACTTTTGTGTGCAGCATCTTCACTGCATGTTAGAATAGTTGACGTGCACTTTGAATAGTGCTTCTTCTGTGTTTGCAAATTTATATACCCATGCATTATCATTCTTATAGATCTTAGTCTACTCATACTTCTACTTTTTCAGTTGTATCTGACAGATCTATTAAACCTCGCCCTTTTTCAGCTTGTATGGTTAGGAGAATCTAAAAAGTGGGTGGAGAGGTGAATGGAAAGCCGGTGAAAGGAAAGAAGATTGGATAGGAGGTTGCCGTAAATGGAACAACATTTTTCAAAAATGTGGAACAAGAGGTCATTGAGTGAGACACTCAACCTCTTGAAGACAGCGAAGGATGGATTATTGACAGAGTCAGCATACCCTGCCATAAAGAAATCCAGTAAAAATTGAAATGTATTATTTGACTCAATGCTCCCAGAGGAGAACAAAGACATAAATCTCTTGAGGAAGGTAAAGAAATAGTGAAGGAAACTCAAGTCTTATCAGATACCGGCTCAGTAAATTAGAGCAGCTGTCAAATAACACAACTGGTGGCGAGGGGGGGGGCAGAAATCTCTAGAAAATGGCAGAGGAAAGATGAAAGCCACAGGCAAATCAATCATGGTGCCATAATGGAGAAGCAAATGGACCAAGCTCTGGAGCTATTTAGACTAGAATGGAAAAGTAAGCTTTAAAGAAACTGTCAACCCTAATGGTTACTGGAGAAATAGAGAAGGAAGGAAGGAAGGAAGGAAGGAAGGAAGGAAGGAAGGAAGGAAGGAAGGCAGGCAGCACTATTTGCCTCTTCAGTAAAGCATGAGTGAAGTCAGATCAGCACAATTAAATGAATTTAACAGTTTACAAAACTTCCCCAAGGAAAACTGTCCCTGCTTTTGCTCTCATTAATGCTTTGCCTCAGGGCCCCAGAAAAACTATAATATTAGTCCCAGGGCAGGCTACACATTCATTGATTCACTGCCAGCCATTGTTTTTCTCTATATATAGTTAGATGGTGTTCTGGTGGGTTTGAAGGCTTGCATGCTATTTTGTGACACAGGTATTGCCTTAATAATGGATTTGGGGATTTAAATTGATGAAATATGTAATTTAGATACAGTTGTGTAGGCTAGAACTTACCCAATGCAGACTCATGGATTCGCCACCTGCCAAACCTTTTTCTCCACCCCATTCTCTCCAGCCATGTTTAATGTCTAGCATGACAGAGAGTTCTGGAGAGCTCAAAAGCTATATTCTTGACTGGAATTAAAATTTCACAGGATGGCACACAAAAAAACCAGGTTGAAGTCAAAATCCACTGACAGCCGCTCTTTACTTGTAGTATTTGAGCCAATATTCCACTAAGACACAGTGTGCTGCTTCATCAAAAGGCAGTTTGATCTTCTATGGACTCCTCTGCCCTAGGCCCTATTTATGCCATTGAGGTTTCCACTAGTGGAATAGATCAGGTTATAGGTCTATAGGCAGGCAAGAGCAACTGTGGAAGTGGCAGTGATAGCTGAAGATCCCTATTACAGTAATTAAACAATACACATCTTTGTTTAATGAATCCATTCTAGTAGCCTTTCTGAAACCTCTTTTCATTTGCATTCCATGGCATGTATGCATGCATATTGCTAACACATAGGCTTGTGCACAAAACTTAATTGATTTTGATTTGTTTTAAAATGCTGGTGAATATATGGAACTTACCAGAGGTCTGAGTGCATCAGGACAATGTGATGATCAACTTTGCTTTGAGAAGAAAGCTTTATGCATTATGACAGCAGTGGAACACTAATGAAGCAGTTGAGCTTTTTAATGTCTGCTTCCTCTTATAATGTTTGTCATGAGCCACTGACAACATTTACATATTAGATGTCCCAAAACTGGCTTTAACCCAGCAAGCGAACTTCAGGTCCCCCCCCCCCCCACACCCTTCACACATCTCATTATCAGCTTATACTAGTTTATGTAATGTGTCTGACACTTTAGGGATGGAAGTCCAGGAGGAATTCATTTAATCCTTGCATTGCAGGAGGTTGGACTAGATGACCCTCGGTGTCCCTTCCAACTCTACAATTCTATGATTCTATGACCATTAAATATGGAATAGCCATTGCCTACTCTGAAAAAAAATAGACCTACAGTGAGTAAATTGGCATTGCAGTGGATAAAATCTCTCTCTAACATTCTCATATGTATTGCAGCCTTCTCTAACCTGGTACTCTCCAGATGTTTTGAACTACAACTCCCATAAGCCCCAGCCAGCATGGCCAATGGTCAGAAATGATGGGAGCTGTAGTCCATGACTTTTGGAGGTTTCCAGGTTGGGGAAATCCGACATGGCAACCGTTGGCTTTTTTAGCAGTTAATGTAATTACTCGTGTAGCTAAATTATTTACAAGAGAGGTGGCCAGCTGGGCAGCCATAGGCCAGATTGTGTCCCCATAAGGAACTTTTCCAGCTAAATCAATGAGACATAAAAAAACTTTTTCTACTGTTTCATTAAGGAAAATATTTAATGACTCCAGGTTGTAAGAAAGGGAGACATTTCTTGTAATAATAGTAATAATAATAATTTAATAATAATTTTATTTATACCCCACCCTCCCTGGCCAGAGCTAGGCTCGGGGGGGCAACACCAATAAAATTACAATAAAAACATAATGGGGGGACACCCAATTTAAAATACAGGTTAAAATGCAATTTAAAATGCAGCCTCATTTTAAAAGTAGCCCATAGATCAAAACCTTAAGGGAAGCGAAGCGTAAGGGTCAGACTGAGTCCAAACCAAAGGCCAGGTGGAACAGCTCTGTCTTGCAGGCCCTGCGGAAAGATGTCAAGTCCTGCAGGGCCCTAGTCTCTTTTGACAGAGTGTTCCACCATGTCAGGGCCAGTACTGAAAAGGCCCTGGCCCTAGTTGAGACCAATCTAACCACCTTGCAACTTGGGACCTCAAAGTGTTGTGATTTGTGGACCTTAAGGTCCTCCGCAGGGCATACCAAGAGAGGCAGTCCCGTAGGTATGTGAGTCCTAGGCTGCTTTGTTATGGCACCTGGCCACTTATGAGAATGCCAGGTTGTTTAATAAAGTACAGTGGTACCTCGGGTTACAAACATTTCAGGTTACAAACACTTCAGGTTACAAACTCCACTAACCCAGAAGTAGTACCTCGGGTTGAGAATTTTGCCCCAGGATGAGAAAGGAAATCGCACGGTGGCAGCACAGCAGCAGCGGGAGGCCCCATTAGCGAAAGTGCGCCTCAGGTTAAGAACGGTTTTGGGTTAAGAACGGACCTCTGGAACGAATTAAGTTTGTAACCTGAGGTACCACTGTACACTTCTGGCTCCCAGACCATTGTCTGGAGCATAGAGCAGCACCCAAGAAAACAAAGTTCACCATCCCTGATCTAGAGCACAATCAATCAATTTCTTTATTCGACCGATAGTCAGAATTAAAACATTACACAATAATTATAAACTATAACATCATAAGTTACATAAGGTACATAAGTAAGGTAGGGCCACAGTACTAGATCATAGAGCACAATAATGCCTCGTATATTTGAAGCAATAAGCACTGGGGCCCTTTTACCTTAAGCTTTGCTAATAACTGGTTTGTTGCTCTGGTTCACTTCTTGACATTCCTTGTTGTTTCTGAAGAATATAAAGTAATCCCATTAAGGAGGAGGACACGTCTCAATTCCCACTTTAAAATGAGGAAATAATGCCACTGTAGTTTGATTTAAGACCCCATTATCAGAGCATAAATGTATGGAGATGTGTATGTTGCACTCTAAATTGCTTGTACAAAAGAATTCTTGTTTCCCTCCATCCTGCTGTGGACACTGAAGGAAGCATATGTTTTGAAGTAAGAACCAAAGAATATAACTAATTATGCTGCTCCAATCTCAGGAGTGCTCTTCCCTTTCTAGTGATGGGAGGCCTCTCATCAGTAATTTTAGCCCAGACAGAAGAATTGCACATCAAAGCCAAGCGTTGCTGTCCTGGTGACTAAACTGAACAAAAGCCCTATAATAGATAATGGGGATTCCATGAAACTACATAGCGGTAGTAGTGGCAATGATTCTCACTTACTGAATGCTTTCATCCCCTTTACCCATGTTGCTTCCCTACATTGATTAAATAATAATATCCCTACATAATAGATGGGGGCAGAGATGAGAGCAAGAGAGAGCCTAAGTGAAAGCATAAGAAGTATCCTGCTGGATCAGACTAAAGACCTAGCTAGTCCAGCATCGTATTTCATACAGTCGCCAGCCAGATGCCTATGTAAAGCCCACAAGCAGGGCATGAAGGCAGCAGCCTGCTCTCACTGAGCAGACCAGCAATAAAACAAAAGCATACAGTAGATTCTAGATTTCTGATAGAAACCCGTTGAATCTACTTAATTCTTCAGCTGCAGCAACATCCACTAGGGGCTGAATCCCCAAAAGGTATAATTCATTTACAGGGGTAAACATTTACAACTACTTGGTAGGTTTGTAACACAAACAACTGTCCTTTGGGTCTGTTATAGCTTCTTTTGAGAACTTTGGATTGGGGTGCAAATTCAGTTTTGATTTGCAGTGATAAAGAAGCCCATTCAGTTCTCCTCTAGGTGGAAAATGTAGGCACAGTCTGTGATACAAAAAGCAAAATAATTATTTTATTTTGTTAAGGGTTGGGTTGATATCTGAGGATGGGCAAGACCTTTTCCTGCCTTTCACACTGGTGAGATTAATACTAATGTACTTCCTAAAATAGGCTGGGAGAGTGAGCCAAGAAACAGAAAGGTTTTTTTAAAAGCAGAGTGTCTCTAAGTAACTACATTTCCATAGCCCCAAACAACAGGCCTGAACATGAATTACAGGAGACCTCCATGCCTTTATAACATTGCTACTTATTTGTTAGATGAGTCTTGTCTGACTAGTTGTCACCCTCCTAATTCAAGAAGATCTGCTTGTATCTGCCTTTCACTCTTTTGTGCTTATGTGCTGGCAAACTTTCCCCCTTTTCCTTCTGGGTGGGAGAATAAGGGAAAATATGCTGCTACACTGTCATTGGAAGATGAAAGGATCGCAACTGGAGCCAGATGTCCAAGGAAGGGGAAAAATCCTTTGATTTCCCCTGTTCTCCCACCTCCCATCTCTCTCTCTCTCCTCCAGCACAAACAGATGAGGACAAATCCCTTTCTGCCCTGCATTCTGCTGTTTGTCATCTTGAATCTAGCCTGAATTGCACTCAGCATGACTCTGGGGAAGGAAGGACTTTGTGAGGCAACTCTCTTGTCACATATACTCCCACAACTGAATGCAGTTCTTAACGAATGTGAGGGTCATGAATCTTGGAGAGAATGCCAGTTTGAGCCCTGGCTTCTAGAAAGCAAAAATTCCTTTATTGCCTACTTCAGTTTGGGGGGCCTTTTTGATGCTGCTAATATGAAATGAATAGAATAAATTCATCCCCGTGGCATACACTCCTTCATCTTGCTAACACTGATAGAAATTGTGCCCTTCTTAGAAGTAAACATTGCAAACTGCAACAGGCTGAGCTGCCCTTTATTGCATCTCTGTCTTTTTTGGTGTTCAAACCCTGGATGGTTCAGCAATATTTTCAAAAATATCCTTTCTTTGTATTAAGAGTGGGGATCATTTACACATCCATTCCAGGTTGATTTTAAATAAATGTCCATGCCACTGTGTAGTAATAGTAATAGTAATAATGATTCTGAAATTGTTTTAGATGCTCTTGAGTCAAATATCTTATAGTGTTGCATTTTTCAGCCTTTGTGTTTGGTCTCCTTCCAGTCTTTGCCTCTCAGCTGCCACTGTTGATAACCCCTTAATCTCTTTAGTTGTGACACCATAATCTGCCAGCCTGGGAGAAGAATGGAGAAACAGAGGGGGGAAATAACAATAAATGCCACCCCCACAGCACTCTCTTAAATAAGTATTTATTAGATCATTTTTCCTGTTTTTCAAATGTAAATGTAAAACCAGTTTTACACATCCTAAGGGTCTGAGTGAGGGATGGTTTATTTTATTCCTCTCTCTATACCTTATTCTTATAACCAAAGTTCTTGCTGTCTGGAGGTAATCCACAACAGGGAGGGGAGTTGTTACTTTACTATATAATCTATCTAATCTATCTATCTATCTATCTATCTATCTATCTATCTATCTATGATGGGAAGAGTCCACTTTACAATGACCTTCAGCCTCAGCCAATCATTCCTTGGTGGTATTCGTGGCCACAAATACTTTTTCTCACTCTCAGCCACACACGCAAACGCCTGACAGGATTAAAGCTCTTTTTTCCAGGCAAATGTTTCAGGGGATTAAAAAGGGGGGAAAGAAAATCAGTTGTGCCAGTTAGAAAAGAGGTTGGCTAGCATTTCATCAGGACAGATTTTGGGCACGGTGATGACCTTTTCCTCCTCTGATGACTTCTTGCAGCAGGAAAGCAAAGAAGATATAATGGAAAGCTTCAGTACCAGATGGATCATTGTGAAAAATGTCATTCAAATGCACTTGGGGAGGTGACTTAAATGCACTTTTTTATTGTACAAATTCTTCTGTTGGCAATAGATTCTGGTTGAGTAGTAGTGCCAGGTTAAATCCATAACCTTTCTCCCCCAATTTTGGGAACATTTTTCTCTCCTGGACAAAAAAAATATCTGCCATACTAGATGTCAATCTTTATAATAAAAAAAGAGCGAACAACACCACCTTAACTTTTAGCAATAGGATGAGTCAATAAGGCTGCAATCCTGTGCACACTTACGGAGGAGTAAGTCACACTGAACTGAATAGGGCATACCTCCGAGTATACACATCTAGAATTGCTCTGTAAAAACCACCTGTGGTTCACCCAGCCAGTGGATTGGCTGGTTCAGAATACATATTTCTTAATCAATGTAGTTTGAGACAGGACATGAAATGGAGATTGCAATAAGTTCCTGTGAATATAATTTTACAACCTACCTAGGAAGCCTTTTTGATTGTCTTAAGTCACACTTACCCTTTCTGGATGTCTTCTGTCCTTTTCGGCAGAAGTTGTTTATTTAGCATTCCCCTTTGGTTTCTGCTTTTGTTCTTCCCCCCTACCCTTGGTATTTCACCTATTGCAGGTGATTGCAGCTTATAGCCCCTGTCTTGCTCCTTGGTTATTATCCTGATGTGTTAATTTTACAGCATCTCCAAGTTTAACTATATTCTGTTTCTTATCACTCCTTTGTTGCAGTAATGAGGATGTTAAGCGAGAGAGGGCCTATCACTGATCCCTCTAGACGGTTCCTGCTTGCATTAGAGGCTGCCATTATCAGGACCATTTTTTGTTTAGCAACTTACAAGCAGTTACCGTTCCCCAAAATGAGGTTCTTATCTATGTCCACTGGTATTTCTTATTGAGGCAGTCCCCTGAGACTCTATCTTAAAGGTTTCACTGAAAGCAGATACAGGGTTGTACTACATCACCTTCATCCACTGCTTTTTGAAGTTTGGTTTTCAGCTATGTACGGAACAGCTGGGAGGGAGGAGACCCACTGGAGTATAATGAATAGACTGCAGCCTGTTTTGCATGCTGATTTCTGTGTTAACCCTGTCATCACTGCAACAGTCCACCATAATAGATTTTAACTACTTTAGTCTTCTCAGTTTGTCCTCATGTGCACTTCATATTGTGGTTTTTATGTTGATCTTTTCTGTGAACCACCCTGAGGCCTCTGGGTACACAGCGGCATATAAATTCAATAAATAATAATAATGAATAATAATAATAATGCAATGGGAAGGTGCTTCATTCTCGAAAGCCTTTGCAATGGGGGTGATAAGTGGAGAGGAAGAGGAAGTCGGTTGCTTAGTGACAGCTTCATTTTGGAGGCAAGTTGGAGCTTTGAATTTGGGAGTTTTCACTGGGACAATGGTGTGGGGGGGTCAGCCCTACCATTGGGCCAAACTGCTGCCAATTGTCATGAAATAACAGCAAATTGTAACTTGTTTAATTGATCATTATTGCAGTCATGCTGTCAGGGGGGAAGGCATTTGTGGGATTTCCTGCTTCAGCTGCCAAAACAACCCCTCTCTGGCCTTGGCACCTAGATTTGAGTGGCAGGGGGCAGGAATGTCATTAAGTGCTCTGTCTCAAGCAGGAAAATGTTTTGGGATCAGTCCTGTGCAGTGGGAAATGGTTAATGTCAGGAGCCAGAGTCATGTATAGGTCAGCTTCAAAAAACAACAACACAACAACAACAACCACCCATGGTGCCAATGGAATTAACTCTTTATTCAAGGAATAAAGAGCCTAGTGGTCTCAGCAACTCTTTCTAGGAGGTCTTACTCCAATGAAGCAGTTGTGAGGACTGAAGGTCCCAACCTTCCCAGTGCCCACTAGGAGTCCTCCTCTCCAGGGTCCTTCCCACACAGTCTCAGGCAGTGCCTGCACACAACCCCCCTCTGCTCTGCCCGTTTCATTTCTATGTGTGTTCTAGGACACCAGTGGGGAGGGGAGCAGAGCTGGTCTCAGCCGGAAGGGGAGACTCCCCGGCTTCTTCAGCAGCCTGTCTCTCTCTCCAGTCCCCACTTTTGCCTCAGAATCTGAACTGCTCTCTGCCACAGCCTGTTACCTCTTCTGTCAGCATCTCCTCCTCCCAGTCTGTTCCTTCTTCTCTCTCTAACCCCTGATCATCATCCCACCACCAACTCCTGGCTCTGAGCCTTTTTCCCCTGGGGGTTCCCCCAATGGTGCTTCCCACCACTTTTCTGCATCCAGCCAGTCCATGGCAGTTAGTAGCTCCTACCCCTCTCCTGCTTCTTTTAAAAGGAAACACATACATTGGCAAACAGTGTCTTTAACTTAACAAGTTCGGTCCAAAGTTTCACAATTATTAAGCTAATTCTTTATTTTTTAAAACAAAACAACAGCAATAAAACTGGTTGTGTTCTGATCAGGATAGTTTCTTTCTCTTCCTCTGCTCATTGTTTTCTGCAAAATGATGGGCTGGTTCGCATTTTTAAAGAAAGTGCTTGCGTTTAACACAATTCAAAGTGTTGGTGTTGACCTTTAAAGCCCTAAACGACCTCGGCCCAGTATACCTGAAGGAGCGTCTCCACCCCCATCGTTCTGCCCGGACGCTGAGGTCCAGCGCCGAGGGCCTTCTGGCTGTTCCCTCACTGCAAGAAGCAAAGCTAGGCAGGCAGAGGTAGTGGCGCCCACCCTGTGGAATGCCCTCCCATCAGATGTCAAAGAGATAAACAACTACCTGACATTCAGAAGACATCTGAAAGCAGTCCTGTTCAGGGAAGTTTTTAATGTGTGACATCTTAGTGTATTTTTGGTCTTTGTTGGAAGCCGCCCAGAGTGGCTGGGGAAACCCAGCCAGATGGGCAGGGTACAAATAATAAATTATTATTATTATTATTATTATTATTATTATTATTATTATTATTACCCAGTGCAGCACTGAAACATGAAAGCCTTTGCTCTCCCTGTTTTCATTTTCTTTTCTTTGCATTTGTTGTTGCTGGCATTGTTGATTCCAGGGGTCATTCTGCTACTTCTGGATAAATTGCGCAAGATGAAGTGGGAGCAGATGTGGAGGCTCACCGCTGAAAGAGAGCTAATGAGCATGCTCTCTACCTCATTGGCTGACCAGGTGAGTATGCAGTTCAAGGTAATGGCACAGAGGTTGCTTCTGAGAGTAAGTAAGGGGTGGGGAGAGAGAAAATTGACACAACTTTCCTAGCCAATGATGGTTCTTTGCTGCAAAGATTCCCCTGGAAACATGTTGGGAATTAGGTGCATAGAAGCATGGAAAAGGTATGCCAACTTTCCAGGATGGTGGGGTTGCTTGTAAACATCAAATAAATGAATGAGTACCCTTCATTGGATCAACAGATTTATAAAAATAAATAAATACTAGAAGTGAGCTTTCAAGAATCACACCCTTTGTCAGGCTGCAGGTGTTCAGAGTGAGAACTTTCAAAATGAGTATTGTACATGCAGAGGCTCAGTAGTTTATTTACCTATTTATGTGCCATATTTTCAGCTGTTCACTTGAATCTTAAAACGGCTTACAAATGAAATAGAAGTTTGCAGATCCATGGCACCTCTACAATGAAAAACACTGGATTTTTAAAACCTGTAATTGGAAGCCTGCACAGAAAACATTCTGAAGAAGCCAAACCCAGTCAGCAGCAAATTGAACCTTGCCATGGAGAGCTTTCCATGCAGAATGAATGTCATTATGGAAAAAAGCCAAACCCATTGCCCTTACCATCCTTAACCCTGTAGGACAATCATGGAGCATAGATCAAAGGGACTGGGGAGTTACATACGAGAGGAGGCCCTAGTAGAAGTTAGCAACTTCTGGGCCATTTACAGCTTGTGGTAGCCAGATGTCTCTTGTGCACTTAGATCCATGCAGCTCTAACCCATCAAGCCAAATGCAGCCTACTAGTCATGCAGGACAGCTTTCCATAAATCTCATGATTTTGCTGCCTGCTAAGATAGTGCTGAGCTGAAAGTCTTTGGTTGCTAATTTTTGGTTCACAATGGGAGATGGGAGGAATGAAATCTAGGGGCACTGGCACTGATTCTTAATTTCCTTTTGTGGGGTATAAATGTAGTTTTTCAGAGCTCAGAGAAGACATATGAAGGCAACCCTGTTTAGGGAAGCTTTTAATGTTTGACAGACAATTGTATTTTAATATTTTGTTGGAAGCCTCCCAGTGGCTGGGGAAACCCAAGCCAGATGGCCGGGGTATAAATAATAAATTATATTATTATTATTATTATTATTATTATTATTATTATTATTACTGTTGCTATTCTCCACCACCTCCACAGAATGGCCCAGAACTACATCATGACATTGCCTCATTCCAAGGAGCATCCTGGGGATGGAGAGGAATGATGGTTTGCACTGGCAGCCCCAGTGTTGTCTATTTTACCCAGTTCAACTAAAACAGAAAAGATGGTTTTAAAAAATGGAGAACTAGTTCTTGAGCATTTGAGGAATGTTGGTGGTGGTTGTTTATCCTGTGATTTCAGAAAACTAACATTTTCTCCACTACTGCACACGCACATTTTTCTTTTTAAAGAGATGCATGTCATTTTCTTCCTTTGAAACAAAAGGCTACAGGCTTCTACGAAGCCTGGAAATACTATTTCCTTCTCTACTGGTTTTGTCATTCTCAGTTCAGCAAACAGTCATTATGATTTCATCTGACTCCAGCAATTGCAACCACCTCCCTCTCTTCCATCCCTTGCCATACAATCTGAGCATCTCACAGACATTAAGGATATTATCCTCGCAGCACAGCTGGGAGTTAGAGAAGACTCATTACCCCCCATTTTGCAGAAGGGATGCAGAGATGTGGAGCGATTAATGTTCTGATTCAAAACCTATCAAAGTCCATTTTAAAACTCCTGCCAAGTTTGGCTGCCATTCTGAAGCCAATTTTCTTAAGAACAGTATGCTGAAAACCACTGGGACTACTCCAGAGTGCATATTGTTTCGGGTCTACAGCTTTAGATTGAGTTTAGATTGAAATTCTATGACCAAAAGAGACACTATTCAACCTAAGACTTCAAAGGCAAGGTTGTCTGCATTCCATCCTCTCTTTTTGTTGAATGCTATTGGGACTGAACTGCCACCTGGCATCTTATAATGCATGAAATGTTAGGTCTGAAGTATGATTATGTAGGCTTTTGGGGGAGCCTCATAGTATCCATTAGTCTTTACAACAACAACAACAAAGATGTCAGCACTTTTACTTGTTTTCCAAAGGCTGAAAACTTTGTTTGTGTTTCTTTGCAAAGTGGCAATTTTTTCTTCTCTTGTCTGGCAGGACATCTTCAATGCAGTCATCAAACAGAACCCCTTTCTTGTGTACCAGCTTCCTTGTTTCTGGAATGTGCAGCTGTCAGACCACACCCGCTCTGAACAGTGCTACCGGGATGTGTCTGATCTAAAGGTAATGTTGAAACTGCTTAATTATGACTAACTAATCCTGCATGGGGTCAGAGAGAACGAAATGGATGTTTTCCCGCAATGCAACTTAAGGGATGCCCCTTTAAGCAACTGGGCAATGTTATAAACGATGCATATAACAGCAGGTTCAGACAACTCACTCCACATGTTGAAACAGAGCAGGAAACCCCACTCCCCACCTCTTGCGGTTGTGCGCCACAGCTAATGTCCACACATTCAAAATATGCAGGATGAAGCGCTACATGTGTCCTGATGTACATGTGCAAAGATCTCCATAGGTCACTTCTTGCATAGAGGGGCTTTATAAACATGCATCTATACACTCATAAAGCACCTTCCTGTGCATTTAGAACAAGCAGGCATCTGATGCCACAGTGGCCAGACTGTCCTCCACATATTCATGGCATTAAGCACCCGAGATGTATCCTACAATAAAAGCCACTGGGAATGGAGGGAGAAAATGTTCATTTTAATGATTGCCAGCTACTTTGTAGTTTCGTTTGCTGAGGAAATTGCAAATATACTGTAAATGCCAACACTTGGGCTTTGGACACATTAATGCACAATTCTATGCACCTTTACTCAGAATTTGTCGGTCAGTGGGGTTCACTTCCCTGTAAGCGTGCATAGGGTCACAGCCTCAGTCACTTAAAAGTGGCTACATGTAGAGATGAAACAGAACTATCTTGAACCTGTTATCGCCTTCAGCCTTTTCAGGTGAATGGATTCAGCCTGTTGCACTTCTGCCTTCTGGAAATGGGTAGAAAGGATTAAATAAAATGTACTGTATTTAGCATAAAAGCACCGTTGTTTTATGCAGGGAATTTTCCCAAGCAGCAATAGGGTGCCATCTGCAGTAGGGCTTCCCAAATGCAGAAAAGAAATGTTTGGTGCATGCAAACCATTGTGGGATTGCTGCTGTGCACAAGCAAACCCACTGGCGCTTGCATGGATAAAATACATCCTTCATCCTTCCATCATTTTATTCGTATGTTGCCTTTCCATAGTTAAAACCATGCTCAAGGCAGCTTAAAGGTAAAGGGACCCCTGACCATTAGGTTCAGTCGTGACTGACTCTGGGGTTGCGGCGCTCATCTCGCTTTATTGGCCAAGGGAGCCGGCGTACAGCTTCCGGGTCATGTGGCCAGCATGACTAAGCCGCTTCTGGCGAACCAAAGCAGCGCACGGAAACGCCATTTACCTTCCCGCCGGAGCGGTACCTATTTATCTACTTGCACTTTGATGTGCTTTCAAACTGCTTGGTTGGCAGGAGCAGGGACCGAACAACAGGAGCTCACGCCGTCACAGGGATTTGAACCGCTGACCTTCTGATCGGCAAGCCCTAGGCTCTGTGGTTTAACCCACAGCGCCACCTGCGTCCCCATGGCAGCTTACAACATGAAAAAAATCACATAATTGCAAACATAACAAAAGTAGTCACAAACAGTAATTATGTACACAACCAAATTGAAAAAATTTCCACACAAATCATAATAAGATCTAAAATAAAGATACAAAAAATAATAATATCAATAACAGCAACAACAAACCCTAAACAATAGTCCAACCCAAGAGTCTGTTCAGCAGCCTCAGCTTTTGTAGCTGGAGTCAGTCCAGTCCCAGCCTTCCCAGGCCAGGTGGAAAAGGGCCTACAAGGCAGGGAACAGGTCTTCCAGGACTCACAGCCAAATGGTCTCTAAAACAAATGCAGCCTATTTCTAAGTGAAGCCCCTAACAGCTAATATAATTCCTGCCCTTCCTGTATTCTGTTGGTGTGGGGGGAAGTGGAATGACTTCTTCCTTGTTTGTACTATGAACCAATGGTGCAGCTAGGCAATAGTCTGGACTGACTCCAGCCACAAAAGCTGAGGCTGCTGAACAGACTCTTGAGCTGGACTATTGTTTAGGCTTTGTTGTTGCTGTAGCTATCTATTTTGGAAATAGACTATTCACTAAACTGTGTCGGCATCATAGTGACAGTTTAGTGAATGGTAGGCTAACATATGAGCAGTCCCGCAGTTTGCGCCTACAAAATCTGAGTCCTTGATTTAAAACAAAAAGCAGGTCATAGACTATTTCCAAAATAGATAGCTACAGTCTAAAATTCTTAGTGCTTAAGGAATGATTCCTGTTGACTACTTTAATTGATCGTTGCATTCAAGACAGATCTCACTCTTTGATTGCCCTTCTTCCAACTTGCGATGCAAATTCTACCTGTCACTACCTGGCTTTAGGGCCAATGTCAGGACCAGAATTGGCATGGTCAGGCATCTGCCAAGGGCCAACAGCCCAGCAGAAGATCCATTAACAAAAGCCATCTCAACCTGTATCTCCTCTTCACCACTGCAGCCTGGTTGTTCACCAGCTGCTTATTCTGGCTCAGTCAGTGGTGGAGCAGTGGATGAAGGAAGATCAGTAGATGCCACTGCCTGCTTGATCAGTGGCTCACTGCCTAACAGTAAGCAAGTGGCAGCAATAATCAAGAAGAGAAGGAGCAGGACTCACTGTGGGAGTGGGTCCTATGGACCCTCCAAAATCTGTGGCCGAGGCAGTGGCTGATTCCCACATAATGTTGATGGTTTAGTGCTTTGTGGACATACCTAGAACGAAGCATCAGATACATTTGCTTTCCCCATCCCTTCTGCTCATCCTGCATAGCCAAGAGGAAGACTTTGGCAGAATTTAGACTAATTTGTAAAGAATCCTGGCTTAGCATTTAATTCATATCAGGGTTTTATTTTAAAGCAAACTTGGCTATGTTTTGTTTTAACAAGCCATTGTCAAACGATGGTTTATGAAACCAGAGTTTGTTTTAAGCCAGGATCCCTGGTTCAAACACATATTAGCAGCCTATGCATGTAGTCCTTAGGGAGAAAACGTGGCTGACATATTTAGCACAGGGTGGATTTTAAAAAACAACAACCTGGAAATTAGGAAGTTCCAGTGACATTTAAAATAAATGGCACAATACAGTATATTTGGCACATTATGTATTTTATACTGAAAGGACTGGAGTGAAGAAAAATGTAGCAGAAGCCTCCAGTGGGTGGAAGAGAAAAAGATGAATTGTATACATTGGTGTTAGAGGATTAAGAAGAATGGTGTGGGAAGAAGGAAACACAGAAGGAGATTTTAAATTCCAAACTAAGCTGGACCTGGCCTTTGCATTCCTCAAATCAGATGGAACCAAATTATTCCTATCAAACTGAAAAGGCATCCATTTAATTCCATTTGACCCAGAAGTCACTGAGGTCTGGGGATTTGTCATCATTGCACTGACCCAACTTTATGTTTCAGACTTCAGGTGTCCTCATCAATGGCTGTTGTTGTGCTATGGGTGCACTTCTCTGCTGCTCTGTTCACAATCTTTGGTGATAGACCTATGTAGCTGCTAAGTAGTGAAGTGGACTCCATGTTTTAACAGGTCTCTCCTGTTGCCCCCAGTGGTGGTAGAAGAAAATAGCCTTGTGTGTGCAATAGGAGTATCACAGCTGTTCTGTACCCAGCAGGAGTTATGAAACTGGAGGCTCCCCATATATGAGGAGTAGAGAAACTTTTCAGTTCAGATGAGTCAAGCTTATCTTGAACATCTGATTTAAAATGCTCCACTTGAATGGGAGTGAGTGGGTTGTTGCATGCGGAAAATATTTATTAGATCACAGCAAACAGGAGATAAGGAGATATGGATAATTAAGACAGTCTGTTAATTTGTAGTGATCAACCAACCAAGTAAATTAAAATATTACCCCCTCTTTTTTGTCATCTGTCTTCAGATTTATAGTCTTTTTCACCATACCTTGGAAACAATTTCCTCTGTGCTCCCAACTCAAGATCTAAGATGGCTTAAACCTAATTGATACATTGTCCTAATGATGAAGCAGCAAGTAGACTTCTTTCTCCAGCAGTCTGGAGAATGCTACCAAGGACACAGGCACAAACTACCCACCCCCTGCTCACCTTGCCCAGACCTCCTGGCAAAGGGAGCTTCCTGGTCTTTACTGCCATTGTTGACACACCATGTACTGCCATTTTTTGCATTTACTCTGACAACAGCTGTCTTGTTTTGAATGAAGAGACACACTTTCCCCCTGCAGTTTCTCAGAGCAGGACTAGACACTGTATTCAATATGGGGCTGCCACCCAGTGCAGGTGATGGGAGCTATAGTTATTTGGAGGAAGTTGCTGAAGGGTGACCTAGACATAGCTTCTAGTATTTCACATCTTAGGGAATGGTGAGATAGCATAATAGCTGGCAGGAGGTGTTGAGATAATTTTTATTTTAGTTCAGCCATCTAACAACATTTGCATACCACTTGACTGTAATAAAACCTCTAAGTAGTTTACAAAAGAAAACGAAAACATTAAAATTATCTACCGTATTGGCCCAAATATAAGCCACACCCACAAATAAGCTGCACCTTTAAAATTTGGCGGCTTGGGAGCGGCAGACAGGACGTGTGCCGTTGCCCCATGCTCCTGGGCTGCTTCTAGGGGGGAGACGCACCGCTTTGCCAGTGGCGTAAGGTCGTGAATATAAGCCACACTTTAACTTTTCACGATCGGAATTTGGAAAAAAAAGTGCGGCTTATATTCAGTCCACTTTGGTACATGAAACTCATACTATGTACATTGATAGAGGGCAGGATTAGCCAATGTGATACCCTGCAGATATTGCTGAACTCCAAATCCCAGCAATGCTAACCAGAATGACCAATGACCATGGATGATGGGAGTTGTAGTCTAGCAACATAGGGAGAGCACCAACTTGGCTACCCCTGCTGTAGTGTATACAGTAGGATACAGCAGGTCCTATTTAATTCTCAGTCAACAGCACTTTTGGATACAGACTACATTCAGATTAGATTCTTTACATTTCAAGCAATAATGTGTTTTTCTCTGTGCAATGAATTTTCAGTTGCAGCATTTTGACAAAGACCACACGGCAGTGAAATCCTATACAACAAGTTAATGAATTGTGATTTTCCCCAACAATGAGTTGTGACCTCACTGAGTGAGTCAGGCAAGAGAATTTGCTGGTTGTCAAGGATACAACATAGATATTCTGGACATTCAAAATCATGAGAGAAGACATAGTTTTCTTTTGTGGGGGTAAGAAGAATGGAGAGTTCAACAGAAATTCATTTAACTTCTTATTTTTATAAAAACAAAAAGAAATTGCCCCAGAAATACATTGCCTGGCATTTGCAATCAGTTTGAATGTAATCTATGTTGAACCAACAGATGCTTGGATTGTGATCCTAATCAAATCTCTCCATATGAAAAATGAACTAGCTGGATGTGAGTCACCCTGTCTTCCTCGGCCATGTTTTCCAAACTGGAACAACCTGGTGAAACTTGTCTGCTAATATTTGCATTTTTCAGAGGCCTTAACCCAAAACAGTCATTTCAGATTCACCTCAAACATTTTTCACCTGCTGAACCTCTTGCAAGTCCAACTGCAACTCAAGACTGAGCTGACTCATTGCAATGGTGTTCTGGAAACTCTCTAGCTTAGCAAAACAATCGTGGCAGCTGAAAAATGTTAATGGAGCCCTTCTGTCCAAAACTGGGCTCCTCATGTCTTTGATCCAAGCACCGTGATAAGCTCACTTCCTCAATGAAGGACTGTTTTCTTCATACAAGGTATATTGTCAATTGACAGCATTTCCATGGCCAGGCTGTTTGGGGAGGCCACCAGCAAATTAACAGCTGAGCTGAAATATGAACTTAAGACTCTCCACTCATTCTCTTGACTGCTACACTATGCCGGTTTCATAGTTACCGAAACATAATTACCACCGCTGTACTATACAATTTATCAGTGGTAGACAGTGTACTATATTTATGTCAGTCTGTAGGAAATTCAGATTCAACTTACAATGCAACTGTAATTCACCTTACATGTCTACTTGGAAGTAAGCCTCATTGAGTAACTCCCAAGCAAGTGGGTATAGGATTGCAGCCTTAACATTTCAAAAAAGAACTAACCAAGAACTAACTTAGTTGGTCTTAAAGGTGCTACTGGAAGGATTTTTTTATTTCAAAAAAGAAGTAGACAAACTAAAAGAATAACTGCATATTCTCTGATAAAACCTAAGCGAGGGGGAAACAATAGCATTGAAAAGGCCATCTTATTTTCTCAAATTAAGTAGCATGTGACCTTTAAGAAGTATTTGCCCTTTAAGGCAGTTAACATGAAAAATACAAATAGAAATTAGCCATGTTTTTTTGAATTTCTCAGAAGGTAAGGCTAGCTGAGTTGGGGTTTTATAAGTGAAAAATAACACATTACAGTTTGGGTCCTATATGTAGCTGTAGATAGGTGGTGTTTGATATTTAATGCCATATTATATATGAGAGAGCCAGCACGGCACAGCATGGGAGACCAGGGTTCAAATTCCCACTCAGGCAGGAAGCTCACTGGGTGACCTTGGGCCACCCTAACCTACCTTTCAGGGTTGCTGTGAGGATTAAATGAGGAGGAAGAGAACCAAGTGTGCCACTTTGAGCTCATTGGTGAAAAGGGTGGGATATAAATGCAGTAAATAAATAGAAATAAAGTAGACAGTGTTAGTTCAGAAATGTGCATGAGCCTGCCATGATCTGGGAAGCAAGTATTCCCAATCTCTATTTGAGCATTTAGTAGTAAAGGGCTTATGATTCTGTGGGTTTAAGATGGAAATGCTCAGTTAAAATTCAGTGTCCTCCAGTACTGAGAGTTCTTGAATTTGAAATGTGTAACTGTAGTATTGACTTCAGCCGAATTAGGATTTAATTATGTATATTGGTTTCAAATAGGCTGCAGTTCTACAGCACATTCATTTGTAAATAAATGCATTTGAGTTCTGTGCAGTTATTCATGAAGAGCTCTTAATTTGCATTTGAGTCCAGCCCAATAACCTGTGCAGTGGGGTGCTTAATGAATTTACAAAAAGTGTAAATTTCCAGTTGCTCAGAGAAGTTTACAAGGCTGTACACAGGACTATAGGCCAGAATGCCAAGAACCACACACAGCTAGTCCCTCATGCTGAACATGTGTTTCTCCAATAGTTATCTGCATGATAACTATCCTTTTTTCAACAAGCCCAACACAAATACAAGAGCGGAGTACATACAGAATAGTGCTATATTGGACTCGCAAGTACATAGTCATTTATTTTATTTATTTATTACATTTCTATACCACCCTTCATCCATAGATCTCAGGGCAGTCCACTACATAAAAATACAAGATAAGAAACACAAAATACACAGTAAAACAAGAACAGAACAGAACAAAACAATACCCCCCTCCCCGCAACTGTTATTAGTAGGCTATACAAAATTAGCCTAAAAAATATAACTCAAGTGGTTGTTACAACAAAACATACAGTAATCCTGAAGAATGGAGTACCAGTAATGAGCCATTTCCATGCAATCTTTCTTTCTTTTTCCCAAATCCATGCATCATTGATTTCCAATTCTGGGAAATCTTTTTCTAATGGATTGGAAACTGGAATCTGTTTGGAATGATTCAGGACCACTTTGTGCTTTGTTGTAATATCCACACAACTTGCAGATATAGCAAGACTTGTCCAGTGTTAAAGGTTAAGGGTGTGTTGGTTGTTGGACTATAACACCCATCCATCTCAGGCAGTATAGCCACGGTCAGGAATGTTGGAAGCTGGAATCCAACAATATCCAAAAGGCCACAGTTTCCTATCCTTGTAGTCTAGCCTGCCAGTCTTTCTCCATACAAAAGAATGAACTGCACTTTCTCAGCTATCTTTCCAGCCAGATCATTTATTTTTATTGGTTGAACTAAGCACCTCAAGCACTAAATGATTTTGCAGCATTTATTATATCTTGATTTTTGTCATTGTTCATCCTGTAATTTCATTGCTAGCTAACACACCTACTGTGTTTGCAGAAATTAATAGAGGGGTATTAATTACAAAACAACAACAATAACACCTGCACTACTAAAAATTTGGTTGTTTCCTCCTGTCCTTTAACCATGTTAACACCTGGCTATCCTTCAAAGAAAAAAATTCTGGACACTATTCAATTCCATTCAACTTTCATTCAACCCAGTCCAGGCTCTCTTGGACATCTGTTCACATACAGATTCCTGACACACATTTCAGCTCCGATTAAATCATGAATATCAAGTTCTTGATACACACTAGCTTTTGGAAATGCGAAAACTTTTCAATTTACAGCTGCCTGGAGAGTTGAGGTTGACAAATACAAATATCTAGACTGGCCATAGTGCACCCACAAATCTAAAAGATGCCAACCGTTCAGGGCTTACAGTATCTCTAACTCAATTTGGGCTTCATGCTTCCAGAGACCATTTTGGTCCTCAGAGGTATGCACTACCGAATGGATTTCCAGACCCCAAATAAATACAATCTGTTTAGAGCTGAGTTGAGGGAAAATTCTGTCTCTCTTTTTCTTTTTCTCACTCCCCTGCAATTTCTCACACTTGCATGCACGCACAGTGCCCTAGCATAATGCTACACCAACAGCATTAATGCCTCTGCTAATGGTGAGGCCCAACCCCTAGAAACTATTCTATGAGTTCTACTCCCTTGGAGAAACTCAGTGAAATGATCCCCACAATTTCTCTGCCTGCAAAGATGGCGGTGAGTTTTTGGAAGGCCAGGTGTGCACAGCTCTGATTGTAGCTGCCTGCAAGGTCAGAAAAATGGGTTCTAGATCTACTCTACCAAAGCAAGAAGAGTGGAGTGGATTGATCCAACTGAATGAAAATCTCCTTTATTTTTTCTATCATTCTCCTCTTCTTGTCTGATGGCTGGTTTTCCTGTAGAGCTTGGCAAATCCGCTCCAGCAACATTCAAAGTCCTGAACAAATAAACTGCCCAAATTTATTTTGCAGGGTTGAAACCCAGTTTGCTCCAATAACAGGAAATTGCTGTTTAAAAGATTGGTTTTAGGAATGGCTGTTTTGATCATAATTAGTAATAGCTATGTTTTGGCTCTGGTTCATGGGGTCACGAAGAGTCGGACACGACTAAATGACTAAACAACAACAACACATATTGGCTCAGTTCAGAATCCCAGGTTGAAAATTTGTGGCAGTCAGTCAGGCTCTACTGAGAACACTGGAAAAGGAAATTATCTTCTAGTTTTGAGGACTATAGCTTGAAATGATAGCAATGTTCTTACTTTTCCCTTCCTCGTTTTCTCCTTTGTGCTCTTAAAATAGTCTTCCTCCCCACCTTTTAGGTGATCAATAATTCCCATCCTTTGCCATTTGGGCAAAATCACTTACTTGCATCCTTCTAAAGCTGTTTAGCTGCAGCTTAAGCATTCTTTGCTTGCATTCACTTATTTTTCTGCTTCCACCAAGGAAGGCAACTTCATTTCAGTAATGCTTTAACACACTCTGCTTTTTAGGTTTTATGCAATGGGCTAAAAAAGAAGGTGAGCCTATTTCTCCAGGGGTGATTCACATGGAAGGATTTGAATGTAGTGCAGACCAGCAAACAATTTCGCTGTGCCTTATTACATGACCATCCCACTGCACCACTCAGAGGCTTGGTCTTTTGGAGCTAAAACTAGACACTCCACATAAGCAGCAAAAAACATCCCTTTTTTACAAGCAGACATAGTTTTAGCCAGCATCACATACTGAATGAGGATTGGAGTAAGGAGGCACCATTTAGGGTCTTCCACAGTTAAACCCTTTCTTCAAGGAAACTGGAGAACATGAAGTAGCGTATGATCCTAAGTGATTTGAGATGACTTCATTTCTTCTTGTTTTTGTTTATATAGCTCTTTTTATCCCTCAGCGGTTAGTTTTGGCCTTGCTGCATAGTCGGCACTCTGAAATTCCAAATAGGTTTGGTCTCATTGCCTAAGGAAGATGCTTTCAGATTAGTAATAAGAAGTGCCACGAGGAAGTTAAATAAAGCTGTGATACAGCACTGCAGCCACTGCTTACTCAGCTCTTGGCAATTTTTTTGCTGCTCAGAGTGCTGCCGCCCCTACATGTAATTTCTCTAATGGATGTACAAAGCCTTCAGGAGCCCCAGTTTGGAAGAGTTCCCAACTAAATCCTCTCTCTCTCCCTTCCTCCATGCATACACACATCTTGGCCTCTTTGGAATTCATAGAAGCTAATGCTTGAAACAAAGAATCCATTTTATGCCTAAAATGTAATCTCCATAAAATGAATTTGTTCCAATCTGTCACTTCTTGATCCCCACTGGAGGTTTTTCTTCAGGGCCTTTAATTCTCACCCTATTATCATCTCCCCATTACGTTGCCAAAGCAGAATGAATGGTGGCTTGTTGATTGGGCTGGGGGTAGGGAATGGTGGGGTGACACCTTTTAAATGGGCTGCCTGGCCTCTATTGAAGACACAGTAGGTGAGCTGTTGAAGCTGGCAGGACACGGTATTCATGCACAATGCAGCATAAGACTTCAGCAGTGTGGAGAAGAAAATTTCCCAGTGCTTAATTTTTTTCCCTGCAGAAAGTTTTTCCAATTCATAAGTTCATTAGTAGCAGGGGATGGGTGCCAGCTGCAACTATACATTAGGCAAGCTTGACAGTTTCAAAAGTTTTGGCTTTGTTTACTCAATACAAGTAAAATAAGCATGCTAAGTTATATCACTCTGTAGGGCATCGGGGGGGGGGGGGGAATCCAGTGCAAACTAATATTGAATTTTCAAATTCAAACTTTTCCAGAAAATTCACATTACAGCAAGCCTTCAAGTGAGATAGAGTCCTATTGTATGTCCTTGTTTGCTAGGGATGTTTTCCCACTGCTTCATGTTCTCCAGCTTCCTTGAAGAAAAGGTAACTGTGGAAGTCCCTAAATGGTGCCCCCCCACACGCGAATCCTCATTCAGATTCCAACGCTGAGAAAGGATGAAGTAAAATGATTGTAACAATATAATGAGAAAGATGTTCTTTAAAGGCAGCAGGCAAATGTGGCTGCGTTTTCATGACGGGAATGCCTGCTTTGTTTTTTTCTCCTAGGTGATCCATTGGAACTCACCCAAAAAGCTGAGAGTAAAGAACAAGCACGTTGAATTTTTCCGCAACCTCTACCTGACATTTCTAGAGTATGACGGGAATTTATTGAGGCGGGAACTCTTTGGATGCCCCAGTGAGGCTGATGTCAACAGCGAAAATGTAAGTTGGAAGCATGTGGCTTAAAGATGGGGGGGGGTTGTTTTACATGGACCTGTGCAACTTGGAGGGAGGAGGGCTTGTATCCCAGGTGAAAGAGTACCAGTTTGTTGTAGAGTCCATTGCCTTTCTTACTCCCTCTCTCTCAACTTTCAGAGGACAGCTTTCCCAGATACCAACAGACTGGTTCATAACAATCATTCAGACTTGACTCCCACAGATTATTTTACAAATTTATCAAGAAAAGGGGTAGAATCTCCAGTATCCTTAAGCAGGTGTGGGGAACCCTTTTCTGCCATGGGCCTTGTGTCTTCATGGGTAATTTGTTGGGTGACTGCCAAGCCAAAAGTAGGTGAGGCATCCTCTTTTCTCTGTCTCTCACTTTCTACCACCCTCCTTTCCCTCTGACTGGCACAAGCTATTCAAGGACTTTTCCAGCCCTAATACCTGAAATTCTTCTAATGGGGGAGGCAAACCAGGGACCTTCTGCACACAGAGTATGTGATCTGTCATTAAGTTATGATTCTTTCCCTGCCCACTCCCAAGTAGAAATGCAATGGAAAAGAGACTGGATTCACAAAACGTCCCCCAATCTCAATAGTCTACATTGTTGAAATGATGAAGAGATGGAAGTAGCTAGACCTATACTTTTGAAAAGTTATGTGTCTTCGTATTTCTGCATATATATTGCAAGCTGTATAATGGGAAAGCGTTTGAAGGTGCAATTATTGTGGGAAATTGTTTGAAATTACAGCTAGTTTCCTTCCGTAATAGCTATATGCTGAGTTCTTCCTCCTTCCATGTACCTATGAAGCACAATAGCAGTGTTCAGGACAAGTAGAACAAAACTTGCAATTCAAATCCCTCAGGCAAAGTGGTCCTTTTTAAGTTAAATGCGGGGATATTTATATATAAAGGTGTGTTCTTTTGTGTATTCAGTATCAATTTGTTTAAAATGTTAGAGGCAGGATTTACTGCATGATGCATTTAAATCAGACTTTTGCAAAGCCACCTACAAGAGAATTCACTAGCAGAAACAAAGGTAGGCAGATAATTTTAGGTGCCCCTATAAGAAAAGGAGTTTGGGCACCCCAAAATTCCTCATAACCTAAATTCTGCAATTTAATATTCACGATAGTTTATAACTGTTGTTTGTGTTATGCTCACAACCACCCTGTGAGGAAGAGGGCTTTGCTGGGTGCAGAGGAATACATACTGAACAATTACTTTTAGGCTTCCTCTATGTATATAGCTGGTCACACTTCAAACAAATGGTGAATAAATGCAAGGCTGAATTAGGGTGGTTGGGGGTCCTGGTGCAGTTCCCAAAATAGGACACACACACACCCCCAATGAAATTAGGTGCCACAAATTAAGTCCTGTAGGATCTTAAAAGTTAACAAAATTTTATGGCATAACCTTTTGTGGACTACGAGCACTACTCTGAGCATGTGGAGTTTCACAACTCTCAGCAAAACGAAAATGAAAAGGTTCTTACCAACCATAGAGTGAAGATCTATTACTCTGTGCCAGGGCCAGCCTTATCATTAGGCAAAGTGAGGTGGATGCCTCCAGCAGCAGCAGATGCTGGGAATTGGTAAGCAGTAGCCAGACAGGGCTATGTGTGCTCTGTTGTTTGCCCTGCATCCCCCAAGCTAGCTTTCTGCCCTCGGGTGCAGTGGAAGAGGCTGTGCTGTCACCAGTGTAAGATTCAGATGCCAGTCTGGCCAGGCATCTGTACTTGCAATTGGAGGGAGCACTGTTGATTCTCCACCCCCCACCCCCCCTTTGGAGTTATTTTCCTTCTCTTCTTGACTTCTTAAAGAGACGGTCATGTTGCTTTAGAACTCATGAAGCTAACTATTGTGCATAATTTCATATCTGAAAAAAAAGGGTAATTACATATACCTCTAGATATACTCCCCCAGTTCAAGCATCACACCACACACACACAACTGTAACTTACGAGATAGAACTACAGTTTCTCACTTCATTTAAAAAAACAAAGAAACTAAACCCTCAAACACACTGGCCCAGTTTAGACGTAAAATATACAAGCCTGGAGCTCGTATGCTCCCTTCTCCTATGTCAATGTGACCATGAGAACAAGATTATAAACTTTTCTTTCCAGTTTCAGTTAACTACTGTTTATCTTAATGTTGCCAAACCATAAATTGCAGTTGATTTTAGCTATGGTTTATGGAAGCAAGCCAGCTTCACATACCATGGTTTGAAGCTGGCTTATTTCCTCTCTCCATGAAGACTAACCATAATCTGGCTAGGTTTGGACATAATCCTCCATTGCTGTGGTTGGTTAAAATTGGAAGCAAAATCTCATTTTTATCGCAATACATTCCAATGAGGCCTCTGTAGTTCATCATTATTTTTATTCTAAGTTTATTTTCGCTCACTAGTTCCTTTCAGTTTCTGCTCAGTGCATTCCAGCAATAAATGTACTCCTTTCTTAGTTGCAATAAAGTGAGGAGGAGTTTTATTTATATCTTAAAAGGTGTTCCTAACAACACAGAGAAGAAATTAAGTAGATATTTCAAAATACCTTACAAAACCTGCAATTTTAAAAAGAAATCTTTCCAACTACGTGAACAACATTTAGAATACAAGTCTGAAAACTTAACATCTGAAAACCCCGGAGAGAAAGGGGGGGCTGTTCCTTTAAACGGCAATTCTAGTTGTGAGCCTATAGTCTCCACTGTGTCACTTGCCATAAATTGTTAACACAGACTACCAGTGTACCAAGTAGGGAAGCCTTGCAATGTATTTATTTTTATTTCATTTATTTTAAAACATATACAGATAGCCCTCTCATATAAAATATCAACAAAATAGGCAAGTACAAGATAAAAATGACTAGCTCACCTTGAGAAACTTAGCACAACTGGATAGGCTTGAAGAGAAGTCTGAAAATTAGCAGCAAGGATGCTGGCCGAATCTTTGCTGGAAGAGTATTCCTCAGCATGGGACCAGTGACACAGAATGCTCTACTTCCAGGTGAAGTCAGTTGTCCCCATGTTTCAAAAGCTTGGCTAACAGCACTCTTATGTAGCATACCTTAGCACAGAGGTAACTTTATGGAATGGAATGGAATGGAATGGAATACAAATGTCATTCATTCATTCATTGTAATATTTCCCTTTTCCAAAAAGCAAACGATCAAGTTGAGTTGGGGGAGGTAAGACAATAAAGAATACGCTCAGAGATAGATGGCAGCAGCACATATGGAGGCTGCTCCTTACAAGAGAAGGGCTGTCATTCTGTTTTGCTTTGCCTGCAAAAAGTCCCTGGCATCTCCAGGGATGGGTGAGGAATATCTCCTGTTTAACACCCTGGTTTGCACCTCCCAGTCAGTGTAGACAATACTGAAGTTGATAGACCAATGTCCTGTCATGAGTCTTGAGGCATCACCAGGCTCAGGAATGGCAGACTAAGATGGACAAGAAGGAAAACCAGGAGAATGACCAGGGGGGGGGCTGAGACCTGGGAACAAGAGCCTTGCAAGTGGGCACCCTTGGCCCACCTTTAAAAGCTTGGCAGGTGGGCATTGCACCCCATTGGGACAACTCCATTTTTCCTGTGCAGTTCTGGCCTCCTTTCCCTGATTTTTGACTCCTTGAACTTGACCTGCTGCTTCTAGCCTGGCTAACCTTTCATTTCCTGGAAGCTAACCTGAGCGTAGCTGCTATTGTGATCACTAAATTTTGCTGAGCTTGTATATCTTATTTGTCTCAATGAAGATCTCTTCCTTACTCTCAAGTAAGAGCCTCTCTCCTCATGATCTGGGTGGGAACCAGGATAATAAGGCACTTCCTATGTTCCCGCTGGGAATGTTAGTGCCAATTCGCCAAAATGTTCTGCTTGGCATTCCTTGTAGTTCTGGTGCTGGAAGGGGTGGAAATTACATTTGCCCAGTGGGCAGGCTAGCCCCACACAAGAGAAAATACTAGTACAGGATTTAAAACAGCTCTGCCTCAGATAATTTGAGGGTTGGTTGAATGGTAGCTTTCATTGTTTACAAGATCAATGGCTTATGCCTGTCACTTGCAATCTGGCTGTCTCAGATTTTACCCTCAAGGGGTCATTTCAATATGTAAGCTATTACAACTTAGCAACTCCATGTTATTAGAGGTATTGCATTTAGAATTTAATTTGTAATTAAGAGAGCTTGTTTGGAATGCAAATATCTGTTAAATACCTAATGGAGTTCAATAGGTTTTATACTGCCCTCAGTTATGCTTTGGCCTCATTACAGCACACTAGTGTTAAGAAGAGGCATTACAGAGAGCATAAATTAGATTTATAGTTTTTTCCTTATGCTCCTTGTTTTTTGCCTGTATGCAAAGTAGCTCATTTCTCCTGTATATTATGCATTCTGCTGCATGCTGGTGGTTTCTTCTTTTTGTGATTTCCCTCCCTAGTTTGAGTTTTTGTACTGTGGGTTGTGGTGAAGGAGATCATTCACAGATGCTAAAATGATTTTGTAGTTGCTCCAGGGATAGAACACCATTTTCACGTAATGGTTTGACATCAGAAGCATTTGAAACAGGATAGGCTGGAAGTTTAAGTAAATATTTAAAAAACAACAACAACAGGGGAAACCAGGGGCCTAATTTCTGAAACCAAGTCTTTTGCTTACCATTGAAATATGTTTCTTGATTTTGGTGGGCAGAGCAAAGTCTCACGCTGTCTTCAGCATTATTATTATTATGTATTAAATTTGTACATTCTTCCTGTCAGTAAAATTTGAGATCTAAAATAGGATGGGGACCCTCTGGCCCTCCAGGTGCTGTTGGGATGCAGCTTCCATCAGCCCCAGCCAGCATCACAGGTAGTCAGAACTGATGAGGGTTCTTTTCCAACAACATCTGGAGGGCCACCAATTCCCCCTTCCTGTTCTGAAACATTCTTCCTTACAAGAAATAGGCATTTCATTGCACAGCTTCTGGCAAATGCTGAAGAGGCGCCTCTTTACCCTGGCTTTTGATACTTGGCGTGGAAATTTTTAATACCCACGTTGTTTTTGTGACTGTAAGTTGTTTTACACTGTTTTTGATACTGTGTTTTAATGTTGTAACCCACCCTGGGACCTCATAGTGAAGGGCTGGTCGTCAACAACAACAACAGATTCCTATATGTCAAAACAGTTCTTCCCTCTGTTTAACATTTTTAAAACCAAGCTTTCTTTGGGATAACCCAATTCAGCATCCCCCTGTGTGAAGTTGCCAGTACCTGATCATAGCAACACACAAGGAGAGGTTGAGACATGGGAGTTAATGTGATGGAATGTCCTGAAAAGCTTACTAGAAGAATTCATTTTAGTTATACCAAGCACACAGATGGCAGAGATTATCAAGGGAAGAAGCCCAAGAACATGACATACTTGACTTCAGAGCGGAGATGCTGGGAATGTTTGTCAATGGTAGCTTATTGTAGCATGTGACTGTTATTGGGATTCGTAAACTTTTCTTTCCTTCCTCATGTTTACAGTTTGGTTATCCTACTGCTTAGTTGCTTTCTATAGAGGAGGGATATGAGTATCCTGACATTAAATATATATTTTTAATCTCTGTTGTGGCAACTGAACTTGCGTGCTTGGGTTTGGACAGATGGAGGGAAGGGGAGAGATCTGATACCCATTAGTTCAAATGCAACAGGGGAGCACATTTGGTACAAAAAGGAAAATTATGGTAAGAAAAATAAGTGTTTTGTGCTAAGTGCAGGGCCTGTAAAATGGAAACTATTGAAGGGTTTTTTATGCTGCCTAATAACCGGTGGTGACAATATATGTGATGCACCACCCGTGTCATCTGGTGACTTTGCTTTCACAGTTGCTAAATGAGCCACCAGATTTAACAAGGGTTCTGCACTAATTTGCTCCATATCTCATGCATGGCATGAAACGTGGAAGGGGGAATTTACAGCCCTTGAAGTAAGTGGAAAGGACCTCAGCAGGATTAGTGGCCTTTAGATCAAGCATTGTTGCCTGTCTCATCCTCCTCTTCCCCGCCTCTTCTTATTTTAATGCTGAAAGTAAGTTTCCAATGAAAGTCATAAAAGCAATGCACACTATAATATCTTATTTATGAGCTTTCTATAGGCCTTTAATGTTTATGTCCAGCATTCCATTACAAGAGGACCTACTTGTAAAGTGCAGGGTTGTTCTGTAGTATGTTTAGTATACCCAGTTGTGACTTCACAGCAAAAGCTGTAAGGCAAGATATAATTTCTCTAGTAAAGGCCTCATATTCATTCCGAATTCACTTTTTTTCTTTTTGCCGCGACTTCTGTCAGGGGCATTCATATGATGAAGCACCAAAACTACTGAGAGCAGTGACAGTGATAAAAGCTGTGGTGCAGGGTAGAGCAGTTTTGTGACTGAAAGAACTTGCATGTTACCAGTTTTAAGGGAATTGCCCTGCCAGTAACAAAGAATGCTTAATTACCTCCAGAAAGAGCTGTGCCAGGGAAAAAAATTCCAGCCACTGAGGGATCCGATTTTTATACATGGAGTTTTGAGGATTTATTCAGTTCTGTTCAAGTCTAGTGCAAACATGTTGGATGGTAGCTTTTTTTGGGGGGGGGGGACAATTGCCAAAATGTAGGCATTTGAGGAACTTTCCTGTCCTGAGAAAGGAATAGCTGATGGGGAAATACTGATTGATTATGTAAGCCTTCTTGTGAGGGCTGTGTCCTACAAGATAACCTGTAAATAAGGATGTAATATAATCATATAATAATTGGTTGAAGTCGCTGTTCGCGTCACTTTTTCTGTCCCCAAAGTCTTGTGTGGTAGAATAGTAGCTAGTGAGCAGGGGTCAAAAACAGGATCCATAAATACTCATGTCACGGTCACCATGGCAACCAACCTTCCTGATTAGCATCACTTCTCATAACACATACTTCAAAATATGTTCCAGAGGCAGAACCACCAAAGCACAACATGAAGTTAGGCCTGGAAATGGCACACAAAATGGGGGTCCCCTCACGGTTCCTTTTCAGTGTCTCCAAAGAGCAGCCTGGAAAATGTGGATGAGGCAGGGTAGATCCTTTAACTTTAGAATGTACTGTAGGGATACTCAGAGCAGAGACTGAACTAAAAGCACAGCAGCTGAGGGCAGAAAACAGCAGGAAAATTAAAAGCTGCTGAAACCACTCCGATTATAAATTCAGACCAGCTAACTGCTGTGCCTGGGAGCGCATGATCAACAAGACGAAAAATACTGTTGCAATTAGTCTCTGCACACCAGTGGAATAGCATTGCCTATCTAGAGCCTGTTTTGGAATGCAGAACATTTTAACAGCTCCTCCATAGAAGTTCCTGGACAATTCCTTTGGAATAATGCAGCCCAAATGGAGACTTGCTTTTAAAGCTAAGGTTGTATATGCACTTCTAAATTGCTCAACTTGATTCAAAGGTTTGTTTGCTTTCAGCAAGCTGAAGTTTTTTTTAAAAAAAATAAAAAACACAGCATAAAACCACATAAGTTAAAGTAAATTGATATAAGCAGACAACCGACACTACTATTTGTATATGGGCACACATACAAAAAAGTCCCCTTGCCCCTAAATGGATAGCCACAGAAAAGCCACAGCAGGTATGTATTTTGGCTAGCCATAGGGGGGGGGGGGGAAACAGTGAAAGCTGTAAAGGCAAAGCACAGCATGCTTGCTGTGTGTGAAAGAAAGTTTATAACCATGCAGAACATGGAACACAGAGTTCTGTGACTATCAGAGCAATCCAAGCCCTGTTGTTTGAGGTGGGGGGTTGGATTGGGCAGAGGTGTTCCCCTACACAGCTGTGCTAGCTAATCCTGCCTCCCTCCAGTCACTGCCAACAGAATGGCCCAAGGGACATGCCATCAGTACAGCACTTCCCTTTCCAGTGGGTAAAAAATGCCACCAGCCAGATTCTCACTGGAAGTCGAAGAACTTGGAACAGGCCATTATGGGGATGTTGAGTGGGAGGGACAAAAATGGCCTGGATCCCAAACCAGTTTCACTGATGTGACAAGATGCCACCAGGCCTGATATGAGCCTGGTGCACCACTTCTAGGCTGGTGCAGCAATCTTCATGCCACCTACTTTCTACCCCAACAGCTGTACCTCACTGGTAGAGTACCTGCCTTGCATGCAGAATGTCCTGAGTTCAATCATCAGTTTCTCCGTGTAGGGTAGGAGAGACTCTTCTTTGAAACCCTGGAGAGCCACTGCCAATCCGTGTTGACAATACTGACCTAGATGGACCAGTGGTCTGACACAGTATTGGGCAGCTTCTTGTGTTCTTCACCCTGCACAGCAGGCCTGTGGATGCAGCGGTTTGAACAGAACTGGAAGTTGGGAAGGAGACAAAAGTGTTGACTAGAGAGCAGGGTTCCTGTGCTTGTAAATTGTTGGGAAGAGATAATTTCGGATGATGCACTTGTCCTGCCTCAGTGTTTTGGGGGAGAGAAATACCAGACCTGTCAACAGCCCCTCTTCTGTGCAGTTACTGAAGATTCAGAAAGGTTCAGAAACCTCGTCCTCTCTGGTATTTCACCATAAGCTGTAAAACTATGACCGCCTACTGGCATTAATAATAATCCTCCTTTCAAAAGAGGGAGCCATGTTAATTAGAGCAGTAAGAGCAGCTCTGCAAGTGCAAGACCTTAAACTGGTTTAGAAGGAGATTTGTGCTCGTTGCTGTTATGAGATGTTGAGGGAGAGTTTTAAGCTTTTCTTCCCCTAATTAAAAAAATCCATTTGCAAAAGAAGTTGGAAGTTACTGTGCACTGAAAGATAACTGTATCCATCAAGGACAGCCTTTAATCTCACAATTAGGTCCATGCGGACAAGCGAGCCACCTCAAGACATTTTGCTGCCTGAGGCAGAGCAGCAGACAGCTCTTTCCTCCCATGTCAGGGTGCACAGTTCCCAAGGCTGGTCAAGTTATTTTGGCACCTGAGGCACAAAATCCCACAAGCACCTTTCTCCCTTCCCAGCAGTACAAATGCAGTACAGTAATAAGTTAAATAACCATCAGTTTGCTGCCCTTTCATGTCACCTAAAACTAGCTGCCTAAGGCAGCTGCCTCCTTCAGCCTAATGGTAGGGCCCACTCTGTACAAGACCCCCTGGCTATAAATATTTCTTTGAGGAGTTGTTGTTTTCAGCTTTAGTAGCTAATTAACATACTGAGAATTCTAAAACAGAAGGTTGGCCATGGTAGGCTTAGCTTGTCCTTTAACCTGGGCATGTGTAGTGCAAATTTCTTCTCCTTCTCCTTTGAATAGGAGAAAGCTGTGTTGTGTTATAATCTGCATTTGAAAGATCACCTCAGTTTGTGGCATGGTGCACAAGGACCTGCTGTCTGGAGGTAGAAGACCCAAAGTCCCCTTGAATATTCAGAATTAGCTGTGCAATCGTTTGGCCCATTTTCCCTTATGGCTTGTGTAAATATTAATATATCATGAAGCTGCTTGGAGAACTTTGAAAGGCTAGAAACTGGCTATAGAAGAACAAATGTAGCAGGCGACTACCAGTCAAAAGGTGAACATATGCAATTTGTCACATCAGCTTGCAGTTGATTGCATGTACAGCAAACCAGCCCTCATGCAGTAGAATTTGTTTCACGGACTATCGTGTCTTAATCTTTAAGGTTTTTTGTGATAGACAGCAAGGAGCAGCTAATCAGCTGTCTAGGTAGATGGATTCTGTCTGTCTAAGCCACAGACAGGGAGTCACCCTCCACCACTGATGTTGTTAGGTTACAGTTTCTAATGTCTCTGTTCATTGACCAAGCTGGCTGGGATTCACAAAAATGGAGTCCAACAACACCTGTTGTTGTTTAGTCGTTTAGTCGTGTCCGCCTCTTCGTGACCCCATGGACCAGAGCACGCCAGGCCCTCCTGTCTTCCACTGCCTCCCGCAGTTTGGCCAGACTCATGTTTGTAGCTTCGAGAACACCGTCCAACCATCTCGTCCTCTGTCGTCCCGAGATGGTTGGACGACACCTAGAAGTCCACAAATTCCCCATCCCTAGTCTAGGTCCACCTCAAAAGCAGTTTCCTCTGATCTGAAGTTGAGACGCATGCCCCAGTTCACTGTCCAAATAACTAAGTTAGAAAATATCCTTTATCTCCTCTTATTTTCTTTTTGAGCTGGTAGAAATCTGTATCTCTTTGGTAGTTTTTTGTTTTGTATTTCTTACACCTTCTACATTATTTTATTCAAAATCTAATGAAAGTAGTTGCTACCTGTATCTGTGGAACCATTCTCGGGGGGAGGGGGATTCTTGAAGGAGGATTGCAAGGGCTTTTAAAATTATTCCAGCTTAATATGTACAATCAGGAAGAAACTGACTACTTGGACAGCTGCACGGTCCCCTTTATCTAAAGCTTGTTCTTATACAGTGGTACCTCGGGTTACATATGCTTCAGGTTGCATACGCTTCAGGTTACAGACTCCGCTAACCCAGAAATAGTACCTCAGGTTAAGATCTTTGCTTCAGGATGAGAACAGAAATTGTGTTCTGTCGGTGCAGCGGCAGCAGGAGGCCCCATTAGCTAAAGTGGTGCTTCAGGTTAAGAACAGTTTCAGGTTAAGGACCTCCGGAACGAATTAAGTACTTAACCTGAGGTACTACTGTAAAACGAAATCTTCTTACACTTCTTTATATCATGAACAGAAGTTACGAAGATGTTTGCCTAAATACAGCATTTAAAGGGCAAGTCAAATGCATAGGTTGGAACCTGCATTTCATTATAAATTTGGGTATATAACTAATATGTGTATAATTCGGCAAATTTGTTCATGTCCTGCCAGTTTTCTGGTCATGCATTGTAATTTAATAACACTGTAGACACATTGAGGATACAGACTAATTGCATGCATCTTTCACATAGATTAGGCTATAATTATTCAAAATATGAGTTGCATTATTACTTGCTCTTTGGCATAATTTAAAGAGAATACAAGGATCCTCTTCAGCAGAGTGAGCAGAAGCAGCGTCTGAGGCTTTAGGCCTTGAGTCGAAAAAGTTGCTGAGGTATTTGGAAGTTAAATGTGCTGAAGCCTAAGATACCAAGGAGGCACACAAACACAGACATCTTAACTTTTATCAAACTTTATGATTTCTTGCTTATCTCTAGATCATTGAGAAACTGACTAGCATATTTGAAATTGGTAATACTCTGGTCAAAATGTATTGGCTTGGCATAAATTGTGTTCCGGAAACTTAAATGTGAAGCATGCCAATTAAAACTTTTGCAGACTTGGGTAGTATGGGGCTGGCTGGCAAGAGAGAGAATGCAGGGCCAGCAGATGCGCGGCAACGACACACAGGCTTTCACTACATGTTGTTAATTACATTCCTTCTCCTGGATTTCATATGTGATGCCCTGATAATATTTGAGCAAAATGTGCTCCTTAAATGAGAAGTTCTCATTGAAAGACAGCACAAACTTTATGGTCAAGCTTGAACACTAATGAAGGGTTTCTGTTGGACAAAAATACATTTCTGGGCCACCATCTGCAGATCAAAGTGGGGGGTCATATATACAGAATCTGGCCAGCTTTGTATTGGAATTGTCCCTAAGAGACAATTCCCCCCTCTTTTTTTGCATCCTGGGCTCCTTTGAGAGGAAGGGCAGGATATAAATTTAATTAATCAATTAATTAATTAATTAATATAATGTAACATTTCCACTGTGGAAAGATGTTACATAAATATTAAACTTGCATTTGGTCCCCTTCTGGCTTCATCCCACCCCCGGTTAAAATACTAGGGCATGAAATGCGATCTTTCTTTATTCCATTCCTCAGCAGTAGTCAGAGACATAATTTAGTCCATAGTGCTATTCCATAGCTCATAATTAAGTTGTTATATCCTTTTATCTTAGAAGCCTGAAGTAATCTGATAATCACTCAGTGACTACCTAGATAATGGCTACTTTGCAATTACCAACTTATAGCTTGGCTATTTGTGAAATTAAAAAAAGAAGAAGATACTATGAGATCTCGAAGGAGTGGTATGGTGCAGCTCTTCTAACCATTTCTACTTAGGCTGATGAATAGAACTGATAAGGGGAGAATGCTAATGTCTTTCCATGGAAGGAAATTAAGATGTTTCATCTAGTCATTTCTGGCTTTATTTAAAATGTTATTTGTGCTTAGGGGGAATGAAATGAACGAGGGTGTGATGAACTGAGGTTTTGGTGGTGAATGAAATGTAAGATGATGGAGAATTTGTGCCCACAGTGGTGACTAGAGTAGGGCAGAGGAAGAGAGGAAGAGACACATGGAGATAAGGATTGGATAAAATCAGTCATCACTTTATAGACTACAGCTTTCATAATATCTGGGCATGGCCAGTGGTGTGGCGGGTGGGGATGTGTGTGCAACTCAAAGACTTTTTTTAAAGGAAGATAAGGATGCATCTCTGGCCATCAGTTGATCATTTGATGACTGGAGAGAGGACAATAATCCCCCTGCTCGGCTGATCCACAGCTGAGAATGGGAAGAGGGGTCTGTGCTGAATGTGTCTGCTGGTGGGTATGTCCTCTGTTCGTGCATGAGAAGGTGTGAGGTGACCACACCCACCACTGGCACGGGGCCCTTGGAAGGTTGGCCAAGAGCAAATGCAACCCCCAAACTATAATCAATTCTTCTTCAGTTTTGTTTGGTGAGCCATTTAGTCATGCATGAATTTTGATGGCTCTTCGAAAGAAAACATACCTGCAGCAGTAGGAACCCTTGATGTGTTTTTTCCAGAATGCCAGTGGCATAGCTTTCAAGTACAGTGGTACCTCAGGTTACAGATGCTTCAGGTTACAGACGCTTCAGGTTACAGACTCCGCTAACCCAGAAATAGTACCTTGGGTTAAGAACTTTGCTTCAGGATGAGAACAGAAATTGCCCAGCGGTGGCAGCGGGAGGCCCCATTAGCTAAAGTGGTACCTCAGGTTAAGAACAGTTTCAGGTTAAGAACGGACCTCCAGAATGAATTAAGTTCTTAACCTGAGGTACCACTGACAGAAACTGGAGTATTTGGTACACTGCCTAAAAGTAAGTCTTGCTATATCACTGCTGCAACAAGGCTGGATCCAGAACGGCATATACAGAGACAGAGGCAGAATTTGGCAGCACAGATGTCTTCAGAAAGTTCATAGAAAGTAGTTCATAGAAGTTCATAGAAAGTTCATAGAAATACATGTAGATATACATGTATTCCCCTCCCAGTGGTTAATCTTTAGCTTCTCTCAAAAACCTTAGATGAGTTGTTGTTGTTTTTTCCCTATCCTGGCTAGTTTCCACTGACATACCCAGTGCTTCTGGAAGGGCTTTACTTTGCATGCAGATGGTTCCAGGTTCAATCCCTGGCATCTCCAGGTAGGGCTGGGAATGTTTCCTGTTTGAAAACCTGGAGAGTCACTACCCATGTGAACTACTGAATTAGCTGGACCAATGATCTGATTCAGTATAAGGCAACTTCCCATGTTCCTTTTAAAAAGTTTATTTGTGCTGATGGCCACTATAAAAATATACTTGGTTAATGAGTTCTGTAAGTTAATTATGCATTGTGTGAAGTAGGCCTTCTATTTCTTTTAGGGTCTGTAAGGGAGATGACTTTGGGGTCTGCGAGAAAGTTCATACATGCAATGAATGAAAGTGAGGTACCTAATCTTAACAAATGACTACCCTTCACTAAAAGAGATTTAGTAATATATATGCTTGTGGTTTCCCCTCCACCACCCTACCCCCACTACAGCTCCAGAAACAGCTGTCTGAGTTGGATGAAGATGACCTGTGTTATGAGTTTAGACGGGAGCGTTTCACTGTCCATCGCACCCACTTGTATTTTTTACACTACGAGTATGAGTCTGCTCCAGACAACACTGATGTAACGCTGGTGGCTCAACTCTCAATGGACAGGTAAGAAATGCCATTTTATTATCCCACCAAGAACTCTGGAAAATGCAATTAGCACCCGCTAATGAGTTCAAGAAAATTTCACAAGGTCTTATGTCGGTGGGGAAAAGAACATTTGGGTAAGTTAACTGATCATCATCATCAGTTCCCCATGTTCAAAGTGCTATGCAGGACAGGCAACATAAGCACAGCAATTCATACTTAATGAATTGACAATGCTGTATAAGAATGTCAATCCAGCCATTATAGTTCATTTAAAATACATCAAAAGTGTAAATGAGCGTAAAAAAACATGTGGTGAGTCAGGAAAGGAAAGAACCTAGATAACATTGATTGGTGACTCAAGCAGAGGGTTTTTGTTAGTTCTCCCTTACCTTCTGTACCATATGACATACTTGCTTTGCTGGGGATTTTACAAAATAGGTTCTTTGTTCTACAGCATATGTGGACCTCTCCATTTGGTCCATAAGGGTGTTTAGGCCAAGCCATGCCCACCCTGGTGCCATATATGATGTTAGGAGTGGGATAGTCAAAGGTGAGTCTTGGATGAAAGGGGTTTTGATGCTTGCAAAGCCTCTTGAGTCGTGCTTCTCAGGGGAGTAGTTCTTCTCAAGGAAAGATGCACACTTGTACTGCAGGGGTGGAGGTGGAAATCAAGTTCTGGCCCACTAGCTAGATCCTCTTCCATGCTCCTGTCCTAGAGCTACCGCTGTCCTTGATAGCCCATGCTTTCTCTGTCTTGCTTTTGCTTTGGGCACACTCATAATTTTCTTTGAGCAGAAGCTGTATTGAGCTGGCAATTTTTATCCTGTCAAATTTGGTTTTTAAGCGGCTGCATCCCGAGAGCCTGGATAAACCCGGAATGTGCATTCACAGAGATTTTGAGCAGCCTGTAAAATGTGCATCACTTCTGTTCCGAAACCAAGAGCATCTCATCTGAAATGCAGCATCAGAATCCCCCCATCCCAATACCTGAGGCCCTCCTTCCTCCCTGCTTTTGGTAGAGTTAGTTCTAGGAAGGAAGAGGCCCGTCTTCAAAAGAAGCAAGCAGTCAGCACTGCATTAGGCAGAGCACATACCTAGCAGAACATGAGGCATGTGTAACACCTCTGTCCCTCTAGTTGACTACACAGAAAGGTCAGTGTTCCTCCACAGGGAGACCCTAGGAACTTAGGCTGACTAAATGCATGCTGATTTGCTGTAGAAATGAGCATAAGCCCACAAAAACCACTGCACTGTTTGGCTGCTAGCTTATGCATCTAGCACATTCAGTCATCATTCGCCACGTTCACCAGCACCTGTTCTATTGATTTTTAATTTGGAAAACATTTCTTGGGGTGGTGGGGTTTGGGGCTTTCATGCATGCCTTTTGAGTTAAACAAAGGCAAAGAAAAGAATCTCACACAAATCCTGTGTGAATGCCACAATGAATTAGAGAAGGAAATGAGGCTGTGTATGTTTTCCCTCCAGGATTTTAATTCAAAGGAGCGAACTGCAGCTCAGCACTGTTTTGCTGGCAACAATGCAGCAGTTGAGCATCTGTTTCGCTTTTTTGGATCCATTCAGGGAACACGCTGTATTGATAGACAGGGATGCCCATCTTTATTCAGAAAGGAGAAAGCAATTGGCCTGACATGAGAAAAAATAATCTTTCCACGCACTGTTAGTAAGTTGTTGTTATTCATTGATTCGGGTTGGAGATTCTCTCTTTCAGCTAAAATCAATAAATAATATCCCTACCAAAGAAGCTTTTAGCCATTTTATTTCCTCTTGCACCTTTCAGTTGTTTTTCACTATCTTTTTTAAACTGTTTTTTTTTTATTACATTCCTCCCACAACACTTGTATTGTGTGTTATTGTCATTGGCAAGGAGAGGTGCAAATACTAGTAATAGATGAGGCTATAGCATTTGTTCTTTCAGTGAATGCTGTGAAGAGAGTGGGCTAGATGCTTTGAAATGTCTCTCCTCACCACCATCCGTAGCAGAGCTATTTTGCAGTGCTCGTGCAGCACGATCCCTGGGAGTGTTGCTGCTCCCTGGTCAGTTGATGTCGCTGTGCTGGCCTCACCTAGAGGGCAAATCAGCAACATGCTAGGCCTATGGGGGCAATGCTTTGGGGTGCAGACCTGAGAGAAGACTTTCTCATTTTTCTAATCCTAAATTCAGTTTTCCACACTTCTGCAACAATTTGTGATTTTAAAAAAAACAACCTCATGTAAATTATCAGCATTTAAGTGTGAATTTTTCCTAAAATACATGCCTGTATGCAGTTTTACAAAGTAATGCTTCTTAATATAATGCATTTTTGTATCTTATTTTCACCGATATATACATTTTCATGCACATTTTACTCTAGTATATGCACTTCTGTACACATTGTTTGACTGGAGGACTGCATTGAAACATTTGGGAAGGTGTGAGTTTCGAAGGATGGACTGTGCTGTGGTTCCCAGATGGTTTCAAAAAATGCAGATTTGGTAGATTCACCTATAAAGGCATGTTTAACCTACCCATTCCCGCGAGACACCATTGCTGCAAAATACCATCCCTAGAAGCAGCCATACTGTACCACTGATCAGCTGTTGTGGAGGAGACAGAGTGTCAACTTGAATTCTTGCAGTCCGCAACAAATCTCTATGGCCCTCTCCACAAGCCCAGAGATGGTGGTTGCTGAATGATAGCATTTGGAGGACCAACAATCTGCCTAGGCATTGAATCGCCAAGCAGGCCAATAAAATACTAGCCAGGTAGTAATCCTATATCCTTCCACTCCCACAGGTAAACTTTTGCAGTATGTCAGACACCCTGAAAGGGCCCAGGGACCCTGCTAGACTTTTCCATGACCACACTGAAGCAATTGGGAGCTTTATCTGAAATCAGTTCCATCCATCTGTGCTGATTGTCTGCTTTTTGTTGGGAAGAGGGAAGAGAATAGGGAAGAGAAATCCACTGTGCTTTTTACTGTATATTTTTTAACAGCATCATATGTTTTATTTATGATTCCTATCACGGGCTAGCTAAAGCTTTGCACATACCTTTGGGGGTGTTTTTGTTTGTATCCATCCCTATTTCTAATTTAAGTGTGTGTTACACCCAATAATAACCATCATTTCAATAATAGATTAAAAAAAGGAGAAAATAATGATTCAGGTATAGACTAGCAAACGTAATCTCTGGTATCTAGGGAAGAAAAGCTTCTTGGATGTCATCAGGATCATTCAGAACTGCAGGGAAAAGCTATTAATGTTGAAATCAGAATTTATATTTGCCGGTTTGAACATGTTATTTCTTTCTGCTGCACAGCTTAGGAAAGATGGCGGGAGAAGAAAACAATTATTATTATTTTTGATTACTGTAATGAAGAAAAAAAGATTCTTTTGCCTCATATAAACATTAATAGGGAGGTTATAGTAGTAGGGATTTGGAAAATGCAGAAGAAAATCTAACTGCCATGTCTTGATATTTTAGGGGGATTGGGATTTGTTTTTTGAGTGGTTTCTCTGCTTTCTCTTTAGATTAATAAAATAAGAGGTTTGGTTTAGCAAACACTTGTTCACATCCTTATGGCTGCTCTAGTTATTCTTGCTACAGAGGATGAGGACCGTGACTAGGCAAGATTTAATTCAGCGATATACATGGAAAATGTTATGTTGTAGATTTAGGGGGGACCCCCCCCCCCAAGAAAACCCTGAAATTTAATAATTGGTAGGATTTTGATTATTTGAAGGGAAGATTACAGGCCAGTGGGAAGATTGCAGGCTAAGCTTCCTATCCAAGCCAGAGCCTCACTTGGGATAGAGGCATTAACATGACAAAAGGTGTTGATGGCCCATCAAAGGGAATTCTTGGACCTGGACAGAGGTTGCAATGGTGATGGGGGGGTGTTTGAGGTGTCAGGAAAAGAGAGTCTTTAGAGCAAGGTGTGCTGGGAAGAAGGAGGGAGAGAAAAGACTGGGATCCATCTTGGGCAGGCTGGTTGAAGGCTGGCTAGGAGAGATGTCTTTGACTCCAGGGCTGCACTGCTGCAAGTCCCTCTTGAAATGACCATGCTAAAAGATCTGAAATCTCTCCATGCAGACTGAAGGTGTAAATAGGTGAATAAATCATATTTCTTAAAGCTATGGCAGTCTCTACCGTGTCTCAATTCTCCAAAGCAACACAGACCCTGAGTGAATGCCTGGAACCCCCTGGTATCTTGCTACAGAAGTAAGGGTAACACCCAACTTCTGTAACAGCTATTGGCTTTACATTTGTTTTTCATTTTAATCTAAAACACCATTCAGCTACACATACAGAAGAACTTCCTTATGTGATAGAAGACTTCTGCATCCCACCACACTCTGCCCCTTTGGAGTGTGTTTACTTAGGATTCACACATGTAATCAGTGGCTAGTTTTCCTGAACATTTACCAAAGAGGAAAAAAATAGCGGAGCCTCAAGTCACCCTTGAGAGCAGCCTGCCAGCAAGTTCAGTTGCCACAAATGCCATTCCCCAAACTTTTCACCTTCAGCTTGGCAACTGGAAGACCACAGGGATTTCCAGAGCTGAGATTAGGTTCACTGGTGGCCACTTACTGACCCCTAGGTAAAGAATAATTAATTTGCCTCAATCCATTCCAATGTTCACTTGCACTTTTGTCTGGTATTTTCCATTCTGCTGCAATTGTTTTAATTTTGCACAAGTGGTTCTTCTGTTTTGTCATCAGCTGATGCATAAATATCCTTTTATTATACATATGTCATACAGTATGATAGACACACATATCTCAGCAATGTCTACAGATCAGTTATCTTATGTGTGTTCCATTTCAAAGTGGCCTTGTGGCACCTTAAAAACAAAGTGGGTCTATGACTACAATCCTAACCATGCAATCCACTTCCGGGGGCGGCGCGAACGGCAATGGCGGTCCTCTTCTGAACGGGAGAGGAGGCTCCGCAGGCAACGGGTCGTCCGCTACGGCGAAGCGGAGACCCACTCTGGAAAACCCCAGGCGGCAAGAGCCTGGGGTCTTGAGGCTCGGTGGGCGCCTAGAGCGACCCTCCAAGTGCAGAAGGAACCCCGTAAGGGGCTCCGGAGCACGGAGGGGGGTTGCGGCGCTGTGAGCTGTTTCACAGCCTGAGGAGCGAAGCCGCGCTGCTACTGTCGGTGAGCGCTGATCCCTTTTCCTGCTAAATTACGGATCCGGACGAAAAAGCAACTAACTTGTGAGTAAAAGACTGAATCACTTGAATTTGAGACTTTAAAAGGGAAACTTAAATTGACTTGAACTTGGCTGAGAGCGGAGAGACGTGGAAGCAGGAAGTCCGTCTTCCGCAGCCATTGAACTTGAAAAAAAAGCAATCAGCTGGAGGAGTGGAGGCTGAAAGAAAGAGACTCTAAGTTTTACAGATCCAAGCATCTATTGAACTTGCATCTTAAAGTAAAGACTTTAAGTTAAAGATTTGGGATTTTTACTTGCACTTGACTTTCCTCCTCTTATTGGATTACAAATTAGAAGGTGAAACCCAGAGTCAGGAGCTGCCTGAGTACTAAGGGAGCTGTCAGCACTGCAGATTTGGATACTGTATATTGGAACTTGAAACAACCTGAGGGTATTGAGACCTTTTAAATTTGAAACATTCTTTTTGGAGATAAATAAGCACTGTCTGCAACAAAGTGACCAGTTATAAACTCTGCTAAACATTTGTATTTGAAGGTTCTTGGACATTAAATTAGACTCTGAAAGACAGATTAAGCTCCCTCTAGAGGATTGGATTATAACAGTGATTTTACATGCACTTTTTACTTTCGATTCCCTTGCTGTTTGCTTGCTCTGGGCCTTTCCATTCCCATGGGAACAACTCAGTGTGACCTTGACTGACAGATAACGTTGGAATGAGTGGCACAAGAAAAAGAGGGAGAGCTAAACAAACAACTCTAACAACTCTAACCTCAGCCTCACAGACACGCAGATCATCTGTGCCTACTTTGCCCTCAGAAGTGGAGGGAGAGGGCGAAGCAGAGCAGTTACAACTGGAAGATATGGCCTCAGGAGCATCTGTTTCTGTACTAGACAAAATTTTTGAAAAATTGGAAGCTTTGGACAAGAAAGCAGATGCGCAATCAGCAAAGATTGATAAAAACACAGAATGTCTAAATAAATTAACCACACAAGTGGTACAGAATGCACAAGCAATTGGACAGTTAACGGAGGCCTCAGCAGAAAATCGGAAATTGACTGAGGACACCAGACAAAGATTTGAAAATTTAGAGCAAGAGGTAAGACCACTCACTAAACAAGTCGGGGAACACCAGATTTATCTCTCGATGATAGAACTGCGAAACCGTGAGAACAACTTAAGGATTAGATCACTACAAGAGGCAGAAGAAGGACATCTAACTGAGTTTTTGACCAAAGAATTCTCCAAGTTCTGGAACCTGGAAGAAAAGGACTTTAAAATTGTGTCAGCTTTCAGACTTGGAAGATTTATAAAGAAGGAGAGGCCCAGAGACTGTTTGATAACATTGAGATCAAAGGAGGAAAGGGATAAGATTTTGGGACTACACTTTGTAAAATCACTGGAGGTGTTGGATAGAAGAATTGAAATTTATAAAGATATCCCAAGACTACTGCTTGATCTTAGAGCCGCCTATTCTGAACTTGTTAAACTACTAAGGAGCAACGCAATTCCATTCAGGTGGGAATTTCCCCAAGGAATATCTTTTACCTTTAGAGGGAGAAAGGTCAAAGTGAGAACACTGGAAGAGAGAGATAAATTCTTGTCTACACACGGAGAAGACCTTCAAAAAGGAACTGAACTACCTTCTGGGCCTGAGGCAACGCCAGTACCAACATCAGCATCTGTGGAACCTGAAGACCCTGAGAAGATACCACCCCTTGAAAAATAACCAGATAGTTCAGGATGTCTCTGCAACTGTTGAGCTGGAATATTAATGGTTGTAACATTCCGGAAAAAAGGAAGAAAATATTTCATATATTAAAAAAAGAACAATTGGACATTATTTGTTTACAAGAAACACATGTGACGAGGCTCCACAGAAAAGTGTTAATAAATAAAAGATTGGGCCAGGAATTTGTATCGTCCGACAAAGTTAAGAAGAGAGGTGTGGTGATATATGCAAAAGAGAGCCTGTCACCTAAATTCCTATTTAAAGATGAACATGGAAGAATTTTGGCTATTGAGATACAACATCAAGGTGAGAAACTGCTGATATTAGGAATCTATGCACCTAATGAAGGGAAATCGGAATTTTACAAGAAGTTGCAGGAGACAATGCTGGACTACCTAGATTATAACAACATCATAATGATGGGAGATATGAATGGGGTCGTATCAACTAACATGGACAAGTCACAAAGTCAAAATGTTACAAAAGACGGCAGACTACCTAAAACCTTTTTTGAAATGACTGACAATATGGATTTGATTGACATTTGGAGGACAAAGAACCCGCTAGGAAGAGAGGGAACATTCTTTTCTGAAGCCCAACTGACCTGGACAAGAATCGACCAAATATGGATTTCCAGAGGCCTGGCACCTAAGGTCAGAAAAGTGGAAATCTGCCCAAAGACCTGCTCCGACCATAATGCAGTAAAGATGGATATGACATTATTACCAACTGGATCCTTTAGATGGAAGATGAATGACAATTTGTTTAGAGATCAGGAAATTACCAAGAAGGCCCAAAAAGTTCTGAAGGACTATTTTGAGATAAATATGAATAACATGGTGGAAAAAAGAATAATCTGGGACGCAAGTAAAGCTGTAATGAGGGGATTCTTGATACAACAGAATGCAGTAAAGAAAAGAACACAAAATGAGAAAAAAGATAAGATCTTGGAAAAAATAAAAGAATTAGAGAAGAAATTAAGAGTGAATCCGAAGTCACAGCCAACTCTGAGAGAAATTAAACTTTATCAAACACAATATTCTAAATTGATAAACCAGGAAATTGAATGGAAGGTTAAATTAATGAAACAAAAAACGTTTGAGTCGGCGAATAAATGTGGAAAACTGCTAGCTTGGCAGTTGAAGAGAAGACAAAGATTAAATACTGTTACAAACTTAGAGGTTGATGGAAAAAACATTCAGAATCCAGTGGACATTAGAAAGTGTTTCCAGAGATACTTCAAAAAATTATATACCCAAGGGCCGCAAGATGATGTTGAGATTAAACAATTTTTGGTAAAAAACGGACTATCTAAATTGTCACAAGAAAATAGGACAATCCTGAATTCTAAAATAACACGACAAGAGATTGAACAAGCTATCCAGAACATGCAACTTGGCAAATCTCCAGGACCAGATGGGCTGACCTCCAAGTACTATAAGACATTAAAAGACTATTTGATACAACCTTTGATGGAGGTCAGCAATGAAATTATGGAGGGGAAGAGGGCACCGGAGTCGTGGAAAGAAGCGTTTATCACATTAATACCAAAGTCGGAAGCTGAAAAGACACAACTTAAGAACTACCGTCCCATCTCTCTTTTAAATGTGGATTACAAAATATTTGCAGACATTCTGGCAATTAGATTTAAAAAAGTTTTAAATGAAGTAATTCATAAGGACCAGGCCGGCTTTCTCCCAGGAAGACATCTGTTTGCTAACACAAGGAACATTATTGATATCTTGGAACTTTTGCAAACAGACATAAATACAAAAGCAGTCCTAATTTTTATAGACGCGGAGAAGGCCTTTGACAATATCTCCTGGAAATTTATGATGGGAAATTTAAAAGAGATGGGAGTGGGACGGGGTTTTGAGAATGGGATTGGGGCGATATATTCAGAACAGAAAGCTAAACTGATAGTTAATAATGTGGTTACAGAAGAGTTTAAAATTGAAAAAGGGACACGACAAGGTTGCCCTATTTCCCCTTTGTTATTTATTTCGGTTCTGGAAGTGCTATTAAACATGATTAGAGAGGATCGGTTGGTGGAAGGAATTCAGGTCGGTCAGAAACAATATAAATTAAAAGCTTTTGCAGATGACCTGGTTTTGACCCTGCAGAAGCCAGAGCCCAGTACGAAAAGAGTATTACAACTGATTAATGATTTTGGTCGGGTGGCTGGATTTAAATTAAATAAACAGAAAACTAAGGTTTTGGGGAAAAATTTGACGGATACAGAGTCAGAACGGTTTCAGAATGAGATGGAACTTAACGTGGTTAAAAAAGTAAAATACCTAGGGGTAAACATAACAGCAAAAAATCTAAGTCTATTTAAGGACAATTATGAAAAATGCTGGACAGAAATTAAGAGAGACCTAGATAGTTGGTCAAAATTGAAACTTTCTTTGTTAGGCCGAATTGCTGCTATCAAGATGAATGTATTGCCAAGGATGTTGTTTTTATTTCAAACACTTCAGGTCTTGGACAAAACGGGGTGCTTTCAGAAGTGGCAGAGAGACATTTCTAAGTTTGTCTGGCAGGGCAAAAAGCCCAGAATTAAGTTTAAGATATTAACTGATGCAAAACAAAGAGGGGGCTTTGCCCTGCCAGACTTAAAGTTGTATTATGAAGCCGCAGCGTTCTGCTGGCTAAAAGACTGGCTACTTCTTGAGGACACTGATGTGTTGGATTTGGAAGGGTTTAACAATGCTTTTGGATGGCATGCATATTTATGGTATGACAAGGTTAAAGCAAATAAGGCCTTTAAGAACCATATTGTCAGAAAATCATTGTTTAATGTCTGGACAAAATATAAAGACTTGCTGGAAAATAAAACACCAAGGTGGCTTTCACCTTTGGAAGCCAAGGCCCGAAAAAGACCCAATATGGAGGCTAAATGGCCAAAATATTGGGAAATACTAGAAAAGGATGGAGACAATTGGAAATTGCAGAGTTTGGAGAAAATGAAAGACAAAGTGCGAGATTGGTTACATTACGCTCAGATTAAAGAAGTTTTTAAAAATGATAAGAAACTAGGGTTCCAGGTGGAGAAATCGAAATTAGAAACAGAATTGTTAGAACCAAAGATTAAGGTACTTTCAAGGATGTATAACTTGCTGTTGAAATGGAATACACAAGATGAAACGGTTAAATCGGCTATGATAAGGTGGGCACAGGACATTGGGCATAATATCATGTTTGAGGACTGGGAGAGGTTGTGGAGTAATGGATTGAAATTTACTGCATGTAACGCTCTGAAAGAAAATGTAATGAAAATGATTTATAGATGGTATATGACCCCAGTCAAACTTGCCAAAATTTACCACCTGTCTGATAATAAGTGTTGGAAATGCAAAGAGTGTGAGGGAACGTTCTTCCACCTCTGGTGGACTTGCCCTAAAGTGAAGGCGTTCTGGGAAATGATTTATAATGAACTAAAAAAGGTATTTAAATATACCTTCACTAAGAAACCAGAGGCTTTCCTTTTGGGTATTGTCGGCCAAGGGGTGGCAAAGAAGGACCAGACATTCTTTATGTATGCAACAACAGCAGCAAGGATACTTCTCGCAAAACATTGGAAAACTCAAGATCTACCCACACTGGAAGAATGGCAGATACAACTGATAGACTACATGGAACTGGCTGAAATGACCGGCAGAATCCGTGACCTGGGAGAAGAGAGGATTGAGGAGGACTGGAAGAAATTTAAGAACTATTTACAAAAGTATTGTAATTTGAGTGAATGCTAAACAAGATGCTAGATCAAAATAACTGAGCACCACTAAATTTAGAAGTTTTTTAAGAAAATAAGTAAGACTGTGAAATTTAGCTCCTTTTGAGAATTATAAGATTACGAAACATAGAAGGGATATAAGAATTTAAATAAGATGATAAATTGCTGACAAAATGTTACAACGATGAAAATGGGAGCGGGAGATGTGAGGAAGTCCAAAGAAAATGTGAAAATATGTTAAGATCAATGTTACATTGTTTATTATGTTTATCTTTATTGTAAAATTTAATAAATTGCTTTAAAAAAAAAAAATACAATCCTAACCATGCAATCCAAACCATGTCTACTCAAAACAATCCCCATTGAATTCAATGAGGCTTACTCCAAGGCAAATGGAGTAGCATTGTAGCCTGTCTCCCTATCTTGATTCCATAGTTCAATATAAACTTGTCACCATGCACTGTTTTCCTCACTCGGACATCCGGGAGAGACAGTTTAGCACCCTGTTGATATTTTGCTCTTTCTGTTCTAGATTGTATGGATTCCTGTTGACATATTAAACGTTTTACAGGCACTCATCTTCACTCAGTGCAATGCCACTTAATTACACATAGATCATTTAATTGCAACATTTTATTTCATAAATACATATTTTATACAGAAAATGGTTGCATGCATTTGTCTGCTAAAACATAAAACTCAAGCTAATTTATGTTTTAAATGTTTATACTAAACATGATTTTGTGTTTGACAGCTTGAAATCTGTTTTTGTGCCATGTACAAAAGAACAATAATGATGATGTGTTCCTTTGGTTTTTAAATTCACAGTACAAAGGGGATTGAATAGGTCTGTATAGGCTGCCACTAGCAAATAACTAGAAGTTATAAGTCAACAACTTCAGTGGGGGGATGAAATTTGTCTGGGGCTGGGGCAAGGACATTTAATATTTTAAAACAAAGATTTAGGGGATAGATGGAGGGTGAAAAATGAGCAGTAAAATCCAGTTGGTTCCCCCCTACTTTGACAAAGAGACTTTAATTGAGGAACACAGATGAAGTGTACAGATAGCAAAAGAGATCACGTCTTCCCATATTAAAAGAGCCATAATGCATTCAATTTTTAAAAAATTCACAGTAAGAAGCGGATTTTAGTTCATGTTGACTGTCTCTAGCAACAAACAACTTATATGCAGTCAAAAAACAACACTTCTAAAAAAAAGAACATTGCGGAGGCACCTGTCAGGACAGCAGCAATTATACATCAATGAATATGTAAATAGTGTATATTGCAAAGCAATTTATGCATCTATTTATGTATAATGTGAATATGTTAAAAAGAACTGAGGCAAGCATCATTCATAGGAAGAATCTGTGCCATGATGGGGGTCAAATGGGCAGGTGGAAAGAAATCCACTTGAAAGTCTAGTCTTGATTTCAAAAGATTCTTCCTACATCTCTACCCCAGCACATGCACATGATTTCAAAAAACAGAAAGGCTTAATCTGCGTTAACATCAGCAGCTAAGTACTTCAATTCTATGCAGCCACATCAGTGTGGTTCTAGTCGCTACTGAACAATGCTGGGTTAAAAAAACACAGTTGTTTTAAGGTTATCTGGGATTTTTAAATTTTTGTTTTTATTGTATGTTGTCTACAGTTGGAAAGGTAGTTCACAATTCTATATTATCATTATTATTATTATTATTACTGCAACTACTTTGCAAACTCCACAGAGAAGCAAGAGCATCAAGGGGTGTTATTTGGAAAGAGCACTCTACCACTTTTTATCAAAGAGGGCAGAAGTTGTTACACTCTACCACAATCCCCACCGTGACTTTTCAAAGCATTAAAGAGCAACCAAGCCATCTGCGTTCAACAGCAAAGTATGGCTGACCAAATAAAAACTCAACAACACTCTGGACACATCCAACTGTAGTTCACAGAGCTAAATAAGTGATAAACTGCCGGAATGAATGTTGAAACAGAAATTCAATATAAATTCAACTCCTTGTGAATTTACCACTTAATAACAACCAATAAATGTCCTAAGTAAATATTAGTAACCTAAGTAGGGCTCCCTGAAGTACTGCAGCTTCCCACAGCTGAGGAAAACATATATATATATATATATATATATATATATATATATATATATATAGCAGCATAGCTAAACATTTCTTTCCTTAGCAGAAAATACAACAGCAATGAATGAAGCAATACGATGTAGTGGTAGGCACTTACTCTTGAGTATACCATTGCCTTTCCCAACCTGGATTGTTGAGGATTACAACTTCTGTCAGCTACTCAACACAGTACCAGGTTGGGAAAGACGTAACAAACAATTACCTATTTTATTACTTAAATGGTTTCACTCTTTCAAAATATTGAAGGTGATTTTTGCCTCTCCAATGATTCCATAGGCCCTCATCTGCTGCATCTCCCCCTTCCTTGTTCTCTGTGATGGGACAAAATCTTTAAAATTAATGTTTCTTTCATTCTAGAGAAGATGTAAAGTGTACCAGTTTTTAGTTGGTCTTTGAAGCTCCCATTTCGGAGACGAATCTCCAAGTGATCTTTCGACTTCAGAGTCAACATATGTGGAAATATTTGCATGGAGGTTACCCAGTACAAGAGTTTAAACAGAAAAGGGGGACATCCCAGTGGTAAAAAGTTCCCTTTCTAACCCTTCCTTTCTCCCCTTAGACTCCAAATGCTTGAAGCTATCTGCAAACACTGGGAAGGACCAATCAGCTTGGCACTCTACCTTTCTGATGCAGAGGCGCAGCAGTTTCTGCGCTACGCTCAAGGCTCTGAGGTCCTCATGAGCCGTCACAACGTTGGATACCACATAGTGTACAAGGAGGGCCAATTTTATCCGGTGAACCTCCTACGGAATGTGGCAATGAAACATATCAGCACGCCATACATGTTCCTGTCAGACATTGACTTCTTGCCTATGTATGGACTCTACGAGTACCTCAGGTAAGCACATGAATTGTTCTGACAGGGTCACAAGAGTCAAGCCATTGGTCCATCTAACTCAGTATTTTCTACAGTGACTGGCAACAGCTCTCCAGGCTTTCAGACAGCGAGTCTCTCTCCGCCCTACATTTCTTTTCATTTATTACTTATTTTTATTAAATCTGCCCCCCTTCATCCGTGGATCTCAGGACAGTTCACAACATAAAATTACAATATAAAAAAACACAAAATACATAAGAAAAATAAAAAAACAACCCAAACCAATAATCTCCCCCTTCTGCAACACAATCAGCTAATGGCCTAGTTAAAGAGGAACATCTTTGTCAGGCGCTTAAAGATGTATAATGAAGGTGGCAGCTGAACCTCCCTGAGGAGAGCATTCCACAAACAGGGAGCTACTGCAGTAAAGGTCCATTCTCATGTCGATACTCTCCACAGAGGTGGAGCTAGTTGCTCCGGCACCCAGACCAGCAGACATGCTGTGCACCCAGGGGTGGGGCCATGGGGGCAGGGTGAGCATCCCAGGAGGTGAGATGTCCATGGGGGGCGGAGCGAGCTGCCCATGTTGGGCTGCTTCCTGGGCAAGGGGGTAGAGGGAGCCGAGCCGCTTTGCCAGCAGCCTTCCTCCCTTCTTTCTTCCTTTTGACAGCTCGGGGGAGGCTCCCCCCCCCCCGGAAGCAGCCTGGGAGCGGGGGGCAATGGCGTGCCACCCACTCCCACCAACTCCCAAGCCTCCCCCGAGTTGTCGAAATGAAGGGAGAAGGGGGGAAGGCCGCCAGCAAGGCAGCGCAGCTCTGCCCCTTCCTCGACGGCTCAGGGTAGGCTTGGAAGTCGCAGGCGGGCAGCGCGCCAATTGTTACCCCCCCCCCCCCCAGTGATGACACCAGGGGCAGACCGTCCCCCCTTCCTCCATCCCTGACTCTCCAAACATCCAAACATCTCGTGGAAGAGGCACACAAAGAAGGACCTCAGAGAATGCTCTCCTATGGAGAGAGGTGGTCCTTGAGGTATTGCGGTCCTGAGCTGTTTAAGGCTTTATAGGTCAAAAACAGCACTTAGGACCAGGAAACTAATCGGCAACCAGTGCAGTCAGACCAGGATCAGTGTAATATGCTCAAATTTGCCCGCCAAATTCTATACTAGCTGAAGTTTCTGAACCTTCAGAGTCAGCCCTATGTATAACAGATTGCAGTCATCTAACCTAGAGGTTACCAGAGCATAGACAACATAAGTTAGTCTATCCCTGTCCAGATAGGGGTGCAGCTGGGCTACCAGCCAAAGTTGATGGAAGGCGATCTGTGCTACTGAGGATTTATTTATTTATTTATTCATTCATTCATTCATTCATAATGGGCACTTTCATAAAATATGTTGAAGTGGCTTGCAGCATATAAAATATAATAAAATCAGTTGATAAATTTCCATAAAGCATAATTAAATCACCCTGTGTCCTACCCATCCCGCAGCCACCAGGAAACAAGAATATTATAGAATATTCAATGCACTATCACACAGAACAGTTCGTGATAGTAGAAATGGTCAAACTTAAATATTACAAAACATGAAATTGTGTTCAAAATTTTGAATCTAGATAATATACTCCAAAGGGAGATTGTGAAAGTCTCTACTATGAGGCACTTTTAAACATAAAAATGCTCAAAAGGTATACTAAATGTACAATCACATCCTGAAATGGCATGGAAATGGACCGGGTGCCCCACAGGTCTCTCCCATCTCAGATATCTATTCTTCTAGGATGTCTTTAACAAGAGGGGATGTGAAAAATGTTATTGAAGTTGTTATCTCCCTGACATACTGTTAACCCAGCACTGTACCTTGAAAATGGAGCTGTGATCCAAGCAGGTTAGATAAGTGATTGAAAGATAAGATCTTGTCAAAGCAGAATAATTACTACACTGAACTTTGGAGGTGGGGGGAGTGACTTCAATGTGTATGGTCGTATAGCGATAAATATGAACAATTTGGGTTTTGTGGTCTTCAGACCTCTGCTCTATTTACATGGCTTCTCTTAATGAAGATTCCCCCCACCCTTTACCTTCTTCCAATACATGGAACAAGGAGGACACCATGTGGTCAGAAAAAGGATCCAATATCCTTGAATTTCATGAGCTGCTTCTTTTAGAGAGGGATGTTGTTGTTTTTACCCAACTTTCAACAAACCCCCTTTTACTCCTATCACATCTTCTTTTTCTAACCGTATCCATTTTAATACATGTGATGGATTATCCTGATAGATACTTTCCATTCCTTATTTGCTGTCTACAGTTTAGCTGAAAGTTTTATGAACCACTTCACTTTCTCCAGTTTTGGATTCCATATTCCAGACCTTGGCTAAGGACAATGTGTGCATTTCAAACTCAGCTGAGCAGAATCTACAGTCCTTGCAACAGGCCCGGCTCAGAAACTGTTGCAAATGCTTAGAGCCAGCAATTTCTGCATATTTGTGTGCAAGAACACACATGTTTATGTTGGCTCTGGAAAGTGAGAGATGAGCTGTGTTTTGTGCTTTGGAGAGTCTTAGAAAAGTCTTCCAGTTCAAGGTGTTGAACATGCAAACCAACTTATTGATTAGAAAATAGAAAAACCATCTAATTTTAGGAGTCCACGCTCTACTTTGGTCCTTTTCTGTCACATCTTGAAATGTAGCTATTACATGTCAATTTGTAGCATTGCCCTCTCTTTTCTTCATTACTTATGCCGTAACATAGAAGAATTCCCTTCCCCAGATAGACGACATACCACTGGTGAAACAGTTCTGAGGGGCTAATATAAAATATATATTTGATGGGTTATTCTTGAACAATTAAGTTACACTTTGTCCACTGCAGGTATGAGGAGGAAATTGGAAGCTCCTGCTTTCATTTTTAACTAACAGTTAAACAGTTTAGCATTGTCTCCAGTTTGTTAGTTATGTCCACAATTTATATACTGCTGAACTATGATTGCCTCTAAGTGGTTTGCAAGGACACAGTAATAAAATATGCAAATCAACATACACAAAATAGCATAACAAATACTGTGTTCAAAATATCATAGTAGATCCTAATACCAAGAAATGAAATCCCTGTTTGTCCTAGCCTAGCCTGACAGAAAAGTAAGGAACAATTCCACTTGAAAATAAACTCTATTATAATTCAATGATCTTTTACAATCTGGTTTGACTACATGGACTTACAAAGTTGTCTTCTACTAAGTCAGATCACTTTTCCATCCAGCCCAACAGGCACCAGCTCTCTGAGGTCTCAGGCAGAGACCTTTTCCAGCTTCAGTCTTTTGCACTCTAGATCAGGGATGGAGAACTCTTCACGTGGTCCTCTGTATTCTGTTGCACTCCAGTCCCCATCAGTAAAGGTAAAGGTAAAGGGACCCCTGACCATTAGGTCCAGTCGTGACCGACTCTGGGGTTGCTGCGCTCATCTCGCTTTATTGGCAGAGGGAGCCGGTGTACTGCTTCTGGGTCATGTGGCCAGCATGACTAAGCCATTTCTGGCGAACCAGAGCAGCTCACAGAAACACCGTTTACCTTCCCGCCAGAGCGGTACCTATTTATCTACTTGCACTTTGATGTGCTTTCGAACTGCTGGGTGGGCAGGAGCAGGGACCGAGCAACGGGAGCTCACCCTGCCGCGGGGATTCGAACCGCCGACCTTCTGATTGGCAAGTCCTAGGCTCTGTGGTTTAACCCACAGCGCCACATCAGTACCAACCAGCAATTCCAGTGGTCAGGGATGATGGAACCTGTAGTCCAAAGACAAGTGGAGAACCTCAGGTTCCCATCCAATGATGCAAATGCTGGAGGCTGAGTCACCACTTCACTGAGTCATTGCATAGTCATTAGTATTGCTTATCACTTCATCATTTAGCTCATGATCTGCAGTCTGGTCAACACATAGCTCTTCGTTGAAGGATTGTTACAAGCATGCCTTGGGGGCGTGTTGTTGTTTTGAAAAATCATAAAGATGATTTTCCACATGCTCTTTCTTTGTCTTTAGAATGTGGGTGAGAAGTAGGTGCTGGAAAGCAGCTATTTATGTGTGAAACCTGAACCAATCTGTTCTGGCATTGTATAGAAATAAATACGTGGCCTGCACAAATCTTTCTACTTCAAACACCCCGGCACATAATATAAGTATATTAGAAGTACTGAGTCACACTTGAGTCAGCTTACGGAAGCACTACGTTTAATGCAAGTGCGATCGACCGAAACTGTCCTTAATTGAGCAAACTGGAAAGAAATGTCCACTAAATGAGTTTATATAGATCCTCAGCATGAAGCCTCAAATTCAGATATAATATCCTGAGTCTTAACATAGATCCTTTCCCATTATGAAGCTCGTATACTGTTGACATTCCAGTACTGCCTAGTAATGGAACCAGGCAGCTCTTCGGCCCAAGGAATAACAAAGTTCACATACTGCTCACGTCCCATTTCTGGGTGAGGCTTATCTTCCTTAGCTTACACCTCTCATTTTGGCACTTTGGACATAGAATCATAGAATTGTAGAGTTGGAAGGGACCCTGAGGATCATCTAGTCCAACCCCCTGCAATGCAGGAATGTGCAGCTGGATCGAACCTGCAACCTTGGCATAATCAGCACTATGCTGTAACCAACCAAGCTACCCTGTGAGTTGGCATATCTGCATTGCAAAATTAGTTAGTCATTTACCACTTGCAACTGTCATGGCCTTTCCCTAAGAACCCTGAGAATTATAGTTGGGTGAGGGGCTAAGGATTCTCTTAGAGATTCCTGTCCCACTCTAGAGCTGAGAGAAGACAAAACTAAGCCTCTACCCTGTTTTGTTGATTGGAGGGTGGGACTGGGGTGGAGTTTGTGGGTGGCTTGTTAATAGCAATAGAGTAACTCATTATTTCTGAATTTTAGGGGGGCGTTCCTGATAGCTGCAGGAAATCACTTTTTGTATGGTAGCCATCATTTCCCACATTAACACACAATGTCCTCAGATGATGCAACATCTGAAGGCTTTGACAGGATCCTAGAGTCCTCCTTTCCAAAGCCTAGCTAGCGCTTGCCCAACATTGGGAAGGAGGAGGGAGGTCTCCAGGACCCTACCAGAGCCTCACCCCTCCATCCCAAAGCCCAGCACCTCCCTTCTCCAGCTTTTGGAAGGCACCATGAGGGCTGGGGTGGGTGTCAAATCTTGGTCTTGCATATTACCAAGGTCTGTCCCTGATCTGGGGCACTGTGGACAAAGCAAAATGGCAGGTGGACTCTTGCCACAGGGTCTCTGTTGTTACTATTATGAGGGGAAGCAGGAAAAGGAAGGAAGGAAGGAAGGAAGGAAGGAAGGAAGGAAGGAAGGAAGAAGTCAATGTCCCACTGCTGCCAGTGGTGCTCACTGACAGATTCACCCACCCCAAGTTTGTTTAGCTCATCTAGATTATCACAATTTGTAGAACTTCAGGAGAGGAATAGTAGGGACTATATGGGAGAGTGGTCTATTGGGAACTTGGTCATGGCAGCAGCTGAAGTGGTTACCAGAAGAGGGACATGACCAACCTGCTCGCCACTGGAAACAAGGCTCAGGCTTCCACTGGTGCCAGTGCCGCACACCATGTGCATTTTAAAGCTGTTCTCCACAGCTGTGTGGCTTATAGATGAGACACGTGGTTAGAGTAGCAATCTGAAGATCCAGCATTACTGCAGTCTTTCGGGAGCAGGGCAAAAATCAGAGCTGTTGAATAATGCTGTGACCATAATCATCATCCATATATTTCATGTACCAAGCATATTAAGAACATCCTAGTCATATACCTGTAGCCATTTGACTGCCACTCTAGTGGTACTTTGTCTCCCATTTCTTCTTAACCATTGGCTGCATCTTCCTTTTTACAAAGGACAAGAAAGGGGCAGGGCAGGGTCTTTTTATGCTACTAATGCAACAAAGGTCTTAACCCTTTCAAAGTATTCCCACAGTTCCAAAAACAACATCAAACACAAGGTGCTATTTCCAAAATACTACTTACACTGCCTACAGATGCTTTAGATCAGCCTTTCTCAACCTGTGGGTCCCCAGATGTTGTTGAACTACAACTCCCATCACACCTAGCTAGCAAGGCCAGAGCTCAGGGATGATGGGAGTTGTAGTCCAATAACATCTGGGGACCCACAGGTTGAGAACCGCTGCTAGATTAATGCTAAACTGCTGGAGAGCGGGTGCAGTAATAGTACTGCTAGGTAGAAGTGCCCACTCTTGTGATATGTTTGCTACAGTTGTTGTTTTGGCCATGCACACAGACAGATCTTGCAGTGCCCTGATTTGCCATTTGGATCAACATCAGTCATCACACCGTGATCATTGTACAGTTGCAGTGAAGCTTCTGGGTGTCAGCTGGATCACCTGGAAAACTGATTCCCTGGAAATGTCCTGCAAAACCTATCAGCGCTTGTAGGAATCCAGTTCTGTCTCCTGTTTGCACAATTAAGCTGAGGGAAGCCTACAGTAATAGCAGAGAAAGTCAAGATAATGATCTACAGATTAGGCCAATATGAAAGCATTTTAACTAGTTTAGCCCCACTGCATTTAATGAGATGCAAATGGCTTCAGTGCACCTTCTTCCTGCTTCAGTACTTTGTGGGTCTTGCCAAGTTCTGTGCCAAATCTACAGAAGAAGGCACAAGTTAAAGCAGTGGGTGGAATCATTAAGAGTGTCACGAACGCTGAATAATTCTGGCAGCTGGAGGAGGCTGGTTGTAAAAGAACTTTCTATTTAGAAGCAGTTGCCTGGGTCAATTAGAATTGATGGAAGGTAGGGGGAGAAGAAATAGAGAAAAAGTACCCAAAACTTATAATGGGAAGCTGATAAAATTCAATAACCTTTGCACACTGACAAGGAAATTTGATGCAGACTCTTCAAACAACTTTCAGAAAAGTTTCCCAAGAGTTACCTCATTTTATGGAACATCTGCACAGAGAGGCCTGAGGGGAAATCTTTGATTGGTAACTATTATGAAATCCCCAAAACTTAAAGTTTATTCAGACAATTTACTTCCCAACCCCACAGCAGATGTGACGGCAAATCCTAGGATGTGGCTCCCTTTCATTTGTAATAATCAGAATCTTGAACTTGGAGCTCTTGAGTTTGCTAATATTTCCCTTGGAGGCTCACAGCAGTATCATAAACATCATTACAGCTAATCCTGTTAAGGGGAGCCAAATTTGACATAAGTGGAGAATGAGACTTTATTAAGGAAATGTTTTTTTAAAAAATTGATGCTGCACTGTTTCTTATGACAACAGCAGTCAGACCCATGCAGATGTTCTGTCAGCCACCTGTGTGAGCAGAATATGTGTCTGTAATGTAATATATGTGGTGTACTGGTTAAAGTGTTGGACTAAGATTGGGGTGACCTGGTTTCAAATCTCCACTCAGCCATGAAGCTCAATAGGTGATCTTGGGCCTGTCACACTCCTTTTCTCTCAACTTAACCTACCTCCAGGGCTGCCCACTCATGAGGCAGAGTGAAGTAGCTGCTTTGGGTGGTGGAAACCCAAGAGGCAGTTCCCCTGCAGACACCTAGCCACTGCTGGCAGCAGGGAGAGCTCACTGAAATCTTGCAAGATCTCACAACACACACAAGATCTCATGAGAATTCAGCAAGATCTTGCAACATTTCAGTGAGATCTCACCAGAAGCTGCCACTGCTGCCACCACCGCTTCATGGGTGACGCCGCGCAACCCAGGTAAGGGAGGCGGCACTGTGCCACATTCCCATTTTGCCTCAGGTGGCAAAATGGGACACATCACCCTGCGCACCTCACAGGATTGTTGTGAGCATAGAATGGGGAGAGAAAGAACCATATGTGCCATCCTGAAGGAATTGTAGAATATAAACATAATGAATAAAATAAAATATCCCAATCTGCAGGAGACATTTGAATGGCCATTCAAGAAGAAATAACTCAGTTGTTGAGCATGTGTTTTATAACAAGCATTTTTTATTTATACTTCACCCATCTTCCAACATAATAAAAACACAGCAAAATTTCAAACATTTAAAACTTCTTGATACAGAGCTGCCTTCAGATGTCTTCGGAAAGTTGTGTAGTTGTTTGACTTCTTGTCTCTAGTACCCTGAAGAAGACCATGAGATGTTCAAAAGTATACAAGAAAGTGATAGGCAACCCATGCTGTCTGCCCTCACAATCGACCTCCCTGAGTGAAGGTTTCCTTTCCAGCTGTTGCAATTAATATCCCACTAGCAGGCCTGTCTTCTTTGAAGAATCTGAGGAGAAACAGGACAAAAGTCTTCAAGCAGGAATGAAGAATCTGTGACCTTCCAGACATTGTTGGACTACAGCTTCCATCATTCCTGACCTTTGGCCATGGTGGCTGGGGCTGATGGAGAAGTCCAACAACATCTGGAGAGTCACAGGTTTAAAGATATCCAGACTATGGGGTTTGAGCTCAGACTCAAAGCAGTGGAGAATCATCTCACAATGTATGACCTCAGGCATGAAATAACAGCTCAATGAGCTCCAGTTTTATTAACATACAAAATAAAGTTTGATTGGTAATCCCCGCCCCCCAACTGGGAGAGAAAACTATACAAAGTAAATCTTGCAGAAATAACTCAGGAATTATTAGAGTGTAGAAATGTTGAACACTAATGCTTGTTTGTTGCTAATGTGACTTCCGCAGACCTCAGCAACTGACAAATTGTGTACTTTTAAAAATCCCAATGGCAAAATTATTAGTCTTCCTAACATTTCCTCTTTGAGCAGTGATTTTGCTAGTGCATATGAGCTGTGTGGCAGAGCAGAAGCTGTGCATCTCTTCACGGGAAATATGGAAACCACTTTTTGGGCATAACAGGGAAGCCTGGAGAATTGGAAGTACATCCCTCCGGTGATGCCTTTTTCCCACCACTTATCCGCAAAAGCTCCAAATGCAAATGAGAACTTGCAGTTTAGACAATGGGTGACTATAACACATGCAATGTACTCACTGGGAGCTAATACCTCTCAACTGTATTTGTTCAGGTAAGTCTTTAAAAAGCTAATTAAAAATTTTGCTAATTGGTTTTGGTTTTTTCTTTTCATTTTTCTCCTCCAGGAAATCTGTTGTCCAACTGGACTTAGCCAATACAAAAAAGGCTCTCATTGTACCTGCTTTTGAGACCCTTCGCTATCGCCTCTCTTTTCCCAAGTCAAAAGCAGAGCTGTTGTCTATGTTGGACATGGGGACCCTCTTCACATTCAGGTACTGCATGCCTCTTTTTAAAAACAGCACCCAACCACTCACCCACAGTCAGGGAATACTAGCAAAGGCAAAGGGACCCCTGACCTTTAGGTCCAGCCATGGCTGACTCTGGGGTTGCAGTGCTCATCTTTGTTAAAAACATATAAAAGTTTGTGAAAACTCACTCCCATGCTTTATTGCAGGGGTGGGGAGCCTGTGACTCTCCCTAGTTGGACTACAAGGCCTATCCTTTATTATCATTGGCTATGCTGGCTGGAGGCTATAGCTTCCCCACCCTTTTTATTGCTTCATCTCAACCACCAAAACTCATCCCTTTTCCTGCAATATAGGAGGTTCTCCAGATGAGGGAGTCCATAACAATTGCACAGTGACCCCTGGGAATGCCTTTGTATTTTTCTTGTTCAAACTTGGTACAGTACAAACTTGGGAAGACTGTGAAGATCACTCAGCCTTAGTGATTTCAGTGGAGTATATACAGAACGAGATGTACACAAGAATGAAAAGTCCAAACCATATGGAGCTGCATAAATTGTACTGAATATGGAGCTTTAGCATTTGCCAGCACTGTTCTTTGCCAGTTAAAAGGTAAAGGGACCCCTAACCATTAGGTCTAGTCGTGACCGACTCTGGGGTTGCGGCGCTCACCTCGCTTTATTGGCCGAGGGAGCCGGTGTACAGCTTCTGGGTCATGTGGCCAGCATGACTAAGCCGCTTCTGGCGAACCAGAGCAGCACATGGAAATGCCGTTTACCTTCCCACCGGAGCGGTACCTATTTATCTACTTGTACTGTGTGCTTTCAAACTGCTAGGTTGGCAGGAGCAGGGACCGAGCAACAGGAGCTCACCCCGTCACGGGGATTCGAACCGCCAACCTTCTGATCGGCAAGTCCTAGGCTCTGTGGTTTAACCCACAGTTAGGTTGATACAAAATCTCATACTTCCATCATTTAAAAATGAATGAGGGGTTTTGCATGGTTTGCATTACTAGGACCAGGCAATGGGATGAGTTTGTCTCTCCCAGTTGTGCCTGCCTGGGAATTTAGGACAACAGCAACAGAGGCTGGAGTATCAGGGAGGGGAGATTGCTGTCATCCTTGGGAATTCTGTATCCCTCTCCGGGCCTCTGAGCCAAGTGAGTACTGATTTGGAGTGTGTGTATCTTATGTTTGTCACTTGGGGCAAATGGAGGGTGCTATCACCAATTTGTGTACCACCCACCCCACTATCCTGAAGCCTCCCATCCAGAGTTTTTGCAGGTGGCCTTGGCCTTGGTGTTGGGGACTCCCTCGTTGATCGCTCAGGGAGACTTCAACATCTGCTTGGGACTGCTCAGGACTCGGGGCATTAAATTCTTTAAAACATAAGTTCTTTAAATAGTTCCTCTGGCAAAAGCACAATAATTAAGTGTCCTCTTTTGATGGTTCCTGTTGAGTCCTACATAAAAGACCAAGAACATTCTTGACCCCTTATGAGTAGGGTGTGTGTTTTCTAACCCATTTTTGATGATGGGGCCTTTTCAAGCCTTGCTGACATACACGAGGGCTTCCTGGTCTTAGTGTTCAGTGGAGTGCTCCCATTCCACATAGCTTCGTCTTCAAAAACTTAACAAGTCCAAACTGAACAGTTGATGAATGTGAGGAGTAAGATTGTGTGTTGATACAAAAGAACATAAAAGGTAAAAGTAAAGGGACCCCTGACCATTAGGTCCAGTCATGGCCGACTCTGTGGTTGCGGCACTCATCTCGCTTTATTGGCCGAGGGAGCCGGCGTACAGCTTCTGGGGCATGTGGTCAGCATGACTAAGCCACTTCTGGCGAACCAGAGCAGCGCAAGGAAACGCCGTTTACCTTCCCGCCGGAGTGGTACCTATTTATCTACTTGCACTTTGATGTGCTTTCGAACTGCGGGGATTCAAACTGCCGACCTTCTGATCAGCAAGTCCTAGGCTCTGTGGTTAAACCCACAGTGCCACCCGTGTCCCACAAAAGAACATAGTATGTGCCAAAAATACTCTTGCCTCTTCTGTTTCCTAAATTGTGTAATAATTTAACAGATTTTTTTGTGTGTGTAATTAGGAAAATAACTGAATCTTTCCTAGCTAAAAAGAAATCTACTGGGAAATAAAACCTCTAAGTGTTGACCTCACTTTTATGATCCCTCATCAATCAAATTTTCCACTTGCATAGCATTTATTATCCCATTAGGGGCTTGCCTCTTTTTTCTAATTAACAACAGAGAACAAAGGTGGGGTGGGCTTCTGTGCTATTACCATCATTGCAGTTAGTTCTCCCACTTTTATTGGCCTGTCTAATTCTTCCAAGTTCTATTCACCCACACCCACCCTGCCCGAAAAGCAGCTGACAATTTCCACCTCTATTTTCAGGTTGGCTTAATAAGTCATTAGTAGCCATTGAGGCCAAGTTGATGAGGGAGGGCTTCCGTGACAATGATTGCTGATCATGCCTGCAGCATCCCAAACCCTCTCACCAAGTGCTAGATTGCAATCTTTCCCTCAGTGAAATTGCTTTTGTCACCTCTTTCCCAAATTCATGACCTTTCCTGCCTTTGGGCAGCAGAGAAATATAAAGTACTTCTCCCTTGTAAATTCCTCCCCACCCTTTCAGTCCACTTCTCAGCAAATTCTGTGGTTGCCTGGCTATTCTAAGAATTTCATAACTGGAGATTAATGTATGACTCCATTCTGCCTTTTGTACCAAGCCATTCATATTAAAAGTGACCAGCTCCCTTGCGGCAGGAAGAGTCAAGCTATTAAGCTTTGGCCTGCTAAAGGGGACATCTAGGTGGTTAGGCTCTTCAGCACAATGAAAGTCCAACCAAGTGTGTTGCTGCTGCTCCTAGGTCCACATACTAAGTTGCTACCAAACTACATGCATCACCTTCATGCTGGAGTGGCACATTCTCCCTTTTCCATGGTTACAAGAGCATCAGTGCTATTTATGCTGTTGAAGAAGTTGTAACTGTGCTATCTGGGGCTAAAACACCTAGAGAGGCACTGTAGAGTGTTTTCTTATTATTCAACACACTCCCTCATCCCAGGGAGCTTATGTACTAAGCAGAGTCTTTTGTTCTGATTCTCATGTATAGCAACAATGGACGGTCCATGGACTATACAACTATTAGCTATACAACTGCTAATAAAGCGTTTTAAGTGTGTTGTAAAGTCCATTATACAAATGTGACACTAGATGGCAATTGTGAGCTATGGCAAATTCAATATATATTTTTTAAAACTTTTTTTTAAAAAGCATTTTCAGGTTTTTTTATATGTGTGTAGATTCCACCCATGTCTGTTAGGCTTACATGAGCAGGAGTACGTCAAAAGGCCCTGGTTGAAGCCCCCTTTCTTTGCATAGCTCCAACCACTGGATTATTTAGTTCACAGCAGTTTATTAGGGACATCATACTCTGTTTCCACACTGAATACAATCTGGCAATTTCCTTGTTGGGGCACTGGTAAGGTGTGACTTGTCAGCCCCTCAAGCTTCTCCCTACTTTGGCTCAGCTGGAATTCAAGTCTGGAGTTCTCTGCCTCTTCCCTTCCTCCTCAGTTATAAGGTACTTTGAAGGCCCACTGTCAACAGCTGTCTCTCCCCAGCTGTTCCTTATCTGCTTTATAAAGTCACACTGCACAGGGGAGAATTGGATGTCTTGTCTGGCTGCAGGCTTGCATCCTAGCCTTCTCCACCAGTAAGCCCTGTTGACTAGGGCCATTATCCTGCATCCTTTCAGGGGCGAAAAGCAGAGGGCCATGGGTCAGTCCTTGCTGGTCCTCCATGATGTCCAATGCTTCATTTGTGACCACTCCATATAGATGAACATTGTAGTCCCAGAAAACAAGAAAGTGATTTTTCCTGTCACACACACTCTTTTTTCCAATATTTCACACCCAGAAAAAAGCATCTCCATGAACCATCTCCATGAAAAGGCAAGGACAATGATTTTTAGTACACAGATTCTGGATATCTTATGGAAAATGTCTAGATGGTTTGGGATCTATACAACTAGGAGTTTGCTTTGTTGTAATTTGTTGTTGCTGTTTCTTCAATTCCTAGCAAAACATGGCTATAGCAGAACCTGCTGCTACAAAGATGCAACTCATCTGTGCTTACTCACTACCTAGTTCTGTGGAACATGCAAAATATCCCAAGGATTCCTAGGTTAAGCCAAATCTCCATGTCAAGCCCAACATTTTTAGAGAGTTCGTGGGTGAACTGAGATGTCTGACAGGAACATGTCAAGTTGACTTGACTGCACTGGTTCTTATGATAAACATTTGAGCGCACTGTAATACATGCTGCCTGTGATGTAATTATTTCTTGGTTTAATCAATAATCATGTGGCGAGGGCCCATGTCAGTGATTTCAGGAAAGGCACAAGTGCAAGAGAAAATTATTGATCGTTGTCTTAATAGGGTGAGCTCAAGCTGTGCTTGAATAGGCCTTGCTGTGACGTGAATAAGATTAAGAAAATATAAAAGGATGCCTTCCTGTAAATTGAATTGATTGTCTTAGATGGAATTGTGTAGATGGCACATAGCAACAAAATGAGGACTGTGATGGCACTGAAAGTATTTATCAAGGCTTTGCTTAATGTGTTTATCGATCTGAATTTCTGTCATGATATCAAAGAAGTGCCACTTCAGAATTCTGCATGCCTTGGAAACAAGCTGCAGAATGAAAAACAAGCCTTTATCATTACTAGGAACAATATGTGAGCTCATTTTCAGTTGCTTTATCTCAAAGTCAACATCTCATAGCTATCTTCCAGGACTGGAATTACTTTAAAATACAGAAGTGAAGTGTCATAGTTCAAGAATGCTCCCCTAGTCAGTCATGGTTTGCCTTTTGCTCATTAGAACTGTGTGCTTGATGCTATAGCCCTAATGTCCATGTTTCCAGCTATTCCATGAGCAGTCAATGTAAGGTAGTTTCCAGCGTTTGCCCCATTTCAGTGAATTGTCTGACCAATGATTTTACATCTGTTCAAGGTATCATGTCTGGACAAAAGGGCATGCACCAACCAATTTTGCCAAGTGGCGAACAGCCACCACACCATATCGAGTTGAATGGGAAGCAGATTTTGAGCCATATGTCGTGGTAAGGCAGGACTGTCCAGAGTATGACCGCAGATTTGTCGGATTTGGCTGGAACAAAGTTGCCCACATCATGGAACTGGATGCACAGGTGAGGAGGAAATCTTTGCTCCAATATGGCATGTATGTGCAGGCAGTTTAAAAGAGGCCTGCTCCTCTCCAGGTTGTAGTACAAACTGTTGATCGGGGTGGGGAACCTGTGGCCCTCCAGACGTTGTTGAATTCCAACTCTCATTGGCTCCAGCCAGCATTGCTAATGCTCATGGATGTTGGGAGTTGCAGTCCAGGAATATTTGTGGGGCCACAAGTTTCCCATTGCTGTTACTGAAGGAACATTCTTGCTTAGAATTCACTGGAAATAAGAGATGTGAGTTTTACATAAGCTGTCACAGCTAAAAGGTAGCTAATCATCATTGTTGACAGGAGACACATTACAATCTCTCCTTATCGCTTGTTCCTGTTGGATGCTAGTCCTAATGCAACTGTGCTCAGAGATGTTGTGTGAAGATACACCACCTCACTTGCTTTAAGACTACCTATCAGATCGCTTCTGAACTTTTGGTTTACTGCAAGTCTGAATTTGTTCTCCTTGTTCTATTCTGCCATTAGGATGTGTGAGGAGCTCTTCTGTTAGGGGGAGACATTCAGACCCCATAATAAGGTAGCCTGAAGTCAATGCTGTCCAGCAACAAATACATCATGTCCATCTGCTGACCATGTAGCATAGCTCTTTGCCATTAAGAATAGTGCTGCACTAAATTTTCATCTTAATTCTCTTTACAGTGTAAAAATTGTTATTTGGGGAGAGGAATTAACCTCCCGCCAAAATAAAAAAAGAAAGAGGCACCCTCCACACAAACAAAAATTGTTTTTTTGTGCCAAGCAGTGCATAGTGCAGACAGTCACTCCCCGCCTCCCACTTGCCCAAAAAAGCGGGGGGGGGGGGGGGTTGGGTTAAGCCATACATGTTCCAAGTCACCTTATTTAAATTTGCACCTAGCATTTTAAAGCTGGAGGTCAGATCCACAAGCAACACCTGTGTTTCTCTCATGGCAAAGCAGTTTGCCAAGCTAGGTCAGGGGATAGTTTTCTTGATTGCTTCTCTTTTTACTGCTATTTGCTTTTTACTGCTTAAGCTCCCGAAGCCAGTGAAGAGGGAGACTGGGAAATCCCACACGGGAATTTCTTAAGTTGCAATGTAAAGAATGGTGGGTTCCAAAAAGCCAACCTGGTTCTCCACCAAACACTGCAAGGTGACAAATGTTTACTTTTGCTAATGCTGCCCTTGGTTATCAGGTCCTGAAATCAGTCTGGCCCCTATAAACCCCAGGCCTGGTTTTATGATTTATTTTACTTCCCTTCCCACTTGCTATTCCTCAGCAGTTTCAGATCTCTGCCAGCCTGGGTGATTGTTATCAGAGAAGGTCAATTTTGATCTTGCCTGTAAATATGTCATCTTGTTCCATAATCTGTCAATCTATAAGGCCCTGTGCTTTGCTAACTGACCTATTATTAAATACAGGAGAACTTCCTTTACCTAAGCATCCTTCTTGTCAAAATTTACCCTCCTAATGTTGACATGTAACAGCCTTGTTCAAGGAGTCTTTGTCTTGGATGGCAATTTGGTCATTTAGTCAGCGAGGGCACATCTTCTGTTTAATCACAGCATATTTGAAAGTTTGTTTCTGGAGTCACATGGCAACCTTGGAGCTCCCACTCTACATTCTATGCCCATACCTGGGAAAAGTAGCAGGAGCACAGAAAGATGTATTCTACTAAGTCAAGCCCCACTGGTCCATCTAGTACTTAGTACTGTCTATACGAGTTGACCATGGCTCTTTAGGCTTCTGATATTAACAATGTGGGAATTTTGCATATACCTTTTTTGCTCTACCACTGAACTATGGTTCAGGAAGCTTTTTGGAGAAAACTGCTGCTCTAGGACAACAGAGGAATTGAAAACCTTCCACATGGGGTTAACCATCTCCTTTTTGTAGCTACCTGGATTTGCCAAACTCTGTCTACTCACTTTTTATAGACAACTCTGACAGTGTTGTTCTCAGCCTACTTACTGCATTCCTGATTTTCTCTGTTCTATTGCTTTCCTCCAGACCTGCTTTATGCAATTTCCCCACAACTGCATATTCAGCCAGTTCAATGTAGCCTAGCATCACATTACTGGATATTTTTTTTCAAGACTACTGTGCCTTTAATTAGAAACTTCCTCTTTGTGGCTTCTGTCTATAATTGTTTCCAGTTCAGTGTGGTGTGTTATTATTGATGAAATCCCTTTTCGTTGTCCTTTAATTAGTGAATTCTAGTTCCTGATGAGGCACTGAATTACTGATCTGCCCTCATTGTCACCTTTATTATTATGAAAAGATGCTATTTTGCTTTTTAAAAAAGGAAAGAAAAATGAGATAAAACCTATACTTAAAGTCCCCCATTGGAGTTCAAGAACTACCTAATTAAAGGTCAGGTTACGGACAATTCATCACTAATGCCATGTCTCTTGAACAGAAAGGAATTAGATTAGGAATAGGGAACCTGTGGTCCTCCAGATGTTGCTGGACTCTTAACTCCATTAGTCCCTGCCAGTATTGCCAGTGGTCAGGGATATTGGGAGCTGTAGTCCAACAATATCTGGAGAACCACAAGCTCCCCATCCGTGAATTAAAGGCAGAAGGTGCAAGAAGGAAGCTTCTAACTGAAGTTGTGGGGAACTTTTACTGATTGGCATATGCATTACAAAAAGGCCTTGGCCATGGAAATGGACAGTGCCTGGTAATATAACACTGTATTAAATGTTTTGAAGATGCACTTATAATTTTTCTTCCGGTGGATTGCAGGAAAGCAACACTTCAGCAGCTCTAAAAGACTCTTGTGTAGAAGTATCCATAGTCTAAATCGGCCAGGAACAGGCAGATTCTTTGCCTTTGAATAGGCTCCAAAATTCTCAATGGGTTTAAGCTTGAGATTCCTAAGATATAAGGTGTGGGGTTTTTTATCATGGAAGAGCTTTCTTCTTGCCATAAGATATATAAGCAATGGAGAGAAATAACTGCTCCTAGAAAGGATGGGGTTGATGAGGTGTAACAGCAACACTGCTGAATAAAGAGGATGGATGAAAGGGCAGCCGAGGAGGATGTTGATGACAGTTAAAGCCCATAGCCCTCATGCAGGAGGAGACATTAATCTTCATAAAGGCTGCAAAATTCTCCAGCGGAGCTGGGAATAAGTAGATCTGACTGTAAACTAACATATATGTGTACAATAAATTCATCATTAAAAGAAAACGAACATTGATTAAGCATATGGATTCACCTTTGCCATGTGCAATGTATCCAGACCAAATACTACAAAGACATTACTGCTCATTTTTAACACCAGAACTAATAGTACAGGGCGGGGAAGCTGTGGACCTCCAGAAATTGCTGGACTACAACTCCCATCATCCCTGGCCATTGGCCATACTGGCTGGGATTGATGGTAGCTGAAGTCCAACTACAGCTGGAAGGATACAGGCTCCCTCTCTTCAGTCTACCGTACTGTATCAATAATGTTTGGATGCACATTTTAAGGAAGGATTTACACGTTATTTTGTGGTGATCAACATTAATCCTGGGGTTGCAGGAGCAGAACAAGTGTGATGGGGAAAGGGGCTATGCCTTTTTCTGAATTTCTGTGATAAGTGAGGACGAACCCCACCCCTAAGAATTCTATAATGCTATGCTAGTACTGTTTCACTAGGAGGCTGGTGCATTTGATGTAGACACAGATTTCAGACCCTTTCAGATGCCAGCCCTTCCACCCAGACCCTGCAATAAATGCAGAGCAATTAATTTGGAGGTTCAGTTGTCTGTGGAGAGGAGGCTTTTGTGAGCAGCTCAGGTGGCCCTGGGTTGCAAAGCTGTAATTCTTTGAAATAGCAGCCCTGAGTGACTTGAGCAGCATTTCAGCTGTCATTCTTTAGTGATGGCAAAATCCCGAGATTTAATGCCCCATGTCTTTGGATGCAGCTCAGAAATGTGCTGCCTCCTACTTCAGTACCAAAAACAGAGAAGAAATGGGCAGAACTTAACAGTTTTATTCTGGCATTCTCTAAGATTCCAAAACGGGAATTCCCACATATGCTTTCATTTGCAGTTTTATGCGGTCATAATGCTAGCTTTTATAAAACCATAGTTTGCAAATCAGGTAGCAGGCTTGTGAAAGTGCATTTCCTCCTTCCTCTCTTTCAACCCTTCCTTTGTCAGGCTTCACCTTAGTTTTACATCAGCATACATAGTGTAACTACACATCCTCATCTGCATGTGTAAACAGGTGTGCACTTGTATCCAATCCACATGGTTTTTGAAGTTATTAACTGAGAGTCATGGTGTGGATTGGGGCAAATTATACTCATCCGATAGGGGTTTAGCAACCAGACAACAGACAAGAGCTACACGGGGGAAATATGCAAGTATATTATAAAAATATTAATTAATTCCAAAAACAACATCTAGTGTTGGACCAGTAGTTATTTAGTTAAATCTGAGGGGTAGATATTATTATTATTATTATTATTATTATTATTATTATTATTAAGCATAATAAAAACATAATAAAAAGCATACTGACAGAACAGCCTAATACGAGTTGCAGGATTTCGTGCAGCTGTGGTATGAACTTGTTTTTATTGCAGAATATGCACAGCCCAGCATATCATAACTAGTTTATAGAGTCTTGATTAAGATGGGAATCCTGATCAGTCAATCCGCATGCTTAAATTGGGAGCAGATATAATGCTAAACCAGGAGTAGTCAACCTTATCCCTACCACCTACTAATGCATCTTTACTGATGGTAAAACTTCCTTACCGCCCACCAGTGCTCGATGGAAGGAGGATTCAGCTTGTGCCATGAAACCCCCTACTGCCCACCTGGAATCCTGAAACACCCACTAGTGGGCGGTAGGGACCAGGCTGACAACCCCTGTGCTAAACTAAAGTAAAACCAGCATTGCATCTGTATCAGCTCCACTCTATAATTATAGCATAACAATGTCATAAAACAGCCTGCTGAATCGGGAGGTTTCTGTTTTCACGGTGGCCGACCAGATGCCTATAGGAAGCGCACAAGCAGGAACTGACTGCAACTGCACACTCTCCCCTCCTGGTATCCATACTCCCTCCAACAGTGGAGGAAGAGTCTAGCCATCATTGTTGTTAGCCATGGATAGCCTTCTCCTCTATGAATCTAAGTTTCTTTTAAAGCCATCCAAGTTGGTGACCACCACTGTGTCTTTTGGGAGCAGATTCCATAATTTAATCATATGCTGTGTGAAGAAGTGCTTCGTTTTGTCTGTCCTGAATCTTCCAACGTTCAGCTTCAGGGCAGCTGCGCTACTGAAGACCCTGGTGTGTGTGTGTGTGTGTGTGTGTGTGTGTGTGTGTGTGTTTATGTGTCAGGAGGAACGAAGAGGGTTATTTCAGAGACCTTGGCTATGATGCTCACTCTTAATCCATGCGACGGTCACCTCCAGGCTTGATTATTGTAACTCGCTCTACGCGGGGCTGCCCTTGAAGCTGACCCCGAAACTCCAGTGGATGCAAAATGCCGCGGTGAGGATCCTTACAGGGCCCTTGCTGCGGGATCACATTCATCCAGTGCTTTACCAACTGCACTGGCTCCCAGTGGAGTACAGCGTCAGGTTTAAGGTGCTGGTTTTGACCTTTAAAGCCCTATGCGGCCTAGGACCCACATACCTACAGAACCGCCTCTCCTGGTATGCCCCGCAGAGGACCTTAAGATCCTCAAATGACAACATTTTGGAGGTCGCAAGGTGGTTAGATTGGTCTCAACTAGGGCCAGGGCCTTTTCAGTGCTGGCCCTAACTTGGTGGAATGCTCTGTCACAAGAGACTAGGGCCCTGCGGGACTTGACATCTTTCCACAGGGCCTGCAAGACAGAGCTGCTCCACCTGGCCTTTGGTTTGGACTCAGTCTGACCCTTACGTTTCCCTCCACTTATGGTTTTGATCTATGGGCTACTTTTTAAATGAGGCTGCATTTTAAATTGCATTTTAACCTGTATTTTAAATTGGGTTCCCCCCCCCAATTATGTTTTTACTGTAATTTTACTGGTGTTAGCTGCCCTGAGCCTGGCTCTGGCCAGGGAGGGCGGGGTATAAATAAACATTATTATTATTATTATTATTATTATTATTATTATTATTTTGTCTGTGTTCTCAGGAGTATGAATTCACGGTGTTGCCCAACGCCTACATGATCCACATGCCGCATGCTCCCAGCTTTGACATCACCAAATTCCGCTCAAACAAGCAATACCGTATCTGTCTCAAGACCCTCAAGGAAGAGTTCCAGCAGGATATGTCACGTCGCTATGGCTTTGCAGCGCTGAAATATCTCACGGCAGAGAACAACAGCTAGCACCACTTGGACTGCTGTGGAAAACAGAGACTGAAAGGAGGAGCCATTGAATGTGTGCGGCCCAGTCTTTTAGCCTGGAACTGAGAGACACCTTTGTTTTGGGGATTTGTTTTTTTAAAAAAAGGAAAACGCATCAAGCAGTTCTAACCATAGAGATTTGGAACAAGAGCTCTCCAGACTGTGCTCATGAGCTGCCACCTACCTGCCTCTCTAAGGCCTTTAGTGGGTAAATGTGCAGAGAACAGCAGTGCCTGCATCTATGGGCAGCACCCAGGTTGGCAGGAACAGTGGAGGGAGTAGGCATTTGTTCTTAAAATCGCACAGCAAAAAAACAAAAAACAAAACGATCTTCTTTGAAATATAGGCTTTCATGTTGCTATTTAATAATTCCACATTTTTAAAAAATATGTAAAGGAAGATCTTCAGGTCACTGTCCGGTGAATTAAAACAAAACAGGGGGGAAAGTCCCTTCTAGAAACTGAATTTGCATCTGTAAAACAGCTGTTGTCTACCCACAGAAGAATGCTATAGAGCAGGATGAACCAAATTCTGCCTGTCAGATGAAGGGGAGCTATATCTAACATAACAGGATTTGTGGTTTATTATATATTGAATATACGCAGTATTACTGTGTAAGCATTTCTGTGGCATCACACAGACATTTTTCTCTAATGCTGCAACGATGGACTCTCCTCCAGCTCCTCACTGCTGCCACCTACTCTGGCCATGTACCTTCCTTTCAATCCAAATTGCACCCTTTTGCACTCCATGTTCATCTCCAGCTCTGGCCATTCATGCCAGAAGGTCTGTGCTTTTACCGCACTGTTTAAGCTCTGCTTCCACTTGAGAGCTTTTTCATGCACCTTTCATGAAACAAGTGGCCAAAGTGGATTTCTGACTACCATTGGTGGGGTGGGGTTATTTTTCAAAAAAGAAGAAGTTTTAAGTATTAGTGTTGGCACACATACAGGTCATTTTATTATTATTATTATTATTATTATTATTATTATTATTAGGGAAAATCACAGACCATTGGCTCTTCCACAGCACACCTGCTTGCAAAAAAGACTCTGTACCTTTGGCTGTAAGTGGACATTGTCACGGAACAAGCAAGTTTAGCTTCAGTAGCCATGGGGCACTACAGACTCTTGAGAGATTGCTTCAGTAAAGGAGTTTATTAGGAGCTAAAAGGAAATAACTCCCCATTTGAGGTAGGGAGAAGCAGGAGATATTGACGGCTTTTGTTTGGATGGAAACTGATTCAATTCACAGCCACTATTACATATAGGAATACTTGGTGAGGGTAGGCAAGGAGTGCGAACAAGCAACACATAGAAACACACACAAAACCAGACACTGGACATTTTGTTATTATTATTATTTTCGTTATTTCTTTGGAATTAATGTTGTGTTTACATGGATGGAGGAGATGAGGATTAATGCACTACCCTTACTTGGGGCTACTTGTATTTGGCTGCAATGTTATTGAGAGAGCAGAATTTGAATAAATGAGAAACATGTCTTTCTTCCTTCCCCTGACAATGCAAAAGGTCTTGCTACCACTCACCCACCCTATACAAGTCACTGTGTTTTGGTGGTTTGCTTTATGGGCTAGTCGTTTGGCTGCTGCCAGGTATGCCCTCCTGGCTTCTTCATTGCCCTATGTGAGTTCTCCCATCTGCTGTTTTAAGTTACTTGAGTGTGTGGTGGTTTTCCATGTCCCATGCTTCAGAAGCTAATGAGTGACAGCTACATCATCCCCCCTCCCCGAAAGCAAACCAAATTGCAGCTCCTGATCAAGAAACTGGAAGAGTTCCCTGTTTGCAAGAGAGAAATACAGTTGTGTCCTATTCCTGTTTTCTTCTGATGTAACATGTGTATTTGGGACTTCTCCCCGCCAGCAAAATCCATGAGACACAGGAGCTATCTGGAGATCACAGATTAAATTGCTAGCCCAGATGCATCCATCTCCACTAATGGGTGACATGTCAATTGGCTCCTAAGAGATGACTTGACTCGTTCTGGGAGTAAGAGAGGTGGCTTTGGGTTAACAAACTGCATAAAAAGTGTGAGAAGCTCTAGAGGAGCTGCTAGATGAAATCACATATGGTGCACTGGTCAGCTTCCAACATAGGCACTGCCTTACACCAAGATCAGAAGAGGCAGCCACATGCGTGTACCCTTTTGCCAACTCCAGGGATAGTTTACCAAATGTACTGTGCATAGTGGATGTATCACAAGTCACTGGGAGACCTTTAACCCCTGAATACTCACTCCTTTGTACATGTCAGGGGAAAATGACAAAAAAAGAGGGCTAACTGCAGCTGAACTGAAACACAAGTTGTCCATCACTGTTCATCTTCCCCTGTGACATGCAGCTGCAAAAGAGAGTTAGCTATGTTGTAGGTTGCACAAATGGGCCTTGCATAAATCAAGTGTGCCTTAGAGCATTTTCCAGAATCCTCTGCAATGCACAGTAATGCTGCGAAAGAAAGCTGGTGTTCCCTGGAGGAAGTTCGGCTGCCATTAGGATCATCGCATTAGAGGGAGACTTGCATGCCATCTGGACCAACTCACTGCTCAATAGAGGGAATTTGGAGCTACAGCATCCCTAACAGATGGCTATCCAGCCTCTGGTTGAAGACCTCCAGTAAGTAAAAGAACATACACACAGGAAATCGGCTCCACTGTCAAACTTACAATTTGAAGGTTTTCCCAATGTTCAACCAAAATCTACCCTCCTATAACTTAAGCACTCTGTTTCCCACCCAAAATATACAAGCAAGTGGCTTTAGGGAAATAGCAGTACAAGCTCAACAGTTGACATAAGGCCTAGGAGTCATAATTCAGCAGTTCAGGAGCAGGGCAAGAAATTCAGAACTGGACAGAAGTGATGAGAGATGGCAGAACAAGTTTCTGCACCTTTCCTGCCAAGCATTTAAAGATGAGGCATGGGATGCTCACTCACAAGGCTCTTGCCTTATGGGAATATTGAGTTTGCAAGTGTGTACTCCATTGCCGGGGGGGTTCCTGCGAAGGCAGCATCCATATCTAGGCAACAAAACTGCACCCTTCTGTTCAGACACCACCATTTCCTGTTCAGACTCCCCTATCAGCTAATCAAAGCCCTCCCCAGCCTCATCTATGGCTCCTCAATTGCAGGCAGGTCAGATAGGAGAGACAGCAGCCCTGCTTCCCCTTCTAATGTAGCTGAAATCAGGGCAAAAAGGAAAGATCACCTCACCCAGGTTCCCACAATTCCCCTCCCTTCCCTCTGTTTCTTCCTACTGTCTGATCCTACCAATCCAAGCCTGATCATGACCATGCTTTGAGGTTCTTAACACCAAGGCCATTAGATCCATGTTCCCCTGTCAGGAGAGACAACATGGTCATGAAAGTGGTTTTCCCAAGGTGAAGCTCATCATTGCTCTCCAGGTGTACTGACAGCTATAAGATTCCCAAATACAGAAAACATAACTGCAACTTGAGCCACAAGAGAACAGGTATCTCTGTCCAACTGTGTTACAGCCCCTCAGGTATCTGAAGAATGCTATATTGCCCCAGCAACAGTCTCTTCCAGGCTTAACATAGTTCCTTCAACCTATAATCATATAACTTGTTTTGTTTTCCATATTCCCTGGCCATTTTCATTGCTGTCGTCTGAACCCATTCCAGTTCGTCTGTATCTGCATGCTATTTTCCCGATGAAGCCTCAATAGTACAGAATAAAGTAGAACTATTATTTCTTGTGACTTGGAAACAATAGTTCTAATAAAATAGCAAAAAATAACATTAGCAATTGTTTTGCAGCCATGTCACACTGCTGACGCATGTTCAGCTTGTGATCAGCTGCAATCCTGAGATTCTTTTCATGTGTACTACTGCCATTATTTATTTTCTCATTAAGAAATCCCTGGTAAATGTCTAAGGAATGTTTAGAATGTACCTAGAAATATAAAATATAAAATTCACATTTAGGTATTATGGATCCCTATTGTTCTATTGGGTAATGTACTAGAAAGTTAAGAGAAGGGATTACAGGGAATCATACAGTTCTGGGCTGATTCTACATTTTTAATCTAATTTGCCAGCCGGTGAGAGTCTCTGTGTGAGAGATCCATCACACTCCGGTTTAAATTATTTTAAACTATACAAAACTCTGTTTGCTTTTGCTCAAGGAAGTCTTGGTCTGTACAACTTCAGAAACAAAAACAATTCAATTACTACAGATTTAGACACAAAAGAGGCCAGTATCTCTGCATCTCAGGTGGAATGGATCTAGATATTAATTTGCAGTCGGATGAATGAGATGCATTTTTTCAGAGTATCATTAGCATCTTGAGCAATTAACTGCCTGGAGATGTGGTTAAGACACTGGTTTTGGCTACCATACATCTCAATATGACTCTTCAGTGACTATGCTAAAGTGGCCTTATTCAGATGTAATGCTAAATTAAGGTTAAACATTAAGATAAACGAGCCTTGGGCTTGTGAGATCCCCTCTCCTCTAGCACAGCCACAAGACAATTGAAACTGTTGCTTCTACTTTTAATTAACCACAATTTATTGTCATGTCTAAATCCAGACAAACTGTGGTGTGTCTTAACAATGATTTAGAGAAACAAGCCAACTTCAAACTGTAATTGGCTTCTTTCTCTAAACTACCCTTTCCCAACCTGGTGCCCTTCAGATGTTTTGAACTACATCTCCCATAATCTCTGACACTCTGCCATACTGTCTTGGACCGAAACATGTAGATGAGGACTGCAAAGCAGAATTAAGATGAACCACAGTTCTGGGGTCAGACATAATGCAGATGCTCCACCCGCTGCTCAATCTGAAGTCTTACTTGTTTTACATAGGGAAATTCAGCAGAGGGCTTGTAGTCACATTCACTTGAAGGTGAGTTGGATTCTCTGTAAGATTGGAGATCCTGTTAAAGCAAAGTCCCCCAGCTCCATTCAAGCAAACATGAGACAGAGCCTCCTGCAGATCTTCACCATGCAACATTGAGAAGGTTGGGCATGGAGGCAGAGCTTGCGTACACACCCCTTTCCCTGTGCACACTTTCAATAATTGTACATTCAGGTGAATATCTGAATACTCCTATTAACCATGATGAACTGAAAGCAGAAGTGAATACTTCCAATCTTGCAGCCATGTTGGAGAAGGAGAGGGTAGGAGCATAGTTCAGTGTTGCATCCAAACCTGATCGCTGAACTGCTGGCTACTTTTAGATGTGCCACTTTATAACTGGGTCAAACTGGGTGTTTTAACATGCATACGGCTACAACCAAAGCAAGCATCTCCCACCTGGTTCCCCCAGAGCCATCAGGATACAGGTAAGTCGTAAACAAGAAGGAGAGGGAAGTAATTATGTGGTTGGTAGTTTTTGCACTTGCCACACATGACATAGAACGATTGGTTCTAAACATTAGCCTAAAATGGGTGAGGAACCTCAGTCTCAGGGGCCAAATGTGCTCCCCAGTCCTCTCTATCTAGCCCTTGGGACTCTTCCCATGGCATCTCCTTGTGCCTAGCAACGACCCTCCCTGGCCCTGCTTCACATCCTGTTTGAATGTGTCTTTGAATTCTGATTATGCCTCTTGCTGGCGTGGATGACGGGGGTGTGAGTGTACAAACCAGCCTATCTTACAAAGGGGCAAGTTCCATTCATTGCTCTCCCCATTTTTCCCTCTCACCCCACTCAGCATTGGCATATGACCCCAGGAAAGTTTCCCAGAAGGGAATTCGGCCCTTGGGCAGAAACGTTTCCCACCCCTGGCCTAAATCAAGTTAGTGCATAGCTTCTCTAACACTATTTAATGTGGCTCCTCCCCCACACCCGGCCAGTATATAAAATAAGTCAAAACTAAGGTTCACTCTTACATAGCTTTCTAATGGAAGTGTTGAATCATACTGCCTAATGAGAAGTTTTTATAAGATCATAGATCTTTGTGCATTAATATCGAAGAAGGAAAGGTCACCATCACAAGTCAACTTCAGATAACATTTCTTGCTAATTGTGCATTCCACAAAACTCTGCAGTCAGCAATGTCAAACTGCAATGGACTCAAAGAAATGTACCACCGAAATATCCAGGGCCATAGTTTTAGCTCCTGTCAGTCTCATATCAGCTATTTGATCAAGCGATTGCATACAGCAGGATAACAATCAGAATCTGGCTGAAATCAGGCCCTGAATAATAACCAGAGCCATGTGTCATTAGGATAAGAAGCTTAAATTGGTTAATCAAAGGGATTATGAGTATTGTACCGGTTAATTGGGAAAACCACTAGCCTGGTGGAACACATAATTTAATAATGATATTCTGTTGCGCAAATGCCCTTACTTGATGGAAGAAATATGGAGACAAAGGAAAGAGAGCTATCTATCCCATCCATATCAGTGCAAAGTGAAGGGGTTTCAGACTGCTGAAATGGAGGGGAAGCTTGTTCACATCTCTACACTCTCGTTGATATTAACAAGCTAGTGCCCTTTAAATAATGGTTGAAAAATACTAATTGAGTGGGAGGACAAAAGCAGAGTGCCCTTCACTTCAGCTCTTAATCAGCAATTCAACTCACAAACCTCAGAGTGCGTTGCCTGCTTCACAAATAATGAAAGAAGATCCATTGTAGGGCTCAGCCACACTTCTGCTTGTCGCCACTTCCCCCTGAGAAAACACACTCTTTACCAGTGAATTGGAGCAAATGTCAATCGAGTTTTCTGCAAAATGTTTGCTCCAATTCAGCAGGATTTCCTGGGGAAAACAATAAACCACTCGGACCCGTGTGCCAACTCCAGAGGGGGGCGCCCACAAAACTTTTGCTGTGGGTGCCTGGCCTCTGCCCCTACCACTGCCACCCCACCCCTGCCACACGTGGTAGAACAGGGTTCACACACACACACATCCCTCCCCCAACATGGGGACAGTGGGGCTGGATGGCACATCCAGCAGAGCAAGGCCAGCAGACACCCTGCTCTCTGCCTCTGAGGGAGAGCACCCAGACAAGGCTACTGTTATGTAAATATATGTTTCTCCCATTAAAAGCAATCACATTTGAAAGTGAATAACTTTGGCTGTAATTTGGACACAGTCAATTTATCGCATCTCCAGCAGGTCTTGCCAACATAGTATCCTCCAGATGTTGCCATAGTACAACTCCCTTTATCTCTGACCAATTACCTCGCTGGCTGGAGTTGAGTTATACCCCACAACATCTGGAGGACACCATATTTTCTACCCCTGGCCTAAGGCGTGGGGTGGCCCAGGCTCCAACACCTTTCATAGTCGTGCAGAAGAGGGGATTTCAGCTGGTGTAGCTTGTCATGCAAGCCATGTCTGCTGAATTTTCCCTCTTCTGCACTACCTGCCTTCCCCAACCTGATGCCCTCCAGATGTTTTAGCTTACCATATCCATCAGCCTCAGCCAGTGTAACCAATGGTAAATTGTAATCAAAAATATCTAGAGGGTACCAGGATAGGGAAGGATGGCCTAAGGCTACAATCCTGTGTACACTTACCCTGACAATAACCTCCACTGAACACAATGAGATTTCTTCTTCTTCTGAGTAAACATGCATAGAATTGCACTGCTCATGTTTTATGAGTTTTCCTACCTTCATCTACAAGCCCAATGAGATACCTTTGTTCAATTTTTTCCCAATGGGTTCACAGACACACACCAAGTCTGCCCACCTGAATAGCTTTGTACCACTCCATCCAGATGCTGGCACCTGAATGGTTATCCCCTGCTTTGCCTGATAATTAATAGCTGCATCCAGCAGCACTGGACCCCAGCACACATGCTTCAGGCCAAGTTGAAAATTGACTCTGCCAACTTTTAGCTAGTGTTTAATAAACCATGACAGTAATTTACTCCTCCATCCTTTGAATAATTAGTTTCCTTTCCATGTAGATGTCCCTGCAAAGAAGCTAGTCAAATCCTTTTTGAAAGCCACTGCTTGGCACTTTCAGTGTTCATCCATACTGTAGATGGCATCTGTATATCACAGGCCAAAAAGGGTAACAAGTCCCATCTGCGGCAATTCACAAGACCAAGGGGGGTTGTTTTGTTTTTCCAAAGGCCTGTCCATTCATCGTTAAAATGCATCATGCATTCAGTTATACAGCCTTCACTAGCCTGGTGCTTTCCTGAAGTTATGGATCAGAACTCCCTTCAGTCCCAGACACCACGGCTGCATTTCTAAATGCACTGGTTTTTCTAAGTGCCTGTGGGGTTGTGGTTAGAATGTCAAGACTAGGGCCTGGGAGACCAGGGTTCAAATGTTCTCAAATATTCTGGAAGTAACAGGATGCACCAAACTCTCAGCTTATCTATGAAAGATAATCAGAAGTGAGTTTCAACCTTTGATCCTCCCAGTCAATGTATGGTTTCTCGTACTTTATCAGCCACATGGCATCATGTTTTGCACTTGGAATCCATTTGAATGAACAGCTAAGTCAAACAGAAAGAACTTCAACATTTGCCCAGGTGACCAGTGTTTCCCACCACAGACATCCTTTGAGGCTGTCTTGGAGGCTGATTCTAAAGTTTGCTGTCTGGCTTTGCAGGGGCCAAAGATAGCAAAGATAGCACTGAAGGGTGTGGAGTCTGTGGCCTTCCAGGTGTTGTTGGTCTTCTATTGGCCCTAGTCAACACGGCCAATGATAGAAGTTGGCATCCACCAGTATTCGGAAGGTCACCGATTCCACACCCTTGACACTGCTGCATGCTCTCCATTCAGCTTTTTGGATCAACTCCCATTATTTTTAGCATCAGAATATTGCTTAAAATGGCATTCCGTGCATCCTGTGATATGCGATTTACCATTATCCTGCAGGACCCTCATAACCGGAGCACGTTCGCAACTGGTATTTATCACAAAGCTTTTCAAGAGGCAAATGTCGTATTCCGTGAGATATATTTTGCACTCAGCATCCATTTATCTAACCACTCTGGAGGTTAAATGTGTCAGCAAATTTAAATTGAGGGTTGCATCGAAGTAATTTAAGAGCTTACAAGATTTGAGCTGACTAATGTATTAATATTTTAAGCAGCATCTTAGAAAGTGAAGGAGAAACTTATGGATAAACATTAGTAGGCGTTTAAAGAGAAAAATTAACAAAAAGGGGGGGGGGACGTGAGGTCCAGTCTAATATATCTTCAATTGTGTGCCTGATGTGGATTAACAGGAATGAATATTTAACTGAAATTCATAAATGGAAGCCTAAATAACATAAATATATACAGTATCTGGCAATCCATCATCTGTCTCTGATATGCTTAAGGTTGCATCACCTATTAGAGATCACTCATGACCCATGCTTAGGCAGATGAGAAATGGATGCCTGTGCAGTCACAAGCTCTGAGGAATCAGATTCCTGGCATCCTGAACACAGCCAGCAGGAGCCTCCAAATAACCCATTTCAAGAGAATCAGGTAGCAAATGATGGCATAAAATTCTGCCTGAGACCTTGGAGAACTGCTGCTAGTCTAATCAGAGAACATGGCATTGGTCACAATGGGCTTGTGGTCTGATTCAATACACGGCATCTTTCTGCACTCCAAAATACTCAGATCCAAGCATTGCTGCCTAATCAAGCAGAGTGAACTGAATAGGGAAGCCCAAGCTTGAACAGTGAACTCTGGGCATACAGTGGACTGACAAGTGGGTTCACTATTTGACTCAGCATTTCCCCCCGCCCAAACATGCATTTCTGTATATTGAGTACTTAAAAAAAAAGTCTGGTTACTTATCTGAACTTCACCCCCCCCCCCCCATTTCCTTTAGAGTGAAATGATTTGTAACATCAGATACAGAATATTTGCTAAGAGGATTATTTATGAAGTTTCTGAGTTGAATCTTCCATCTGTCATTCTCTCAGCCTCAGCTCTACCCTCTTCTTACAGTGATGGTTGTGCAGATCACACCAAGGTGATGTATGTGGAGAGGTTAAAAACTGAAACAGATTATATACAAATGTTTTAAATGAAAAATGAGCAGCCTCAAGCCCGGTGTTGCATAGGAATTCTAAGAAAAAAAACATTGCCACCGTTTGAAAAGTTCTGTTCACCATCTTGATTCAAAATGGCATCCAGTTGTATCCAAACATAAAGGAAAACCCGCTGCTTGATCTCAGGAAGAATCATGCAAAATGTGGTTATAAGTGATGCAGTTTTGAAAGGGTCAGTCCATCATATTGATCCAAAATGACAGCCAACTGTATCCAAACAGACAAAAACCTGCTCCATGAACTCAGGGACCACCATGCAAGGTGTGGACATCTTAAGATGGGCACCACAGTTCAAGAAGGACACTGACAAACTGGAACGTGTCCAGAGGAGGGCAACCAAAATGGTCAAAGGCCTGGAAACGATGCCTTATGAGGAACGGCTAAGGGAGCTGGGCATGTTTAGCCTGGAGAAGAGGAGGTTAAGGGGTGATATGATAGCCATGTTCAAATATATAAAAGGATGTCACATAGAGGAGGGAGAAAGGTTGTTTTCTGCTGCTCCAGAGAAGCGGACACGGAGCAATGGATCCAAACTACAAGAAAGAAGATTCCACCTAAACATTAGGAAGAACTTCCTGACAGTAAGAGCTGTTCGACAGTGGAATTTGCTGCCAAGGAGTGTGGTGGAGTCTCCTTCTTTGGAGGTCTTTAAGCAGAGGCTTGACAACCATATGTCAGGAGTGCTCTGATGGTGTTTCCTGCTTGGCAGGGGGTTGGACTCGATGGCCCTTGTGGTCTCTTCCAACTCTATGATTCTATGATTCTATGAAATGCAAAGTCAACAAACACATTTTCAAAATATATAGTAGATATGAATTAGCCTTTGCAGCATCAACACTGGCTTTAGCAATCCTGCAACTAATATTTCTGGACTGTCAGAGAGTTCAGATGAGAGAGAGAGAGAGATCAGTGGAACTCATAGGACCAGTTCACAAAGCCATTGCCTGCCCAGTTCACAGAACACATGTCACACATCATTTTGTATGCAAGGCAAGTATCCTGCTGCTTTCTTTGGATCTGTATAGTTTTTACACTGAATTTACAGGTTTTGCAGTTAATAATTATGTGAACCAAACCCAAGAAAGGAAATTTCAAAGCTGGGTAATGGAAGTGACATTAATAAGATGAGTTTTATAAAGCTCCATACGTATTCTTGACCAATTGACTTTAACAAGCTCATTATAGGCGGATAAACAGACTGATCTGGTTTTATCTGCTAAATAAATGTTTGTTCCTTTATTTCTAATAGCACATGCATTATTTCTTCAGCTGACCATAACAACACTACTTGGTTGAGCAAGCACAAATATTAAGGCAATTATTGAGCCCAAAATGTTTTTGCACTCTTATCAAACATAACAGCTGCCTCTGTACTCACAATAAACCATGGTTTCTGACTTATCTTGGTTTGCTGTAACTGAGCAGCATTTGGTCTCCAATACTGTTTCATTCCTAGTATGGCACAAATGGAAGTGACAGTTAACTTTGACTTCCTATTACAGTTGTGCCCAGGATCATGGGTTTACAATGGTACCTCAGTTTTCGAACGTCTTGGAAGTCGAACGTATCAGCTTTCCAACGCCGAAAACCTGGAAGCAACTGCTTTTCAGAAGCCAGATGTGCCATGCGGCTTCTGTATTGACTTTTCCAGACGTAAATGCTTCCAGAAATGCATGCTTCAGTTTTCAAACATTTCAGTCTTCTGGAATGGATTACGTTCAAAAACCGAGGTACCACTGTATATCCAACTAAGTGATGCACAGGGTAAACCCCTTGAAAGCATGAAACTGTTAGTAATATCCTTTAACATCAATGTTTAGTGTAGATAAGCTAATACCAAACTACAAGTTATGAAGCTGGCTTATTTTCACTAATCATAGTTAAGATTAACTAATATTTAGAATTCAGGCACACCATTAAAACAAGGATGACTAACTTATAGCTCTCCAGATGTTATTAGACTAGCCATCAACATCTGGAAGGCCACAGATCAGCCACCCCTACACTACCCTACACTAAACTGGCTAATCTAAAATAGAATTTCTTCCTCGTAAGATTAAACCATGGTAAGCTACACAGTCACTTCCTTTAGAAGTGAATGTTATTTCAGTGCCTGCCCTTGGAAAGAACTGGAAAAAAGCTTGGGGGAATCCGAGTCTCTAAAAGCAAGTGTTATCAGTGTACAATAATAAGAGCCTTTCCCAAAGCTGTAATGATCAACTTTCAAACTCGTTACTTTAAATACATAATGACCTTTTCAAAGCCTTCACGATTTAAATGTTTATGACATTGGGAATCAATGGGACTTAAAGGTGCTTAACTGTGTTTGTAAATGCAGAGCTTTACCCGACACTGAAATGACTGGAGAAACCATTGTTTGCACAGAGCTCTATCTGCACATCATGTTCTGATCTGCAGGGCTGCCGCCTTCTGGCAAGGCAGGCAGGCTTCAAGTGCTCAAGTTCCTCCAACAAAGAGAAGTGGCCTAAGGTCTCCAATCCACTCTTCCCAAGCTCTGCTGCCATGGGGAATGTGGATCTTAAAGTGTTGATTCCTCAGCCTGAAGGTGATGATTACTTTGCCTTTCAGTGCCCTCCTGCCTTGTGTTTGCCCATTGTCATTATGCAGACATGCTAATGCGAGCCAGGAAGTCAGGCTCAGGGGGGAAACATCTGTGAGGGCCCAGACTTGACCACCAGGCTTGGACCATCAGGAGCCTCATCCACGTACCACAGTATGGGAAGTATGGGAGACACTTGACTCTTCTACCAGGTCTGGCTCAGAAAAAGCTCACTGAGGGTTCTGACTCAGGATCTGCAACCTCCCATCCACTGGTCTCAAAACTTTATTTAGTTCTCCAGACAGTGACACAGCAGCCCCAGGCTTGGCTGGCCCTTTTCCAGCTTCATTTGGGACCTTGCCATGTTGAAGTCTCTATGATGGGTGGGCACCATGGGTGGTAGCTACTGCAAATTACTGCAAGTATTATGGAGCTAGCACCACAGTGACCTGCGGTACATCTCATGGACTCTAGACATCCTAGGCATGTGCTAGGATGCAGTGGTTGCTTGCAGGCTCAGCCAGTGAAAATGAAGATGCTGATTTTATCACCTTGGATTGGTGTTAGCAATCCAATACCTTCTTGAATGTGCCCAGACCTTCCTTCTATACCCCAACTACCCATCCTCCTTTCAACTACCCCAATGTTGCCACTGTAGCTGCAGCTAGATAAATTTTAAATGTCTCTTCACCGAGCCAAAGACTCTTTCCATGGTTACCCAGCAGATAACATCATTCCTTGTTCCCAGCAGGAACAGACTAGGAAAAGCTGGGAAGAAGCCTGAATGGTGCCATATCCCTATTATTTCCTTGCTTGGCTTGGCTTGGGACAAGGAGCCATGTCTACTGCTGAATGACAATTGGAGAGTCCTTGTTCTTGGCTGGGAGTCCTTCTCTACATCAGGGATGGGGAAGCTGTGACCCTCCAGATGTTGTTGGATTCCAATTCCTAGAAGCGTGAGATTGCACAGCCAATGTCAGGGAAGAAAAAAGCCATGGTCGAGCAAGATTTGAAGGGCCACAGCATTCCCACACGTGCTCTACAATATGCAGAAATGGGTGACAGAACTCTGAACTGAAATGCTCTAGACCAGGGGTCAGCAAACTTTTTCAGCAGGGGGCCTGTCCACTGTCCCTCAGACCTTGTGGAGGGCCAGACTATATTGGGGGGAGTGAACAAATTCCTATGCCCCACAAATAACCCAGAGATGCATTTTAAATAAAAGCACACATTCTACTCATGTAAAAACACGTTGATTCCTGGACCGTCCGCTGGCCGGATTTAGAAGATGATTGGGCTGGATCCGGCTTTAGTTTACCTACCCATGCTCTAGACTGCAAATATGGGTCATGGGGGTTCATCATGGGCTGCATACACCCATATTCCCTGCCCTTTACCCCAGAGTTTGGCTCAATCCCCAATCAGCCAGGAGAAAACCCTACTTAATTACCTAGTCATAATGGAACGAAGAGATAGGGAAAGCTCCCACTGTGCACCTGGTCAATGGGAAGAGGCAAGCAGATGGATAGTCAATTATCCCTAGGAAGTCTTTTACAAATTGTTATCAGACACACTGTCAAGGAAGTAAGGTAAATCTATATGCCCGTGACAGTTGCTAAATGTAGCTTTACTGCGATGTAAGAAATCATAACTGGTCCTCTAAATAACTGTTCTGTTCTGACTTTTATGATTAATATAGGCATGAAGTTGGGGTTTCAGTGCAGTATATATTTTGTGAAGTTTTCGTGAAATAATATCTGCATTTTGACCACAACTGTCTTTTCCCTATCAGAGCTGTCCCCTGAAACCTAGAACTGCATATTAATCCTGCTGCTGCCAATATTGCAAAATGTGGCTCTTGGGCTCGCTAAACATGAGGAGCTGTCTTAGCCTTAAATGGAAAGCAAGAGAGAAGGGATGACGTTGTGGCCAGACATGACATGACCTGCATACATGATCACAGCACTTCTTACTACTGTTTATTGGAAGTCTTAAATGCAGCTGGAACAGGTTAATAGTGTACAACTAACTGGTTTTTGCAGTAGGCTGGAGTAATTTTTTCTAGCTTCCTGCAGACATCTCCCATCCACAATTCCCTGGCTTAAAAAAGGACTCAGAATGAGCCAATAAAAAGACATACCGGTAAGTATCAAAAAAGGCAAGGATATGAATAGAGGTCCTTTCCTTCATTTGGGGAAGGAATGTGCAACTACTTTGTATGCAGAAGGTCCTCGGTTCAACCCCAGATGTGGCTGGGTGAAACCCTGGTGTGAACTCCCAAGGAGCCTCTGTTAGTCACCGTGTAGACAACACTTGAGCGAGATACTTGGGAAAGCATTGTGGGAAATGATGCACGACATGCCTTTGCCACCTGGACTCTGAAGAAGGTGAAGAAGGCATCATGTACAATACAGCACAAGAATATTTCAGGGTTAAAAGCATTACCAACAAACGAATGAGCCCATGTTGCATTTTCGTTTTAGCCTGGTTTGCTCCGGAATTGCACTCTGTTTAGTCGTGACACATGCGGTGTTTACATTCTTTAGGGGGAGAACCTACAGTTTCATGAGCCTTTTGGTGAACGGTGCATGAAATTATGTTTGTCATTTACTTGCGAGTTACATCTCACCGAGGAATTTAAATTTTAAAATTATGCGGCAGCCTAGTGGCCTGAACTATCGGTGAACCCTTTTCTCACTCACTCACCCACTGTGGATGAACCTGGAGACTACGCTTTGGGAAAGGGGGGTGAGAAGGAACTCACACGCCTGCTTTGTTTTACAAGCACCTTTTTGAGAGAAACTCATCTCCAGAGTGCAGCTTTCTTCACTGCCACCTTCCTGAGCACCTCCTGAGAGGAGCCAAGTCTACTGGGCTGCCATGGCTCAGGGGCAAAACAAACCCTCTGCCCCAGGCACCACCAGTTTTTCTTTAAAAATAATTTTGATTATGTAAAGTTGGGGTGGGGTATCTCAGGCCTAGGCACCAAATCAGGTCCTCCAGGCTATGCCACCCTCCCCTGGCTAGCCTCCCTTATTGGCCCTGCTCTGCACCCTCTTGAAGTACTTTTGTCTGCCTAGAACGTGTCCTTGGACAGTGGTACTTCCTCCTGCTTGCATGATGGAGAGCTGGGTGTATGCATGCAGAAACCTCTGACTTTTTGCATGCTTTAGTCTGCAAAAGTCAGAGTTATGTCCGTTACGCAGCTCATTTTGGCCTCAGTGCTGCTAGGTGGCCACTAGAAGGTTGTCCACCAAGCAATGTGTCTCTTGGGCTGTAAAAGGTGAAGTAAAGGTAAAGGTAAAGGGACCCCTGACCATTAGGTCCAGTTGTGACCGACTCTGGGTTTGCGGTGCTCATCTCGCTTTATTGGCTGAGGGAGCCGGTGTACAGCTTCCAGGTCATGTGGCCAGCATGACTAAGCCGCTTCTGGCGAACCAGAGCAGCACACGGAAACGCCGTTTACCTTCCCGCCAGAGCGGTACCTATTTATTTACTTGCACTTTGACGTGCTTTTGAACTGCTAGGTTGGCAGAAGCTGGGACCGAGCAACAGGAGCTCATCCCGTTGCGGGGATTCGAACTGCCAACCTTCTGATCGGCAAGTCCTAGGCTCTGTGGTTTAACCCACAGCGCCACCCACGTGAAGTAGTGAAGTAGGTGAAGTAGGTGATGTGAAAAGACTGAGCCCCTGGAAAACCACTGCCAGTCAGAGATGACAATGATTCCCCCACCACCTCATATAAATTCACTTTTTCCATATGTAGTTATGGGGAGAGGCCAAACCTGAGTGGTACAGAGTACTTGCATTATATGCAGAAGGGATGGCTTTTGCAATGGTTGCAGTTAACTAGTTCTCCAATGGGCTGGAGTAAGTTCCTCTCGCTTCCTGTAGATGCCTCCCACCCACAGTTCCCTAGTTTTGGATTTTTTTAAAAGAATTGGAATGATCCACTTCAAAGACAGAAGTACCAAGTGGCAAAAGTATGAATTGTAATTATTTTCATCATCTGCAGACAGTGGTGAAGCATGCGCCTTGCATGCAGAAGGTCCCAGATTCAAGCCCTGGCATCTTCAGATAGGTCTGGGTGAGACCCTAGTCTGAAACCCCGGAGATCATGGCCAGTTAGGCCACCAATGGGCTGGCAGTTTCCTGCATTCCTGCCACTCAGCTGTTGGTCTTCAACTTGTAACTCTTGCTCTTTTTGTGCTCTTTCAACATGAAACCGTGGCTGTTTTAAGCAAAGTTGTTTTCCTTGGCACACACAAAACAGCATACTCTACATTTACACACTATATACAAGTTAAGGTAAAGGGACCCCTGACTATTAGGTCCAGTCGCGGATGACTCTGGGGTTGCGGCGCTCATCTCGCTTTAGTGGCTGAGGGAACCGGCGTACAGCTTCCAGGTCATGTGGCCAGCATGACTAAGCCGCTTCTGGCGAACCAGAGCAGAGCACGGAAACACTGTTTACCTTCCCGCCGGAGCGGTACCTATTTATCTATTTGCACTTTGACGTGCTTTCGAACTGCTAGGTTGGCAGGAGCAGGGACTGAGCAACAGGAGCTCACCCCGTCGCAGGGATTCAAACCGCCGACCTTATGATCGGCAAGTCCTAGGCTCTGCCCACAGCGCCACCCGCGTCCCATATACAAGTTACACCAATACTTTTCTCCCTCTGGTCCCAGAGGGGTTTCTGTACTTCAATGTCCTTACTGAACAAAGTCCACACATAAATTCTAAGTCAATTTTCACATAGTCCTGTAACAGCTGAGTCCTGAGGCAATTCTCAAAGTCTCAGACATGCTCTTCTCAAAGTGTTCAGATAACTCCACAGTGCCACAACAATCTACTCCTTCCTGACAACAACCCATGATCAACAACCAACAACCCACGGCTGTAATCTAAGCCCCTATATACATAAAGTTACATGCCTAATCTGCCCAGTAACACTGCTAATGAAGTCACCAGATTCAGCCAGGTACATCTCAGGAATGAGTCAGCTCTTTCCTCACTAATGAAATTAACCCATTAATGGCATTCCTTAACAAGGACTTGATCCATTTATAGGTGTGTGCAGCATCACAAGTGCGCTTTGTCTCCAGTAAAGATGGCATGGGGTGACCATGTGCCCTAATGAACTAAGGGCAGCTTTGAAAGGCTGTCAGAAAACAGTGTTCTGTTTTACAAGGTGTCCTCTATTTGAAAGCTGTCCAGTCCAAGGCTGGTTTAGAGACAAGGAGCCATAAAAAGAGAGAGCAGGAGCCATGAAATTGCCCATCTACACTGAGCAACACCTGGTCAGCCAACAGGGCAGGCACATGTCAGTCACCTGGCGTCTTGCCTGCCACAGTAAGATGTGTCACATTTCTATTTCAGTTATAATAATTTTTCATTAATGTGTGTCTATAACTATGAATCGTCAGGCGCTAAGCTTTATACAAATTGTGGCTCTCTTTTGTCCCACCCGGCAGACTGGAGGAGGGCAAATGTTGTCCCTATTTTCAAAAAGGGGAAAAGAGAGGACCCAAATAATTACCGCCCAGTCAGTCTGACATCAATACCAGGGAAGATTCTGGAGCAGATCATTAAGCAAACAGTCTGTGAGCACCTAGAAAGGAATGCTGTGATCACCAATAGTCAGCATGGATTTCTGAAAAATAAGTCATGTCAGACTAACCTGATCTCGTTTTTTGACAGAATTACAAGCCTGGTAGATGAAGGGAACACAGTGGATGTAGCCTACCTTGATTTCAGCAAGGCATTTGACAAGGTGCCCCATGATATTCTTGTAAAGAAGCTGGTAAAATGCGGTCTTGACTATGCTACCACTCAGTGGATTTGTAACTGGCTGACTGACCGAACCCAAAGGGTGCTCATCAATGGTTCCTCTTCATCCTGGAGAAGAGTGACTAGTGGGGTGCCACAGGGTTCTGTCTTGGGCGCGGTCTTATTCAACATCTTTATCAACGACTTGGATGATGGACTCAAGGGCATCCTGATCAAATTTGCAGATGACACCAAACTGGGAGGGGTGGCTAACACCCCAGAGGACAGGATCACACTTCAAAACGACCTTGACAGATTAGAGAACTGGGCCAAAACAAACAAGATGAATTTTAACAGGGAGAAATGTAAAGTATTGCACTTGGGCAAAAAAAATGAGAGGCACAAATACAAGATGGGGGACACCTGGCTTGAGAGCAGTACATGTGAAAAGGATCTAGGAGTCTTGGTTGACCACAAACTTGACATGAGCCAACAGTGTGACGCGGCAGCTAAAAAAGCCAATGCAATTCTGGGCTGCATCAATAGGAGTATAGCATCTAGATCAAGGGAAGTAATAGTGCCACTGTATTCTGCTCTGGTCAGACCTCACCTGGAGTACTGTGTCCAGTTCTGGGCACCACAGTTCAAGAAGGACACTGACAAACTGGAACATGTCCAGAGGAGGGCAACCAAAATGGTCAAAGGCCTGGAAACGATGCCTTATGAGGAACGGCTAAGGGAGCTGGGCATGTTTAGCCTGGAGAAGAGGAGGTTAAGGGGTGATATGATAGCCATGTTCAAATATATAAAAGGATGTCACATAGAGGAGGGAGAAAGGTTGTTTTCTGCTGCTCCAGAGAAGCGGACACGGAGCAATGGATCCAAACTACAAGAAAGAAGATTCCACCTAAACATTAGGAAGAACTTCCTGACAGTAAGAGCTGTTCGACAGTGGAATTTGCTGCCAAGGAGTGTGGTGGACCTTCTTTGGAGGTCTTTAAGCAAAGGCTTGACAACCATATGTCAGGAGTGCTCTGATGGTGTTTCCTGCTTGGCAGGGGGTTGGACTCGATGGCCCTTGTGGTCTCTTCCAACTCTATGATTCTATGATTCTATGATTCACCCCTCTTTTTTAGTGAGGTGAATCCTCATTTTTGGCAACATATGTGACAAACAGGCAGGACAATGGGGAGGAGAAAATGGATCCCAGCGAGGGATGTGGCTGGGACTAGGATACACCAGGGCAAGCAAGAGATGGGGAAGGAAGTACTCACAGGGTGATGGAGAAAGGCAAGGGGATGAGAGTCAATGCACAGGAGCCAAAGCAGCAGGACCCATCACCAGAGGCAGAGGAGCCCCTGTCTCCATGAACACGGCAGGCACTGAGATGTAGAGAGCAGCAGGAGGAGTGCTATAGGACAGGGGTCAGCAAACGTTTTCAACAGGGGGCCAGTCCACTGTCCCTCAGACCTTGAGGGGGGCCAGACTATATGTCTGGGGGAAATGAATGAATTCCTATGCCCCACAAATAACCCAGAGATGCATTTTAAATAAAAGGACACATTCTACTCATGTAAAAACACCAGGCAGGCCCCATAAATAATGCAGAGATGCATTTTAAATAAAAGGACACATTCTCCTCATGTAAAAACACACTGATTCCCGGACTATCTGCGGGCCAGATTGAGAAGACGATTGGGCTGGATCCAGCCCCCGGGCCTTAGTCTGCCTGCCCATGCTCTAGGAAGCTGAGGCAGGCAAGGTTCCACAGCCCAGCTCCCTTGCTGGCCAGGTGAGACTCATTAGCTCTGGGAGGAGGTGTGTGATTCCTTAGCTGGATTAGGCTTGGAACAGGTGAGGGTCACAGGCCTCGTCAAGCCCAGATGCTGCAATCAGTCGGCAAAAGGGAAGCAGAGTTGAGGTGCTGTGTTTGCTCAACTGCCCATGTTGAAGGACCTCAGCTTGGATGCTCCAGGAGCTCTGTGAGATTATGATTCAGTTTGAACTTTGGACACACGGATTGACCCTGGATGGGGGGCTTGACATATTGACTTGCTTCCAGGTAGGCCAGGGGTTTGGGACAACATAAAGCAGGCCCTCATAATGAATTCAGGAACCAACTTCACCATGACGAGCCAGTTCGCAATTTATAAAAGAGAGCTTTCCCTCCTCTGGTTTTCATGAAGGTGTTTGATCACTATCTGAAAGGAATACAATGTACTTGCTCATTCTGTGGCTGACTGTCTTCAGAAAGAACTGTCTGAGGCCTGTCAGTGTGATATTATTTTCATTATTTTGATGTGCAACCACATCAAATCCTACTAGCAGCTTGATGCTTTCATCTGTATAATGCTGCTACATTTTACGTGAAGTAAACCCTTACTGGCTTCTGCGCAGCAATACAACAACATGGGTAGCCACTGTAGTGCCCTCTAGATGTGCAGTCTAATAACATCTAGGGGGCACTACTTTGCCTGCCCCTATATTACACACTTAGTTAGAAATTTATTATTATTATTATTATTATTATTATTATTATTATATTTATTATTAAAATGTATTCTTCACTTTTTCTTGCCCATTGCAACCAAAGCAACTTACAACCCTACAACCAAATAAACATCCCCACATAGATCCATTAAAACCGGGGGGGGGGGTGCATTATGTTCACATTCCCCCCCCCTCCTGAAATTAATATTATCGCAAGATTGTCAAGACCTCTTATCTCTGTATGTACTACAGTACTAGCTGTATCTCCCATGAGTCTCTGATTGTAACTATCTTCCTTGACCTGGAAGCCAAATTCACATTTTAAGCCCTTTCTCAATACCCTTGCTATGCCCCTTACTTCCACGCCCTCACCCACAAACATTCCTGAATGTCTCTGAAAGCAAAAGCTGCTGCAGATTACCTTAGTGTACCTGCCACATTTAGGAATCTAAAGCTATCCTCCTCTTTCCTAGGATGTTTATAACATTAGAGAATCTGGTGGAGGTGGCATCCATCTGTTTCGAGAGACAAATTGTTCCCTAGCTTAGCATTGTGTTAAACTAGGCCCTGACTCTATGCCACACAGTGATAAAATAGGTGCCTGATCTGCTTCATATGCCTATCCATGTGACAGGATGCTGAGGCTGAAACAACTAATTTTTTATTTTTTTGGTTTTAAGACTTCTCACATAGACATTCCTGAGTCTTTAAAACAGAAAGTGTTCTACAGACAGTTGTATCATGTACCATTGCTGCCCTCTACTGTTTAGATTGATAGATATTTTTAAGTAGCTTATTTGTGCGGGCAAAATGCAGGACCTCAGGGTCATCCCATTGTTTCCTGCTGACCTTCCTGCTGGTAGTTTCCCAGTTGGTTCCCAGTTGGTTTTTGGTGGTGCTAGAACACAGGGTGGTGTGAGAAGGTAGGTCAAGGGTTGGGCTTGTGCAGCTGATTTTGGGGGCACAGGGTCTCAAATCCCTTGGCACACTGGTCAGAGGCTGGCAAAATGTATGAATATAACCAAGCCATTGTGACAGGATTCACTTCTGCAGCAAAAATGATATGTGGCTTCTGAAGAAATTAATAAGATTTGCAAAAGCAGTAGTGGCATCTGAGAGACCACTTCCTTCCCTGCAAACCCTCTAGGGTGTTAGGATCAGTGGAGGGGGACTTTTCGGTAATGCAGCACCCTCAGAAGCGGGGGGGGGGGTGGCCCGAGAGAGACCATTTTCTATGGTAGCCCCTACAGAGCTGCGTCTGACAATTTCACTATACACTTTTCGGTGAATGGCTCTTTACCCTGGCCTTTGTCACCTGATAGGTATAATTTTAGGAATCACCATATTGTTGTGGTTGTGAAATGTTTTAAACGGCTTTAACGTTGTTTTAAAAATTGTTGTAACCTGCCTCGGGGCCTTAGGGTGAAGGGTGGGCAATAAATCAGACAACAATGTAATGTCACATTTGTACCTTGGAGTTCCTTAGAGAGATGGTCACAAAAGGAGAGCCAAGAAAAATTTCCAGACCCCTTAAATTACCAGCCATTATTTTTTCCTGGTTGTAAATATTGCTTCCTCTTTTAAGATGTTTCCTCCAGTTTTTGTCAGGTCTCTTCACACCCAGCATGCTGCTTTTGGAGTTGGAGAGCCAGTGTGGTGTAGTGGTTAAGAGCGGCAGTCTCGTAATCTGGGGAACCAGGTTCGCGTCTCCGCTCCTCCACATGCAGCTGCTGGGTGACCTTGGACCAGTCACACTTCTTTGAAGTCTCTCAGCCCCACTCACCTCACAGAGTGTTTGTTGTGGGGGAGGAAGGGAAAGGAGAATGTTAGCCGCTTTGAGACTCCTTAAAGGGAGTGAAAGGCGGGATATCAAATCCAAACTCTTCTTCTTCTTGTTGTTCACTCTGGATACTGTTTTGCATGAGTGAGGAGGTTGGATGGAGTCGATGGAGAACTTGGGACCACTGAGCAGTCTGTGACCTGCGTTGGGTGGCCTGAGGTTGGGCCCTTTCTGCATCCCCCCTTGTCATTCTGAAGTTTCTGTAAAGTGGGGATGGGGAACCTAGGCCCTCCAGATGTTGTTGGACTCCAACTTCCATCAGCTTCAGCCAGTATGAACAATGCCAATGGAGACTGTTCCATTAGAGCAGGGGTCTGCAACCCGCGGCTCCGGAGCCGCATGTGGCTCTTTTACACCTTTGCCGCGGCTCCGGGGCGGATACTAGCGAGGGGAGGAGGCGCATTGTGTGCCCCGACACTCCCCACTGTGGCGGGCGCTGTACTGGCTGTGACGTCGCATGGGGGTGGGGCGTGCGTTACTCACGCACCGTCCCGACATCACCTTCCCGGTTTTGCGGCTCCCAGTTGTTTTTTCTTCGGAAACAGGTCCAAGTGGCTCTTTTTGTCTTAAAGGTTGCAGACCCCTGCATTAGAGGCACTGAGTTGTTTTAACGTGCTTGATTTATTGCATATCTTAATCATGGATATTATAATGCGCTTATTGTGTGTTTTAATTATGGTTGTATATATATTTAATGTTTGTGTCGCAGGTTTTTATACCTTGTAAACTGCTTAAAAGTCTATTTTGGCAGTAAGCGGCATATTAATAAATAAGTAATAAAAGCACGAAGAAGATGATGAGACTAATCAGGAAAAGGGCCTTTGAGGACATAATATCCAAGGGACTCCCAAACCTGGAACCACTGGCAATTAAACTGTGTGCTAAAAAGACTACCTTAAAAGAAAACACCTCATATATTCCTTTTAAGAAAGTTGTACTGGCGTCTATGGTTAATGATTGTTCTGGACGTTAGCAGAGAAGGTCTGCCAGGCTAGAAATCATGAGATGCTAAACTGCAGGGCCAAGAGAGCTGTTGTCCAAACAAAATAATAAATAAGATAAAATAATAGCTGCAATGATTTTTTGCCTTACTTCCTGTTTGTTTCCCCCACCCCCGTGCTGCCACTCTCAGGCATACTCAGCAACAATACTATAAAACCTTCAAAGTTCTCCATGTTTTTATGAATGTTATTATGTACTGTGTTGTGAAAATAAAGAGAACACGATGTGATTACATCTGTCTTGGTACTGCAGTGCCAGGGTGGAGGTCACCATTCTGAGTAGACACTTTGCAAGCTGTGAATAACGTAAGGTGGTTGGTGGCAAAAATGTGTAGTAAAAACACCCTGGAATGATGTGAGCTTGTTTGGACTTAAAAATTAGTATTGCTTTAGAGATGGGACAGAGGAACCATAGAATTACAGAATTGTAGATCTGGAAGGGACCCCAAGAGCCATCAAGTCCAAACCACCACCCCACCACCCCCCGCAATGCAGGAATCTCAGCTAAAGCATCCATGACAGATGGCCATCCAACATCTGTTTAAAAACCTCCGAGGAAGGAGAGTCCACCATCTCCCAAGGGAACCTGCGCCTCCCACCCTCCTGATGTTCCTGGACCTCAAATCACAACATCTCTGACCATTGGCTATGGTGACTGGGGCTTTTGGGAGTTGGAGTCCAACAACATCTGGTGAGCCACAGGTCAGCAACCTCTGAATTAGGTTAACAGAACTATGGGTTCTTGGGATAAACGCCACATTACACAGTGCATGTCGTAATGTCCCAATGTGTAGTAGTATTGGGAAGAGGTTTTTCGCATGGAGAAGTAGTGATTTGGAGGGAATGCTTAACCCTTCTCCTGCCTACTATTATTCTGCTGAATGGGATGTGAGAGAAACTTGATGGCTGGTTTTAAACGTGAACCTACCAAATCAGTACTTCCCAAAACAAGATGCAAACCAAACACAGACATCCTTCAAAATTCACAGTTCTTCTCCAAATTTTGCAGTGAAGTTCTCAAGCCAAGTAACGTGTACAAAAACCACACATATTCATGGGAAAAACATACCAAAACGCATTATATTAGGAAAAGTTATTTTTTAAAAAAGTGTATTAGGCAAAAGCGCACACAAAAACGTGCATATTGCAAGAAATTTTCAGTAAAATGCTTGTGCATGTTCATGAGGGGGAGGGGGGGAATCACAAACAGATGTGGAAATATAAAGAACTGAACCTAAGACTGGAAGCATGAGAAACTGTTAAACCCAAACGGACAGATCCACACATCCCCTGGCCAAGCTGCTTTCCACCCTGTAGGATCCCAACATGTAACTGGAATCCTAAAACACTCACACCAGGTGCAATGAGAACAAAATACCGTATTTTCCCGTGTATAAGATTAGGGTTTTTCCCCTTAAAAATAATATAAAAAATGTGGGGGTGTCTTAAACACGGAGGCCATCTCCCCCCATTTTCTTAAATCGGAGTCCCAAAAAATAGGGGGCGTCTTATAGACAGAAAAATATGGTAATTGGGGAAAGGATTGTGCACCACTTCACCCTGTCAGTTTTCCACACAAAACGCCCTCCCCCCCCTCCAAAAGCTGCTTTTCTCAATGAAACATTCCGTTGGAGCTTTGTGACACCTGTTTGGGTGTAATGTGTACTTTCTTTTAAAAAATAATAATTATTATTATTAATTTTCCAACCCTTCAAACACAACAAAACAAAAAAACAAAAAGAAAAAAAACATAAAACTAACAAAACAAGACACAAACCATTTAAAACACAAAACAATTTCAATATCTTATCTTATCTTTCATTCCCTTATTTCCACGACCTCCTCGCACCTCCCTTTTTGTATTCCACTTCTGTTAATTGTTTCAGCAATTCCTTTCCATCTTCCTCTGTTTTCTATCCTATAATTATCTTAACATATTCTAACCTTATTTTTCCCTTTAATACTCTATTAATCTATTTATACTTGATTCCTTATAACATTTCTACTAAAGCCATATAACTTCATTCCAACATTTTTCTAACATTCATTATTTTTACAATATTTCTATAAATAGTCTTAAACTTTTTCCACTCTTCTTCCACTGACTCTTCTCCCTGGTCTCGGATTTCTGCCAGTCGTTTCTGCCAATTCCATACAGTCCATCAACTTCATCTGCCATTCTTCCCGAATAGATAAATCTTGTGTCTTCCAGTACTTCACAATGAGTATTCTTGCTGCTATTGTTGCATACGTGAAAAAAGTTCTATCCTTCTTTAACACCAATTGGCCGACCATGCCCAGGAGAAAGGCCTCTGGTTTCTTCAAAAGGGTATATTTAAATACCTTTTTCATTTCGTTATGAATCATCTCCCAAAGTGTCTTAATCCTTGGGCATGTCCACCAAAGGTGAACTCTAATCCTCAAATTTGTCTGTTTTTCTTTAAGTTCAGTCATAGCAAGCGTCAACTTATGTTCATCAAATTGCCTCTGTAGGGCTGGGGCTCTCTTTCTGTTTCTCTCCAGTTGTGTTACTTTACATTCAGCAACAACAGCATTTTCCCTGGCTTCCTCCGCAGTTTGCCGTATCCAAGTAGGTTCCTGTACCAATTTCTGGGTGGTTTCTGTATTGGTATTATTTATACTTTCTGTATTTAAGTTAATTTTAGTAATTGAAACATCCACTTTCGCATTTATCGTGTCCATTTTCCTGTTAAGCTGATCCAGTGAGTCATTTATCTTATATAATGCAGCCACTAAAGCCTCTTCTGTCGACATTCCTCTTGGTTTTAAATATACTGGTACAAAGGAAACAACAGGAGGAGCAGGGGGGCCTGATGATAGACCTCTCCTGGATTGTTGCCAAATCCTCCCAGACCTTAATGTTTTGTCAGCAGTTGACTGGTCTGTTTTTCCTCTTCCATTTACTATAACACTTAAAAGATTCAAGGTCAGTCCCAGAGTCTCACGGTTTGTAACTTGCAGCTGGAAATTCCCCTAGCCCAGCTCTTGTAAAGCAACCGGTTTCAAAGACTTCCACTAGGGGGAAACAGTTTCTATTTGTAATAGTCAATAGTATCCTCTTTTAAACCATCCAAAATTAGTTTCAAATTAGTTTCAATTTTCAGTTACTTTTACTCCTTTTTAAAGCAGCCGGAGACAGTAGAAACAATGTATTTCTCTTGTTTAACTAACTGTCAATGAAAGTTCTGAGCGCTGTCAATGAACATTCCAAAAGACGTCAGTCCTGCTAGCAGCCCGTTTCCAGGGTCAGAGCGGCAGTGTTTTAAATCTCTTCGCTCTCTCCCGCAGGCATAGTCAATCCGCAACTTCCCCCTCTCTTCTCCTGCCTCCAAGAGGGGGTTTAATGTTCTTTACCGATGGAAATTTAATCTTTTACAAAAGGCTTTCCAGGACTCTAGCTTGCAACTTCATTGCCTCAGTCTATTTACAAAAGGGGGAGGCGGACTTCCTGTTTTGAACCTCCCCGTTACGGTACCAAATTAAACATTTAGAAATCCAATTCTTCCGCTTCAGCTCTACTCACGGGTAATTACTTTAAAGTCAAATTATCCACAGGAAAAGGTCAGTGCTCTCCGGCAACAGCTATGCGGCTTCGCTCCGTGGAAGAAGCAGACGATTCGATGCACCGCACCACTCACCCCACGTTGCTCCGGAGCCCCAAAAACCGGGGTTCCCCGCGAGTGGGGGGGCGCAAAAGGTGCCCACCGAATCCCACGCTCACAGGCTTCTCCCGCCTGTGATTTTAACGGGTCTCCGCCTTTGCCGTGGCGGCCAGACCCAGATTCCCACGGAGCAGATTCCTCCCGGTCAGAGGAATTCCGCCATTACCGGAGGCACCTCCCCGGAAGTCTGGGTGTAATGTGTACTTTCACCCTCACCTTCCAAAGCAAAGCTGGGCCAAAGTGACACATAACTGGTGGCTTTCTCTGGCATTTCCCCCACATTTCCTTGTTCTTTCCCACAGTGAAATCACAACATGACGTTGGTCTGTTGCCATGGAAGCAGATTCTTGTCAGAGAGCCACTGCAATAAGATTGGAAAGTATTCTGTTGGGAGGAGGGTAAGGATGGGAGAGTAACAATTAGGTGAGGCTGCTGGTGGTGAGGGCAAGGAAAGGGGGAGGGCAAAACCTGAAGATTTGCTATGGGGGTACAAAAGTAGATTGACAGGTTTCATTCAAAGGAAGCAGAAACTTTCCCAGCACTCTGGTTTTTTGTTTATAACACTTGTGGATGGGAGGATTGTCAAATCCACAAAGCACTTAAGGCTTCCTTCCTTTCATTTGTATGAAGAGCAGAGCTACGCTGGAATCCTAGCTTCTCAGTGGCTGCCTGCACATTGATGCCAGAAGCAACTTCCCAAGTGACACGGAGTCACTTCGCAAGTCTTGCTCATGAGGGCTATGTGGTCCTTCAGCCTGGTTTAGGCAAGCTGCCCCTTCTTCCCACACTGTGGTTTAGTAAATGATTTGCTGCTTTGGTTTGTAAACAGCCAAAGAAATGCATTGAAAAGCACTGCTTTTTCGGGGACATTTTATTCCCTCTCACCCCTGTTTCACAGAACCCATTCACGCATGTGCTGTAAAGAGTTTGCAGACCCTAGTTTTACACCATTCTCATAACCCCGTTCTTGCACACACGGAAAACCTGATCGGGTTCACACATTACCACTCAGGACATGTCAAGGAGTTGAAAAGCAGGAGGCTTTTGCACTTCATATATTTATGTCATGTCTTATTTGGCCACAGACGCCTGTCTCTCGTTCATACTACTGTTGGGGAATCTCATGAATCAGGCTATCTGGTTGGCCGTTAATGTAAAACAGCCTTTGCTGAAATAAGGAGCAGAATAAGGCATAAAACAGAGAGGAAGGCCATATTTTTCTAAGTGCTCTCTGTGAATTTCCCTCACTGATAGATGAATGATAAGAACAGGGGAAGAGGGGCGGGGGACAGAGTCTTGCTTTCCATAGAGGGATGAAGTTGCTGGTGGTAGCAGGGAGATAGTGTTTAGCGTGCAGTAAATTTCTCATATTTCTAAGTCATTTGAGTGCACGTTTGCCAAGACTTTAAGATGTATGGAACCATACATCAAGTCCCGTGTAAAACTGGTGCCATTATTCTCTCATTTTTCACCGGAGCTTGTAAGCAGGTCTCATATATCTTTAGCTCCCGCTGCAGCGCAGGTTTCTTCTGCCTGTTCTCCTGCACCTTCCTGCCAATTAGATTCCAGCAGGGACATGATTTATGTAAACACTTCATCAAAGTAATCACCCCAGGAACCTGAGAAAATGGCAAGCCAGTGTCAAGCATGGGACACACATCAAAAGATGCAAAATCCACATTTTCCCCCCAGTACGATTTAGCACTAGGGGAACAGATCCATCCTAGCTTTGCATCAAAGCCACTTTTTACTGTAGTTCATGTCATTTTATTTTTCTCGGAAATGAAACCAAGGACATTCTTTTAGGTCACGGGAAATGTCACCAGCTTGTTTGGGGCATCAGTTCTGACAGTTCTGGGTTGTGTTGCTTTGTGTGCGTTTTCCCAGATCTTCTGTCTGATGAGATCGCTACCTTTCTGGAAATGTTTTGCCTGTCACCAAGTGGAAGGTACTAAAAAGCCCTCAAAGAAGGTTTGAAGGTGCATATTTGTGCAGTGAAATTTACACACACACACACAAATGTGCACTGACTTTTTGAAACGGGGCATGCGGAATGATAAATAACTCCCTCCAGTTCTTTGAGGCCTTTTCCAAAACTGACGCCTGGTTCCACCACAATGTTTGCAGTGACTTTCAGAGTATTTCTCTTTGTTCTGTTTTTATCTCCATGGGTTGCATGTAGTTTTAGTGTGTTTTTGCTTTAATTGTTGTTACTTCCAGTAGTGGAAATGGAAGTGAGACAGTCTAAAACTACACATGTGGATGTATGGAGCAGAGCTGTAATAAGGCAACCTTTTCCGTTCCACTCTGTGTTTGTTGCACGCAGCACTGGTTCCATTCTGCTGAAGTTTGCCTTCCACCAAAATTACACTATTCATCTTGCTGTCCTCTGTGGTGAATTTACATAACTTAGAGGTGCTTGATTTTGCCAGGAGCTGGCAGGCCACTTGGAGTGGCTTGGCAGGCTGCATCCAGCCAGTGGGCCATGGGTTCAGCATCCCTGTGTATTGCTAGACCAGATATGGCCGGTAGGCGGCGCTTCCTGGTTTCAATGCAGCTTTATTATATATAACTTACAATGAGCAGTTATAATGAGCCAGATGCAACCATAAAGATGTCAATATAATCAAAGCTATATATATATATATCTGTCAGTCAGTATGATTAACACCTTGCATCTGTCAAAATAATTAAGACTTAGTGGGCACGTCCATCTTGGCCCAGCAATGGAACTGTAATGGACAATGTTTGATTTAGAAGCAGGAGAGAGTGCTTGCTTGGGATACTGAATATTCAGGTTAGGAGGAGAAGGAGTTCAAGGGAGCATGGGATGACTATTGAGGGGTGCAAATTTTGTGAGTTGATAGCTGGAAGAAGGGCAGTAGATAATAACTGAATAATGTTCCTGAAGTTCAGTAAATAGTGAAGTTACAGGAATGTGTTTAGGATATTAGTGCTTTTAATCCCATTCAGCCCTGACTTTGGTTTACTGTGGATTTGTATTCATTATTCTTCAGATAAATCCTCTGTCTGTTGATAACCCTGGGTTAACCCTGGGTCCATGAATCCATAAAGTCATCTCTACACTTCCACTTGCACCTCCACTGTGCTGTTAGCGCGGGAAGGCAGTGATTGCCCCCAATATTTATACATTGTCCAGATAAACACATTTATTCCCATCCCTGCCCATCTGCTCCTCCATTCCTCTATCCCTGACTGTCTTTTTTGTTTATATTTAAAGGTTAAAAAAACACCAAAACCTATTTAAAGCACTTAGTTTCCCCATATAAATATTCCGTAGCAGTCAGTTGTTTTATGACACAACCTTTAATTTTAAACAAATGATTACATGCATGCACTTATGCTGATGTGGAAACAATGTGAAGCACATCCTTTTGATTCGTAAATATAGAAGCAGTAGCCTTCTAATAAACTTCATGGAAATCAATGCACACTTCATGTTCTGCTTTCATGTTTCTATGAAAATTGTAAAACAATGCTTCTGAGCCATTGGTGTGCCAGAACCCAACTGCATCCTAGGCATGTTTACTCAGATGTCCAATGAGTCCCACTTCCCAGCTTCCCATTTAGAATTCTTCCCCATGCCTAAGTGTACCTATTATAGATTAGGTGTACTTCTTGCAAATCAGAAAAAACCATCTAGCCAAATGTTTGCAGGACAAATTTTGACGCGAGCCATTTGGATCCAGAGTACTGCATAATCTAAGAGTCATATATGAGATAGCACAAAAAATAGCTTCCTTCTGTTATCCCATCATGAGCCTTTTTTGCATCCAACCACACCCTATCTCCTTTCTCTAATTTAAGGATTGCACTTTGCGGCAGGTTTTCATAAGCATCCGAGGTAATCTGATCAGATGCTTTCACCTCTGTACCATTCCTTGCCAGGATCATATGTGAATTCTGGTGTCCCTCCAGGTTGTAGGTGCAATAATATACTCCTGGGATTTGGCAGGTGAATATGCCAGATGACTCATCAAAGACTTGCTGCTCATTGTATAGAATATTTTGAAATCCTATGGGCTGATTAGGTGCTGGATAGCTTTTGCCCACTTTTGCAGAAAATGCAGATTTTGGTGGTGCTCTTAGGCCTGGTTGACCATCAGCTGCTGGCAATCCATGAGGGCATATCAATTCTGGAGTCCCTGGCAAACCTTTTTAAAAATTGAAGAGAGAGGGGGGGGGAAACAATTTAGCAGAAAAAGCAGTGAAAGATGTCTGTCTGTCTCAAATCAAAATAGCCTGCAGCTGTTTGGGTACAGACTCTTCCAACCACTCATAGGGCCCAGGCACAAAAGCAGTGTTTGAATGACAGGTACCCAGCTTTGGCTGTTAAAAATAGAAGTTAGCAGTGCATTGAAGTTGTCATGCAAATAGAAATAATTTCTTTCTCAGAATCTCTAGAGCTGAGATGGGATTCCTGCTGCCCCCCAAATGTTGGACCCCCAATTGCTATCAGTCCCAGCCAGCATGTTCAGTAGTCAGGAATGATGGAGCTGTAGTTCATCAATATCTGGTATAAACCATCTTGGCTTTGAGTCCTGGAACATCTCCTCTCTGCCTTGCAGGCCTTTTTCCACCTGGCCTGGGAGGGCAGGACCCTGACTGACTCCAGCTACAAAAGCGGAGACTGCTTGACGTATTGTTTAAGGAGGGCATTGTTGTGAAGTTGGTGTTGCTGTCATTGGTGTGGGGTTTTTTTTTGTTGTTGTTGTTTTGTATCTTTATCTGTATTATAATGACTTATGTGGAAATATTTTTATTCCATTGTGTGCTTTTTGATGTGTTTTATTTATTGTTTATGACCACTTTTGCTATGTTTGTAATGGCTTGTAATGAGCATGGCTTTAAATGTGGGAAGATGGCAAACAGATAAAATGATGTATATAGGATTAAACGGCATTAGGTATTGCAACACTCATGCCTGATTTTTCCTCTACCAATGCACTGGAGTGAGGGGTGATTTTACAGAGGAAAAGTAGTGGGAGAATAGAGAAGGGAGAAAAAGTTGTTTGGATATTCGCGTTTATCCATCTCCTGCTGTTGTGGCACTAAGATGTTGCCAAAGGTTTTGATTTCCTGGTTTGGAATTCAAATTTGTTCAGCTTGCAGTGCTTAGTTGTATTATGAATCGAGCAACATTTCCCCACAAAGGTCTTGGCCAGTTGGGAAGGTAAAACAGGGTTCTGCACCTGCATAGCCTTAGCAACACAGCAGGTACCCCAAACCAGCTGCTCTGTAGGCTCATGCACAGAATACCTTCAGTGTCAACCACACTTACTCTCCCTGAAATTCCCAGTGCAAAATGTTAATGCCATAAGCTGTTTTGAGCATTATTGATGAAGTGGGACAGCAATAACTACCAATTAATACACTAATTATTGTAATTATCTCCTGCCAACCTAGCAGTTCGAAAGCACGTCAAGTGCAAGTAGATAAATAGGTACCGCTCTGGCAGGAAGGTAAACGGCGTTTCCGTGCGCTGCTCTGGTTCACCAGAAGCGGCTTAGTCATGCTGGCCACATGACCCGGAAGCTGTACACAGGCTCCCTTGGCCAATAAAGCAAGATGAGTGCCGCAACCCCAGAGTCGGTCACGACTGGACCTAATGCTCAGGGGTCCCTTTACCTTTACCTTTAATACACTAATTTTTGGACTTTGATGGACTTATAGAGGTTGTGATGAGGATTTGTACTGGAAAAAAAATAATTCTCAAGCTACATATTTAGCATTATCTTAATATTATAGAATTGTTAATTGTTAGTAAATTGTTAATGTTTAGGATATTAACCCTGTGCAAAACAAAATATGGCCCACCAGTCTCTCAGTAAACCACTTGATTTTTAGCTACTTTCCTTGAATAGCAAAAAAAGGGATGTTTCGGGCATTTGGTAGACCTGATGATTGCTGGTAGCTTGCCTTCTGTGTGGTCAGTTATATGAAATGCATTTCAGCAGGCTGAAAAATAGTTCAGATTAGTGGCTGAACCAGAACTGAACTGGAGTTTAGACATTCAGGTGTTCAGAAACCTGAACAGAACTCGGCTCCCTTACTATACTTTTTTTAAAAAGCAGCAACAACACAATATTGCAGTCACTAAAATTTGTAGCTGTTTCTTACCATATTTTGACCTTCTTTGGTTTTATATAATCATAAAAATTATACCATTTGATATAGTGAAATCTCTCCAAGTGGTGTACTAAAAAACAATTTAAAAAAATACAACAATGTTCCGCAAAATTTCCTAAAAAGAATATGAAAACAAATAGCAACTGTATATTGCAAGTAAAAATTAAAACGGGATGGGAAAGGGGTGGGGTTCCAGGAAAAACGACTTTGGCAGTGGCATGCACCATTAAACCCAATGGGCTCCCCCCCCCACTGCTAAAAGCTCTGCTTCCCCACTTGTCTCCCAGAACCAGAAGAGGCATGAAAAGGGAAGAGGAGAGACTGACAACATGCAAGCACAGTCTCTGATTGCTTTGGGGGGGGGGGAATCCTGGAGAGGAAGGGACTTAGGTAGCTGTGGATAGGCAGAGACTTTCAGTCTCAGCAACAGCTTCATGGGGAAGGACCTACTGGGGATGGGTTGTGGTGCTCATTAGGTCTAACATTCCACCAAGTCTGTGCAGATTGTGCTTTTGCTAATACTTAACTCTAACTTGAACAGTGTGATTTACTGCTGGCTCACTCTTGACACTGACTCTCCTCCCAGTCCCTCTCCCTAAAACAGGTGACCAAGAGGGTGACCAAAGCTGTTTCTATCTGCAATCCAGGATTAAACCCAGCACCTGCTTTGTTTATTTGGTAAACATAACCAAGAACTTGATTTCTGTTGCTTGGTTTCTAAAGTGTTCTGTCTTCCATGCAAAGTGTAGTATCATGGGCTGTCCCTTGAGCCCGCTAGATGACATCGCAAAGGATCGTTGCCTTAGGAGAGCGAGAAAAATTCTCAGGGACGATTCACACCCCGGTCAGCACCTCTTTAATCTTCTACCCTCGAGCAGGAGTTATAGAAGTATAATCAGTCGTACCAACAGGCTAAAAAACAGTTTCTGTCCGTGGGCTGTTAGGCTGCTGAATGGAAAATAATGTAGTGCATCTGACTTTCGGGGTTGGTGTGTTGTGCGACAAGCACACAGAGTGCAATGAGATTGAGTGTTTGTGGGGAGGGAAGCTCGGTTAATTTCATTGTACACAGGTTGTACATTGACAATAAAGGTATTAGTAGTAGTACTAGTAGTAAAAAATTTGCTGAGAATTAAGCTAGAGATCATACCTGGTGCCCCCTGTGGTCCGGGAGCACCTATAGGACCAGGAGGACCAGGAGGACCAATGAAACCAGGAACACCAGGAAAACCAGGAGGACCAGGAAGACCAGGAAGACCAGGAGGACCAGGTGGACCACGAGGACCAGGAAAACCAGGTAGACCAGGTGGACCGGGAATACCAGAAGAATCTGCTTGAACTTCTCCAGCTCTGGCCAAAACTATGGTCAAAATCCAGACACCTGAAGCAAAAGATAAAAGAAATAAACTACCTTAGCATTTATGTAGTGTAGATAGCTAAAGAGATAGCCACATAGGCAGTCACATTTGGACTACATGAGTTTAATTTCTACTTGATTACATCACTCATGAAAGTGGGCAGAAAGATTGATAAAATCTTTAGAGTCAATTCTACTATAGCAAAGGCGAATAAATGGCTAGGTGACCTTTTAGTATGTCTGAACTCTGTAGCTCTCAGAGATAGAATATTACAAACTAATTTTAAAAGAAGGCTTCGCATTGAGGAGAAAAATATAATTATCTTGAGAGAGGTCCCAGGGAGGCTGCTAAAAAAAAAAAAAAAGACAGAATTATAAATTTCTCCCTATTGGGGGAGGGCTGTAAAGGAGGTCTCCAAGGAGCATGCAGCAGCAGGCAATACATTCCTCAGAGGACAGATTGGCTGCCCCTGTAGATCCTGACACTTGAAGCAGTCACCTCATCCAGCAGCAAATACCCATCTCAATAGTCAAGCCTTAACAATAATGCTCAGGAGGCTCAGAAAACAAAAGTGAGCTTAGCTGCCTCTTCTGCAAAGGATCGTGCATGAGGAGAATGGGACAACCTGTAGCGCATTTCAGAACCTGGAAGCATTTTAAGTGGGGCATCCTTAGATGATCTTAAAATTGGTTGGGCCAAGGTTGCGAGCCTCTTGCCCTCCAGATATTACTGGACTACAGCTTTCATGAGGTGACTGGCCAGGCTGGCTGAGAGCTGACAGAGACGGAGTTCAACATCTGGGGTGTCTGGATGTAAGGGCAAACGTGCCACAAGACCATTCTTAGTGTGCCCTGGCCCGAAGCTTTGTGTATTCCCAGTATTGCTCTTACAAGCCCTGGATGAAATGCCAGCTAATCAGCACCACTTTGCATGCTTGTCCTGATTTTGGGAAGAGAATTAAACATATTATCAGAAATGAAAAAACAAACCTGGACAAAGGAAGCTGCAGGGTCTTGATGTTCCCAGCATCATCTTGATGTTTTTTGGGGGGTTTTAAACTGATCTCAGTTCTTCTCTCAATTCCTCCTTAGCACTCTCTGAGGTTTAAGTGTGTTTGAACAGCTTTGTCACATTTATAGCTTTTTAATGGGTGGCTGCAGTTTTTGTATCCAGGAAGGAATTTCCCAACATTTCTACTTCTCTAATATTTACTCTTCGTGTAAAAGACCTGAACTCCATTCTCCTCTGCTCCCAAAAGAGCAGGGGCTGGGGTGGGGACGATCACCTCAGCCTATTTCAACATCAGTTTCCTGCAAATGACACCAGATAGTGGAGCAGATGAGGCCCTTGAGTTATTGAAAGTTGAACTTTTACATAGTAAATAAATATGGCATGTGGAATATCTTCTGTGGAAAAATCTTCCATATGGTCATGCCAGAGTGTCAGAATAAAGTTGAAGGTCAGGGAGGAAAGTAAGTCTTGCCAAGTTTCTATCCAAGCAAGTTCCCTTCTCTTTACCCACTATATGCAAACATTACATTTCAACACAGAGATGGACTTGATAGCCTTTGTGATTACATTTCTCTATCTTTTTTCAAACAACAGGAAATTCAAAATAAATTATCCTTTGGATTTTTTTTAGTTACATCACAGCAGAACATAGACAGCTGTCAGGTAATGTAGAACCGTAGGAACATAGGAAGTTGTCTTCTACTGAGTATGGATAGGAATAACATGTAACACATTTTGGGATGCTGAGGGTTTTCTTCTGTATAAAAAAATTAAAACAACGTCACTTATAAAAATCATTCAAAAATCAGCAGATAACCGCCAAGCAGTGGAAAAAGTAATGTCGGAAGTGGCAGAAGGTGGTTCTTCCAGTGCTCTGGTCTCAAACTATCCTCAACATTGGCTTCAGAGGCATTGAAAGAAAAGCCAGGTGTCTTGCACTGGTTTTGAACTACCATGTCATGTCATTTCTTTCTTTCTTTCTTTTTAAATAGTAAATTGTATTAGTATTTTCTACACAACAACAACAAAAAACCGAAAAATAACAATACACAAAAACAAGCATATAAAAAACAAATCCAAATCTTACAAATCAATAATATAAACACTAAAATGGAAAACAAACATTGACTTCCACCAATCCCACAGCACCTCCTTTACCTCTCATTGTATTTTCCTGTTTTCCTGATCATCTCTATCCTAACATCTAGATATAAATTCCTCTTTCTTATCCTTTCACTTCACAAGGTTATTCCAGACTCAGCCAGATTTCTGTCCTCGAACCTTGGCTTTTAAGATATTCATTTAGGCACTTCCATTCCTTTTTCACTTCACTTTTTGGTTTTTGTCTTATTATATCTGTCAATTTGGCTAATTCTAAATATTCTGAAAGCTTACATAACCATTCTCCCCTAGTGGGTAACTGATTCTGTTTCCAATACTTAGCCACTAGGATTCTTGCTGCAGACGTCGCGTATAAGAAAAATTTAGTTTTGTCTTTTGGAATATCATCATTTAAAATTCCTAAAAGGAATGCCTCTGGCCTTTTACTATATGATATTCTTAGTATTTTCTTTATTTCTTCGTGGATCATGCTCCAAAATTTCCCAATTTTGGGGCATGTCCACCACATATGGTAGAAAGTTCCTTTTTGTTTCTTACATCTCCAGCACTTATTATTATATGTATTATTCATTTTTGCCAGACTTTCTGGCGCCAGGTACCACCTATGATGCATTTTCATATAGTTCTCTCTTCTTAGGTAACATGCTGTGAAATTTATATTTTTTTATCCATAGTCTTTCCCATTCATTATATTCAATTGAATGGCCCAGAACTTGTTCCCATTTTTTAATAGCGTCACCTTTTTCCTCCTTTTCTATTTTCCCATTTTGTAACAATTTATATATTTTTGAGAGAGTCTGTTGTTTGTTATATAAGATTTACTTCTCCCATACCGATATTTTTTAATCAAACCCCTTAAGTTTATTATCCTTCTCAAATATTGTTTTTAATTGGAAATATTCTAACCAATTCACCCCCCTCTCATTTAATTCTTCAAACTTCTTTACTGTCGGGCAATCCTTTATCTCTTTTACGAGTTCCCTATATGTTAGCCAACTGTCTTTCATATTATTCTATGCGTGGCTGATGACTCTATAGGCAATAGCCACCAGGGAGTTTTGGCTGTTACTATTGTTTTATTTCTTTCCTAAACTTCGAATAGGGCCTTTCTCACCAAATGATTAGTAAAGCCTCTGTGTGCTTTTATTTTATCATGACCCAGGTAGTCATGCCACCCGAAAACTTTGTCCTAGCCCTCCAGGTCTAGGATTTCAGTATCTGTCAGTAACATCCAATCTTTCAGCCACGTCATGCATGCAGCCTCAAAATACAGCTTGTGGTCCGGGACTGCGAACCCGCCCCTTTATTTGGGCTCCATCAATACTTTGAACCTTACTCTTGGCTTCTTACCCTACCAGATAAAGTTAGAAAGATCCCTTTGCCAGCCTTTAAAACATTTTGTCCCAATAATTATTAGGATCGTCTGGAAAAGAAAGAGCATTTTTGGGAGAATTGACATTTTTATCAAGGATATCCTACCCCATAAAGACAAGCTCAATTTATTCCATTTATTTAAATATCCTTTTATTTCCTTCCACTTCTTCACATAATTATCCTTGTACAAATTGGTATTTTTTTTTTTTTGTAATCAAGATCCCCAAATAGCTTTCATGGTGATTTTAAGGCCTGTTACCGTCCAATTCTTCCTGTTCCTGTTCCTTTACCCCCATATTTTTCGTTAATAATTTAGATTTTTCTTTATTTAACTCGAAGCCCGATACTCTGCCGTACTCAGTCAATTTCTTTAAGGCTTCTTGTACACTTTCTTCTGGAATTTCTGTAATAATTCCAGTAATAATTACATTGTCCGCAAATGCTTTAACTTTATATTGTCTATTACCTAGACTAATCCCCTTAATTTTTGGGTCCTTTCTTATTGCTATTAGGAGTGTTTCCAGCGTCACAATGAACAAAAGTGGGGATAGAGGACATCCTTGTCTGGTGCCTCTTTCAAAGAGCAGGGGTTGGGGTGGGGATGATCACCTCAGCCTATTTCAACATCAGTTTCCTGCAAATTACACTTCAGATAGTGGAGCAGATGAGGCCGTTGAGTTATTGAAAGTTGAACTTTTACATAGTAAATAAGTACGGCATGTTTATTTAATTTCTTCTGTGGAAAAATCTTCCAGATGGTCATGCCAGAGTGTCAGAATAAAGTTGAAGGTCAGACAGGAAAGTAAGCAAGTCTTGCACTGGTTTTGAACTACCATGTCACTTCTATAGAATTTAATTCTATAGAATTGAACCCATTCTCAGAAAGAAAAACTAACCTGGATGAAAGAAGCTGTGAGACTGGCATGTTCCCAGCATCATCTCATGTGCAGCCTCAGAGTTAGCCTGCGGTAAATCACACAGATCAAAGTTGGAATTAACCCTTTATTGGCAAAAAACCCCACTATCTTCGCAGACTTGGCAGAGTTCCAGGCCTAATGGAGCACAGAAGCTCACTCCCTGTAGGTCTTACTCCATGAAATCAGTTGCGGAGACTAAAGGTCCCTGTCTCCTCACAGCCATCTATGTCTGCTCCTCTTCATGGCTTTTTCTAAACAATCGGAGACTGCACCTGTGTACCTCTCTTTGCTCCTCCTGTTTCATACTTCTTTTGGTTCTGGGTTTCAGTAGGGAGGGGAGCTTTTTGCAGTTGGAAGGGGAGATACCCAGGACTCTTCACCAGCCTGACTCATCTCTGCCTCTTGGCCTCCCTCCTGTTTCAGCTTCTGCCTGTCATTCTGGACTTTTCTCTGCCACAGACTCTCCCAGCTCACTAAGTCCTGTTACCTCATCAACTTCTGACACCTCCTCTTCCTCGTCTTTTCCTTCTCCCTGTGACCACTCATTGTCATCCCACCACCAATCCCTGGGCTTTGAGCCTTCTTCCCTTGGGGGTTCCCCAGCTGGTTCCTCCCACCATTCCTCTGCTTCCAACCAGTTCATGACATGTTCTTGGAAGTGATCTATCTCTGGAATCTGTGTTCTTCCCACAACTCCTCTGAATAGGGTCAAGTGTGGTCAACTGGCTTTGTCACTTAAATGCTTCCATATATCCCTTTGCCTACTTTTAAAAAATCAGTAATCGTATTATCCACAAATCAAGTACCCAACATTCCCAGCGTTTCTCGTCTCTAATATTTATTTCATGCTGCCCAAAAGTACATGGATTCCAACTCCCATTGCCAAAAGACAAATCAACATTGTCCCAGAAACTAAACTTGACTTATCCTAGGTCTGAACTTTGTACATCTCAATTTACTGCAATTAGAACATTTTCATAAGGGGCAAATGCAACATGTTTGTTTGATTGACACTGAAAAGTATGGCAGATGGTCATAGCAGGCTTGCCTGGTTAAATAAGCCCTTCCAACTCCACTTTACATATTATATGTAAACATCACATTTCAGACATGGAAGTCACCAGTCTAACTTCCCCAGCATGAACATCTACAGAAGAAGCCCTTCCCATTGTCCCACCAATAACTAGAGTTAGTAGCACAGTGACATAGAGCAGGACCTTCTCTGTTATGGCACCCCATATGTGGAATTCCCTCCCCAGAGATTCAGTTGTTCTCTGAATTGATTAATTCTAGGTATTAGCTCACAGCATACCTGTTCTCTCCGGCCTTAGGGTACTGGTTGAAAGGTTTTTGGGCTTGCTGGTGGACTGTAATTTTTTACTCTTGCTCTGTGGATGTTTCCATCCTTTATCTGGTTTATATTGTGGTTGCATAGCTTTTGCATGGATTTATGCATGTTATATTCTGTCATGTACTGCCCTGGGAACTTTTGGGCTGAAAGGCAGCAGAATATCAGTCCAATAAATAGCAATGAAGAATAACTTCATGGCTGCAATCCTATATCCCCACTTTATTGGAAGCAAACTCCTTTATTTATTGTATTGCACTTGCAGACTGCCTTTCTGCCAAGGCACAGACAGTGGTTTACAATTCTGAAAGGAAAAGGAAATGCTATAAAGTTGATCCTGCAGGTGGAAGGAGGACAGACTGACTGGAGCAAGCCCTGATTTTGTTGCTTGCCTGCTTGCCTGCCTCTCTTCTTCTCACCAGTGGAGGATGGTGCTCGTTAGAACTGGTAGGGAGGGAGGAAAGGAGGGAGGACCACAGTTAGGCTGAACTGAGCACATGGCTGGTAGAGCTAGGAGTGCTGCTGTTTAGGAGGAAATGTCATGCTCCCTTAAATTTTACCTTCCACTTCAACATTCTGCCCCACACAACCTCCACTATCCTTGCCCCAGCAGTAGAATTAAACCCATTATTCAATTATTAATAATAATTCTGAAAATAGAAAACCTAACCCAGCCAAAAGAACTTATGAGATATTTTGCATTGTCTCGAGTGCTTGGATGTGATCTGCCTCTTGAAATCTCTCTCTTCCCCCAGCGTACACACTGAAGCTGCTGTATGACTGGATGACTTGTTTCCTTTAAACTTTTACATAGTCCCTCATGCTTACATCATTGGTGGTCAAAGATTTCCTATCAGGCTTGCTCAATTTTTACTAAGGGTACTGCCAGCACCATCCAGGGCAGGGTGGGGTGGTATACTTGCCCCAGGCCTCGGAGGGCTAAGTTGGCTGGAGGGAAGCACCAGGGTCTTCCCAGACAACCAGGGATTTAATGGGCCTACCCCAACCTCAGACAAGCTCTGCATGGGCTTGGGTGCTGCTCTAAAATACCTGTGCTCCAACCCTCCCTCTCCCCATAACCCTGATTAAATAATCATCATTATCATCATCATCATCATCATCTTACCCCAGTGAAAATTCTGGTAGTGGACCGATAGTTTAACCTTGTAAAGTAACTCCTTAAACTTTGAATAGTGAACAAATGCAATGTACGTATTCATTTAATTAAGCCAGAAGAGTCAGACAGGAGAGCATGGGGAAATGTAACAGTATAGCTGCTTTGCGGAAACAAATGTGTTAGACTAGCCACAGTTTCCGGGCAATTTAAACACCTCTTTACATTTGATATATTCATATTTCAACAGACAAGCCATACTGGTGGCCTGACTATTTGCAGTTCTCTTCAGTTTCTTTTAAGCAGGAGATCTATCCACATATGAAATCCTTTCTGTTTTAGTTGTGCAGGATGGTGTGGTGTAGAAATCCTGAACAATTATTGATTCAATTATGTGCAATAGGTACAGAGTCAGCATTCCTCTGAATGGCAGCTGCTGAAGGCCATGCACTCCTTCTGGGTGACCTGGGCCACAGGGTCATTAGCCTAATAATTTTTGCTACCTGAGCCAGAGCAGCAACCAATTCCTCCCCCAAGCATACATCAAATTGGCTTCAAATAAACATTTTAGATGAGAGCAGCCAGTAAAACAAACACAAGCCACATTATGATGCCTGTTCTTCCCATAGGGCTGAATATATGCCCTTCCACCACCACCAAATTCCAAAGAACTTGGGTGGAGCCAGAAATAATTTTTTGCTGTAAGGCACAGCATGTCCTCTGGACATGCAAATACTTTGTTTGCAAAGTTCAAGCCAATTCGGGTTTAAAAGCAGCTCTGTCAAATTCACTTTCTGAAACCATATGAGAGCCAAAACATAGCCCCCCTTCCGAACTCAAACTCATCCCAATTTTTGTGATGCAGTTCTCTAGGCAAACAATGTTTACAAAAAATAATATATTAAGTGAAAGTGTGCATAAAATAAATTTATTGATGAAAAAAACATTAAAATGTGCTATATTAGGAGAATGGGACGCGGGTAGTGCTGTGGGTTAAACCACTGTGTTGCTTGGGCTTGCCGATCAAAAGGTCAGCGGTTCGAATCCCAGCGGCGGGGTGAGCTCCCGTTGTTCAGTCCCAGCTCCTGCCAACCTACCAGTTCGAAAGCATGTCAAGTGTAAGTAGATAAATAGGTACTGCTCCGACAGGAAGGTAAACGGCATTTCCATGCACTCCTCTGGTTTCGCCAGAAGCGGCTTAGTCATGCTGGCCACATGACCCGGAAAAACTGTCTGCGGAAGCGGACAAACGCCAGCTTCCTCGGCCCGTAAAGCAAGATGAGTGCTGCAACCCCAGAGTCGTTTGTGACTGGACTTAATTGTCAGGGGTCCCTTTCCCTTTTATATTAGGAGAAACTGCTTACAAAAATGTGCATGTTAGTCAAAGCTGCATTCAAAAATATTGTTGCATGCCACCCCAAACTCCAGGGGTTGCAGGCACTTACCCAGGGTTCATGCTGGCACAGTGAAGACTGTGGTGTCTTTGGGATATATGGTTTATTTACACACATATATACAACCTGAGCCTATAATGAAGGGGTTCATAGCAGTAGCACCTCAAGAGGGTCCTGCTTCACCCATAGCCACACCCTTGGATGTGAGCAGAAATCAAACATCTCTCACTCTGGCTTCCCAGCCTACTTCTTTGTTCCTAGCTCAGATCACTCAACTCTTAACTCTGACCTTTCTCTTACTAAAACGCTGAAGAATTTTCATGTGAGTTAAAAAATTAATAAATCAGAAATTGCTGCAGAAATGTGGGAAACTGAATTTAAGGTGAGAAACTGACAGATCCTTTAATCTCTATTTGTTCCCTTAAACTGCCACTAGATGTCAGCCCAGGATATGCTAAAATAGAGACAGTTTTTTTTTCCAAGAATTGACTGTGGTATGTAAAACAGAGACAAGTAGAATGATACATGAGGTGTTCACAAGTTACATTCAATGACTGTACAATCTGTGTAGCTGTGCACACAAATAGCTGAACTGCATACGAATATGTGTAATGCTCAATTAGTGTATAGTTCATATGGATACAACATACCACAGCTGAGCCAAGCATATTTATTTATTTTATTCACAATTTGATTGTAATAAAAACTCAAAGCAATTTACGACAAGGAATAGAACCATAAAATTATCAGCAAAGAAACAGTTTGAAAACAGCTATTAAAAACTTTTTTTAAAAGTGGGGGGAGATCAACAATGAGCTGAAAACCAGATTAAAACACATGTCAACATTCTACATGCTGGGCTTGCAGGCGCCGAAAAGAGCACAATGAAGGGACCTACCTGATGTCAATAGACCTCAAGTGTATCAGCAGGACTACTTGGGAAGTGTCCTTGCTGTGTTATGTTCAATTGTATATTTCCTCTTGTAATCAACCTTGTAGAGCAGATAATTGGTGAAAGGTCCTAGAGCTTCATTGTATGGCATCCAGTAAACATGCCCATCTGAAAAACTTTGGAGTTCTGTTGCCAGGCAGCAGCACAGACAACACTGAGCTAGATGAACCAATGCACATAGGAAGCAGACTTATACAGAGTCAGACCATAGGTCTATCTATGTTGTTATAGTCTTACAGATGGTGGCTCATCAGAATTTCAAGGTTCTAACCCAGCCCGACCTGAAGATGCCAGGAATTGAACCTGGTATCTTCTACATGCAAAGCAATTGACTTACCACTAAGCCACAGCTCTTTCCCCACATGGTCCGACTCGATGTAAGGCAGCTTCCTATTGAGACAAATGTCTAAACTTTTGGTGCAGAAAATGAAAGAAGCCACCAAGCACAATGCACTGAAACACTGGCACTTTCATGAAAATGGCTGCTTGACCCAGGAGAGTATTGTAGATTGCATAGATTGAAGCAATATGGGATGAATAAAAACTAACTCCTCTTGGAATAAAAATTGTCCAGACCCAAAATGTGGTTTTAAAGCTTTACTAACAAAACGTTCTTCAACAGACACAAAACAATAAATGATATATCAAGACAGTTGCAAAATGTCATATGCTTGTCCAAGCATAGGCTCAGCTTCTTACAAATATGACATAACTCTAAACAGACCTGAAATCAAAGGTCTCTCTCTCCACACAGATTCCATTAGCCTTCATTCCAGCCCAAGACTGTTCCTCCTAGAGAGAATCATTAGCAGACCTTTCTTCGGTGGCTTGAGAGAACAAAAAAAAGAAACCCTCAAAATGGTGATTTGCAAATGAATACCTCTCATATGATATAAGTTAAACACCACATCAGAGCTAGCAGAGAGACACATCAACAGTTAATTATCAACCCACCAGGTACTCAGAGAGCGCTTCCTAGCTTTAATGGAATTTCCTCAGTGTTATCTTTCGCAATACACATTGAGAGTCATTTTCCCTTTCAATGTACAATTAAACAAGTATACTTACCAAAGAGTATTCAAAATCCATTACAGGCTTAGAGGCTGTACTCTCACCCCCCCCCCCCCAATATATCTTTCTGCCAATAGAGGTCAGCCTATGGTAGTCTATGATAAATAAAAACCATGTAACTCATGGGTAGGAAAAATAAGGCCCGGGGGCCGGATCCAGCCCAATCGCCTTCTGAATCTGACCCGCGGGTGGTCCGGGAATCAGCATGTTTTTACATGAGTAGAATGTTTCTTTTATTTAAAATGCATCTCTGGGTTATTTGTGGGGCATAGGAATCCATTCATTTTCCTCCAACATATAGTCTGGCCCCCCAGAAGGTCTGAGGGACATTGGACTGGCCCCCTGCTGAAAAGGTTTGCTGGCCCCTGATGTAACTCTTCAGGAAGCTGCCTTCTATGAATAAGGCCACTGAGAGGCAGTGCCTCTCCACAATTCAGTAGAGGTTCCCCTTTCCAACCCTACCTGGAGCTTGGGTCACTATGTGTGCTGTACATGCCTGTAGTCCTTCAAAGCCCCCATGCAAATGCATTTGTGATGTCATGAACATTGGGAGCAAGCAAGAAGTGTTTAATCACTTGTGGAAATGCCATCTTGTTATTTGGAAGGGAATAGCGGTTCTGAGTTAAACAATTGGCCACCTCCCTGGTGAGGTCAAATTGCACACCAGTGAGGATGAATCACTATACCCAAAGGCAATGATAACACGTTTCTAGACAAGCTCTCGCGTTTCGTGCTAAATAAATAGAAACAGTGATATGGCCCAAGAGGGAAGTCATGTTTTATTATCTCAAGCAGTGGTGTTTTTACAAATGAATGCAATGCTTTCTGTTGCTCCTGTAAGATTGCTGCCTAAAGCAGAAACTGCAAGGTGGATCGTCAGTGTAAAGAGACAGGATTTCCCACTTGGGCTATCTGCACAATTTCAAGCTAAATTCAGATTGCTGGATCTTGGATCCAGATCACTGAATCTGCTTTAAGATGAGATGCTTAGATAGGCCTAATCCTTGCTGCCTTCCTTGGGCCCCAAGAGGATCTTACTGAGGAACACCATCTGCACCTTATCACTGCTGTTTCACAAGCTCTGTTTGCACAGGATGTTAAAAATATCCTCTAAATGGAAGCAAACACAGCTGTATCCTCAAGACAGGGATGGGGAACCAGTGGTCCTCCATATGTTGTTAGACTATAGCTCCCATCAGCCCCAACCAGCCTAACCAGTGGTCAGAGATGGTGGGAGTAGTTCACCAACATCAAAAAGGCCAAAAGTTCCCCATCCTAAGGGAAGTAGTGTCAGACCCAGCTCCCACTCTGACTCCCTCTTCCAAGTTTGAACCTATCCTGTTTGCAAGCATACTGACACACACATATACACCTCCCAGGTTTGGAAGAACTTACTTATCCAGACATGTGGGCTTGGTCATCTGATGGATCTTAGAGGAAAAATGAGGAAGGCTGAGCTTGCTGAATTGCAAATAATATGGTCATGGCCAGAAAAAGGGATTGGAGTTAAACACATCGCCTTCCAGGGAGATAATAATGGGGACCTACCTTGTTGTAAACCTGGAAAAGGGATTTTTAAGAGGCAACAGCCATCTTCAAATAGTTGCAAAGCTGCCATATAGCTGATGGAGCAACTTTGATTTCTGTTGCCCCAAACCTGAACCAGTTACAAGAATTGTGATTATAACTAGATCTGGCCAGCCTGGCCTCAGTTGACCATGCTCCAGTGACCTCCTGTCTGGACTACTGTCCAGAAGCTACAGATAATGCTGAATGTGGCTGCTAGGTTTGTTAAGTGGGGGAGCCCTGAAAGCACTGCACTGGCTGCCAGTGAGTTACCAGGCCAAATTCAAGGTACAGAGCCATAAATGGCTTAGGGCCCAAGGTGGAATTTAGACACAAATAAAAAACGTTGCGAAAATGCTTTTTTAAAAAAAAAAAGTTTTGAAAAACATTGCATTTGCCATAGCTCTCCATCGCCATCTGGTGTCACATTTGTATAATGCACTTTACAACACACTAAAAATGTTTTATTTGCAGCTATAAAGCTGAGTCTCAAGTTTCTAAAAGAGTGCCTTCCCCAATATCAATAATCTCAGGTGAGGCCTTGATAGGGACTTTTCAGTGGTGGTTCTCTGTTTCTGGAATGCTGTCCATAGTGAGGTGTGTCTGTCTCCCTCATTATTGTTCCTGGCAAGCCAGAAATCAGTTGGCGAGAATGTTTTAACTGCTTTTAGTTGTGTTTTTACAGATATATAATTGCTGTGTCTGCCACCCTGGGTTCCATTGGAAGGAAGGAAGGAAGGAAGGAAGGAAGGAAGGAAGGCAGGCATATATTGTATTAGGAATAACTCCCCCCAAAAAACAAGCTACTAGGTTGTGAGGCAGACTGTCTTGGAAGGTGGTGAATGCTCCTTTGTTACAGGTTTTTAAGAAGAATCCTTCAAGGATGCTGTAGCAGTGGGGTTCCTTAACTGGCAGGGATTTACATTACAGGACAATCCAATCCCAAACAGGGCAGCATCTGGGGTGAAAGCCAAGGGGGCAAGCAAATTGCTGTGCCAGCCTGAAGCCATGTTTCATTACATTTGATGGGTAGAACAGGGAGCTCTGTGGCAGTGGAGATTCTGGCATCACTTTGCCTTCAGAGGCCAGCAGGAGTGCTGGACTGCAGCCTTAGATAACTTCTAACGTAACTGCTAACTCTATGATTCTGTGACCAAAACAATGCATGCAAAGTGCTGCCTTAAATGCTATGTATTATTACGGACTTGCACGCCTAAGTAGGATGAACAATTGGGAAGGCAACATGGCCGTACATGCCTGTCCTGCAGCGTTTGCTAGCTTTGGCATGGGGTGGAACCACAAGAGCTCATCCTGCCTCCATTCAATAAACAGCCAGTCTCAACTCCGGCGGCAGCAGCAAGCCCTTTACAGGTCCCATTCATCCATTTGCGGAAATCTCCTGCTGCGTCTCCACTGGCTGGATCGTATGAATAATAGAGGAGAAATGCTCGGCTGAAGCTGGGCGCATTGGCAGTTTAAGCCGAGCATGAATAATTCAGCGCATTTCCTTTCCAGGAACAAAAGCAGCTGCCATTGGAGCTGTTGATCCCATTCATCTCCTCATGCTTCTCTCTTAAGCATCTCCGTTTAGCCTTGCCTCGTACAACAGTATCAGGTTCCTTGCGTGTGATCATCCCTTAGCCCTCGGTTTGGACAGTTAGGGCATGCCACTTAACTTCTGATTTTAATCATGGCTCTGCTCTTGAGGGACTGGACACAGCCAGTTCTTTAGTCAGCTAGTTGGATGACTAAAGAAAAAGATTAAGTAACATCCAGTTCACAATCCGTATGCCACTAGCTCTGCCATAAATTAAATACAATGCATTTCACCCAAAATACGCGGCTGCAATTAGTCGCAGGAAGCAAGTGGTATCCCATGGTGACCAAACCCCCAAGTGTTGATAGCAGGGGGCATGCTAATAATTAATTTTAATTTTTTATATTTAAATGCTTGTTATACTTACGGTATATTGTCCTTTGTATTTTTTATATATATTTTTTATGATCTGTGATGTTGTGTGTGTTGGCGCTGGTCTGTGACCGTATTAATAAATTCATTCATTCACCCAAAATACTGAAACTAAGGCTAAACTGTAAGCATACTTACCAGTGCATAAATCTCATTACAGCACAACTCCATTATTTATTATTGTTATTGTATTTATTTATATTCCACCTTTTCCCCCAGACCAGGAACAGCAACACAGATAAAATATAGAAAGCTGAAAACATATAAGAGATAATAGTTTAAAAGTAATTAAACTAAAATAGAATTAAAACCATAGGATCCAACTCCTAGGGGCTGAGGGAGTTCTGGGCATCCAATAGAATATTTGTAGGGGCCGGGGGCCCCTCAAGTTAATGTGCATTGCTTACAGCCCTCGGCACCCTTAATAAACTACAGTTCCCATGATTCTTTGAGGGACACTAACTGTTTAAAGTGATTTGATACTGCTTTAAATATGTGGTGCAGATGACACCTTGCTAGATCTTTGATGTCCTTTCTCTCTGTGTCACTTGCGCGCTCTCTATCACTTTCTTGATGGCAGAAAGTGAGGAGGAATTAAAGAACCTTTTCATGAGGGTGAAAGAGGAGAGCACAAAATATGGTCTGAAGCTCAACATCAAAAAAAAAGAAGATCATGGCCACTGGTCCCATCACCTCCTGGCAAATAGAAGGGGAAGAAAAGGAGGCAGTGAGAGATTTTACTTTCTTGGGCTCCATGATCACTGCAGATGGTGACAGCAGTCACGAAATTAAAAGACGCCTGCTCCTTGGGAGAAAGGCGATGGCAAACCTAGACAGCATCTTAAAAAGCAGAGACATCACCTTACCAACAAAGGTCCGTATAGTTAAAGCCATGGTTTTCCCAGTAGTGGTGTATGGAAGTGAGAGCTGGACCATAAAGAAGGCTGAATGCTGAAGAATTGATGCTTTTGAATTATGGTGCTGGAGGAGACTCTTGAGAGTCCCATGGACTGCAAGAAGATCAAACCTCTCCATTCTTAAGGAAATCAGCCCTGAGTGCTTACTGGAAGGACAGATCGTGAAGCTGAGGCTCCAATACTTTGGCCACCTCATGAGAAGAGAAGACTCCCTGGAAAAGACCCTGATGCTGGGAAAGATGGAGGGCACAAGGAGAAGGGGACGACAGAGGACGAGATGGTTGGACAGTGTTCTCGAAGCTACAAACATGAGTCTGACCAAACTGCGGGAGGCAGTGGAAGACAGGAGCACCTGGCGTGCTCTGGTCCATGGGGTCACGAAGAGTCGGACACGACTAAACGACTAAACAACAACAACTCTCTCTATTATAGTCTTCTGTTATGAGTCAGTCACTTCAGACTTCATGGGGAGGGGAATCTCCCTGGAAATCCTTTAAATGCTATGCAAAGGTTAATTTGATCTGAAATAAAAGCATATAGAACTAAAAGCCATGGTCCAAGTCACACAAAAATATTATATCCAGAAATGGTTACTGATGACGATGAGCTGATCAGAAAATGGAAGGTTCTGAGTCATTGTCCCCTTTGTTCCCAGCGCATGCTGCGTCCAAGAAGAACTGCGCAGTTGTAGCTTCACCATTGACAAGACAGTAATTCAATCAAGCAGTTGTAAGAGATACCAGAGAAAAAGCTGTGGGCAGGTCAGAAGTTCAGCAGAGCCCAATGAAATATATTAGAGCGTCAGGAAGTAAAGGCTTTTCTGCATCCCTGAATGCTTCGTTAATAGATTTTCTAAAGCAAAGAAAAAGAAGTCTGGACCTGCACATTTCAGTTTTTGCAGGAATCTACTATGCACAAAAGAAATATCACTGAACAGCCTGATCCTGTGCCTCAGAAGTAACTCCCACAGAATTCGGTGGGATTTACTACCAGGTAACTGTTCAAAGCACTGCTGCCTACTGTCATCCAGAGGAGAAAAAACTTAAACACATTGCAGAGTTCCCCAAAAATAGACCAGAAGCAATTGTACTTCATCCAGCAGAGCTTTACAGCTACTGAAGGCAAATGAGCATAATGGTCACAAATCCAATACATTCAGAATTGGCACAGTCAAACCTTCAAGCTTTGGTATAATCTAGATCAGGATTGTCTCCTTTGGCATCAGTGCTCCAGGATTTCGGACATGGAACATTTCCAGCCCTAGCTGAAGGTGCTGGGAATTGAAACGGGGACCTTTTGTCCCAGGCAAATACTCTACCACCAAGCTATGCCCCATCCCCATGCAAGGAGAAAGAGCAATACTGAGCCTGGATCAAAAGGCAGAAAAGTAAGGGGCAGAAGTTGGTTGGTCTTCAGCAAGGGACATCACGGGCCCCTTCAGGTATACTTTTTATTCTGCAGTCTTGATTCTTCGTGTTCATAATGGCATGGGGCCACTTCTATATCCTTGCAATACTGTTTGTGCCTGCAGAAGATTCATGGCAAACATACTGCTTCATTTCCAATCAGCCCCACAGGTTTCTGCTGAAATCATCATCACATCATCATCATCATCCTTCTTCTTCTTCTTCTTCTTCTTCTTCTTCTTCTTCTTCTTCTTCTTCTTCTTCTTTATTGCAGGCCCAGTCACAGAGCCATCCTACTGGCCAGGAGGTAACACCTCCACAGTCGCAATGGCCAAGGGGACCCCCCCCCTTGGCCAACATCCATGCAGGTCCAGCCAACTGGGAAGGAGGCAAAGAACAAAGGTCTGCAACCGACGCCTACTGGGGAAGCGGTGAGCTTCTATTTATTTATTTATTAATTAAATTTGTATACCACCCTTCATCCATAGGTCTCAGGGAAGTTTACAGCATAGAAATAAAAAATAAAAACACAAAATACATAATAAAAAGAAAAACCAAAACAAGAACAAAACTCTCCCCTACTGCAAAAACATTTAAATGGTATAGGATGTTAGTCAGCCAAAGGCCTGCTGGAGAATAGTGATAATTTTTTTAATTGATTGATTGACTGATTGATTGAATTTATATATTGCCCTATACCCAGAGGTCTCAGGGCAGTTCACAGAAAGATGGTTGGATAGCCAACATTCTTCATATGCAGAGTAGCCCCATTGAAATAAATGGAATTAAATCCCAACAGCAATCCTTTTATTTTATTTATTTCATAAAACTTATATACCACTTGACTGTAAGAAAAAAACCTCAAAGCGGTTTAGATAACGCAGTACCATTGAGGAAGCATCACAAAAAACTAATAAAGCAGAGTGATATGTGTACAGTTCAGAATAAACCCCCCACTTAATAAACTATTATTGCTTTGACATGTTGCAGAAGACGCACAAAAAACAACAACATGCCAGTCTGGAGGGCCCCAGGATACCCTGCAACCTCATGAAAAAGAATCTCAGAATCAGAGTGAAGGTTTCTCAGGAGGTAAGTCAAAGGATCTATCTTGTTCCAAGGTGGAATATGAATTGTTCCTGATGAGTTCCATGGAGGGAAATGAACCAAAAGGAGCAAACTGTGCCATTACACCTCTGATATATCCATCAATTGCTGAGAGGCTAAATAGTTCCTTCTTCCACCCTCTTCTGCTCTTGCTACATATTGCTGTCATCTGTGCAGTGCTTTGTAGGAAACAGGAGAGAGAAAATACCTAAGTATGCATCCTTCTAGCTGTAATAGGATTTTGATCTATAGGTCTGAACTTTGTACCTGAAGGGTGGAACTAGACAATACAAGAAGGGTATAGGCTGTGAAGCAAGAGCTCCAGGCCCCTGTCTACACAATGTGCTGTTACCGCTCACCCCATGTTGTGACATTGGGCATTTGCTCAGCCTGCCTTATTCTACCGGCAATGTTGAGCAGCAGAGACTGGGAACCGCACAATGTCAAGATGCTAGAACATGCAATAAGCTGGGTGTGGCCACAAGGTAGATTGGGATGTGCTAAAAGATCTTTGGATGATTTGCCTATATTGGCCATGGTCTCTGTCTTTCACCTGTTTAGCAAAAACAGTTAAAATGTTTCCCTCCCCTCAAATTATGGTGCTGAAATAAAGAAAGCTTGGAAGCAAACCAGGGGCGGATTTTTATATGAAAGGACTATGGGCTCAGTTCTGGTAGTGAAAACAAATTCCTGATCTGAGCATGCACTCCAAGTCTTCCTGTTTCTTAAGATCAAGTGAAATGTGATTTGCTTGTTAAAGGAAATGACACTTCATGCATTATTTTATTCAATCATACATAAGATAGTTGTAACAAATGATGATAACCTGAAGTGCCATACAGAACACAGAACTGAAATGTCAACCTTTCGAATGCAGTTGCTTCCTGGTCAACAGCAATTAGAGATCACACAATTCCAGCATATGAAAATGGTTTGCAATTAAGTGCATTGAATTAGGTAATATTCCAAACTGGCTAGGCTGTTTGGCTGTGCAGCTCAGTTGGTTTTATGGAAAGATTCAAATTTTAATAACATCACAAACAATCTGCTGTACTAAGTGAATAGACATGAATTGCTCATTGCCCTCCTTTTAAAATTTGTGGACCAAATAGTGACTTGGACCCACACATCAGCTTGAATCCCAACATCCTCCCATTTGTACAGAAAGTGTCCACCAACATTTGCCCTGGTTGTAGCCCTTTATTCTGTCCAAGTCCAGAGAGTCAAATGACCTTCCAAAGTGGCATGCATACAATGGGAGCAAGGGACTGCAACCAAGAGAGAACTGGCAGTTCACCATCTGCATGTAGATAATGGGATCTAAGCCATTGCTGATGAAGGTGAAAGCGGTGGATGCAACAGGGCACTAAGCCCATGCCAGCTGGTGTTTAGTAAACATTCCAGCTCTTCCCTCTAATGAAGAAAGCATCTGGTCTCCGGGAAGTGTGGAGCTAGGAAGACTGTGTCAAAAATGAAGGCTGCTTGGAACGTTGCTGTATTAGTCGTTGGGGAAATCAGCAACTGTTCTGCTCAACTGACATAAATAGCTCAGCCTATCTGCATTCTCAGTGGCTCTAAAGCAGAGCTACTCTGGAATTGGCCAGATTCTGTGTCACGAACACATGGCAGGGCAGGAGGGACCAGCATCACGATTGTCATGCCATATGCCATTTCTGATATCATAAAGAGACGGCTTAGTGATTGATCTCAACCTAACATGGTGCAGTTGGCATGCTAAGGAACAAGGATACAGTGGTGCCTCGCAAGACGAAATTAATTCGTTCCGCAAGTCTCTTCGTCTTGCGAGTTTTTCGTCTTGCGATGCACGGTTTCCCATAGGAATGCATTGAAAATCAATCAATGCGTTCCTAGGGAAACCGCCTTCAGACCAGGTCCGGGGACAGTCTGTCCCCGGACCTCTTCTGAAGGCTGGGGGAGGGGGGACAAGGGCTTTTCTTCCCACCCCCAGCATTTTAAAAAACCCCAGGACAGCGGAGGACTTCTCCGCTGTCCGGGCGATCTTAAAATGCTGGCGGGCGGCATTTTAAAATCGCCCCGGACAGCGGAGGACTTCTCCGCTGTCCGGGGCGATTTAAAAGCCCCTGGGAAGGCAGGCAGGGGGGACAAAGACTTTCGCCCCCCGCCCGCCTTCAGAAGGTGTTCCCGCCCCCCGCCCCGCTTCGGAACAGTGTTACGAAGTGGGGCGGCTGGGGCAGGTGTTCCGGCCCCCCCCCGCCCCGATTCGGAACAGCGTTTTAAAATGCTGGGGGTCGGGAGCGAAGCGTTCGCTGCCGACCCCCAGCATTTAAAAATCTCCCCGGGACAGCAGAGAAGTCTCTGCTGTCCCGGGGAGATTTTAAAATGCTGGGGGTCGGGAGCGAACGCTTCGCTCCCGCCCGCCAGCATTTTAAGATCGCCCGGGGCAGGCGGGGGGAAGGCAGGCGGGGGGAGCAAAGACTTTTGCCCCCCGCCGGCCTTCAGAAGAGGTCCTCTTCTGAAGGCCGGCTGTGGGCGAAAGTCTTTGCTCCCGACCGCCAGCATTTCCCTATGGGCTTTCGTCTTGCGATGCAAGCCCATAGGGAAATTCGTCTTGCGAAGCGCCTCCAAAACAGAAAACCCTTTCGTCTTGCGGGTTTTCCGTCTTGCGAGGCATTCGTCGTGCGGGGCACCACTGTATGTTGTGTTAGACTAGTATTAAGTTCTAGGCACTAAAAGCCTTTACGGATGAAAGGATGGCTTCAGCTGTTTCTTTCTAAATCTAACAATGAGAACCACAGTCAGTAAGATCAGACTTGAGTCAAAGAGAAAGAGATAATTTTTGTATATTTTAATATAGAATCAAACAGGCAATGCTTCAGCGGCACATTCATATATCAACTGAGTCTAGGAAAATGCAGATTTGAATTTCCAATCTGACCAATGTGCTGAAATGTGCATGCTTTGTCTGAGCCTATCGGCAAGCCAGATTGATTGTAACCAGTGGCTGAATTATTAGCTATTAACTTTTGAGGGGCTAAAGTGGGGGGGGGGCGAAGTTTGGAATGCAAAAGGTTACTTGCAAAACCACACACACACACAAACATGTTATTCTGCTTCAAGGCCATTTTTCACTAATGTTCTTGCCTTCTGCTGCTCCTCCCTCACTACACAATTGGGGATTACATAATAAATGTGATATCACATCACTATGTAGCCACTCAAAGCTGTCTAATAGTGTGAAAAGAGGAAACACCATAATTGTTGCCTAGGGAATGAAGGGTATTCTCTCTCTTTATGGACAAAAATTTCCCCTGCTTGCAGCCCCCCCCCCCCTTTCAGCTTTACCTCTGCTTCCTGTGCCCTGATCCTGACCCCTGTGTCATTATTTATATTTCAAGCAGCATGTGTGAAGGAATCATACCAAATTTAAAAAGAGGGAGTTTCAGTGTGTGTGCAGGTTTGCCCACACACTCCTGGAGTATAATGCATGCTTTTTTTAAAAAGGGGTTTATCCAACATTATTCCACCATTTAAAGACTCTTGTGCTCACAGCTTGGTTTGCAAGCATGCTGTTAAATTCTTAATCCTCATCATTAGTACTGACTGAGACAGATGTATGTTCTCCAAGTGCCAAAACAGATCAATTCACATGTCTTATGTGCAGTAACTTGCCTGCAATGACAACAAATAATAATTTTAGAGTTGGAGGATTTTTATTCTAAACCCTCTGCTCAGTGTGGCCATTAATAATACTTAACATTTGTCTAGTGCTTTCAAGCATTCATATCACTCCACATGCATCTATTGGTAATCCTTCCAACAACCCTGAAAGGTCAGTCAGTGTCCTGAGCCCCTGGCCTACCAGGTGGCAAGTCAGTATGTCAAGTCCCCAGTGCAGGGTCAATCCGCATGTCCAAAGTCCTGCAGTGATCCTAGGCTTCCAAACTGAGGTCCCTCAGCATGGGCTGTTGAGCAGACACAGCACCTCGGCTCTGCTTCCCTTTTGTACTTTGCCTGCCCCATATTGCAGATGTGGAAAATGAGCCTCACCTAAGGCCAGGTAGTGAATTCATGGTAGAATTAAGATTCACTGATGACTTCTTGATTCACAGCCCAGACTCCTAGTAGGAACTCTGTTACACATCTCTCTGGAAACTCAGATGTATGCACATTTAACATGTGAACATTAAGTACAATTCGGTACGGTATATAAAACATAAATCCATTAGTGCGTCTTGTCTAATAACCTCCTGCATTCAGAACCCTAAAGTGGAGATGAGAGAGAGTTCTAGGCTAAAAAGAGCAGAAGAAAAAAGACGGGACGGGAGCGTGTCAATTTGGCATGGGATTCTGGAAGACAAGGAAGGGGTGAACAGCTTACTTATCCAGGGCTAAGATGAACTGCTGCAGCTGTAGATGGATGTGTGTATCTGTTTGTCAATGCCAGCACTAAGTGCCCAGGCCAAAGATCCTATGCCTCCAGTTCTTGCATTATTTCAGCTCAGAATCATGAGCCCTGACATTTAGTTGTTCTGAGTAAGGTCTCAGTGAGAGGAAGAGCCAGGCAACAGAATACCCAAAGCTCAGAGCTTCCCAGTTCGGTGTCCTGTGCCAAGATGCTCCTTGCAGAGAGTGTGTGTTGTATGTGTGGGAAGAATCTGCCTTCCTGTGCCAGAGTCTACCCCCTGTTTGCTTCCTTGCAAGCTAATATCACTAGCAGCAAGTTACTACTGTGGGGTATTTGGGTTGGCAGTCGGGGGGGGGCAGACCTGCTCCCCACATCTGGCCCTAATAGTGATGCTACTTAGAAATGTCAACAAGGGTGGGGAAGAGTTGATTGAACATGCATCACAAGTAAATGAAACGAGCCACTTTTATAAATAATTTGTAGTGATCTCAGCAAATGCATTTTATTCAGTCATATGAACACAAAATGAGCAAAGAGAAATATAGACGCGGCAAGTGGTTCTAGGCCATGCTGACAACTAAACAGTAGCACTTTAAATATGTTCATTTGACTAGCTGAGCAGAAGGTAGGCAGGAGAAGACTGTACTGGATCTCTAAGGCTTCCCATTTTCTTCTATCCTTGCCATTCTCTCCCCATATTGCTGCTGCAAGAGTTAACCTACCCATGCAAAATGGCACACGTGCATATGCTGGCACGCAAAGAGTGTCTAAGAGAACCCAGCCCTCTAACCATCTGCTCTTCCATATAAATAAGTAGAAGGCTGAACAATCTCAGCACCTGCCAGAGAGGGAGATGGGAGGGGAGGGAGAAGCGACGCCACAAATAATAGCAAAGAATGTTTGTCTGCAAGCAACCAAGGCCATTTCTTCTATCCGTGAAAATGCTATCAGGTTTGGCGACAGAGGGATGGAAAGAATACCTGCAGACTTTTTAACCACAGACCATGGTTAAAGTCCAGCTTCATCAGGCAGCCTGGGAAGGAAAAGCAGATAAAATGGGACTGGGCAGTAGGACTAGGAGACAGTTCAGTGTGTGGTGTCTCTTGTTTGCTCTTCCTGACTATGGAATGAACGGTTTAAGTTGTGGTTCGAGGACCCGGTCCCCGCGTAGTGAAATGAAAACACAAGGACACGTGATATAAGGTTAATGGGCAAGAAAAGGCCACAACTTTATTGATTACAGCAAGTGAAAAGGTATTGGCTTAGGCATTGGATTACGTCAGCTGACTCCACCCCCTCAGAGAGGGGTGAGTCTAAAACAGGGGTTTATTCACCAGTAGGTGGAGCCTGTTGATGCTAATCCAACTATAAGCTCTCCCCTGATGTCACCGAGGGTCGTGCCATGGCCTCCCGCCACGCAGGCATCGGACAGAATACACGACCGCCGGATTCCTTTAACGGAATACCCAAAATTGAAGGCGCAGGCGATGGCCACACCTAGCCCTTCGACACACCACAACACATTATTCCAATGCCTAACCGCCACCCGAGCCCAAAAGGCTCGCCGCCAATACCCTCACAGCTGTAACCAATCCCTGATGCTGCTGCTGATGCTATTTAACCAAATGTCATTCCCTTGGTCTGAAAGATGAACCCCATCATTCCGGTACAAGGCCTGATCGCCAATCCGGATATGGTCGTGAGAAATGGCTCGGCCATTCATAAAGCGCACCCAACGGGCTATTGCACGATTTAAGAGTTTCATGGATTTTTTCAATGGCCATACAGTTCTGCGCACCGCGCCAAACAATTCTCTTCAGGAAGGAGGACCAGAACACCGTTGTTCCGGGACACAAGGCAGCAATCTCATCCAAATCTCTTTTTATGTTCCACGACAAGTCCGCACTTCTTCTGTTAACAAGGTCATTTTCCCCTAATTGATGGATAAGGATGTCGGGAGGGCCAAACATGGCGACTTTTTCCCTCAGCAATGGCACAAGCTCTTCCCAACGCATGCCTCGTCTCGAAAACCAGGAAACTTGCACTCCAGGTGGCAACCCAAGATTAGGGGTGAGGCTGCAGCTAGCCGACACGGGCCCAATGGACTATACTGTGGCCGCAAATCCAAACCCTTTTTTTTTTTTTTAGAACGGCTGAGAATAAAGGAAAGAGAAAGACAGGTAAGTAGAGGTAATGCAGCGGAGCACATACTAGCGAATGTAACCTTTATAAGCATTGGATTTCCACCGGCCCATTTCTTTAATCCTATCCACCGGCAGACCCAAGTGCGCCGCTGTTGTGGTGGTGCCAATCCTGAATGAGTGTGCAGCATAATCCTGGGAAGATAAACCACAGGCATCAATAGCTTTGCGGAGTACCCTTGTGAATTGGTGTCTCAACAAAGGTGACCCATCCTCGTGAACCAGGAATGGGCCAGGACTGGGCAGTCTGAGGTAAAGGCTGCTAAACACGCCCCCTCACAGGCACCTGGTTGGGTGCCTGCCCGTGGGCGTGGGTGCCAGCCAGGTGAGTGGGAGGCAGGGGGCTAACGCCCCCTGCTTGAGGCGGAGTCCTGCTCCCGACCACAACCACTCCCCTCTCTTGCAGGAGGAGAGTCTTTGTGGGGGTGAGATGATGATGCCCTGCTCATCCTATCTTAGGGGCTGTAGCTATGCAGGCGCACAATATCTTCTGGTTTGATCCTTGATGGACAATGCATGGTGCTAGTCCATCTTTCAATGCAGGCACCTAAAGTCACAAGCTACATTGGGCAGGGTCCAGCCAAAGCTAAACACTTTGAGCTCCATTTATTTCAATGGGAGAATTAGGCAGGTGCTTAAATCTCTCATCTTTATAACAATGTGACATGCAAATAATTAACTTTGGCTGGATTGTACTCTATCTTTGTGTATTCCCCCCACCTCAACAACCTGTGATGTATTTTCATCCATCAGCAAAGATAAATGATGTTCTTATCTCTCTGCCATCATTGCCTACCACAGTCATTTTTCACTGACTTTTTATTCAGTTGAAGCAGAAAAAAATGGCACAGCAGTGTGGGAGATTCATTTTTCATAAATTCTACACCAACTTTTTAAAAAGCCCTTTTCCAACTCAGTCTCATTTAAGTGTAACAAAGTTTGTTATATGGAAAGGTGTTAACTGAAACTCTATGAGCACTCTCGAGCACGCGCCACATACACACTTTAAATAGCCTGTTTTGCTTCCAAATATTCAGGTCTTTACAACATTATTGGAACTGGGGATTAAAAAGGAGAGAGAATAGATGGCTTGGTTTGAACCATGCATCCCTGATCATTTCAGCAGCACAATTCACGAGCACATTTGTGTCTGGGGTCATGTTCTCTAGAACTGTGAAGCCCTCACAACTGGATGGTGGGAAATTTATTGTGGCAGCCAGGCCATTTGTGAGTCATTTAGACTGTACAGCAAAATGCACTACTGGTGTTTGGAGGCTTTAGTTGGCCCCTCAAGATTGGAGATACTGACCACCCCCAGTTTACGGCAATGTTTAATATGAGTAAATCTTATTTTATTTTTCTGTTTATTCCCCCATCCCCCTCCATTATTCTCTAGAAGGCCAGGGTAAAATGCTGATTGACTTATTCCTTCTGGAGAAAGCTCCAAGATCCTAATTATAACCTGATAAATTGCCTGCATCCACTCGAGAATTGAGTTCCTCCCAGTCATTAACAGCCTTTACCTTGGAAAAATCACTTAGCCTAGAGCCTGGATTGATGCTTCTGGATGACCAGTGGGACTGTTTCATTTTCTTTCCAGCCCCTAAGCTTGTAACAGGAGCTTTGTGGAGCTGTCCAGTCTTTCTGCAGGAGAATAAAGTTTTCTGAGTTAAGGTCAGGGTCAGCTACCATCAGCATTCCCTACTTCCTGAAAGCTCACAGGTTCTTGTCAGTTTGGGATTATTATTGGGGTGTGTGTGTGTTAATTTATAATTAAAAAACCCAAAACTTTGATTTTCTAGCATGTACTTCTGCAGATATAGGAAGTTCCCTGAACTATAATTTTTGAAGGGCCCTGTTTTGCTTCTAAACAGATTGGTGCTCCATCATATTAATTAGAGCAGTGCCCAGTGCAAAGGGCTCCAGTTTTTGTCCTGTTTAAAAAATTACCATAGTTCTTTTCCTTCTTTCCTTCTGGTTTACACTAATGCCTTGCTAAAACATGTATTAAGTGGTGGGTTATTTTTCCTCTCTGCTAATTAATATGGAAATTCTCAGGATATAAAAATTGCTTGTAAGATTTTATGCATTCCTGATCAAGAATCTTTAAGTATATGAGCATGGGGGGAGCCCCAGGTGATGAAGCATCTCAACACTGCAGCAAGGTAAAGAGTTAAATGGACAGCTGACCTTAAGCCCCTGTGGAAAGACCAAAGTTGTCAACTCCCCTGCTGATATTTAACAACTTCATTTTCTAAGTAAAAATACCCAAAAAACAAAAACAGCAGCCAGGGATGAATTATAGCTTGCACGAACTAGCAGGGACAGACATGTATAGTAACCATTTTTTCTGGGGCCTCACACATTTCAAAGCTAATATTCCCCATCGCTAGTACTCAACAGACACATTTAGCAAAACATATGGAGGTGGATTCCATCCCTCCTACCCTAAACGGTGAAATCTGTTTCACAAGAAAACACACGGCTGAGCGTGGCACATTGCCCCTAGCAGAAGCATGATTCATATGGTCACTGGTAGCTGGACGCTGCCCCCGGCCTATTTGATTATGAACATAATTATAAAGAAGTGCATGTGTATAAAAAGGAGCAATGGTTTACGGAAGAGATTGTAAATCGTACCTCGGTTGAAAACAAAACGAGTAATTCTGGAACCGAATTCTCCTATCCCTTAATTATGCATGAACTTTGCAAACTCCATTTAATTAGAGGTTCTACACACACTGGGATTGCTTCCTATTGTTTGCAGCCTTCCTGAGCTCAAAGCTAAGACATGACTCTTTTCTACTGGCTCTCCTGCTGCTAGGTTGCATCCATCAATCTGAACGGAGTGACAGGTGCCTGGTGCAGCAGCAACACTAAGTATTCAGTTCAGACTAGAATACTGTATCCAGAAATGTGTCTGATGAGCAGGAAAGGTGAATGCATATTACAAAAAGGGAAGAGAAAGATGTATATGTATCCTTACACACACTTTTTTTCTGCACAGTCCTATAATTCTGCAGTCTCTGGGAACCCATTAAGGGTTGTTCCTTGACTGAAAGCACACAGCTCATTATTATGATGATTATTGCTTTGGTCATAAAAATGACTCAAGAGTGACTTGCAAAAGAAATACTAAAACCAATTACAGCAAACACAATACAGTGGTAACTCAGTTTGCGAACTTAATCCGTTCCGGAAGTCTGTTCTTAAACCAAAGCCATTCTTAAACCGAGGCGTGCTTTCCCTAATGAGGTCTCCCGCTGCAGGTGCCCTTCCACTGTTCGGCCTCCATTCGTAGACCGAGCTAACTACTTCCAGTTTTGCAGAGTTCTTATACCGAATAGTTCGCAAACAGGACTGTTTTTAAACAAGGTACCACTGTACATAAATACAAAACAAGCAAGCAAGCAAGCAAATGCATCCATACAAATAAAAGGCATGCCAAGTGTGTGTTAATGAACCTTTTGCTCTGTGGACACATGCTAGAAAGTTGCTGTTGACCACAGCATCCCAACAAATGGAAATTCAGTAAATAGATGTGTGTGTATCATCATAGATGAGAGACATTTCCTTGTAGCAACTTCAGAATGCATGAAATGGCTCCTCAGTTAAGACCCTCTTCTGACTTTATCTTTCCAAAGTAAGAAGAACAGCAGAATCTACCCCTTCTGCACCACCCCCCCAAAAAAGGAATTACATTAGGACTCAAATAAATAATCTAATTAGAATAACCCAAAGTAGATTCCAAATGGATTGGGCTGCTTCTAAATGCTCTAGAGGCAGATATGTGGCAAATCTTGTGGTGCCATTTTGGGTGCCATTTTTTTTATTATACAAAACAACAATGTAATGTGGATATAAATAAAAAGCATCATCTTGTACCGTTAAGAGCCCTGATTAATGATTTAACATGCATTTATTTATAATTATGTATAATTATTGTTTACATAGTGTACTTTTGAGATGTTTTTGTAGAATACAAAACCCAAAGCATTAAAAGGTAAATAATTATTTAGTTAAGATCACTAAAGAAAGGATTATCATAGCTTCAAACCACTCAAGAGTAGACAAATGTTAATCAGTCCATCAGTAGTACTAGCAACAGCTAGCATGTTCTGGCATTCATGACCGAGACCTGAGCAATTCCGCCATTGATACTGATAGGCAGCAATTCATTAATGAGATGTGCCTATCTCGATCTTGTGTGTGTTCAAATGTAACAGTAAGAGACTGACTTCCAAAGCAGTCTGTACTGGAAGATCCCTTGCAAAAATAATGTGGTGGTTTTTCTTAAATAGTTGCCTGGCAACCAACCAAAGGGCGCATAGTATGAGACTGCAGATGAGCCTAAGGAGATAAGGGTTCCTATCAGTGTCACAGTGGAGAGAGCTTGTCTTCAGTATGAGCTGGCTGGCTGGCTGGACTGGTATTATCTTTGACCTAGTTCCGAAAAACAAGCAATGAACAAATAGGTGAGATGATAAACTTGTGTCTCAGTTGTACCACTTGAGATTTAAGGGAGAAGAGGTCATATGGCTGAATGCTCCTCCAATCAACAAAAGCTCCTTGAACATAGAAAAATAGATGTCAGGAAGACGGGTTTTAGCATAGTTCTGTCTAATATTAGGGTTGAGTGTAAACAACTTCCCAACATTTTCAACCACTATTCACATGATGTGAATTTGGGAGAGATTTCATTTATTTTCGAGAATGAGATGTGGCCTTTGCTCTGATCCAGTATGCCTCTGCTTATGTATGTACAACTGCTGGAGAATAATGATAATGGGTGGATATCCAACATTCGTCATACTCAAAGTAGCCCCTTGAAATAAATGGACTTAAATCCATAGATATTCAGTGAATTTGTTCCAGTAGCCCAAGAATCAAGTGAGATGGATCCTTTCAAGTCCCATATATAGTCCATAAAATGTGCACCTATCATACCCATAACCAATCAGATGGAATTTCCCTTTTGTCCTGTCTGTCTTCTCTTGATCTGCACATCATGCTGATATCCTTGTTAAATTTTCAGTAATCCCCTGTTGCATAATCGGCAATAGATTAGGCCTCCTTTTGTACTTATGCCTGTTTTTGTTCTGTCTAACACAATGGAGCCTGGATGCTGATTAGGGCCTCTAGGATTCTTATTAGCACAGCTATGAAGTAACCATGATAACAAGCATAGTCGTCATGACCTCTTAATTGGAAAGGGAAAACAGCCTGCAGCAAGAGACCTTTTTTGTCTTTAGACACGTGTTTGTCCTCTGGTAAGACCATAGCTGAATACAAAAAAGGAAAACAAAGTCTGAGAAAAGAATGTTGATTTGTTTTGGTTTTCTGGGACATTTGCTCAGTGTTTGCACCCTAGTTTCACTGTTCTAGAAGTTCTCATTTTATCTCATTTTTTAAAGGGAAGTTGGGCAGATGTTCCCTTGACAAAAAGTGGCAAATCAAAAAATCACCTATATATTAAATTCTTTACTAGGGGGTGGGGCAAGGTAGGGAGCTTTCAAAGATACAATCCCACATCCCTATTCTGAAATGGTACAGTCCCAAGAAGGCTGTGCCACATGTTTTTCCGAGCAGATTCAGCTGCCAGTTTCCCTCTTGCAACCTACTTTACAAGGCTGCTGGGGGAAAACCACAAAGGACTGTAAACAACAATGTCATATAACAACAGCATATTACCAACAACAGCTTAACATGATATTACATTGTTGTTGTTGTTGTTGTTGTTGTTGTTGTTGTTGTTGTTGTTGCTAGGGGCAGCTCTGGAGTTACTGAAAACAATTTCCAGAGAGGAAACAGCAAATAAGATCAAACAGTTCAAAAGGTTTCAGTACCATGGACAGGGAAGGACTACAGAATCAGTAAAATCACCTCTTGCTCTTGAGGAGGTGGTGCAGTTATCATAATCTCATAAATACAAGGGACACAATTCAAGGAAATGCCTTGCAAACCATGTCACCTTGCAAGCAATGGGGTGATACCTGGACAGAATGTGGAGTCCCATTGATTTGAATAGGACTTGCTACTTAGGTGGCTCATTGTAATCCTATGCATATGCATGCCCAGGTATGAAGTTTGACTGAGTTCAGCAGGGCTTATTTATGCATTTAAAAAAATTATATATCCTGCTTGATTGTAGTAAAACCTCTAAAACAGGCACCCCCAACCTGCGGCCCTCCAGATGTTTTGGACTACAACTCCCATGATCCCTAGCTAACAGGACCAGTGGTCAGGGATGTTGCGAATTGTAGTCCAAAACATCTGGAGGGCTGAAGGTTGGGGATGCCTGCTCTAAACTCTTGAAACGGCTTATATATACTGCTTGATTGTAGAAAAATACAGGTAAGTAGATACAAGAGTGAAACAATATCTGTGGTGTGTATCTAGATAAACTTTTTGCACCATGACGCAAAGCATAATACACACAATTGACAATATCAGCTTCCCATCATTACAATTAGAGATTGTGGTTTTTGTACCAATTTGGCTTGAATGGAAGCTTCTGTGCTGGAACAAAAGCAGCTTGAAGTGGTGGTTTCTATCAAGACTCTGTGAACATGAGAAGAGGTCTGCTGGATCAGGCAAAATCCAGCATCCTGTTTTCACAGTGACCGGCCAGGATGCCCAAGAGAATCCCACAAGCAAGACCTGAGTGCAGCAGCAGCTTTGTCATATATGGCTCCCAACAACTGGCATTCGGGGGCATACTTCCTCTGACAGTGGAGTTAAACCTTATCCATCCACAGCTAGTAGCCAGTGGTAGCCCAGAGGTGGTTTTAGGGTAGCACAACTGGTTAGGTGCTGTGCTGCAGGGGGTGCCACAACAATGCTGTAGAATGGAGCACAAGAGGCAGGGGGTGCCAAATTTTAGCGTCATACAGGGCACCACTGAAATTTGAGAGCCCAAAGTCCGCCACTGGATAGCTTCATCCTCTGTGAATGTGTCTAATTATCTTTTAAAGAGAATTAGACACAGTCACATTCGGGGCCAACACTATAGCATATGGGAGAAAACTCCACAGTTTTAACAATGTGCCGTAAGAGAAAAGTACTTTGTTTTGTATGCACCACAGTCCTAATCATAATTCTCTCTCTCTCTCTCTCTCTCTCTCACACACACACACACACACACACTCTCTCTCTCTCTCTCTCTCTCTCTCTCTCACACACACACACACATGTTATTTAGCAGGGGAAACAAGTTAAATACAATCACACGTTTAATGTCACACCCTCAATTGTAGAAGCTAGAAACTTGTTGGTGCTGTGTAACTAAGTCCAAACTAAGTCCCGCTACAGAAATGTAATGACTGTGTATCTTTCCTGTCACGCTCCAGATGTTATATTTTCGGTGTTCATTTCTTTACTTGCAAAAATTGTCTGTTTCCCTCCCCCTCCCCCTCCCCCATTCCATAAAATGTTTGGGTTTGTTTTTAAAGGAAAGCAGAGACTTTGAATGCTGATTTCAGTGCTCACAGCTGTGAAAACTGCAGAATACCACAGCCCCAAACCTAGAACTGACCCATATTATTTTGATCCAGTACCAATGGCGAATGTGGAAGGGAACATTTCCTGTCTCCTAGCCCCAAGCATTATTTGGTCTCCTCTGAAACAATCTCTAATGAAGGTTTGGTGCTGGCAGGGAAGGAAAGGTTACAGATAGAGAATTCTGCCCTCAAACCAAATCCTCTCCTCTCTCTCTGCCTCTCTGCCTAGGATGCTGATAGGGTGAGTCACTGAATCTGTCTCTGGGTGCTACTTCAATGCAGCAGCCTTTCGGGAAAAGACTTCTCCTGCCCTCTCCAGCAGGGCTGTGTGATATCCAAGCCTGCCCACCAGTAGTTTTACTAAATAATTCATTATGCTCCCATGATAACTGAAGTATAAGGAGGGGCTTGATTTAATTTACTGCCTGCTTCAAGCCAATCGGGCGGTAAGGCTGCGGTAGAACCGGGTGACAGCAAACCCTGCTTGTATGCTGTGAATGTGAAAGAGAAGCAGTTCCGTGTGTGGGTTAAGGGGAAAGGATTGGATCCAGGGGAGCCATTGGATTAAGAGACTGGCCAGAAGGTAAGATTCAAGTGCGGATCTGGATTGTCCAGAGGATTAAGCAGCACAATGCAGACCTTGTGTGTAAGAATTCTCCTTACCTAAGGACGAATTTTCCGATTTATGGGGGAGGGAACCATGGGCGTTTGGAAGCCTAACGCATGCAGCTGGCATGTAGGCTTGCACTGCTTTTGTGTCTTTTGTCTGCATGCACCCGCTGTCAATATCTGTAACCGAATAGCTGTCGTACAAATAGCTGTTTCCATTGTGCATTCCGTACGCTACATAATCAGTGGCACGTTGCATTTGTGTCTGTAAAATCAAAGGAACAAAAACCAATTAAGAAAGGACACACAGACCAGCCCTTGGGGGCTAATGGAATCAGAAGGCACCCGGTAGTATTGTAATTATTCTTTTTAAAGTGGTACACATCTTTAAAATCTCGAATGGCTTCCATCTGAAGTGTGAGACAAACCTCCCTCTGGAGGCATGACTGTACAAGCAGAGGCATAGAACAAATTAAGAAAAGGGGGTAAAGGGAAGTGGTTTAAAGAAAGAAACTGAGAGGGACTGAAAAGAGAGGAGGACCAGAAAAGGAGCAAGAGAAGCAAGGTGTTTCCCCCTCCCAAAAAAAAAACACCTTTCTGAAGTTGTAGGTATCTTAAAATCATGAATCAACTCTTTCTGCCCACATCCTAAGCATATGTACTCAGAAGTCAGTCCAATGGGTTTCAAATGGATACAGAATACAAGCCTATGCATGTTTGTTCCCATTCTGTTCACACTCCCGAGAAAGTGTGCACAGGACTGGAGCCTTACATCCTATTATGTGGCATGTGCTTAGGATGAGTACAGATTTGCATGTGACAAGACCAAAGGCAATGTTTATTCCTTACAAGTGCTGTCTTCCAGTGTTGATGCAAATTCCTGAAGAGCGTGTCTGTAGCCATCAGTCGGTTGTAGCAAAAAAGAGTTCTATGGCAACTATATTGTGGCATTGGCAAGAGCCTACCTGTAGCACCCTGACCCTTATGCAGGTGCCTGCAACCTTCACAGATATCACACAGCATATAGAGAGGCACAGGGCACCTGATGGAACATCACAGGGGGGAAATAGAGTAAATGCACCACCAAAGCGGGGGATAAAAGCGGGCACGTATTTGCATACAATTTGCATTGGTTCATGTACAAATGCAAATTTAGAAATAATTCACATAGTTACATAGGATTGCAAGACAACTGACCATAGTGGGGAAGGCTGGGACCAGGTGACCCATGCTGGTGGGCAGGTTCAAAGCTGCTTCTGCTCTCCCTTCTTTTGGTTTTTAATCTCTAAAGCAGAGTTGGATCAAACAGCCCTTCAGATAGAGGGTGGTCCTCTCAGAAGAATGCATAGTCACCCTAGAAAAATCGCATGATTTAAACATTGATGCAAGGTGCTTTTTTCAGCGACAGGGCAGCTCTGTTCCCCTTGTATATAGGCCTGTGTATGGGGTGATTTTCCTACCACACCTAGGAGAAACTATGCACTTGGCATGGTAAGGGCATAAGGAGATCTGGGAAAAGTTGTCACCTTACAACACTACATGGGAAGGAGGGGGATTATTGAGTTGTTTCTATTATGTATTTTGTGTTCTTATAATGTGATTTTATGTTGTGAACTGCCCTGAGACCTGCGGATATAGGGCAGTATACAAATTTAATAATTACTGGGTGACCCGTAGAAATAGTAGTAGTTTTGATTAGCAGTAGGTCTGGGACATATAGAAGAAACTTACCTTGGCTTGCAAACTTCAATGCTGCAAACAGTAGTGATAGCCATTAGTTCTGTAGGCTTTTGGAAAAAAAGATTAGAAAAACTGAACACCAGCTAGGTGTGCATACAGATGCATTACATGATATATTGTAGGTGTAGTGGGAGTATGGAAGCATTTGTGCTTCCCCACCAAAGCTATGCAGCGGTTGCAACTCTCACTATCCCTGGCCATTGGCCAAGCTTATTAGTATCATTAGCTTATTTGAGATCCAGGATGGGTATAGGGGCAAATCCATGCATCCCACTGTTTCCAACAATGGTCAGCCAAATGCCTTTGGGAAGCTCACAAGTGGAGTGTGAAGGCAACAGCCTTCCCATGTTGCTGGTCTGCAGGATTTGGTATTCAAAGGCATGTTGCTTGTGAGGGTGGAAGTTGCATTTAGTTCCTAAAAGAAGGGGGGAAAGGGAGAGAGAAGTTGGAGATTAGCATATATGGCCCTGAAAAAGATTGGCATGTCTCACCCTGTCACTCAGACATTGTCCCTTCTTTTTGATGATTGCATGGAACATCAGGAAGAACTTTCTGATAGTAAGAGCTCCTCGACAGTGGAACGAATGGACTCCCTCAAGAGGTTAGGCTCTCCTCCCTTGGAGGTTTTTTAGCAGAGGTTGGGTGGTCCATCTGTCATGGATGCTTTAGTTGAGATTCCTGCATTGCAGGAGGTGGGATCAGATGTCCCATGCGGCCCCTTCCAACTCTAGAATTCTATTATTCTATTATCTATATATACAGATGTTATATTGTAGGTCAGATGGCAGCACACAAGCCTTAAACCCACTTGGAAGCTGTGCTTTGCACTCTAGAAGGCATGATAGCAACCCATTTCCCATTTCCCATCCATGCCTAAACTTTACATGAGTGTAGGAAGTGGATCTCAGCGCCTCTGTTTACAAGTTAAGATTTGCATAAAGATTCCCAAGCAATATATTGTTATAGAACCTGGGGATGGGGGAGTCCTAAAGATTGTTTTTTAAAGAAAACAGAAACCTTTTACATTCACTGTGCATTTCTATAGGCTTCCTGTCTTTTAAGGAGAGGATTTAGCTGTTCACTTCTCTTTCAAATACGTTATTATATAGAATTTATCACTCCTACATTACCAAAAGAAAGCAGCCTTAGTGGAAGGACTTGAACACTGTTGTGCTCATTTTGGAAAGCCTCAGTGTGCTATAGATTGAGAATCTCTCCTCTGTGGTGAGAGATGGTAATGAGTAGGGGGCAGGCAAGCCTGGGCTTTGTGTCTTGGCAAGCAGAAATCAATGCTAAGTGCTCTGTGTAATCAGATTCCATAGCATGGGGGAGAAAGTGTGAATGACTAACACCAGGATTTATTTCTGGCAGCTGCTGGTCTAGCTATACCGTGTAGTCGTTCTAGGTGGTAATTTAGTAAGGCTTGCATTTCTAAATATTTATCGCAGTTCAAGTGATGTTGATTTCATGGGCTTACGCAGAGTTATGGTGGCTTGCACATGCACAGAGCATTCCAACAGAAACCCTGCACTTGCTATCACTCTTATACATCTTACTTGTGAAAGGAAAAAAGTACCACCCAAACTCTACTGGTGGCTGGTGCCCATTGTGACTGGCAGGGACCCCAAACAGTAACTAGAGCCAAAACTAATGACAGGCAAAGCCAACTAACTCTAGTTTTGTCCCCATCCTTTCCCCTGCTGAGTTCTACAAGGGCAATAATGAGACTAATGAGGAGGAGGATGCTATTAGGCAGTGCCACAACCTGGACTGGCTGTAAGTGGGACAGATGGCTGGTGAGAAGCTAAGGCTCTCATTTTTGGAAAATGAGCCTCCAGAGCAAAACCCTCTCTGCTAATTTTCTGGAGTCGGTTTGTGATCAATGGGGCTTCCCATTGAATAACTCCTAGGTAGTGAGCAAGATATTATTCAGAAATAATGGCTCTCTGCCCATGTAGCAATGGCAGACTTTAGGTTCTCAAATTTCATTGGGACACAAAAATTTAGTGCCCCCCATCTCTTGCACTCTGTTCTACATTATTATTGTGGTGTGAGCACCCAGTATAGCTGAGTGGTTGGGCTACCCTAAAACTGCCTCTGGTATAGGCTCCCCCTGTCCCTTCCCAGCTCCTCTCTCAATCCTAGCTGGATTATAGCAAGTACCGCCCTGTTGGTGGGAGACAGAGCCAGAGAATGGGCTGCAACACTAGTGTAAGGGACATAATATTCTCATAAATATATTGCTGCCTGCGGGGTGTTAAAGCAACAGTTTCTTTGCAAGGGTCAACAGCTGGAAACCCATTTCCCCCAGCCAAATTTTCTGCTTGGCAGGTGTAACAGTTACAGAGACAGAAGTGTGACCTAATTAGCTGTGCCTAATTGCAAGAGCTTGAGGCAGGTAACAAAAAGTTATACACACTCATTGCAAATGCAATTTAGGCATATTGAAATCAAATTAATTGAAGCAGCAAGCCTATGTGCACATCCTTGGAAGTCCAATTGAACACAGCCGAGTCTACTTCTGAATAAATAGGATTGGGACCATATTCGACCACTCGTAACAGGGTGGCTTCACAAAATGTAAGGCCGTGTACTTACACTGAAATGACAGGCAGCACAATATTGCTTCATTCCTGAAGTACATGAATGAAGCAGAGGTGCAATTCCTGGAACTGAAGCAATGTTTTCCTTATCTAAGGAATAGCACATTTTCTTCCCCAGTTTACCCCTGCTTTCTTTTTCTCTTTCTCCACATCCTCTGTTATCTTCCTTGTGTCAAATTCTAGATAGAACATAAGCTCCTTGCAGAAGATGTCTGGCTTTTTGCTTCTTAAATGGGTGCAAATAATAGCAGCAATAATGACAGTTAACAACAGCAAACACATTTATGTTATATATACTGCAAAAGGCTGGAGGCTCTTTCAATACAGCTGTCGTAACCATTGCTTTGATTTTTTAGTACGTAAGAATAGGAAGCTGCCTTCTACTGAGTCAGAAAATTGGTTCATCTAGCTCAGTACTGTATACACTGACTGGCAGAGGTTCTTCAGGGTTATTAGTAAAACTGAACTGCTGCTTTCCCCCTTGAAAAGTGCACTAATAAAGCTTATTAGGTGTCTGTTCTCAGGAACACAGCTGCAATGGGAGACAAGGAATGGGATGCAGTTACAGCCTTTCTCCCTGGTTGGTTGAATCCATTGTTTGCGCCATCCTTGGCATTAACATTTTGATTTGGAAACTGGGGCAAAATGCCAAGCACTCCTCAGGACATATAATCTCATTGCCCGTCCACTGGCATTGTGCAGGTGAAATTTGAGGTTGCTTTTCTTGTTAGGAACATAGGGCTCTGCTTTCTACTGAGTCAGGCCATTGGTCCATCTACCTCAGTATTGTCAGCACTGTCTGGCAGCAGCTCTCCAGGGTTTCAGACAGGAAATGTTCCCAGTCCCAATGCCGGGAATTGAACTTGGGGAATTCTAGATGCTCAACAACCAAGCTCTCCCCCCTGGTTGCTGAATTGATTAATTAATGAAATGTTGCTTCCCTGCACTGGCTAGATCATGAACTGTGGCAGCAGGAGGGCAGGCAGTTCTAACAACTGTGTCCATTTTAGGTATTGTACCAGGGCTTGCATCCCCCACACACTGCCGATTATGGGCAGCCCCAACCTTGCTTCAGAGGGTGCCTCTGAGTCTGCACACAATGATGTTTTCACCTGCCAGCCAGTGTGCAGTGCTGGGTTGGGGAGCAAAAGGGAAATCAAGGTGTGGAGGGCATGTTTTCCCCTTACCTGTGTGTAATGGGTTTAGGGGTTGCTCGTGCGTAAGTTGCCACCACTCCTGGCTAGGTTACCTGGTTAACCCTTTCTGACTGAGCAGCCTCCAGCATCATGACTGTCTCAGTCGCTGGCAGAATCCGTCAGTGGGCATTTCTTAAACCTTTTCCAGCATAAAAGCTGTTTGACGCCAAGTCTCCTCCTACTCTCCCTGCGCGGAAGTCTTCTGCGCAGGGAGGGTGTGGGCAGCGGAGTACCCGTACTCTCTCCGCTGGTCTCCAGCGGAGAGTCTGGGAGCCTCCTCCCCGATTCCCCCACCTGCCCCCCTTCTCCACTGGTGTTACGCTGATTTCCTTCCCCAGCAGATGGGCTGCCTCTCTCCCTACTGGGACCCTCTCCTGCATCCCTTTGGAGCCTTCGCTCCACCTCTAGCTCCGATGGCAGTTCCCTGACACTGTGGCTACTAAAAAGAATTCCCCTTTGGACTAGAGGAGAGAGAAGGGAGCTGCTGACTGCGCACACTTGCCTCATATTATGGGATCAAAGATAGGATCTTCTGCACCATTCTGCATACAGGCTGCCCTGCCTAGGAACTAACAGAGAGGAAAGAGAACGGATGAAGGGAAGCTCCATCCTCAGACTAGGGAGTATGCCCTCAGGTCACACATCATGAGCAGAGCACTGGTCAAGTGCCTCCCCAATGCAAGTGGAGGCAGAGCAAAGACTAAACAGAGAAGCACCTGTGTCTGTTCTTCCTACTCCCCAAACACTCTCCTCTTCTTTTAGGCATTACCTGTCACAAACTCCAAGAGAGAAGTTTCCAACGTCAGTGCTATTTTCACAGTCTACCCAGAGATCCTATTGATATAAATGCTTCTATTGCTTTACAGCCTCAGGAGTGAAAGACAAAAAAACATAAGGAGAGGGGCTAGTTTCCCTGACTCCTCAAGGACTGGTTGAGGCAGTTCTGCACTCCCCCCCTCTCTCACACACACACTGAGCAGAAGATATTTGTGTGTGTGTGTGTTCTTGTTCTCCTAATGTGTACAAATACATTATTTGCAAGGAGTCATGGATCATCCTTTGGTAGCCCAGTTTCCCTTATGGTATAGATTAAGTCCCACTCCAACCCGACTTTTATGTCATGTTCATTTTTGATACGCAGTAAGCCCTCACATTAGAAACCGCTGGAAAAACATAGTGACTTAAGGACTCAATCAGAGAAGAGAGCTTATAGTAGCTGATCCCTGAATAGAGATTTGCATATTTATAGTCAAGATTTTACGAACTAAGATGTTGGTTATTATCCAGAGAATGGGTCCTCCCCCTCCCCCAACCTGCACTCTTACTATAATCATTCCAGCTATCCATGCACTAGGAAAAAATCTCAACATACAGTATTAGAGAGGAAGGGGAAAGAACAGTTATAGACAACAACAGATGTATTACCATGGCTCCAGGAGTAAGAGTTCTGGGGTGGTCAAAACAAGGGCTAAACATTCCTTTGATCCAAACATTCTCAGCTGGGAGAGGGGAGAAGGAACTTGTTTGGGAGCTAAAGGCTGCTTCTATACAAAATGGCCACCCTGACCTCCTTCTCTAGCCTGGAGATGGGCAGGGGCATGGAGCTTCTCCATCACTGTGATGAGCCCTCTGAAGTTCAGTGGAGCTGTGGAAGGGAGATCCCTGTCCTAACTCACAGAGGAAGATTGGGGCTCTTCTTATTAGACTTGCTACAAGACAATGAGACACTCTCTGCAGAGAAGACAGTGAACAGAATTGTGAACCCCTGAAGAAAAAGAGGATTGGTCTCCTCAAGGACACCATTAGAGCAAGGACTAAACCTGTTCACTACCTTTGGGGGAAGGGGCAGCAATAGCCTCCTCTCAGCTGTGTCTTAGGTGGAAAGTTGGGCTTATATGGATAGCCAGTGCTTTCTTTCTTAAAAAAAAAAGTTTAGGGGTACTCTCATTTTCCTCCTCATATTGAAATATTGCCCCTCAATGAGGCCAAACTTAGATTCACAAAATGTTCTGGGGTATGTGTACCCCTGCATGCCCCCCCCCAAAAGTACTGTGGATTGCTATACTTGTAATCCATAATTAGACCCACAGCTTAATTCTAAAATTTGTTTAGGATGTGGGACCTGCCAATAGTAATGCCTAGACGAAATTGCAAACTACAATGTTACACTCAGGTAGCACACACCAAGCCACCCTTTTATAACTGGGACTTAGGCTGCCGAAATCTCTTCTGTCTATGTGAAGCTCTTTATTCTAGCTATGTTTAGTATAGAGCTAACTAATGGGGAATAGTATTGAGCATGTTTATTCCTGTGGCTGTGCTGAGCTGTATGGCTGCAGCTGACTTACTGTAGCACACTATGCTGTTGTATCTTCTGGAGAATTTGCCTAATTCATACCGTAACTCCTTTTGGTAATCTTCCTTCCTGTATACCAACAGAGGAATGATAGTAAGCGACAAGACTATAATATTGCTATAAAGTATCATAGCACCATGGAAAATCATGGATTAGTTTAGATTACTTTGTGTTATGAATAATAGATCACTCAGCGATATCCATTACTGAATCTACATAGAAATGATATGTACAAGTTGTTTCCATGATAAACTAGTATGTGCATACATATGGACATCGGCACGAGCTCAATATTTAATAGCTGTGCACTGAACTGCTCATTTAACAAATGGCTTGTTTTTCTGAAAGTCCTGTAATTGCAGAATTATGCAGGGACTCCCTTCCCACCCTCACTGTAATGCAGCCTTTGAATCTGCTTTACCACTTGGCTCAATCATTATTGTCTTCCGCATGCTAACAATGCAAAAATTCAAAATATTTTTGGTGACTTTGATGAAAACCGGAAGCAGCTTGACCTTTTCTCTCAGGTGGAACATTTCTGAAGCTTAAAGGTTGCTCCCTGCAATTACAAAATTCAACTCACACAAAGCTCCTGTCTCCAGAGCTTAAACTCTCTTCACTGAAAAATCTCAGGTGCACATTTGGGAAACAACTCCAAGTAGGAAGCAATTATTGCTAAGAAAGTCTGCATATTGAACTGATGCTAGCCTGAGACAAAACAGAACAAATGAAGTTCAATGCCTGTCATTATATATATATATATATATATATATATATATATATATATTAGAAAATAATAATAAGATTTAAGACTTAAATACATGCATATGTATGTGGTTTGAAGTGACTGAGGAAGGGACATTGTTTTAGGATGGCACGTATCATTTTAAAGTTCTTTTTCAATAAAGTGTTGTAGTTTACTACCCAATTTTAGGTGCTTAGTTTTGTGTCAGATGGCTCAGTGGTGGCTGAAATGTTTTTTGGATAGTAGAGAGTTAATTTGTCTTCCACCAACAGCATCGTGAGATAGTGGGAGGAGGTTGCAATTAGTTTGCTTTCAGTATCTTAAGGCAAGAACTTTAAGAGATGTTATTGAAATGTGGCTGCACTGCTGTACGACAACATCTATTACTACAGGCAAGGCCGTTTACAATCTGAGGAAACAACAAAGATCACACACCTTATATAACAATCTGATCCAGTACACGAAAAAGTCATAATAAAAACATAACTTTAAAATAAACAATTTATATCAAATAAAGTAATGTTCATTAATCCATTATAATAGTATTGGATAGTTCATTAATCCATTATAATAGTACACAATGAAATTAACCACAAGCAAACAATAATTAAATGAAAAAATTCACTCTTAACATTGACAAGAAATAATTACCAAACTATAATCAATAAAAATGACAGCAAGGAGTTCCACAGTGCAGGACATGCCTCACTACAGGGCTGGTCTCTGACAAAGGCTGACTAAACCTTGGGATGTTGGAGACCACAGAAAATTGCACCATCAGAAGATCTCAGTGATCCAGGTGAAGCATAGGGAATGAAGTCGTCCATGAGGCACTTTGGGCCCAAGTTGTTTAAATTAATACAAGCGCCTTGAACCTGGCCTAGCAGCAAATCAGCAGCCAGTGCAGCTCCCTTAGCAAAGGAGTAGCATGTTGTGAGCAGTCTCACCATTCATTGTGCACTGGTTGTAGCTTATGGACAAGATACAAAGGTGTTATCATATGCAATAAACTCTACCTTGCTTCCCTCTTAAATTTACTCACCTGCGCTAGACAGAGGAAGAGAATTAGCAGCACAGTTGTAAATCCAGGATAGGATCATGCTACCATGACTTTACAGTCCAGCTTTTGCTTTGCTCTGCAAAATGCGATAGTCAATCTAAACAGAAAGGAGATAGGTGTCAGGAAAGGAGTACTGTAAATCAGAGGCATGCTGATGGAGCTTCCTAACTCTGCATGTTCTCTATGGTGTCTACAGCCAGAAGCAGAACAGTTAAGAGGAAAATGGAAGGGACCAGAGCAGTCAGACAAGGCAAGAAAGTATAGGTCCTGTTGGCCACGAGATTGCTGTACAGCTGTTTGAGAGGAGAAGGAGTCAGCATTGTGCAACGTCTCCGTACTGTCTCAGGAATAGCCTCTATAGTACTATTGGCCACACATATAAGAAGAATGAAGTGGGAATGCAATGGTATAATTCTGAAAGTGTTGCCCATGATCTATTCTATTTTGCCACATTAAAAAAAAATAAAACTGTCTACGAGCAGAAAAGTAGCACAGCAAAGGTCAGGCTGGAGAATAATCTCTCCCTTAGGTGCTTTTAGGTGCTTTGTTCTTTTACATGCTGAATGGCTTTTTTTTTAACATGGGAAATCTCTCAGGTCCGCAGTCTAAAGTGGTACAGCCCACTCTGCACATCCTGGCATAGTACCACCACATTTTTCTGCTGAGTGTATAGACCAGGCCATAGCTGCTTAATCGAGCAACAAAAATGTATAAGTCACTCATTCTTGACAGGGCACCTTTGGCACAATAGTTCTGTGAGGGCACCAAGCCTATAATTCTTATTAAACTACAACTCCCAAGATTATATAGGGAAGAATGGATGATGTTCAAGCCAGTTTTAGGCTGTAATACAGAGATGCCTCAAGAGGCTTGATGTGGTTTGCAGGTAGCACTGAAGAACAATGTTCCGATCACTATGTGGTATTCCTCTGAATAGAAGAAGCAGTGTGACTTCTGTATGAGGTAAAGAGAATGGGAGGGACCCCCACCCACCCGCAATTTGCCATGAAGGATAACCTGATTTACCCTCTGCAGTGTTAATAATTTAGACAAACCTTTCAATGGCAGTGTTGCATGCTGCTTCCCTGCAAGCTCCATTTTATGTTATGCATTATAATTACTTTATTTGTTTCACAGTAATGGTTCCTGAAAAGCTAGTGACACGTGCCCATCTGCCAAAGCTTATATCTGTTTCCATTTATTATTTCTCACTTCTGTTTGTCCTGTTCTTCTCCACTTGCTGGTGGCAAAACACACACAGGATCCATCTCAACAGAAAATGCTGTTCACACAGGACCCAGATTATCTGAGGGTGGGAATTACCTGAGCTAGGAGGCTCAAGGGGGCCCATAACCATGACTAAACCAGGGGCAGGGAACCTCAGGCTTCGGGGCCAAACACAGCCAAGTTTCTCGAAAATCTACCCAGCCAATACCCCTTTTGCTCCGACCCTGCCCACCACTGGCATGTGACCCCAGGAAAGTCACTCTGGGCTGAAAAATATTCCCTGCCCTTGGTCTAAACTGTAGACCATGCTTGAGGATACTTAAGCAGATTCATTTTCCTATATCTGCATTTTGGATCTATCTACCTACTTACACAAATATTTATATCCCACACTTCTAGTGCTTATGCGCCATATAAAATCAATTACAAAGTATCATAATGTTCCAAAAACACAATATTAAAAAATAGATACAATATAAACAGAGACAGATGCAACAAACGAAGGCATCAGATTTAATACCTATTCAGGAAAACCTGTCTAAAAAAAGTTTTTTTTTGAAGTACGGAAAATTCACTAGTGGAGTCTCACAAGGCAAAGAATCCCACAATTTAGGTGGGATCACAGAGAACACCCTTGATCTCCTCCCCACCAACCAAGATTCCACCATAGCTAGGCCACAGAGGAGGGCCCTTTTGTCAGAAGAATTTAGGCCCAAACCAGCTGATATATGTATGGAATGTCCAGAGCTTGTGAGATATGCTGGAGCCAATCAGAAGTAGCGCCCGAACAGAATGAAAGTCTGCAATCCAGTACCTACTTAACTGGGAGTAAAACCCACTGAACTCAGTGGTACTTTTTTCTGCATAGATATGTACAGGAAAACAGCCTGGTAATACAGGAAACTGTAGGCCTTGCAGTCTGAGATACTTGAGAAATGTGGGTCCCCTACATGGCGTGTTCTCTTAAGAAGTACAAGCTCCACAGATCTTTGGTTTCTGCAGGCAGAGGGGATGGATTGGCCCAGTGTGGGAGCTGACTGGCAACAGGAAAGAGGAATAAGCACCATAATAAGCAGCGACGCTGACATCCCAGGGACTGTGAGCTGGGGCTGCGAATAGGTTTATGGGCGTCAGAAGGTATGTGAGTAAATAAGCTAGGCCTCTAGCATCGTTGCGCACTGAAGAAAACTCATGTCATTAGATCCCAAGAACAAGGATGAATTCCTAAAGGGCCTTTGTTAACATATATTTAAGTCTATAATATTGTGTGTGTGTGTGTGTGTGTGTGTGTGTGTGTGTGTGTGTGTGTTTGCCATACTGCAGTTTATGTTAAAGGAATTGGAGTTCTTGTTGAAACTACACTGAAAAGGATATATCAAGAACTCTGGCCAAAAGTTTCAATATAAGGAATAATTCCTACTCAAGAGTTGAAATGAATGCACAGAGAAACGCACAGAGAAAATGAATGCACAGAGAAACGCAAGAAAACTTGGATGCAATTATCTAAGACGCATGTCGAAATAGAAACATAAAAGAACTAAATGATACAGACTTCCAACAGATTTATAGTCGTCAAAAAACCGAGCTGAAGAAGGCGTGTACTCCAAAACAGGGCCCTGTCCTGGTTACCACCACTGAACCGTACATCTGATTCACACTCCAGATACTCCTTTTTGGCCCCATTTGATCCTTCATTCTTTATTCTTTATTCTAATTTTATATAATGTGGACTCTTTTTGACTGCTATTGAGACTTGTATAAAACAATTGTTGTGCACTGGTATTTCATGTACCTTTGTACTATATCATTGTATATTTGAAACGACATTATTTCTGCACTTAAACGTTGTATCCAAACTTACCATTACTTTAAAACTATCATACTTATACGTTGTGTTTAAATCTACTACTAGCTTCAAACTGTTATTCTTAGCAGAATACACACCTTTTACATTTCAACTCTTGAGTAGGAATTATTCCTTATATTGAAACTTTTGGCCAGAGTTCTTGATATATCCTTTTCAGTATACTGCAGTTTATGCCTGTAAATACCTAAATCAGGCAGCCAGAAACATAAGGAGCTTAAACAAGAAAAGGGGGGGGGGGTAAAGAGCACCGATCAATCCTCCACCACCACCCCAAACTTGCCAAAAAATGTCAAGAGATTATTGGGTAGGCGGAGGGTGGGGGCTGTGTTAGAAATGGATACCAGGCCTAGAGAAATTATGTCCAGAGTACTGTGGTACCTCGGGTTACATACGCTTCAGGTTACACACTCCACTAAGCCAGAAATAGTGCTTCAGGTTAAGAACTTTGCTTCAGGATAAGAACAGAAATCGGGCGGCGTGGTGGCAGCAGGAGGCCCCATTAGCTAAAGTGGTGCTTCAGGTTAAGAACAGTTTCAGGTTAAGTACGGTCCTCCAGAACGAATTAAGTTCTTAACCCGAGGTACCACTGTACTCTTGTCTGCCCTATCCAGGGCTGCTTCCAGAGGCCTCCACCATGTAAGGTGTGATAGCTAGGTGGGAAAATAAAATGCTTCATTGTCTTACATAAGTGAATATCCAACCTGCCTATTATAATACCTCAAATATATGTGTGCTAATTTCATTGGGAGTATACTTTTCCCTAGGGATTTGAAGAAAGATATAGACTTTCCATTCTCGTGAAAGACTATACAGTAATAGCCAAAGCTGTTGGTAGGATTGTGAATGTATTCACTCAAATGCTAAATGCTCTGTAATATGGCTAATGGCTTCCAACCAATGGTCTCTTTTGTGACCTCTCCCCTTTATCTTATCTTTATCTGTTCAGGGAAGTTTTTAATGTGTGACATCTTAGTGTATTTTTTGTATTTGTGGAAGCCACCCATAGTGGCTGGAGAAACAAATAATAAGTTATTGCTATTATTATTATTAGCAAGGCTACAAGAGGGAAGTGGTTGTTTACTGGTTTAGGCAGCAAAGTTGTAGCTTATAATAAAACAAACCCCAAAGTAATGGAACTTTGCTCCCATTCATTCCCCATTACCTTCAACTTTCCCCTTTTTCTTGTTCTCTATTGTGTTTTTTCCTTCACTTCCTTCTTATCCTTCCTTGTCTCTCCCCTTGCCACACACACACTTTTCAAAATTTAAATTGTAAGTTCCTTGGGGCAGAGAGAGTTGTTTGTGTGTGTGTGTGTGTTCCCCCCAATTTATGTATACTGTCTTATTGTGAGCATGTGGCAATTACAGATTAAAAGAGGACATAAATCATAGCATTTCCAGATCAGCTATCAACATCTTTTTACTCAGTGAAAAAATTATGCAGCTTCTAACTTGAATGTTGCAGATTGCCATTTCTCCTGTGCTGCAAACCACTTTTGAAATTGAGACTTTTTTGCAAACAGTTTCTGATGTAGCTTGGAGGACAGCTGCTCAAAGAAAAAATGCTCATTCCGCTAAGTATGATTAAACCGTGGAGCGGATTTTCTTTTGTCTTACTTGCTTTTCATAGTCATCTCTACCATGAGATGAACACATGTTCCCAATTTACAGGTGGAGAACTGAGGCAGGCAAACCTGAGGCCATGTATTGAACAAAGATTGGAACTTCAACCCTGTCAACCTAAGTATAATGTTCTTGCACAGCCATTTTCAAATTAAATAGGACTATGGAAAGAGCCTGTACATGATAAGGCTGTGAACTATCCTCATGGGGGAAATGATGTCATGATAAATTTTGTCACCTAAAAATGCGCATGTGACTTGGTGCCTGGTAACTCTCTGATCAAATTTCCAGGCATTCAACACCAATGGAAGCTTCCCTCCAGGGACTAATAACAGCTTTGAGACTGTGGGTTTTTTGTTGTACAGTGCTACTTCGGGTTACAGACTCTGCTAACCCGGAAGTAGTACCTCAGGTTAAGAACTTTACCTCAGGATGAGAACAGAAATCATGCAGCGCCGGCGTGGCAGCAGTGGGAGGCCCCATTAGCTGAAGTGGTACCTCAGGTCAGGCCCAGACCGGGGGGGGGGCCATATGGGCCACTTGGCCCGGGCCTCCGATTCCAAAGGGGGCCTCGGTCAGCATATTCACAATCGCAGGGGATTTATAAGACTTCAGTTATCTTCAGGGTAAAAAAAGGGGGGGACACATTATCTACCTGGCCCGGGCCTCTGCCTGGCTCTGCAAGGCCCTGCCTCAGGTTAAGAACGGTTTCAGGTTAAGAACGGACCTCTGGAACAAATGAAGTTCATAACCAGAGGTACCACTGTCATTTTGGTAGGGTTGGCATATGCCACATCCCACCCCTGACAGCAGCTGTTTACATGCTTTAAAAGAAGCACATTTGTTGCTTTCATGAAATTAACATAACACATCGTTTGAACCACATAACTATTCAAATGAGTTCAGCCTGCTGGATGAAATATCAAAGACTTTCAAGTATGCTTAAATCCCAGAGTAGTTAAATCCTTTACCGAGAGCAGTTTTTTAATTAATAGTGTCTCAGAAACCTCTTTGTGAAGGAATCTGAATAGCTGTTTGGCCCAAGTCCAGTTTAAGATCCCTAAGGAGGGAGACCAGGAGCCTTGAAGTTACCGGTACCTACCAACAGTTAGTACCTGGTTAGCTGACTTACTAGGCACATGACACCTGGTTACAGACTTCCGCACTGTGTATGTATTGTATTTCCATGTAAAAATAAGAATAATTTTAAAATATGCATTTATACATATAGAATAGCATATGGAAGCAAATCCATTACTTCTTTTTTATCAGTGAATTTACTATGGGGGGGAGGGTATTAATGTTCACCCAGTTTTTTATGTTCACCCTGTTTTTCATTGGATTTCTGTAGCAGGATAAGACACAATTCATTAAGAGTAAAACTGTAAATTAGAAGGAACCATACACTATAACCGTGTTAACATAAGCACATAAAAAGAACGTGCTGGACCAAGCCAGCATTCTATTCCAGCATTCTGTTCTCCCAGAGGCCAACCAAACTGTATGAAATAGTCAGCCCAGCAGCTGGGATATAATAAAGACAAAAAGAAACTTTAGGAGAACAAGGCCAGAGGATTTTTCAGTCAGAGTCCTTTCTGATGCCTCAAAAATTGACCTGGACATTTTCTTTCTCAATGGGTTAATGAACCTGGGGGAAGCAGCTGGTTTTATACAATGGTGTAATGTGTCCTTGCTACAAAAAAAGCAACAGAAAAGTTATCTGCAAGCTTAATTCTCACAAGGCTTCAATGTAGTACTTTGTTCTTAGTGATACATTCCTAGGGGCTTATGGCTGCTGGGTATGGTCTGAAGGCACAGGAGAGCACCATCTTGCTAAGTAGGTCAGAGTCTGGGGCAGTGCCTGAATGGTGACCGCCTAGGAACCAGATGTATGCTTCCTTTGGTTCCATGATGGAAGAAAGATGGGATCTAAACATAAGAAAATGCATGGGGACAAATGGTGAATCGTAATAACTGGACAGGCACTGGAACTGACAGGTGGCAGCAGATTAAAAACAAACCCTAATAATAATAATAATAATAATAATAATAATAAACAATAAGAACAACAACAACATCCCATGAACTTTATTGGCTCAGGTGGCCATTTTTATCACAACTAGTATAAACATTTTTGAAAATTGAGTTGATGGAAGATACAGTTGGTACCCAGAGATGGACCAAATGCCAAAAGTGCATCTCCAGTTTGATCATTCTCACTAGAAAAAATGTTGACCATAATTTATATCCCACCCTCCCCAGCCAAAGCCAAGCTCAGAGTGGCTAACAACAATAAAAGTAACACGGTTTACATGTTAGTTCTTATGGATTATTTCCAAAGTTAGTCAGACATTTCAATAGGTCAGCTCTGAGTAGAACTTATTTGGATACCACCCTATGTCTACAATGGCAGAATTATATGAAACTCTGATCCAGATTTAACAATATTCAGTACATTAGGATCCATGGGGGGGGGGGGATCCTGGTATAGCAGAGAAACTGGCCTTAGATGAAGTGCATCTTCTGAGGCCAATTCAGTCCATCTTATGATTGTTTAAATTATGAATGGGAGAGAGAGCCGAGACATGTGCACTTTGTACATCCATACATTGGGAGCACATGCCTATAGTGACTCTGTATTTATGTAGTGCACACACAAATGTTAGGAACAAAGTCTGGCTGTCACAGTTAGCATTCAGCAGTTCAATATGCTCAGTTTTAACAAATCAGGTATAAACCTTCCAGCTTTATCTTGAGAGAAACCCACTGTTGAAAAAATATGTTTGACCAATGATCTGTAATTGGTGCTTACTAGCATTCATTGTTTGGGGATTTTGCATGTGTTTATAAAATTTTCATGTTGTTGATCTTTTATTAATAGTATTATATAAGATTTGTATATTTACAAAAAATAATCATCAGATTTGTACTAAGGCTCTTCACAAGATTATAATATATGAAGGCACTCTCAGATAGGATATTTTATACAAGCACAACACATCTCCCTTAGCCTGCTGCCTTTTCTCATCTTCTTTGTACGGTACAAATTTGGACTGCCTTTTGCGGAGGTGGCCATTTTAGCTCCATAGCAAGAAAACAGCGCAGTTTAACCCTGGCTTTAAAAACATGGATCTGTTGTGACAGCTATAAAAACACATGGTAGAGAGAGCCTTGAGATGATGTGAGAAGAGTTCTATTTTATATACATCAGAGCACAGGGCAGGCTGAGACTAGAAAAGCTCTCCTCTGTTGTGAGAGAACCAGCAAGTTGCTTTCCAATTGTTCCCATAGGCATTTTTATATCTCAGCTGATCCTTAATGTATCTTGCCAGGCCCTGCGAATTAAATACACCCAGCTTATTTTATTCAGATCAGTGCACTTCAAAGCCATATCTCTCTCAGTAGAGGAAGGCTCTGCTCTATTAATGCCAGTCATGATGCCATATAGTCTCCTGTCATTTAGTGGGAGACTAGACTTTTGCAAACACAGATAACATCATGTACCATCAGGCCTAGGGCTGGGGGAGAAATTTGATTCAATTTGCATTTAAAAGTGAATCCACCTAATTAGCACTTTCCAAAACAATACGAGAAATGAAACACAGCCTTTGAAATCTATACTTCTCTTTGCAAAAATGTGTATATTGGGGAAAATTTCATACAAACATGTATATTAGAAGTGTACACTAAAATGCTGGTGCATTTCCACAAGAACCATTTTATAAAAAACAAACAAACCACTAATGTTGAGAAACTGAATTTAAGGCAGGAAAAATGAGAAGCTGAGAGAAGCCGAGACTGATAGATTTGCCCATCTCTCATTAGATCCCAGAACTAGACTACAGAAAAGTGGGGGAGAGAAATAGACAAACAAAAGAACCCCGTTATTTTCAGGGCTTCAAAAAGAAAAGAGCCAGACCACTCTCTTGGCATTATTCAGTAAATCTGTAGTTTTTATTTTTTTATCTGTGCCCTTAGTTTGCACTGACGTCACCCGCCTTCATTTGAATCTTTGATAGAGGAATGCCTGTGACATTTATGCTCAGACTTAATCTTAATGATGGCGGAGGTGTTTGCGTCAAGAATGTGCAAAGGCAGGCTTTCATTTGAAAGGCCTTTACTGCAGGGGAAGGGGGAAATAAGTAATATGTTGCACAGGAAGACTTTGAAGATGGAGATGGCTTCTGTAATTTCCAAGGATTAGCACTGGATTTATTTCCCCGGCATTGCAGGCTTTTGCTGAGCTGCCTCTGGCTCCCCTGATAAGCAGGCCTCACAAAAGGCCTTTGCAGCCCATGGAGTTGCCATGATAAGACTCTGCCATGGTCAGGCGACAAGCCATGTGATTGCTCCCATTGCCAGAAAGAATAGCATTGTGAAATTCAAAATTATAAATCACAGTTTTAATATCCAAAGGGTCTCTTTTTCAAACAAAGGGACATGATGTGCAATGCCAGCGCTGACAATCCTTTCCTGTTTCAAGGTTGGGCTTTTGATGCCCCTTGCGACATCTCTAGAGTGATTCGTAAACTATCAAGCTGTCATAGAAATATCATGTATAGTCTCAGGGCTAGGGCTGCCCAACTGCTCCCACAAACATGTTGGACTCCATCAACATTGTGCTTTTGTGGCCTGCCTGGCATTACGTTGTACTGTTTTTAACACTTGATTGGGAGCCGCCCAGAGTGGCTGGGGAAACTCAGCCAGATGGGCGGGGTATAAATAAATGATTATTATTATTATTATTATTATTATTAAAACAGAGGTTGCCTTGTGTAGTTTTTCATGAATTGGTTATGGATAGGGATCCAATCAAATGACCTGTGTTTTACTGTGGGTTTTTTGTGGGTTTTTTACAGGTAAAACTATCTTGAGGAAATCAAGTGTCTTCCTCCCCACTGTACAACTGGTGACAGAACATCGCTTCCAACAAGGCAGCAAGAACCCCAAAGGCTCTTTAGACTCTTCCACTGTGTTGTTTTGTCTTACCTGGGTATTCGGGAAACAGCTACAATGAATTTCCTGCGAAGGCGCCTCTCAGATAGTAGTTTTGTGGCCAACTTGCCAAATGGTTACATGATGGACCTTCAGCGTCCCGATAATTCCACCAGCAATCCTGTTTCCCCAGCAACAGAGAGGAGGCAGCAGCCTGTACAGCAACCTGCTTCTGTTTCTTCTGGTACCAGCATCTTTAGTTCCATCTCCAGTGCCATGAAGCAGACCACGCAAGCAGCTGCGGGGCTCATGGAGCACACAGCAAGCCCTACCCCTGTAGTCCAGCAGAAACCCCAAATCCTCTTGGTAATTGACGATCCACACACTGATTGGTAAGTTCCCATACTTTCTTACAGAGGTAGACAACACAATGAATTCCAGATATTTGTTAGACTACAACTTCCATCATCCATGAGCACTGGCCATGGTGGCTGGGGCTGATGAGATTTGGGTTTTATTACTATCAGGTGGTATATAAATGTTGTTAAATAAAATAGGATTGATTTCCCTTCTTTTTCTGTAACGGGGGTGGGGTCCAATACCACCTGCTGTTTTCTGTACTAACCTGCTTCTGTCTGAATTTTATGCCTCCTGTAATGGCAACAGAGGAACGCTAGATGTCAGAATCTCATCACTGCTTCTCCTGAGGAACTCCAGATAGAGCTGTACAATTCATGTATTATAGAAATATGACCCTATAGTGTTCAGGATTCTGACTGGGGTTGGCAATGGTTGGAAGTAATTAGAGTACAGGGTGTATTTAGTGGTTCAGTATTGCAAATTAAAACCTAAACTCACTTTTTCTCTCTTTATGGACCTCCGTGCCTGTTGCCACCCATGCAGATCTAATTCCACAGTCTTCATCAGCCACAAGCAAGAAGCCATTGGCATTCCTGCTTGTGACTTTTAGTCCTGGAGGAAACTAAAGAATGGAATGCCCCCCATCTCCGGCTCCATTGTTTTTTCTAGAGTAAACATTTCATTCACAGCTTTTCTTCATGGTTGATAGTCTTCCCAGAACATGCAAACATTCACATATTTCAATAGCTTGTTGCATCCAGACCAGAAGTTTTTTCAACCTGTATCTGACAGCACAGAAAGAGTGATGTCAGAACCACATGTCTGGACCTGTCAATGTTCAGAGTTCCACATCCTGGGGACACCCCCCCCCCAAAAGCTTTATTTAAATAACAAGATATAAAGAGCCTTGGCTCCAGATATGGATATGCAGCAAAGGGCTTTATTCCAAAAGTTGTGCACATGTACCTGGTTCTGCCTGTGCACCAGTCAAATGCTCAGTTTTTAATAATCTAGGGTACAGTTCATTCCCCCCCCCCCAAGAGGGATACACCAGGCAATCAAAGCTAGTCAAGATCGAAGTGACAACCATGAAACTGAATCTATGCATCCAGGGCCCAGTCCTTCAACAGGAGCTACACATGCATCTCCAGGGGTCATTATGATGACCGAGTCTTGTGTAGTATATTCACAACAACCTGCTAGCCATGTGGTTGGTTCAGAAATGAATCAGCAGGAAGCATGAGCAGATGAGCTTCTTTGCACATGTAAGTCATATGCTCAAACTTTTATCGGGTCAGAACATCTGTGATTGGACTGGAGGACAATAGTCTTGAACTGTACAACTTTCCAGCCATTTCCCCATGCTTCTTTTGTATAATCAACGGAGCTGGAAGGCTCATCTAGTCCAACCCCCTGCTGAAGCCTACTACTTATAGCATCCAATACTACTGCAACATCCCCATCATCAGAGCATTTAAATGCATCCTCAATATGTGTGCCATTGCACCCCTTTTCTCAGCCATATAACAACAAACTAGATTTCAGGCTTTTTTGTAATCCCATGCAACTAATTCCAAATGCCAGGAGATTTCACAACTACCCCTGGGTGCACATGTGTCCTCGGAAGTGATGTGATTGGTGCTTTAGTTCCAAGGCAGTTTGTGCTAGGTGCCTGGTTGGAAATAGATTTGTGGCAGGGAGCTTGTGGCACTCCTTAAATAAAGAATAACCTAATTTTAGGAGCTCTATGGAGTGCTTGGCTCAGGAAGAGGGATGCACCATGTGCCAGAAAAATGGGGACTTGGCTTGTGTGTATGTGTGTGCTTCTGTTTCTTTAGGTAGAATTTTGGGGAAGATCCTTTTCTGCTTGTGACAGAAAGAAGAGGATGTTTGTTCATAATGTAGTGCGTACAGTCCGAGTGCACTTTTGGGTGACAGGTGGGGCAGCCTAGCCAGATTGTTCATTTAGTCTTCTCTTCCTGCTTGTCAAAACAAAGTAGTTTAACTACCTAGAAGGCTGGTGTATCTAGCTGATACTGCAGAAAATTCCTTGCTTTTCTCCCTCGGGGATGTGCATTTTTGAAAACTGTTTAACTTCCCAAGGACACCTGTGGAAATGCAGAGTCCACAAACATGGGAAAGGATTGGCTGGTGGGTGGAGAGAAGACTATAGCAGTGTATTTATTCACAGTATGAGGACATGAGGAAACGGAGTGGCAGAACTCCATGTTACTGTAAGCCAGCCAAATCTGAACACATGACCTCATCCAGGAGGAAAACGTCCCACCTCTGGCAACTTCCTTGCCCAAATCACTTCTAAGTAAAATCATGCTCTTGCTGGAGTGAATTTCTCAAATACAAAGTAGGGCTATATATTGTTAACCCTTTCAGCAGCAATAAAAGGCTGTGCTCCTTCAGTTTTGGGAGAGAGAGAGAGAGAGAGAGAGAGAGAGAGAAAGAGAGAGAGAGAGCTGTCTCTATTGATATCACATTTTCAGACACAACATATTACAGAAAATAAATATTTTGCATGCATTGATCAGTTACTCCACCAATCTTCAAAACAAAAGCAGTGTTTTGTCTAAATGATGTTCAGATTATTCCACAGTTACCAGCTGACTTGCTTAATATTCCTCCACAACATAATCGTTTTCAAATCAAAAGGTTAAAATAAGTGGGACTAAAAAGTGCTTAACTTTGGCTGGATCATTCCCTCAGTTTATATTTTATAATGTGGTTCCAGTGTGAGGTGCAATAATACTTTCTGCATGGTGGCCTGGTTTTCATGGAACACTAAATCAAACTATAGTTTTGCATGAATGAGCAAGTGTGTTGGTATACAGTGAAAAATCACAGCTGCTTCACTGTTCCCCAACTCCTGATGGTGCCATGCTATCAGAAGGTAAGCCACCTTGGGCAAAACATTTGATATCTCCCTTAAGTTACTTTTAATAGTTAAAATCAGAAAATAGAAACACTGAAATAAGTATTGCAAAATTCCTGTGGGTAAGGTAGGGGTGTTTATGCATCCTTAGGTTGCCTCTGAATTCCAGTGAAACCAAAATTCAAGGCAAATTTGGAGATTATTGCTTAGGTGTAACACCTAAAAAAGAATTTCAAATAAAGGGGCTGGGTGGGAAGGAGAGAGGATCTTCAAGCCCTATTGTGATGAAGAATACAAATGCCGCCGCCCCTCATTAGTTTTGGAAGATTGCTAAAGGGTTAACAGCTACACATCCCACATATCCACATTTTGATTGTTTTAAACAGAGGAGAGAGAAAACATGCAAACAAAATACATTTCCTTCCCATAATAGTTACGTGCAAATTAGACTGCGCAGAGATGCAAAAAGATCATGCAACGCTAGGAAATTGAAGAATAATATGGCAGGTGAAATTTACTAATTGTACACTAATATCTGTGATGCATGTTGGGGGAATCCAGAGTTATACCACATTATTACATGATGCCTTGGAATCCTTGTAAATACTTAATGTATACCAGTGTTCTGACGCACAAGATTCCAGCAGCAGCAACTCTTTCTGGACCTCCTTTGAAATAGTCAACAGGATGACTTGGTTCTCTTGCCATTTTTCATACATAGTGGATTTGAGCTTCTTTTATACTAGTAGCATCACTTACAAATAATGTTAACATGGGGGAGAATTCAGAAGTGAAATTCAATGTATGCTGTGGCTGGCCAGGTTTTATAAGCACGTCAGGAGCAGATTTAAAATAAAGCCAATTTAAGCCCCATGTGTGAAATGCCCTTAGTAGCTCATGCTCCCTTATTACAACATAAATAAAAACAAACTGGCTGCAATCCTGCACAGAGTGAGCTGTATGCAGGATTACAGCAAATGACAGCTGCACAGGGGGGTTGGGTATGAATGAAAACCCTGGACGTCATCCAATTGTGGCAGAGAGTTCAGGTAAGGCTGTCAAAGCGACATGATAAATAACACTTCTCACATAACTGTGTAGTGTTTCACAGGTCTGCTGCTGCCACTTGTATTTATATTTTTGTAGTGTATACTTAAAGCACCTTGGGGATCCAGTCCTCCTGGCAGAAAGGTGACCAAGAAATTTGAAGGATTAGCATTGATGCAAAAATAGACATAAGGGGTCTGGAAAATATTCCCTCCTAGGTTATAAATACAGTCATGCGAGTCAAATTTGGTAGCCTTAATTACTTTAGCAGAGTCTCCTTAAATGTACTGTGTTTAACCCTATAGATTCTTGTTTGGAATGGCCCAGTGACATACTTTCCAACTTTTGACAGATGAAAATAGATACACTCATTTTACACTAAGCAAGCAATTGGGGTTTTTTTATTTCGTACATTAATATTCCTTATGTATATCATGGAACCCAAGTCAGTGTACTGTACATGGGGTTTGCAGGTGGTCTCCTTTCCAAGCACTGACCAGTTCCAGACCCATTTAGGTTCAGCGAAGGGGCTTTATCTTGTGCCTTCAGCAGACAATGCCTAGATTCATAGTGTATTATTAAGCAAAGTGGCAGATGTTCTGCCCCAAGAATTCTAAAATACTATCTTCGAAAACAGAATTGGATCCAGACGTAGGCATGTTCACAGTAAGCCCACTGACATGTGCCACTGATATTGCTGGGTCTACTCTAAATCTGAGTTTCTTACAGTCTTACAAACTATTTAAATGTTGATACTACAAATCAGCTCATTTGTTATTCTATCATACAACAAATCTTACTTCCTAAATCCAAAAACGAACATTTGCAAAACACACCACAAAGTAGCAAAATTGTAAGAACAATACCAAATAAAGACATGAGTATTAAATCGAGCAAATAGGTCCCTGGGGGTAGATGTGGAGTTGGTTTCCATTAGTTATAAATTTAGTATGCTTCAACTTTTACACAGCTGGTGTGATCAGGAATTCGACTTTAACACCATTATGATTTTAAATATCTTTAGGACATATATTCAGGAGCACTTAAATATGGATTAGTTGCACATTAACTCTTCTAACCACAATGGCAGCCTTGTTCAGAGAATCCATCTCCATGTAGTTAACATCACATGACTTGATAGCAGGGCTGTGCTCAACATGCCCCACACCACAATATGGTGCTATTGCACTCAGGTCCCGCATGCAGGTTTCCCATTAGGGCAGGGGTGGGAAACCTCAGGCCCAGGGGCCAAATGTGAACCCCAGACCTTTCTTTCTAGTCCTTGGCACTCGTGCCAATGCACACCCCTCACTGCCCCGATTTGTATCCCAAATGGAGGTTTTTTCCTGGCTGGAGTGGTTGCCTAGCTGGAGGACCAAGATGGATGGATGGATGGGTGTGTGTGTGTGTGTGTGTGTGTGTGTGTGTGTGTGTGTGTTGAAACCAACCTGCTGTAGAAAGGTGAATTGAACCTTCACTGTACTGTTTTTGGTGCCTGCTAAAAACATTTTTGTTTAACAAGCCTATCCAGACATGTAAAGCGGATATGTATTTTGACTTGCAATTTTATTTTATAATGTGTATTTTAACTGCAGATTTCATTTATGTATTTATTTATATGAATAACAAAAAAAATCAAATTTTAGTGTATAGTTTCTCCCCCTTACACATTCCTGCAACTAAGCAGTTATACAAATTCTGATATATGAACAAATAAAATGTCCTCATGGAAGTGGCAGAGATTAGGAATGAGCATAGGGAGGGTAAATTTAACATATAAGCAGGACCAGGAGTGCATTCTCTTCCAACTACGAGAGTGATGGCTGGTGTTTGCTCCAGACTCTTTGCCTGTTGTTTAAAAGACCAAGGTGGTATCCTGGGTGTATATGCCTGTTTGTGAGAGATGGGAAGCATAAAATGATGTCAAAATGAAACCAAACACTTAAGATAAAACATTATTGAGAAGATCAATTGCCTATGGTTCTGCCTTTCTCTTGAACCACCAGAAAGGTATAGTTATAGAAGCCAAAATGGCATTGGCCGGCTTCTGACAGGCCAGAAATGTGACAATGGTTCATAGGTGACTGGAGAAAAGTCTGTGATTACTTAAAGCAAGGAGAGCCAATGTGGTGCCCTTCAGGTGTTGTTAGACTCCCGTCATCCCTGACCATTTGGGAATGCTGGCTTGGACTGCACTGTGTTGACTACCCTGATTAACACCTGTTGACTGCACCAACCATCTGGAAGACACCATGTTGGGTACCACAGGCTTAAAGGAAGGCTGGCTCAAAGGAAGGCTGAATATCTTATAATTAAGTGTTTGCAGTTGCAGATGGCATAGCTCCAGGAAATGAGCTGCTTTAGCTGTGGCAGTGCACAGCATTCTGTGCACCCTTTACAACTAAAGTGGATTTATAGGACTGAACACCTGCTAAAATGGTTCGTGGATGTCAGCCATAATGAGAAAACAGGTACAGTTGTAGAGGAAACACGGCAAGGTTTGCTGGGACCCATGAGTGAACCTGGGCTGACCGTCAGGAAACATGGCCTGATTTATGGATCTCATGTGGCTTTCAAGTTAACCTGTTCCCAAAGTTCATATGGATGGTTTCCATTGAAAACAAGCCTGTAATAAGCATTTCCATGCTGTTGCAACAAACGGATACCCTCTTGCGTGTATCTCTGGCATGCTGTCTTGCCTTAGTAACAGGGGATAGGCCAACAATGCACTAATTTGAATAATGTGTAAAGCAAAATTGTTGCTGCATGTTATACAAAAGCCCTTAAGGAGCATCTGGGAGAGTGGCAGCCAACATTTTGTGGCTGGAAGGAATATGGCTCTGCAGAAGGGTGGAGGGGGGGGAAGCAGGGTGGGTAGACCCAAGAGGTCAGGCCCTGGAAAAATACAGAGGAAAAAGATCAATTGTAATACTAGTTTATTTACTGATATGCTTCCTCTTCAGGAATCATTATTATCTTTGGCGGTCCCTCTTGAAACAGGATAGATAACTACAAACATGTTTCCCCTCCACAGAAAGAATTCTTACAGCCAAAAACAATCAGCCCCAAGCACAGATATTGTAAATGCATGCTGCCTTTTTTATGCCCATCCATTTACAGAGAATCAATTTCAAAAAATCACTTTGTGATTGCAAAATATGGCATGGACTTACTCGTGCTTAGAGACCCATTGAAATAACAGCTAACTTAAGTCCCAGCTAACTACATGTCCACAGGACCCCTGTAAGCCTGACTGCAGTCCTAACCTCACATATCTGGAAGTTAGCCCCACTGAATTCTATGTAGGGATGTGGGGGAATCGATTCAGTTTGCAAATAACATACAGCAATGGATTAGATTAGGAGGAAAGATTTGCAAAAATAGGTATATTAGGTTTATTAGTCAAAACTGCATACAAAATACATTTTACTAGGAGGAAGTTGCATTTTCATGAGGATTGTTTTTTAGTCAACTTTTTGCAGAAAGGTGAATTTCTGAATTTAAGATTGAGACAATGAGAAACTTGGAGAACAGATACTGACAGATTTGATGCAGGTGGTGCTGTGTTCTAAACCACTTAGCCTCTTGGCCTTGCTGATCAGAAGGTCGGCGGTTTGAATCCCCGCAACGGGGTGAGCTCCCATTGCTTAGTCCCAGCTCCTGCCAACCTAGCAGTTCGAAAGCACGCCAGAAAGTGCAAGTAGATAAATAGGTACCGCTCTGGCAGGAAGGTAAACGGCGTTTCTGTGTGCTGCTCTGATTTTGGTCTTCCGTTGCGCCAGAAACGGCTTAGTCATGCTGGTCACATGACCCAGAAAAACTGTCTGTGGACAAACGCCGGCTCCCTTGGCCTGTAAAGCGAGATGAGCGCTGCAACTCCAAAGTCGTCTGCAACTGGACTTAACTCTCAGGGGTCCTTCACCTTCTTCTTCTTCTTCTTCTTTTTACTTCTGAATAGACATTATTTAGGATTGTACTTTAGTCTGGACCCACCACTATGTCTGAACTGGCTCCAAAGTTGAGGCTCACATTTTAAAACATCAAGGAAAAAAACAGCAGCACAAAAAAGCAATCAAAAGCATCATTTATATCTATTTAACACTCTCTCTCTCTCTCTCTCTCGTTTTCTCCATAGGTCTAAATATTTTCAAGGGAAGAAGGTGAATGGGGAATTTGAAATCCGAGTGGAACAGGTTAGTGGACAACAAAAATCTGTCAAAAATTGGTTCAGGCATGCAACTCAGTACTTGTTTTGCAGGTGCCTGAGCATTTCAGCTAGGAGGCAGTTGAAATTAAGGAAGCATTTTGAGCTGGCTTACATCAGATTTAATTTGGTTTTCTGTTATGGTAGTTTATTCATCAAGGCCTGGAGTGTTTTTCCAGGTGCCTGCTGAATCACGCTGCAGATTTTCATACTTTGCTTGCTGTAGGTGAAAACATGGCCTTTCTGAGGGGAGAAAGTTGCTGCTGTTTAAGTTTTTTTTAAAAAGCAAAAATAGTAGAATATTTTAGAAGAAAACGTCTGAACAATTTAACACTTCTGCAAACAACATCACTTCCCACCTGTTTTCTTGTCAGACTGCATTAAGTATGGATGCAAGTATGCAAAGGTGCATCCACAGACACCTTCTCAAGACACCCCATAACAATTCTGAAATGTATTAACATGTTTGCCTTCTTAATTCTTATAACATCTCAGTTCCCCCTTGGCGCATTCTAATTTTCTACTATGGCCTGCTTTGTGCGGAAGGCACAGAAGGACGAATAGTGTTTCCCCCCTGCAAGTTATTGGCTTTGGAAAAGAAGGCCTTCAGCACTGGTTCTTCTTTTCCATCACCTTCTGTATAAGCTCTCACACCACACACCATGGCTAGCTTTTGATCTGTTGCTTCTGCTTCTTTCCTGACACGCCAGATTTCACACTTGGCGTGAAAAAAGGTCAGGCTTTCTTTTGGGTTATCTGCTTGGAAAATATACAATTTCTTCCTGGCTCCTTTTTTTATCTCCTAAACTCCCAGCAGTTTTCCAAATGGTATAAACCATTCGCCACCACACTTTAGTAGACCTTGTTTATTTGCAGGTTGCAACACAACAGCACATAACTTGAGGACTGTGTCATTCCCCTATCACTATGTGACCCTCTGCATCCCCCACTCCCAAATCTTCCCATTTCCTTGATTTCTTGGAAAGGTTTCTAGGCAAGTAGGCATGAGCCCGATTCCCCTAATTTACAAATCAGCTGGTGCTTTCAGTACAGAGAAACCAGATGTGTGTAAGTATGGTTTTGTGATTTTAGTGCCAGTCATCATCTGTGTGCCTCGGAGGAGGCAGAGTCCAATAGATCCTCCAAATGTTGTTGGGCTTCAGCTTCCATCAGCACTAGCCAGTACAACCAATGGTAAAGGATTATGGGAGTTGTAGTCCACCAACATCTGCAACACCACTGATTCCTCATCTCTGATTCAGATCAAACACTTGGATAAAAATATAATAAACAACAATTGCTTCAGCCCAGTTCCCTCACTTGCTTACATTCTCACCAATAGCAAATAACAATGTAAAGACACTTTCCTGACTAAATCTACTTGAATGTCCCAAATAGGCATTTAAGTCCAAGTCAGATGATGTCCTCTTGGGATTTGGTCCTGACCACTCTTAAATACACCTTTATTTACAATTACAGTAATCCTAACCCAGGGTTATAAATCATGTTTCATTAATGTTGTACCATAAACAGTTTACATTTGCCAAACAAATCACTACTAATTAAATAATCTGCTACCTGGTAGAAATCTTGTTAAGACAAACATTCTGTCTGAAAGTGAAATCCAGGAATAGGCCAGTTTTATTTCATGTGTTTTCTGCTGTTATCAAATAATCTCATTTATTTTTATTTTTCCACTCTAGGCAGAGTTTTCAGAACTGAACTTGGCTTCATATGTAGGCACTGGCTGTATGGTGGACATGCAAGTCATACGGAATGGCACCAAAGTGGTCAGGTGATTGAAATTAACTTTCCCCCCCTTAAAATTAATCTCAATCTTGTTGCTGTTTTGAAAAACCAATCTGGGTGGGATTCACCTAATAAACCACATCAGTGGAAGCCCTGCACAAGGACCTGTGCTTGTGCAACAGAGCTTCCCCAGTCCCTCTGCACACCTTCCATGACCCATGGAACATTTGTAATAGTCCAACACTGAATTCCACCCTCTGTGTTTCTTCCTACTATCTGGGATGGATAATTATGAGCAACCTGTTATGGGCTGACCAGCCTGATGGAATGTGAAGTTTATTCAAAGTCAGGACTGCAGGAAGGCAAGGGCTGATTTGGTTTGTGTATTTGTTAATTGATGAAAGGGATTCTTTTGGAAGCAGTTTTTCATAGTAATCTGGATCTTGGAAAAGCGGAGCAGTGTTACTTTGGAGTGTGTCCATATTGCTAGAAATTCTATCCACAAATATCCAAAATGCATTGCCATCTTACCTTAGCCCACCCCATTCTTATTCCCTGGGTCAAAAAAAATGTAGAAGTACATTTGTATGTATAAACTTATAAAATGTATAAGTGGATTGTCCCTTGCATTTTATGGCCATTCCTTTTGTGAACCAGTATTTTAAAAGGATTCTTGCAAAATGTAACCACTTCAACGCTATATGATCTCAAGTGCCTGCTTTAAGAAAGCATGTGTTTCAGTTGTGGATCACATGCAAAGGTCTCAGGTTCAAACCCTGATATTTCCAGGTAGGGCTTTTGCACCTCTCTGAAACCATGACTGCCAGGCCAGTCACTGTAAGCAGTACTGAGCAAGATGGACTGCTGGTCCAACTTGGTATCAAGTTTCAGTCTCTGTGATTCTAGCAGGATAACAATTAAGTTTTATTTTTATTTTTATACAACACAAAATGCAAATACAAGCATCTCTATGTGAGCAAACTCCCTGGGAATGTGCAGGGGAAGAAGAGGCTGTGGGTGTTGATGGGGAGTTGGGACCATGAATGATGTTCACAAGACACAATTCTATTCAAATTACAGGAGTCTACACCACAATTTTGATTAGCATGAAAGCAATTTCCTCAGGGTTGTGCCTGCTTTTCACAGGCATGCATTGTAATGCAACGAGAATGGGAAAAACATAGCAAAGGAAAAATACATATGGATGGATTTTTGTGTTACAGTACATCCAGGGACACAGAGCAACTATTCTTTTTCTGAGACACAAAAACTTATTGATGTCTGGGTGTGCAGAGCAATGGTAGCTGCTGAACTCATTTAATTTTTTTCAGTCTGTTCATTTTGGATACAGTTGTCTTTTTTCTTGTCTGAATTCCTAGACCCTTAGCTGAGAGGAGGGTGGGTTAGAATTTGTACTTAGAATTTGTACTCAACTCATCCTTTACATTTCTTCTTCTTCTTCTTCTTCTTCTTCTTCTTCTTCTTCTTCTTCTTCTTCTTCTTCTTCTCTTCCTCTTCCTCTTCCTCTTCCTCTTCTTAAAATTTGTATACCACCTTTCATCCGTAGATCTCAGGGTGCTTCATAACAAAAAAATACAAGATAAAAACACAAAATTCATAATAAAAACAAGAACAAAAAACCCACAAACCAATAACCTCCCACTTCACATCTCCTTGTGCCCTCTGGCGTTATTTTATTTTCTCTGTCCTGAACAAGTGATAAACCTCCTCACAGCAATTACAAGGGGCTGTATACAACTTTCTCTGTCTGACAGCACATGGGTGTGTGTAATGTGTTTGTTGTGGAGCGTAGCAGCCCAGTCCAGAATCCAAAATTTAACCCAGTTCAGACCCATCGGACTCACTGAGGTAGGAAAAGTTGAACTCCAATTACTTCACCTTAGTAGTGTTGTGGATCTGGCTGTTAATGAGCACGTAGGTGTGCTCAGGATGACATTCTTGCATATGTGGCCCAAGGCATGTGTTTTGACATATATCTGCTCTGACATACTGCTGCAAACACTCAGCATTTGTTCAACACATGTGCCAGTTTGGCCCTTGGGAAACGCAGCACGACCGTCTTGTGTTACCACCCTTGGAGTAATTTAGAAGATACTGGGTGGGGGAGTGAAAAGAGATTCACACGCTTTTCAGTGTCAGCATGAAAGCATGCTTTTAATGGGTCTGTTGGAAAGGATCCCTAATTTATCCTCCTCTATAACTTCATTCAGAAAAAAAGAAAGCATTCCCATAGCCTTCAAATTAATCTGTGCGGAGGCAGGAAACAGATTTCCGTCCAGTGTTCCAGACTGAACTCCTACCTCTCATTGTCCAGAGACCTAGGCAAGTCAAGAGCAGGCAGGCATCTATCATACCTTACATAATATTCATCGTAAAATATAACTCTCTTGGGGGGCCCCAAAAAAATTTAAAGGGGAAAAAACTGGATGTACATTTCCAAAATATAAGCTAAAAAACAAATAAAATAAAATAAACAAATAAAATAAAACCTACATACAGCAACAGTGTTTTGTGTTGTGTAGGCTCCTATGATGTAAGTAATGGGCCCTGCCTGCTAGCCCGCTCCCTAAAATATCACTAGTTTGCTTATTTGCTCATAAATTACCATATAGCATATATTCAACACAAAAAAGAGTTGTTGTTGACAATGGACAGCTGAACATATAAAGGGCCCCATTACCTTCAGTAGCTTAGGGCCTCATCAAACCTAAATCCGGCCCTGAGTATGAGGATTTGATAAAGTTCTGTTGGTGATCTCTTGGTTAATTTATTCCTTGCACTACAGTGAGTTAACCTGTGTTTATAGATTAGCAGCTGACTTCCGTACCATTTTAGCTAAATCTCTGCTGCGGTGGGGACCATTTAGTATAATGCATTTAGTATGATAAAGCCCAGATATACCAGAATGGCTATTTCACAATGATTGATCTAGAGAACCACCTATGGGGCTCTATAGCCTTTTTCAATCAGGGTACAGATAATGGGAACCAAGATACAGATCAAACACAAGAGTAGTAGTCACTGTAGATCAATATATCTTAGTGGTAGCTTAGTGTAGAAGGTCCCAGGTTCAATCCTTGGCATCTCCAGGTAGGGTTGGGATAGACCTCCACCTGAAACCTTGAGAACTACTGTCCATCAGTGTAAATAATGCTGAGCAAGATGTACCAGTGGCCTGGCTTGGTATAAAGAACCAAGTTTTCCTTCCTGATCAAGAGGAGATAACAAAAGCTGAGAGGGCAATGAGTCAAGCCCTGGAGAAGAGCAAATCCCCTAAAGGGATTGTTAGTGCCAGGAGGGAGTGGTTTAATGCTGTGGTCTCTGTTTGTATTTCAATGCTTTTGTATAAATGCATTCATTCTTACCATGGTGGTTGGCTAAAATTCCCCTGTCAGAACTATGGAGAGGTCAAGGGTTGTTCTGTTTCCTTGGTATAAATCTATTCATCCTTTAATTAAAAGTGACTTTCCTATCGATTCTGGTTGGCCAGTCCTAGTGTGTAATGTTGACACAGTTGTGACCTGTTGCACAGGAATTCCAGATTGTCTGTGGCCTGAATATACACGGCCTTATGACAACTTCATGATGTTTAAAAAAATTATTTATTGCCAGGCTTGCTACCACACCTTCCTGCCAAGAAAATGTACTCATGGCAGCTCACAAGATTATTAGAATGATAAGACAAGCAAATGCAACAGTAATACATAAATAGTGGTAGTTAAAACAATTCTTGAAACAGTCCACATTAATAAAATACACGGAATAAAACTGTATTCACTGCCTTCTCTTACTTGGCATGCTGGGGAAACCTGCTATATTAAAGGAAGTTACCTTCCTTTTTCATGTGTCTATATTTCCAACAGGGTTGTGTATAAAAACAGAAAACAAATCCACATTTTGCACCGTGTTAGCCCAGATTGTATTACTCTGTACTGAAACACACTATAGAGCTTTTGCGATGGAAGTAACTGAAAAAGAGAGGGGAGGAGCAGAAGACATTCTCTGGCTGCCATTGGCTGAACTGCTGATAATATCCTAGGAGGAGCAGAGCAAATTGGAGCCATAAGGAAGGAGGGGTGGTGCGTGGGAAGGGAGAGAAGCAAGAGCCTAGGGTGGGCATAAGGCAGAATAGGATCTACTTGTAGATCTTTGAGTGATTTAAAGTTGATCAGCAAGGATTTTGCATTCCCATTTAACACAATTGCCCCCAGTTATATTGCTGAAATCAAGAAGGTATCCTTTTGATTGCACGTTCATTGTGATTTGTGCTCATGATGGAGCAGACATACGCAGTCCCGCTCTCAATACTTTTTGTTCCTGCAAAAGTTTTAAGGCACTCACAGTTCTTGAATTCCAATTAGCGCACATCCTGTGACTTCCTGCGGAAATTCTGTAACAAATATTCCAGTTTATTTTTGTCACATTTTGTTGCATTATATGTCCCTCCATCATTGTGCACTTTGGATGCATTATAACACCTATGGGTAGCAATCATGTAGTAGCACTGGGGAAACATCACAGAATAAGTAATGAAGCAGAATGGATCCTCTACAAACAAACTATTATTCTGTTGATTGCATGTTGCAGAAGACACCTGTCATAAAACACCAGCCCAAAGGGTGAGAATGTTGAGGGGGGAGGTAACTAGGAGTGCATTTTTGGGTGGAAGGCTTGTGGGCTTCATCCCAAATGGTTACACAAAACAAATTCCTGGGCTCAGCATTCTTTCATTCTAAGTGTATGTGTTGTGCAACTGGCTCTAGTTGGTGGGTCTTGGGGCTCTAGCAAATAACTAAAGCAAAGTAGATCATTCAGCACTGAAGTCTTCTCAACCCTGCCTGGAAGCATAAACCAGTAGCTTGGTGAGAAGACAGCAGGCCAAGGGAAACAGGAGATGGTGTAGGTTTGAAAAGGAGGGGTGGATTAACTCAGGGGAATGAGGGAATGAGGCAAAAGCCAGAACAAAGATGGAAGAGATGCATGTGGCCTGAAGCTGAAGAAGTGAGGAAGGGAAAAATGTAGATGTTGATTTCAAATGACCAGTTTTGTAATGTCCAAATCAGAAACCATGGTTTGTTTTGCTCAAACATATCATGACCGGAAGCCAAGACTAAACCTGGAACAAAACATGCCACAATCCCAGGTTCAGACATAGCACTAAAACAGGGATTATGATTTGCAGCTTCTGCTTACACTAGGGAGGATTGAACCTGGAGGTAACTGTGCATTTACAGTAAACCATTAACTATGTCTTGTCATCATGGAGTGGCAGGAAAAGGTAAGAGGGCCTGTTCTGATGACTATAGAATGTAGGTAGGTTCATGTGGAAACATATGATCTTTCATTTATCCGAGTCCCAAAGTGTTCGGGGGCTTTAAATGGCATCACCAACACCTTGAGGCAGGAAACAAATTAGGTGCCAATGTAACTGAAATATTGCTTGTCAGAAGACCGGGATTTCTTCAGCAGCCTCGCATCTATATTGCACCTGACAATGATGACTATTGGTAGTGTACAAATACCTTTACCCTCCTTGAAATGTTCTTTTCTGGATAAATATGAGTGCTATATTGCTAGTCATGACACAGCAGCCGTTTCATCCCATGTTAAAACTCTTACTTGACAATAGGGTGGCTCATGGGATCTGGCTATAAGCATCCCAGACAGATTGATATATATAAGGTCTAGAAATTATGCAGTTATACAAATTACTTTGACTTAATCTGTCACCATCACCATGATTTCTTTAAAAAGTATGGGGGAAGGGATAGAAACTTCTCTCTTTTTCTCAGCCTTTTGCCGTCTCTTCTCCAGTTGCTGCTATTAAACAGCTGCTTGGGGCAGGGGGGTTACTCTCGTTGTGGGTTTGCTTATCTTCTGGATGAATAATGTCCCTCTTTAACTCTTCAGCAGCTGGCGTCCAGCCTATGTGTGAGAAAGATGCTGACAGTTATTGGGAAAACATTTGGAGTGGAGGCAGCTGCCAGAAAATAAAAATAAAAAATACTGTTAGCAGACAAGGGCAGGGAAAGATTGGGGGTATTAATACCTTCCAAAGTTCTTTCACATCCCATATTCCTTATCTGAAGGAGTTATCGCTCACCAGGACCGAGGTTTTTGATAGTTAAATCACAGGAAAGATGAAAGCCCTATTTAAATTTGTTTTGTTTTTGGTCATGTATCATTCTTATCTTAATTTGCCTCCTTTCATCATGGCCTTTTATTGAGTCTAGTTTTAAAGGGGGGGGGACACAAAGGTTAGCATTTGAGGGTCTGATTCTACTCTGTTGTTCACATATGGAACTCCAGATGACTTTCACTTGATCCTGGGAAACAATCCACTTTCCAAGCCCCCTTTTCCCTTCTGGGTCATTTTTAATCACACACACACACCTTTCCAAATAACATCTGAACTTTATCCTGAGATATAACTGTGAACAGTTGTTATAAAGATCTACATAAAATCCACTATGGTGCGCATATATATATATATATATATATATATAGGGTTCAAATCCTTGTCCAGCCATGAAGCTCACTTTGTGACTAGGTTTGCACCATCTCTCAGCCTAACTTGTTGTGGAGGTAAAATGAGAGTGTCTTATGTCTTATGTATGCTACTTTGGTATATAAAGGAGTGGGTGGCACTGTGGTCTAAACTACTGAGCCTCTTGGGCTTGCTGATCATAAGATCGGCAGTTCAAATCCACACAACGGGATGAGCTTCCATTGCTCTGTCCCAGCTCCTGCCAACCTAGCAGTTCAAAAGCACACCAGTGCAAGTAGATAAATAGGTACCGCTGTGGCAAGAAGGTAAACGGCGGTTACTGTGTTCTGGCTTCTGTCACGGTCCTTCATGCACTAGAAGCAGTTTAGTCATGCTGGCCACATGACCCGGAAAGCTGTCTGTGGACAAACACTGGCTCCCTCTGCCTGAAAGCAAGATGAGTGACACAACCCCATAGTCACCTTTGACTGGACTTAACCATCCAGGGGTCCTTTACCTTTTTCCTTTACCTTGATATCAAGGAAGGATTCCCTGGAGAATCCTGTTTTATTTGTATTTAGTGCATAGATTTAAGAAAACTACTTATTCTGCATGCAAGAAAAAAATAGTATTTATACACAAAGAACTGATAAAAGTCAAAGAATATGGTCAATGTTGAGAACAGGTATACAAGAGAAAATTGAGTCACCATTTTTAATGGTTTGTTATAATGAGGAAATAGGAGATACATCTTTGTTAGACAATCTATCAGTAGGTATAGCAATGGGCTGATTAAGATAAATAATGTATTTGAGGGCAGGATGTTTAAAACATAAAGGGAAAATAGTGATGAAATGGGAGGGCATCAGCTCCCAAAACAGGTCCATTTGGGGGTTTGTAAGAAACAAAATTAATGTTATAACCAGATACAATTTACTTAGAGACCCACTGCTTAAATTATGATTTACTTACAAACCCACTTGTTAAATTGTTTGCTTATGTAAAAAAAAAAAAAAAAAAAGTTTATTAGAAAATATGGAAATGTTCCCACTGGAAAAAAGAACTCCTAGCATAAAAGATTGAATTTTGAGGATCTGAGAGCTGGTAAATATGATAAAACTAGATTGTAGAATGTGTGTCATGTATCTGCACTGTAAGGCACAAGTAGATAGTCACCTACATAGCATAGGAACATTATTAGAAAATAACTTATTGGTAATTGTATTTATATTTATATAAGGGACACAGGTGGCGCTGTGGGTTAAACCACAGAGCCTAGGACTTGCCGATCAGAAGGTCGGCGGTTCGAATCCCTGTGACAGAGTGAGCTCCCGTTGTTCGGTCCCTACTATTGGTAATAGTATTTACATAATATACATTTCTTTTTATTTAGAGTTGTACATATCATTTACATTCAATTAGATCTTTTCTTCTCCTACATATGGGGGGGGGGGGGGAGAGAGGATTTTTGTACATTCTCACAACCATTATCCATAATTCCCAACAGGCTTTGGGGAATGCGCAGATCTTGACTGAATTCTGTACATTCTCTGGCCAATATGCATAATCTCCAACAGGCCTTCATGAATATGCATATCTCAACTGCTTTTGTGTATTTTTTGGGCAATATGCACATTCTCCAGTCAGTATGCATAGGCTCCATGGAACATGCTTTCCCCCCTATCCCTAATTCAGCAGTTTGCAATCTGCACTCCCTGACCTGCTTCTGACCCACTGCTTAATCACACATGCTTAATCACACATGGCCCATAGCATACTCTCCCACAGATCAGTTAAGAAGGGATGCAGCTCCCCCCAAAAAAGGTTACTTTCCTTCTTCCTTTCTCCTACTTTCCTTCCTTCCTTCTTGAAAGTCCATTCAGCTGAGCAGCACAAGGGGAATCACAGGGAGAAGGAAGTTTTAAACCTTCGCCTCCTACCAAAAAAAGAAAAGAAAAAAGATTGCAGGGGGCTCAAGTTAGGGGGACTAAAGCTATAATTTGCATCTGGGATACTGTGAATGTCTCCAAAGCTCAGCAAGTCAGAGACAAGCCTTTGTATGTCAGAAAATATAGAGAGTTGTGGCAGCTGACAATTTTGGCTGACTACTGTTTGTGAAACTGTGAATAGTTGACTCAGATTCACTGTAGTCTTGGGTTTTTATTTAGCCATCACAGCAATTACTTGAACCAGAGAACACTAAGGATATTACACCTGAAGTCTCTGTCACATATGACTGTAATATGATTTCAGCTATTTACACTAAAGGGTAAAGCAATGCTGCCCTGTTACTTCGGCACGACCCATGTGAATGACTGTCCATGAGGTGCATCGCGGGGTTTGTTCTAAGGTCATCACTGTTGTTTCCTATTAGCTCAGGCACACCTGAAAAAGGACATTCTTTGGGAGATTATCGTTCTTCTCAGCTAGCTGAAGTGACATATATGCTGGATTTATGCCTCAGAACTTTGCCTGAGGAGGCCAATAATACCACAGCAGTGTGCAGCCTGTCACATCTTATTGCCTAATTATTTATTCTCCCTGCTTTGCCCTGAGTCCTGAGAAAACAGTTCAGTTCCAAATCTCCTCTTTAGTCAAAACATGCTGGTCAGCTGAGCATGGTGCTTGTCAGGGTTCAAGCCCACAGCAGGTCCTGAACCCAGACAGCCAAACAGGGATTCTTGAATGTGGGGACCTCTCTTTTTTGCCTGTGTGAATAAATAAAAATTGTCCAGTAGCACCTTAGAGACCAACTAAGTTTGTTCTGGGTACAAGCTTTTGGGTATAAGCTATTCAGACCTGGTCTGAATAGAGATATTGGATTCTTGTCTCATTACATATGCTAAAGATATTTTTGGTCCCTTGCTTTTTCCTGTAGGACTAATTGTGGTCATTAACAATAGTCAACAGGTTTGCCATACCCATTGAGTCAATCACCCATCTCCTCCTACCCTTCTGAGAAAACCCCCATCCCACTGTCCCACTATATATAAGGGTCTGGTGACTTCTGTTTCAGTGTATCTGAAGAAGTGTGCATGCACATGAAAGCTTATACCCAGAACAAACTTAGCTGGTCTCTAAGGTGCTACTGGACATTTTTTAAATTATTTAATTAATTAATTAATTTAGACTGCGTCACACCAACATGCCTACCTACCTGAATCTTGCCTGTGTGAGGCAGTTATGGGGAACCTCGCCCCGGGCCTAGTTCAGCATGCTAGGCCTTCCCATTTGGCCTGATGTCCTATATGGCAGCAACATTAAGAGCTAACATTAATATCAAAGGACCTATAATAAAAGGGAAACAACAGCTAGTTAATTTGTTGCTGGTTTAATTTTGTTGAATGTCTTGATTGTTATTCATTTATTGTTTTTGTAAACCGGTTTGTGTAATTCGTTTATTATAACAATCAAGCAGTAAATACATTTTATGAAGTGAAAATAAATAAGAAACACTGCAAATCACCCCAAGATCTATCAGTAGCTTCTGATCTAAATACTGCTCACTCGTGTTCTAAAATACTCAGGTGTCCCACAACAGATGCGAAAATAATCTCTCGAAGGCGTATAGCTTTTGCCAGGTGGGGCTAAGCCTCTATGCTAGGTTCCTGGCAGGTGAGGGCCTGTTGCCTACCAGGAGGGAGAGGGGTGAGGCAGCAGGGGAATCAGCAGGAAGCAAATGCACTGGACAACCCACCACCTCACCCATCTCTCAGTAGGCAATGGTGACCCACCTGGCGGGAAGCTAGTGCAGTGGCTCTGCCTCACCCCGGACACTGCTTCTGGTTTGTGGGCATCCTGAAGGCATGGCTGGCTGCTGTACGAATCAGGATACTGGACTGGTTTGATATTGGGTCTAATCCAGCAGAGCTCTTCTTGTGATGAAAAACTGTGCCTAAAAAGTAATTCAGGGAAATGAAATAAAAGTAACCCACTAAATATTAAAACACTTTCCCAAGTTTGAACCCAATTCATCAGAAAACACCCTGAATAATAAACAGCTCCAGTTATAAAACTGCTTTAAAATGTTTAGATTTAATCTACAAGGGAGGGGAATTCAAGAGGTGAGAAGCAGTTCTTCTATACTTGTCTATTCTGTCCTAGGTAGATTCAGACCAGCAGCCTTCCCACAATGGTCTATTGGTGCTTGAATTTAACTTCTTTTTGCTTTTAACTTGTTCTTAACTTTTTATGATAAAAAGTTTGGGGGGGGTGTAGATAGGTAGGTAGGTAGGTAGGAAGGTAGGTAGGTAGTTATAAACTGTTGCGATGTATTTTTGTGATACAGCAGTATATAAATATTTTCGTTAATAAATAAGCAAACCTCAAAAGGAGAACTCTTCTATCAACTAAGGAGTCTGTGTCTGCATATACCCCATACATTTAAAGCACATTTAAGGTACTCCCCCTCCCAAAGAATTATGGGAGCTGTAGTTTACTCTTCACAGATCTATAACCCCCAGTACCCTTAACAAACAACAGGTTTCGGGGGGGGGGTTATGCTTTAAATGTATGGTATATATGCAACCTATGACAAAACAGACAATGCTCACTTTGTGTTTTCTATGGGAAAACATTCTCTAATAAGTGAACATATGTGTTTAATGGATAGATGTTTTCATTCATAAATGCCATGTGGTGATCTTTAAATTGGTCTCCAGCTTTAAGAATTCAGTAACTGCTTTTGCTCTGTCATCTGTGCAGCACATTGCAAAAAATTGCCACCAAATCCATCCAAAGTTTTCACATGATAACGGCTGGAAAGACCCTTTTCCATTCCTAATTTATTATCTTTAGTTCTTGTTGTAGATCATTCCTGTATGAGCCTTCCTGTCTGAGCCCATAATGGAAACTGTGAGAAATGTACCTGGAGTCCTCTCAGTTCTGTTTCGTAAATCCTAAAATGAAGGATTTTATTTATTGATGTCTTTAATATAATAACAATGACTGGTGCTTTTTTGAAATCTTAGAATTATAGGAAGGAAAAGCATTGGAAGCAAAAAAGAAAGTAATTGATAGGAAGTGGATGACGACTGACTTTTAATAAATGTCCTCGGATTATGTCTTCTAGATCCTTCAAGCCTGACTTTGTTCTCATCCGGCAGCATGCTTACAGCATGGCACTAGGAGAGGACTTCCGCAGCCTCATCATCGGCCTCCAATATGGCGGAGTCCACAGTGTCAATTCTCTTTTCTCCATCTACAATTTTTGCAGCAAGCCCTGGGTGGTAGGTGCCATTCTTAAGCTTCCTTACATGAAATGAGAGGGGAGTTGAGGATCCCCGTACTGCAAGAAGCTCCCAATTTAATACTTTGGTTGTTTTGGTAAATCTAAATTATTTTGTTGTTGTTATTTTGTTTCAAGCACACCAGGTATGCTGTGAGACTGAGGATTCTGCCCAACTCAATACCTAACAGGCCAAATGGCTGAACTGAGGAAAGCAGGCCTTGGGCTTTTGCTGAGAGAACATTGTCACAGGCAACTCAGTACTTTATAAGTGTTGTTTGTCTGGCGTGTGGCAACCACACACTGGATTTCCCACTGGCCTGGAATTAAGTAATCTGGAAGAGTGGAGGATTGTCATGTGCAAATAGTTTATTTGATAAAGGCTTAGACTTCTGGCACTGATACATCCTGCAGGTGTCAGGGTCTGACTAAAACGTTCCATTCTCTCCAGAGATCCATGGGGTGGTATTCAAAGTACTACAAGGCCATGGTCCCTTCAGCACAAGTATTACTGCTTGCACAATGGAACTTGCCCCCCTTTCTTTCCCTTGTGCCCCCCCCCAAAACCTGTTCCCCCAATCCTCCAGAGCAGATTTTAAATTCTGAAAACTGAATGGAAAGCAGGGATCACAACACAGTGTGCCATTTCCCCCTAATAAAACCAGGATGGGGGCAGAAAAGCATGAAAAGCATGGCTGTTCTTTATTTGCCAAGTGCAGGATTTTTGTATATTTTATTACATTTATATCCTGTATTTCTTCCATCATGGGACTCAAGTGAAAGTAGATATGGTTGGTTCCCAGGTGGCTACCCATGTAGGCAATGATCAAAGCCAGACTTGCTTAGCTTCAGCAAGGTGGTAGTCCCAGGTGCCTTCACATTGTCCCCTGGGATGTGCGGCATACAATATTTGTACTGTGTAATCATAATCATAAGGTGATTTATGGTATTGGGCTGCCCAGATTCTTTAAGTCCTGATGAGCTCATAGACTCTACTTTCTCCCACTACTGCTTAATAAAATCAAAGAGGTCAAACTGGCATTGGAAACAGTTTTTGGCTTACTTGATTGAATATGGGTCAGATATGCATTTCAAGCACAACTTACATTGCTGAGGTCATCTCTGGCAAGGAATACAGACCTGAAATTATAGCAGACTATTAAGAAATTGAGACAGCAAACTTTGGGAATTAATATTACTCTATTGCAGATATGTAAGCTACAAAGTAAGTATTTGAAATTAGGCATCTGCTCATCAATATTTTGCTGGAAATGTGCTACATATACAACATAGAAATAAACAAGTCTTGAGTTGCAGAACAAGATTATTTCTTTATTTTCACTCAGATTAGCATGTTTTCCTTTATTTATTTATTCTACTTCCATGGTCAAAATTTAACCTTCCTATATGGTACTAGATTGTCCACAGTGTGATGGTATTTCATGCTACTTGGAATTAGCAAAGCACTCTACCAATGTTACTTATTATGACAATTATTTATATCCCACCTTCCAGGATACATTAAAATATGTTCTTTAAAATGGCAATAAACAGCATCAACTTATTAAAAGCCACCAGGATCCTTCCCACGGGGCAGCTGGTGGTAGGATGGTTGGAAGTTTCATTTCCCTGATACCTATCTAGATGCTGGTGCTATCAGATGATGTTAGCTCACTTATTGTGGTCACACAAACATAACAATTAATTAATGAATTAGTATATTTGACTAAGGTATGCAAAGCAAGCAAGGAAAACAATTCAGCAAAAGATTATTATTCCCCATTAACTTGTTTCAGGTGGGCACAAGTACATTCTAAAGATGCCCATTAAAACTAAGGCTTCAGAGTTCAAAGATAAAGAAGGCTACAATGTACGCTGACAGAGAGAAGCAGCTGGGACAGATAGCAAACTGGTACCACCATAGATGGATAAATATTCTCTGTTAAATGTTGTTTTCTCTGCTGGCCCTCCAGAGACAGTGAAAGTTTAATTACCTTTCCTTATTTTTCTTTCTTTATATCTTTTTTCCCAAAGCGAAGTAGGAAAGCTACTATAGGTCATCCATGTGAAGTGCATTTCATACCCCATTCTTGGTATGTGGTAGCATGCATTCCAGTGCAGGCTAAAAGCATTTACAAATACATAATATATAAATGATATGCTGTGAGGTCCTCCTCTATCAGCCTATTTGCTCTCTTAGATCTCTTGGAGAGGCCTTTCTCAGTGTCACACCAGTGTCTGAAGCATGATGGAGTCAGAATGAAAAAGAGAGGGCCTTCTCTACCTGTGCCCAGGTTGTGAGCAGTGCAACGCAGCTGCCATGAGCAATGCAAATGCATTTGAAAAACAGGGTATACGTTTTGGAAGCAAATAAATAAACATTTTTGTGTGTGCTGCTGCTTTGTACAAGTTTGGGACTAGGGACTGGCATAACCTGGTGAAGGAATGGCAGATTGCCCCCATGTGAACTGCGGCATGCATATAAAAGATAGATCACACATGTTTTTATATTTGAATGTGCTACATAATTGTACAGTGACTAACATACACTCCTCTTTTGCTTGTTGTGTCTATCCTCTCTCTCTCATATACACACACTTAAACACACAGCTGTAACTTCTTATGTTTGCTCACTGAGCTAGTCAAAACAGTTTCATTTTGCTTTTCTCATCAGATGTTCAGGGTTAGTGTAAGTAGTTAAGAGAGGCAATCTCGCTTCTTTATGCTGGGTCAACAACCTGTGTTGCCAACAATAATTGCAGGGGGAAATGGCAGGCTATTTTATTTATCTGCATGCACTGATCTCTGACTGGGCTTGCTGGTGACTTTTTACACTGTCACATGCTGTTGGAAGATTTCTGGATTTTCTCAAATATTTAATTTTCCCCCTGAAGGAATAGTTTTGTTTATTTAGACAAATGGTGAAGACCAGCAATATCTGAGAGGCATACAACCATGCCATATAATTTTTGCACTTCTTTGGGGTCGAAGAGTATATGCACTTTAATTTTCTAAGAAGCACCCTAAGTTAAAAGACCTTTCATTATGACAGGTGGGATTTTTTTGGAGCACAAGCGGGAGAGGAAAGCAATGCTCCTCCTCCTGCTGCCCATAATTGGCCTCTAAATTTTTGCCCTTTGCAAAGTATTGTTCCCAAATGAACTTTACTTTTATCTGTAGGATCCATTCACTGGGGAGCTTGTCAAGGAGTATGCCTTGACATTGGGGGGGGGGGGCATAAATTTGCTCCTGGAATTGCCAGTGTCTATTGTGAATATTTGGTTTTGTGCATCTCAGTTATGTCCCAAGTTGTCCCAAGGTTGTGCTTCCGCATAGAACTCAGTAGGAGTGGTTTAGGAATCATTATGTCCCTACTGCAGGTTCCATTTCTTGCTCTTGCTCTTGCTCTTGCTCTTTGGGGCAGAAGATGATGGCCTTGGGCAGGACAACAGTGCTGGATTTAGGGTGGTGTGGGCAGTTCCCCATAGGGTGCTGAGATGAGGGGGCACAAAATAATAATAATATTCAGAATATCCATTTTAAAAGCAAATGTACCAAAAGAAGTTATTGTTAAAATAAGAAATAGGAGGGGAGCAGATTTTGTCCTTGCTCAGGTTGCCATATTACCAAAGTCCACCCCTGAGGATAGGAATTGTTATATGTATGTGCTTGTTAAGTTACATGAATCCCCTTTCTTTCCATTTTAGTTCTCTCAGCTAATTAAAATCTTCAACTCTCTGGGTCCTGAGAAGTTCCCTCTTGTGGAGCAAACCTTCTTTCCAAGCCATAAACAGATGGTAAGTACCTTGGGTTTATTTTCTTCGATGGTCTGCTATGATATATAGAGAATGGGACTGTGACTCTGGAGAGAACAAGTAAACTATTCTGTGGGCACTTCCAGACTAATGTTTTATTATGGGTGTACTCTACAACATGTTCTTGAGACAAGAAGAGTGGATTTGTGGTGAATTTATTCCACTTTAGTGTTTTTGTGTGTGATGGTTCCCTGATACTACCACGTTATTGAACGCGGGTTCACGTATGACTATCCAATAGCATCATGAACACAAATCATAATGAATGCACAATAAAAAGCATGTCTGGAGGGGCCCAGTGACACCTAACAGAAAAGCAGCAGCAATGTGATGGCATTATTTAAATGTCCCATTCCCATTTTTTCCCTAGTTCTGGGAGGAGGACATTAGAAAAGTGAAGTAGTATTTGACTGATGCATAAAGACTTCTGGATCTTGACAGTAATTGGTTCATACAAGGATGGAAGGCTGGATTTAGGTTTGATGAGGCCGTAAGCTACTGAAGGTAATGGGGCCCTTTATATGTCCAGCTGTCTTTTGTCAACAACAAATTGTCGCTGGTTTTTTTTGTGTTGAATATATGCTATATGGTAATTTATGGACCTAATAGGTATCTAAAGCCATTCACACATAACAAATAGGAGCCTACACAACACAAAACACTGTTGCTGTATGTAGGTTTTATTTTATTTGTTTTTTATCTTATATTTTAGAAATGTACATCCAGTGGTTATTTTTCCTTTACATTTTTTGGGGGCCCCCAAGAGAGTGGGGCCCTAAGCTATAGCTTGTTTAAATCCAGCACTACAAGAATGCATTCCATATGTATCTTTTTGTGTCTTCAAGTTTGCCAGTATTGATGGGTGTGACATTGTGTCTGTCAACAGATATGCCCATCCCGTTTGGTCAGTTTTACTCCTTCAGGCTTGGTGCCTTGAAGGCCACTCCTCCCTCATGTGTGCAGTGTTCATGATGGCTGCTGATGCCCCAGTCCTAATGACCATGCTTCCTTATCATACTTGTGCCTGTGTACACACAAAGTATAAAAGTGTAACATTCATGACTAGGGTGTTGGCATCTCCCATGCACTGCAGAGAAAGATGCAGTAGCAATGGGAGGGGCAGGCAACATGGGATGCGTCAGAAGTTTGTCTGAAGAGACTAGCCTGATTATGCTAGTCTTTCCTATGGCCATAACTCTGTATTTCCATCTGCGTGCCTTGGTGCCATCAATATCATTTTTGCTGTGCTCTGCATTCAGAGTAAATGCAGCTGTTTCTGCAGGAATTTGTTCCTCCTATTTGGACAAATAAAGCAGACTGTGTGGTACAGTACTTGGAAGGATGTGTGGGTTTGCATTCAGCATTACAACTGGTCTGAACTTTTCAGTGATGAGAACTACACAGTACTTAAAAAGCTGTGATACCATTGCTAATAAACATTTACATCAGGATTACTCTGTGAAGTCTGTTTGAAAAATGTGATGCAACCTGACTTCCTTTAGTTATAAAATTATTTCCCCATCTCTCACCCAAGTTTTCCTTTTGGGAGCTTTGGTTCTGTCAGTGATCCAGTGGACTCTAGAAATAATAATAATAATAATAATAATAATAATAATAATAGGCTTTATATACCACCCTATACCTGGAGTTCTCAGGGCGGTTCACAGAAAAGAACTGCTTGTTATTCATTTAAAATCTCAATAAGGACTATAACTATTTACATGGAAGTCCAGGTATCTTTTCTTATAACATGAAAAGGATTTAGTGCATTTATTTTTATACATCTAAAAAGAGGTCTGGATATGCATAGCAAAAGCACTTTTTCTTTTAAAAGAAAGAACTTAATCCACAAAAGAAATGCAGAGGTTATTAAAGCAGTACTGTTCTTTCTAGAATACAAAAAACACCAACCATCCCATACTTTTTCTGGGGAACTTTTTCTTTTGTTGTACAGAGCCTTAGGGCAGTAAGGTTCAAAAACCCCAGTTTGAACCAGCTTGTTTCTAGTAATGTAACAAATGCTGTATCATGCTTAACTGTAAATAAAACCTCTAAGTGGTTGCTTAATTAAAATACTGTGTATGGGCCTAAAACATCTGTGTTTGTAGAATTATAAGCAGCCAGAGCTGAGGCATCAAAAGTTGCTGATAATTTGTGAGGTGTAAGGAGAGCAGAGGGGGGAATCCTCTTGCATGAGAAGAGGTGAGGATGCTACTATTCAAAGTTTGAGTGCCATAATCTCCCTTGGATCTGAGCTGCTGCAGGAGAGGACACTGTACTAGATTACTCCAGCTGCTCTCTGTGAAGGATTCCCATTCTATTCCCTTGCATCATTGGGTAGGGCTGAGATAGACTGAGTTGCTTCTAGTCAGTGTGGATTCTGAGCTGGATGGACCGATTGTCTGACTTGGTATAGAATTTCAGCTTATCATGTAACTAGAGCTTTGTTTTGCACTTGTTACTCTTCTGAGCTCTGTTCGCAGTTCAAGATGGATAAAGCAGAACCTCACAAATGACGCGCCATATATTGTTTTGACTACTGGATACAGTTTTGAAAGTAGCAAAATGAACTTGAACTAATGTAAATGAAAGCAAATCTTGCTTGCATTTGCACATGGCCAGTGATCCCCATATGATCATTATCTTCTCCTCCAAATAAAAAATAAAAATCAATTTTCATGCATAATAATTATGAGAAAGCTATGTGACCGACACATGCTAGATTTTGTTCCCAGCTTTGGCACAGAGAAAGAGGAGATGAGAATTCCCAGGGATGACGCAGAAGCCAGAGTGGGAATTCTAAGGAATTAGGAATAAGACCCGTTGAAAGCTGTGGAGCTTAAGGGCATGTTCACATTAGTGGCTTAAAATGCAGCAAGGTTGTTTTTCTGCACTGGGTTTCAAGCCACATTTCTATAGTGTTGTTCACATCAGAGTGGTGGCAGGGATGTCTTCATCCAATATACATTACCTTTTTGGTTTCTCCGCCCCCTGCAACACCCACCCACACCCCAGAACTCCTATTTATGAAGCTGTATTCTGTGTATGCACCCTTATCTGCAAAGGCACAATGGCTGTCTTAAATGCACACACTTAAGCATTAAGTGAATGTGGCTTAAGTTTTCTAGTCGGATTGAAGCTGGTTTGAGAAAAAGCACATCAAACAGAAGTATTTGTAAAGGATCAATATGGTTGTGGAGTAAGTGGTAATATGAACATACCCTAAGTGTCTGATAAACATGAGTCATCAGCTTTCTGCCACTAACCAGCAATAGCCAGTCAGATAGCTCAAAACTGTCAACCAAATTAAAGAAGGGAAAATGTCTGTGATAGAAATAAAACACTTTATTGTTTTAGAATAAAAGGACACTATAAAAAGTGAACATTATTACCTTAAAAGACAATATACATTCATTGAATATAAAATTTATAAATAACAAAAACAAGGAGGAAAACTGTAAACAGTGCTACAAAACTAAGCAAAAATTACATTCCTTCTGAGGAGACGTTTTCTCCCAGACTGATAGTAATGGAGAAGAAAAAAGAATGCAGATTTACAGCCCAACCCAGTGCCTGTATGTTCGCAAGAGAGCCCCACTAGGTTTGATGGGACATACTAAGACTGCAGAAGGCTGCAATCCTGTGCATACTTGCCTGGGAGTAAGTTCCATTGAACTCAGTGGGGTTCCTTTATTCGGAAAGGCATAGGATTAAGCTTTATTTGAAACGAATAAGGGGTCTTCATTGGGCTTGCACAGACCTACATCTCAAAACCTCTGGAATCAATGGAAAGGTGCCAGTTGACTTCAACAGGTATGGCTCAGGCCCCTGCACCAAGTGCAAAGCTCAGCTTAATAGCTATAATGCTGAGAAGCCAGTGTGGTGGATAGAGAGTTGCACTTGGGTCAGGGTTACCTGTTTCAAGTCCCGCTCTCGTCCTGGCAATCTGTAAAATGGGAATGATGGCAAGGGTTGTTGTGCAAGGGAATGAAGCAAAGATTATAAAGCAGTTTGCAATTTTGTTTTATTTTTAATGATTTATAAAAAAATTGTTAGCAGTAGCAGACAGTAGGATGGGGCAGTGGTGCTGGCCTGACTTCCTGGTAGCAGAGTCACTACTGCTTACCGGGATGAAGGGTGGGAAGGTCAAGGTAGTAGGAGAGTTTGATGCTGTTCAGATGCAGCAAATATGGCGCTCCTGCCAGTGCATTTCTACAGCACCAAGCTTTCTCCCCCCCTTGCCCCCCACCCTCCCTCCCAGTAAGCAGCAGCAACTACCCCACCCCAACATCCACTACTGATTATTAGTAACACTAAAAAATATGGAGATCTCCCAAAAGAAATGTATTTTTTGCTGGGTTCTTCCCCCTCAATCTTTACCCTCCATTTGACTCCTTATTAAAACAAAACAAAACCCCAAACAACCCTCTTTGATGGCTTGATTATCAGCATGGTGAAAGGTTGTTCTCTTCTGCCCTTGCCTTCTTAGTTGTGTTGCATGCCCTCCAACAACTCTTTACTTTCTGTAATGTACAATGGAAATCTGTATACAAAAAGAACTTACTTTCCCCCCCCGATGGGTGGCCTGTTTGTTTTTTTTGTTTGTTTTCCTACAAAGCACACACATATATTATAGCCTGTATAAAGACACATACCTTCTTGGCAATTAAAGAGATTTCTACAATAGCTTGATAGCAGAGCTGTAAAGTCTCAGCTATGATCTTAAAATTCTACAGTCAGTGAAAATAATACAAATGCGGAGCTGCCATTCAGTGGAAATACAGATCACATTTTTTAACAACCCAGTCAACAGGAAGCTGCTTCCCCTTCTTGCCTTTCAAGATCTGAATTCATGTTAGGTTTATCTCAGAAATGACACAAACTGAACTTAGGCCACCTTATCTCCAGCAAGCTGATAAATAACAACCACTGCTAGAAACACTGAAATACTCTCCCTACCCACATCAGTCATAACACTGGCTTCACTGAATTTGGCCTGCTGCAACTTAAGCTAGACTTGTTAACTTCCATTTCAGAAGGGTGAAGGCTTGGTGGAGAGAGGATTAACTCAAGTCTCAATATGATTTTATGTGGCCTTGGCAATTTTTCAAGATCTGATTTATGGGTACGTAGACAGGTCTGGAGGGTGCATCCTACTGGCTATTAATGAGCTACTGTCCTCAAACCTTATGTGGGACAGCGAATCTGCACGGAGGTTTTGACAAGTTCAAAACATTGAAACACTTCTCATATGTCTTCGTATATTGTAGTGAAGTGCACTATTTTGTGCTATGACATTAAAGAAAAGCTGTATTATCAGTGCCCACTGTGCAGCTTTTAATTTCCAAAGTATGGTGAGGGATCCACCCCTGTGGTTCAATACTAAAATGGATATGCCTTTAGAACAATGCCATTGATTTTGGCTAGATTAGAAGTAGTGTTAGTGCTGCAGTTTTCGCCATTGTAGCTCTTCAGAAATATCAGTTCAAGAACGCTTCTGCTGCCAATAGCTCTGAAAGTGTCAGCAATTCCATCACAATGATGGCTTTAAAATAAGTGCCCTAAAGGGTCGATATTTCCTCCCTGGAAACCAGTACGAAACCAGGCACACTGAGTCCTATCTTACAATTGGCAAAACTTGCTCTTTCTCACTTCTTGCTATGGATGCCCCCTCGTTGTACAAAAAGCCCAGCTCTAGGCAGGGGTGGACTTTGGTAATCTTTCATAATATGCTACCCTGTCTGAGGCCAAAATTTAGCACCCTTAAATGGATCTTCTCAATTTTGCGCCCCCTCAGCTCAGCACCCTATGTGGGGGAACTGCCAGCACCGCCCTAAATCCAGCACTGCCTCAGGGTCCAGCTCTGCTGCCAGAGGCAACACTGGATGAACTTTGCTACTGGCCTAGTGTAGCAAGTAAGAACATAGGGTGCAGTCTTGAGATTAGGACCAATCTGCACAACCAGCAGACCACGTGATAAAACCACTTCAGTCTACAGAGTACGGATTGCATGACTGAATGCTCCCTCGTGTTAAAATAACTTCCTACAGAAAAATAAGAAATCAGCAAAAAGGGAACTAGCTTAGATTTCTCTGGGATATGCTGGTTTTCTGTGTACAGTACAGGGATTATTTATTTCAGGATCATAGCCCTGAACTCCAGGTCATGACTCTCGTGGTTGTGGGAGCTTCAATGCACACATGAAGCTCTCCCTGCCTATAAGAAGGTAGCTGGGCACATGCTTAAGTTGATCGCTTTCCAGCTTATGACAGCTCTATTTTCTACAATGGAATGAATTGAAGACAGATAGCAAATTAAGACACACAAAAAACCCAACTTTTAAAAAGTACTGTAAAGAAAACTTGTGTTCATTGTCAATATTTCACCCCATTCCACAGCCTACGCAAAGTATATAGTTGCCCATCCCATCAGTAACCCTGCTTCTTGACAACATTATAATGTAAAATACTTTTATTACAATATTTTTATATTATACTTTTTCATAATAAAAACAAACAAATTACCAAGTCCACAGTGAAGGTGGGACAACCTCCTCCTTCATCCCTATTGCCAGAAGGTTTACTGAGCCCACAAGCATAGCTCTGCTTAATCATAGCCAGCAAGGTAATACATCACTAAAATGTTCCTTTAGGCTACAATCCTATACATACTTAACTAGGAGTAAGTCCCACTGAACTCAACGGGATATACTTCTGTGAAACATGCATAGGATTCCATTGCTAGAAGGTGATTTCTAGAGCCTTAGGAAATTCTGTACTTCCTAAGTATTTCTCTGGTAGCACAGAAGGGTGTGTTATATACCCATCCAGCGTATTTTTCTGGCTATTATGCAGACTGATGCAGATCATTTCAGAGGAGGAAAAAGAATGACCAAGGAGTGTTTCTCTGCATAGTATTCATATGGCAATGTGGTTGTGTGAAAACTACACAATGAAAAGTCCTAGAAACAGAATTGTTTTTCACTTTGATTAACCAGGGCACTTTCCCAAGACTGCTTTGTTAATGACTGGTGAAGAGGAGGAAACATAGTGACTTTTCAGTCTTCGAATAGCTGTGTGCATTGGCCCTTACTGCAGCTCAAAGGAGAGGAGGGAAGCACAGAGCATGGGGAATAAACACCCATTATTGTCACTACTGCAGAAACACCGGAAAGTCAACCTCTTTAGTTTTAAACAAAAAAATAAAATAGTATCCAGTGACTTGGAATGTGAAGATTCAAACTTGTCATTGCTTATAGCATGAAACAATTCCATGTCCTGTCAAAAATAGCTTATATCATCATATCTATATACATTTCCATTCAACAAAACAGTGTTTTGGCATCTAATTTCTTAATGCCAATAGCCTTAATTAGATTACTTTTTTCTCCTTTTCTCCAGACTTCCCTTTGCCTCTCTTTCCAAGTATCTTTGTTTAAGTGTATTTATTTGTTTTATTTTGTATTGATACGTTTGCATGTATTAGGGGTTTATGTTGAAAAGGCCTCTTTGAAGCCTGGCTAAAACCCCCAAAATGCCTGGTGTTGATTTGGTTCTGAACTTGTTTGCTCCATACTTAGGAGAGGGATTTGCTCCCATTAATTGGTGTTTATTTTTAAAAGCCGTTATTTATGCTCTTGCACAACCCAGAACTACAATGGAGCTTTTACATTCACATTTCAAACGAGACAGGCATTTTGATGTAGTGCTTTTAATGCACATGACAGCTGAATCCCCCCAGTGCTCCATCCAGTTCAAACATCATCACTTTCTTTTCATCCATCCGGTGTGTGGCTTAAATTTGCTCACATTGTTAATCCTAACTGGTTGCATTTTTTTTATAAAAAAAAAGAGTATCTACATGGTCTGAGGATTGAATGTGTAAGTGAAGAAGCAGCTTGGGGAGGGGGCTGGAATTGTGATACAATACCCATCTGGGAAATTTTTGAGATTTTTGTTTTCCTACAAAAATATAGATTATATTGCTATATAGAGAGTGATACATAACTGAGAGCCAAAGCTCCCTTATTTATCTGGTGTGCAAACAGAAGTTCCCAGATAAATCTCTTCTGACCAAAAATGGGTGATAGCGATTGTGTTGTTGTTTTTAAGTGATTTAAAACAAAAAACAAAAAGATAATCAGTTAAGACAGCATAGATTTAAAAAAAAAAACAAACACCAAAGTTCGAAGTGCTAAAATTCGCAAGAAACAGGCACTAATATCATGGTTGTCATCATGATCTGATATGAGTTAGTGTCCAAAGAATGCTCAGCCGCATGGGAGAGAGGGAACAAAGAAAAGGGGGTGTTCAGGGGTCTGTGGCATTGATGGTTGTTTTATCAGGAGGTGCCCATCCTCTATACCAGCTGCAGTAGCCCTCCTTCTGCTTGATGCAGGCATAATGCTTTGACTGGTACCCTGGTTGGCCGAAGCTGGAAAGCATGTCTGTCCACAGGCACTCATTCTTGGAGGTCACAAAGCACGGAAGGTAGTAGCAGGGCTTAATCTGTAGTTTCAAAAAGAAAACAAGTGATGGGGGTTGGCTAAAATGGTTTAAGAAGAGTCAGGCGCTTTGCGGCTTTTTCTCTTAATGCTGCATTACTATACTTGCCCGTTCAGAATTAAACCCCATTTGAGTTTGATTTGATTTACTGCCTGGTAAGTCCTGTGCCTATATTTGTTTGTTTGTTTTGTTTCTTTTGAAAAGTAGCACGTCCATATGGAAACATCTGAGTTTAGATCATGGGTTACATGGAAATTCAACCGAATTGTAAAGCTGAAAAGTATATTTCTAATGAGCCGGTCCAAAAATCATATTCTTGAACTTGACCTGTGCCTTGATTAATGGAACTACCTTAAGCCCCTGTCCCTGGCAGGGAACCTCAGGGAGCCAAATGCAGCCCTCCAGGCCTCTCTATTGGGCCCTCAGGACTCTTCCCAGGCAACATCCTATCCTCAGCCACATCCCTCACTGTCCCTGCTGTGCACCATCCTTGAACATTTCTGTGTGGCTGGAATGTGTCCATGGACTCTGATAATACCTCTTGCTTGCTTGCCTGGATTTAAGATACCATGAAATGTATATGTAGAAACTAGTCTGCTGATAATATAAAATTTACATTTGTTGCACCACTCAGTTTTGCTGCTGGTCCCACCTACTACTGGCATGTGGCCCCCAGAAGGGAATCTGGCCCTTTGGTTCCTTATTCCTGCTTAAGCCTGCGGGAGATGCTTGCCATGTGACTGCGCTCCTAGCCTTTGCAGAGCTTTCATTTTGCTCTTTTCTTCCCAGATATTCACAAGGAATAAAATTACAACGTTCCCTTCTATTGCCTCTCCCTTCCCAGTCCATCCCCAATATATGAAGTTGTTCACAACTCAAGGAGTGGTCACCGTAGACAGCACACACCTTGCAGCCACAACCAAGGTGGTAACGATGGTTGAGTCCTTTGCGCTGGGAGAGAGTCAGTCGATCCCACTTCTCATTCAGGTTACACAGTCCTGTGTAAACCTTTCCATCATAAACTCGGCCTAGAAAATAAAACTGCAAATGAGCCATTCAAGTGTAAATAATTTGTTAAATTCCCAGATGTGGAAAATATCTGTAGTGCCAGTATTTCTGCAGTTTGGAAGTTGATACCACATACAAAAGTCCCTCCCACATGCAAGGAATTAGCAACAGCATGGCTACCTTTTGAAATATAGTAAGGAACTGTATCCTACTATGTCATGCCTGCTTATTTTCATTCAGGGCTTGTGTCTTCAACACCTATATAATTAGCACTGAGAAGATGAGGTGGGTGGGAGGAATTCCCTAGGCAATTATGCTAATCTGAATATGACTGCAAAAAATTCAATTTCACATGTGTCCAGTCTAAATATTGCCCAATATTTCCAATTCCGAATGATGGTAGTTTAAGAAAAAAATACCAGTTAGTAGAAGACCTGAATTTGGTATTCATCAAGATTGAAAATCCTTTTTAAAAAAAAATTATCTCTCAAACTTCAACTGGAAAATGTTCAGAATAAAATTGACTTTGAATTTTGAAATGTTGATAATTCCCAAATTTGTGTGAATTTTCATTAATAAGATACTGTCTTCTACAATGTAAAACTAACAGCCACTTCTCCTACACTTGTTCCAGTCAGACAACACCTGATTGGCACAGATAATTTTGGAAGCAGAGTTAAATCAAAACTTTAGTTTTTGAGACTTGTGGGTTAAATACTTGTAATCCACATCCACTAGCACTAAGCTGCAACTCCTCTAAAAATACAGTTGAAACAAATACACCCTGCAAGCGAGCTGTGACAGACAACTCTGCTATTTCTTTACCTGTAATCAAATACTGGTACTTGTTGACCTCCAGCTTGACCCCGCAAAGGCTTTCAGAGGCCTCTGTGTAGATATATTGAACATGTGGCATCTTGTCAAAACCCCTGTACATCTTTAAAAAGGAGAGAGAGAGAGAGAGAGAGTTTTTAATAAAATATCATGCAACCAAAAAATAACTGAGCTTGGCATTTCTTAGCTCTGAGTATTCAAACTGCTAACTCCAGGATGGCAACCTTGTATTTCATTTTAATATGTTGCAGTACATTTTCTAGCATGGTGGCCCCAGGAAATTTGGCAGATGGTGGGTTTGTACAGCATCAAGCATAAGTGTGTGTACTCAATGGACCACTAATATTAGAGCACAGTAATGTCCCTTTTCCATTACTGAATGACTTCCTCAGCTCCAGGAGTTAAGAACTATATTATAATGTATGCCCCTCATGTTTCCAGATGTTTGTGCCTCTCACAGAACTACAGCTCCCAAAGTTGCTGGGAAGGGAGCGCTTATGATAGTTAACTGGTTCTGGTTTGGGATAGTAATGTAAGGCATGCTGAAACTCTCTTTCAGAGATGGATGGGCATGTTTTGCTACCTTGTACAATGGACAAGGGCAGCCTGTGGAAACAAGGAAAGTCTCCTGAAAAGAAAGCTCTAATCATTGTTTTTTTGTTCTTAAAAACACACACCGAATATCCTACAGCTTTTATTAGTTCAGGGCACAATCCCGTGGGATCTTTCGTAACCTGCACCCACTCCAACACAGGAGTAATTCTGAATAGACTGTTGATTTTGTCAAGAAGGCAGCATTACTACTCTTAGAATCTTTCTGTCTCCACAGTCCTGTATTTTAGGAAATGAATGTTAGAGAACAAAGTATTAATGAGCATTGCCTGGTAGCGCCTGCTAGAACAGCACCAGTTCCCACTGACTCAGCATTCCATTAAGCAATCCTCCATTCCTGGGGATTAGGTGAGACTGTGCAGGAAAAATCTACGTACAAATCATGTGGTCCATCTCATTTTACAGTGGCCTTAAGACGGATGTCACGAGACAGAATGGTTGCTGCCACTTCATGAGTTTTAATTCATGGTTTAAATACTAACTGCTTTCCCTTACAGCTATAAAAACTTTCCTATCCTCTGCCTTAGAATGGGCTGGAGTGAAGATATTGGCAGCTGCATGTGCTGTGTGCCTTTCAAATTGAGTAGAGACGCCAACAGTGTCAATAGTAATGCTGACCTCCTTTGTTGCATGGTCAGCTACAGTACTTTTGGACAATTCCCAGAACACGCTGCCTTTATATTCCCAAGCAATAACAAAACATCATGGACTGAAGCCATATCAGAAATATTCTCTTTAGTTCTCTTTAGTATGCAGTTGGGAAAGAAAATAATATTTCATAACACAAACTCAAAAGGTTTACTCATGGAACTGTACAGTTTACTGCAACTGTACAGTTTCAACATATAGTTAAACCGTGGAATACATTGTAATGTAATGAGGTCCACCAACTGGGACAGCTTTACAAGAGGTTTAGATAAATTTATGGAGGATAAAGCTCACCATGAAATCTGTCAGGCCCAAATTGGAATCTGCAGTTAAAGTAGATTCTAACAGCTAAATTTGTTAAAGCAACTATGCCACTGCTTTCATATTTTCTATTTGCTCAGTAAGGCTAAGTAGGTTGAAGTCAAGCATAGCCCAGTCTCCTATATTTATCAGCAAATCTCTCTGTTTGGGTGAGTATAAGTCATTGTGTCCTGTAGCCAGATAGTGGCAAAATGTCTCATTCTCACAACATCCTCCCTCTATTTCACAGTAGGGCCCTCTCTGTGCCTGCCATACAGGGAATGGAATCTTCCTCAGTAAAAGTTAGAGGAGAGCAGAATTCTGGGAATAATCTCACACATCACTGCTCTGAACATGATCATGTGGGAGAAGCAATCCTTAGCTGACCAAAAAGTTTCACCACTGGATTCACCTGGCAGATTTTAGGTTTGGCACAGGGATGTGTCCAAAGAAGAAGAAGAAGAGTTTGGATTTGATATCCTGCTTTATCACTACCCGAAGGAGTCTCAAAGCTGCTCACAATCTTCTTTCCCTTCCTCCCCCACAACAAACACTCTGTGAGGTGAGTGAGCCTGAGAGACTTCAGAGAAGTGTGACTAGCCCAAGGTCACCCAGCAGCTGCATGTGGAGGAGCGGGGAATCGAACCCAGTTCACCAGATTACGAGTCCACCACTCTTCACCACTATACCACACAGGCTCTCAAACCCTGGGGATCCAATCTGCTTACACCTTGTGGTGCTTTATATTACCAGATCAATCCCTGCTTTATAGGAACTCAGCACAGCCTACGTTTTAACACATGGGTTGGGCTGCCCAAACCTCTAGCTTGCTCCTATGTAGCCTGTACAAAAGTTATTGATGTCATTTGCCTCTACACAAATAAATGCAGACCCTAGCTGTCATCAACCACTGCCATAAGCACAATACCCACAAGTGATTTTATTTTTTAAGAAAGAAAGACCAGTGGAGCTACACAGCTTTAAATAAAGTAAGGAAACTGAGATTTCAAGCAAAAATTCCACTCCAGGGAAGGAGGTGTGTCGAGGTTGGTTTTGGCAGCAAGTATAGTTTGCGATGGCTTTGGTGCTGCACAGCTTTTCTACTTAGCTGGATGATGCCTTATAAAGAGAATTACTGTTATTAGGAAGCAGGCAAGTGGTTGTTTTTCTAAACCACTGCTTTGTCTAATATGTTTCAGATTTCTGCAAGCACTGCCAGAGCCTCTATTTGTTCCTTTTTTCTCCCTCTTCTAAAGATATTTTAACCAGTCTTATGACTGAGATGTTGCAGCCAAGAAAAACAAACCAGAGCAGATTTTTAACATTACATAACAAGAGGTCAGTTGGCAAAGGAATGTCCAGAGCAACAGGTTTAAGGAAAAGCTGCTCATGGCTAGAAAGTTCAGGAGAGAGCGCAAGTGAAGGCAATGAGGCCGCTTTTATTTCTCCCTCCCTCTCTCTCCACAGTCAGCAGGCAAAATCTAACCAGGCTCAAAGGGTCCAAGAATTAGTTGCCCCTATATAATTATCAGATATGTCACTGCCTTGCTTAAGCTCACTCTGGGGGATGTGGGCATTTATTGGCACTGACAGCTAAGAAAGCAAGAGATTTGGAGTTCATGATCTTGAACTGATATTTCTTGTGGCAAAGTAACATGTGAGGGGCAAGTCAGGTGGCTGTGTCAAGATGCATCTCCATTTCAAACAAATATCTTGAAAATGAGTAAAAAAAGGCCCTTGTGCTGCAATGGCCGCTTACTCGGTCCAAGGGTAGGCGGCACTTGCAGCACAGCAGCTCCTTCCTCCCCCTAGACCCTTGCAATGTTTGTTTCAGACATTGGTCCCTTTCCCTGTTTGCCGTGGTGCTCTCTGGGTTCCCACAAGACCCAGGTTTGAATTTGCACTAATCCATGGCCACTTGTGGGGTGGGGCCAGGGAGTAGACCTGGCTGCTGACGTTTTCTCTCTGGTCAGCTCCCAGGGCATTTAAATGGGCTGGTGCTGCTCTCAGTCAGAACAGGATGTGGGAAACCAAGGTTCAGCTCCTGCCTCAGCCTTGAAACTCACTGGGTGACCTTGGACCAGTCTCAGCCTAACCTACTTCACAGGGTTGATGTGAGGATAAAATGGAGTGGGGACAATCTTGAGCTCCTTGGAGGAAGGTGGGACATAAATGGGATAACAATAATACTCACAACCACCTCAACAGTAGTTACTCCCCAGCTCTGGAATGTCCTCACCTCTCAGGTACAATCAAGCACCAAGACTGATGGCATTTCGACATCAGGTCACCAGGCATTTGATAAAGTTGTGTCCCTCACTTGGCTGATGCAGTTATTTGTTTGTTTGTTTACATCGTTATAGCATACTGTTTGTTTTTACATTAAGTTGTACTGAAATGAAATATTGCTTTCTTGTAATTTAATGTTGTTTCTTGTTCTGAGACTGCGTGAGGAATGAGTAACAGGTTATAAATAGTCTAAATAAATATTGGCTTGATCACACAACTGGTTTCCTACATAAAAAGGTGGCATGCATGAACTGTTTTCATGGTATGCCCTGGCTGCAGAGTGAAATGGTCTCTAAACTAGGTTGTCAGAGTGACAACTACCCCTCCTGCATAGGGAGCAGCAACCCACAACTGAGAGAAAGCCCAGAAGGCAAATAATATTCTGTTCTGTAGCACCTGGAGTAGAATGGGAAGTTATTTCTAAGGACTGTCATGCATGCATGTGTCGTCTTTGTGTTTTGAGAGACTGTGGGCCAAACTATTGTGAGACACTATTCACACAATTAACAATAGTAGGTATGTGTTCATGGTGAGTGGGACTATTTGCACCAGGACCCACAGGGTAGGTAGGCTTTAACCCTTTGCTGTCTCACTGAAGCTCCAAGCCAGATCCACCCACCCCCGGCCACACAAGCTATTTGCACTGGAAAAAGAGCTCCCATTCACACCAAAGGAAGATTTTATTCCAGTGCTAATAGGGTAAAATAAGTAGAAAAATATGCATTTTTGAGAAGCAACACATTAAAAAGTACTGGGAAAATTTGCATGTTCTATTAAAAAAAAAAAAATCAGCAAATTGATGCTAACAAATTTATGAGTTCACATATATGAAACAGGTCCAAAACTAGACTAATCCCTTCATTCATAGTTAGCATATGATGGAGTTTCATGAGATCTATTCTCAGATAATGACATTTCTACAATTTGAAATGTTTTGCTGTCTCAATCCAGTATGATTGTGTACGTACCTTCATTTGTTTGACAGTATATTGCATCGTCCCAAAAGGTCCATCCTTCATAAGCTTCTTGCCCACTACCTTGGCTCGGATGACTGTAATGAAAAGAGAAGGTTTAAGAACAATGCTGGCACCAGGTCAATAGCATCTCTGGCCTCTAGTTCAGCACTGAAGACAATATGCATCAACAAAATGTATCAACTGTCCCAGAGTTGTCTCGTATTTATTTAATTTCTATGCAAACTTAGACTTTTAACATAGTGGCACCAGTATTTTGGAACACTGTTCCTATTGAAATCGTACAGGCCCCTATAATTTAATATTTCATCAGCTTCTGAAAACATTTTTGTTTTACCAAGTATTTTTACGTAATTAATTTAATTCAGTGTTGGTCTTTTGTTCTGTATTTTATTATTTTATAATCTTACAATGTTTAAAAGATTTACAGAACACTGCCATGGTATTTTCTTACAAGCTGGTGATTTATAAATGTTCTTAGAAACAACCAACCAAAACTGTTTAATGAATAACATAAGCTACAGGGCTGGGAAGATTCTGTGTGTGTGTGTGTGTGTGTGTGTGTGCGCGCGCCCCCAAGTGCATAATTGTACTTTTGCTACATACATGTCAGATATCAAAGGAAATTTGAAAATTATCATTAACAGCCAAGTTTCCAGGGTGTGGTTTTTACGATTACTTAGCTTACACTTGAAATAGAGAAAATTCCTTGCAGAAGTTTTCCCCTCTACTATGTGGCTATACTGTTCCATTGGTAGTGCTAGAGAGCCATACTCCTAGTAAATGGATATGCTAAGATGGCCTCACCCCAAATACCATAGATGTCTTGAATCAGCATGTTTTCTTGATCCCTTCCCTCAACAGGTCTCGTCTGCCAAGCACCTTTAACAAGTTTCGTTCACAGACCAGTGAGAGGCAGACTTGACTCTGCTGATGAGATGGGATAGGAAACCATTTACTGCTGGAGAAGGGAGAGAATTTATTTCTTAAACAGGAAGATGGCCCACTAAGGCCTGCTACTTTGAAATAAGCATGTTGGCTTTTATCAAACAAATTTTGTAAATTAAGATTTGTCACCTAATTTCACCTAAAGTCAGATTGAGAGGTTCCTTCTAAGCCAGGACATCTGAGGAGTTTTAGTGAGTTTCTAGACTAGTAGAATTTCTCAGAGAGGAATGCACATTCTGTAATTTCTAATTCCTTCTGCAAATACAGATAAGCCAAAGCCACAATATATATGCAGGGTGAGGGCAGGATAGGGGCCAAATTAGACTACTTCTCTGTAACTTTAATAAAGGGTAACAAAATGCTTTTACAATTTCTCCTTTCCTGCAAATATTATCTTCAGATTCCATCAGTCATGGGTGAATTGTACTGACCCAGATTTTAATTGTTCATAAATATTTACCCAAGGGAAGCAAGGAATATGATTAGAATTTGCTTTGGCTCAAATGCAAGCTTTTGACCTTTTCCTTTAAAAAGAGGGATAATGGTGAAGTTTATTTACTAAAGGAGACATTCACCCGATTGCCTAGGGCTTCTGTAAAGTCCACATACCTCTGAACATGACACAAATTCATTTTTCAGTGCCAAAGTGACTGTAAGCAATATATACACAGCCTAAAACAAAAGCCAAGCTTTTATATTTAATTTCGTGACAGCTTTGGAGCAAAATAACCTGCCTTATGAAATAGATCCTGTCGTCTTTATTCTTCCTGACCTAAGAAATGAGTTTGCAGCATTATCTAGGAAATCAACTATGGCCCAATATGAATCCATAGCTAGTTTCTGTGTGTCATGCTTGGGCACAGATGAGTCCCAGCATGGTGATGTTACCGACCCATAGTTCTGCTTGGAGGACTAGTTTTGTATTAAGTTTTCAGATTCTGACAGATTGGTCAGCTCTGCCAGCACCCAAATCTTATCCCATGGAAACACACATTTCAAGCACAATTCCATTTCTGTGGCAATCCTAGATTCAACTGCTGGTTACCCTCCTCACTGTCCTACAAACAAATGAAAACCAACATAGTGTTTCAATGTTATGCAATTCTATTGCTTTTACTCAGATCTGAAAAGAATGGAAGTTGGTTCAGAATGTGACCTGGGCTTTAGGAAAGTTTCTCTTTGAGACAATAATGTTTGTGCAGAGAGTGTGAATTTCAAAAGGCATATCCTGATATTTACACAAGTCTTAGACTTTGTGTTCTGAGAGGTGCCAGGGATTCTCATGCCAAAAATGACAGAGAAACAGAGATCAGCTTTCTTACAGATGAACAACAGCAGTATTTCCCTATGTCACCCATATTTTGCAGACTAGTCTTGCCTCAGTTCGAGATGTCAAACACAATATGGAATCATGCTCTTTGTCTTTAAAAGTGGCAAAGAAAAGAAAGATTCTTGCAGGTGCAGCTATTTGGGTTTGTAGAAGAAGAGGGGGAGGGGAGAAATTGTGCCTGCCTAAATTTCCCCTTCTAGGTTATAGGAGAGCTAAGAAATCTCACTTCTTATTGAATTCCATAAAAACCTACCGCACAAACACAGACACACCAATTAAAATAAATTAAAGAATGTAGCAGTGCAGGTAGGCTAAAGCAAGTTAAATAAGTACTGATTAATATGGAGCTCTTCCTTTGTTTCTTCTTCATTTAAGTGACTGCATAAATACTAGTGTGTAGTCTTCAAAAATATGTTCATCCATCCCTGAAAGCAAGTCTAAACGTGATTTGGATCAGTCTGTTGCCAGAACTGGTCTTTTAAGGGTACCAAAATGGGACACAAGGGCATAATTGAGCAAGTAAATAAATCTTCCTAAATCCCACAGTGAAGCCACTAGTGCTGCTGAGCTGGTACAGAGGTGGCATAGAATGCTATGAAGGAAGAAGGTGCCACTGCCTGGCATTCCAGTACTAAGTGCCTGGCACTCATGGGATCTCTGGTAGGAACCAAGGCTCATTGCCTCTGCTGCACCTGCTAGAAATGCAATTTGTTGATTTGTGAGGCCACAGCGAAAGGGTATTCTAGGAGGAGGTTGTAAATGGTCAGAGCTCTAATCCACAAACCACTTAATCCAGAATAATTCCATAGAAGTCACAGGAGCTATTCTTAACTAAGTGGTTACTTCGAAATGACTGCCTTGCATTTACACATAGTACTTAGGACACAAAAAATAAACTCTCTATACGTTTTTAGCAGATAGTTGTGCACATGCAGGCACAGTTTCTCCTGCAAAAACCATCACCTGCTAACTGGAGATATTTCAAACATCCTTCTTTGCTCACATACAGAAGTTTATTTCCAAAATATATTTACATAAGCCCTCTTCAAACCCCCTGCCCCACATGTGAGGGGGTAATGAGAACTCACCTGTTAGCCACAACCCAACCACTGCAACACCCACTCACTGGCCATGAATTTGGTGGCAATGTGAAGAGGCCCATTGAGCAGATGTGCATAAGTTGGCCTCCTCTCCACAAGCAAGTGGCCAGAATTTCCTTGGAGGACCACACTCATCCAAGTTGCAAGTGTATAGGTCTCTACACTACCACTGAAATTGTGACCTCTGAAGGGCATGTCTGGCTGCTATTAGGCAAGGACTACTTAATGTGTGATAGGATGTCTGAATAAGGCTTTTTTGAGTTCTTACATAAAATCCAACAGCAATCAATGTATGCAAATATATAGATTTATGTAACATCGCAAAACTAACATGAGGCAGTAAGTGCTTTAGACAGATCCACATAGCTTGTGAGCCAGCAGTAGTCTGTTACTCATGCATGGTGGTTCACTAAAGCCTCAGAGAATTTCCATAAGAGAGCCGGGGTGGTACAGTGGTTAGAGGTTTGGGCTCAGACCTGGGAGAGCAGGGTTCAAATCACTGCTCAGTCATAAAACTGAAGGCTAGTCACAGGCTCTCAGCCTAACTTACATCAGAGTTATTGTGAGGATATGCATGTTACATTGAGCTCCTTGGAAGAAAGGTGAGGTATAAATGTAAAAAATAAATAAGAAAGAGCATACTGAATCAAATATAAGATCTTCTCTAACAACTGAATTTGCAGTAACTTCTGCTGTGTTTTGTGACTTTATTTGCAGTTAGTCACAGTTACCTCAAGAAAAAAGAGAGGCTCCTAAATATTATTTCATCAACATACTGCATGCTAACCAGTAAAAAGACACCTTGAACACCCTTCTTAACTCTCTCATTTCCTCTGGAGTCCTATTACAGTCCTACTATTACTGATGGGAAATTTTATCCCACACAAGTGGACACCAAAATAGCAGCATATTTTTAAACCGCAGCCACTTTGAAGTGGTGCCTATGAAAACATTCTGTGAAGAATGTTTCTGAGTACTTTGGGGTTTCGGGTCGAGTCATTTTGTGGGATCAGAGCAGCTGACAAGGTCTCACGGATGATTTGTAATTATTTATGTAATATTAAATTGGATAGGCGTATAAATCTCAGATAAGATAAGCGTGGCAGCTATGCTTTGGTCCAAAAACAACCCCAACAGGCCAACTCTTAATAATAACTGATTGTCACTGAAAAATATAGTTGCAGTTATTTACATTGAAAATATACATTTTCCATATGCTTGGGCAGATATTAAAAAAAAGAAGTCTTTTGTTTTTTGTTGGAAATTAATAGTCCACACACATTCACACACAAAAAAGGTTGACTGTCTCGGTCAACTCTCCAAGTCAGAGCTATAAAGCATGGGTGCCAAAAAGAAAGTACGTATATATCTTTGCAATTCTGCTTGCAATTTTAAAACAGCAGATAAATATAGTGATACTTTAGGCCTTGCATCTGATCTTTTACTGTGGGTTTTGCATTAGCAGCCAACATCTGCTGGGTTGTTGCCAATGCACGTGCAGAGCTCAAGGCAGGCAGACATTCAATCTCTGCCTGCCTGGAGTTCGACATTTTTGGGCTAACCAATGAGATTTTATTTCTTCTCATAGCTTTCTTTCCTTCTTTCTTTCTTTCTTTCTTTCTTTCTTTCTTTCTTTCTTTCATTAATTGCTTCCTCAAAGCATACATAAAGCAATTTCATATATAAAAACAATCCCATTTACTTAGCGTGGTCTCTCCATTAACTTAGGGGAGGAGCAGGGGAGAAAAGACTACAATCCCAGAACAGGCTAGGAGAGACCCCTCCCACACACATACAGAAAGGACCTTTGGGGTAACAGGGTCTTTGCTGGGGGTGTTGAGACTTCCATGCCCCACCTACCCAGAAATCACTTTCTCCATTAAATTGGATCAACTATGGAGGTGTGCATGCATGGAGGTGTTTTGTTTTTGTTTTTGTTTTAAAGGTGAACTTTCAAGTACTACCTAGTTCCCATATTGTGTGATAAAGATGTAATAGTGCACATGACTTAAGACACACACACATACTTTTTATTGCACTTCAAATTGGCATGCAGCATGGAATGGTTTTGCAAACAAGGGAGATACAGAGTTGTTTCTCATGGATGTTAATTGCATTTGTGAAAAATACCAGTGAGGGATGTTTTGCAAACTAAAGGAGCTTAAGTGTGGATTGCTCCTAGGTGTGGTGCTCTCAAGTATTACATCTTCAGATATATTTGTATATCAAAGATTGGACCCCTGATCAGCCCAGCTTGGGAGCAGGAAGATGAGGGGGAAGCTATGTTGCAGCTGTCTTGCAATTGGAGTGGCGTTCTCTTATGACCCATCAAGTGTGGATTGCAATCTTTCCATGTTTACTGATTTCTAACAGCTTTTGGGGGTAAGATTAGAGACATAACAAAAATGGCCCGCAGGGAATACCATGTTGCGCTGACTCCATAGCTTGTGACTGTACAGAAAGAGTAGAGGGGAATTCTATTCTGACAGGAGAACAAGCCTCAATAGTTTATGAGAGAAGCAGAATGATGTTCAGTGACGGTTAGTATCGTTTGCACAGCTGGGGAGGTGGATGTATTATTGCAAGTGACAGGGATTCTTTTGTTCAAAGTTGAATGGATAATGCCTTTAGCTGTCAGTAACACTAACTGCTCGATCCTGTGAATGGTGTGCACTGGCAGGAGGCAAAGCCAGCTGTGTTCTTGCCAGGCACATAATGTAACTTCTGCAAAGGAAGGTACAGGTGGAAGCCTGAAAAACCTACATAGGACTGAACTGCTCAGACCATACAATTTTTAAAGGCTCGCCTAAGAAAAGGATTGCAACTGAGCAACATTTTTGGATAGCACCGGCCCTGCCATTAGGCACAGTAAGGAAGCAGATTTCAGGTGTCCTGAAAGGACAGCAAATTGGTGGTTATTTAATTTGTTATCATTATATTTTACTGCCAGGGAAAGGGCGGAAATGGGGCTTCTAGGATTTACTGCCACAGGTGGCAAAATAACTTGGCTGGTCTTGGGTTTTACACACCTTGGTTTTGGTGAGTGCGGATTATGGGTACCAGTTGTTGCTCCACCTCAACCAGCAAAACATCTTGGGCAAGCTCTGTTTTTAGAAGCACCTATGACCAGAGGGCGCAAGAAGCCACTGAAAAGTTCTCATATTTCTGAAGAATCAGTGTGGCTAAAGCACTGTTTTGGCAAGAAGAAATCCATTATAGTGATCATTCTGATAAGCCTTGTTCATCAGATGGCAATTCTGTGCATGTGTATTCGGGCTCACCCTGATAGAGTCCCATAATACCCAACAATAAGTATGGGAATCATCAGTGGGAAACGGGTGAACCTATTTTTCTGGGACACTCTGCTGTACATGCAGGAAATCATTCTCATTGGTCCCTGCCCAAAATTGATGAAAACTGTCACTAAGGGCCAAATTCTATGTGACACTAATCACATAGTTTGCCACTGAGTGCAAGCTTTTACTTTTATTACTTGCAAGTACAGGGGGTCCAGTCCAGATGAGGACCCTACTGTGCAAGAAGAGGGCTTTACCCTCAGTCCCCACCCCCTGTTGTGGTCTGGATTAGGGCCCCATGCCTCCAATTTGGTTTGAAAAAACAAGTACCCAGCTGGGGTTCTAATATGCGTGGTTGTCTTTTGTCTTCTTTAATTTATGTTTTCATTTTGTTTAGTTTATCTATACTATTTCTAGGGGAAAAAATAAATACTTTTTAAAAAAGAATCAGTGAACAGTTAAACATTCACTAGTTAACAAATGCCAAGGGGTGTTTTGTTTTGTTTTACAGTCCCTACGGTTTTCATTAGAGATTCTAATGTGACCTCACTTCTGTAGCTAGAGATCTGTATCAGAAGTTCCTGAAAGGCATGGTTTTATAAAAGCTGTATTTATATTAAATTAAACATCTAGATGTTTGGACTATAGCTCCTCATGGTTTAGAGAAACTGCAGTTATGTTAAATTAACTGTTAATTTATCATAAATACAGCTTTAAAAAAAAACAGATGGGAGGTGGCTGATGGGAGATGTGGTGGCCATCAATATACCCTGTGGTAGTGAACCATGTAGTATAATAATGGACTGTGTAAACTAGTACTTGCTCTTGTCTGTCTTCCCTATTGGCCTTTTCCACACCATGTATACTTTTACAGAATATAATGGGTTAGGAAGCAAGGTATTATCAAAGCACTTACATATTGGAATAGAATTATATTGCAATAGATTGTTGATAAATGAAGATGGAGAGAGTTGTATCCAACACTGTGTGAGAGGAGTCTTGCTTGTGCAGCACCATTTCCCCTTCCTTTCCTCCCTCATGCCCCCCCAAATCTCCTCCAGAGTATTTCACAACAATCTGGAGCAAGTTTTGAGGTGTGCGGAGCAGACGAGGAAGCGGAAGCTCTGTTTTGCACATGGAAGTCTGTTGCGCAAACAGAACCACAGCATTGGGAATATAGCTCAAAAATTCTCTCTATGTTAACCTTTCTTTCAGTAGCTGTGTACTCTGTGTGTCCCTATATTTGTCTGTTGTGCTAAGAGAATATTGGGGGGGGGGGATTTGGATTGGAAAAAGTACTGTATTATGGGGAAAGGGTTAAAGACCCTGTCCTCTGCTGCCACTATTTATAACCCTTTTTAAGTAAAAAAAAAAAAAAAACGAAAAAACATACGGAGACCTAATTGTGAAGGTCCTGCATGATTTATCTTATATTGTAACTTTTATTTTATTTAGAGCATTCATAGTACACCTTTCACACAAAGGTCCCAGGGCAGAAAATACATATTTATTAAAACAAAAATTGGCAACATAAAACTAAAGCAAAATACAACAACTGGTTTTAGCTGGTGCTAAAAAAAAGAGAGACTGATCTGATCCACAATAATGATTCCACATAAGCAGGTTCTAGATGCAATTAAATCATTGTGTGAACTCATCCACCCAGTGAGTTCCTCAATGGAGCTCCCCATAACAGCCTGCTAACTTAGGGCTTTAATTTTTGCATGCAGCTTGGTTTGTGCCTGAAGAAGGGTATTTGCTGTGAATGCTTTGTGGCACACAGGTGGCAGAGATAAAGGAAGCAGTAAAACCAGGCTAAGACAAATGAGAGAGGTCTTATCGTAAGCTGTATAAAAGCTTTCCTTCATTCTACAGGGAACAGAAAATATTCAGAGCCTGTTTGAGAGAACAGCACATAGGAGGCAGCTACCTGGGGCATAAAATTAAAGCATATGTTGTTAGCCAGAGCATGTATATTCCAAGTACCCTGAACTAACTATGGATTTAACCAGAACAGTATGAAAAGGAGCATGATTTGGGCAGAATGAAAGGAAAGCGTCCAAGTACAATGGATGGGAAGACAGACTCAAACAAAAATGTGTTGTGTATGCTGGGAAGAATCTAGATAATTGGCATACTGAGTTGGCAGTATTAAAAAAAAAAAAAAAACAGAGGGAAGGCTGTCAGTTCAAAAAGTTGCCTCTCTGCACTTGTGATATTACATTTTCCTATTTGGACTTTGCCAGGAAATGCATTAAAAACATGCTTCTTCATAAAGTTTGAAGTGTCAAACAAGGGGAAGGGCTACAGCTCTTGGCCTTCATCAAAGATGAAAAACATGTTTGTGATGAGATTCATAAAGTTGGCAGGCGAAACCTCTGGGTAAAGAGACTATGACATACCGGAAGAAGATAAGATTCAGAGGGTATACAGTATGGCTGGAACTACCATGGCTAGAACCAAGAACCCCTGGTTCTGTGTGCAACAGTCCCTTGTAATTGAGTCACAAATCTCGAGGTTGGAGCGTCTCCCCAAGCAGTGGGGTATTCTCAGACTTTGGACTGGCCACACCCACACTAGCCACAGGACCCTCCCAGACAGGAAGGTTTCCTATTTGGGGTACAACTTTGCATGAGAAGCAGCTGTTTTCTCAGTTCTGGTGTATTCTTGTGTATTGCCACCCAGGGCTCCTTCTAGAGGGAGGTGTGGGACATAAGGTCAATAAATAATATTTCAGTGTGCTCTTCAGGTCCAACTGTCTTCTGAGTGCTGCCAGCCCAGTCTTGCCCTGATGCAGGATACAAAATCAAACCGGCGCCTCTTACAACAAATAACTTACGTTGTTGTACTTTGGTCAAAACTTAGACTTAGCCTTTCAACAGACAGAGCTAAATTTAAATATGGGGAGATATGTGTGGTGATTTTTCCTCAATGTGTACATTTCTTACATGCATGGACATCTTAGTTTAAGGCAGCTTTCAAACAAGTGATCCTCTGTATGCACTTCATTATGATACAGGCCAATGATAATATTTAGTATGTGCTTCCACCTGTGTACAGTGGTACCTCGGGTTAAGTACTTAATTCGTTCCGGAGGTCCGTTCTTAACCTGAAACTGTTCTTAACCTGATGCACCACTTTAGCTAATGGGGCCTCCTGCTGCTGCTGCACTGCCGGAGCACGATTTCTGTTGTCATCCTGAAGCAAAGTTCTTAACCTGAAGCACAATTTCTGGGCTATAACCTGAAGCGTATGTAACCCGAGGTACCACTGTATTTGAATCAGTTTCATGTCAATGTGACCCACTGTTCTATTGGATCCTATCCATTTACCACATTTCAGTAAATTCACAAACCATTGCCTCTTTTTACACAGCCAACAGTCTCTTCTTCATTCCATCCATTTCTTTGCACATCAAAGTGTTTTTCCCCCCTTCTTTACTGGGAAGGAAAAAAGCAGCAAAGAGACGGGATTCGGCCTGATGTGTATGATGCATATTCTCACACATCTATTGACTTGTTTCAAGGCACCCACATACCTAAGTGTTTCATTTCAAGAGCCAATAGGAAGACCAATTAAGGCCAACAAAAACCATATGCCGTTTCAGTGAAATGAGCTGGTGCACTGAGAACTTACTACTGTGGGATCACTTATTGCCTTCCTGAAACGTGCATCTGGTATTGATTGTTACCCAAGCCATCCAGTGAGCCATTATATGGCAAACAAATTGGAGCATATAAACAAAGATTGCTTCTTCTTCTTTTCAATGAAGTGTAATTTGGAAGGAAAAGTGTGCAGAAAGGGTAACATGTTCCATGTCCACTATTTAAGTAAAATACCACATTGCCCCTCTGACCATAAACTATAGGCTAAACATCAAAGCAACTGGCAAGGCAGTAAAGAGTGTGTAGGGTAATGTTGCCGCAAGAAGGTATTTAACTACTTAAGAGGCATCACTTTTTCCTTATAGAAGAATTACAGGTTTATTATAACATGCAGAGCAAGTAAGACAAAACTTTCATTTTAACAAACCAGTATTTAAATTGCAGGGTGCTGGGTTTTGAATAGTGTTCTAAATACCAGTTATTCCCTGTCTCATTGGCTCTCTTTATAGGAAACCTGTAATTCTCTCATATAAACTGTTGATTTCCTCTGCTTACTTCCGTTCCCAAACTTATAATACCACCTGCAGTCCTACCATATGCCTAGATCTAAATGAGTAGGTATCTAAGTAAAGGTTCTGCATCGGCTCACTGGGAGTGAATTTCCCACAAAACCCAAGAAACCGGGCCATCTTCTTGACCTTTCCAGTATGACCTTTTCCAAGAGAAAGTGTCAGAGTCCCAAGCTCCGAGTAGTTCTTCACTGGCATGTCAGAGGGCCATCTCTCCTTTCTCCAAAACCTCACCCCACTGGGAAGAGTGCCAGGATTTCTGGAAGGAGACTAGACTTTACTGATCACATGTTTTGCACACATTTTTGCACGTAGCATCTACAGCGGTTAGCCGAAGAGGTGTTTGGAAACATGTAAGGACTTCAGGGGGATTGGGTGGGCCCCACAAATTCCTTCCTGCATATTAGAAAACCTGCCCAAGTTGATAGATTAAGCAGCTGTCCAAGCCATAAGGAAGAACACATACATATATATCTTTAACTAGAACACAACTTATGCACACCCTGCTCTGCATTTTCTATTCGCATGGGACCTGAGAATAGGCTGACACTTAAACACGCTGTGGGCTTATCTAGATGGTTACCAACCCTGTCCTACCACACTTTCCCCTAAATACTAAATTTACAGAAATAACAAGTGGATTATTATACTGTCATCATACAGAGTGGTCTGGCTGCAAGAGGAAAACAACCTGTTTGGTCTCACTTTTTAAACCAGAAATGGGGAACCTTTGACCTGCCAAATGTTGACAGACTCCTTCCATCATCCCAGACCATTGGCCATGCTGGCTGGGCTGATGGGAGTTGGAATTCAACAACATCAGGCGGGCCATAGGTTACCGATTCCTGTTTTAAATGAACAGACAGAGAGTCATAACCATTATGTACTCCAGCACTGGAAAGGGAGAGTGCACATGCTTTGCAACTTTAAATAGTTATTGGCTTCAGACGTCACTTCAAACATCCTTGTGCCAGTACATTCCTATCTGGTGGTTATTGTTTTACAACAAATGGAATTAACTGGACACACCAAAGCTTACAAACTTAAAGAGGGCCGTGTGCAATGACCTTTTGATGGACTCTTGTTGCTTTTGCTGTAAATTTATCCTGATTTCTAATACCTATTTGTCGAGCATTTATCCTGATTTCTGTGCATCCCACGCATTCTAAACTGCAAAAGTCCAATCCTTCTTTTAAAGTAGATTGTTGCTCGCACCATACATTTAAAGCACACCACTTCTCCCAAAGAATCCTGGGAACCGTAGTTTTTAAAGGGTGCTGAGAATTTAGCTCTGTGGTGGGTAAACTACAGTTCCCAGAATTATTGGGGGGGAAGTGATGTGCTTTAAATGTATGGTGTGCTCTAGGGCAACAAAGCCCTTTAATCAGTTTTAATTGTGAAAACCTAAGGTTCTGTTATGAGCTTGAGACAGTCTGGAGCTTGAGACAGTCTTTATTCCATTAGGAAGCTGTGCTTTCTTGGCTCCAGTGGGAAATGTCCCTTACATTGCTAAAAGAAAATAATCTTTACATAGCACGTAAGACTGTCTCTGAGTCTTGGTGGATGAGAATGCAGGTTACAAGGATCATTAAGTTTTCCAAAACAGGGAAACCTTCTAGGTGCATTTCCTGAATGTCTGCACATCTGGGTAATTATTACCAGAGAATCCGCTTGACAGGCAGAAAGTTCAAATTTTCAGAACACCCAGACTGTGAATCACCACACGCCTACTAAAATGCATCCCTAACAATTGGCGACATGACAATCTGGGCTCAAGATAAAGATATCAGCTGACCATTTTTGGTGCTGGATAAAATGTTTGTCACAAGCCCTGTGACTCATATTGTGACATGCCACCAGTCTTGGTACTTCCGTGTGTACAAAGTCCTTTCATGTTGCTTCAGAGATGACCTTCTCAGTGGTGGCACCCATCTGTGGAACTCTTCCCCCCAGAGAGTTAGCCTATGACTAAATCATGTATCTTACTTTTTAATCTACTTTCAGCTCTAATAGATGCTGTTGTTTCTTCTTAAGCTGTACTGCTGGTTTACACACACCTTTCCCATTTATCTCAACCCCCTGCTAGAGCATCCCTAACAGGTAGGAGCATTTCAGCCTCTGTCTAAAGACCTTCAATTCCTCCTGTCTTTACAAATGACAATTTCAGCTGGTGCCGGTCCTTTGCCAGTCCCCAACTATCACAGTTGGGAGTAGCAAGTGAATCACTGAGTATAGGGTGGCCATGTGTCCCACTTTACAGAGGCCAGCCCAAAGAAGAAGGGAGAGCAACAGGGACCTTGAAGCTGCCCATGAAAACTAAGCCAGCACAAGGGTCAGCTAGTCAGTCTTGGCCTGCAATGGCATGACATATTTCTATTTCAATTCTAATAATTATTTCTAAATTTGCATCTATACATATATATTAGCATTTGCACACACCCCCAACGTTTGTCCTCTTTTTGTGATGCTAAACTGGCAACCCTAAATTAGTTTTGCAGGCTAGATTCTGTAGGTGTATGGAGTGAGGAACTATCTCTTTTCCCAGGAGCATGCATTCCCCCCCACCTTCTAGTTTTCTACTAATGTGCTGAACTAAAGGTTACCACATAGCTACATCCTCAGTGTGCAGAATTTATTTGTTTGTTGCTTGTTTGCTGCAATTTGCTATGCAGAATGTGTGTGTGTTTTACCAGTTCTTACAAAACGCCTCAGAACAAGTCGGTATTCCCGTTTTATAGAACCCAGGTCAATTTACAGCAAAGATTTATGATCTGCTGTTCACCATTAAAAATTAAAAATAAATCAAAGTTAAATACCAGCTAAAACAAATTACAGCCAACAGAGCAGAATGGGTCCCTAATATATATCTCAGGTGTCTTTTAGCTGAGTAGTTGTGAGTTCTCAAAGATGCATGCTGCATCAGACATAGTGCAAATTCACGTATGGGGTCATTCCTTTAAAATATATGTGACTTCTTCCCCATCTCACCCCTTTCATGGAGTTTAAAGGGATCTGTTCCCAGAAATGCATTAATGTGCACATCACATCTAATGTGGCACACACATTAATTTTTCCCCTCTTTGGATATGCATAACAGAGCGTGCATGTGCGCGCACACACACAAAAAGTAAAGTAAGACTTGGCCCTTGCAGTCTTCCCATGGAAACCCGCAAAGGTTGCCCTGCAGCTGTGCCCTCCGGAGCACCCTCCCTTCCAAGGCTGAAGTATAACTATAGGGTGAAGAGGAAGGCGGAATTTTAATTAACCTATTAACAAAAATAAAAAGCTGGCTAAGCCATTGCGCAGCGACTCTTTCACTCCTACTCAGCCAGGGGTCATGGTCGTGGCGCTCAGGCACCTTCCAGGGCACGGGAAAAGTTTCCTGGTTGCATTCACATACCGTGCACAGCATAAAGGGTTGTGTGTTGTGGGGAGGGGGGGATCAGCGTTCCAGTTAATTAGCAATATGATCAGACAGCGAAACAGACAGCTGAGCAGTTCAGGAAGTCATCAAGGTCATTGCCGAGTGATGACAATACCTGCACAAAGTGGCAGACACCCAGGCTAGGATGTTCAACAAGCATTCCAAGGCCATGGAAAATAGCCCCAGGGCTTGGGCAACAACCCAGGTTAAAGGCAGTTTTGATAGCTATGAAAGAGCATCTAGGTGAGTTGCCTTACCTACATAACCCCATGGATTTTTCTTACTGTATTCTCCAACTTCCTTGATGTAGCTGATAAGCTGCCACCACAAGGACCTTAGAAAACCTCAGTCACCCAAGAAATAAAAGTCTGAGTGTAACTGTGTGTCACTAAGACAAGCCAAAACATAAGAGCTAATATTGCTGGATTTTCCTCATTGCTGGCAAGGTTCCTATACTGATAATCGCTACAAGACACATCAGGTTTCTACCTTTTATTTTCTGTTTGGCAGAGCTCCTGTGCATCTTAACAGCTGTGTAAGAAAAGCAGAAATTTAGCAGATAAAGCTTTTCTATTGCTATATCTGCATGTCAGGGGAAATTTCACCAGCTTATTTCTCCACCACCACGCCATTTATCATACAGGTGTATATGGGTGGGTGGGAGAGGCTGGCAAGCCTAATGGCAGGCAGAAATCCAACAGGTGCAGCTTGTGTCGGCATAGACACTGAGTGATAGGGAAGCTTTAGCTGCTGAATGTCTGGTTAACATGCACATTTTAAAAGCAGAAAAAAGGCAAACAGAAAGTTGGCAACGCCAAACAGAACTCACTGTTAACCAAGAGATGGAGCTTGACTGATCAGAAAAAAAGATTTACACAAGAAATGCAAATACTTCATTTTCTTACTTCAATCCTAGTCAATTTGGGCTATGACACTGATTGGAGAAAATAGTCTTGAGGTGGTTTTTTTTGTTTTGTTTTTTGGTGTCGGGAAGAAGGCATCAGAATTGTTTTGCCTGTGCAGAGGAGTTCTGCAAGAAAAATGTTGGCAGCTGAGAGCAAACACTACTGTCTTAAACCCTGTGTTAGAGTTCTAGTAATCCTGAGCCAACACTCCTGTACTAAAAAGTCTAACTTATCCCCAAGTGGTGGTGACTTCAACATGTTTAAAATGTTAATGGGAGGGTAATTTACATCTGGTTAGAGTTACAAAGGTCTGCCTGGTAGAGCAGAGTGAATTCAGTTTATCAGAAGATTTGAGTAAGTAACACTGAATAAGATCCTTTCATATATTACTGGGAAATATGATCCCTGAACATGCGACTTGTGTCATGGGACACTGGCATTGGGGCCAGAACAGAGCTGCTTTCACTTGCAGTGTGCCCTATAGAGCCAAATACATTGAGGATCAGACTGCCTGCATTTTTCCAAGTGCTGGGGCCCTCAAAAGTCAAAAACAAAATAGTTTCCATAAATAAACACAGAGGGCAGCAAAATAATGACACTCCTGCCCCATACAAACTTCACAAACTGGTGCAGAAACTAAGATACATTCATAAAGTGCCTTTTAAAATGAAAAGTGGCATTTGGAGAGGATAGCATGATTTAATAGGGTAAAAAGGAGAACTTGGCAGTGTTGATTTCAAAAGACAGACTAGGAAGGAATAAAATGTACTGCACAGAGCACACACTGTCTGTGTGTGTGTGTGTGTGTGTGTGTGTGTGTGTGCACGCGCGCATGCATGTATATATGTATGAGAGAGTAAATAATACAGCATGTGTAAGCCCCTCATGCTGTATTGCAATTTCCCAACCCTGAATAGCGGATATCCTCAGAAACTCCTTCTGCCTCTTGGAGTTTTAGCTGTTCCCATTTGCCAATTGCTTGCTTTTGGAATTCCACCCCCCATCCCACAAAACACACATGCGTTGTGCTCAGGCTCATACTATAGCATAGGGTGTTGTTGGGTTTTTTTCTCCATTTCTGAGGTTTATAAATCATCACTCCTGCACATGTGCATCTGTCTCTTGATAATAAAAATGGTTTGCAGGGGGGGAAAGGATAAAAGAGCACAAGAAGACTACAGGTAGTTTGGTTCTTATGAAAATTGTGGTGCTTCAGCATGGAAGGGTTAAACTATAGCACAAAGATGCCAGAAATGCTGCAGGAATGCAGATGGTTTGGTACAGAAAGGCTCAAATATTCAAAGAATGTCATTATCATAAGACATACTCTATACCGCACCTTCATAAAATTCCAAATCAGGATTTGAATGATGGAACTACAGGATTTGATCCAGAATACCAGTGGTAACAAGTATTCAAAGGTGGGCATGGTTAGTTCCATGACTAACCATGCCCACCTATCCATGTCCACTCAGAAGTAAGTCCCATTATGTTCTGTGGAACGTAACTACAAGTTAAGTGTGTAAAGAATTGCAGCCTAAACTTTTATTACCTGCACAATACTGTACATGTCAGATTCTGATTTTTCTGTAATAGTAACAAATGCCAACAAACCCTATTTTTATATAACCCCAAGGCTTTTTTCAGGGGGAACTCACAGGAACTCAGTTCCAGCACCTCTCCAATGGGTGCCATTGCCATTCTAAGAGAACGAAAAAGGTGTTCATGGTGTGCTCTGGCACCTCTTTTTGTAGAAAAACAGCACTGCCTAACCCCAACCTTTTACAGCAGTGGAATCACTGTATAATAATGTATTGGATCACCACAGGTGCTTAATTTCTAAAAGGAGAGATAGAGAGGCTTCAACCTGTCTGGACACCTAGATCAGGAATGGGGAACATGTGGCCCTCCTGATGCTGTAATAATAATAATAATAGTAATAATAATTTATTATTTATACCCCGCCCATCTGGCTGGGTCTCCCCAGCCACCCTGGGCGGCTTCCAACAAAGTATTAAAATACAGTGGTCTGTTAAACATTAAAAGCTTCCCTAAACAGGGCTGCCTTCAGATGTCTTCTAAAAGTCTGGTAGTTGTTCTTCTCTTTGACATCTGGTGGGAGGGCGTTCCACAGGGTGGGTGCCACTACCGAGAAGGCCCTCTGCCTGGTTCCCTGTCACTTGGCTTCTTGCAGTGAGGGAACTGCCAGAAGGCCCTCGGCGTTGGACCTCAGTGTCCGGGTAGAACGATGGGGGTGGAGACGCTCCTTAGACTGCAACTCCCTTCAGCCCCCACCAGCAGGGCCCATAGACAGCTATGGTGGGAGCTGTAGTCAAACAGCACCTAGAGGGCTACAGGTTCCTCATCCTTGCCTTAGATAACTAGGATGTGGTAGGGGTTATTTCATAAGGTGAGAAATGCTTTTTTTGCATATACTCAGCAGCATATTCCTCTTCATTAATAAATCACATGTTCCAGTTCTAGGTCTGAGCCCTGGAACCAAAAATGATTTTGGGAGTTAGTTTAGCTTGGCTATCTGTCCTACTTCTCAGTCCTCTATTTGAAATACTGCCTCGTCAAAGTCTGATTTAAGGAGAGCAGAGTGAGCAAGCATATGTCACCTCATCAGTCTTCCTCACTACAGTGAGATGTATTTATTAGGGTTGCCATAAAGTAAAATAATGTCAGGGAAAGTACAGACATATGGCTATCCTCTTGTGTCCTCCATTTTGGCCACCCTAAGTTTGGGACTGCCATTGAGGCTAAGCAGATCTGACCTTGTAAGCTGCTTGAATGAGAGGCAGCTATAAGCATCTGAAAGATACTTAAGGCACATTACAACATAAGAGTCAAAAAGAAATGTCTCCTCCCTATTTGCAGGCTTCAAATCTAACTAAACACATGAAGGAGAGCGATGGAATAAAGGAGCACAGTGGAGGTAGAGATACATTGAATCAAAAATTGAGTGGGGGAATAGGATGTTTTTGAAGAAAATAGTGGGAGAAATTGAGCTAAGGTAGAATTTGAAGCAGGGTGCTCTGAGCTCCTTGGCTATAGATGCCCACATTTTTATTAGTCCCTGCTGCCATGCACCTCAACCTGCAGCCACTGGCAAAGGATGAGAAGGCATTTCAGCATGTCATGAAAAGCTCTCCTTGCTGATTTCTGCAAATTAAACAGCTGTTTAACAGCACAAGGGATGACCAGGAAAGTCTTCTAGAGGAAGACAGGGGCATAAATAAAATGAATTAATTAATGTGTACAATTATAATTAAATGAATTATAGAGGACAGGCTGGAAATATTCACCATGCTGCTCATTGATGTGGGGAGACAAGGCATTCCTCATTTATAGCTTACCTTCCAGAAGGAAGCAGGCATATCAGGAATATCCCAGAGGAAGGAACCTATCTATTTGGGTGTGTTTTTTTCTGACTACCACACCATTCCCATCCAGACATACACACAGGTGCTGTCTGCTAGTGCTATTAATACCGTGCTTGAAATGGTCCGTGGAAGGACCTAAATGAGGCATCTGAATGGCCCAAGACAGACTCTGTCACCAAGTATTTACTGAGTATTGTCAAAGCGTTAGACTGCTGTTTTGCAAAATGAAAGGAATGCAATGATATTGAGAACACATCTGACCCTGAAAGGCAGGCTGTGTGCATACATGCTGGTGCTTTATGTTGTGCCGGGTTCCCAAAAGTGTTGACGTACCTTGCTTTCTGAGCATTCTGCTAAGCTTCAGAAAATTCATTTGACAATAAACAAGATAAACACTGTTTCCACAGTGCTGGAAATAATTTAGTTTCCAGCAAAGCTGACCAGGAAAAAAATCAGCTTCACTCTTGGGGGTTAACCCTAACCCACCCCTGGCCAAAAATGCAATTTGCAAGTGGGTAGCTGTGTTGCTTCTGTGTTGTTGCAAAACCATCACATAATCTTGTACCTTAAACATCTAACAAGTTTGTTATGGTATAATTTTTTATGGACTAGATTGCGCTTCATCAGAAATATACAGTGGTACCTCGGGTTACATACGCTTCAGGTTACAGACTCCGCTAACCCAGAAATATTACCTCGGGTTAAGAGCTTTGCTTCAGGATGAGAACAGAAATCGTGCTCCGGCGGCGCGGCGGCAGCAGGAGGCCCCATTAGCTAAAGTGGTGCTTCAGGTTAAGAACAGTTTCAGGTTAAGAATGGACCTCCGGAACGAATTAAGTACTTAACCCGAGGTACCACTGTATCTGCTATCCTCAGTTGCAGGTATATGAATGGAAGTATATATAAACAGCAAAAAGAGAGAAATGAAATGCAGAAAGTATAGATAATGACAATTATGTAATAGACAGGAGGCAGAATGTGCAACAGATGCAGATGCCTACTCTGTCTCCAAATCTACTATGGAATTACAATTTATTAAGTTCTTTTCGTTGAGGTCTGAACAGAATCAATGGTTTGCTGTCCCACTACAGATGTCAGTTTCAACATTACTAAATTAATTGTATTACCACCTACCAGCACTGTTATGAATTTATTTTCCATATGTTCAAGCTCTCATTGAATTAGCACTGTCTGTACTTTTTAAAATCCCCTTGCCCTGCTATGTATGTGAACTTGCAGTTGCAACTAAGGATAACACTTAATGCATCTGATGTAGTACATGAAAGCTTATGCCATAGCAAATTTATTACTCTTTAAATTTCTCCCCACTGATCTTCTCATCTTTGCCCTAAAAGAAAACCTATGACTTTAACAAAAAGAACATTAAAACAAAAGGTTATAAATTGAATAGAGACCTTGAGCCGCTGAAACTGCTTCCAATCCTCTGCTGGATAATATCTTTTCCACTTGGATGTAAACAACTTTGTGACTAGGTCACTATCTTGTTGCATTTGTAAATAATTTTCAAGGCTGGAAAAATCCCAGGAACCTGGATGCCAATCTCTCTCTCTCTGTCTCTCAACACACACACACACAAACTGTTGAATGGTGCCTGAGAATCTGAAAAATGTTCCCACACCTGGAGGTTGAATGATTCACATCATATTTAAGTATGATGACTGGGAGTGTCTATAATATTACATTATTTGCAGAAGGAGGTGCGTTGCTTACAAATTTACAAACTACTTAGCAAAAGCAGTTGCTGGTGAGACAATCTGAAATCTAGTCTCCAGGTTAGTTCAATACACTGCAAGAAAACCTTTAGCTATAAAAGGGATATAAAGGCCCAACTAAAAAGAATAGGGACATCATTCACTTGCCCATCCTGTTCACGTATAAAGTGAGAAGAGGTCTTACTTTAACCATAAGGCATGTGCAAAGAAGGGGAGCTGAACCTCTCCTGCTCCCACGCTTCACCTCTTCACAATAAGTACTCTTCTCCATTCTAAGCTCTGATCCTAGAACTGAGCTGCAATGGGGGAAAGTGTCTGGAACAATGGGCACTGAGGAGAAATATGGTGTGGGAGGGGCAAAGTATTCATCTCCAAGATAGGGGTGGGGTTCCCAAACCAATATGCACACCAAAACGCATCTCTCCTTCAAAATTTGCAGCTCCAAATTATGCAGTGTGACTCTCCAACCAAATAACACTTTAAAAATGTGTACATCCGTGACAAATGCATGCAAAGAATGTAATCTTTGTGAAATTAACATATAAAAGATTCATTCTGCTAGGGTAAAATTAGGGAGGGAGATGCATACATTAAGATAAATCCACATGAAAATGTATCTGAATTATCATGTATACCATATTTTTTGCTCTATAAGACTCACTTTTTCCCTCCTAAAAAGTAAGGGGAAATGTGTGTGCGTCTTATGGAGCGAATGCAGGCTGCGCAGCTATCCCAGAAGCCAGAACAGCAAGAGGGATTGCTGCTTTCACTGTGCAGCGATCCCTCTTGCTGTTCTGGCTTCTGAGATTCAGAATTTGTTTTTTCTTGTTTTCCTCCTCCAAAAACTAGGTGCGTCTTGTGGTCTGGTGCGTCTTATAGAGCGAAAAATACGGTACTTAAAAGAAATTCACAAATATATAGAATCATATACAGTGGTACCTCGTGTTACATATGCTTCAGGTTACAGACTCCACCAACCCAGAAATATTACCTCAGGTTAAGAACTTTGCTTCAGGATGAGACCAGAAATCGTGCTCCGGCGGCGCGGCAGCAGCGGGAGGCCCCATTAGCTAAAGTGGTGCTTCAGGTTAAGAACAGTTTCAGGTTAAGAACAGACCTCCAGAACGAATTAAGTTCTTAACCCGAGGTACCACTGTAACGGTAGAGATGGGAAGCCATCTAGTCCAACCCCATGTAATGCAGGAATGTCAACTAAATCATACATGACAGGTGGGCATCCAACCTCTGCTTTAAAAGTTCCAAGGAGGGAAAGTCCCCCACCTCTCAAATGAGTTTGTTCCATAGGGCAAACCAAACTTACAGTTGGAAAATGAGAAACTGAAATTGACAGATTTGTCCATCCCTATTCGTAGATGCTCATTTTACTGCTAATTTCACTGCTAATGTTAGACCACCTTTGCTTTGCCAGTCCCTTTCTGTTGACCTTCAAACCCTGCTGGCCTAGATAGAATATTGCAGGTATGTTTCCATATCACTCTATTCATTCATCAGGATCCTCAAGAGGCTGTCCACTCAGTGCCCTCACCATCTCAAGGTGGAGACAGGGCGTTTTCAGTGGTGGAACCTGTTTATGGAGTTCCTTCCCCAAGTAGTCTCGCCTGACATCTTCTTTGTTATATTTTAGGTGCCAGGTGACAATCCTTTTAATTCTCCCAGGTCTTTCTAAGTTTTGAACACTGGCCTTTTCAAATCTTCTCCTTTCAGCTATGCTATTTCTTGTTACATTGCATTGTGTATTACTTCATTGGACTGTTATTATGAACCTCCCTGGGAGTCGTTGGCTGAAGGGAGGTATAGTCATTAAAAAAGTAAAATAAGCAGGGCAGACATGTGAAAAGAAACTCACTGCATCTAATTTGATCCTAAAGGCTCAGAGTAGGTTTTTTTAAAAAGAGGTGTGTGTGTGTGTGCGCACAGCCCAGTCCTATGCAATTTTGTTCCATGGGGCTTCTCCCAAATAAGCATATATAGAATCACAGCTTTAAACTACCAAGTACATATTTCAAGTTACAAGCAAAGCAAAAGAAGGTATTTTTAGCACTGTTAGAAGAGGAAGGCAGGAAGTAGGAAATTGGGAGAGGGGACTTGGAAAGTCCATAAGGGGCCAAACCACAAGGCCAAGCCTGGAATATTTTTTTCCCTGAGAGGGGATGTAGCAATGTCACAGAAAATAGTTGCTTTAACCCAGATAGCCGCTTAGCTCTCCAACTCAAATATCTGTTACCTTTTCATACTAGTCACTTCCCCTCTTGCAAAGTCAGGTAGAAGTATTTATTTTTCTACATCTGGTGGTTTTCCTCTGTCCGGCCACCAGCAAATCTCCTCCTTCTTGCTGTTTTTAACTGCTTAAATGCTGGAATGAGACATATTTAATCATGTGCAAGCCCTCTCTCATGCCTTTGCACAAGTCCTGGTAAATTCGAGAATGTAGGATGTGTGTTAAGCGGACTTTTTTTCAGGGCACGTCTCTTAAATTTTGCACACCTTTCACGCAGGTACTGTTGCTGCAAACAAAATGAGCACAAATTAAACTTGTTGGCACTGGCAGGCTGGGGGGTGGGAAATACCATGATTTTCAAGGATAATTCGGAGCAGGTTTTCAGTTATCCTAAAATTATGTGATATGTGGCAGCACACATACGCCTATATTCACTCCTAGAACTGATGCAATTACCTGACCCCCAGTCTGAAGAACATAAAATATGAATAGAACAATGCTATTGTTTCTCCCCTAGGTTTAGGCCCATCTTTGAATACATGAGATTTTCTTGTTTTGTGCACTGATACTCCTGTACACTTTTGTTTGGAGATACCAAAAAGACCAGCAGAATCCCTAAGAGTGCTGTCACCAAGACCACTTTATCCCAGCTTCCTTGAGCATGGAATAAACTTGTTTGGAAGGGGATTGTTCACTTACTCAGCCATCTTACAAGGCACTGGTGTTCCTGGGAATAGTTTAGTCTTAAACATTTTGCTGTTATGATTCCCATGAGGAATAAGTGAAACAGCGGGGTGTGTTTATCACAGAAAAGAAAATTAAGGAGAGACATGAGAGCAATTGTTAGATATCTGAAGGAATCAACTTAGAGAAGCGTTGATCTCTCTTGTTCCAGGGGTGTCAGGCTTCAGGAAACTGCCTTCCTCCCCCTCCCCCTTTGGCAGTAGATAAGCAGAACAAAGTGAAAGGAGTCTCTTACCAGTTAGAAATTTTAATGATCATAGTGAGAGAACAAAGAATCTCTTTCTAGGAATGAAGGTGCTCCCAACTGAGGATTCTACCCACTCCCCCCCCCCGTCATCCACGTCACTTCTGCGTCTTGCAACCTGCTCTCACAACCACTTTGCTTTCTGTGCTGCCACCTTATCTGCTCTCCTTGACCTTGGGCTGAGAGGCTGGACGCTTTCCAGTGAAAGAGAGTGATAACTCTCTCTCTCTCTCCCAGTTCTTCTTTTCCTAGGTGTTCACCACCCAGTTTTTCCCAACTTCTGTCTTCTGAACTATGTCCCTCTGCAAACCACTGTTCCAAATCTATACAGTGGTACCTCAGGTTACAGGCGCTTCAGGTTACGCATTTTCGGGTTGCACACCGCACCGAACCCGGAAGTACCAGAACAGGTTACTTCCAGGTTTCGGCACTCAGACATGCGCAAGAGTGCTATATCGTGCTTTGCGAATGTGCAGAAGCGCCGGTTTGCGACCCGCACATGTGCAGATGCGGCGCTGCGGGTTGCAAATGTGCCTCCTGCATGGATCATGTTCACAATCCGAGGTTCCACTGTACAGTGGTACCTCGTGTTGTGTAACCTCCAGGTTACGGCCACGGCAAACCCGGAAGTGCATACTTCCGGGTTTCACCGTTCACGCATGGGCAGAAGCGCTCTGTGGACTGTGCTCATGCACAGAAGTCCTCTATCACACCATGCATGTGCGCAGAAATGGTGCCTCTAGTTACGTATTTTTCGGGGTGTGCATGGCACCCCGAAATGAATTAAATCCATAACCAGAGGTACCACTGTACTGTCCCACTGCTCCTCAGAAGATTCAGGATTCTGATTGGGGGAGGGGGAGACTCCCACCATTCCTCCTCAGTGCAGCTCTCCTCAGCACAATCCCTGACAAGAGGGCGGAACTAGAACCAACTTATGAAACCCGCAGAGAAGCAGATTTCAGCTAAACGGTTGGTTAAACTTCCTAATGGTAAGAACGGTTTGACAGTGCAACTGACTGCCTTAGGACATTGTGGCTAAACTCCCCTTTGTGGAGGTATTTAAGCAGATATTGGACAGCCATCTATCAGGTATGTTGCATCTGCATCCTGCACTGAACTGTGCTAGGGTCCCAACCTAGATTGGGGGCGGGGGAGAGACACTGGCTATTTGTGTTTTTAAGGTAAAGGGACCCCTGACCGTTAGGTCCAGTCTCGGACTCTGGGGTTGCTGCGCTCATCTTGCTTTATTGGCCGAGGGAGACAGCATACAGCTTCTGGGTCATGTGGCCAGCATGACTAAGCTGCTTCTGGCGAACCAGAGCAGCGCACGGAAATGCCGTTTACCTTCCCGCCGGAGCAGTACCTATTTATCTACTTGCACTTTTGAAGTACTTTCAAACTGCTAGGTTGGCAGGAGCTGGGACCGAACAACAGGAGCTCACACCGTCACGGGGATTCAAACCACCGAGCTTCTGATCAGCAAGCCCTAGGCTCTGTGGTTTAACCCACAGCACCACCTGCGTCCCATTTTTATGTTTTTAAAATGCACTTGAAACATAGCTGTGTAGCAAATGTAACATGTGGTTGTCCCACAGTCAGTCAGAGATTCAAGTCTTACTGAAGAAATAACCCCTTAATGTGACTCTTCCACAGCATTCCTTGTACTGGACAGAAAATCTAGAAACTCTGCACACATTTACCCCTTGGATAGGTAGATTCTTACTCTTATTTTTTGCCTTTTGCAATTGCTGAAAACATCTTGGCTGCTTTCCTTTTCAGGAATATGGCATGCTAATTCTTTTCAGCCTAGTTTCCCCGCAATTAGGTCTGCACCACTTTCAGCCAAATGTGTTTTTTCCTCTGCATCTTGCTGAGGAACAGGCATTAAGGAGTTCTTTCTTCCAGCTCCATTTCTTAAAAGGATTACTTAAGTGAGATTAGCGTTCATGAGAATGAAAGGAAGCCCCGGCTAGAGCTCCGGTCTAGTGTTAGAAAGGCACACACAATGCTGTCAGGCCACCAGGCCTTGGTGCTAATCCATGTTCCAGGTTGGCGCTTATTGCATATCCTTGGGGAACAAACAGCATCTTGTGGTTTTATGAGGCAGATAAGCTGCAAGAAAACTAACAGCCTCATGACACAGGTCGCTAGAATTAAGACTAGCCATATGACCAGCAAATGGGCATTCCTCTAAATTGCAGCCTGGAGTTATTTACCAGAAATAGCTACGGTTCTACCATGGGACAGATGCTGCTACAATAGGTTTAAAAGTAGAAATTCAAGCTTGTAGTCCTACAGTAGATTGATCTGAAGTTTTGGTTAATTGGTGGGAGCAACTGAATTAGTGGGACCGAATGTGAATTTTATTATTAGTCATGTTACTTATTTACAGCTCCTCCACAGAACCAAGGGTTACCTAAGTGATTATGCTTGGTATTCCTCATAAGATAATACATACATTGGATGTGTATTACAGGTGTGTTGTATTTAAGAGGGGAATGTGCAGGATTATCATGCTCACATGGAATGTCAGAGGAACATTCAAGCTAGCATTGATACCTCCCACCTTGTATGTTGCGAAACAAACAAGATTAAGGGGAATTGTTTGTCATTTATTAATGCAGACTTCTGCAAAGTTCTTTTTTTAAAAAAAAAATCACAACCTTCTCTGTGCAATATATTTAACATGTCTCACTCTCTGAGTACTGTTTCTCTCTAGAAAGGGCTTGTGTAAACAGTATCAGGAATTTGGACTATTCATGGTCAACATTAATTTTACTGCTACAGAACTCAAGAGGCCTCTGTCTCATTTCTAAGCATGTCCTGGAATCTCACCCAGTCAGCAGCAGGACTGCTGAGTACAGAAAATCATCAGCATTGTGAAAAATATTGCGCTGTTTATAGCCGAGCGTCACTTCATGCACTGAGCCTTGTAGCCTCAAGGGGCAAATGACAGAAAAGAGAGTTACTGTGTGACGCTATACAATGTCTACTGGGAAGTAAGCCCCAGTCAGTTCAGTGCAATGTACTCCCAGGTACATGAGTAGAAGAAAATGGCAGAGTATCCAGTGGAGTGGAGTGCAGAAGTCTAATGGAAAGAAGTAGAAACAGAGGCATGAGAGGAAAGGTAGGGGATCATAGGGAAGCGAAGGGCATAAGGCCATGAGGGGTCTCTTGTGTCTCTAGGAATTACATAGAACTCTCCCATCTGTGGTTTTATTTATTATCCCAGACTAGTGACCAGGCAATCTGAAAGGGGCAGTGAGTGCCAAGATGTAGTGCATCCCATGCTACAGCTGTGTGGGATGCTAAAGTACACAAATGGATTTGAACTAACAGAGCACTTCTTTAGCTGCAGATCTCTAGTAAGAGTAAAATGATGTTCTGCCATTGCCTAGTTTTACAGGTGATGGAGGGTAATGGGAGGGTCAAAGCTTCCGCGGTCACCCAAAGTTGACAGCCAGCAAGACAGATTGGTAGAGCCACCATTCCCTTCGCACACCGTACATATTCTGCACTGGTAACTGGGAGGCAGGGCACAGCACCAGAGTTACTGACCGCTATTGGAAAGACCTCATGGGAAGTTAAGACTCTTAATGGTTACTGTTCCTGGTGGCTATGTACTAAGTCCAGTATCAGAGGCATCATTTCATTTGGTTGGTTGGTTGGTTAAGGCATTTATATACTGCTTAATCATTAGCATTTCTAAGTGGCGTGCATTAAAAGAAGAAAAGCTATTTAGCATTCCACTGAACACCAGTAGCTGGGGAACAAAACCAAGCAGGAGAGCACTACTGTGTTCATGGCAGGTTCATAGACTCCCAATAGGCATCTGATTGGCCACTGCGAGAACAGGATGTTGGACTGGATGGGCTTTGGGCCTGATCCAGTAGGGCTTCTTCCTACGTTGCAATTCTCATGCTGCGATACTGGAGGCAGTATGCAGAAACTTCCCTCCTTGATCCGTTACTGGTTGCTAGGGTTGTTTGGGGGATCAGCAGGTATAAAACAGATGCTGTCATATTTTGGGTTCTTGTCCTTGAACCTTTTGAAGTCATGTGCAGACAGGAAAATCAACTTCAAACAGACTTAATTCAACTGGGGCAAAACGGGCTTATTTCAAACTGTTTGTTTTAATTAAAGCAATTATGAACACATTAAAAAGGGAATGTAAGGCGAGCCTTCCACAGAGACAGGTCTTAAGGAAGCAGGTGATCAGAGCTTTGCTAGGGCAGGCTCAGTATGGAACATGCTACCTTGAAAATGCCATCTTTGGTTATCCAGTTTTGCTTTTGGAAACACATCTGAATAAAATAAGTTGGAGTGTTTTTTTTTTTACCTTTATGGGAGATTGTGATAGTTTGCAAGTAGAAGGTCCAGGTGTCTCCAATTAAAGGCTCCCAGGTAGCTGGGAAAGCCTCTGCATGAAGGCCTAGGGAGGCAGGGCTGCTGTTAGTTGGCAATAGTTTGCCTGAATGTGCCAGTGGCCTGATTCTGTATTTTGCAGTTTCCTATGATCCTATTTCCTAGATATTCTAAGAGGTCTGCTGTTGATTCCATATACTGTATTTTATTTTAATTCCACTTCTGTTGCCCATTGTTCACATCTCTTTGGAGCAACTCCAACTCCCATCAGTGCCAGCCAACATGGCTGATCGCCACTGATGATGGGAGTTGTGCTCCAGCAACATCTGGGGGACCATAGCTTCTGCAGGCCTGATCTAACCAGTTTTGCCTATTCTCAAGGAACAAGTGCCTCCACATTCACAGTCAGTTTGGAAAATCTCCATGTGTTGCAAGGAGGGATTCCATAAAGGCAAGGTTGGGAAACCTTGAGCAGTCCAAGGGCCACATTTCCCTCTGGGCAACCTTCTGAGGGCCACATGGCAGTGGTGGGGCCAGAGGCAAAAACGGATGGAGCAACAAGTGTTAATTTTATATTTGCATAATAGGCTAGTTTTCTACACATACACCTATCTATGCTATATTCTGACAAGCAAGAGGTATTATCAGAATTCAAGGACAAATTCTAGTTAGGCAAAAACAATACCGTACAGGTCTTCCATGCAAATAAATGTATCCTACAAGGTAGTTGCAATTGGTTTCTTGCAATAAGGAAAAAGGATATGAGAAGCTGTGTAGCTCAAAAGTGAGATGGGAACCAGGAAATCTTTTTCAAATCTCATCTCTGTCATGTATTCACTAGGTGGCATTAATGAGATAATAGTGACTTGCTTCACTGGGCTATTGTAAGGATTACTCTCACACACATGTAGGGGAAACAGTGAAGATTCCCTATGGAGGTAAATAAAACTAGCTCATGAAATCAATAAACATTTATTGTACATACATTGCACACACACTTTCATAGTTACAGTCTCATTTAGTATGACAGAAGTCAGTGCCAACTAGGGAGCAGTCAGGGAGAGCACAGAAGAAGGAAATGGAAGAAAACTCTTTCTCAGTTGGAACTAAGAACCCTGAGTCAAAACTAGAACATCTGTCTTTCTGCACATGTTGAGGTTTTGAGGAGTTTATTTCCCACAGGAGATCTGGAGTAAGCATGTGCCGTGGTAACTAGATACTAACAGAACCCTTCAGAATTGCATTATGAAATACTGTAATACACACAATCTTCTGTCGCATTTTTGGAAGAAAAACATTTGGACTAGTAACAAATTACAAGCCAAATTCCACAAGGCACCAAGTGTTCTCAAATCCCCAGGCCAGCCTCTGTAGCTGTCACTCAACCACTTCTCTTGGCTGCTAAACCAGCCTTCGATAACCTGGTATCCTCCAGATGTTTTACTACAACGTTGCCATGTTGGCTGGGGCTGATGTGAGTTGTAGTCCCAAACATCTGGAGAGCACCAGGTTGGGGAAGGTTGTATCCTTCTCTTCCGCAGAATACTTTGCTGTTGAATGGAATATCCTGTTGTACAGCATTTTGATAGCCTGAGGCTGGGAAGCAGTTTGCCAATTTGTAAAATAAATAAATACCTTGTAACACATCTAAAGAAACCAGCTGATTGTGACCCAGAATTCTGCCTGGGAAGTTGGTTGACTAATTAGCTCCTGAAGATTTAACAGAAATATCATTTGAGAGCTTTTCTTCAGGAAGCAAATAACTCCAAACTAACAGAAGTATGTACATATAATTGGAAGTGCATTAGTGATTGTTGGTGCCCATTAGGAATAGGGGGGCAGAAGGCAAGAATACCAACAGCAGGTGGAGCTAGAGCCAGTGACAATGCAGAGACAACTAATTTTAGTCCAGTCCCCACCCTTTTCCCTGCTGAGTTTGTAGAACTCGCAGAGCAGAGGTAATTCTGTGAGTAAGGAGGTTGACAGGTAGTTCCACTCCCTGGCAGGCAAGTGGGGCTGGCTAAGGGCAGATGGAGGTTAACATAAGAAATTAGGAACCTACTTGATCAGGCCAATGGCCCATTTGATCCAGCATCCTGTTCTCCACTGAGTACGAGCCTCCACTAGGATTACTCGGGCTCCCTGCTAAACAATGTCAACAGGGGTGCTGAACTGAGTTGCGGGGCAATATAGAAGGGTGTAGTGTCTACTTTATACAACAGCAAACTCATGCAGATGGGGTAAGTTTATTTCGAGAGGAAGAAAAGTTAAGATTTTAGACATCAAAACTCTTGAGATGAACAGGGACCAATAGTATCCACCCATTACATCAGATAATTCCTTGCATAACATGAGACATATGCTCATGCGTTTATTAAAACTGGTTAAGTTTTAGTCAGAAAAGGCTGGGGAAAGGGTGTGTCCGTAGGACATTTTTCTATCTAAGTGTAATTGGGGTGTTGGTAGCAGGTGGAATAGTGAAGTGAGATACTTGTAGCATTTTATCAGAAAGAAGGAAGTGGGGAGGGTCTGTCCGAACATACAGATATGCTGCATTTAGCAATCTGAAGAATTCTTGCTTCTCATGCAAAAAAAGGTTTTAAAAAGTGCAACGAAAAGTACAACATGCCTGCTGGAATGATCACAGCTTTGTAAGGGGAGACAAAGCAATTGTCTCCATTATTCCACATACAATAACAAAAAGGGGAATCAAAATGTGTGTCCTTTGAGGGGCAGACAAGAGCTATTTTGTCAGGCTCACAGAGTTCTCTCATGTCATGTCCTCTCTTCTTTTTCAAGCCATCACTACCTTAGGTCCATTAATTTCAATGGGTCTACTCTGAGTCAAACATAGTTGAAGGCAACCCCATGATTAGAAAAACGAGAAGCTGAGAGAAGCTGAAATTGGCAGTTTCACCCATCCCTACTTCCAAATAAATGCACACGACTAGTATAAAACCATAGTGTAAAACCACATAAAGAGCAAACATTGCTTTCTGGCCTATACATTATTAGACTATAATGAAGGGTCCCATTTCTGAATGCTCCCTCAGTGAAAGTCCTTCCATATAGGAAATTACCTGTGGTATCATAACTACAACTTTCCTCATTTCCCAGGCATGGTCCCTTCTGATCTTCTTATTGTTCTCTGTAAATCACTGTTTCTATTTTGCCCTATTTAGGACATAATTTAGGAGCAAACAATAATAACCTGTTAGTCAAAATAAGCTGCAAGGATCCAATTAAAAAGCCCAGTTTGAACTTAAATTGGCAATTTCCTGTAGGGCAGTTTGGCCCAAATATTGTAGCAAACAAGAGTAAATCTATGATACAATTTAAGATGGCTATGGTGGACCTTAGACTGTCATAACTAGCTCTTGTCCAGTCTGGTACTCCGTTGTGGCAACATGGACTCTCCATAGACCCAATTATGGATATATTTTTATTTATGACAGTCCTGTTGCTATCCTAATTTAAGTATGGTTAGAGGGGAGGCAAGATTTTGCTCTGAGGGAGGAGACAACCTTGGCTAGGCTGGATACTTCCTGTTCCTCCCTTGTCTTGCATCCAAAACCACCTTTTCCCTTCCTCTGGTGCTGGTGTCACTATGACTCCATAGAACTTGAACTGCCTTTCACCATCACTGCCATCACAACTGCCCTCTTATAGGCTGCTGTCATACACCAGTACAAAGAAATGAATGAGCTCATCCTAGTACCTGAATTCAAGCAAGTGTTTTTTAAAAGATGCAAGCATTATCCAGCTCCTTCTGAAACCACATTAGCATTTCCTTTTTAAAAAAGAAAAAGAAAAAAGAAAACGTTTTCCAGGATGCTTTCTAACTACTTCATTGACTTGCAGAGTCACAGGGACAATGTGAACAGATCTGTCCTGGCAGCCTTTTCTGAAGCACCTGTTCTTGCTGCACTGACTCCTCCCTAAGACATGCATTTTTGCCAGGAATCTGAAGAGCTGTACAGCGTTGCTGCCAAGCCTAAAAAACCTTCTTCTCCCCACTCTATTACACATACACAATTTGTTTTATCAACCAGCATGTAGTTTAGTTTGCCTAAACCCTGCTCTGGTACACTGCTACAAGTCTCCATGGAAACACTTATGTCTTCATCAGCTAGAAGTTTGGATCCAATTCTTCCTCTTTTGGCTCTTCAGGAGCATGGCAGTGTTTACTAAAGAGATGCTGGCAGGGCTGGTAGTTGACCGAAGGACTTGGCCCTTCACAGACCACAGTGTGCTTCTCAGCATTGTGGATAAGACATGTTTAAAACGAAAAATAGACTCTTAGTATTGGAAATTCTGTTAATCTTCCACTTTACATGCTGTTCTCTAGTGTTTACACTTTGTGGTAAAAGTTACACTCTGCCCCAGTTTCAGTTCAGCTTGCAACTAACTCCAATTCTGAAGCTATGATTTAAAAATAAAATGTAGATAATTCAGAATCTGACACTGAATTAGCACAAAGAGTCTGCCTACTAGGAGCTTATTCACACCATCAACAATTAAGAGACTGTGTTATCTTTGAGTCACTAGAATCATTTGTTACTATGGCTGGATCGGATTCATGCTTCATTTAACAGAGTGAGTTTAAAACACATATCTATTGATATGCCGGAAAAAATGCAGGGCTCGCCCCCACTTCTGCTTGTCCCATGCCTAGAAAGTATGAGTTGGAGTGGTTTTCCAGCTCAGCCAGAGGTCCATCTATTCCACACTTGGCTCATCCTGGCAGAACTTGGGTTTCGATTGTTCCCTGTGTCTTGTCCCAACCCCTTGCCTGTGAAAGCAAACCCAGCAGTAGAGCTAATCCAAAAAGTACTTATTAATTTTCACTTCAGCCAAAATCACGCTTGTTATTCACACTTCCAGATGCACCTTCTCAATTCTACCCTCTCTACATAAACACCAGTATTTATAGTACGCTGAGAAATCACAGCATTTATGATTAAGAGAACAATACAATCTCATGCATCACAGTACATCAGAAGCACATGGAAGAGCACACAAATGAGCTTTGAAAGTATTCCCATTTTCAGAAAAATGCAAACTCTCAATGGCAGTGGCCTCTAAATTGATCTGCCTACTCCTACAACACAAAGAAAGGAGCAGCATTAAAAATCTTCCAGTGAACTTTGAGCTGTCCATTTGCAGGATTTTCCAATCTAAAATTATTCAAGTAAAACTGCAACTCTCCCAGCACTTTTTTAACATGCAAAGTTTTTCTTGGATTTCCGTCCCCAACATAGTACCTAAACTAGACATGAATAAATGGACTTGGCTAAAATCTCTAACCCTCGTTCTTTATTTTTATTTTTATTTTATTTTTAACTTTCAGTGGGAGTTATAGGCTAACTACTTAGAATGACATTCAGAGAGAAAAAAGCAGAGTTTTCCATATCAATCCATATCTATAAAACCTTTTCCATCTCAGCATTCAGGACCAGCAATATGAAGCAGTTACAGCATAGTTTGGAAGAGAGGCCATTTTCCTGCCTCCCTCTTTGTGTGTGTCATGAGAGAGAGAGAGGGCAAGAGAGAGAGAGAGAGCTCCAGTACACAGAAGGAGCATCATTTCATCTTCAGGTGTGAAAAGCTTAAAGTGGAGGTAGTATCACCTCCATGCCTGTTCAGGTCCATGTAAATGCTTTCACCACTTGGTTGCTCCACTAGCATGTTTAGCATACCATGCAAGTAATTCACCCCCCAAAGGAAGTGGCAGCACTTGTGTGGAGTATTAAACATATTGTCAAACCACCACATGGATGGATGCCTTTGCACAGCCACTCACCCTACAGCTATCTGGATCTGCAGTATAAAGGGATCCGCACTACCAGAACGGATCTGGAGAGGGCACCACTTTTATCATACAGCTTTTTACCTTTCTGTAAAGCAAGGGGGGGTGTAACCTGCAGCCCTCCAGATGTTGTGAGATTACTGCAGTACTCTTCATCAGCCTTGATCACTGACCATGTTGGCTGAGGCCGATGGGAGCTGTATTCCAACAACATATGGAGGGCCACATAATCCCCAACTCGGCAGTAAATGTCACTCAGAGATCACAACCTTTGCCTGTTATTATCTGGACATAATGACTATGGGCATATATACTAGACATGCCATTTTCAAGCTATTTTCAGGAGTAGCCAACGCGGAGCCCTCCATCAGCCCCAGCCAACATGGTCAATGATGGGGGTCATAGTTCAATAACATTTGGAGGGCACCACATTGGCCACTATCACTATGGGTCAAACTGCAACCATGAGTGTCACAAAAGTCTTGGGATGAGCCTCTTAAGTAATTGTTCTGGGATAACAATGCAGCACAAGGAGCTAGGGGACTACTGAGATCCATTTCAAGCCACTAAGGGGGATGCTAAACACAGAATTGTCTTGTAAGTGTCCAGAAGAAAAAGTTTCAAAACTGTTGCAATAGACTATGAGAGACCAAGTGTGGCTATATGTGGTCAGTTAATAGCACCATATCAGACGGAGGAGGAGTGCACTGTTACTCCACTGGTTGACTGTAAAAAGTCAGGGTGCTTATGAACTACATTTTTCAGAAGGAAAACTACGCAAAGCATTTACAAATGAGCCATTTTAACTTGTTCTTCTCTCCCTTGTGACAATTGTGCATATATACAGAATACACATAGTGATTTCAGAAAGCCAAGTACCACACTTCTTTTGTTTTGATTGCCTGAAAACACGACACAATTTATGAACCTGCCCAGTTCAACGCACACTGCACAGGAAGCCTGCAATGCCTTTTCCTTGACACTGTGTTCAACATTATGAGAATGAGGAGCCCATAAATACAGTTGTGACTAATTGCTGTGAATAACACTATTTTCAAGTTGCTGGGCACAGGCCCTTCGAGCAGGAGAATTTGTCCCGTGTTCTTGTTTTAGTATTTGCTTGACACTAGCCCAGCTACTTGAGCAAGTATAAAGGACATTTTGGCTGCACACACACCTTCAGTTTTGTTTTTGTCTGTATAGGAAAGAAGCCAGTTTCACAGTCTGTTACTATAGCCTATAAATCCATGCTGTACTTTTCCTCCTGCCCTAGAAGACTCTGTGATTATGAGAAGCATTGTACCTTAAGGTGTGTTTTTTAAATACTTATCTACAATATTTCTTCAAGAATATGCCAACACAGAGAGAAGTGTAAACATACATCACTGAAATATAGATCAGTTCTCCCCTTTATTTTTAACTGCATTTCATAGTTTAATTGAAGTCAGGTTGGGTAGGACATCAAAGGATTGGCACATCCGGAAGTGCATTATTCACTGTTCCTTCTCTGGAACTGGTGAAATTCATCAAATGTGCTAGGCTCCCTCTGGTATGCTCTGAAGCTGCTTTCCTTCCTAATTCTTCCGGAAACTGAGCCCTGACATAATCAGCTCACACTGGATCAGAGAACTTTCTGAATATCACTAAACTTCATAACACCGCAAGCAATCGTGAACTCCACTTGTACAATGTATAAGAGAGCATACAAGAGAGGAGGAAGAAAAGGAAACACAACGGGGAGGTTTGGCTAAGAATTTTGCAAAACTGCTTAGCTCTCTTGCAAAGGAGGTCTGTGTCACTGAGAGTTCCAACAGCACGTCTCAGTCAAATGGCTTTGCATTGAGACTCCACCGGTTCAGTACTGTGCAGTGCTTAAAGTTAAAACGATGGGCACCAACACACAGGCACACCTGCGTGCGTTTTCCAAAAGCAACCACCGGTTCTTCAAATCTATGGCACCAGGGAGGTTAAGAAGTCTCCAGGAGCTAATAATGCTGCCCGTTAGCGGCGGGGGGGGGGGGGGGGGGCAGGACGACTGCACAGGGAACTGTACACTTACCAATGTCAGAGTTGCAGAAAGCATCCTGAGGGTGAATTGGGACGCAGGTACAAGCTTCCCCCAGCAAGTCACTCAGGCTCCAGCTGCAGAGCAGCATGAGAAGGCTCAGCACGCACCGGGACATGCTCCTGATGCTCATGCCCGAACAGTTACTCTCTCACACGGACCGGGGAAAGGGTGGAGGGTCTCTGCAAAACTGTTTTGTTTTCTGCAGCCTCCTGCCTCCCTCTTCTACTTTCGGCGGCGGCGGCGAAGAAGAGACTGCACGCTGGATCTTGCGGGACTTTCTGTTGCTGCGTTTCCTTCCACCCCTTCTCAACAGAAATTCGATTCTCTCCTGCACGAGTTCGAACCCCGCTGAGCGCCTCTCTGCCTTCTCCGCTCTCGGCTGCTGCGGGGAGTTATAGCCTTGATCGCGCCCCTCTCGGGCTCTTGGGGTGCCGCCCCCCGGACCAATCGGAGCCCCGCATTACCTCATCCCTCAGGAAAAGGGGAGCGGCTACCAAAAAAAAAAAAAAGAAAAGCACCACCACTCAACCTCGCTGGAGGCGGGGTCGCAGCAAGGCATTCAGCTCCATATAGGGAATAATGTGTGCGTTCACTGTATGCGCTGGCTGGGGGGCTGCGAACGGGATTTCTGGCAAGAGGAGCCGCCTGGTGCGCGCGGAAAGGGAACGGGGAGGAGGAGAATAGGTTAATCGGGACGTGCTCCTTGCTACCTGTCGCTGCAAAGGAGCCTCCGGCCACCGCCGCCTCATCCCCACCCAACAGGTCGCCAAGAACTGCTGGAAGGAGAGGGCACTGCCAAGAGGCAGCAGGGCTGATTGTGCGTCCCAAAGACCGAGCCAAGTGGGCACAGAACTGCTCCCAGGAGTGCCAGCTTGGCCCTGCGACCGTGGGTGCCAGGGGCTGTGAGGGCCACGCAGCATGCGTGCTCTGGCACCGAAATTCGTGGGTGCCTAGCCCTTTCAAGGAGAATTATGTGGTGCTCGGGCACCCAGGGCCCCAGGGAGTCGGCACCTATGGCTGCTCCCATAACTAGTCCACAGTGCTGTCCATCCCACCCCATATGACATGCTTTGCAAGCCACTCTAGGACATATGAGCCAAATCCTAGGGGCCGAGGTCCCTTCGTCACCCCCCCCCAGTGTAAAATATTTAAGGGGGTCCCAGCCAAGTTGATGGACACTGACATTCAAATAGTGTGTGTGCACAGCATCTTGTGATTCGATTGCCCCCCCTCCCCCGTTCTGGGAGGCTCTGCGTTTAAAGAAAATTGTTTTAAAGAGATTGCTTATCACTTCTTGTGAGGTGGGCTCCTTTGGGGAGGAAGGCGGGATATTAATCAATAAACAGATAAATAGCTTTTGAATGCCAGTTGTTGGGACTCACAAGTGGTTGAGAGTGCTTCTCATGTCCTGCTTGGAACTCACTCCCCCAGAAGGCAATGGCAGCCACCAACTTGTAGGACTTTAAAGAAGGATTAGACAAAGCCATGGATTGCAAGGTTACCAACGTATACTGCCCACAAGGGCTGTGTTCTGCCTCCACAGTAAGAGGCCCTGTGCTTCTGAATACCAGTGGCTGGGAATCACAAGTGGGCAGCATACTGCTGAGCTCATGTCTTACTTGTGGGCTTCCTGCGGACACCTGTGTTATGTACTAAGCTTGGATCCTAGAATAGGCAAGTAGGATCCTAGAATGCAACAACTGATTGGCCTGCAGGAAAAGACCAATGAGGCTCCAGGAGGGAAGCAGACTCAGCCAATCAGATGGAACTCATTGCGTAAATAATGTATATAAAAGCCTGAGGTTTGGGGGGCAATTAAATCACTGTTTTACAAGCTGCAATGAAGAGCATGAAATCACTACAGGACTCTGAGTATATTTCAGCCTGATTGGCCACTGTGAGAACAGGATGCTTGGCTGGACAGGCCATTGGCCTGATCCAAGGGGGGCTTTTCTTACATTCTTATGGGGGTTGGGCAGAGCACCTGTCTAATTTTGTTTATTTTCCTACCAAACCTATGACTTTTTCTTTTCGTTTTTAAAGAAAAACTCAAGTGGGAATCCCCCCATTCATGGTGGATGTTTCACACACCAGGCTTTGACTTAGTTTCCATTGTGTGGAAACTGGATCCTGTCAAAACTGGGCTAATGCAGGTCATCTGAGTCAAACCTGGTTTTCTGCGTGTTTATCACACCTTTGAAACAGGCTGGAAGCCACAAGAAGAATGTTATATGCTATGTACCAACTTTGGTTCTTTTCATATAAGTTTAACTCTCATGTTTTCTCCTAAAGCATCCTGGGGACTGAAATATAGTGAAGATGCAAATAATTCTGCTTTGCGATGCCTATGACAACCTTACAGCTCAAGGAGTGCCTTGGGAAAATAGCTAAATCCTATATGTGTGGATATGTTCATAGGGTGCAAGCTAATTCTGAATTAGAGATAGTAAAAAGGAATTCCATTTTAAGTGCCTTTTTATCTTTAAGGGGAAAGTGCAGCAACACATTAATGTCACATTTCTTTCCCCAATAAAGAAATGTGCTAGTGGGGAAATGATGGCATGTTGTTTTGTCACTGGAGAACCATTATTTGATGTTGAGTTGGGTAATGCTCAAAAAAGCTCCACTCAAAGCCTCCCTGTCACTATGAGTTTATAAAGTCAGCTGTTTAGAACTGAGTTTGGAAAAGCCCCATCATCTTCCAACTCTTAATATTGGTGCATATTTCAGCAATTGCAATACTCTCTGCAATTTATGGGGAGGAATTGTTTGTATTCTTTTGCTCCATTCCCCTGTGGGATCATATGGCAGAGACAGAATCACAGCAAAGGAAACTGTCAGATGCAAGATGTAACAAGGCAACCTTATTATCCTGGAAAGACAGGGCAGGGTGATTAATCACATTAGACCACTGTGTGTGATGTCAGAACTCTATTATTGGGATTTAGAAGATTTAGACATCGCTAGCCTTACATTGTGCTGCTAAAACTGGGGTCACCAACCTTTTATGGCCCACGAGCACATTCGCAAACTCGAGAAACTGCCATAGGCACCACATACCCAAGACCACAACTGAAGTTTGATTGCAGTGCAGGGGGCTTTTTTCTTTTCTTTTTTGAGGGGGGGGGGACTTTATCGCAACATCACCCAAAACACCACAATTAGGATTTAAGTTTAATATTGTATATGTGTGATATTATAGGCTTTAATATTGTATTTTTACATTGTTCTAACCTGCATTTGGAATTTACAGTGAACGTAATCTAATAAACCTTAATGAAAATGAGACCAGTCCTTTGAAACCGGCATGATAAGGTGTGTGCTTGATATTGCTCCAGAGGTGCCAGGGGGTGCAGTGAGGGAGCATATAAATTCTTCAGCCTGCCCCAATCTATTAGCTATGGTAATAACAAGAAAAGTTAGCATTATATCCACACTTAATGTTTTGCAATAGGGGCAGGATCAGTAGAGAACAAAATTGCAATTCCCTCTGTGTTACCTTTGTGTGTAGACTTTGAACCAATTGCTTAACTCCCAGATCATTTCCCCCCTCTCCAACCTCCTTCAGGAGGATGGAGAAACTCTGTAATTAGAGTGTACCATGTCACATGAAATATATCCTTTGTAAGAAAATTAAAATAGTGCTGTATCATCAAATAATGAAGCCCTAGTTATCTTTGTTCTTGCTCGGATGAGGCTAAGAGGTTGCACCCCAGGATAAGGTAACCCATAGTGCATAATGAGCTCTTATCTGGCGTGCTTAGACTATAATCTGAAACAAGCCTTATATAATTAATTGAAAACCCTCTAGTGCAGTTGTTGGGGGGTATATATGCTTTGCTATGAAATTGTCTCAGAAGTTGTGGGGTATTTTTCCCAAGGGGCCACATTTGCCTACTGTTTATCTCAGCTAGGTGCCTGTCCAAGCCGTTTAGAACAATCATAAGCATATTTACTCAGTCTCCTGCCAAGCTCAGTGAGGCTCCCTTCCAAGTAAGTGTGCTTAAGACAGCTGCCTCAATAATACTCAGTATTTACGTATGTAGTACTTTTAGCATTCAAAGTGCTTCCCATACACTATATTAGGTCACACCCACACCATACATTTAAAGCTCTATTCAACTACTTTAACAGTCAATGTAGAAATCTGGGAACTGTAATTTGTTAATGGTGCTATCCTCACAGAGCTAAAATTCCCATCACCCTTAACAAACTACAGTTCCCAGGCTTTTCCATGGCAATTAAAGTGGTATAATAGTGCTTTCAATATACAGTGGTGATGGATGTGAATTTATTAATCCTTTAACCCATTCACCCTGGCAAGGGAGACCAGCATTATTTTATTATATTACAGATGAGAGCAGAATACACTTGCCTGCCTATGGCCACCTAGTGGGTTCATAGTGGAGATGGAATTTTTGAATTGTAGACTTTTCCATTCACAGCTCTATCTATGCTATGTTGTTATTGGTACACAGATAAACATAGAGTAAGAAATATGTGCACCTTGCAACTCTCAAAAGGTGATAAGTTATTTCTGAAGTAGACTGCCAACACTACCAGAGCTGAAGTTTCCTTTAGAACTTATTTCCCTTCCCAAGTCAGCTTGGAATGTGTCTGAGAATTATGCTAGAGGGCACTGTGTTCCAAGAGACTGGGGCTTTGGGGATTTATTGGAGAGAAGAAGAAAATATGTTGCTCGTCATTTGAGATCATTAAAGATTCAATTGATCTTTTATTTGCATGGCTCGGGTTTCCAGTGCTTCTTGAGGTCTGCCTTTGCTACATTCCAATTAAGATCCCTCTGTTCTCCATCTGTCAAATTCCCAAGTCCATCTTGGTTGTTCACTCCTGACTTCTCTTCCCAGCAAGGAATATCTGAGATGCCATTCCCAAAAGATGCCTGAAGAGGGTGAACTGTCTCTAGACAGGAGCTAAAAGGCTCTGGTATCTTCAAGAACACTATTACTCAATTTTTAAATGAGATTATCAGTTAATAGCTAGGGAGCTCTAGAATCCTAAAGGTAACTGCTTCTAAAACAACAGAACCCTGTGAATGTAATTGTATTGGCAATTGGCCACATTTCTCCACTGCTTGAGTCATCTTATTCATAACTTTCCTGTTCCAGTCTAACTCACATAGAATAGACCATGCATACTTCTTTCCCTATACTATATTGCTTTCACACCCAAAACTAAAGAAAAGCCTATTCCAAACATCGGCATCACACATCCCCTTCTCTCCTGTTTTCCCCAATGTCAGTGTGCCTCCACAGGCAGAATAAGATAGAAGTGAGAAGCAACTATTCACTTTTGGGGGAAATGTAAAGGGGTGCTCTTGGAGACACCGTTGGTAAGGGCTAAATCTCCTTGCCATTCTCAACTGGCCATTGAGAATCAAGCTTGATGTTGAATTCGTAGCTCCACTCCTTCATCTACCTGGGTTCTGTTTCTTGGTAACACTGGAGGGCGATGAGAATGCCGGATTCTCATTTTAATACAGCTAGCTAGTTAAAAATTAGCTCTAACCAGCACCTGCTTACAAACATGCAGACTTGGAAGACATCTGAAGTAAGCCTTGTCTAGGGAAGTTTTAAATGTTTGATGTTTTATTGTATTTTTAAATATTTAGTTGGGAGCAGTTGAGTGGCTGGGACAACAAAGTCAGACGGGCAACATATAATTAATAATATTGTTATTGTTGTTATTTCCTCCCAGTGGCAGAACTGTCGGGGGGGGGAATCATGGATATTCTAACCGCTGAGAGGAAGGGTCAAGTCATACAGTATTCACAAATGAGTGCAGCTACAAAAAACCCCAAAAAAGCTCAGTTTGATGAGTGCTGTTTGTGCCATTGACAGTGAGTGGTGCATGAGGCTCTGGGCTGGTTAGTTCAAGTCAGAAAGCAGACTGAGGATGCTGAGTGGCCAAAGAAAGAAGGGAAAAGGCAGAAATGTGAGGGAGATATTACCACCCATAAAGGTTTGGCTTAAACAAATCCTCAGTCATTGACCAGGAGCAGGAGAGCTGTTGGTGGGGATGGACTTGGCCTCATAGAACACAACACGGCTGCACTATGTTTTATATCTTGATACAATAACCAACCAAATCCTTGGCTGCAGATCTCTGGTTCTCGCCAATCGCCTATCCTTTCTATAGTTTGCTGGGGGAAGTAGCTTATACAGGGCTATGTGCTGTTACAATAGGGGGCCTACTGCTTAGTGAGCAAGGAGGGAGAACTCTGGTCGACAGCCATTGTTGGGGAGCAGCTGCAAAGAGGAGATAATCTACTCACCTGTAAACATACCACTGCCTATCTATAAATACCATGGTCTTACTTGGCTTTATCAGCATGGTTCTATTAGTAGATATCAGCTATAATTTCAGTGTGTGTGTGTGTGTGTGTGTGTGTGTGTAATGGTATCCCTTTTTAACAAGCCTTTACTATTAGAAGTTTCTACTTATCTCAATTCACTGTGCGTCCACAATGAAGCCTTACGTCAATGTAGCAGTCTATAAATAGTGTTCCCATTTGTCTGAACTTTTTATTATCCCACTGTTTTAAATGTCCTTGCAGAACATTTTTTTTTAAGCATTCAGTAAAAATCAGGCACAACTCACAAGCATGGCATCCAGCTACGGCACTAGCAAAAAGATTAGCTCTTCCTTGCCTGAATTACTAGGTTAGACTATTGCAATATTCTAAACATAGGACTGTATTTATAAAGACATAAGCATGTAGCTTTCTTTTAAAATAAACTATTAAGAAACTGCAAATGGTGTAAAACGTAACCGCCAGAAAGCTGGTAGGATCTATATGGCTCTTATACCAACTGCCTGTTCATCTCTGTGCTTAATTTAAAGTGTTCACCTTAACCTTTAGACCTCTGAGTGGCCTAAGACTAGGTTATCATTCACTCATGTGAACCTGCTTGAGTCCTAGAATTAGTTTTAGACTCTGCTCTCTCACCACCTACAGTGACTATTGATTGGCAGGTATAAGAGGCAGGGCCCTCTCAGTAGTTGCCCCACAGTTCCAGAACTCCCAAGAGAGAGACCCAGGCAAATTTCGAAAAACTTTTTATTCTGACAGTACATTCTATTTGATTTCTGATGTTTTAAGGGAGGAGGGAAATGTGCTTGTTTTATTTAATTAATTACATACTGCCCTTCAGAACAACCTTCCAAGGTGCCTTACGAAAACAAGATAAAATGCAAATAAAACTCAAATGGCATCATCATTAATATATTTTAATGCATTTTAAAATTTGGGGAGATAAAAGTCTTTTCCTGGGGGCTTGAAAAGATACAAATGTTAGCATCAGGTGGGCCTCTCTGGGAAAGTCCTGGGTGAAGACATAGCTTTTTGCAAGAGCCTTTGACTGAATTATATTTTGCTGGCTTAAATTCAGCATTTGGAAGACTCCTCTGTCATTCTGAATTTTGTGAAATTTATTTTAGCTTTTTATGGTTTCTCTTTTGATTTTTTTTTTAATTGGTCTTAATTCTGGGGTGACTATTTGTTTTTATACTGTGTTATTATTATCTTATTTGTTAGCTGCCTTAGGTTCTATCCCACCCAATTCCAAGAATTGGGTGGGATAGAATTTTTAAAAACAGAGAAGTGCCACCTCTGAGAAGGCTCTTTCTCTGGTCACCACCCACCTCCCTTCAAATGGTGGGGGACCTGGAGGAGAGCCTCTCAATGTACAGGCATATTGGTATAGGAGCAGGCCTTCCTTCAGCTACCTGCATCCTAAGCCATGTAGTGCTTTAAGCATGTACTTAAAAATGGACCAGAATACAGTGTTCCAAACGACTGGTCTCAGGCAGAAGCTTTATTTAAACCAAGTTTCCGAACATTCTTCAAAGGTGTTGCTGTGGGCCTTTCTTCCAGGATATTTATTTTTGGGGATTTAGGAGCAGCTTTGATTATTTGAAACAAATAACTAGACGACTGATCGTTGTTAGCAGTGCAGTGCCAAAATGTGCATCCAGCAAGAACTTGCTTTTAACCCACTTGAGGCTGTCCTTCTCTACTATATGCCAGCTAGTAACTAAGCCCCATGTTTTCAGTGGCAGGAAGCAGACACCTTCTTGCTGAAATGAAGCTGTTTCCCCTCAGCTCAACTATAGAACTCCCCTTGCCTCACACTGTGCCCTGGCATCAGAAATCCCGCTGTAACCATTTCAGGCTACATTAAAAGCAGGAGTCATACCTTTCGTTGATTCTCTAACACAAGGATCTAATTCTCTGTACTCTTACAAGACACCTTTTCTGAGACGTTAAAAAGCCATTTGTGTTTGCGAGCTACAATTTATTTGCACTTAGAAAGGCTGAGAATAAAGCCTCCATAAATTCCTTCCTTGTGTCGGCGTTCTACATACATTATGCTTAGGGAGAAAATTGCTTCCTTGTGGTTTCTTTGAAAGCTGCATCTATGGCTCTTTCTCACTCCTCAACATGCCTATAACATTTCAACAACTTCTCAACTTCTTCTAGGAGGTTAGAGAGGAGTCAATCCACCTTCCTGTCTGCTTGTCAGAGGCAGGTGGGTCTGCACCATTTCCCCATGCTTCACATTACAGATAAAATTATGTAGATAGAATTCCTATTTTTTTCTAGAGTTACTCTCATCCCAGAAGGATCTTACATCAAAAATTATGGAGAACATGAGCACTTGACCCAAGATTAAAGGTAAAGGGACCCCTGACCATTAGGTTCAGTCATGACTGACTCTGGGGTTGCGGTGCTCATCTCGCTTTATTGGCCAAGGGAGCCGGCGTATAGCTTCCGGGTCATGTGGCCAGCATGACTAAGCCACTTCTGGCGAACCAGAGCAGCATATGGAAACGCCGTTTACCTTCCCACCGGAGCGGTACCTATTTATCTACTTGCACTTTGACGTGCTTTCGAACTGCTAGGTTGGCAGGAGCAGGGACCGAGTAACGGGAGCTCACCCCGTCGCATGGATTCGAACTGCCAACCTTCTGATCGGCAAGTCCTAGGCTCTGTGGTTTAACCCACAGCGCCACCCACGACCAAAAGATTAGAATGCTGTTAATAACACATCAGCAAAACCACAGTTCATTCCAAATCAGTCAGGCTTAGGGCTTAACCCATATCTATTGCTTATCATCAGTCTCTCCAATAGCACACTTAAGGGGTTGCGTGCCTATCAGTTTGGGAGGGAAATGGGGACACCAAAAATAAGTTAGCAGTTTTTATGTTCTTGGGGGCTCCGTGAGACCTAAGAAGTCCCTACAGTGTCACCTTTTTGCTTCGAAATTGACACTAAGGTACTGTTTGGAGGTTAACTGGTTGTGCACACATTGAGGGGCTGCCTAGCTGCTGAGATGAATGGAGTTCTGCTTGTAACAAAGTTGGCATGGTTTCAGATGCCCCTTATTTGGGAAATTCTCTGGTGTGTAAAGGAGGTTTTGTTGCTTATCTTCGGTGGTAGAAGAGCTGCTTTGCAAAGCAATAGTCAACTACACTATCACTGGGAAATTCCTTTATACACTAGGGCAATTGCAGTTTCATCTTAAGAAATCTCAACCAGGAGCGGAATAGCTTTCATATATAGGATGCTATCAAACAGAGAACTGTCCTCTTGAATGAGAGGGCAGTCCTTTGTAAAGTATATGGCCAACCTTGGGCTATTTACTAGTCTTCATGGGCTTCACAGAAGCATACAGTTTGCCACTGTGGGAAAGAGGATGCTGGTCCAGTCTAAGTTCTTAGTACTGGAGACCCCATTTTTCAGCCTAGCACGCAAGTCCCCAATGAAAAGCCTTGGGAATGGTGATGAGAGCTAGTCCAACCACTCATTCCCCTTCTTTTTCTTTGATCCTCCTTTTCATTCCGGGAGAGCCAGTTTCAACTTCAAGTATTTACCATTCAATTCTGAAAGGCATTAGTAGATTTTTTTAAATGAAACAAACAGGTTTCAGAAAAATGAGGTACTTCAGAAAGGCAACAGGCAGTGGAATTCTCTGTGCTTTTGTGTCTGGCATTGAATAAGGGATAGAGTGGTTAAAAATCAAAATTACCTCGCCTCCCCAATTGTTCCTTTGTGTGAACCAGCTCCTGGCTTATGCAATGCGCTGCAATTAAAATGTCTGGAATGCTTCGCATTTTTAAGGGTACTTTAAAGCAGCTCAGTGGCATTGTGGCTGCATGCTGGTGGAGTTCAGGAGCAGATGTAGCTGTAATTGCGGTTGAAGTGTCTTATTGGCATATCTTGAAAGAGATGCTGTCGGATACACTAAGACGAACAGGGTATGAATGATATTTGAAGAAGTGTGTTGGTATCTATCTTTCACATTCTGACATTCTTCCAAGGAACATACAACATACAAGGAATGAATCCTTATGTAGGAGAAGGGGCAGGGAAGGTAGCAGCAGGCTCAGGAAAACCCCAAAGTTTGCAGAAGTACAAAAATATATTTCGAGAGGAAAAAAGAACCCTAAGGGCAGGGGCGGGAACCCAGAACAGCCCAATAAGGATTAGGAATGGGAGAGAAACACATTTAAAGGCAAATGTACTGAATTTGTGCTTTTTGAAACAAAACACAAATTGAAACAGGGTCATTCCTTGAAATTCACATTTCTCCAGATTTTGCAATGCAGTCTCCAGACAGGTAATGTGTGCAACAATGCATTCACTGGGGGAAAGTTCCTCTTTCAGCAGTTTGCATCCAGTCACCACAGGAAACTGAGCCTTCAGTAATCTGCTGGCGGTTCTCCATATAAGATCATAGCTCACAGTCAACCTTCTGCGTACATGTATGAGTGAATTTGCTTTAAGCTGTACTATCTATTTCCTGATAGCCCAAAGTAAAAAAAAGCAGACTTCATCATGTCCCACTTCCAATACAAAAAGGCTATCCCTTCCAATACAGATCCACAGTCAATCTAAGCTCTGAAGTGGGTAGTTAAATTCTAGTGCTGTTGATGCAAATATATCAAGGCTTCTGTTTCCTCAGTGTTGTGGAATTTTCCCCTCATACATTTTTCAAGCATAGTCTTAGAAAGTTGACAAGAGGGTGGCAGATATATGGCCCGAAGCACAGATTGTCTCACTCATCCCAACCCCCGCTGTTCTTGCATCAAGAGTAGTAAATTCTTCAAGAGAAAACTGAAAACCCATTACTTTGAGCTTCAAATATTCCATATTAATGCCAGAAGTTGGAGGACCTACTGTATGTTCCACACTTACATGCTGAAATCCTTTCTCAGTTTCAGAACTGAATATTGGTAGGTTCTCAGATCATAGATATTTCTAGACTTATGGTGGTTGGTTGTTTTGGACTCCTTGATAGAATTTTTAGTTTACCAGCTCAAAGGCACCAAAGGGAGCTATGGCAGAGTTTCAGGACTTTTCCATTCCTTATAAAAAATGTCTGTAATCGTAATGTCTTCTTGGTAATACTGTATAACTATGGTACAAATTTAAAAATGCAACTAGGACAGTGCTATAAATCAGGGATGGGGAACCTCAGACCCAGGGGGCGTATGTGGCCCTCCAAATTCTCTATCTGACCCTTGGGACTCCCTCCATACCACACCCCTTCCCAACTACAGCCTGTTTGTATTTTTGAGTACAAATTATAAAAAGGAGTGCGTCCCACACTGCAAAAAGCAAAAGATATGAAATCTCAACCCGATTTTTATGCCAACATTTGTGCCAATGAGGAAGGCTCATAGGAACCATGATTATTCCATGCTGAACAAAGCAATTAGAGTTGTGCAGTACATATCCCATTCTCTCCCCCAAGTTATGCCTCTCACCAGCCATATTTTGAACCTTCCCTTGATGTTTTTGCCTCACTGGAATGTGTCCTTGAACTCTGATAATGCCTTTTGCTTGCCTGGATGGGGTCTAGAGATAGGTATGAGTGTATGTTGTAATTGCCCTACTGTATAAAAGTGCAATTTCCATTTCTTGGTCCATCCATTTTTGCCTCTGAGCCCACTAGGGATGTGGGGAAAATTTGTTTCATTTCACTTCTAAAGGCCAATTTTACCTAATTTGCCTACATTCCAAAATAATACGTGAACCGAAACACAGCCATTCTTTCAAATGTACACTTCTCTGAATTTAGCAATGCAGATCTTTAGTCAAATAATGTTTACAGTGGTACCTTGGTTTACAAACATAATCTGTTCTGGAAGTCCATTCTTAAACCAAAGCGTTCTTAAACCAAGGCGTGCTTTCCATAGCAGCGGGGGACTCAATTTACAAATGGAACACACTCAATAGGAAGCAGAACATGTTCTACTTCCAAGGCAAAGTTCACAAACCAAAACACCTACTTCTGGGTTTGCAGCATTCTTAATCCAAGTTGTTCATAAACTAAGCTGTTCTTAAACCAAGGTACCACTGTACTAGAAAATGCATTATATAAGGAAAATTGATTTTCAAAAGTGTATATATTAATACAAATTTGCATTAAAATGCTTATAAATTATCCTTAGGATTTCTATTTTAAAAACCCACCAACAAGTATGGAAATGTCAAGAACTAAACTTATGACTGGGATAATGAGAAATGAAAATAAAATTAAAGTGACATCCCTAGGCGTCACCCATCACTGGTAGGTAACCACCACCCTGGAATATTACCCAGTGCATGGTATATGACCCCAGTCAAACTTGCAAAAATTTACCACCTATCTGATAATAAGTGTTGGAAATGTAAAGAGTGTGAAGGAACATTTTTCCACCTCTGGTGGACTTGCCCTAAAGTGAAGGCGTTCTGGGAAATGATTTATAATGAACTGAAAAAGGTATTTAAATATACCTTCACTAAGAAACCAGAGGCCTTTCTTTTGGGTATTGTCGGCCAAGGGGTGGTAAAGAAGGACCGGACATTTTTTATGTATGCAACAACAGCAGCAAGGATACTACTTGCAAAGCACTGGAAAGCTCAAGATCTACCCACACTGGAAGAATGGCAGATGCAACTGATAGACTACATGGAACTGGCTGAGATGACCGGCAGAATTCGTGACCTGGGAGAAGAGAAGATGGAGGAGGATTGGAAGAAATTTAAGAATTATTTACAAAAGCATTGTAATTTGAGTGAATGTTAAGCAGGATGCTAGATCATAAATAATGGAGCACCACTAACCTAAATGATTTAAGATAATAAGTGAGATTGAGAAAATATAAACTTTATTGAGAATTATAAGATTATAAAGACATAAATGAGATATAAGAATGCAAATAAGATAACAAATTGCTGGTAAAAAGTTATAATGATGAAAGTGGGAGCGGGAGATGTGAGGAAGTCCAAAGAAAATGTGAAATTATGTTAAGATTTGTTATACTGTTCATTATGTTCACTTTTATTGTAAACCCCAATAAATATTTTTCAAAAAAAAAAAAAAAAAAGGGAATATTACCCAGTGCAGTCCACTTTACAACCTTGGCCTTCTGCCACTGCCTGCTGCATAGGTCGGCCAAGCCTTGCAGTCAAAGAAGAGATGTTCAAGGGAGGGAGGGATTTGCCGTATTATTCTCGTATTCAGACTGCTTAAATGTGGCCTGTTCCACTTTGGAGTGTTGTCTGCTTCAAATGCAATCCAAAGAACTTTAAGCAACCAGAGTCCTAAATCCAGTGGGATTACACAAGAAAATACTTTCTATAACAAATGGCCTTCTACAAAGGCTCACTGTGCTCGGAAAGGTGGGGGTGGGGTGGGGGAAGCAGGTGCAGTAAGTGTATTTTATTTCCATTGGGCACTTCTAGGAAGCAACGGGTCATCTTGGCGGAGAAAAATGCCTTACTAGGGTTAGTTCTCAGAGGATTCTCTTCGACATATTTTGAAACAGATCAGCTTCCTGCCTATTGTTTGCTCTACCTTTTCTTATTCTAAGGCCATATGTTCTAGTCACATGAAGATTTATTGCCTCAAATTTACTGGTCTTTCAGAATCCATAAGTTTATTTAAGAAAACGTTATCTCCGGTGCGCAAGGCCTGGACTGGAAAGGCGAAGTCGTATCTAATTTCGCTTTCGGAATCCAGTAAGCCTTCCCACATCCTTATTTAGGAGAGAATACAAAATTGTTACCATATGGGGCAAGCATCCCTTAGCATAGGTGCAACGTTCGTGTTATCAAGAGGGGCTGTGAACTCTGTTCTTGCATTCCTGTTTCCAGTTGGAAACCCTACAGCTATATCAGGAATTCCTGGCCACATTGTCTGCAGTTGCAAAAGAAGAAGATGACAACATGCATATGACGAAGGAAATTCCTTCTGGCTAGATCCATGTGTATCACTCAAGATATTCTGGGTGGAGGAGAGTTCCTTGGAAAGAAGAGCACAAGTGGGCGTTGAGTTCCTTTTTTAAAATAAATAAAAAGAATCCTTTATCAAATGTTCCTCAGAGACTTCAACATTCTTCTTCTCCCTGCTAATTTTAGTCATGTGTAACTGGCCCCCTCTGACTCTCTTTCATCCTCCAACATTTATCTCTCACACCCACCAGTGAACTCAAGCCTCAAGGAACATTTATGTGGGTGAGGGTGAGAGATGATGAGAGAGGCAACCCTGCTCTGTATTAAAGTAACCAACACAGCTAGATGTAAAATTGAAGAAAAAGCAGGAAGCTGAGGGGCAGGACTTGCCGTCGCTCGATGCCAAATAAGGGAGTATATGTTTTCACATGCAAAACCCCCAGCAGCAATGCCCTGTTTGAACCAAAAACTAAATCAAAGAGAGTAATTTAATTACAGTGGTACCTCGGGTTACGTACTTAATTTGTTCCGGAGGTCCGTTCTTAACCTGAAACTGTTCTTAATCTAAAGCACCACTTTAGCTAATGGGGCCTCCCGCTGCTGCCACGCCGCCAGAGCACAATTTTTGTTCTCATCCTGAAGCAAAGTTCTTTACCCAAGGTACTATTTCTGGGTTAGCGGAGTCTGTAACCTGAAGTGTATGTATCCTGAAGCGTATGTAACCCAAGGTACCACTGTATTCTTTAAAAATGCCTCATCAAAGCAAGGACATAGTTTGGGGGTATAGTTTCCGTTTAGGGGAACAACTGTAGTTCATTGGCAGACAGTGATGGAGGAAAATTATGTTCTGCACTTTTAACTGAACCCACCTAATTCGTACCCTCTGGATGAATCCTCAGGTCAGAACATATGTTTATCTGGATTTTGTGATAAAGTTCCCAATGGAAAAAGTTGTCTGTGGAATACTCTTCCCAGGGAGGTGCACTTGGCACCATCCTTCAGTTGTGCTCATCTTTTAGTGGGGTGGGTAGGAATTGTTTCTTATTAAAACATTGATGGATGATCATTATGGTTTTATCTTTCTGGTTTTTGATTGATTTTATGTGTTGTATTTTATCTTGCCAAGTCATTTTGAGACATCTCATTGCATAAAGCAACTGATAAATGTAATAAATAATAATATGAAATGCATAAAATGTGCATTTTGCCACAAAATACATTTATAAATTGAGATAAAATAATCTTTAAATATTTATTTTGTGATAAAACATGTCTTTAAATAGGAATTTTCATTTCTTTTTATTTCAAAAAGCACAAATTGGCACAGGAACAGGACAGAAGGGACTTAAAAACAAACATGTGTGAAACTGACACAGGATGGAAATATATCTGTCCTTTCGTGCCTGTGGAGCACATGCTTTGCGCAAGTTCAATTCCCAGCATCCACAGATATGTCTGGGAAAGGCACCTGTCTGAAACACTGGGGAGTTGCTCTGAGAGTGTGGCCAATACTGAGCTAGTATAACTCAGTATAAGACATCTCCCTACTTTCCAAAATTATTATGATTAATTGTTACACAAAAAAGGGTATCCAAGCAGATTATAACATATTGAAGAGCATAAGCTTAGGTAAAAATACGTTATAATAAAAATACCTGCAACATTTAAAAATCCACCAAACAAGCTCCAAACAGCAGCCAGAAGCTTCGGCAGCACAACTAACAGCATACAACATTATTGTAACCCACCAAAAGCTTCAGGAGGGGTTAAAGCATTACCTGGCCCCAAATAAAAAAGTGAGTGAAGGGGCCCGCCAGATGCCACTGCCAAGAGCATTCCACAGATGAGGAGCCACAACCCCAAAGTCCTTCTGTCTTGTCATCATCCTCTGAATCTCCCTCAGAGGAGGAACTAAGGGTGCCGGTAGGTTGACCTTTGTGTCATGATCAGGATATTACCATAGTCTAAACCTCTACAAGTAATCACCAAATGGAGCACAACTCACATTGCCCATGTTGGGTGGCCCACCAGAAACTTGATAAACCTCCTTCTCTTGCTGCTTTCCTGAAACAGTTAAGATTACTATGCCTGAAGATTATATATATAAAAGCTCTCTATTTTTATCATTATGAGACAAACATATTGATTAAAAAAAATCAGACAACTGATGCGAACCTTTATGTTGCAATTAGTTAGAGGGTAAAAAAGGTAAAGGTAAAGGGACCCCTGACCATTAGGTCCAGTCATGGCTGACTCTGAGGTTGTGGCGCTCATCTCACTTTATTGGCCGAGGGAGCCGGCGTACTACTTCCGAGTCATGTGGCGAACCAGAGCAGCACACGGAAACGCCGTTTACCTTCCCGCCGGAGTGGTACCTATTTATCTACTTGCACTTTGACGTGCTTTCGAACGGCTAGGTTGTCAGGAGCAGGGACCGAGCAATGGGAGCTTACCCCATCACAGGGATTCAAACCGCCAACCTTCTGATCGGCAAGCCTTAGGCTCTGTGGTTTAACCCACAGCGCCACCCGCGTCCCTAGTCAGAGGATATAACCATATATATCAGGATTGTGAAGAAATACACATTCTAAAAAGGGAGTGCATTACATACTGCAAAAAGCAAAAGATATGAAACTTCAACCCTATCCCCACTTTTATGCCAAAATTTTTGCCAATGGAGAAGGCTCATGGGAACCATTATAATTCCATGCTGAACAAAGCAATTAGTGTTGCTCAGTACATAGCCCATTCTTTACATGGTTTCAAAGTCTGAATAATGAAGAAAAACTCTTCCTGTTAATGGGGGGTTTCCATCCCTGGCTAGGCCAGCTGCATAAATTGTCAGAGATGTGGCTAGATAGGATGGAGGGGATTTTGGAAGGCCTTTTGGTTCAGTTCCGCTGGGACTGTGCAAGTCACGCTGATAAATTAATTTTGTTCATTGGTCTCAAGAGTGGAAACCCTGCAACTATGGCAAAAGCCTACAGAGGAAGTTCTCGTTTATTTTCTTCCCTGCACAAACTAATCCACAGCTAAACAATGCTGTGGGAGTTTTGTTATGTTGAAGCAAAGGAACTTCTTTCACTTCCATCATTCCTCGTCTCTTAAAACCTTCCTTCCACCGCCAGATGCACCTCAATTCTATGGCTTCCACTGATGTAGCTACAGTACAGGCAGCATTCTATAGAAGCCAAATGGAGAAAAGTCCATCCTTCTATGCTGCCCATCAGTCTGCTAGCCTATCATAAAGGTTCTACAGTTGGGCAGGAGTAACCAGCTGCACAAATATAAGATGGAGGACAACTGGTTTTCCAGTAGTGCATGTGAAAAGGATCCACAAGCTTAACATGAATTAACCTTTTTTAGTTGGATAACTGTATTGTGACATTAAGAGAAGTATGCATTTTGAAGGATAGCTGTGTTTTGGTTCCTGTAGTGCTTTGGGAAATGCAAATTAACTTAACCAAACTTCTCACTCATCCCTGCTCCACACATGTGGGTAGCATTTGTCTGCTTAGTTTTTTTCTGGTCAGCAACTCCAGAAAAAATATTTTAAAAGAAATGTGGTGGGGAATACATTGTCATGCACACACACTCTTCATAGCCGGTGCAGACTTGTGTGCATTATACCCAGGTACCTCTACCTGAATCTGTATTTTTGCAGGAAGAGCTATTCTGGGTTGCTTAATGTCAATTAGTAAAGCAAGACCAAAGCTTGATCATTACTTTTGAGCATGGGTCTCTAATCTACACTGCTTTGGATGGCTGGTTGTTTTGAAATGAAGGATATCCTTTTTCCATTTCTTCCATTTCTGCAGCTTTAATGCAGTGGAATCAGTAGGGACAACCTCACAAAATAAGAGAAACTGGCAACCCTGAGTGGAATCTTTTTCTCATGGCTAGTAAAGAAGCAGATACGGGATCCCTGGGCAGAACACTGCGTCCATATCCCAGCACCCTATCTTTCCTAGTCCAGACTATTTTCTCATACCAATGTCATCTTATCACTGCTTCATGAGATACAACTGTGGCCATCAGGAAATGAGGGCTGGTGTCAGGTCTGATGCTTCTCCCAAAAACAGCAACCCCATAAAGAGGCCACAAATGGATTGCCATTAAGTGAGGCCTGAAGCACTGTCCAGCAATCCCTCCGCCTTCGAGTGCTTGTTTGGCTAGAGGGTGGGGAAGAAATACTTCTGGCATGATGTTGGAGGGTGGAGCAGTGTGAAGGGGAGGTTAGCTGCAATTTCAACATCATATTAGGTAACATCAGAGCAGATTGCATGCCATGAAACTACCAGGAAACAGGAGAAGGCAGAAAGGTTGCTTGCTTGTTGCACCCTTCATGTAGAGCTGTGCCCTTCATTAGTTATTTTTCCAAGGGTAGCATTGAATTAAGGTGTATACTAAATAGCTCAGAACCACAGCCAGTTGTCGTGCTCCATCTTATCTATGTATCTTTATCCAGGATTTTCCCGTGCTCCTGGTCCAGAGCTATATTGCACACAGTGTTCCAGGTGCCTTTTCCTCTGGAGATTCCCTGCAACAAACACAGGAAGCCAGTCTGATCAGATGCAGAGCTAGCAGTGTAGTTACATAGCAGGGCAATAGGGTCACCTGCTTCACAGGCAACCCAGGCAGAGGCACCAATGGACTTCAAAGGTCATGTAATATATTCACAGTTATTGATATCAAGCAGTTTTCATAGAGGAATAGCTCTGCTTGTTACCTGTTTGTTGGGAGGCTTAGTGTGACAGCAGACTAGGCAAAATGACACTTGCCATAACTTCAGGAATGAGTGGTAGCATGGTGCCAGCCTTCCAGCCACAGTTTTGCTGCTCCTTAACTGAAATAGTACAGGGATGGGACAGGACACAGTAGTGGTGGGGCTGAGGTGATGTGGGCCCATCAGTGAGGGAGACAGATGGCCTCCACCAGCACTCCTTCACTGCCCCAACCTTGTCACTACCCTGCCCTTGTCCTGTAGTAGCCTGGCTGATGTGAGTTGTCCCTAAGTAATACTATGAGCAGATGTCCATGGTACTGAAGCCAAAAATGGCAATCCTGTGTTGATCCACTCCTGCTAGGCCCTATATCATATCATATCTAGCTTGCCTTACCTTGTCTCCTGAGAGCATTACAATGCATGATTCCTTGGCTCCATGCTCCAACAGTGGCTGGTGAAGTCAGGAAACACACCTCATAACGATGTGAGACATAGGTCAAGTGGAACTAGAAGGTCATGGGAAAACTTGACTACCATTTTCATCTGCATGTTCTTTGTAGTGTGCAATTAGAGAGTGAAGCGATATATGAAGCAATATGTCACATTCCCCACCTCTACTGAGACTTCAGTGTACAATGTCATTGCCCTCTCAGTTGCGAAGGGCATTTCCCTGCTACCTATTGCTGGAGTTCTGTTGCTCCAGCTTAAAACGGATATGACGCCATCATCATCGTTGACTTGGTGTGCAAGTCACATGCACAGCGTAAAAGCAATCTCTAGAAGTAATCAATCATTAAGTCCTTCTGCACAGGGACAATGTGGAATATACTGTGAGTGGCGATGACTCACCAGCCTCAGTAATACATAATTTGTAAAGCTACCTTTCTGTATTGACCCTGCTCATTAAACACTTTGTAGGAATGCTCATCTCGTCCTCTCCTGGGCTTCCTTGCCAGCTCTGCAGAGGTTGTACGCCAAGCACTGTCATTTACTCCAGGGTCAGCTTACAAGACGCAAGGTTGGCATGTGGCAGATAAGACAGGAGAGCTTCTGGGATAGAACTTCCATTTGTTACACAATTAGCCTTTGTTTTGTTTTGCTTTATTTAAAAGAAAGAAAATAAGAGCAGAGGTTTGAGCACAGTAAAGTTCACAAACTCCTTGGCATGATTTACACTAGTAAATGGGTTGCTTAGACTCCAAACTGAGCCACAGCCATTGCAGCATGAAATGAATTAGTAGAAAGTGATTTTTCCAAAGGACTGACAATCCTAGCAATGGGTGATTTCTTTTCATCATAGTCATCTCAAGCCATGCTGCTCCTTTGCACTACTCTTCCTTCAAACGGACAGTAAGTTAGTCAAGATTTGGGTGGACATGCACACAGTTTAGACATAAACTTCTTAAGTTCTGAGCCAAAATCTTTTTCTAATCTCAGTTCAGCTCTAAATAAGCTTGGTGCCACTCTGAGCTTCCCCTTTCCGATTTCTGCACAGGGCACAATAGTTTTAGGAGCACCAGTGAAGCCATGTGTGAGCTAAGCAGTGTTGCATCCACAGAGGGTGTGGGGGCACAGTCCTTGGACAACACACAGTTATTTATAATCTGAGATATACATATATGAAATTGCAAAGAATCATGGGTGGCACTTCTTGAAGGGCCGTGCAAGTTGGGCCAGTAAAATATATTGGGCTGAAAATATATTTATTTCACAACTCATGCACATCCATAGCAACTACAAGACTTCCAGGGTGGCGCCATCGGCAATGGCGGACTCCCTCTGAACTGGAGGAACCAGCTCCGCGTGAAATGGGTCCTTTCCGCTACGGCGAAGCGGGGACCCTTCTAGAAATCACAGGCGGATGAAGCCTGTGACCGTGGGACTCGGCGGGCACCCTTAGCACCCCCCCAACCCGCAAAGGAACCCACTAACGGGCTCCGAAGCGAAGAGGGGGAAGCGGCGCGGTGCTGTGAGTCAATTGCTTTTTCCGTGGAGCGAAGCCGCATAGCCATTGCCGGAGAGCGCTGCCTTTTTTCCTGGGACAATTTGGCATCTAAAATAATCACCCGTGAGTACTTAAACATTGAATAATTGGACTTTAAATAAGAACTGGCAAGCAGAAAGGAATTGAACTTAAAAATTCACCTTAATTTGGTACTGAAACGGGAAGGTCTAAACAGGAAGTCAGCCTTCCGTTTCCTTGTAGTCAGAATAAAGCAAAGACAACGTAAACTAGAGCTTAGAAAATCACCTTCAAAGGATTGGCTTTCATCATTTAAAATTGTTGAACCCCCCTTCGGTAGCAGGAGAAGAAGGGGGATCTTTTTTGGACTGTTTAAACCTGCAGAAGTGAGTGTAAAGCAAAGTAACTTTCCACCGTCCTGATCCTGGAGCGGGGTGTCAGAACTGACGTTTGAAGCTCATTGACCAGAGACAAATGTCTTTGACAGATAGCTAAAAGAAGAGTAAAATTGTGATCCCATTGTTTCCTTTCGCATTTTAAAGGAACAAATATTGACAAAATATCTTAAAAAAGAAACTTTGTTGCTATTGTCCTTAAAAGAAAGCACAACCAGAAGTTTTCCCCCTAGAGGGGGACTGTGAAACTGTAACTAATTCTAGGGAGCTTGCAGCTGTTACAGATTACAACCGTGGGAAAGGACTTGTGACCTTGCAGGACAATGTTTTCAGAAGCACTGTTGTGTGCTCTCTGTAAAATAAATGCCCTATTGGATCAGTTAAGTCAGAAGACAGATTTGATGACTAATGCTGTCAGAACCTTTGAACAGGTAGTGGGAAACTATGTGGAGCCCACCCAGGAACTAAAACAGGAGTGTGCCATGACAGAACAGTTAAGAAAAGAGGATGCTGCTGAATCTCGAGTGCCAGAGATGGAGGGAGCTGCGGCCCAGCAGGAACATGAATTCTTGGATTTGACAAATGAACTTGGAAAAAGCCAGATTTGGAAAGATAAAGTTTGGTTTGGCTTGGAAATGGGGGGTTGGATAGACCCCCCTATGCAGGGAGGTTTGGACTTTTCGAGTCTGGCAATGGGCCGTCAGATGTTTGGAGCTGTGGGGGCTCTCAATTTTGGAGGGAATCTGAAACATGTCTTTAAATACCATATGGAGTCTAGTCTGGACTATGGAAAAGGGGCTGATTTGTTGAAAAGGGTCAAAAACATTACCAAGCTGGAGTTCCCATGAGTGAAAGGAAAATATGAAGAAGAGTTGCGGAAGGGACATGGAAGAGACTTGAGGGCCTCGGATATAAGATTACCAGGTTAATGTGCCAGATCAATGGGATAAAAAGGACTGACAAAACCCGGGACCAGGAGGAAGGGACGATGGATGAAGACTGGATTGTTTCATTTCTTTTTTTATCATTAGGATTGCTTTATAAAATTGATGAATGTTAGAAAAATGTTGAAATGAAATTACTTGGCTCTTGCAAAAATGTTTAAAGAATTAGGTAAAAATGTTATGGTTATGAGAAGTTGGTAAAAATAAGATTTAAGTTTTAAGCTTTAAGGTTTTTTATAAGATAAGATGAAAATAGATTAAGGTAATGTAAAATGTTATGGTTATGAGAAGTTGGTAAAAATAAGATTTAAAATTTTAAGCTTTAAGGGTTTCTATAAGATAGATGAAAACAGATTAAGGTAATGTAATGACAGAATATTATGAACTATGGAAAGGATTTGCTGCGATAACTATTAATTAGGATACAAGAAAAGGGAGGAGGAGGAGGTCAAAGAAAGAAGGTAATGAAAGTGGAGAATTTGAGAATGATGGTTTTATTTTTTAGTTTTATTTTTCTGTACTGTCTTTTTTATTGTAATTATAAAAAAAATTCAATAAATATTATTTTTTAAAAAAATACAAGGTGCTGTCATGTACTGACTGGGCATCAGGAACTGCTGGGTCTAGAACTAGGAACCCACCGCTTCCTCTCTGTATAGCTGTACCCTTTGATGAATCACCAGAGCTACAGTCAGAAGAATCTGCCTGGGCAGAAATTCATCCCCAAGAACTGCAGTGGTTCTGCTCACCCAGGCTGGCCACTGGCTTTCCTCAACCAGACATGGTATGAAGCAGCGAAGAGAAATCTTTTTTCAGCCTGAGGGCTGCATTCATTCATGAGCAACCTTCCAGGGGTGGAGCCAAAGGCCAAAGTGGACAGGGCAGTGGGTGTGAATCTTACTTTGGTACAGTAGACTACATTCCAGCCATGAAAAAGCCAGAGGTTTTACACTACTACCCTTGTATCTTTCCATCCTGCATCCAGGCAAGCAAGGTGCATTATTACAGCTTAAGGACACATTCCAGCCAGGTAAAAGCACTCAATTAAGGGCTGGACAAGGGAAGGTCCCAACCCAAGGTCAGATAGAGAGATCTGAAGAGCTGCATTCTGCCCCCGGGTCAGAAGTTCTCCACCCCTGCTATAAAGGCTTCCAGTATGGTTGTGACTTTGCGTAATAATAGTATATCCCAGCTCTGGCTTATTCCTACTCTTGGCTTGTTCTCTGGCTACCACCTGATGACTGCATACAGCTCAGACCTGACACTAGAAATTCTGGTCAAACCTGCAAAAACCTGGCTCTTTGGCAACCCATCAGCCACCTTAATTTATATGTGGCAGCTACTGAAAAAATAAAGAAGTGGTGCATGCACAGGAATGTTACAAAACAGAATGGTCAAGACAGGTGAGTTGACAGCTGCTGGGAGCAGCAAGTTTAAAAACAAGGAGATGGCCCTGAGATGATAGAACAGGAAGTTGGGCTCCTCTGCCAGACAAGGTAATTGAGTATCCCTGCCCTAGATGACAGCTCCTTAGAATAACAGTAGCTTGCATTAATAACTCCAGTGACAAAATATATTTTTCAAATCAGCATGAAATCTGATGCCACCCCAGTCCCTGAGAACTCACCCAGTTATTTGCCTTGCAAGATGAAAGGCATTGTGGAATGTGCTGGCTCCAAACGAAGTCCCTGTCCTGTCAGCGTTTTAATGGGTTTCCTGCTCCTGTAGGTTCAAAGAGCAATTACAGGCTCCAGTGAAAGTACAGCAAATGGAAAACAGATTGCCTGGCTCTCCCCAAACTCCTAGAGAAAAAGCAAGAGCTAGCTAGACCCAGGGCCATTTAATGAACTGAAGGGGAACTTCCTCTCCTTTACTCCTGGGACCGCAGGAAGTTCCTGAAGTGGGATGTTCAGAGCTGGAGAAGGAATCCAGTGGCCAGACATTTTTGTTCTCTTTTCTCAAAGGGGCCAACGCTAAAGTCCATGGAGGGTAATGAGCTGCTAAAGGATGCGGAAGCCTAGCATCTTTGCGTCCCTCTTCAATGTTGTGTTTCCCTTGTAAATTCTTTGGCCGTCAAGGATGAGTGAGCAACATTCATTTGTTCTTCATACGCTCATAACAAAGTTTTAATTCTTGTAATGAAAAAGGGGTTCAGCAAAAGAAGGTGGGCCATGGAGGCGAGTTAAATGGAATGCCAAACTGCAGGTGCTCCATGGTTTGCCCATTTTAAAGAATGCAGTGCCATCAAAAACTGTAGATCCTGGTGGGAAAACAAACATATTGGAAGCACTGACGGAGAGTTATTAGTACACTGTACATCATTAACAGAGAGGATGCCTTTGAAGGTGTTGGCATTTATTCTAAGAAGCATCTGGAAAATCTTAGAGAAGTTGCTAGGGATATTTAAGCAGATGATAACTCAGTCAAAGGGAGTAGCAAATAATAACAGAATAGTGAACTTCCACAAAACCCTTTGGTCTGTTTTGAAAAATTGGTCTTATAACCATGGTGGCCATGTACCCTACTTTGCAGGAGATAGTTCTCTGTAGGGCTGTCAGAGGACAATACACTTTTGGAAGAAATATCCTATTTGAAAGACTGCCTGGTCCAAGTCCATTTCAAACAACCATAAAAGTGGGCTAAGCTCCATTAACACTATTCACAATCTTTTTGTTTTTAAATGTAAGTTGCTTGGAGACCCTTGAGTAACAAGTGATTAACAAATTCAATCATTATTATTGATAATAATCTGACTTCCAAGAAAGTATCCACAGTTTTGCAGCCTATGTTTAGGGAGAGCTTTTGAAAATATAAATAAATTTGTGTCACTAATTTGGGGAAACGATGCAGGTAACTAGTCCATATATTACAGCCTGTTTTGCATTTTTTAAAAAGCCATGTTGTACCCCTGCCTAGATTACAGACAGGTGCTCTTTTTCAAACCCTGGATATACTACTGGGTGAAAAGGATTGGGAGAAATCGACTTCATTAATGCAGTTTAGCTGTTAAGATTCTTTCCCCCTCTCCAGTGTACAAACTGCGGAAAAGTATTTCTTTTTTCAAAAAGGCAAAAGAAAAAAGAAAGCAAGCGTTAGAATTAATGGGAAATGGCATATGTTCTAGGAAAACCGAACTGGCTTTTAAAACTCTTGGACACAGTACAAAGAGCCAATCATTCAATGAAGCCTTTCCCCGTCTGCTGAATATTATAATGACTGAATGGAAAATAAATATGTATGCCCAAACTCTGACTGAAAGGTGGAAAACACTGTAGAAAGGTGGGTTTGTGATTATATTGATGGAGCTTGCCAGGTGATGCTTGAGGCTGTGTGAATTCCATGTTTCTACAGATTCACCATGCCAAAAACACACATGCATATAGAACAAAGTGTACAACCAACAGAAGCACACATTTGCTTCGTTGAATAATCTGCCTTCAGATCAGAAATTGTATTGTCTTCACTCACAGCTGTGTATTATACCATTTCAGTGTCTCTCATTCAGATGTGGTTCATTTGCCTACATAATTATTTGTGTTTGAACAATTCTCAGAAAGGAGTAGCATTGTAATCTTATAAACCCCATATGCTGAGAGAATATGACCAGCACAAGGCTACCTGGTAAGCTGTGTAGCCAAGTTCAGATTTGAACTTGTGCTTCCTAAACCAAAGCCCAACCTGCTAGCAGTGACTCTACCACATATAGCTCTGTTGGGTTTCCATGGACAAGGGCACACCAAAAGTCCCCGATTCCATGTCTTTGGTCCCTCTCTTTCTGTGCACAAATCGCCACAACCACTGGATTGTTCAGTTTAGGGTGTTAACATCACACACTATTCTCCCACTGAATACACTTCAGCAGTCCCTTATTAGAGCTCCAGTTGGGTATTGTTATTAAGGGCCATACCATCAAACTCCTTCCCAGCCCCTTCTTCCTTTAGTTCAACTAGAACTCTTGTTAACTCCTCTCTGTTCCACCCCTTCCCTACCTCCTCTGTTAGAACAACTCTGAAGCCTTGCTATTAATACCTATGCTTCCTCCTAGCTATCCGGCCCCAATGCAGGAAAGAGAAATGGCATGTCTTGTGGCAAGGCAATTATTTTATCTATGCCAAGGAACAGCATGAACATAAATGGCCAATAGTCAGGGATGTCAAAACTTGTAGTTCCTAATGTCTGCAGGACACCAGATTGGCTAACCGTGGGTTGTATGGTAAATCAGAAGCAGGGAACCTCAGACCCATATAGACCCTCCAGGCCTCTCTATCTGACCCACAAGACTCTTCCCCAGGACACCAGCCCTGCTCCATGCCCTCCTTGAGTGCTTTTTGCCTGGCTCGAGTGTGTTCTTGAACTGTGGTCATGCTGCTTGCTTGTCTGGATGGAGGATGCAGAGGTGTGTGTGTGTGTGTGTGTGTGTGTGTGTGTGTAGAAACCTTTGACGTTTTGCATGGCTGGAATGTGGCCTTCCTGTACAAAAGCATGAGTTGCAGCCATTGCTCCACCCACTTTGCCCTCTGACCCCACCCACCACTGGCATATGGCCCCCTCAAGGGAATGTGGGCCGCAGACTGAAAAAGGTTCCGGAACTCTGTGCTAGACTGAAAGCCAACACTTCTCCCAGTGTCAGGGCAGCAGTAACTATTAGTAGTGCTCTATCACATCGGGTGAAATGCATGTTGTAGCACTCACGAAATGACTTGGGAGGCAGGACACTGGATATATGCAGCCATCCTGCTTTACATGCAAAAGCCTGAAGCCCAACAACTATGAGAGACTTTAGAGTTGACTAAGACAGAGCTGTCCTCTTTATCAGTACTTTGCCACCACCATTGCATCCACACAGAGCCATCCAGTGAATCTTTTTCTGAGTGGATCAAGACCTTTTTCACCTTAGCCTATTAAGGAAGTCCACTGCAATTTGTTTGCTAAGTACTTTTAGGACAAAGTCACTTGCACCTCCCACAAGCTAGATGCCACTAGTTTTGCAGTAATCTTAATAGATGTGTCTAGCTTTTAAGCGCAGCACACTTGCCAGGCCCTTTCTGATTTTGGAGTTCTGCCTCAATATTACGCAGTATGATCTTCAAAGCAGAGGTTTGCTTTAGATATTATTATCTAATGTTAGATATTATAAATACCCAGTGATTCAAAACATGTGTGAGCCTAAAACCATATTGCTGGTGTAGGTCATGATCTTAAAATATGTTTGAATGGAATCAAATGGATTCAAGTTAATTGTTGATTAATTGGTATGCCAGTCTCTGCATCTAACCAGACAATATATTTTACCTCATGCTTTGGGCGTCATGCACAAGACATCAAGTACTTTTGGCACAGGGTGGGCATTGTGATTGCTAATACTGTTGGCTGGTTTCTGAAGGTGATGTCATTCCTTCTGCCTAAATCTGCAGGAACACACTGCCAGGCTGCTGATCAAGCTCTTGTTTTGGTTGGGCAAAAGCAGCTTAGCTCATTTAGGCTAGCATCTTCCTCTTGCCTAACCACAGTTGGCTCTCTGAATCCTGGCTAAATCTGCTCTTGTTTTGCAACACCTGACACTTGGATTCCAAGGCAAATCACTCATGGCTTCCACTGCAGTCTGGGGTTCATTTCGTGTTTATTTCCATCTAGAGAGAAGGCTGTTATCGGCAGGATAATCATTACCTCCTCGTCCAAGTGGGTTTTCTTGTCCTTTACAAATGTAACAAATGTAGCATGCCCAGCATCTCTTTCTCGTGGTCAGACTAGCATCAGCACTCAGCATCTATGGGCAGCTGCTAAGGCCCCCTGTACTATCTGGAGAAACAGCCATTCAGTTTTATTCAGAGCATTGCTGCCGCTGGATGAAATTGCCATGCAGTCACTAGCAGGGGAGAAGATCTACTTTGCTGAGGGCCCCCTTTGGTCTGCAACCAGTTGTGCTTGTGGCCCTGAAACTTAGACAGAGACTCAATGATGGACTACATGGAATTGGCAGAAATGACTGGCAGAATCCGAGACCAGGGAGAAGAGTCGGTGGAAGAAGATTGGAAGAAATTTAAAGACTACTTACAGAAATATTGTAAAATTAATGAATGTTAGAATGATGTCGGATTGAAGTTAAGTGGTTTCTAGCTGTAATGGTATAAAAGAATATGGAAAAATTGGTTTTTAATACGTAAAAATTTAACGTTATAATATATCAAGATTAAAGATCAGGATTAAAAAGGAGGGAAAGGAATTGCTGGACTAACAATTGAATTGGAATACAAAAGAGGGTGGTATGAGGAGGTCCGGGAAATAAGTAAATGTAAGAGAAGTGATGAAAAGATGGAATTGTTTTTAACTGTTTTTTCTTTTTTTGTATTTTGTATTTTGTATTTTTCCTTTTTATTGTTAATTTTCTTATTAATGTAATCTCTTTCTTTTCTTTGAAATTTTAATAAATATCATTTAAAAAAAAGAAAAGAAAAGAAACTTAGACAGAGACTCTTCCAAGTATTTTATTGTGATTTTACTAAAATGCAACCTAGATATTGCACCATAGCTTTAAGCTGCTGAAAGATTAAACAGGGCATATAGCAGCTGCAGCTTCTGCTAGTTTCTTTCCTATTCCTTTGGCCCAGCACCTTCCCCACCTGCAGCCTGGTGACTCATTGCCACAGTTGTGGTTATCAAAGTGACAGGCAAGCCTCTTCCCAAAGGCAAGTAAAATTATTTTGGGGGAAGACACAAGCCTTTCCTAGGCACATCTCAGCTCACATTTTGGTATACCCTGGCAGTGCTAAGGGACAGGTGATCCCATATTACCATTGAGGTCCAATCTGAAGCTCCATTTACATTGTGTCTGGGTGTCATGATCCGGCAGGATGACAGGGAGGAGGAAGAGGACCCTGGTGAAGGGTGTAGCTGGGTCTGGGACACAAGAGGGCAAGCAGGGGATGGGGAAGGAAGTACTCACAGGGTGATGAGGATGGTATGTGGATGAGAGTCAGTGCACAGGAACCAGAGCAGCAGGACCCATCACCAGAGCCAGAGGGGCCCCTGTCTTCATGAACACAGCAAGCTCAGAGATGTAGGGAGCAGTGGAAGGGGTGCACTAGAAGGCCAAGGCAAGCAAGGGCCACAGCCCAGGTGCCTTGCTGGCCAGGTGGGTCTTGCTAGCTCTGGGAAGAGGGATGTGATTCCTCAGCTGGAGTAGGCGTGGAACAGGTGAGGGTCACATGCCTTGTCAAGCCTAGATGCTGCAATAAGCATGCAAAGTACAAAAAGGAAGCAGAGCTGAGGTGTTGTGTCTGCTCAACTGTTCATGTTGATAGAAGCTGACTTGGATGCTCCTGGGTCTCCAAGGGACTGTGCTTTAGGTTTGACTGGACTGTATCTTGACTGCTGGACTTCAGGCTTGGCTACTTGGATTGACCCTGGACTGTGTTGGATTTTGGACTTTGCTTGTGTGGATTGACCCTCAGACTTTGAACTTTGGACTGACCAGGTAGGCCAGAGGTTCAGGACACTGAACCCTTGCACTCTTCTGTTTTCTTCTAGAACTAAGTGGCTTAAGGGCTTGGGGAAGATAAGCTCACTGGCAGCATCTGCTTTGCATTCAGAAGCTGCCTGGTGCAATCTCCCAGCATTTCCAGGTAGGGTGCCTGAAACCCTGGAGAGCGCCTGCAACCTGGTGTCAATGGTACTGAGCTAGATGGATCAGTGTTTAGCTGCAGTGTATGTTCCATGCCAGCTCACTGTCCTGAAACGTTTGAATTTTGTTGTTGTTGTTTTAACTGCAGGCACCTCTGACATTGTACATCAGGGCTACTATCGCTCTCTAGAACCCACCATCATCTTATAAAAAGCTAATCTAGTTGTGCAGAATCCTGCCACACTAAGTGATTACATGAATGTAATGTAATCCGAGGGCACATCCAGACTTCTGTTTGTCTCATTGCTTTCCCCAGGGAAAAACCAGCTCTTTAGTGCTAAATCAGAGCAAACGCCAATCAGGTTTTCCACGGATTGATGTTTGCTCCGATTCAGCACTGAAGAGCAAGTTTTTCCTGGCGAAGTGGAGGGGCAAAGGGAAAACTGCTCAGGCCCATGCGTTCTAGGCATGGGACAAGCCCTAAGATGCAGCTGTGGTGACTACTAATAGTTGCAGAGAAAGAAAAACTTTCCAAAGATGTCACTTCTGTTGCCATGGTGATGAGAGAAGCTGAACCTGCTAAGATGTTGTTTTCTACTCAAGTAGTACAGGGGCATCATCCTTGCCTTATTTTTGAGTCTTGCTTATTTTCAGCCCTACAATTCTGTAATTGCACAGAGGAATTTCCATCCAATTTGTTTTCCGAGAATGTCAACATGACATGGAGCCGACAACTCCATGTGCTGCTGTGGTGTCTTTGACAACGTGAGGTGCAATCTAAAACTGCTCCTCTCCAGCAAAACCCCAAATCCCACATTTCTGAACAAACAGCACCCCCCACCCGCATGCAGGGCTGCTGCTATTTTCCTCCTGGCACGTGGGCACACACATGCACACACTCCCACAGTCCACAAGAGTAAGGTTTGAGGTTTCCTTTAATGATGGGAAACACATGTTTTGGGGCATATCACTGTTACTCAATCCCCGGAGAAAACAAGGGGCCTTGTGAGTCACTGTAAGCAGTTCTATTGTCTGTTACTGAATCACGTCCTGTGTAAGGGATTCCTTGGCTGGTTCCAGAGGCTGTACGCTCAGCAGGCAAGCTGTGGGCTGAAACCCTACGGACTTGCTCCAAGTGCTTTTCTCGTGGCTTTTAAAAATCGTTCTCATGCAATCCGACTGAGTGACTCAGAGGGCTGACACCATGGACTGATGTCACCCTTCTCATACCAAGACCTCTGGAGCTGGGAGAGGACCTGATAGGATTACCAGAAGGAAAAAATCAGTGATTTATTTTAAGAGAAAAAATGTGACTTTCATTAACAAACTCCCTCTGCAAGAGAAACAAGTGGTAGAATAAGTGAAGGTGTCTTAATTATGTTCAATAACACCTAAAATCAGCTTGATACCCTTTCTGCCTCCCTATGTCCACAATTAATTTATTACAATTGTTTTTATTACTTGTATGGACGCAGGTGACACTGTGGTCTAAACAACTGAGCCTCTTGAGATTGCCGATCAGAAGGTCGGCAGTTCAAATCCACATGACCGGGTGAGCTCCTGTTGCTCTGTCCCAGCTTCTGCCAACCTAACAGTTCAAAAGTATACCAGTGCATATAGATGAATAGGTAGTGCTGTGGCAGGAAGGTAATAATAGTGTTTCAGTGCACTCTGGCACTCATCACAGTGTCCCATTGTACCAGAAGCGAAAACCCTAGCAGCAGCTAAAGTGACTTTTGTCTCCTGTTTTATCAGTGCAACTGACTCTCATTCTCCAGGTTATTATCTGGCAACCCTACTGCCTCAAGCCACTGGGCTCCCTCCACCACTGCTAAGAGCCATTGAGCAGTGCAAGCTTGTGCCACACAGTGAGCACTTGCATAGGAAGCTGCCTTATACAGAGTCAGACCATTGGTCTACCTTGTACTTACCATAACTGGGGTTTCAAGCAGGAGTTTCTTCCAGACTGACCTGGGTGACACCAGGAATTGAACCTGGGATCTTTTGTAGGGACAGTGTGTGTTCTTCCTTTGAGCTGCAGCCCTTACCTTAATCCAGGCATCCCCAAACCTCCAGCTGTTTTGGGATTACAATTCCACTACAATTCCCACCATCCCTAGCCACTGGTCCTGTTAGCTAGGGATGATGGGAGTTGTAGTCCTGAAACATCTGGAGGGCCAAGTTTGGGGATGCTTGCCTTAATCCATGTCAGGGGTAGGGAATCTGCAGCCTTCCATATGTTGTTGGACTCCAGCTCCCATCATCCCTGACCATGGGTCATGCTGACTGGGGCTTAGAGGAGTTGGCGTCCAACTCCATCTGGAGGGCTCCAGCTTCAGATAGATGCATTCTAAAAGGTCACACCCATTCCTAGTTGCCAAGTCCTAATCTGGAGCATTTCCCTACCTTTTTCATAGCCCCATAGCTGTAACAGAGGATGTAGCTGTGATTTATCCTGTCTTGTTTCTCCTTTGGTTGCAAGCTAGATTTTACAGCTTAGCTGAGTGGAGGTAACCTGTTTTGTATATTCATAGTAGGATCACAAAATAACCATTTTGCCCCAGCTCACCATGAGCACAATGACATATTTGAAACACATTGATCCTTCATTTTCTTTTCTCTTTTTTTTCTAGCATAGTCCTAACCATCTGGAATTACATCTGAGGCCTTGTTCACGTACATGTTCCCTTTTTTTAATAGGGTAACTTGAAGCCCTTAGTACCATTCCCAGGATTTGGTTCACTGGATTTTGTTGGCTGCCCATTACATTTTCCAGTAATGGAAATATCATACCCGCTGCAGACACAGCATACAAGGTGGGTGCAGCCATGCCTAAAACATGATGCAAACCAGTCACCTAATCATGCTGAATTCTACAAGCACAAAGTGTGAGGAGGAAAAATGCAGTCATTCTGGCCTCTTAGATATGACGGGGACTCTACCCTTAGTTGGCTGAATGTTATACAAATTGTGCCAGGTAATGGGTCAAGGAATGCACCCTGTGTTTGGGGTATCAATTAGCAGACAGCTAATTAGTTAGACTGAGCTGGAGGTTTATTTGTTCTGATGCTCAAGTGTAGCTCTTACATGCATCCAGTATTAAGTGGTCTCTTGCGCCAGCTGTGAGTATCTTACTTAAGTTTATGGACAAGTTTATGGGCTCCTTTGTTCTTTGAGTCTCAGGTTGTCAGGATACAAGCGGCATTAGCATTGTATCAGCAGATGCAATTTTCCCACCAGGTCAATGAAAAAAGCAAAACAAATATGGCTGTCAGAGGGCTGGTTTTAGGAGAGTCGGGGTGGGAGAGACACGCCAGGTGAGAAAATATTTATTGAACTACCTTCTGTTGGCAAAAAATAAAGAAAAATCCAAATGTTCAAACTTGTATACCAACCTGTTTCTAAATGGGAGACATATGTGTGTCCATTTATTTTTAGATTGCAAACTACGGTGACTATATTTGCTATAACAAATGTGTCACATGCAAACACTTTGTTTTGTATTAGTGCTGAAGAACAGAGATCTATTCTGTTTTGTGCTTGAAGAACTCCACCAGAGGTCAGGGTACAGAGGGTGATAAATTCAACAACTGATCCTGCCACACAGGCCACAGGTCCCTGGAGATCATTTTACTTCTATACCTACCTACTCTTTCTCCTTACAGCTGCTTTTCTTTTTGTCTTTATTGTTACCCATAGCAGTCCCTGATTATAATACCTCAACAAAAGATGAGATAACTCTTGAGTTAAATAGGTGTTCTGTTTTTCACAGTCATTTTCCACAGTTTTGGTGGAAGAGATGTAACACATCATTGGTACCTTGGACAGTGCTGGGCAGAGCTCAAGTTGGCATTTCCATAAGGACAGGACTTGGGTGTTGTTTCAGCAGCAGTGATCCTCAGATTCAAGGCCCCTCCAGAAATCCTTTATATTGTGCATTCGTAATGATTGTGCTCATGAACGCATTATGTGTGGTCATGCTTTCTATATTGTCTGCACCTGCACAAGCTTTGAGGCAGACATACTGCTTCATTTCCAGTCACTGTGTGTCCTGTAACTTCCTACCAAAATTCCATAATTTCATTAATCTACAAATGTTCCAGGTTTGTTTATTTATTTATTGGCCCTACTTTTGTTGCTCCATAGCACATGAGTGCCCCTTCAGATGGCAATCATGCAATAACATTGGGGAAGCATTACAGAACAATTAATACAGCAAAATGATGTTTGGACTATCTGGAATAAATACACCACTAATGCACTATAATTGTGTCAACCACATGTTGCAGAATACAAGCATGCAAAAAACCAACCGTTTGGAAGGACACTGAGAAATTTCGGGAAAGTTGGCTTAAATGCATGTGAAGAAATGTAACATGTCTCTAGTAAAACTTTCAATTTCCTTCATAACTAATAAATGGGGTTTTTTTCCATTCCAGCTTTTTCCCTCTAACTGAACAAACTTCTAATGCTTTTAAGCTAAGATCTGAGCTTCTAAAGAACACAAACAATTGCCTACCTGGGCACTAGTATGTTTCTCTATTGGGATTCATGTCAAATTAAGAAGGAAGACAATGTCTACATCAATTTTATTTACACCCTGCATCAAAAACTTACCAGACATAATAGTAATTTTCACCAAAAAAACCCCAAAAACATACACACAGAGTGCTGTTAGCTGTCCCTACAACTGTTAGCGGAAGGGCTACATAATATGCATTCATTAAGAAAGAAATTTCCATGGGAAACCTGCCATAATCTGGATGATGGGCTGTCTCTTATATGCCAATGTCTGCTCTTTTGGGGAATATTATGAAGCAATACACTTCCTTTGCATATGTCACAGTTCAATTCTATTCCATGTCACCCAGCAGTCTGTTTATCATCATAAGGTGTAGTGCATGATGGGGCAGTCCTTCTCTTTCCATAACCGTTCCATTTGTTTACTTTCTTCTGGAGCAACAGAATTGGAGAAGGAAGCATTACACATCAGGAAATCACTTCTCTCTTCTGCAAACCTGTGGCAGCACAAGAGAAGCAGGACAATATTGCATAGCCTATTTCAACCTAAACATTCTATGCACCAGTCTAATCAGACTAGTGCACCACTTTGCTCATACTGATGTGTATTCAGTGGTCTACATTTCCACTCTTTCCCCATCCCCACCCCCCACAAAAACTCTGGTGCCTGATAATGTCATCAGCCAATACACACGCACACACCAAGTTCACCATCCCAACTCCAAATGCAAAGCTCCGGCCACCAGCTGAAACTCCCAAGTTGGACGAGAATAATGAGCATGAAATGAAGGTTACTGTAGTTCAGTGGTTGCTTGGTTTGCACCTGGATATTTAAATTCATCAAGTCTCTGGTTCCCATCAGTAAGCTGCAAAATGTAGAGCATACATCAGGAAACAGAATGAGAGCCAAGAAAAAAGGAAAGGAGAGGAGGCTGTTGCTTTTCTGATGACATTCGCAGAGCAATAGCAGAAATGGAGCTAGATTCTCAGATAGCTACTTTTGTTCTTGTCTGGTTTCTTCTTATAAAGACATTTCCTCTTTAGCTTCCTCTCTGAGATTGCAAAAAAAAATGTAAATCCTGAACTTGTCTTTCAATCATCCAGAGATCTGTTGTCTGTGTTAACAAAAAAAAACCTAACACAATTTGGCTGCAGGCTCAGGGCTGGTTCAGAAAAGGCTCAGGATATAGAAACTGCCGTATACTTGGTCACTTTAGCTCAGTAGGGTCTACAATGACCAGGAGTGGTTCTCCAGGGTTTCAGACCAGAGACATTTCCAGTCCCACCTGGACATGCCAGACATTGAACCTGGAACCTTCAGCATCCAATTAAATACCATTTGCCCCACTTTCATAATACACAAAACCAGTTGTCTGAGGCAATTACCTTACTAGTACTGCTACTAATGTACTGCCATAAAAAGGAGATACATCAATACTGAGCTGCAGTCCTTTCCTGAAAGGCTGTCGGTAGTAGTAAAGCATGAGAGCAAACCTCTGGCTTGCATTTATCCCAGGAAATGCATCCAAACCCCGTAATTATTCCGTTCAGAAACTGAAATGAATATATTCATAATCCTCAAATGTATAACCAGCCCTAACTTCAACCCAACAAACTTTAATATTTTTTGTAATTCAAACCTAGTTTAATATATTTATTTATATTTTTATGCACCTGGGGTTGGCATAACTAAGCAGCCAAACTCTGCCATTTTTACACATGCTTATTTGTTGCTTGCTGTAACGCTTTCATTTCCAAAGGAAATTAAATGCCCACATGTAGAATTGGTTTTACATTAACACCTTACAGAACCATCATAAGCCCTGATCCATCACGTTAGAGGTTAGAATGTTGTGGAGGTTTTCCTCTTTCCACTCACAGGGTTGGGGGGAGGTGTCTGCCATGAATGTATATGCTGCAGCTGCCAAAAGTAGAGTTAGGAGTTATCCCTGCTGAAGGTAACCAGCATAAAACCCGGAAACGGGGTGAGGAGGGCCACCTACCAGTGGTAGAGGTTATTTGGCCATCTCTGCTGCACCAGCCTAGAGCTGGCACAGGGAAATCAGCAGTTTTACTGCCCCAAGCCTTCCACACTGGCTGGCACAGGAGGCAGGCTTTGACTGCAGCAGGTCTTACAACTGTGCCCTTAGTTATTACTCTATGTCAAAGGAACTGCTCAGTGTCAACATTTGAAACTGAAACCATACAAGAACCGATAACGAGTAGCAGAAGTAGTCATCCCTTGACAGCATTAGCAACATGCTGTCTTTCAGTCTTCTATGTCAATATGTTTTTGATGTTAACAGGCTGGGCCCTCTCTACTCACAAGCAGGTGGCTCCACGTGCAAATAGCAGTCCAAGGAGCTTACTTGCAGGCAGGACATATCATAAGAAGGTATGCCAGCTTGCTGTTTGAAATCAGATCTACTCTGAAGTAACGACTGCAGTCTACATTTTGAAATGGCATGGCAGCATGCCTCTCTGCCAGTAGATCTGCTCATGCGTAAAGCTGCAAACTTATGCAAACTTAGGTGAAAGTAAACCACATTGACAAAGTGTGACTTACTTCCAAGTGCATGGATAAGACTCCTCTGTCAGTGTTGTAGACTGCTATCTCAACTAAGGAACAATATTCCTCATGATATCTGTTGTCAACATATTGATTGTCAGTGCAGGGTTATTGGTAGGAATTTGGTTGTGATCCTGACTTTTCTGCAGATTAAGGATGAAAGAGATTTTAAATTCAGTTCGCATTTAAAGGTGAACCTACCTAATTGACACTTTCTGGAACAATGCGCAAACTGAAATGCATCCTTTGTAATTTGCACTAATCTGAATTTTGCAGTGCAGTTCTCCAGCCAAAAATTGTGTCCTTGGGTAATGCATGCATTAAAATGAACATATTCATAAAAATAGCACTTAAAATATAATGTGGAAATTGTTTCACAAAAAATGTGTATATTAGGCAAAATTCACACTAAAATGCTGGTGAATTTTCGTGAGGCCTTTTTTCAAACGCAAACGCAAACTGAAATGGAAGTGTGGATAACTGCAAAAAATGAGAAACTAGACATAAAATGAAGTTGACAAATTCACCCATCCCTTCCTGTAATTAAACCCAGAAATGCTACCCAGGTTTCAATGCTAACTGGGTTTCAGCCATATTATCAAGGCAGTTGTCAGGAGCAGGTAACAATAACTCACAAGGGGCCAAGAAACAAAGCAGCTCAGGTCTAGTGAGCACAGCAACTCCTCCCAGCAGGTTTTGGCCCAGTGAGGCAGTTGTGAAACTGAAGGTCCCCACCTTTCTACAGCTCTCTAAGGCTCCTCCTCCCTCGAGTCCCTCCCAAGCAATCAGAGACTCCAGCTCCTTGTCTGTCTCTGCTCCACCCTCTTCATACACCTGAGGGTTCTGGGAGACTGGGGAAAGGGGAACTAGTCACAGCAGCAGGGGGAGACACACACCCCGGCTTCTTCAGTAGCCTGCCTCATCTCTGCCTCTTGGCCCCGCTCCTCTCCAGCCTCTGCTTCTACCTCTGCTTCTGAACTGCTCTCTGCCACAGCCTCTTCTGCTCACTAAACCCTGTTCACTTTTCAGCTTCTGACGCCTCCTCCTACCAGTTTGCTCCTTCTTCCCCCTCTGACCACTCATTGTCGCCCCACCACCTATCCCCTGGCTCTGAGCCTTCTTCTTTTGGGGGTTTCTCCAGCTGGTGCCTCCCACCACTCCTCTGTATCCAGCCAGTCCATGACACATATCAAGGCTTAACCATGGAAGATTGTGAACTGTTAGACTTTCTTGTAAACCACTTAGCTTTATTGCAAACTATTTAAAGGTTTGGCTGCAATATACATTTTGTTAAATAAAATGAATAATAAGATGTGGGACAAAAATCAAGAAGAAAGCACCCATGCAGAGCCTTCCCTTTAACAGTGATGAACATAGCCAGTCCCACACATCTGGGATTACAAGAAAATGTTTCTGTGGCAGAGGATGTGCCTTTCAGAAAACACTGAGCCTCTTCACCTCCTGCTCAAGGCTGTGCCCCTGACTAGAGGCCCCACACATTCTTGCTTTATGTTTGTGATGCAGACTAGTAGCCTCATTTGTTAGAACTGTGGTACAAAGTATTTATGAATTTGTAGAACAGCCTAGACATGCCGCATTGAAAATATATTCCAGGCGGTGTCCAAATGCACAAACAGCACAATCTGTCCGCCTACTACTATTTACAGAGGGTGAGATAGTTTTTGTCTGTAGGCCTCTTTTACTATGGGACATTTTTGCTTCAGACAAAAAAAAATGCCCTCAGATAGCTATCAGCTGAGGAAAGGGTCTGACGAGAACATTCCAGTCACAGAACAACACAGAAGTGTTGTTTGGGTTCACAAACAATGGAAAAAACCAACCCTGGTGTCTCCTGCCTCAAACAACAAGTACTGAAGGACACACAGTGCTGTCTTCTTCCTAAAGTATTTATACAACTTCACTTCTGTAGTTTTCAAAATGCTACCAAGGTGATTTTATCTTCACTGTGTGTTTCAGGAAAATTAGAAAACTGGAGCAGCCAGTGGCAACTTGCCATCTTTTAACCTGAAACCAGTGAATCGTTGCCTTTTGCGTAAAGAAAGAATGCCATTATGGGGGTTAAGCACAAGGTGGCACTGGACTGATTGGTATCTGGGTGGAGTTCCCTGTTGCTGTTCTTTCTTGTTTAAGGGAGACGGCAAAGTGCTTGCCTAGCTTCCTGGCTGGTATGTCCTCTAAGCTTTTCATGACACCCTTGAATTCCATTGGTGGCTGGTGTCCATTGGGACCAACCAGTAGTGCAGAAAGCAGGGAGGCCAACAGTAGGTGAAGCCAGACCTAATTACAAACAGCGCCAACCCAGTTGGTTGTAATTAAGAAGAGAGGCAACTGGTGGTTGGCCAAGGGCAAACTGATGTTGGTGGAGTAGTGCCCCATTTACGCTAATGGACCAGCCGCCACTGTTTAAATCTCCAATTCAAGCATGAGAAAAGGCTGCCACAGCCTCTCACACCACATTACTTCCAGAATCCTGTTGTCTGCTTGGGATGTACAATTTGACATGGTAACAAAATGTGATAAAGTCACAGCACAGTTGAGGATTTCTCCTCTGAAAATTGCAAACCATAATGCCCAGCTGTCAGAGAGGGTATCCATTTTCTTTTAATCAGTAGTTAATTGTATTAAATATCTCTGAATATGAAGGAGAGTTATTACATGATTGAAAGTAGGCAATACAAGAGAAGGCTGAAACAACATGTTGCAGTTTAGACTTTGTTGTTAAAGCTCAAGACTCTTAACCTCAGGGTCATGGATTCAACCTCCATGTTGGACAAAAGATTCCTTCATTGAAGTGGGTTGGACTAGATGACCCTTGTGGTGCCTTTCCAACTTTACAATTCTATGATTCTATTCTCTCTCCTATTGAGAGCACTCAGGGTTGCGTGTTGAGACCCCCGAGATCACCCCTCATTGGTGAATAAGACACAAGGACACAGATATTAAGTTAATGTTACAGGGCAAATTTAGGCCACAACTTTATTGGTTACAGATACCCGGTAGCATTTACCACCTGTGTTTGTTATTATAATGAGTGATTTAACACCACGGCATAAAATGGATTCATCATGGAAACGTGGCAGAGTGGGGACAAATTTGATCCACTTGTGGTGAAATTACATAGGAAGCTGTCTTATTCTGAAGCATACAGTTGGTCCATATACTGTTTAACTCCAGCATATAGTATTCAGGAGAAACTAGCTTTCCATTTCTGCTGCTTCATAAGACTGATGTATGAAAACAAACTAAAAACTAAGAGAACATAACCAGGGTCTTCCCTATCTAAGGCCTCAGACTCCTCCTCCTCCTCAGAGTCTGACCAGCCTCTCAGTGAGACTCAGGATATACCGTATTTTTCGCCCTATAGGACGCACTTTTTCCCCTCCAAAAATGAAGGGGAAATGTGTGTGCGTCCTATGGGGCGAATGCAGGCTTTCGCTGAAGCCTGGAGAGCAAGAGGGGTCGGTGCGCACCGACCCCTCTCGCTCTCCAGGCTTCGCGCAGCTCTCCGCAAGCCGTGGGAGCCCATGTCGGGCTCCCACGGCTTGCGGAGAGTTGCCTGCATGCTGAAGCCTGGGCGCACTGAGCTCAGCACACCCAGGCTTCACGCAGCTCTCCGCAAGGCGCGGGAGCCCGGCGCCGGGCTCCCACGGCTTGCGGAGAGTTGCCTGTTCTGGGGGCTGGGGTCAGGGGAAGCTCGGGCTTCCCCCGCCCCAGCCCCGCGCCTGGGGGGAAAATAATTTTTTCCCCTTTATTTCCCCCCCAAAAAACTAGGTGCGCCTTATGGGACGGTGCGTCCTATAGGGCGAAAAATACGGTATATCCTGAGTCTCACTGAGAGGCTGGTCAGACTCTGAGGAGGAGGAGGAGTCTGAGGCCTTAGATAGGGAAGACCCTGGTTATGTTCTCTTAGTTTTTAGTTTGTTTTCATACATCAGTCTTATGAAGCAGCAGAAATGGAAAGCTAGTTTCTCCTGAATACTATATGCTGGAGTTAAACAGGGTAAATATACCATTTTCAAGTCATCTTTTCAGAGAGATATAGCTGGCTGCTGTCTAGAGTGGAATGCTGGACTATATTGACCTTGGTCTGATGCAGCAAAGCAGTTTTATGCAATATTTCTACTTGATCCTTAAAAGATACTGGGCAGGAGTGGCGGTGCTGGAATCTAATATAGAACAGATGATGAATTTATTGACTATTGCAAGGATGGAAATAGCAATGAAATGGAAATGTTTGGAAGCGCCAAGAATGTATGGTCGGATATTAAGAATTTGGCAGGTTGCTGAATTAGTCGAAGTGACAAATATAGTAAGGGCATTGGAAGGACAAAAGCTCTGATCATTTCCCAAGGAACATACTTTATTTATCCAATTTTGGAACATTCATTCAGGAAAACAAATTGGACCAGGAAATTTATCGTTCGTCTTGTAATCTTCCTGTATGAAAATTAAAAGAAAAAAACCACTTATCTTGTGAGAACCAAGCCAAAGAAGAGGCCCTGCAAAAACAGTTCTGCATATTAATGCTTAGCATCTATATTATGGAGCTGTGGGAGCTCCTGTCACCAATACAGAAAAAGGGTTTGGGTGGAAAGACCCAATATGAAGATGCAGAAGATGTAGCTGCAAGGAAGCACAATATGTCAGATTGTAGAATTCTTTATTATTTTTATTATTCTTATTAGTTAAATTTGTATACTACCCTTCATCTGTAAATCTCAGGACAGTTCATAACATAAAAATACAAGATAAAAAACGCAAAATACATAATCAAAACAAGAACAAAAGCAAACCCATTAGATTGCATGACAGTACTAACACTCCAAGCCCACCCAAGGCATTGAGCAGGAGGGCTGAAGGGTAATTCTAAATGCAGAGTTCCAAGTTACAGGGAGGATACTAAGCATGCTCATCTGAGACATTCAGAATCACCCTTCAGATCTTCCCACTCAGTTTGCAAAGGTTGGAGGTCAAGGGGGAAGGCTGGCATGCACCAGGACACTGCAGGAGTTGGGGCTCACAGCCTACTCAAAAATTCCTTTGAGGGCCTGAATTGGACCCACCCGTAAGGAAGCTAAGCAAGAACTATGTTGTCTGTCTTCAACAAGAGCAGGCTCAGAGAACTCCTGACTCTACCCAGATGCAACAAAGTCCAGTGCCTTCTTGCAAGTAAACCATATTATGACTCCTTCCACAATAAGATGTACTGTACCTTGCTGTCTGTCCTTCCTTCCCTTGGTTGGCCAACTAAAACTGCTTCTTGGTAATGTGTCTTAAGTGGTAAAAGGGGCTTCAAACCCAAATGTGCAGAGATCCTTGAATTGTCTCAGTTTCTGTTAGGGATGCATGATCACCCTGATTGGGATTTACCACATCTCCTATTCTAAATAGCCATTCAATGCATCAGAAGCAATTTTCGATATTCAGAGAGAACCAGAAAAGGATCCAGTTGGGGTGTCGCAAACACTCATTTACCTGATGCAACTTGAATCTGATTTATGGTATGAGACACGCTTGGGGCAGTTCAAAAATCATGATTAGCTCCCAGCTTTACGCAATCTCCGTAGGGTGAGGTTATCAGTATTGAATCTTATAAAAGTTTTCCTTCAGATGCAAAGCACACAATTAATTAGGGAATATAAATTACCATAACGAGGCCCAGGTTCCACAGGAAATAACAGTATCAAGCAGTGCAATCCTATACATATCAGAGGTAAGACCCATTGAGTTCAATGTAAGTTACTCCCAGATCATTCTGTGTACAGTTTAGGATTGCAGCCTAAACCCATTAGATATTTTCCCATGAGAGGTGCAGGTAAGGGTTGCCATACATTCGGGAAATCCCAGGCATGTACTCTTGGAGGGAGCAACATGCCCATCTGGGGGGGATTTTTACATTTTAAAGGAAATGTGTGGGATTTGGGGTGTGTTTGTTTGTTTGTCGCAGGCTGCTCGGCGCTCCCACATGCCTCTTTCCCTGGCTCGGGTTAGCAGTGGCTCGGGCTGTCCTCTTTTTTGCTCTTCAAGTTATGGCAACCCTGGTACAGGTTGTCTTCGAAAAAGCAAAGCATCGACAGGGAGAAAGAAACAGATGTTTTGCTGCCTTGCATGCAGAGCAGCTAGTTCACATTTGTCTCCTTTAGTCTTGTGTGATGAAGCATTGCCTCAGAGATGAAATCAGCTCCGACCCCCGCCTTTTACTTTCCAGTAAAAGGAGGGGATTTGCCCTCCCCCTCCATAGACAGGAATGACTGATGGAGTGGATTTAAACAGACCACAGCCTCCTCTGTACAACCCCAGACATGCCCAAGGAAAGAAGGAGACCTGTGTGTTATTCCCAAAAGAATTTCTCAAGTTCCTGCTGCTTGCAATTCCCGGCCTCTGTCCTCTTCAGTGTGCAAACATAATTATTTAAGAAAGAAAATAATGACTCTAGTTACGGTAGTGGTTGCAGTAAGGGGCAGGGGTGGGGTGGGGGGATAGTGTTTGGTGAGTGTCTTGACAAGCCTTTATTTTATTTTGTTTTTTTAATACTGTAATGGCAACTGCAGCAAGGGATGACTTGCCTCGCCTGTGGGCTGGGTGAGTTCCAGCTGTTCATCCCCACTTCCTTGCCTCAGAGGACATCAGTGGGAGCTATTATTGCCTGTTAGTTGTCATCTGCCAACAAGGGAAGACCTGCCTGCATCAACAGGCTCTGTAGTCTAGTGGGGTTGCCAGTGTGGTGACCATGGATGTGAACCCAGATCTCCCCAGACAGAGTCCAGCACGCTAACCACAACACTACCCTTTCGGCAGCTCACTATTATATGACTGCCTGGTGATCCTAATAAATTGTGTATTCAGCTCTGTACTATTATTCTTTGCTGTTTGAGGATATATCTAGCTGTCTGCATTTTTTTATTCTCCTTGAGGGCATGCCTACTCTTCAGATTCACGAGTACACTATTGCTTCACCTGCTTAAATAAAGCTGTTTCTTTACTAGGTCAACTAAAATGTCACAGAACAGTGTGCAATCTTTTGAGTTCTCCAGAACTCTTCATCAGGCTGGAGGTTGGCAGGGCTGTGGGTGAGAGAGAGATTAGCTGGCTGTGAAAACATGAGTCTTCACTACCAGCCTTTTTTCTGTTTTTCCCTATCCCCTTTCTTTGCTTATCATCTAGCCTGATGAAAAGTTCTGCAGAACTCAAAAGCTCTCACACTACTTTGCCACATTTTGGTTAGCCTAATAACGATATTGCCCTAATATGGGGTTTTTTTTTTTCTTATGGGCTGGCACAGCTGCCCTTAGGTTTGTTGATTTTTAAACAACATTCCCTGCTTGTTTTTTAGTCAACATGTTTTCATCATGGTCTATTCTACACACAAATTCTGCTCATGAAGAAATGATACGTTTTTCTCTGCCCTCAGTACTGCCTTTAAAAAAGATTCCTGTGTTTAGACAGGTGGCAGCTGGGGATTTATTGGCCCAAGTTCACCACTGCCTGAGCAGCTCTTTGAATATATGATTTCTTTGCTGTTCTTCTACCCGTCTGGATTTGTTTTTACAATTCTCATGGCTGAAATGCTGACAAAATGAAAAGAAAAAACTTTTTAAAAGAAAAAAAAAACTTTTATAGTGAACCTGAACTATGTCTCGCTCTCATTTGACCATTGGGGAAAGGCGCTTGAGTCATATATAAAAGCTGGTTAAAATGACGAGAACTTGGAAAGTCAGAGGGGAAAGTTTAAAAGCTCTGTGTCTAGCCTGGGACTCCACCAACCACTACAATGGCATGCTCTAACCACAACACGTATTGTGAGCAGGGGCCTGTGGTCTGTGGTTTGTTTCTTCCAGAATGCAAGTGACTCCACATTGTTGCCATAATTGCTGTTGAAAAACAATCATCAAAGTGCTAGGTGGGTGTTTTAAGGAATCAACCACACTTGTGGTTTACCATGTTGACCAAATGGCCCACCATCTAGTAGGACACATTAGTAACATTTGATTTCTATGCAGATATACCACTCAATAACAAAAGACATCCTCATGTTCTGTCAACGGTTAGAAAGAGAAGCTAGTGTGTCAGGTAGCAAGTTGTCAACCATCCAGGAAACTCTACCCTATATGTGGTGTGGAGAAGGGGGCACCCCACTGCCATGAAGCAGAGTGAGGTTTGGGGTGGGCATGTAACCTACTTTAGAGAGGACAGTATTTGAAGGTGTCTTCTATTTAAAGGGCTGTTCAGGTCAAGTCCGGTTTAAAGATAAAGAACCGGAAGAAGAAAGGAGAGCAGCAGGGACATTGAAGTTGTTCATCAACAATATGTACCTGAATGCTACTTGCAGAGAATCACAAATGGGGAGGGTGCTGTTGTGCCCAGGTCCTATTTTCAGCATTCCTAGAGGCATCTGCCTGGCAACAGAATGTTGGGCTAGATGGGCCATTGACCTTATCCAGCTGTGCTGTTCTTACGTTAATTAGGAGCTGGACAGCAGACTGTGCAGGCATACAGGTCACTTGGTTGCAGTCTACCCCACTGTGATGCATTGTATTTCTGTGCATTTACCTCCAAGAAGATCAAGGTGGTATACGTGGTTCTCTCCTCCCCATTTTATGCTCAAAAAATCCTGTGAGAGACAGTGACTGATCTCCCCGTGAGCTTCATTGGCTGAGTAGGAATTCAAAGCCTGGTCTTCCAGATCCTAGTCAAACACTTTTAACTGTTACACCACACTCACTCCCCAGTTGTAGTCCTAATACCCCCTATGGACGTGGGCATTGGGACTCTGCTTCCAGCAGTAAATGTCTTGAGCTGGCACTATATACGTACACTGGTCATAGAAAGAAACATTGTATATTCAAATGACAAGTCATTTTGTGGAACTGAAGTTTGGGGACTTGACTGCATTGCTTTAGTTGTACCGACAGCGGCTCATTCATCTCTGATGTGACAGCCTCACTCCTTAATCCACAAGCCCCCTGTTCTCTGTCTGCGTGATCAACGCAGGCAATTTGAAAAATTCAAATGATTTCATCCTGTTTGTTTTCCTGTTTCTCTTAAGAAAGCAAATCTTAACAAAACAAATACTCTGAAGTTCACTGGTTTATTTTGTCCATGATTTCAGTACAAACATGTTTGTTCTGGTTAAACTCTTGCAATACCCTCTCTTAATTATATTCAACACCCTCCCATGAGAATTGTGACTGAGGTTATATAAATATACCACACTTGGTTCCAGCAATTCTAGCTTCACTCTTGTGGCTGTCATATCCCTTTGCTGCGTTTATATAGCCAAACAATCACTGAGACTGAAATTCTATGCACGTTTGTTTCATACATAATGACGAAGTAGAATGCCTTCTTGTGGAGGCAGTTATGGGAAGGCTGGAGCCAAATTGCCTCTGGTCCCAGCCAAACCAGTGGAGAAGGTCTCGCTGCCTCATCTCACTTTGTCTGAAGCTGACAGGCTGAATGGCTATATCAGATGTTGCCTGGGCATTCTAAGAACATAAGAGCATAAGCAGAGCCCTGCTGGATCAGACCATGACCAATAGTCAGAAGTGGGGGGGGGCATTGTAGTACAGCAACATCTGGAGGGCCACAGATTTCCCACCGTATCTATAGCTGTGGGTTGTCCCCATCCTCCTTCCTAGGTGGGGCACTGCCTAATGAACCAACTTCCACAGGCCACATCATCTGATTGAGTATATGGCAGTGTTTAGTGTTCCTAATGCTGAGTGCAAAGGGGACCCATACCACTTAAGGATGTTGTTGGATTTCCAACTCCCATCAGTCCCAGCCAATGTAGCCAACAATCGGGGAAGATGGGAGTTGTAGTCCAACAACATGCGAAGGGTTGCAGGTTTTCCACCCCAGATATAGGGCAATAAATAGGCAGCCGTTTCTCATTTCATTGGTTTTCCACACCTGAGCTAGCCAGAATTGCCTGTTCTATGAGCAGCACCCCAAGGTATGAGGAAGAAGTTAAGGAATTCCATTTCTGTGAATTATGAACTGACCTAATCTGCACTGCCTAGTCTAATGGAACCTAACTGGAACCCAAGTCTCCTTTTAAATTCTATACCTCTCCAAATTTTGTAATAGCATTTTCAGCTCAAAGAACTTATCAAAATGCATATGTATTCCTATGTCCTTTTAAAATGCATTGGGGGGAGTGTTATTGAGTTGTTCTTATTTTGATTATGTGTTTTGTAGTTTTGTAGCTTTAATTTATTCTGTGAAGCACCCTGAGACCTCCTAAGCACGTGCTTATTTTGCTTAATGGTTAATCCAGCCCTGCATGTAGCCACACATTCCTAGGCTTCAGACTACCAGGGCTGAAATTGTGCCACCAGAGTCCACAAACTGTACTTACTATGTATGTTTCTATCCAGGAGGTATGCCTGGTCTCAAGGAAAATATGACATGTTAGTTGTATAAGCATCCTCCCACTACCCAACATCTCTTGATGCAAAGGAAACATGCCAACACACGCACACACGTCCCCAAAAAAACAATGTACTGAAATGTGTTTATATATAAAACTGCCACAGATGGAGATAACAACCCTCATCTATATTTAGGTCATGCCAGGTTCTTTTCCTTAGAGATAATTGATAATTGGAACAACAGCAATTTTTCCACCTGGAAAGTTCTGGTTTATCAGCTATAAATGGTAATGCCTCATCACATGTTAACTGTTTAATGATTCCATTGCACTAAGCTTTGGTATTTATCTTCGTGGCTAACTTCAAAGAAAGCTGAAGCTCAGTTGGGTAGAAAAGGGAATTTTTTCAGGTTCAGTCTTTCTCACACCTGCAAAACAAGCTGCATCTGCCAAAATGCCTTCTTAAGAGCCATTCAAAAACATTTCCAGTGTAGTCCAGTCTCATGTTGCCATGATGATGATGATTTTATTTTATTTTATTTGTACCCTGCCCATCTGAATCACCTGGGTTCACAGATGAAAATGCTGTTATTTCCCTTCCTGGGTGAGCAGCAGTATTTAGGGGCAGAGGCCCATCTACCTGTGTCTAGCAAATGCTTTTGCATATTAATGTATTGGGATATGAGAGAGATTGGCTAACTACATTTAGCATACATTATTTGGGTAACATCTTTATTAGGCCAGATGACACATCCCAAAATAGTGTGAAAGCTTTCAAGTTCTCTAGGACTCTTTATCAGGCTAAACAAACCAAAGCTGAGTAGAGGAGGGGAAAGGCTGGCTGGTGGTGAAGTCAGAGTTGAGATGGAGTCTAAGGAGGCTCTGTGAGGTGCTGTGCCTTGGTGGGAGTTACTTCTGAGTAAACATACATAGTCTGCATGTTGAGTATTGCATGTGGCAAGTGGTAGGGTTTTTGTGGAATGGTGATAAATATGTAGAAGCATCATTTATCATTTATGAGTCACTGAATCAGTCATTCTTGTTCTTGTAATTATTTTTAGCATTAGTCTTAAACTATGCAAGCATGGATGAATTAACGTTACTAGTAATCACAGCCTTTCTCATCATCCTCATTAGAGAAAGAGAAAACACACTATGGCTTTATGAACTGTTCATTTGAGCTACATGTAGCCTAGTGCATCCTTTGCTATCCTGTTGGTGCCTTCCATCAGGAAAAATGGGAATGACTTGTTTCCAGTTCATTAGGTTTAGAGGATGGTTCCTAGTATGTAAAAATCCTCATATGAAGGGCAGTATATAAATTTAACTGATGATGATGGTGACATATAGCTCTCATTTTAAAATGTGCTCTAACAGTTTGTGGGGAGGAAGAGAAGGAAAATTTCATGTACAGTATGGGGTAAAATTGCAGAGACTTAAAGAAGAAGAAGAATATAATGAAGAAAGTGTGAGTCAGGAAAAATAAGGGGCAAAAGGCTTTATTTCCAAATTGTTTTCAGAAGCTGCTTCTACTGAAAACTCCAATAAAAATCTTGTTTCCAATGAACTCTCTTTAACTATCCATAGAAATCTGTGGTCACACACACACACACACACACACACACACACACCTTACTTTGCTAAACCTGTAGCCAGAGATATGGCTAATTGTTCTGAGCCAATATGTGAACTTCATACTGCACCCCTTCCTACTGGCAGAGTTATTTATATCCCTAAGCCCCCTGGGATGTTTTTCCCTTAGTCCAGTTGATATTTCATCCTTGTTGCATATGACAGGGCTGGTGATCTTCCTTCAGAAGTCAGAGTGTGTGAACATTCAATGGTATCACAGCAGCTCAGCCAGTAGACAGGTGACAGCTAATTTAGCATATATTTTAGAATTCCACAATAAATTGTGTTGGTATTGCATTGGGAAATGTCTGTGGGGCTCTGTGCATGATGAGCTGAGTGAAATTCTAGCTGCGTGGAAAATCTGCACATGTTGGACATCAGTGCGTGGAAAGTCAGCCATATGGACATGCTCTCTGCACATGATTTTTCTTTCAACATACATTGAGAAATACTATAGAGAAGTGCTTTACTGAAAGTCCTGTTCTTCTTGTAGCCACTAGTCATATTACCACATTGTGGTGGTTATATCTGCGTGTGAAACACAATTGAGAGCCCTAAGATTGAAAAAGGTGCTTATCATGTACCAGTTCTGGACTGATTTCTTCCTTTGCCTTTCAGCTCACAACTCCAGCTTTCCCTGTTGTCGTCAAGCTGGGACATGCTCATGCTGGAATGGGGAAGGTAAGCAAGAGACAAAATCCTCACTTTGAGAATGACATATATGCTGTGTACCCTTTGGTGTGCAAAACAGCATACAATCCTTTCACTGGAACAAAGTGAATTTCCCACATCTTCCCAGCACCACCACGACAAAGCCTCAAGAAGAGAAGGGGGGAATGGGGGGGGAGACATGATAGTAGTGTTCAAATATCTGAAGGGCTGCCACACAGAAGATGGAGCAGACCTGTTATCTTTTGCTCCAGAAGATATGACTAGAACCAATGGATGGACATTTTGGGGGAGTAGATTTTGTCTAAATTTAGGTATTTAAGCAGAGGATGGACAGCCATTTTTGTTGCAGATTTTGCACTGAGCAGGAGGTTGCAGGGCTAAATTGTGGTGGTGCAATTGGTGCAAGTGTACCAGAACCCATGCCTACAAGGGGGCACAGACTCTGAACATTCACATTTTAAAAAAGAAGTTTTTGACCCTCCCAGAAGGAAAGTTACAAAGCAAAATGTGCAGGCAACCTTCTAAGTGTAAGTTGAGCCAGCCTGGCTGCTTCGGCATTTCAGTGTTTCTAGCCAATGAGTGACGTCTGAGCTGTGACTGAGTGCTGAGTAAATAGTTTGGACACTAGGCTACAGGAATCCTTGGAGTACTAAAATGCTGCTTTTCACCTCCTCTTTAGTGCACTTTTTCTTCCTGCGTCTGCCTAATCCTTAGAATCTCTGTAGTTTTAAAGACCTTCCAAAATTCCCCTTGTCTCCCATTGCCCTTCTTTTCTTCTAGCAACTAGGATATGCCAAGAAGAGGGTTGAACAAAAACATAAACCTATGATTCTGTGATTCGTGTCAACTCTCAGTTTAGAGGGGCAAGTCCATATAGTTGGACATAAACCTGAGGCCAGACTACATGAAAATGGGAGAGAAAGGCTATAGAGTGCTAGGGTAGAAGTCAGTTCGGGGAGAGAATGCACAGGGTGGGTAATCAGATTTCTCCTCAAAACCTGGAAAGTGAGCCGAAGTGTGATTGCATTACTGCCCACAAAGGTTCTGTATTTTCAATAGGAACAGGTGTTTTGCTGCAGTGCCCCAGGTCCAGCTCATGGAAATTCACCAGTAGCACAGTAGAATGTCCACTGCTGAAAATCCAGGACCTGGATATTAGCGACAATTGTTATAATATGTTAATACAATAGTACATCATGTCTCAGGATCCTTATAGGATGTATAAAATGAATAATTGAAAATAATGATATTGCAATGAAATACATTGGAAAATTTCACCACGTGATATTATACAGTTATGACATTGGGGAGAGGGGACGTTAAAAACATTGACTGATCCATTTAAGATCAGGGCTTTCCATCTGACAGTGAAACATAAATAGGATTGTGTATATGGAAAGCTTATGCTGAACTGGAGTGTACTGAACGCAGAGTGGATACCTGCTTGAGAGCTTCTTTAGCAACTATGAGGCTTTTGTCATGCTTTTCATTGAATGAAAATTGGGTAGTCATCTTTCAAAGTGTTGTTAATTTGTACCCCAAGGGGCTCGTGGGCCCTCTCTGTGTGGGTATTCTTGCCTACAAAAAGTGGTCACCATCAGTAACTGACCCCCCTGTTTGATCCTACTGAATGACAGCCTCCTGTTATTCACTCTTTCCCCCCTAAAGGAAATATAGGCATTCATTTACTGGGATTTCACAGAGAAGGAAAGAAGTTTCCTGCCTTTTTGTTTGGGAGCTTGCCAAGGGAGAAATCCTAAAAACAGTTTTCTTCCAAACCTGTTTGTTTTTCCCAGACTCTCTGGGATCGTTCTGCATTCAATGGATTAGCAGCTTCTTTTACTTTGGGAAGTGGAAGCAGCATTCCCCTCTGCCAGTGGAACACTATCTGCATTTTGAGCAAAGCTACTATAAGCACCTTGGCTTCTGGTCATGTATACTGTTGTCCCTAGCACTAGGACAAGTAATGTTTGTCTGAATATTATCTGCCAGTTACTCAGGAATTTAGGATCTGATATGATTCCCCCTCCCACACTTAAATTATTTTTTTATCTCCACATCAATATCCATTCAATACCACCATCATTGCCACCTTGTTCTCTCTGCCCTTTCCCTCAAATACCATAGTGTGGACTGAAATAAACCAATTCTTTCTTCATATGCATAATTCAGGATTACAAGAACATATAAAGTCATAACAGAAACCGTCTTTTTCTCCAATCATTTCTAGATGCCTGCCTTGCATTGAGAAGCTCCTTGCATCTCTCGCAGAGAGAGCTGAGCCCAACCCAGTATTATTATAATCATTTTTGATGGCCTGTTGTGATCTACATCTCCTTTCCTCGTTCTGAAAATGTCAATGAATATATATTTTTAAAAGAAACAACTTGTTAAACAAAAAGAAAATAGCGCTGAAATGAAATTAGGAATGGGAAAGAATTATCAATCAAATTTTCCTATCTCGGAAATGCTCCCAGAAATTCAAATGTGTGCGAATTCTAAACTTAAATTAGTTTCAACATCAGTTATAGATGCCCCAAGATTTTCTTAAGGCAGAAAGTTGTTGATAAGGTATTATCTTTGACAAGTTATTATCAGACATTCCTTGTAGAATTAACTCACAAAGTCAAACTTTCGAATTTCTGAAATCCTTAAAACATTTTAATGCTGAAATGTTGAATATATACAAAATTTCATTTTACTCTGTACAAGGAAGGGAGTGAGTGTGTGAGAGAGAGTGTGAGAGAGAGAGACAGAGATGGTATATTATAGTTGTACAATTCTGTTTATCTAATGCCAACTTTGAGCAGAGCCAGCAGATATGAATTTGAAATCTGTTTGGCCACTGCCAACCACATTATTGCAAAGCAGAAATCAGGTGAGTTCGTTATACTCTGATCTGAAAGCCAAGCTTTCCAGCTGTGCTAACCTTTGGGTAGGGAGGAATTTGGGGATCAAATCACACCCTAGATTTCCTTTCATGTTGCTCTGTTGCTTTCTGTGATGTGTGGACCTTAACTGTTTCCTGTTTATGTTAAAAGGAAGCTAGTCTTGCAAACAAGATGAAAAGTCCATTTGTAGGCTACCTTGTGGTTGCATGACATTCCTTGGAGGACAGCTGTATCATTGGCACATCTTTATCCCAAACTCCTTTCATCCCTGTTTGTTTCTTTGTTTACATCACATAACCAAGATCCTTTAACTATAGATGAATTAAGCTAGAACAATTAACAGTTCCTAGCTCTACCCTCACTATGTTTTTAAGTTTTGCTGTGCATTTTAATTTCACATTTTTAAAAATGTTTCTGTGATTGGTTTTTATTTTTGTAAACTGCTTAGAAGTCTATTTTGGCCTTGATAAAATAAATCATCTTCATTACCATGTTAGAATCTGTTCTCCACCCAAACATATGCACTGAAAATGTTGAAATGCCACCCTCTTTGACCCAGTTCATACACTGAACATGTTGAATGGGTCACCATGTGAAACATTACAACATGGAGACATGTGTATGTGGAAAACCACTTGCATATGCAAAGTAACATACAAAACTAGCAATTCCAAAGACACCAATGAAACTCCCTTCATTCACTGTTTCCACTTCCTTCACTGATTGAAACTGATAGACATTAAGAGGTCAATAACTCCATATGAATTTTGCCACTTGGAGCGTCCACACTTTGAACAGCCACCAACAAATAGTGATGGAGAAGAAATTCAATTCAGTATGCATTTAAAGCCTAATCTAACAAATTCACGCTTTCTGAAATAATATGTGATCTGAAACTCAGCTATCCTTCAGAGTTATTACTCATCTGAATTTTGCATTCCACTTCTCCAACCAAACAGCACTTACAAAAATGTATATCTTAGAGGAAAGTGTGCAAAAAAATGCATACAGTGGAACCTCGAGTTGTGGACGTAATCCGTCCTGGAGGCACGTCCACAACTCGAAGCGTTCACATCTAAAAGTGCCACATCTGTGCACATGCAGGGCACAATTTAGCGCTTCTGTGCATGCACGAAGCATGATTTAGCTTAGCGCTTCTGCGCATGCGCAACTGGCGAAACCTGGAAGTAACCGTTCCCGTACTTCTGGGTTGCCGTAGGACACAACTTGACAAGACGTAACCTGAAGCGGACGCAACATGAGGTATGACTGTATTAGTGAAAATAATATACAGTAATGAATTTTATTAGGGAAAATTGATCACAAAAAAGTGTACATTAGTGAAAACTTCATATAAAAATCTGTTAGGATAGTTCTGCACTAAAATGCTGAAAAACTTTCAATAGGTTTTTTTTTATTATTATTGCTGCAAAATGTGAAGAACTGAATGTATGACTGGGGGAAACTAAGAGAACCAAAATTTACACACCCTTCCACCCCTACCAAGAGACTTCAAGCAGCAAATTGCACATCTAAAACGAGCAACTCCAATTTTGAAATTATGAATAGGACAAGGTAGCTTTAAAAGTTTCAACTGACAAACAACAAGTAGTTGTTAATCATGAGTAAGCACTTCTTTTAAGCCACTCTATCACTTGAGGAAAAATTCTTACAAGCCTGACCTCTGCAACTGAAGACTAGACTGAATAAAATGATATCCCCATGGTTCCTGTAGAGCAGGGGTATGGAACCAAATCTGGTTGAAAGATAGACTTTGGGTCTTGGCTTAGTAAGAAAGGCAATAGCCAGGAGACCTTACATCTTAGGACTTTGCTGGGCTATTTCTTTAGCACTGATCTGTGTGGAACAGTAAGACAGTCAGAACATGGATGGAAGTTCAGGGATCAAAGGCACTGAAAATCATGGCCAAAGGATTATTGGCAACTGCTTCCTTCCAAAACCCAGAATAGAACTTCTGGTGGTTACTCAGTAAAATGGAGGCCTCATAGAGAGTTGTTTATCAGCCTTGCTACAGAGAAAAGCAGGGAAGACCAAGAGGGCACCATCTCCCCCTCCCCCAAGCTTCCTCTGGGCTTTCTACAAAGCATAAAGTGCTCACTGTGTGCTACTTATGTGGTAACCTGACTGCCCAGGTGACACAGGGACAGATCTCAAGTGAAAAATAGAACTTTCACCTCTCCTTGACCAGATCAGGGGAAGGAGATAAGTGTTTGAACTACAGTGAAGGAAAAGAACAGCTCCTATTTATGGGTTATGTATATTTTTTTATTACTCGTGCTTTATTTTTAGGCCTCTCTAATTAGAGCTGTTAAAAGAGTTCCCTTCAGGTCCATACCAGGCCCAGAATTTCTTTTTTTTGAACTTTCCCAATTTAATTCATGGATCAAATGGTTTTACAGCAATGGAAACTAAAACCTTGTTGTCCAAAATGCCACAGTCAACATTATTTTTCTTGTGCAGGATGTGGGCATTTAAAAAACAACAACAACCACCATATAAAGCCAAAAATAAACAAAGTCACTATGTCTTGTTAAAACATCAGCAGCCTTTTAGAGGGGTTGGCCCGACTCATCACCGTGACTTTTCCAAGACTGGAAATGAAAATGAAAAGAAGAATGTTCTGAAACCAAGAGCATGAAAAAACTGGTTGTTTCTTTTCAAGATGAAGGCAAAAGAGCAAAAGGTCTTCACTTGACAAGGGACAAATATTTTCTTAAAGAGAGAGGACAACAAATAACTTCAGATGGTAACACACTGTGAAGTGTACCATTCATTCACATTCTGACTCATATCAGCAGCAGCCACTCATTGCTGGAAATAGCGGAGGCATCCCAAGTAATGAACGTCTTTATGCTGCCTTTTTCTGGATACAAAAACACTGTGTCACAATGTCAATATCTGGCAAGTACCAGTAATGTGGGTTGTTGAGAACACCCATGTTTTAGATGGAGGTAGCTGAGAAGCATAATAAGCAGTGGGGTAGCTGCTGACAGTCACAGAATAAGGAACTGGCAAAGGATGGTGTAGTGGTTAGCATGTCTGGATTTGGCTAGGAAAATCTGAGTTCACATCCCTATGAACAATGTGGCTTGACTACAGCCTATGCATGGTTACCGGGGAGTAAGCTCAGTGGTCTTACTGTTAACTGCTTAGATTTCATTTGTAAAATGCCTTGAATGTAAAGAAACATAGGAATCTGCCTTGCGTTTGTGTGTATAAAATATGCAATCTTGAAATTAACTCCACTGCAAGCACATTCTTAGAAGGATACTGTCAAACATGAAATCCTAATTGGATGGATTCCGATTTAGTTGTGCTCAGAGTAGACCCATTGAAATCAAGATGATCTGGGTAGACCGACTCATATCTCTGTCATCATCAGAGAGACCATAATAAGAAAGGGGAGGGAAGGGGTGGTTTGAACACATATGGGCACTAAATATATCCAGAAAACATCAGGATGATGGCCAAGGAAATTCTGTACGCTCAGCTGCAGATTCAAGGAGTTGAGTGAAGACAGAGAAAGGTTAGAATGCAGGATTCAACATGACTTGGGAGTTTCATCATTGGAGACACTTTGGCCCATCTCCAAGTATACTTTGAAAATGTTTCAGTGATTTACTATGCTATGTTTTACTTGAAACCCCCGAAGCTCATTTCAAACATTTGTAATATATGGTTATTGGAATCTACACATCAAGCATTACAGCACAAATATTTTGTTTTATTGTGTACTATTGAGCAGCAATCTAAATATAGAATGAGAGTACAGTGGTACCTCGGGTTAAGTACTTAATTTGTTCCGGAGGTCTGTACTTAACCTGAAACTGTTCTTAAGCTGAAGCACCACTTTAGCTAATGGAGCCTCCCGCTGCTGCCGCGCTGCCGGAGCATGATTTCTGTTCTCATCCTGAAGCAAAGTTCTTAACCTGAAGCACTATTTCTGGGTTAGCGGAGTCTGTAACCTGAAGCATATGTAACCTGAAGCGTATGTAACCCAAGGTACCACTGTATATATAAAAGCGATTAAGTAAATCAAAATATTACTCCTTATGAGCAGAGATTTTTTTTAAACAGTGAATAGAAACGTACCATTTCCTCTTTGATAAAATCAGTAATTGACCATGGGCATATCTATGCTACAAAATGGTTTTAAGTATTTTAGTAGCATATAGGCTGAAGTGGGTCATGTAACAAGCACAGGCCCACAAGAACCTACAGTTCAGCCTTGAGTCTTTGGTCTGAGCCACTAGCATATTGGCAAAAACTTCCCAGCATAGTTTCTTTTCATTATTCATGTCATCCTTGTGCTCAGTTCAGTGAACTAAGAGTGTAATGTCCCCTTAAGCACATCCCTGCCTCTAGACCTCCCTCTCTCTTCCCTTGTCATAGAAGAAACCTGCTGCAGGCTTGCATTAGGATGCCTGCTAGCAAACTCCATACACATTGCCCTGGCTTGTGCCCTGGAGAGGTCGCTTTGGTGCTGCTAACGTAGCAAAAACAGTGTGGAAGGCAGAAGTTATGAGTTATAAGCTCAACTTGATTGGCATACTGTATGAAGGCTATCACTTGCCTTTGTTGATAGGAGATATCATTGTGTCTCACTGGTCAGTTATCGCCCACTTTAAACCAGGCAGCCCCCCAGTCAATAAAGTGCTGACCTACCACTGTTCACCTGCTTCAGTGAGTGCTTGGAGTTCAGAATACCACTCAACAAGGGGACCAAACTGCAGCAGGCAAAAAAAGAAAGAAAGAAACCCTCTTGTGCCTTGACAGCTGGAACGCCAGGACTACCTGTCCTGGCTTGTCCACCAATCTGCTTCAGGTCAACAACTCATGGAAGATAGCCATCATTGACCATGAGCTGAAAAATCTCAACACTGACGTTGCTGCTCTACAGGAGAGCAGATGCGCTTCAAATGACAGCTTCCAAGAGAAGAACTACACCTTTTTCTGGCAAGAAAGGCATCCTGAAAAATCTCATAGGTTTTGCAGGTAGAACCACCAACTGAGGGTTCAGAACACTTGCTCACCTCTAAACCAGTCCAGTTAACATCTTGAGTGTTTACTCTCCCACTGTCTCTACAGCCACAGCAGGCACTGCAACTCTGCAGCGGTTTGACTTCACCCCCGAAGGCACACTCTTCCACTGTCTCCCAAGACAGATGGATGTCAACAGCTAGGGAGCTACATAAAACCCTAAAGCAGTTATGTTCCCAGCATCTATACCTAGAGCCTGAATTCTGTGAGCAAGTGTCAACAGACAACATGACCCTTTTCCCATGGTGGCTGGTGCCCAGTAAGACTGGTAGGGTGGAAAGCAGAGAGATCAACAGTAGGTTGGTCCAGAACCAATGACAGGAAGAGCCAACTAATTCTATTTTATTCCCATTCTCATCCCTGCTGAGTTCTGTAAGGGGCATTGTTGATACTAAGGAGGTGGAAAGTTAGACTTTACTGCCGAAAACAGCAATTTTTCCTCAATTCCTTACAGACTTTCTGGCTCTTATCTGAATTGGGTTACTAAGCTAAGTGAAATCAAAGGTCTGGCCCAATATAGCTTTGCTTATATTTTAAAAGAGGAAGGAATCATGTCTAGTCTGAAACTAGTTTCACAATTACAGCTGTAGCAACTCCCACCCACCAAGGGCCAAATACGTGACATGAACTTCAGAAAAGTTTATTAAACACTGAATTAGCAGCACCCATATTGTCTCCTTAATTCAAACCCCTTGAGACAGAAACACACACACACAAACTCAACAAAATGTGTTCCATGGGAACAGTCTCTTGAAATTTCCATTACCTTCTGTTTGTAAAGGAGCCAAAATATACATCTGTTCTCCAGATACTTTCACTTTTCATTTATAGTACAACTTCACTCCCCAAAAAGGAGAGGTTAATGGAATTGAAGGGTGATGGAATGATGTGCAAGGAGGGCAGTGACACAGGAATTAAAGCCATAAGGGACACTTGAACCTAATTTCCTGAGTCCTGAGATTTGTCTGATCTTCCTCTCTCTTCTGTCTTGATGAAAAGAAGCTCGGCAAGGTTATTCTTTTAAAAAATTCAGCACTCTGCTTTTTCACCATTTACTCTTCAGTATATTCAAGAGTGGACTTTTGGACTTCGCTGAATTTTCTCCCCCAGTACAAAACCCTTTTGCTTTTCCCTCCCCATAGAGAATCTGAAATAGTACAAGAGCCACCAAAATCTAATAAAATGGGTTGAGCCAATTTGGGCAAAATACCAATATAAGTGGTTGCATATGTCAGCAAAATCGCAAGGACACCCTCCCACCCTTGCCCTCAGACTAATCTGGGAAATCCTGTATAGTGGTACCTCGGTTTACAAACTTAATTCATTCTGGAGGTCCGTTCTTAAACTGAGGCGCGCTTTCCCTAATGAGGCCTCCCAGTGCCAGTGCCCTTCTACTGTTTGGCTTCCGTTCACAGACCGAGGTAAAGTTCGCTAACTGGAACAATACTTCCGGTTTTGCGGAGTTCTTATACCAAATATTTTGTAAACAGGGCTGTTCTTAAACTGAGGTACCACTGTATAAGGGAAGGCAACTCCACCTTTTCCCCTCCCTAGGCCCTTAAGAGGAGATTGGAGGTGGTATATATGTGTTGGTTTGCACCACACATAAGTTTTTGTAGGATAACAATCTGTCCTACTTTACAGTGGACTGTCCTCTGTTTAAAGGGTTGTCCAGTCCAAATTTGGTTTAAAGCTAAAAAGCCATAAGAAGAGAAAGCAACAGCCAGCCTTGAAGTTTGTCCACCAACTCCTAACAACTGAACAGCATACTGAGCAGACACACAGGCCATCTGGTCGGTGGTCCCTGGTACGGTGAGATGTATTCCATTTCTACTTGAATTATTTCTAAATTTGCACATATGCACATAAATTATTACAAGCACTTTTATGCAAATCAGCACCTCCCTTTTTTGGCAATGCATAAGTGACCACCCTCAGTGTTCTATAGGGAGGGGATCCAAAAATGGTTTAACTATCATACCTGGAGCCCTGCCAGGCTCAAGCCTAAAGGTAAAGGTACCCCTGACCATTAGGTCCAGTCGCGGACGATTCTGCAGTTGCACGCTCATCTCACTCTATAGACTGAGGGAGCCGGCGTTTGTCTACACACAGCTGCTGGGTCATGAGGCCAGCATGACTAAGCTGCTTCTGGCGAACCAGAGCAGTGCACGGAAATTCCTTCAGGGCAGAAATGAGGGCAGAAGAATGCTCTAGTGTTCCTCTCTGCTTTTTGCAACTTAAAAAAAACAGCTTCTCTCCCATTGCAAACAATTTAACACACACACACACACACACACACACACACACACAACACATAATATATAAGCTTCTTATTCAAGAAAGGAAATTCCTTAGGTGGTTTACAAAAAAAATGGTGTAAAATATTTCTCAAAAAAATACAAATAAAATTAACAAAATTTAAAAACAAGTATACATAATAAAATGATTAAAAATGCAGATAAAATCAACAGATTTTTATAATAAATGTGTCTGGGTAGGTTTGCCATAAGATAAAATGGTTTTAAGCAGGTACCTAAAGTTGTCCAAGAAGGGCACCTGACTGAAAAATGAGAAAGAATTAAAAGGGGGTGCATTGGATGAGCTTCTTAGCTTACCTATCTTTCTCACTGGCTTAGAGTGTGCTAAGCTGCTTCCTAGTCCTCCCCGTAGCATAACCCTTTTAGGCCTTCCTAATGTTAAAACATCAGTTGAAGTTAGAGGATCCAGTGAAGATCAAGAGAGAGCATCCACCATATCTTCTTCTCCATTATCAGGCCTCTGTCTCCTACACTGAAGGGGTAGATCCATTCTATCCCATGGCACCTGGAAAGGCATGCCTTCCCAGGGATCATGGGTTCCTACCCTTACTTGCTTAGGACTGAATCCCACATTCTCTATCCACTAGCACAAGGGGTCTTGCGCTACCAGACGGGCGACATTTCATGTTGTGCAACAGAGAAATCCAGTGCAACAGTTGCGCTAGTGGAAACTTGTTGCAGAACAGACAGCACAATCTATTGTACGACAAAGTTCGTTCAAAAACGTTTTGGCAGTGGAACAAGTATACTGCTAAATCATTTTTAGCTTACCATAACATTGACTGCAACCCTGTACAAGTACTGAGTTAGCAGGAGCTGCACTGGTGCTCAAGCTAAATAAAGATCAAAGATGAAACTCAGGCCCAAACTAAACATGAGGTTAATGCTTGAATGTATTTAACCACATGCACATTTTTGTTAGGCTCCCCTCCCCCTGTTATTTGCATGAGTGCAGCCTTGGGATGAGAGGGAGGATCTTAACCCTGCCACAGTCCCATCAAAAATAGCCTCCCCAAAGCTGTTGTTTGCATTCCAAGGGAAGCCTCCCTTGGTGCCAGCAAAGTCTTCTTAGCACCTTTCTGGTGAAACTTTTTGTGCTGATTGGAAAGCATTTGTCAATACAAGTGTCTGAAGCTTTCACAACTAGTCATGCAATCTCCGTAGGAAGCTGCAGCTGCTAGTTTTAGAAAGAGTACCTTGCTGAGCAAACGGACATCACACAGTTTAGCAAATAGATGGTAAATTGTACATTTGCGATTTTGCAAGACGTCTGTTCCATTTGAGGGAGACTGAATTCATTCTTAAGAGGAGTCAAAATAAATGTGCCCTTTTAGAAGTATTTAAACATGGATGTTACACACACACACACACACACACACACTGCTTCTTTCTATGAGATGGTGGCCCTGTTCAGACCTGGGAAAGAGCAGTCATTCTGTGACAGAGCATTAGCCTAAGGTCCCGGGTTCAATCCCTGACATACCCAGGTAGCCCTCTTTGCTCCTTAGAGTAAGGGTTGGACTCAAACATGATTATTATTGATGGTGATTTCAAAAATGCATCTTCTAATTTATGCTTTTGCATGCTCTCTTTCTCATCCTTTCTGACTGACTGCATTTTGCCCCTTTCATTTCATGCCTGTGCCTCATTTAATGGAGACAGGACTTCAGCTGCGAGATTCTGTAGAGGCATTCTGCCAAAACTGCATGAGATTTATTAGTTTTATAAAGTGCTTCAACTTAAATAGGCCTGATATAAATACAACAACAAATCAGTGGTAGCTTTTTTAAAAACACACACTCGCACGCTCTGCATCAGACTGACTCTAAATAAACTCTAATTGACATCAATACATCTGTTGCTTATCATTTCGTTTCCACAGAGTAGCTACACTTCTATCAGCTGATAGTAACACCCACCAGATCAAAATTTCCAAATAAGCTACACACTGGAGAATAGGGGAGTCCACTAAGTGGAGCTGAAGATAAAGTTGTGTGTTTATTCTAGTATCTGAGATCTGATGCATCCCCATAAGAAGTATGGAATACTAGGGAGTGCTAGAGCTTGAATTATAGGTGTGGTACGAGGCCGGATAATAATTATGTTCACAAGAGACTCATTGTTCTCAGAGTTTTGCAGAGCTACATACAGATCAAGGCTGACTCATGATGACTAGCTTAGGACTTCTTGGTTTCCGTGACAACCATCTGTCTATCCCATAAAGTAACTGGCCTGACAGATAAAGCAGAACCCAATTTAGATCTGACAGCGGCCTGGACATGAGGTTCACTTGTATTTGAGAGACACTATTCTTAGGCCCACATCATTCCCTTCTAAAGACACAAGTTCCAGATCTCCTATGTCTCTATCTGTGTAATAGATGCTAGTGGAGGCAGCTGGATTGTAAGCATTTATGGGGAAATAATAGGGATGGGCTGAGCTGCTAATTCCATTCTGTTTTGTTCACGCTGATACAGAGTCACAGGTCTTCTCGGTCCCATTGTGTGCATTTTTGCACCTTTTTGTAAAAAAATTTTTTTAATGTTACATAAAATGCATGCTTTTCAATACAGTAGTCACCAGTAGAATGTGAATCTTGAATGATTTTTTAAAAATGTAAACTGTAAGAATGATAGCTATCTAACTACTTCCACTAATGCAAGGATTTATTTCTCAGCAACGAAACTCTCCCTCTCTCTTCTCTTCTCACCTGCTCCATTCCCTAAATATGTTCTGGGTTTTCGACCACCATCTTGGATCTGATATGGGGAGGGTGTAGAAGGCACGCAGTTGGAGGAGAGGGATGGGAAGTTCCGTTGTGTAGCCAAAAGACCATGTGCTAGTGGAAGCACTTCATTGGATACCAACCTGTGCTTTCTGTTGAATGGTTTCTTTAAATGTAAAGGTTCATCATTGTTCCACCCGATGTGTATGTCTTTAAGGGGCCAGAGCAAGGGCCAGAGCAAGATAACGAGACCCAGCTTTACAGCTGTGAAACATAGCAGGTGCTGCTGAGTTGTATTGATTAAGCTGTGTCAGCAATTGGGTGTAGTATATAAGGAGCAGCACCTAGCTCTCCCATTCCCCTGGGGGATGGGTTGGTGGTTGGGTCATGTTTGTTTGTTAATGTATTTAGTGTAAAAGGAGTTTTTGTTTTTGTAATTAAAACCTTGTTTAAGTTATTTTTGAGTCCCTTTTTAATGCATGGTCTCCCCAGCAAGCTCTCTGCAGCGCTACCATACTGCAAAAAGCCAACACTTTCATGCACCCTTTTTCTGCATCAAAAACCCACTGCAAAATCCTGGGAAGTATTTAATGAGACTGGGAGATGCATTACAACCCATAAGCAAATCCAGGATCATTGGTTCACATCAACTGCTGAAAAAAATGGACCAAACATATTCCTGCCCCATCCTTAGGACATGCAAAAGAATAACTAAAACAACAACAACAATGCTGCTGCCGTATAGAGTGCTTTTGTTCAGGCTTCCAGGCATTCTGTTCAAGTCTACCTCGCCCTCAGTTTCCCATTTTTCTCATCCCAGTAGTCATCCATGGCCACTGAGAGTACTCAATCACCAGTAGACTGTTTGGGAGAGGCACCCCATACACTCACCCACCTTCACACACATTTTGAATTTCCCCCTAAATATTTTTTTTTTATACTTATACAAACCTTGGGCTTTCTCCCTGTGCATGGGTGGTGCTTTAGGTTGTATAAATGGAACGAATATCTGCTTTGCAAGCAGAAGGTCCCAGGGTTCAATCGCCAACATCTCCAGGTACGGGGGTGGGCAGGTCCCCTGTCTGAAAGCCTGGAGAGTTCAGCCGATACTACTGAGCTAGATGGACCAATAGTCTGTGTTATGTACTGTGCTGAATCCTAGAACAATAGGATCCAGAATGCAGCAATCTGATTCGTCCGCAGGAGCCACCAAATCCAGCTCCAGGTGGAAGTGCAGGAGCAGCCAATCAGGCTCCTGGATGAAGTAAATCAGCAACCTGATTGGCCTGCGGGAGCAGCCAATCAGGCTTCTGGAGGAGGTGAATCCGCAACCTGATTGGCCTACAGGAGCAGCCTGGAATTAGCCAATCACACAGGGCCCATTGTGTAAATAATGTATATATAGCTAGACATTTCAGGGAAAGTTTCATTCATTGCTACTATGAGCTGAATAAAGAGCATGAAATTCACACTCGACTCCAAGTATATTTCAGTCTGACTCGATCGAAGGCAGCTTTCTTCTAACCTCCTAGAAAACACTTAAAAGTATGGTTTTGTTGCTTTTTTTCTCCACTTCCAGAATTTGCTAATGAACAACAACAACCATGTTCATTTACCCATAAGCGTCATTGTCTTATAATCTTAATAAGCAAGAATATTATTATGATCAATATTTTGCTAGTTTGTAGTACTCATACACTAATGCTGCACTTTTTTACACACTCTCACACATATTCTTTTTCCACCTTTCATCAACCAAAGGTGAAAGTTGAGAACCAGCTTGACTTCCAAGACATCGCAAGTGTGGTAGCCATGGCCAAAACATACGTCACAACGGAGACTTTCATTGATTCCAAATATGATATTCGAATCCAGAAAATTGGCAACAATTACAAAGCTTACATGTGAGTTTGCTGTCAAGTTTGGGACTGGGTGGGGCGGGAAGCAAAGCTGCTCTGTTGGTTTGTTTATTTTTAAAGGTATTCATGTTCAAAACTGAATGCACTTTTTTCTTCTCCTAAATGCTAATTGTGGAGAACAACGTGTCTTAAGCAAAAATGTTCTTCTGATCCCCATTCTATGACACAGATCAGTCCTGATGTTGCTCAGCTGTGGCCTGTGAGATCTGACAAGTGCAATGTCTGATCGTATGTCTGGGCAGTCTTTGTGACTGCTGCGCTCCTCCTGAACGCAAAGCCCGGAAGACTATGTTTGCCAGCGGCACAAGCAGCATGAGCAGACCTCAACAGCTAGTTAGGAGAAAGGAGACTCGTGCCCTTTAATAACTCTTGAGAAGTCACCGGGAGAAGCTGGTGGGTGGCTTTTAGAACCATTGACTTTTATGGTGGCAGAGATAGCTGCATTTCCAGCAGGCTGTCATTACAATGGAAAGCAGGCTCAATGAAAGCCAGTGTTTCCCTTTTCTTTAGAGTTTCACATCGCCCCCTTTTCACAACCAGCTCTAAAGCCCACTGATGTCTGTGGGAAGCTTTCTCTCAGCTCTTCTGGCATGGAGCCTCCTGTGCCGTTTAAATTCTACACTACAGAGCACGAGGTTAATTATTCCGCAGGCTTTTCACAGACTCTTCTACTGTACAAAGCCTGACATACCCAGAAGAGAGTTCATAAGGCCAATATAAGACTACCCAGCCAGCATTTGGATGAAGATGTAACTAAGCAGGAGGATGCCAGCACACAGAGAGAACTTCCCAGCCTCCAGATGGAGTTACACATTGACTAGGGCGTCGGCAATGGCTTAAGAGCAAAGAGGAGCACAGGGCTGAGGAAGGGTACCCTGCCAACACCCTCCCTCATTCCCACCCTCCTTTCTTTAATATGGAGAGGAAATCATAGTGTTTGGGGGAATTTATTGTCCGCATGTGGTGTGTTTGTTTTTCCCAGGAGGACATCGATCTCTGGAAACTGGAAAGCAAACACAGGTTCTGCCATGTTGGAACAGATCGCCATGACTGAGAGGTAATGAGCAGGAGGGGCTGCAGCCAAAATGCAATATTTGGGTCAATCTGATAGGCTTGGGTCTTGGGCTTCATTAACCATTATCCCAAATACACTGTAGCACGGAGGTTCTGTTTGCATTTTGCATTCTTGACTGGGGTGAGCAGCAATTGGCTCTCAGAAAAAATAGAGCATTGCACCTGTGAATGCCTTTCCACCTCAGAAGTCTACCTGCCTGCTTCCCCCAGCTAAACATTATTTTGCCCAGATGGGGTGGGCACAAGAGGGATGGCTGTTCCCCATCCCTAATCTTAAAGCCAAAAGAGGCAGCCACAATAAGCTTAAACTGCTCTTTCTCAGACTCAGGTCGCATAATGATGAGACTCCTACACAGAAAGCTTCCAGGGTTCAACCCACATGACGATAGTCATATGTGATCTTTGTAAATTGACACTGTATATTTCAATACGTCTCAGGGGAAGGGCTGAAGCTCAGTGGTACAGGATGTGCTTTGCATGCAGAAGACCAGGTTCAGTCCCTATCATTTCCAAGCAGGGCTGGAGAACCATGCAAAACCCCACAGGATGGCTGCCAGTCAGCATAGGTCATGAATAGTGACCTCCCAATGTTATTGGCCTCCAACTCCCATTGGGCCCAGCCAGCATGGCCAATGGACAGGAATGATGGGAGCTGTAGCCCACATTGGGTACCACTAGTGCAAAGAGCATTGAGCTACTGTAGATGGAATGATTTGATTTGATTTGATTTGATTTGATTTGATATGATATGATACAGGGCCGATTCCTATGTACACATCCACAGAAAGAAGCTGCAGTTTGCACTGAAGTGCCTCCTTGTTATCCGCACTCACTCCTGCATTAAGGCCTTGAATGAGACCAGCTAACAAATTTCATATCTGTACTTATACAGATTTTGAACCAAGAAATATTCACCATCCTGCCTCTCCAATCCCTCTTCATCAGTCCTTGCATGAACAGTGCAAAACCCTTTGCTCATCAGTTTCATGCGGTCCTCCCTGCTGCACCGGCCTTGCAGTGCCTTGTGTATTAGCATGGAGAACCTGCCTGATTCATGGGGTTAATCCTCAATGTCAACAGCCCATTCCTGGCACCCCTCTCCTCATACATACCCAGTGTGGGAAAGAATTAGCTCACCGGTATGAATATATTTATACTTCACCACTTCCCTGCCAAGAAAGGTATTCAGATGATCACCTCTGGCCCCTTTCTTTCTGCCTTCTCCAAGGGCTTTGTTGCCTCATTATGCAATGGCAACGGCATTGTGGGTAGGGTGGTATTATTCAGAAATGGTATCGAGATCTCCTCCTTTCTCTATCACACATGAGCCGCAATTGTCGGAGGTATGCCTCCTGCCTCAGCTAAGGCACCCAGATGCAAAAGAGGACTTCTCAAAAAGGTTAATGTAGAGCTGGAAAAGGTGCAGAAAAGGGCAACCTAAAATGATCAGGCAAATTGCTGAGGGTGCACAATTAAAGTTACACAAGGTGTGGGAAAAGTGAAAAAGAGGGATATTTTTCTCCATCTCTTATAATATGAGAACCGAGGGCTAGCCAATAAAGAGCTGAATGTTGGAGATTCAGGACAAGCAAGAGTAAGAATGTACTCACACATTAGCATTGTTAAACTATGGAATTCACTGCCAGATAATGTGGCTTTAAAAAATAGAATTAGGCAACTTCACGGAAGAAAAGGTTGCCCACAGCTAATAGCTGTGGTGCTATGTTCTGCATCCAGAACTAGAAGCATCATGCCTCAAGATGCAAGGCACTGGAGAACAACAGCAAGAGACATTTGCCCTCACATCCTGCTTGTAAGCTTCCAATAGGAATCTGCTTGGCTACTGTGGGAAACTGGATATTGGACTAGATAAGCCTTTGGTCTGATCCTGCAGGGCTGCTCTTGTGTTCCTAGTAATAATCTGACCGGCCCACTATGTGACCACAGACTTTCACAGTCCTGTGCACACAACACATTTGTTTTAACAACTATGGTGCTAACTGGCTGGGGGACTAATTGTGTGCTTTGAGTGCTGCATAGACACCATGCCCTTCAAACAGAAGCACTATATTGAGAGAAGACATTTTGATTATCACAATAGATAAGTAACAACTCTAGACAAATAAACAGGCCAATTTCTCTTTGTGTTTGCCCAGGATTGCTTCCTGCTCTCTCACTAGGTTGCAGAGCTGTTGGCTGTGGCCATAAAAGTGATTACTTTAATGCCTAGGAAATCAACTGCAGAATTAATCTATGGGGTCAGCCATGCATTCCAAGCCTCATAAGATGTTTATATACTTGGCTGGAAGTTAAGAAAACTGATATCTCTGAAGAGGGGGCTATTTGGGGTTATTTTTTTGCAGTTTCTACAAGCAATCTTATGTGGTTTTTGCAGATATCGACTCTGGGCAGATTCTGTTGCAGAGATGTTTGGAGGCCTTGACATCTGCGCAGTCAAAGCTGTCCACAGCAAGGATGGAAAAGATTATATAATTGAGGTAAGAGGTTGAATGAGTGGCATGTAAGCATCATTCAAAAAGGATGTGTAACGAAGTATATATTACATTATTTGACACACACAAAGGCATGCATGTATGTAGAAACTCCTGTGCATGGCAAGTGCCCCTCATTCATTTATTCAACCACACTCCATATATTCAATGCACATTCATTTAATAGAAGCACAGAGTATATCTGACAATGGACTTATCCACACTTAACTTTTGCCCTGCGCTTTCTAGGCACAGGTCAGCACTTTCCTTGTCTGTATCTGAGTGCTCACACACACACACACACACACACACACACCGCTTTCCCCAGGAAAGCCCACTCTTTAATGCTGAATCAGAACAAATGGCTTGATCATAGACTCATAGGTATCTCAGATTACTTCAGGCTGTTCTCAAGCGATGTATCTCTGGGTCTGTAACTAGCAGATCTCTCAGAAATTAGCTGGCCTGAGATGCTATTAGCAGTGATAGCAAAATGAAACTTCCATGTTCAGAGGCATTCTGCCTTGGGGAGACCCACATGCTGGGGAGAAACAACAGGAAATGTCCCTCCCCACTTGAAAGTCCTCTCCAGGTGTTTGAGAAACAGAACACTCAATTGTCAAGGAATCATATATCAGGAAGGAATCTTTGAGGTCCAACCCCTCTGCTCAGTGCAGGATCTCTAATGCGGGATACAACTACAGTATCCCTAATAGCCATTGTCAGAGCTGCTTCCAGATCCTAGCTCACAGAGGATCACGCTAGCCAGCGATCATTAAATAAAAGTCTTTATTGAGTTACAGTTTCCATTCTCAATCTGCTGCGTGCAACTCTACGTCTCATGGTTAGATCGGCGAAGCTCTGTCTGAGTCTCCGCCCCTTGTACACCAACTTAATATCCTAGCCCTGCTCCACCTTTTCCGCCTGACTGTTCTTCTCTGGGTCCCTCTGCCCCCCGGGGTCTCTTCCTTCCGGGATTCTTCTGACGCCGACCCCCCGGACCCTCCTGTCTCCTTGCGCCGGGCTTTAGGACCTGGCTCCCTTTCCGGGCTGCCTACTGCGCCACCTTCCTGTGCATTTGAACTTGGCGCGCGCGCCAAACCTTCCACCTTCCGTCTGACCGTTTCTTCGCTCCCCGATGGAGGTGTGGCCACTCCTGACTCGTGCCCTCCCCCCTGTTGTGAGCTGCCAGCGCTTGATCCCTGGCGCTCTTCCTCTTCCCTGCTCTCTGGCGGTGACGCTGGTCCCGATTTCCAACTGCTCCCCTCTGAGTCCCCTCTGGCTCTATCTTCCTGGGGTGTCCCCCTAGGCTCCCCCCTTGCCCTGGCCACTGGTGCTCCTTTCTGTGAATCTTCTGATTCACTGGAAAGACTCGGAGATCTCGGGTCGTCGTCATCACTCATCTTTTCTTCTGCCTCCTCCCCCTCGCTCTCTGTTTCCTCCCTTGCCCTTGCCTCTGCTCCTGAACCCCTGACATCCATCCCCCCCTCGAAGCCCCCTCTTCCCCCCTCCCCTCCTTCCGGTGCGGGAGCTGGGTGCTGCTGTGTCCGGGGGACGAATGTCGGATACAGTTCGCTCCCCGTGGCGGGCCTCCATCTGAAGTCTTCCGGTTCTTCCTCCCTGCTCTCGTCGACGACGGTCACCTCCGCTTCCATCTCTGTGCCGCCGTGCTCGAAACCCGGGTCGTCCCCGAAAACGTCCATGTCCGTCTCTCCCTCGCTTCCTCCTGGAGACGTTGCTCGTCCTGGACCCTCCATCCACTTTCTGCGGAACTGCTCCTCTGGTCGATCATCCCACCAATACGAGGGTTCTGAAGCAGATCCCGAGGGTGACCCCTCCGGGGAACGGGCGTCTTGTGTCGGTTCCTCGTCCGAGTCGAACCCCCGGAACGTGCTGGCTGAAAGCGTGGGCGTGAAAAGCCAGTCGAAAAAGTCTGCTGGCATGGGCCTATGTGGGAAGAGGGCATGAAACTCTTCTTTGAGCAGAGGTTCGTCTAAAGCGTAGCCCGGCACCCAGCTGTTGGCACTGGCCGGGGTGCCCTCCTTGGCGAGAAAGTATTCTACCCCCTCTTCCCCCCATCTGGAGTCCAAAATCTCCGTGACTTCGTTGATGCGCTCCTCCTGTGCCACTCCCCCTTGCCCGGTTCTCTCTCGGAGCGGACTCGGTGCCGTTCCTGGTTCCTGAAACCTGTGAGGTGCCTTGTAGGGAGTGAGCACCGATCTGTGGAACACCGGATGCATCCTGGAACCCTCCGGAAGCGCCAGCCTGAAAGCCACCGTGTTGACCTGCTCTTCGACTTGGTAGGGCCCCAGTTGTTTATGCCCTAGTTTCTTCTTCGCCAACGACCTGGCCGGCACTGCGTGGGCTGCTAACCAGACCCAGTCTCCCACATGGATCTCTTCGCCAACCCTTCTGTGTTTGTCCGCTTGTACCTTGTATGCGTGTTTAGCCAGCTCCAGGTGCCGCCGCAGCTGATCGTGGACCTCCTGCAACTCCGACGCGAACGCATCTGCTGTCTGCGGCTCCCCCTCCCCCATTCTTTCCAGTCCCGGGAAGGTTCTGGGGTGCCTCCCGTTGTTGGCGAAGAACGGCGTGACCCCCGTGGACACGTGCTTCGTGTTGTTGTAGGCGAACTCGGCGAGAGGCAAGTAATCCACCCACGTCGCAGGCTGTTGATTCGCATAACATCTCAGGTACTGCTGCATGATGGCATTGACTCGCTCCGCTTGCCTGTTGGTCTGCGGGTGTCTAGCCGACGCCAGGTTGATCTTGACGTTCAGGAAGCCCATCAGCTTCTGCCAGAAGTTCGAGATGAACTGTCGCCCTCGGTCGGACAGAATAGACCGCGGCAGACCGTGAACCTTGAACACGTGGTCTATGAACAGTTTGGCGGTTTGTTCCGCCGTGGCCACCTTCGCACACGGAATGAAATGTGCCATCTTGGAGAACAAGTCCACCACCACCAGCACAGCCGTCTTGCCCCTCGAGCTGGGCAGATCCGTGACAAAGTCCAGGGCCACTCTCTCCCATGGTTCGAACGGAGTTTGCAGCGGTTCCAGCAGTCCGGCCGGCGGTCTGTGCACTGGTTTGGCCCTCTGGCAGGTGTCACACCTCGCCACGTAGTCCGCGACTTCCCCTCTCATTCCGGGCCACCAGAAGTCTCTGGCGACTAATTCCACCGTCTTCTCCTTGCCAAAGTGCCCGGCAGTGGGCGCGTCGTGCAGCTGCTGCAGTACCTTGGCGCGAAGTTCTTCTCCCGGCACGTAGATGGCCCCTTTACGGATGAGCAATCCATCTCGCAGCTGGAACTCGTCGGTCGCTGCCGTGCCCCTGTGCACCTCTGCCATCTTTGCTTGCGCGAAGGAGTCATCCTGCAACGCTCGTCGCACCGCCTCCAGGTCAACTGTTGCCGCAGCGCACGCCCACACTGTCGGTGCGAAGATGTGCATGGCGGCCGCTGGCGTTGCCTCCTCCAGATACTGTGGCTTACGGGAGAGAGCATCCGCCATGATGTTGGTGTCCCCCGGGACATACTCTATTCGGAAGTCGAAGTTCGCAAAGAACTCAGCCCAACGTATCTGCCTCTGGTTCAGGAACTGTGCCGTGCGCCAGTGCTCCAGATTCTTGTGGTCCGTGCAGACCTGCACCGTGTGCTTGGCGCCGATCAGGAAGTGCCTCCACGCTTTGAATGCTGCATGAATGGCCAGCAACTCCCTGTCCCAGATGGTGTAGTTCCGTTCAGACTTGCTGAGCTTCCTGGAGTAAAACGCTCCCGGCCTCCAAGCCCCCTGCGGGTCTTTCTGCAGCAGGACTGCTCCCACGGCTCTGTCCGAAGTGTCTGTCTCCACCCTCATCGGCCTGCTGGGGTTGACATGAAGCAGCTGCTCTTCCGACGCGAAGAGACGCTTGAGTGCCTGAAAGGACTGCTCCGCCTGCTCTGTCCAGATGAACTTCTTCTTCTTGGAGCTGAGCGTGTCCGTGATGGCCGCTGTCTGCATGGCAAAGCCTTTGATAAACTTGCGATAGAAGTTCGCGAAGCCGACAAACCGTTGGACCTCCTTCCGGTTGCGTGGGCTTTTCCAATCCAACACTGCTCGAACCTTGGCGCTGTCCATGGCGAGCCCCTTGTCAGACAACTTGTAGCCCAGGAAATCCACCTCCGTCACGTCGAATTGGCACTTCTCCAGCTTGGCGTAAAGCCTATGCTGCTGTAGCCTGCTCAGCACTTCCTTGACGTGCCTGTCATGCTCCTGCTGCGATTCCGAAAAGATCAGGATGTCATCCAAGAAACAGACGCACGTCTTGTAGAGGAGCCCCGCCAACACGTGATGCATGAAAGCTTGAAAAACGTGGGAGCCATTTTGCAATCCAAATGGCATAACTCTATATTCGTAGGTGCCCAGGGGCGTGAACATGGCTGTCTTCCACTCATCTCCTTCCCGCATGCGAATGAGGTTGTACGCCCCTCGCAGGTCCAACTTGGTGAACACGCTGCCCTTGCGTACCTTTGCGAGGAGGTCGTCGATTCGGGGCATGGGGAAGTCCGATGGTTTGGTCACACTGTTCAAGGTGCGATAGTCCACTACAAGTCTTTTTTGGGGCGTGTCCCGCTTCTTAACAAAGAATACAGGACTGCCCCCCGCTGCCTTGGACTCCCGGATGAAACCGCGCTCCAAATTATGATCTATGAACTCTTTGAGTTCCTGCAGTTCATCCTCAGACATGGAATACAGCTTCCCTTTGGGCAGCGCCGCCCCCGGCAGCAGGTCAATTTTGCAGTCATATGGTCTGTGGGGGGGTAGCCTGTCTGCCTCCTTCTCGCAGAAAACCTCCAAAAATTCTGCGTACTTGTGGGGGACCGCTTGCAGCGTGCCTAGCTGCAGCTGTGACTCCTCTTCCTCTCCTTCCTGCCGGGGCACGATGCAGTGTTCAGCGCAAAAGGAAGAGCTGAAGGTTAGCTGCCTCTGGTACCAAGCCAGCGTCGGGCTGTGCTTGTCCAGCCAACTCATGCCCAATACAATGGGCGTGTCCGATAGTTGAGTGACGTTGAAGCTGATGATTTCCTTGTGATTCCCAAGTCGCATCACCATTGGTGGCGTCTGCTTCACCACTTGCCCCCCTAGCAGCTCCCTGCCATCCACCGTGACAACCTGCAGGGGCAGCGTGGCAGGCAGCAACTGTATGGCGTGCCGGTCGACAAAGTCCTGCCCTATAAAGTCCGCATTGCTTCCTGAGTCAATGGTGATTGGCACGTCCATGGTGATTCCATTGGGCAGCTGGAGAGATGCGGTGAGCTTCACTACTGGTTTGGGCGGGAGGGGGTCCATGGGCTGTAAAATCTCTGGGGACTGCTTCACAGACACGTCTGGCTGGGCCCCAGTGCCTCTTCCTCCAGCCAGACTCCGTCGTTTCCCTGCTGTGGTTCTCCTTGCTGCGTTGCTGCAGTTACCATTGCTGAGGCTGCAGTGTGTTTGTGGAGCCTCTGGGGACACTCTTTCGCCATATGCTGTGGATCATCGCAGATGTAACACTTCCTGTTCCCTCTAGGAGGCTTCGCTTTCACTGGTGCCGGTGCTAGGGCTCTGGCTGCTGACTGAGCCCTTGCACCTCCAACCTCCATAGGTTCCGCTCCTCCTCCTGGCGGAGGCGTGAATTGCGCACGCGCTGCTTCTCTGGGAAGGAAGGAGGAGCCCCTGGCTGGTTCGCGCCCCCCACGCCCTTCGTCCCTGCTCCACGGACGTTCTTCCAGCCGCACCCCCACCGCCAGCGCCCTCTGAACGATCTCCTGCGTGGTCCGGGGTCTCTCCCCCCTCGCAATTTCATCTTTAACCGAGCTGTGCAATCCCTCCCAAAACAGGTCTCTTACTGGAGCCGAATCTCTGTCCCATTCCAGGGCACTGACCAAAGCGAAAAAGCGGGCATGGTACTGCCTTACGCTGGCCCTCCCTTGCTTCAGTCCATGTATCTGCTGCCGAGCAAGATCCACGTCTATGCTTGATAAAAAGCACCCATCCATCGCTTTAATAAAGGCATCCGCATTTTGGAGCGCCGGATCCTTATCTCTCCACAAATTGCTTAGCCATGCTTTAGCATCTCCATGCAAATGGGACATGATGAATCCCACCTTCTCTTGCTCATCTCTGAAGTCGTTGTTCAGCAGTTGCAGTGCACACATTACATCTGCTCTAAAGTTGGGGTACTGTTGCAAATTCCCATCGAAGTGAGAGACCAGACCGCCTGTTCGTCTCCCCAACCCAATCCCCTCCGGTTTGGGTGTCAGTTGCCCTTGCTTCGTAAGCACTTCCAACCTGACCTGGAGATCCCTGTAGGCGGCAGCTGCGTCCTCCTCTCTCTTCCTGGATGCAAGAGCCTCGGCATTCAGTCGTGTCACTGCTTCTCTGAGTTCCGCTATCTGCTGTTCGGCCGTCATGTTGTCTGCCGTTCGTGAGCTCGCTAGTAGGCACCCGCTTTCTCCCCTCTCCGCGAGGCTGTAGATGCCCACAATTTGGAGACGGAGCTTACTGTCAGAGCTGCTTCCAGATCCTAGCTCACAGAGGATCACGCTAGCCAGCGATCATTAAATAAAAGTCTTTATTGAGTTACAGTTTCCATTCTCAATCTGCTGCGTGCAACTCTACGTCTCATGGTTAGATCGGCGAAGCTCCGTCTGAGTCTCCGCCCCTTGTACACCAACTTAATATCCTAGCCCTGCTCCACCTTTTCCGCCTGACTGTTCTTCTCTGGGTCCCTCTGCCCCCCGGGGTCTCTTCCTTCCGGGATTCTTCTGACGCCGACCCCCCGGACCCTCCTGTCTCCTTGCGCCGGGCTTTAGGACCTGGCTCCCTTTCCGGGCTGCCTACTGCGCCACCTTCCTGTGCATTTGAACTTGGCGCGCGCGCCAAACCTTCCACCTTCCGTCTGACCGTTTCTTCGCTCCCCGATGGAGGTGTGGCCACTCCTGACTCGTGCCCTCCCCCCTGTTGTGAGCTGCCAGCGCTTGATCCCTGGCGCTCTTCCTCTTCCCTGCTCTCTGGCGGTGACGCTGGTCCCGATTTCCAACTGCTCCCCTCTGAGTCCCCTCTGGCTCTATCTTCCTGGGGTGTCCCCCTAGGCTCCCCCCTTGCCCTGGCCACTGGTGCTCCTTTCTGTGAATCTTCTGATTCACTGGAAAGACTCGGAGATCTCGGGTCGTCGTCATCACTCATCTTTTCTTCTGCCTCCTCCCCCTCGCTCTCTGTTTCCTCCCTTGCCCTTGCCTCTGCTCCTGAACCCCTGACAGCCATCAATCCTGTTAAATACCTCCGGCAAAGGAAAGCTCACCATGGCTGTCTGTACCACTGTAAAACAAGCTGTAGGAAATTTCTTCTAAGGTTTAGGCAAAATCTGCTTCCTGGAAATTTCCCTCCAATGGTTCTAGTCTTGCCCTCTGGAGCAATAATATGTTGTGTCTTCTGCAGGACACATATTTGAATCTTAGAGGGACCTTGCCATGGCCCATCCAGGTAGTGCTTAGATTTTTATGTTCTCAAGACCATGCAAGCCTCTTAGGAACATGAGGCAACTTGAGATGTCTATCAGTTAGGAGTGGGGAATGCCATGAATGGAAATACTAAATGAAAAAGCTCTGTGTTGACCTGAAGAAAGCGTAATATTTTCAGCAAGCCCCTCTAAAATAATGTTTCCAGATATGTGAAATACATCTGTCCATGTCATCGTTGTCCCTCGCCTGCCCTGCAGTGATCAGAAGGTTGAGAGTGGGGAAAAGAGAACAGAGAACCCCATCCCTTTTCTCCCACCGTCTCCTCCACTTCTGCGTTAAGACAAGGCTAAACTTGTTGCCATTTTCAACTGAACAAGGATGCTGGCAGGAAGGAAGGAAGGAAAGAGCTGATTAATCACATCAAAGGAGTAGTGGGTAGAATGGCAGAAAGGATAAACACAGAGCAGTAGCACAACTCTCACAGGAGGCTGGCTGAGTCCAAAGAGCGGCAAGACAGGCGGCATTACTGATTGCCACCTGGCCAAATAAATTACTCTGGCCTGCTCCTGTGTGTTTAACATCAGCAGATAGGTAGAAATCAGCAGGCACAGCTTTCCGCTTCATTGTGCAGTACCAGGTGCCTGTAAAACAGAGATGGCCAACCTGTGGCCCTCCAGATGTCAGACTATAGCTCCCATTAGCTCTGGACACTGGCAGGAACTGATGGGAATTGTAGTCCAGCCACATTTGGAGGACCACAGGCTCCCCAAACCTGCTGTAAAAGATAGCAGCACATGATTCACAAAAGGAGCAAAATGGTGTCAAAACAAAGATTTATGGTGTGTCTTTGCTTGATCTTTTGATACCTGCATTGGCTACAGATGAAATGATTATTAAAGGCTCTTCAGGGAGGCTTGTGGGGGCCATTAACAGGTGCCTTTGCCCCTATATGTTAATTTTGCTCCCCTGTTGTCCTGCTGAAATGAAACCTCTGAACTCTTGAACTGGAGGTGCAACTTATTTGAGATGGTAACTAAAATGAAAGAGGAACTCCCCAAGGAGTCTGTGGGTGGCATGAATAATGAACTGCTGTGTCCCAGGAACACACACCAGCTGGGACAAACCATGGCTGGAAAAGCTAGCCTTTTGAAGTGAGGCCTGCCGTGCCAAGGGGGTCCTTGCTTGTGGGAGTCGGGTCGGTCAGGCCACTGGAGAAAGGGGTGGGCATTTGAAAAAGAGAGATCTTTTTTTATATATATTGTTGAAATTTCTCAAAGCTGAAATTGGAGACCTGCTCAGTGGGGGGAGGAGATCATCAAGGCGACTGTGCGGAAGAATGAGCAAGTGTCCTTGGTTACTGTGTGAGGATGCTGGAACGGAGACACGGTGTCTGCCCTGCTGTAAACTCCACCAACGCAGGAAGATGAGCAAAGCCGGCTGAGAGCTACATCCAGGGCCACTGACACATCCAGAGAGCTGTACGTGGGAGAGCACTCTCCCACCCACTGAGTTTGGGGAAGCTGATGAGAACCACATGAGCCCCGTGGCGATGGCACATTCTTGCGCTGCGCAAGTATCCTGTAGGAATCGGTGGCAGGTCAAAGGTTGTGTGAGACAAGTGTGCTGCCAGGAGAGGAAAATATGTTTGCTTTAGGCTTCTCTGATGTTTCTCCTTTTCTTGCAAATCATCTGAGACCAGCTACTGGCACAGTTGCTGCTGGGACACTTTCAAGGGTGGCCACAAAAAGCTTGTCCCACTAGTGCCCTGGTACAAAATTCAGTATGAATTGGGGTAGGGGACAACGTGGCTTCAGAATTATTTCTTTCATATTTTCCTAATAGTGATGTTTTCCCCAATTGCTACATGGTATAATAATATCATAATCATTGTCTTAAAAAAGGGAGAAGAAAGTAAAAGAGGAGGCAGAAGGATTCTGCCTCCGGGTAGGACTGGGTCTAAAGCCTTAGGGAACCACTACCAGTCAGGGTCAACCATGCTGAGCTTGGAGCCAGTCTAAGGCTGCTCCAAACTGAGGTTCAAAGCACATAAAAAGGCCGGGGGACTTTTTTCTGATCAGTTGGCAACCCCAATAGCCAGGATTGCCCATCTTGCCACTGTTTGGACTTTGCTGGCTTCCCAAGAGCTTTGTGTGTGTAAACCCTTATCATTTTGCCATTGCATGAACCCACCATCCCTCTGATGTGATGGAATTGGCGCTTTCTTTCCTTCCTTCCGCTCAGCCAACCTCCCCGCTCTTCCTAACTCCTGAGAACGGCAACAAGTTTAGCCTTCGTGTCTCACCACAGTACACAGAGGTCGAGGAGATAGCTAGGGAAAGGGGTATGGGTTCCCTCCCCCATCCTTTGCCCATCTCCCTCCCTCTCCCTCTGAGATACCTTATCAGGAGAGAGCAGCTGTAGCAGCAGGACACAGCTGCTGACCTTGCACAGTGGTGAAGGCCGGAGCCACATGAAACGCCTGCCTCTGTTTTGTCTCAGCCGTTACATGGAAGTCTTATTTTCAGGGAAGGAGGGAAAATGTTTCTGCTTTGTATACGCCAGCTTTGTGTCTAGCTTCACGTGTTTATCTCAGCATTGTAAGGTCAGGTTTTATTTGATATCTGGCAACAAAGAAAACTCTTGTGCTGATGTGGTAGAAATAACCAAAGTTGCCTCCATTCTCATTAGGGACCTGTAGCTTCCTTTACTTCAGGGGTGGGGAGCCTGTAGCCCTCCAGACATTGCTGGACTACACATCCCATCATCCCTTACCATTAGTCATACTGGCTGGGGAGGCTGATGGGAGTTGGAGTGCAACAGCCACAGGCTGCCCATCCCTGCTTTACATTATTACCGCTACTGGAGTTCACTAGCAAAATAGCCCCACCTTTGGTGGGTGTTTCAAATACACAGCAATGGCACAGCCTATCAGTGTGCCCTACTTTATAGAGGACAGTCCTCTGTCTGAAGGGCTGTCCAGTCCACATTTGGTTTAAAGAGAAAGAAACTTTAGAAGACAGACCTTGAAGTTGCCCATCGGCAGCTGACACCTAGCAGGCAGGCAGGCAGGCAGGCATAAACACCACCTGGTCATAATCTGGTAGCCTGCCATAGTGACATGCATTGAATTTCTATTTAAAGTATACATGTTTCTAAATGTGCTGGGAATCACAATTGGGGACAGCACTGTTGCTGCCTACTCCATTCTGTGGACTATAGAGGGCTCCTGTGTGGGGTGCCAGGCAAGTCCTTTTCTAGGATACTCCATTCCATTCCACCAGCACCCCATTTTCCTCCCCCCACCCACCCACTTCTCAATGAACACTCAGTATTTCATGGCCACTGAGCAAACTATCGGGCTGTTTTTGAAGCACCCCTTCCTTTATTTTATTCTAATTTTTCTACTTCTGCAAACCTTGGAGTCCCCCACTACTGATAACTTCCCTCGTGTGTGGATGTTGCCATTTTGACTGTGTAAGGATCTACACACAGAGAATAAATTTGCTGTTAGTATAATTAGGGTTGCCATATTTCAAAAAGTAAAAATGCAATTTTTCAATTGACAAAGCGCCACATTTCAGAAATCCCCCCATTGCCGGGCATCGATTCCGCCTTTGAAATCCCAGTATGGCAGCCCTAAATAAGTTAAATAACAATTATTATGTTGCTTTGAGTACAAAGTTTGCAGGGTACAATAGCCCCATCTAGTGATCACAAATCAGCCTGTGCCATTAGATGTAAATAAGGCTTCTATTTCCACATGGAACCAGAAGCTGCCAGGTTAGATAACAGGTGGGCAGAGGGGTTGCCCAAGAGAATTGCCTGTGGCTCAGGTAAGCTAATTCAGGTTAATTCTCAGGGCTCCAATGGCTCCCCGATGTGCTGCTCCCCCCTTTTTAGACAGGCTGAAAAGCCTAACACTATGCTTAAGTGAACTGGCAATCATGAAGCTATGCAATGATGGTCCGGCATCTTATCTGTCCACATTTCCCCAATTCTTGGGTTCTGCATTTGCCCCATTAGCTAAAAGTGTCTAAAGGTGGTCTGAAGGTGAGGATCTGGCTGCCACTGATATAAAAGGACTCACTTCATCTCTTTGTGCAGGTGATGGACAGCTCAATGCCTCTGATTGGGGAGCATGTGGAGGAAGACAGACAGCTAATTGTGGACCTGGTTATCTCCAGAATGACGCAAGCCTGCCTGAGTGTGGGGTCGTCCCCTTCACCTCTGCGGCCTTGGGTAAGATCAGACAGTCTGCTCCCAAAGCCTGCATTTTCTCACAGTCCTAACAAGAGCTCAAGTGACCAAAAATATTTCTAAATGCAGATTTTTTTCCAATAACATCAGAAAACAAAATGATGCTCCATAACTTAGTGGTTAGTGATACTAACATATAAATCCTGCATGTAGTTAGTTCTGCATGTAGGCTGCAGTTTGAAAGGGAAGACTAGTGAGGAGTGGCTTCTCTTAAGCCTAGGGCTGAGCACCTCAGCTGTCCAATGCAGTCCTCTCATCAGTCCTGCTCTGCTCTTTTCCTGAGGCCTTTTTGCCTGGCTGAAATGTAGCCTTGAATAGCAACCATGTTTTTTGATTCTCTGGATGAAAGATTGAGAGATACATTAAGGAAGGGGGGCTAGAAACCTCTGACTTGGATGTGCTTAGAATGTCGCCAACTGTTCAAAGGTAAAGGTCACAATCAATGCTCAACCCACTTTTGTCTTTGGCTCTGCTACCCTAGAAAGTTACACGAGGGCACATGAGCCCAAGCACTGAAGAAAGTTCCCTACTCCTTTGTCCCCTGAAATTCCCTTCCGAACAGCTTTGAACCCCACTTCTACCTGCTAACAAAAAGGTACAGCTACATATAGTTCTGCCTACAATATATTCAAAGAATGTTGGAAGACTTTGACTGATTTGCATATGCTATTTTCCCATTATTATTATTATTACTACTACTACTACTACTACTACTATATTTTGCAAAGAAGGACCTCAGATGATCACAGGGTCTGGGTAGGTTCATATGGAGAGAAGTGGTCCTCGAGGTATTGTGGTCCTGAGCCGTTTAAGGCTTTATATGTTAAAACCAACACTTTGAATTGGGCCTGGAAACTAACTGGCAGCGAGTGCACTTGGGTCAGGATTGGTGTAATATGTTCAAACCATCTTGCCCCCACGAGCAACCTGGACGCTGAATTCTGCACCAGCTGAAGCTTCTGAACAGCCTTCAGAGGCAGCCCTATACGTTGCAGCAATCGAACTTAGAAGGGGAAGAAATGGAGGCAGTGAGAGATTTTACTTTCTTGGGCTCCATGATCACTGCAGATGGTGACAGCAGTCACCAAATTTAAAGACACCTGCTTCTTGGGAGAAAAGCAATGACAAACCTAGACAACATCTTAAAAAGCAGGGACATCACCTTGCCAACAAAGGTCTGTATAGTTAAAGCTATGGTTTTCCCAGTAGTGATGTATGGAAGTGAGAGACAGACCATAAAGAAGGCTAATCGCTGAATTGATGCTTTTGAATTATGGTGCGGGAGGAGACTCTTGAGAGTCCCATGGACTGCAAGAAGATCAGACCTCTCCATTCTGAAGGAAATCAGCCCTGAGTGCTCACTGGAATGACAGATCCTGAAGCTGAGACTCCAATACTTTGGCCACCTCACAAGAAGAGAAGACTCCCTGGAAAAGAACCTGATGTTGGGAAAGATTGAGGGCACAAGGAGAAGGCGATGACAGAGGACAAGGTGGTGGGACAGTGTTCTCGAAGCTACCAACATGAGTTTGACCAAGCTGTGGGAGGCAGTGGAAGACAGGAGTGCCTGGCATCCTCTGGTCCATGGGGTCATGAAGAGTCAGACATGACTGAACAACTAAACAACAACATAGCATAGACAACAGTGATGAGGCCTGTAATAGGGGTCAACTGGGCCACCAGCTGAAGCTGGTGGAAGCCTCAAACGACAGCAGGAGGACCCCCAAGCTATGTACCTTCTTCTTCAGAGGGAGTGTAACCCCATCAAGAGCAGACAACCTCCCATCCATCCAATCTTGGGAACCACCCACTAACCGTGCCTTCGTCTTGTCAGGACTGAGCTCCATTTTCTTGGTTCTCATCCAGTCCACTAGAGGCAAGGCAATGGTTCAGCACAGCCACTGCCCCTGCAGATGTAAAGGAGAAGTTGAGCTGTGTATCATCAGCATATTGCTGACAATGTACTCCAAACCTCTGGATAACCCCCTCAGCGGTTTCACGGAGATGTTAAACAGCATGGGGGATAAAATCAAATGCTGAGGAACTCCACGGGGCCAAACAGCACACCCCAATCATCACTCTCTGGAAATGTTAATCCAAGTAGGACTGGAACCACTGCAAAGCAGTACCTCCTACCCCTAACTTGGATGGGATGCTTTCCCATAATATAAAAGGGAAATATGCCAAGAAAAGTGGTGGAAACAGCTGGAAATGATCCTTTCCTATTTATATCTCTATGCACAGTTGCCGAAGCACATGGAGCGGGGGGGAGGGGTGTTACAAATGCACACCCTACTTGACAGGTTCTGGGGCACATATCCCAATTAAACAAAGAAAGCAGACTACCTGCACAACCTCTGCACTACATACATCTGTGGTGATGGATTATCCCTGCATCTAATTACCGTATTGGCCTGATTATAAGCTGCACCTGCAACTAAGCCACACCTTTAAAATTTGGCTGCTTGGGAGTTGTGGATGGGACATGCACCGTTGCCCCACACTCCTAGGTTGCTCTCGGGGGGGGGGGGGGAGCCACACCGCTTTGACAGTGGCATAAGGTAGCAAATATTAGCTGAACTTTTCATGATCAGAATTTGGAAAAAAAGGTGCAGGCCAATACAGTACCTGGTTGCAGGGGATGTTCCTTCAAGCAGTTCAAATACACAGCACCATCACTTTTGAATGCCTGGATCACCTGTCCCATCCCACCTAAACAGGTGTTTTATGGCACTGTCAAAGCTGACATCACCTGAGGTGACCAAGCCCTGGTCATTTCTGAATGAAGTCTAGAGAAACATATTGCAGCATGCACCCCAATTTCCATGCATTTAAGGATTTCTACACCAATCCAGAGTTCAGCTAACTTGGAACGATGGTCATTGAGGAATGTAGTGTCTTTGGAGTATATGTTTTTATTTGCACACCTATACAACCTGATTTTTTAAAATCAATTTTTACCTCCAGCCGAAGTCACAGATGCAGACTCAGGCAGGACCCCAGCTTGGACCACTTTCCCAACCCCGACCACCTCCTCAAGGTACTAGTCATACTACACTTTACTTGCTTGTAAGTTCTGCAAGAGAATATAATGTAGTCCTCTAGGAATGCAGAATAAAAGTAAGGAATTCCAGGGCTATAAGTATAGAATCCTAGAACGGTAGTGTTAGAAGGGACCCCAGGGTCATCTAGTCCAACCCCCTGAAATGCAAGAATCACAGCTGGAAAGCACAAACCAAGCACCAAATTTTATTTGGTGGGGGGGGAGGGGAGAGGATTTTTAAAAGATCTTTATTCCTAGACAACATATTCTGGAATCAGTTGGATTCAATATCAGAGACTCGCAGAACAGTAACAAATACCAAAAATAGCTTTTGATGTAATAAATGGTATTTTGTTTCAGAAAAAAAAGACTTAAACAACACTGATGATTAAAAACAAACAATCCAAAGTGATGGATTTTAAGAGCCGAGGATCGGATACCTAAAATGGAGGGTACAGATATTTTATTAGTGGGAATGATTAGAAAAGAGAAGGATGATAAATAGTTTTTTAAGGCGAGCTCTGTATTGTTAAGTTGCAGAAAAAAGATAACGGGCCAATATAATTTTGTATGACATTCCTGAAGGAGGCAAGGAGGGGATGGGGAGTGTGGATATTGAACACTGCAGCATCTGGAGATTGGTTTCCGCGTGATCTGGGTTTGGTCTGGTCTGGTCTGGTCTTTTGTACTGTCTGCGAGGAATGTGAATTCTATATTCAGATTTTGAAAAGGAAATTTGATGCAAAGCAGGGAGCCCTTTGCAGACAAATGGGAAACTGTACCGAAGGAAGGACTGTAATGCTAACAGCAAGGAGTCTTATTACCTTAAGGGAGATTGTTCTTGCTTCCAACATATAGCACTTGATGTTTTATTTAAGTGTCCCTCTTTGCTTTAGGAGGTCCACGCCAGCCTCAGGGATCACAGCCAGCCCGGACGGGAACTCCACCCCAGCAAAGGCTCTCTCCCCAAGGTCAGCAACCTCTGAGCCCCCTGTCCACCTCACCACAGCAACAGAGGTCTCCTGGATCTCCCCAGCAAACTAGATCATCCGCCGGAAGCTCACCAAGCCAGCCTTCCAAACCAGGCACCTTCCCCCCACAGCAGCCTAGACCTCCAGCCCAAGGACGGGCTCCCAGCCAGCAAGGCTCTGGTGAACCAGCCAGGCAGCAGGCTCCTCCTCATCCTCATCTAAAGTAGGTGCCTTTTACAGTGAATATACTTAACATGACTATTGGAGTGGTGCGCTCAGATCAGTATGAGAGCGAGTCCAAACAAGGTGTAGAGAAGGGGTCAGAAAGCCCTGAGGGACTCGTGCAACTGAGTAGTGAAGGCATCAACCCTCTCTCTCAAGTGGCAATAGTTTAATCCTCAAACCCAACTATCAATTCCATAAAGGGGACATTTGTGAGGAGTTGAAACCCACTACTGCCTCCACCATTGTTGTGCCGGTTCCTTCACCCAGCTTGCTAACAAGATTCTGGCACTGTAACGCTAAAAAGCCCCCAACACAAACTGCAAAAGGTCCATTAAGAGGAAGCTTAGCCAGCAAAGAACTCTCATCTTCCCCTTTCCAAATTTACCAAACATATTCACAAGGCTGTGGCTGCTCCATATGACAGAAATATGATTCTGTACTTTGGATAAATCACACAGCTGCTTTTAGGAGCCCTTCCTCCACTTCCACGTACAGTGTTTGTACACTGCAGAAAGAGGGAGACAGGAGGTGGCAGCGCCAGCTTCTTAGTCAATGTACATCTGCCCACCTGTGGCAGGAGCGGACACATTTTTGTGCACAGGCAGACCAAGACGCACAAGGATTGTTGCAAGGGATACGAAAAGCTCAGTGGCGTACCTAATAGTACAGCGCTAAGGAAGAGGAACCCAATCTTTATGACCACTCTGTAGGGATAGTTCACATTTAAAGGCAAACTTCCCTAACTGAAACTTTCCAAAACACAGAGAGACCTCAAAATTTGCACTTTTCTAAATTGCAGAGCAAGCAGCCTGGGCAAAACAGGAGCAGAGTTGCAGGGTGGGAAGTGTGGCCATTGTTACCCAACTAACCTGGGGCAGGTTGCTTCGGCTTCAGGGGGGAGTCGTGGGGGATAGTGGGAAGGGCTCATGGCTTTTGCAGCTGCTCCTACTGCCTGCTGGGAGGAGGGAGGGTGGAGGGGGAAAGGAAAGGAGAGGAAGTCAACCCACTCGCCATCGATGAACAGGCAGGATTTTGCCCAGGGAAACGACACCACTCACACTGCCTGTCTGCCTGTTTGCTCACTCACACTTCTGAGCTGCTCTCTGGGCACGGAGGAGAGAAGAATGGAGGCTGGTGCTGCCCATGGCCGCCCTGACAATCATTCCACGGCTCCCTGGTTGAAAACCGCTGTTCTAGGGCAAAGTGTTCCTAAAAATGCATGCATTTGTGAAAATAGCCTACAATCATGCCTATTAGGGAACATTGCTTGCAAAAATGCAAACTGCATACAAATGTGCTTGTTCTCTTGAGGATTTTAATAATAATCTCACCTTGCTGCAGAAATGTGTAGAACTGTATTTAAAGATTGGGGAAATAAGAAACTGAGAGCAAAATTTGACAGGTGAAGTTCCTGCCCTTTGCACACACTGCCCATGTCTATTACAAGATTGGATGCTTTAGTGTAACACTCAGGAGTAGCAGGCAATGGTAGCTTCTGCTGTTATTTTCAGCAGCAGAAGGGCAAGGGTTGAAAGTGAAGCCTGCTGGGCCCTGAAGCCTCCATAGCTGCCTAAATGTCTAGCTTTCAGCCCTCTCCTGTTTGACCTTGTGAGAGAATTGGCCGTATCTTCATTCTTCTCTTTAACCCCCCCCCCCCCCATTTCTCTTTCAGCAAGTCACAGTCCCTGACAAACACTTTCAGCCTCTCAGAATCCTCACAGCGGGGAATAGCCAATGAAGACGAGGCAAAAGCTGAAACCATCCGCAACCTGAGGAAGTCCTTTGCTAGCCTCTTTTCCGATTAATCTCTGCACATCAAGTGAGAGCAATTGTGGGTGGGGGCGGGGGGGGGGGAGAGTTACTTTTGCGGATTCATTTTTTTCTGTGTTTACCTTGAACTTGCCCAGGAGCATCTAGAGTAGTTTCTTGTAAAACCTATTCACATGCACAGCAAAAAAAAAAAGGGGGGGGATCTTGTGCACCCACCCATGCTCCAGGCCCCCCTCCCGCCTGCATCCATTCCCTATAACATCAGAACAAAGGCCTGCTATGCACATTCTTTACTCCCTACCTCAGGTTTGAGGAGTGAAGTCTACATATCTTGCAGTACATGTGAAGTTCTTCAAACTTCTAAAACTGCTATTTAAGCCAGGGGTGAGGAACATTTTTTTCATCAAGAGCCACGTTCTATTGGAGGCAGTATTAATAATGGCACTGCTGTCCTTTTCTCTGCCACCCTTTTTGCTGATTCCTCCCCCTACTCCTACCCCTTAGCCTCCACATTTAGGCCAAGGTCTGAACATGGACCTTCGGCCACAGGTTTCCCAGCAGACATATGGATGGATGGATGAGAGCCTGTGGCAGGTGGGGTGAACTGCTGTTCATTCACCTTACGAATGGCGCTGTGTGTGCACACAAGTTCAGATTCTGCAAACAGAATCCCTTGAAGCCTGTCTTTCTGGGTGTCCTTTTCACAGCACCTTAAGCATCAGTGTTTTAGTTTAATCAGTTTGAAGGATCACAGCACTATTTATTTTTTAAAGAACCTCTGCTATGCAACAGGCTTTCCTACATAAACCCCAATGGAACCAGAACCATCACTCCATGCCCAAAAGCGATAACTTTCCAGTGTATCATTTTTATATATTATTGCAAAGCAAGCTTATTTTGACACGGAAGTGAACTCTTCTTGGCTGGCAGATTTTTTTAAAAACAAACCTTACAGAAGTGTTAGCCATGTCCCAAACACATTAATAAAAAGAGGCAGAGCAATTTTCAGGGCCCTGCTAAAGTGTTTGACAGCCATCTGTAATTTAATGGCTGTCAAACCTTTGGATGGGAGATCCAACACATACGGGGACATAGCATATTAGCATTGCAAGCTTCTCAAATTGGAGCTAGAACAGACAGCTTCTTTGGATGGATCCCAGGGAATGGGTTAAAATCCCTAAATGCAATTTCATGTTAGTGGACCATCCACAGGTGGGGAAAAATATGCAAGTCTTTGCTTGCTTACAGCTGTAATTTAAAGTCCATTTCCAGTTCACTGCAATGTAAAACAGTCATAATGTGTTTTAAGATAGGGAGCAATTGGAAATCTTTGAACCACACCTGGAATAGTCATTCCTGTAACTACAACAACTGAGTTCTATGATGTGGCTATCATGAAGTAGATCACTTCCCATTTCAGCACTCTAAATTAGATTGAAGTTGCATGAAGTCACACCATGCACCCAGCTTACTAATCCTAACGTGTGGCTCACTCAGTTTTAAAACAAGCTGAATATGCAATTCTCCTGCAAACCATTACTAAGAGCCAAGCCCACAGATCTCAGTCCTGGTGCTACTTCTCATGCACTCTGCAAAGTCTGCCATATGGTGCATCACATTACATTGGGGAAACACTAAACAAAGCAACAGACATCACAAGCATTTTAATTTTAGCAGCAATCTGGATTGCATTGAGACTTTGAAGAATAATTCAGCATTTGGAAATACGAATGGCTACGATCCAGAAACTTGCTGTTTATAAAGGAAGGTTTTGTGTTGTCTCATCAGGCACAGCACTAACCCATGTTATGCTGGGCTCAATGTTCATAATGGCCTGATCTCAAAGGCTTTTATTTTCTTCAAAACGTCTTTCCAACAAAGCCATGTTTAACTCCAACTTTGCAATGTCATGAAGGACAGCAATATAACTCTGGACTATTCTATCCCTTGACTGAGCTGCTTGGACCTTTTGACCTCGAAAATTTTATGAATACAGAAGCCAAAATCAGAACAGTCTTGTCCTCTGGAGATAGCTAGCGCGGGGCTTTTCCTGCACCGCTACATAGGAGTGTTAAGATCCATTGCAAGCAAATTACTGCATTTTAACCTACCTCAAAACAATACAATAATTCACATATTATTCAGTGCAGAAAGGGCTGCTATAGAAATGATAAATTACGCCTCCCACCAATAGGCCACCTTATCAAAAAAAGGGGGGGCAAACTACACCAGTGCAATAGTATTGCTTAGGAGAAAGCCCTCCTATTTTATCTATACCCAGTGTATGGAGCTGCAGGTGGGCCTGGTGGAAACCTGCCACTATACAGTACCAGAAAAGACTTAGAAGTGTAACTAGAAGGCACTTCTTGTTTGGTAGCACATCAGAACTATACTGCTATATTTAAGCACTGGTTTGGGCATGTTCTCAACTGAAAACATTTTAAGTTGCTTATGGCACTTTACCCCATTATAAGCTAAAATTAAGTTTAAATTTGTGCTCACAAGTTTAACAACCCAGTAGTACTCTGCCTCACCAAAGCTGTACAAGTATCAAGAGCCACTTCTAACCTTTAACGCAGCATGCTTGGAAATACTGTGACATCCCTAAACCTTAATTGGGCGATTGCTTGAGCAAGCTTAGTGAAGTGAAAAGCAATACAACTAAACTAGAAACCTCATTCTTAACAGAGTACACATTCTATACACACCCAGAAATCATACCATTCAGGGATGTGTATCTAAAGCTGCAATCAGTAAAAAAAAATAATGCTTTCTTTCTCTCACACAGCATTATGTGAAGCCTTATTTAAACCCAATCAAACAAAAGAAACTTGGGACTTTACAGTAAACTGGCTTATTAATCAGTGCATCTGAATCAGCTGAAAACATTAGATTAAGAAAAACCAATCACCTGTAATTAATTCCCCCTTACCAGCCAATCCTTTTCTCCAGCCATACCCCCTCTTTACTCTTGGATTCTTTGAACACAAATCAGGTTGACTGGCTCTATGGATAGTTACATCTTTTACTTCCTGTCAGTTGTGTATGCAAACATATAGAACAAGCCACAACTAAGTATTTTTGCAAATATCCCTTGCTTACAATTGGTGAAAATAAGTCTTGGGCTCATTCACCTCTAGTACAAGCCACACAATGCTCACCATATTTGATTGTACAGAGTCAGTTCTGTCATCTTATTTTATAATGCCCTTAAATGTTCTTTCCTGGTAGAAGAATCATTCAAGGCACAAAGGCAATGTCTTATTGTCAGTTTTTGGCATTCTTTCTTACTCATGGTTAGTTTCTGGGTTGCATTGTAGCATGATGTTATTCAACTGTCTGTAGTTGAAACTGTTCAATGTTTTATTCTTTCAAGTGTAAACAAAAAAACATTTTTACCTTGTATTGTTTGTGCATTGAAGTCCTGAACACCAAGTTTGCTTTTCAAGTAATAAAAAAGAGAAAAAGACTTCGCAACAGGTGGTATCTGAAAGCGAATCAAATCAGATACATTTTGGGGGCCATGGGCTTTCCATATGTCAGATGTTACATAGAACAGGAAGTTCTCTCATGGAAAATAAATCTAATCAGACCAGCTATTCAGGGGAAACCGCAACCACATTCATTTAATAGACCTATTTAAAGAAAAAGACAGTCCAGACCAACATAATGCTTTGTGTTTAAAGTGCTCTTTATCTGATGTAGCTAAAGCCAACCACCTTTTGCTTTCTAAGAAGCAGTTTGCAGATGGTAACAAAAAGAATTAAAGTTTTCCACAAAGTTCTTTCAGAAAAGTTTCTCCAGTTCCAAGGGAGGCAGCACTGGTCATTTGCATGGTGTTGAGCCCAAACCCCCAGAATCAAGATCTCCTAGTATATATGCACTGCCATAATTAAAAACAACAACAACCAGACACCTGAACCCTGTAGCTGAAATATCCTACGGTGTGAACGCAAACCCATGAGCAGGTATGTTTAAAGCCCTAAAAACCAAGCTGCAGTCATATGAATGCACGGCGGTTATCAATCGGACGGACCCGACTGCCTCTTCCTCGGAGTGTGAGGCAAGGATCTGGAAGTGAATCAATGTGTTGCCTGAAAGTAAGGAATGGATCTAAGGGAGAAAGCTGAGGAAGCTCCCTAGCTCCAGAAAAGAGGGAGTGGATCGGGTCTGCAAGATATGGAGCTGATGGCCTTTCATCATGTTCACCACCAATGATCATTGGGGGATAAAGAGGATTGGGAAGGAAAGGATTGGGATATATCGAGTTAGGATGAAGTGGCACAGGAAGGAGAGGGGGTAAAAACATCATGTGTCGCCACATCAGGGCTTCCTTCTTCTGCTTCCATTTTTTCTTGTAGAGCTGTGGAAAAAACAAATGAAAAAGGCTTAACCCTACCTATAATGATAAATACAATATGCATTTAAGTCCAAACATTATTCAAAGTATCACACTCCCCAACACAACTGCCCCCAAATCAAAGGGTGTTCTGAACAACTTCCTATTTTAGAGGAAGATGTCCAACTAGGCTGGCCTCCCTTTCTTTTCTTTAAATAAAATTCCCCCACCCCAAAAAAAGGAGACCAGAGATTGTAGGACTCAGATTCCACAGAATTATACAGGTTGGCATCAACTGAGTATTCAAGTACAAGTTTGTATCCTGTACTGATTGCACTTTTATTTAGCTTAGAAGCCAAGCCTATGCCTATTCTTAAAAACATGTACAGTGGTACCTCGGCTTACACACACTTCGGGTTACAGACTCTGCTAACCCGTAAGTAGTACCTCGGGTTAAGAACTTTACCTCAGGATGAGAACAGAAATCGCATGCTGGTGGCGCAGGGACAGCTAAAGTGGTATCTCAGGTTAAGGATGGTTTCAAGTTAAGAACAGACCTCTGGAACTAATTAAGTTCATAACCAGAGACACCACTGTATTAGAATTTTTTTTAAATCAAGAGAGTCACTCACTTCCTTCCAGTCTGTATCTCGGGGCCTGGTAACAGAATCTAAGCAGAAATCACAAATTAGAAATCAGTTTCTAATACAGCAATCCCATAAGACATTTCTGTACCGCAGAAAACATACTCCAGTTAATTCAGGAAGTTGGTACTGTGTTTTATATTACTTTTTTAAAAAAAATTAAAAACCTTCCTGCAGATACAATACCACAAGTCTCTCTGGTGGGTGCACCCTTTTATCCAGTTAACTATTCCTTGAATAGTTATAGATACATTTGCCAGCTGTTCTCCACTTAATACAACTAGGTTTGGGATCAAGCCTGCCATTTCATCTCAAAGCATCATAAGAGGAAGTGAGTAGGAATTCACCTCTAAAATCCCGCAGGTACACAAATCTCCACAGCAGCTGATCATTTGAAGCAGCATAGAGGTCATGGCAAACAGCAGACAAAGATAAAAGTGAGCGGAAATCCAGGAGTCGGAGAATCCTTAGTTTCAGTTCCAGTGGAAGAACCACCAAGCCAAACACATCTGGGAGGTTCAAAGCTAGTTAAGACAGAATGGGGGTGGAGATAATGGCATTATCCACAGTGCTGTTGTAATAAAATATAGTTTATTATAATATGGTTTATACAATCACAAACTGCTGTCAGATACAAGGCTTGCTGTTAAAATGCAGCTGGAAAACAGTGGCTTTCAGAACAAAAACCTCAAAATGAAAATAATTGTTTATCAAGGGAATGAACAATACAGTACCATGCCCTCTTTTATGACTTAGTAATGGTCTACAAAATGGTTGACAGGCCTCATTTTTTAAATGATGATAGTGCTTGAGAGACAATAAAGCCACTACTTAATACAAGCCGGTACAGTAAAGCACCACCAGTTCAAATGAAATATAAGCAGAGTACAATGGTGCCTCGGTTTACAAACTGAATCCGTTCCAGAAGTCCATTCTTAAACTAAAACCGTTCTTAAACCGAGGCATGCTTAACCTAATGAGGCCTCCCGACGCCAGTGCCCTTCCATCGTTCAGATTCCATTCTTAGACTGAGGTAACGTTCTCAAACCAGGACACTATTTCCGGTTTTGCGGAGTTTGTAAACAGAATCGTTCATAAACCGGACTGTTCTTAAACCGAGGTACCGCTGTAATATATTCAGCCTACATCTAATGCCCATCCTTTAGGCTCCATCACTAATGTGTCTGGTGACGTGCCAGTAGAATACATGATTTTGCATGGGGAGGATCTCAGTTTCAATCCCTAATATCATCAGTAGAATATCCTTAACAGAAATACTAGGAAAACTGTCTCTCCAAGACCCTTTCAGGATGGTTACAACTGGGAAAGGCAGACCAACAGTCTGATTTATTATTAGAAGTGTTTGGTTGGTCCTCTATGGGGGGTCTCCAATGGTTGGCTATACATGTTCAATGCTACTAGTGGCTAGAGTTCAAAACAGAGAGGTCAGGAATTTGTCCAAGTGACTTACAAGCTCTGCCACCACAAGCGACACCTAAATTTCTAAGGCAAAAACTGATGCTCCAAAGGGAGTGAAGGATCACAGGGCAAGCTATGGGTTGTTTCTGTATCAGGTCCAGCTAACAGCCTGGGAGAATGCACTTCACTAAGGCATATCTCACACACACACACATTCAGAAATAGGTGTGCGGGGGGGGGAGGTGTGGCACTTAAGCAAAATAATTCTACCTCTCAGCTATTCCCATTGTAATCATATGGTCGGCTAATATTAAAGAGACCAAGCTTCTCTGGGAAAAATGGGCAGTGTGAATGGTTGTCCGCTATGGGACAAACCAGGTGAGACATTTGGCCTGAAGTTTGGCACTGTATATGTGAAACCATGTTGCCGACCTGAAAGGAAGGGCTGCTGAGGCAGACAGGCAGTTGAATGGGAGGGAAGCTTTACACTCTGCCACAACTGGAAATTCCATTGTGGGAATAGTATGTGTGGCTGGGGCAGGGGCTCCAGTTCCAACCAGGACTATGGCAGAAGCAAAAGGCTAGAGCCCATCTCTTCTCTCTATGCCCCTACATACACACACAAACTGGCCACCATTTGGGGGGGGTTGCAATTAAATCACCTGTGCAACACCAAACATCACATCTAATTTGGTCCTAACCACCAAACTCCTCTATGGCCTCAGAAATATACACACTGGACAAGCGCCACATCCCAGGTCTGGGAACCTAAATCTCAGGCAACTACAACATGACATTAGCTCTGCTCAATATGCTGCATTCTATAGTTTTTCAACAGTCCAGGGATGGTGGGGGGAGAGAACCCATACAGATCAAAGCCAGCCTTTTATAGCTTTCTATATTCTCAAGCCACAGAGGAAACAGACTCTCCAGCTGGCTCAACAGAAGAGGTCTTTGCCCCTTAAATGAAACATGAATCTCTTTCAGACTTCAAAAGGCAGTTTCAGATTTTTATCTATTTTATTAACATTTCCCAAATTAGCAATAGGTACTTATTCAATTTTGTAAGTCATTCACTGCAACCATGACTATACTTGACGGGTAGAAATATATTGATTTATGAATATTGGAAAGCAATCCGACACTGGAGGCTGGCTACCCAATCACCCGTAGGAACTGGATCCTTCCAGTGCTGGGACCCATCTTGATCACTTGAGATTAGAGGATGGGGTGAATCCTAAGCAGGAGCATCAGACCTTAGAAGCCAAGGATTCACACACTCACATGCCCATGAACACAGATACAAGGCTACAGAGTCTGTAGGCAAAGACAGTTTAGCATACCAGAAGTATGCAATGCGTCTCAGTGGTGAGTTCCAAGCTGGTGGGTCTATGCACTTAATAACCAAAAGCAACATGAAAACTAATGGAGAAGTCGGAGAAAGAGAATTGGCACTGCACTCTTAATATATTCTTTAGCCACTATGACAAAGCACTGTTTTCACAAAGGATACACAATATGCTTCCTTCAGTGCTTTTCTTACCTTGCCGGGTAAAAGCCAGAAGGGGGTACACCAGCCGATCTTTAAAGAGACGTGATAGCTTCTGAAGATCCTTATATATTCCTGCAACATTCGCTTTAAAAAAAAAGTTTGGACATCGTAGGTTTGCAAATTCCCACTCACCCTATTTTCTACAGCAAATGTCACCTTTAAACAATTAAGCAGAAAAGGAGCTGATCTTATTCCAAATGTGATATACCACAACAATTACCGTATTTTTTCCGTGTATAAGACTAGGTTTTTTTCTTTAAAAAATATGTTTAAAATTGAGAGTCATCTTATACACCCACACAATCTCCCCCCATTTTCGTAATTTTGAGTCCACAAAAACAGGGGGCGTCTTATACACGGGGGCATGTTATACACAGAAAAATACAGTATGTTTCTCTGGGATTGTAAAGTTTTGTGTAGGGCAGTAGTCTTTATGGCCTTATTCGCAAGGTTGAATGATTATAGAGCAAGGTACCCTTCAGATGTTGCTGGACTACAACCCCCATCACTCCTGACCACTGACCATGCTGGCTGGGGGTGGTGGGAGTTAGCGCTCCCCATATATTGTTGGCTAATGTTAGCTACCCCTGCAGTAGCGCATCTAGGTGAAAAGAGTCTGCTTTGACTACAAATTCAAGGTAGTCCCTGCCATTGGAGGGGAGGGTAGAATATATGGAGTTGCACGCAATGAAGGCGTCCCATCAGTGCAATGACTTCCGCTTGCACAACAGGATTCCTCTCCTTATCTTTATGTGGCCTCTGCTCCTCCCAAATCTGTTCCAGAGGGTTGGGGGAACTCCCAGAACAAATCTGGGAGTGCAGAGGCATGCAGGAAGAAGCAGCTCTGATCCACAGACAGAAGCCCTTGTGCTAATAGGATGACTTCACTGGCTATAGCCCATTACAGCAGTTCTATAAAATAATAAACATTGAGGGGGTCTTTTAAGTATTTTAAGACAAGAGCTAGTTATATGAAGCCCTATGTGAAAACGCTGCCATAGTTTCAATGCTGCAACTCCCTCTGCTGGCCAAATGTCCGTCATTACGCAAGACTAAACTAAGCTAGCAGGCCGACTTGAAGACTTCTAGATTGACACCAGTTACGCTCAGAGTTCAGCCTTCCAGAAATGTGTAGCAGAGGGTGGGACGGGAGAGGAAGATCAGCACTGCACCACCCACTCCAGCCCTAATCGCCACCTTTTCACAGACTACGTCTCTACATAGCCACGAGTACAAGATTTCCCATTTGTGTCCTGGATAGATGGAAAGATACAGAGCATATATACAGAAGCCTATGTGTATTTGCATGGTCTATCTGCAGACTCATGGATGTCAGGAGCAAGGCCTGTAAAGTGGTGTTTACACATATACCTACAGAACTACAGTCATACCTCAGGTTACAGACGCTTCAGGTTGTGTCTTTTCGGGTTACGAACCCGCCTAAACCCAGAAGTACTGGAACGGGTTACTTTCAGGTTTTGGGGGTTGCGCATGCGCAGAAGCGCTAAATCGCAACCCGCGCGTGCGCAAACACGCTGCTGCGGGTTGTGAACGCTGCAGGTTGCAAACGTGCATCCCGCACGGACCACGTTCGCAACCAGAGCATCCACTGCCTGCTACAGACATCTTGCCATTTCTTGACTAACTTGAAAATTATAGTGGATGACATCATTAATAAAGGATTATATTCCACTGCATGCTCAGAAAGGTTTTGTGGCAAGCAGTTGCCAGTTCCCCGTGCTTGCAACACACAAGGAATCTTTTCTGCACAACTGGCAGCCAATTATCTTTTTCTTTGTGGTATCATCTTTCAGGGACCTCAAAATCTGCCTGGAGTCTACAAGGTCTTTTGGAATCTCAAACACAGTTTCAGCAAACTGTGAAAAGACAACACAGTTACAAACTTGGAAGGCATCTGCTGCCCTGCTTCAGCTGGCATTCCCTACTCATCTGTCAAATTTGCCCAAGCCCATTAATGCTTCATTTCACTGAAGACCAAGACTGACCACCTGAAAGTCAGGAGCACATTAAATTATGTATTGAAAAGTTTTATATAAAAAGTACCCGAGTTCTCAAAACAAATGAATGATGTTGGCAGAAGCTGCACCCTCTTCACACTTTTGATGTCATCAGCAATCTTTAACATTACTGCAAGAGACAAAGAGGACAATGAGAAAACATAATGGGAGGGGGGGTCATCCTCAAAATAAGAATCAATATTTAGTTGCCAAAGAAAGCCTTGTTCTGAATCCAATCTTTGCTCTATCTGCTTATGTTAAAGGTTCATTGGAATTCAATGACACTGAAATTTTACATTTATTAATCTGTTGATGAATAGTTTGAGATTTTGGAATATGGCATGTATAATCAAGATTACTAAAATGGTAAAAGGAAAGGAAACAGGAAAACAATTTGATTTATTGGGAAGCAGAGGCTCTGTTACGTACTGGAACAAGTGTTGAAGATGCAGCCCAGCTTCATTTTCTGTTGTGGGGATGATTTGATAACTTATTTATGCTTAACTGGTTATTTTAGTTTACACCAAACAAATTACTGTAAAAGAGGCACTTGCTAGAAGCACTTAGTGCCAGCAGAAATGGACATAGTCAGCAGCATCTGTACAAGTCAGCTTTTCTATTATAGAATTATACTGAATAGTTGCATTACTATACCAATGAGTATTCACTAGCTCAGAAGTGAGTCACATATCTTAATAAAAATATCCAATTTCCATCCCAGAGGTAAAGTTACATTGACATTTATTTATGATGTCCTGTATTTCAATACAGAAAAGCACCTTGGTTGTGCTTGATAGCCCACAGGTGCTGATGCCATAGCAGAAAATATTCAGACTCAATAGAAGCTCATTTCAGGCTTCTGCTAGCATTGGAAGAAACTTGAGAGGCAAAGAGCGATAGCCACAAGGTAGCTTTCAACCAGAGTATTTTCAAAAACACTCTTACCATTGACAACAATAAGGTTCCCCAAAGTCACACAAGTAAGTGCAGCAAAGCCATTTTCACAGAGGGGGTGGGTATACTGCAGCTTATAAACACCTTTGCTTCTCCAGTTCTCAGGCATTGATGTTGCCTTTGCTTCCGTCCCCTGGAAATGGAGGGGGGAAAACCAGTTACTGTGACAGTCCCCACCCTCCTCTCTTCCTGAAAAGTGATATTTCCATAAAACTAGAAACTGACTAGGCTGACCAGACTTTTAATCTGAACGTTTGAATTCTGCAATGTTTGTAGTTGACACTGCAGGGGTCAGGATATCACAGCAGTACAATTTATACTGCCCTGTCTTGTACTGTACAATCCAAGCTGGGCTGGAACAGATGGGACTCAGGTAGGGAGCAGACCTTCTGAGGGCCTAAATTTAGCCAGACAGCAAGACACATCTAAATCCACCAATTCCAATGGTCTTACATAAGTCTAACCGTCTCGGATGTTGATTTAGCCTGAAAAAACCTTTTTTAAGGATTTCTCATGTGACTGTCAAGCAAATATTTGGGGGTGGGGGCTTTCAAAGAACATTTTTTTTAAAATTGAAGACATTGAACTGAATGCAAATTAAAACCATCATACCAAAAAAATTCAGTAGGCTCCATCAAATCAAACCCAGTATATTTTGTGTTTAACCTACTTTACAGATGTTTTGAAACTTCTCAATTTGGTTTCTTATGTGGGGACTGTACAGAGTTTATAATACTTGTTGTGATGGTACATGGGCTTGATTTCATAGTTTACTATAAATATTTATACATCCATCAACCATGTCCAAGACAACTAGCATCAAATACAAAAAATAAGACATTTAAAATAAAATTCAAAGATTCTGCATGTAGGAAGGATATTTTTAACAAAATGTTAATAATTTTACATTTTTCAGGGGATATTACTTTACTTTAAAGAAGTGCTGCCCACCCCAAGCTTTCTAGATGGAAAGGAGTAAAATATGGGGACAGGGAATACAAAAAAAAGCTTTTCCAGTTCCAATAATCTTTGCTTAATGAAGGCAGAGCTCTTAACCAAAAATCCCTTTAGACACTTTCTCTCCACCCACAAGCTTATATTCACATGCTTTCTGCCTTACAACCTCAATTATAACCTGCAAGTTATCTTCAGCCCAAAAGAAAATCCACAAAAATCTCTTAATATGCAAGCACACAGGGCCCCCAGTGTAGATTTCAAGCTAGCTCCCTGAAAACACAAGTTTGTAAATTAGGAGTCATCCTCATGAAAGTGTATTTCCTCACATTACAGACGCATCTAATGCAAGCCATGGTTCCTCACACATCAGTCACAAACTATGGCTTGAACCTGAGTTGGAATACTGTGGGGATAAGAGAACGTGGCCTCTGTTAATCAGTAGATGGGAGAGGAAATGAAGCCACCAGGATCAACTAGCACAGTGCAACATTACTATCCTCCCCTCCCCATTGAGTTTCAGAGGAAGCTGATCTTTCACTTTTTTTGCTTACTTGAGGTATGTAACCCGTCTCCATCATGATAAGGTGTATCAAAACAATCAAGGCATCGTTGGCACTGGTACACTCTGCAGCGTGGTAGAGGGTCTGAAGTGAGTGCGGCACTTGCCCGTCTGTAGCTTCAGAGCAAAGCATTGGCTCTGAAGGGTAGGAACCAACAGCTTCAGGAATATCAGGGTCACCTGAGACAGTCTCTGGAGCAAACTCCTGGCTGGATTCTGCCTTGAAAGGAGAGCAGCAGAAACAGGGGGTTCAAAAAGTAGCCATAATAAGCATGGGAGAAAGTGAAACAACATGATCTAGGTTTCAGACTATCTGCTGTTTGTGGTAGTAATGCTGCCAATACAGTTGGGTATTTAGAAAAAGCCTGGTCCGTAAAATGATGTGTATGCCTCAGTATAAATATGTAATCCATGCAGTTAACTTTGCTTTTCTTGCAGTTCTGATACCAAGTTTGTCATAACCTTGAACAACCAAAGGCTCCCTCCCTATAGACCAGGAAGCCCTGTCATTATTTGGGATTGATCATCTTTGCTGTGAGTCCTGGAAGACCTGCTCCCTCTGACTTGCTGGCCTTTTTCCGCCTGGCTTGGGAGAGTGGGGCCCTGACTGACCATGGCTACAAAAACAAAGGATTCTGAAAATACTATTGGGTTGCGGTATTGTTTGGGGGGGCATTACTGGGAGGAGAGTTGTTGCTGTTATTGAGAATATTTTTTTATCTTTATTTTTACATTTTATTATGATTTATTATGATCAATGACAAACCTAGACAGCATCTCAATGACAAACCTAGACAGCATCTTAAAAAGTAGAGACATCACCTTGCCAACAAAGGTCCATATAGTAAAAGCTATGGTTTTCCCAGTAGTGATGTATGGAAGTGAGAGCTGGACCATCAAGAAGGCTGATCGCCGAAGCATTGATGCTTTTGAATTATGGTGCTGGAGGAGACTCTTGAGAGTCCCATGGACTGCAAGAAGATCAAACTTATCCATTCTTAAGGAAATCAGCCCTGAGTGCTCACTGGAAGGACAGATCGTGAAGCTGAGGCTCCAGTACTTTGGCCACCTCGTGAGAAGAGAAGACTCCCTGGAAAAGACCCTGATGTTGGGAAAGATGGAGGGCACAAGGAGAAGGGGACGACAGAGGATGAGATGGTTGGACAGTGTTCTCGAAGCTACCAGCATGAGTTTGACCAAACTGTGGGAGGCAGTGGAAGACAGAAGTGCCTGGCGTGCTCTGGTCCATGGGGTCACAAAGAGTCGGACACGGCTAAACGACTAAACAACAACAACATGATTTATGTGGAAATGGTTCAACTTTGTTGTACACTTCTTGATGTTTTATTTATTGATATTTATTTATTGAGAAGTTTATGACTTCTCTTGTTATGTTTGCAGTTATGTCACGCTCTTCATGTTATAAGCCGCCTTGAGCATGGTTTTCACTCTGGAAAGGCAGCATACAAATAAAATAATGTATGTATACCCAGTTGTGGGAACTGACCGAGAGAAAAATTAATAATGAGTGGCTTTCCATAACACAGGTGGTATCACTAATGTGGTTTAAGCTGCTACACATTTCTCCTCTATTCTTTTCACACAAGACACAGCATTTATTAAAAAAAAAAAAATTAAGTGAGAGCGTCTTTAGTTCTATGGACTTACCGTACTGTCACTCATTTGGACATCATCTTGGACTTTATGGTCTGCTACGTGCCTGTTGCTTTTTTCACTATCTGGGCTCCTGGGCTGGCTTTGGCATGGATCTGAAGTAGATGATGATGATTCATGATTCTGTGATGGATGCACAGGTGAGGAAATAGATGCAGGTAATCTGGGTGCAGCATCAGCCTCTTCTAACACCAAACATATCAAGTCTCCTGAAACAACCCCCAACGATGTTAGGGTTTCCTGCTCTCCTGTGAGGGAGTCTTTCTTGTTCAAGGTTATTACAACCTTGGAATCAGAACTGCAAAAAAACAAAACAAAAAACAAAAAATTAACTGTATGAGGAACCTGTATTGAGGCATACACACCATTTTGCAAACCAAGCTATTTCTAAATACCCAACTCTATCAGCTACACCACCACAATGCAAACAGCAGATTATGTGTGAAACCTGTGTCATGTTGTTTCTCCCATGTCTGTTATGGTTACTGTAGCCCATTGCCAGCAAGCATATGGTCATAAGCATCCCATATGGATGGGACCAGACACACTGGAGTGAAGCTTTTCCAGATAGAGGATCATATTAGACCAGTAGAAAGCTATTTGATTTTTGTGTTTACGTCCTACCTTTGTTCCAAGGCGCTCATGATGACATACAGTTGTCTTCCTCCCCATTTTTTTCATCACAAGTACCCTGTGAAGCAGGTTAAGCTGAGAGTAGCCCAAGGTCATGGGGGAGTACATTCCAGACCCACACAGAATCACACACCCTTCTTACACAGATTCACATATGCTAATTATTCCCCATGGAAACAAGGACAAATATTGAGTGTAATTACTAAGAATTAAAGATGTCACCTTCCATTTTCTTCACTTTTTTATGAAGTTAATTTTTTAGGAAAAAGTTCTCCAACACCTTTGAATTATCCAGACTGTGCAGAAGACAAAAATACCCCCTAATTCCACTTATAAACATCACTGTGTGCTGAAACTGCAAGCCGTGCTTTAAGGCTATTCAAAGTCTCTAACATAATGCAAGTGTAACCTGAAAATGGCATGTATTCCACTGTGCAATGTGTGGGTTGCTTTTTGCATGTTTGCAAGGAACACAGATCTATCTCTCTGCTGAGACATATACCCCTCTGTTTCCTTCCTGCAAAGGAATGTGCTTCAATCACACAACTGCTCTCCAATTAACACCTGATGGATGGGAAGTGAACCAGAGCCATGGTTTGGGCAATTGTGAACAAGTCATAGTGAGCCTCAGGGTCACACATTCCCCCTCTACATGCAAAAACAGGTGACAGAGAACTTCCACTTTCATTTTAGAATCAACCACAGTTCATTAGTAATTGCAGCAGGTAAATTATTAGTTCCAAAATAATGGAGGAAGGAATCAGCAGTGCATGTATTGTTAATAACAACACAGCTGTAGCAAATGTAACGGTTCCGTCTTCTAATTCAATTTATACTTTAAATGTATAGCAGCCAAGTTCTCTCAAAGCCAGCTGCCTGCAGTATTCCACCTCCAGGAGCCACAGCTGTTTCACTTATCAATGACTTGCACACACACAGCAAGCAGAGATAGTGTTGTTATTTCTGCTGTAGCCAATAAACGAAACTGTACTCTTGGCTTTCAGTTTCACATGTGCCAATCAGCTCTGCAAGGCCTCATTTTTCTACAGCTCATTTTGGGTAACTCTTCCCTTATCCCAGCAAATTAACACTGTATAAATGCAGTAAGATACAACTACAAACAGCTATTACAGTCACAGACCAGCATAAGATACAAACATGTGAATAAAAGAAAGCACATAAGACTTAGAAGAGGAGAGGGATAAAAACGAACAGTTAAAAGTAATTATAACTCACATAAACTTATAGCAGATAAGAGAAGAAAGACAAGCAGCTAAAAGTTCTATAAGGGAGGGAAGGCGAAGAAGCACAGGGGCCTTGCATTATAGGCCTTCAGTTTAGGTCTGATTTGTGATAAAGATAAAGCCAATCGAAGAGAGAAGTGAATGGAAACTCTCACCCATTATTTTATTCCTGCATCTATACATGACTCCTAAAAAGGATGTACTACATATACATGTACTACGTGTACTACTGTATATATACATAGACATAGACACACGTTCTTAGCCTCCATTATTTCCTTTTGACAAATGGATATACAGCCTCCACTCTTTGCCATCGCCATTGTATCGCATTGGACAAGTTTTTCGTTCTTCTGTAAGCAGCGCAGCGCGCCAGAGTTTTTAAGCAAGATAAATATGCCTTATGTACCCCAAATTAGACGCCTTCACCCTGTCAAGAAATGGGGGAACCCAGGACCTTCCCGGCGGCAAAGAAGCTGCTCCCCTGGGCCCACAGGTGACTTCGAGCGAGCCCAGCAAAGGCGGCCGCGAAAGCTACTCCTGCCCGCGAGGCTCCTTTCTCGCGCGTCTACTCCCTCACACACACCTCCCCGCCACGGTTCACACGTTACCTGTAACCGCAAGAGGGCAAGAGCGTCTGGCAGATGTGCGCGCGCAGGTCCCCCAGAGTTGGCTCCTCCCCTGGCAACTCCAGCAGAACCGTTCGCTTCAGCATCCGCACGCGGAGCTTCATGGCGGCGAGCCTTTCCCCGCCGCCTCCCCGCAGGAGACGAACCAGGGCCCTCAGCAACAGCGACGGCGGCAGCGACGGAGGAAGAAGCCACTGCGGGCGCGGGGGCTTCTGGGTGCCGTTGTTGTTGTTCGTGGTTTTGGTTGGTTGAAGCACCGCCTCCTTCACCCGCCGCCCCGCCCCCGAGACGCCGCGAGGGCCCGCCCCTTGGCCTTCTCGGCCTCGCCAGCCGCAACAGCCGAACGACCCCGGAAGCCAACGATGCTCCATCGACTACTCGGTTTTCTTCGGAACGCCAGTTTGCCCTGCCTCAGTAACAGGGCATGGGGAAAGTCTTCCTTCCCGTCGATCGATAACATCTGTATTCTGTGCTCTTACTTTCAAGCACTTGTGTGCAATTCTCTGGCGGCTGCACATGTGCAATACATTGAAGAGGGTTTTAAGCTGTGCCTCCATTTATACGCAACTTTTATATTTGTATATAAAATCAAATATTAAAAAAAAAAAAAAACCAACCAACTCTCCAGTAATCTCCTTCAAATGCAATCCAATCTGCTTTAAGCGCTGAGCCGCTGGAACTTTTTGAAGCGCCATCTGCACTATACAGTGGTACCTCGGGTTAAGAACTTAATTCGTTCTGGAGGCCCGTTCTTAATCTGAAACTGTTCTTAACCTGAGGTACCACTTTAGCTAATGGGGCCTCCCGCTGCCGCTGTGCCACAGCTGCGTGATTTCTGTTCTTATCCTGAAGAAAAGTTTTTAAACCCGAGGTACTATTTCTGGGTTAGCTGAGTCTGTAACCTGAAGCGTATGTAACCTGAAGTGTCTGTAACCCGAGGTACCACTGTACATTTAAAGCTGTTTTGCACTGCTTCCCATGGAACTCACAGAATTCTAGCTCTGTGAGGATCTACACTTCCCAGGATTCCTTTGCAGGAAGGCATCACTTAAAAGTGGCATGAAATTGCTTTAAATGGATAGTGCAGACAGGGCCTCATCAGTTCACATTCATGCCACGCAGGGTTTCCCAGACTTGGGTCTCCCTTGTGGACTACAGTTCCCATCATCCCTGACCACTAATCCTGCTAGCTAGAGATGGTGGGAGTTGTAGTCCAAAAAACAGCTGGCAACCCAAGTTTGGGAAACCCTGGTAGATGTTCTATTGCCTAGGATCAGGCCCAGTGGCTACTGTAACCAGGAGAGCCACAGACGTGAATATGACAGCAGCAACCTCTACTGGCTCACTGCATAGGGCAGGGGATTGGGAAGCAGGAGGCGGGAGTTGGAGCCCCACAAGGGGCAAGAGGTGAATATGACCCCAATATGTTCTCCCAGCAGGAGAACAAGAGTCACATCAGGGGCAAAAGAGAGAGAACTTCCTGGACTTGAACCCACACTGCAAATAAGAGCAATCGAAACCCTCTAGAGAGCAGAATTAACTCCTCTTCAATGAACAAGCAGCTCTTTTAATTGATAAATGTGGTTTGTAGACCATCAGTTTGTTAGCATTTACATGTAACATTTTCTCAATACAAAGGGATTTAGCTATTTATTGATAGCATCCTCTCATCTTGGAACAGAAAAATTGTAATGTTTACTTCCAGGTGGGGCAAGGGAGCTTACTGACACAATGGAAATCAAAATGTCTCTTGATTCCCCCCATCCCCAAAGTACTCAAAACACTATCGCTGTGTAAACTCCTTTAACAATCTGTCCAGAGATCTTTTGTTAAGACTCCTGAGTCACCTTTGGGCCAAAGGAAATGTGCCTGCAGTAGATTTGCTCCTTAAAAGGTGGGGGGATCTGGTACCACTGGTCCATGTTTACTCCTGACAGGTTTCTCCAGTGTCTGGCTATGAGGCTTCTGGCTGCTGAGAGCAGGTGGGTTATAAGCTTTGTATAATGTGAGTGATTATGATCTTGGCAAATGTTCAGTAGGGCCAGTAATGGGGCGAGTTCTAATACCTGTTTATAGTTAGTTTGCATATCTGTTGTGGGACTTTACCCCCAACCTTATACTATACTCAACACTAATGTCTCATAACAAATGTAACTGATCTGTAAGAAAGACTGTACAACCTGAAAAAAAGAGACAAGGCGTGTACTTTTGTAAATCAAGAAAATATTTAATTAAAATAAAAAAGATAATGAAAAGAGTAGGGGTCAACTCCAAATGTGCAGAAAGAGGGACATGAGAGTGCCTCAGGGTGTCACTCTTTTGCAGAAGGAATTCAACCACATACTGGAAATTTAGGTTTGTGCAATTAAAGTGAATTAGAACATTCTGTAGTCCTATCACAACAAATCCCAGTTTTTTAAAAAAGCCGTAGCCTTTATATGGTTAGGAAAGTGACAGGACAGGTCCTGAAAAATGAGAAGCTAACAAGCAAATCAGAATGAATGCTCATTGTCATATAACTCACAGACAAATATGACTGAATGCTCAATAATAACCAGACATAGAGCCATTCTACAGCATACATTTAAAGCACATGGCTTTCTCCAAAGTATCTTGGGAACTTCGGCTCCCCCCCCCCCCACAGTGCTACGGTTCCCAGCACACTTAAACTACAGTTCCCAGGAGTCTTGGGGGAAGACTGCTTTAAATGTGCATTGGATGTGCTTTAAATGTATCATGTAGATGTACCTTAATGTAACCTTTTCAAGATGCATGCTCAGTAAACAAATCTGGCGGAGCCCTAACAATTTGTACTCATAAGAGCAAATTGGGTATAGTTTTGAGGGACACTGGAACCTCCCCTAATCTGTTGCTTACATCTCCATAGTCCTTTGCCGTGAGCTTTTCTTCCAGCTGAAATGGCATATTCAGCGGTGGTCAGGGCAGAACTATGGGGCCAGAGGGAGAAGACTGTGAGGAAATCAGGTGCAGGCAGGGGAAGGTTCAACACTTTATTCGCACACTTCATTCACTGGTACCAACTCCTTTCTATGTGGTGGGAAAAGTTCTATGCTAGATAAAAATTCTATGCTAGATATTGCCACAAAAGCAACTAAAGACTCCTGGAGCATCTTAAAAACAATATATTTATTGTGGCATAATTGTGTCCTAATATCCACTTCATTTGATACATGAAGTATTGCCCTCAGTTGTCAGGGATGCATACATTAACATGTATGTCCACACACAAACACATATAGGTATGGGGACAAAAAAGGAAGATGTAGAAAGATCATATACAAAGCCTTGACTTCAGAGATTCATTGCTGCAACAAGTACTGTAGCTTCTTGATGTCTCGGCTTGCTTTGCCCCGCCGCACCATGCTGTCTCTGAAAATGGATCCTTGGCCTTGCCTTATTTGGATCACAACCCTGTCTCTGGCCCCATAGACCCTGATCTGTTTGATCCAGCCTCGGTCTTCGGACCACACCCTTATCTTGTCACCCATTAACCAAGAGCAACCTCACACAACCCTTATGTGATTCTACCGAAGAGGCCATCTTTAAAGTTTCGGCAAAGGATTAGGTTGTGACCCGTGATTGTGACATTCAGGATGATGGGAAGTTCCCGTTCAAGAAACGCACATGCTCACTGATTGTCTTATCATTTGTCATTGTAGTAATGCTTAAAAGTCAGAATGAGGGACCCATTGTGCGTGGAAGTGTCCATGCTCTGTGTCCATCTCATGATTTACATTTATTGTGAGTGAAGAAACTATAAAACTAAGGACTATGGCTGTGTACACAATTTGCCTTTAAAGCGCATTCAAAGCGCATTCCCCCCACAATAATTCTGGGTACTGTAGTTAACCCCTCATAGGGTTCCAGTTCCTATCAGCCCTTAGCAAACTACCATGCCCATAATTCTTTGGTGGTGATGGGCTACAGTATTTGCAGCCCAAGTGCAACAGGATGAAGTGACTGCATAATTGGACTACATAACTGGCACATTGTGTCAGTTCCTTCCAATTAGTTCATGTTGTTTTGTTTATTTTATAACACATGCCATTCATAGATGCTGCCATATCTGGTCATTATTAATTGTTGGTTTAATATCTGGAGCTCAACTCTTCTTTACAATCTTCTGAGACAACCACTTGTGTCAGCAGTGGCAGTGTCATATTGTGGAAAGGGGAACATAAGTAGTGCAAATGTTTGCTGCTGCCATTGCTGTTTTGGCACTCCGGTTTATATACTATAACCCCTAGTCCCTTTGGACCAACAGCAAACATTTTAGGGGTCTGTAGAGTCCATCTGGGCACTGTAGGAGTCAAACATGCTTATTGGTCTTCCAGAAGCCTTTGGAAGGACCTTTCATTCTGATAAGGCTGTGATTTATTTAGGTCGCTCCTTACAGCACAGTCATGAGGGTCACAGGTGAGTGGTAGAGCACTGGTTTCAATGAAACTGATTTACTAGAAGTTTTATCTAACACTTCCTCCAAGGAACAATCAAGTATCACTGAGATAGAGAAGAGTCTGTCCAAGTTAGCCACCACAAGATATCTACCACTTGCATGGAAATAAAGGAGTCATCTTCTATCCTTGGCATATACGTCATTTGATGATCTGATCAATTCTGTGTGTCCTAAGGGATGGTTAATGTTTAGCTTGAACATAATTAAAGGTTTCTTGCAGACCCCCTAATGATGTCCAGCTCTATAAGTGTCTAGCTCGGCTGGGGTTCAAGTGAGAGTTGTCTGCAGCCCACCAAGATTTAGCCTGACAGAACTGAGGTAATGGCAATCAACTGGTTTGGTGATTATATCCACCACAAGCTGGTGGATAGCTGGGTGGGTCCAATGATTTCTGAAAATATCTGAAATTGTGGGACAATAACTATTCATTTCAGGGGAAATACTTGTTCTTGCTTAATTGGGGAACAAAAGTGAACAAGAGCTTAGAAGACTATTGCCTTTCAGTAGCTGCTAGGAAATCGGTGTGCATGAGAGTGTGTGTGTGTTGTGAATTTGTGGTTGGTTTCTTCTCTGAAAAGTCCTGTGGGAAAGTCCTGTGAAAATCACAGCTTTCTTTTTGCCCACTAGTTGACCACTGCTATTTCTGTTCAGAAAAGAAGCATGCCTCTTGAGACAAACTGATCACAATGTGTACTCATTTGTTTCTAAATATTAGGCCAATTCATCATGAGATACTGAATGGATCATTAATATTGTCTGACAAGATCCTAACCTGGCAGGCAAAAAGCAAACAATCTTGAGTTCTGAAAACAGTAGGCAATGAAACAGCCAAATGGTTTTGCACAGGTCGATAATTTACTCTTCTAGTGTTAAGTAACATTTGTGGAGCACTTTGAAGATGTAGGCTAATTTGATGTGCCAACTGTGGTTGTGTCTTGACTTCTGGACAGTCGCTGTCTTCTGAAAAGATGTTTTGTGTGTATATGTGGAGTTGTGTGAGAGAGAGACATTAAAAAAAAACCATTACATGCCTATTTAAGTCCCTTAGAATTGTTATAATAGGATGTAGATGAATATTTAACCTATTATAACTCTTTCATACTAGAACTGAATGGAAATACAATGTGATCCTAAGCATGTTTACCCAGTTAGTCCCATTGAGTTCAATTACAGTGCAATCCTATGTGTGTGGAAGCTGAGCAACACATTAGCAAGGTAGACTGTCCACTTAGTTAGACCGGAAGCCAATGTAGCTATGTACTGTTGTGCATGAGGTGTGTGTACGGTTGTGGCTATAGATACCTGCAATATCCAGTGGTGCTTCTAACTAAATTTAGGTCCTTAACAATGTACAGCATAGTCATATGGGGTCCCACGTTAAATGGCTATGAGGCACAACATTCCCCTTCCTGTCTCCTCCACCCCCACCATCCCATGCTTCTGCATTCCTGATATGTTAGCAAACAAGTTTGCCAAACGTGATTGGGGGGTAGGGAATTATGGGCATGTGCAGTTTTGTATTTTAAATTCACTTAAATCATAGCACCATCATGACCACAGGAATAAAAGGAGGCTTGCTTTCTCTGTCTGAACAGTAAACATGCCGTGGCCCCAAGTCCAACTCCAGCTGCTCCACTGTCAGTAAGAGCATTTGTTTCTGCACAGATGAAGAATTCTTCCAAGAAGAATACTTGGAATATTCTTCCAAGAAGAATACAAATACAATCAATTAATTATAATTATTGTGAAGGTTAACTCACCCTAGGTCCATTACCTATTCACTGGATGAATGTCCTAGTCCATGCTGCTCTTCTCCCTTATTATATTCAGCACACACAGAATGCCATACAAGAACATGGAAATCTGAATTTGGAAGATTCTCCCCCTCCCACTGCAGGCTTGCATGTTCTCAATGCATGCCTGGTCATCCCGCCCTCCCTATGGAGGGACCTTGAGGGAGGAGTACAGGGGGGCGGGGGGGGGAGGAACAGGAGCATCTATTGCTCAAGCTCATCTTGCACTCACTTGACATAGGATCTACAACCCATATTTGGTCCCATGTGTCTTAACAGGTTTCTATAAACTAAGAAAAGAGAAGGAGACAATGAAAGTTTGTGGCTTTTTGTTCCTGTTGAGCTGGTACACTCCCCGGCTTGATGCTAAGCCTGGAATCAAAGTGAAGATCACTCAGAAAGGTTTGGACTATGGTGAGTTTGAAATATACAGGTTCAGACTTATTATTCTTCCATGCCCCTATTCGTTATTAAAATAAAAAATTAAAATAAATTAAATAATTTAAATAATTAAATAATTAAATAATTTAAATAAAAAATTAGAAGGAACATTTTGAGAACAAAAAGGAAATGACCCTCATTAATCAGCACAATGGTTTGTTTGCTTTTTAAATCCTTTTTATTTGCTTGCCAATGCCAGGTTGTCTGTGTTGTTAACACAACACGTGTGTGTGTGTGTTTTTAACAAACTGACTTTTTTGCAATTAACAAAATGATAAGGAAGTATACTTAAAGGTGTGGGATAATGATTGATTGACGGAATAAAGAATAGCGTCTGCACAGACAAATCAAGATGTTCATTCCTGTGAGCTCAGTAAAGAGCGGATGTCTCCACACAACCTTTGTGCAAGCAAATCAGGGATTGTGAGACTTGTAGTTCAAAAGCATCTGGAGGGTCACAGGCTCCAGACTCCTTTCATTCTCCCAAGCTCGGTAAAAAGGTAACTCTTTAAACCTCTTTAAACAAAGAACGTTCTATAATTTGGGAGTCATAAATGAGAAAGCTTGGCATCTAGTTGGTAAATATCCTAACCTGGAACAACAAAAGTTGCTGATTAAACCTCAGACCGCAAGTGCACCCATGGATTTGGGGGAGATGATCCTTAACCTGTGAAGGTCTCAGGCCATGAAAGGCTTTAAAATAGGGTTAGAGAACCTGTTGTTCCTCTGGATGATGTTGTATTACTTTCGTCTTTCTCAGGGATATGGGCATCTTCCATGGGTGCACACATGAACCATAATCCCCAGATTCCTAGCTTTTAAATGAAAGTTCCTAGGCATTGTAGAACCCAAGATACAAAGCAAAGATACAAAGTACAGTTCCTCACTTTTTTGTGAGCAATTAGCCCGCTGACACCTGGCAGTGTTTTGCTGCCCATTCCCAGGAGCAGATTGCCCTGTGGTGTAGCAATAATCTCATTGTAGCGTTCACACTGTCATTCACCTAGAGGGGAAGGGATAAAATGGCAAATATATCCCGCAGAGGAAGAAAGCGTCCGAATTAACCTTCTGGCCAACAGCAGTACTGCTGCTGCTACTGGGAGGCTATTGTTGCAGCTTCACCCCACCAGGTGAGCCACTCCTGATCATCCATGACCCTTGCCCAGTTGGCTGGGGCTGATAGGAGTTGTAGTTCAGGAATGTCTGGAGTGCCACAAGCCTCCAGTTCCTATTTTAAAGGCTAAAACTAGCACCCTTAATTGGATCAAGAAGTAAATTGGTAACCATTGTATCTTGTGGGGAACAATGCATGACTCTCAGTGTGTGATAAAAGATATACAGCAGCATGAGAGCGTCTGAATCATCTTCAAGGGCAGAGTGCTGCACTAATCAAGCCTGGAAGTTACAGACGCTTGGCTTAACATAGCAAAGGACAGATATATCCCATGGGGAGTGGGGGGGGGGAGAGAGAAAGCCTCCATATTAACCTTGGATGAAAGAAGTAATTGCTAGCAACCACTCCAAACTGATCTGCAGAGCAGGAGATGGCAAAACAGACATAAAAAACTTAGCTTTCTCTGTTCTGTATTCTACGCATCTTTCCAGCCAAATAGAAAGTAAGTGAAATATCTTCTTTGCTTTGTAGGAAAACAGCTTGGAATAGATTTCCTGGAGCAAAGATTAAAGGAGCAAACCTTTGCGAATGTGAGCGGTCAAGAGACATATGGATATAGTGGGGTTGACTACACGCTTTCAGAGTAAGAAAGGTTGCTTCCACACTAAGCCCCTTTAGCACAGCTGAACTATTGTTTTTCTGCATTCAGAAAATTAAAATAGTAGTTTTGCACATGTGATTGCAACAGATCAATAAAAACCAGGCTTACTAGCTGCTTTGCTTCTCAATATTCTCTGGTTGGCCTCTGTTATTTTCTCCTACCAATAGGGAACCTACGTAAGGACTCTATATGGGCTCTTGGATACCCCATAAGGGGAAAAGGGCAGGTTTTTGTTTACAACACACAGCACTTACTATTATCCAGCATTGCCCTCCCTTATGGTCAAGTTCCTCTGTAATGTTTATTCACACGTAGGTCCCATTTAGTGAAGGCTCCTGCAGTGTTAGTTAGTAGCTTCCTCCGGGTTGGTGACATCTTTTATTTCTTCCTGTTTGGTTGCACTACCGCTTAATTAAGCCTTTTCCCCATTGTTTAAAATGGGGATGGGGAAAGTAGCTGGTTTGTAACCACTAGCCACACACCTGGCACACCAACACAATGCCAGCCATGACTCCCAGTGACCATATGTTCAGTGTCAGGGAGCCTATGGGCATGTATCTATCTGTACATGCATAAGTTTCCTTCTCAATATTGCCTGATATAGCACTGTGGACATAGCACTTTATGCACATTAGTTTGCAGGAGGCACAGCTAAGATGCAAAATCCTGCCAATCCTCTCCCAAATTTATTATTACACCAATGGGGGATATGAAGAGTGCTTTAATCATCTTTTATTTCCCATTGGAGAGGGAAAATAATATTATTACTTTCTGTTATCTCATTTCTAGCAAAAGAGTGTTATTTTACCATAAAGTGGGGGCGCTAATGAAGCCAGCAATTTAAAACTGAGTGCTTCCCACCTTTCCCAGGGTGTCCCTGGGAATGTTGGATGGTATTATGCATGATCTACCTCAGGACAGGGACGTGGGTGGCGCTGTGGGTTAAACCACAGAGCCTAGGACTTGCCGATCAGAAGGTCGCGGTTCGAATCCCCGGGATGGGGTGAGCTCCCATTGCTCGGTCCCTGCTCCTGACAACCTAGCAGTTCGGAAGCACGTCAAAGTGCAAGTAGATAAATAGGTACCGCTCCGGCGGGAAGCTAAACGGCGTTTCTGTGCGCTGCTCTGGTTCGCCAGAAGCGGCTTAGTCATGCTGGCCACATGACCCGGAAGCTGTATGCCGGCTCTCTCGGCCAATAAAGCGAGATGAGTGCTGCAACCCCAGAGTTGGTCACGACTGGACCTAATGGTCAGGGGTCCCTTTACCTTTACCTTACCTCAGGGCAGGAAATGTCAGACCTTGGGACCTCTGCCTAATCCACATCTCTCACTGGCTCTGCTGTGCCACTTCTCTAATGACTGTAATATGTCTTGGAAAGGTGATAAATGTCTCTTGCTTGTCTGTATGGAAAATGTGGCCACACCAACTATTGATATGTGGCTCCCAGAAGGTTGCCCGCAAGGGAATGTGTCCCTCAGGCTGAAAAAGGTTCCTCACCCTCGATGTACCTTCAGCTCAAACATGTAAGATTTATGTTCCTAGATTTTCCTGGAACGTAGCCTTTGCTAACGTGTCTCTGTGTTTTGCAGGATAAAATTTGATGCTGTTGAATTCCCAAATGCATCAGTGTCTCTGATACCTGGGACTGGGATTAACCTAGAGATCGAGGATGCTGCAGCAACCGTCAGTGCACACTGGAGAGTGAGGTCCTGGCTGTTGTAAGTACAGTTGTGCAGGGCACTGGAGGTGGTGATGTTAACTGCAGTAATCCAAATAAAAATGGGCTTTAATAAAGGAAAGAAAAGTAGGCAGCAGGCTTCAGGAAACCCCAAGCAGCAATGAAACCACTGAGGTGGAAGAAGAGGAGAGGAAGTGTTTAACCCTTTCCTTGCCAGTAAAGTACTGATGAAATTTGCAATTTTACAAATGAGTGAACATCAGAACATGCATGCATATGCTGCCATGCAGTTAACGCTTGTGGGGGTTTTTTGGCCCTCAGAGGCAGAGTCAACATTGTGAGTTAAAATTCCTGCAGCCTTGAATCTTCTTGGGAAACTTTGGCCAAGCCACTTCCTATCCCTTTTCATAGGCTGATAATAAGATTAAAGGGAGACAGCCCCCAGTGTATGGCACCCCGAGCTCCTTCGAGATAGGGTGAGATATGGAGGTGGGGCTGTTTACATGAAACATACAGGGATTTACTGAAAGCAGGGGAATAATAATAATCATCATCATCATCATCATTTTTATTTATACCCTGCCCTCCCCAGCCAGAGCCGGGCTCAGGGCGGCTAACACCAATAAAATTTCAGTAAAAACATAATAAGAAAAGGAAAAAGGAAAAGGAAAAAAAAAATTAAAATACAGGTTAAAATGCAATTTAAAATGCAGCCTCATTTTAAAAGTCAAAACCATAAGGGGAGGGAAACATAAGGGTCAGACTGAGTCCAAACCAAAGGCCAGGTGGAACAGCTCTGTCTTGCAGGCCCTGCGGAAAGATGTCAAGTCCCGCAGGGCCCTAGTCTCTTGTGACAGAGCGTTCCACCAAGTTGGGGCCAGTACTGAAAAGGCCCTGGCCCTAGCTGAGACCAACCTAACCGCCTTGCGACCTGGGAAATGTTGTCATTTGTGTGTCACTTCATCCTTGGTCAAAGAATCTGTGTCAGTTTGAGCATGAAACTTTAGCAGCGCTGGCACGTACCTGAAAGGAAACAGGTCAAGCAGATGCATTATGTTCCATTCTTGTCAGCAGAAATTCTGGAACACTGACAGTCCACATTTTGGGTGTATCGCTCGCAGCTGTTGTTTCAGTGTCTCGGGACAATGCAAGTCACGCAGTGCTGTTGATTGAAAGCTGCGAGGCAAAAGTTGACAGTATTGACATCGAACTGGATAAAGATGCTAGGTAAGGTAGAAAAAGGATTTTCGGGGTGTTCACCTTGTACCTGTGTTCAGTGTAATATGTGAACAAAACAGATATGTGCCTGTTTTAGGGGTTCTTTCAGCTGCAGATGATAAAAGCAACAGCCCATTCTTGGCTGTTCTGCCTTAAGCTGGAAGTGGAAGAACATCTCTGCTCCCAGGTTTCTGGAATCCAGAGGACATTTGGCAGCCAATTCATCAAAAAAACCCACCCCCTATTTTCCAGCCTCAAATGGTGAAGCAGCTATTTTCATTGGGACCTTGGTGTGAGGAGAAAAGTGTAAATATGTATTTACTAATTAGTTAAATTCATAACCCACTGTTCCTTCCTAGTGGGCTCAGGTCTGGTGTGCTCTGGTCCATGGGGTCACAAAGAGTCGGATACGACTAAACGACAACACCCCACTTGTATTTCTTTTTGGCAGGTGCAGGGAGGGGGAGGAGAGAGAAAAAGAAATAAGACAATGCTGTTTGGAAAGAGAAGCATTAAAGTGATACTGATTCCTTGAGAGGAGAGATGGACCATAAAGAAAGAAATGGCTAGAGTGATTTAATAACTGATAGACAGTAATATTGTTAGAGATTTGGGGGTAAACCCTAGAAATTAATAAATGCCAGAGTTTTTGATTAATTGGGGAATGGACTCAAACATAAACTGCAGGGCTGTGGCAGACAGGGAATTCCTGGGCTGACTTATGCAAACCAGTCTGGCTGGCTGACTGTTAGCATTATATTAAAGAGCCACTGAGGGTCATCAACAAGACAACAGAACTTCTTGTCCAGGTGTGACCAGAGACTGGAGATTTGGAAGGTTGTCAGGGTAACTGCTCTGGGGGGAGGGCAAGGTGCTTCTGGGAAGAAGACAGAGGAAGAAAGTTTGAGATCCATCTTGCCAAGGAGGAAAGAAGAACTACTTGCAATGCTTTGGGCCATGCTGTAAGATCTGGACCCCCGCCATGCAGACTGAAGGTATAAATACGTAAATAAACCCTATTTCTCAAAGTCTCCACCCACCGTGTCATCTATTCTCCAAAGGGACACAGACCCTGTATGTGTGCCTGTGACCCCATGCGCTCTGGCCACTGCTTGGTGGAGAGAGGGGCGGGCACCGGGATTTTGTAACAATATTATTTCTTTTATTTTCCCCCCAGCTGGCTGTACAAATACTTTGTTAATCATCTGGAAAAGCCTATCTGTGACAGTCTGAGCAAGAATGTAAGTCTTCAAGTATTACTATAGTGTCCTTCCATCACCATCACTCCTTCAGTAACTGTTGGCCAGAACAATAACTGCTACATGTATTTATACAGATTTGCCCATTCATTGGTTCTGAGATCGAAAAAATTAATGCAGAACTGAGAGAACACAAAGGTAGGTTGCACATGCTTCATCCTTGCTACTTGCATGGCTTCTTAAAAGAAGCTAAAGGGTATCCCAATTTCATTAGAGCTTTTAAGTGATAACTGTTATGTACTGAAGTTCTCACCCTGGGCCAGCAGGGGGATACTGTAGATAGTTTTCACTCAGGTCCACGTCAGTTATTTTAGGCGGGAAACCCTGGGTTGTTGTTACTACAATGTTGACAGCCGGCTGCCTATAAAAGCAGGCCGGCTGAGCTGTTTGTGGGCAGTTCTGTTCCAGCTTACAAAATAAAGAGCTGCTTTGGAGAAATCGCTGTGTCGTCTGCCATGTCTACCCACTATTCAACAATAACCACATTTCCCCAGGAACAATATTACACAGTTTCAGTGCTGGGGAAAAGCAATACTAATTCAAGTAGCGAATTAAGGTCTGCACAACAAATGGATGACCAGTGCAGATTGCACAGGAAAGCCCCTGGTCACATGCTTATGCAATTGTTGCAGCAGGTCTCGGCATGTTCTCTTAAAAGATACTGCATGTTCCTAGCTCTCAGTTTCAACAGCAGTGCAAGGTATGTCCCTGCATATGGGATATCTAGAACCTACATATGCCATATTTTTCGCTCCATAAGACGCACCTAATTTTTAGAGGAGGAAACAGGGAAAGCCCCGTTTTTGGGGGGATCAGCTCACAGTTGTGCAGCTTCTTTTGCAAAGGGGGAAAGTCCCCCTTTTTTGAGGATCAGCTCAAAGTTGTTGAGCTTACTTTGCAAAGGGAAAAAATCCTGTTTTTATGGGATTCAACTCACAGTTCTGCAGCTTCTTTAGGAAAGGAAAGGGAGTCGTTTCTACAGTTTCCAGACAGATAATCTAATCAGCCAGTCACATGTTCCTGGGGAAACAAACAGCCTCTGTCTGCAGAATATTCAACAATGGAGGCCTGGGCAAGGGGGCGGGCTGGATAGGGAGCCAGCGAGCGTCCACACATTTTTCGCTCCATAAGACGCACAGACATTGCCCCTTACTTTTTAGGAGGAAAAAAGTGCGTCTTATGGAGCGAAAAATACAGTGCACAGACAGACCTCAGAGTTTCATGCTCTGCTTTGCTTTTCCCTCCTCTAAAAGCTATAGTAAGGTGTTTTGTACAGCCAACTCAGGGTTGGAAAACTTTTTTTTTTCCGGATTGAGGCCACATTCCCCTTGAGGTGACCTTCCAGGGGCTACATGCTAGCAGTGGGCAGGGCCAGAGGCAGAATGGGCAGAGCGACACATGCCAATTTTACCTTTGTACAGTAAGCTAGTTTCTACGTGTGCTATCTGTCTCTCTTGCCTTCATCCAGGCTTTATCACAATTCAAGGACACATTCCATCCTGGCAAAAACACCTATGGAGGGAACAAAGCAGGGCCATAAGGGGTGTGACCTGGAAAAAGTCTCAAGGCCCAGATATACAAGCCTGGAGGGCCAGATTTGGCCCCTGGGTCTCAGCTTCCTTACCCATGAGTGTATTACTCTTGTCTAATAATAATAATAATTCTACAGATAACAGCAAAAGTTATTCAGGTGCTAATCTTTGAGTAGCTGTGGCTGCAGTCGTTCACACACTTAGGAGTAAGCTTGGATAAGCTTAGTGGGGCTGTGTACGTACAAGAAAACGTGCACAGAACCGTGTGCCTTCCCACTGGAAGGAAATATAATTTGAAGACAGTCCTTATAAAATTACTTTTAAAAGGTCTTGTCAAAACCATTTTGGATCCTGCTTAACAAGTTAATAGAGGTATTCGTTTCACTATCTCATCACGGCTGTTTTGCCCCCTGTTCTAACAGTCCAAGCCCAGATTGATTCTTTTGCACAAGTAGACTACTCGCTGGTGAACTCTCCGGTGATCTCTGACACATCTATTAACTTTGATATAAAGGTAACACAACTGGCTGCTATTTTTTATTTTTTTGGGAACTGCATTGAGGCATCTCTGTTCTTGAATGAATGGGTGTGATGGCTTTAGTTAAAGAATTATTTTTAAAAACACTTCTTTGAGTGTGATGGCGAGAAGGCTGCCAGCAGCAGAAACAAAGTCTAGAGGGTTAGCAGGAAGAACGAGCCTCTGGACTACTCACAGTAAGCAATGCTTGTGCATTGAGTCCCCTCTTGTGATTGCTATCATTTCAAGCACCTACATGCACAAGCAACCTATAATGGCAATGATGGCATTACCTTTCCCAGGTACCAGCTCCCGTCAGCTCCAGAAAGTGATGAGGGACAGGAACACCTGGAGGGCTACACAGGTTTCCTGTGCTTGACCTGTATTAATCCTTCAACTAGCAATGATTCAGCCAGTGTGTCCCTATGTGCAAGGGTCACTGATGATCCATGCTCTGATAGCTTTTGTCCCTGGTTCTGAAATCCAAAGTCTGAGAGTTGTTGTTGTTATTATTATTATTATTATTTTGTCATTCATGCAATTCTTTGCAGGGAACAATCTCCCCAGTGGGAAAAGACCTAGAGACTCCCTTCAAGCCTGCACCATTCAATATCCCAGATGAGAATAACTCCATGCTCCAAATAGGAATCTCAGAATATTTCTTGCAATCTGCTTCACTCGTTTATTACACTGCTGGGGCCTTTGATGTCTCTATTGCAAAGGAGGTGAGAGCAAGTTGTAGAAGGTGGTATTTCAAAGGCACCAACTGTTGTCTTTTGAAAGACTGTTTATATAGCCTGTGACTAACTAGATCTAACTAAGGTGATGAGAACCTATATCCAGATAAGGTAAAAGGTAAAAAGGTAAGGACCCCTGGAGAGCTAAGTCCAGTCAAAGGTGACTATGGGGTTGCGGCACTCATCTCGCTTCAGGCCGAAGGAGCAGGCGTTTGTCCGCAGACAGCTTTCCGGGTCATGCGACCAGCATGACTAAACCACTTCCGGTGCAACAGAACACCGTGACGGAAACCAGAGCGCACGGAAATGCCGTTTACCTTCCCTCTGCAGCGGTACATATTTATCTACTCGCACTGGTGTGCTTTTGAATTGCTTGGTTGGCAGAAGCTGGGACAGAGCAACAGAAGCTCACCACGTTGAGCAGATTCGAACTGCTGACCTCCTGATCAGCAAGCTGAAGAGGCTCAGTGGTTTAGACCACAGCGCTACTCGCTCCCCTTTTACTGTTTTTATCCCAATAGCAGGTAAGGGGCTCATATAACTGAATGTTCATCAGTTTAAAAGAAATTCAATCCACATGGAACTAGCTCCTTATCCACACTGGTACAAAATGTGGATTCACACCGGACTGTAGGGAAGTGATGCCATCCCTATCCCAGGGTTGTCCCAGACCTTCCCCCTTTGAATGAGGGTATTTTGATTCTAGGAAAGTCTGAAACTGTCAGGATGGGGGCAGAAAATGCTGCACAATAGTAATAGCCTGGACCATGATTAGGTTATGGCCATACAATGTGCTTGATTCACATATTGAAGACCATTATGCCGGGAGGGACAAAGCAGCAATGGAGCTCCTTTTGCAAACATGAATATTATCTGCAGGCTAGTAAGAAAATTGATTTAGTACCATAGTTGCTTCTTTTAATAATAATAATACTTGCTTGTCACAAAGTTCTAATTGGGTAGCCTAATTTTATTCTCTTTTCCACAGCTTTCCTCTTACTTCAGATTAACTACAAATTCTTTTGGCACCATTATCCCTAAGGTAAGCACCTTTATATCTATAACCGTTGTTTTAAGGGAAATGTTTTGTGGGAGTTCTTCTGCAACAGAGAATGCCTGCCTCAAAGCAACTGTTCTGCCGAAGAATTTATTTGCTATGTACTTCTAGGTTGGCGCCTCTGGCAATGGCGGATTTCCTCCGATCGGGAGGAATCCGCTCCGTGGAAAACAGGGTCTGAACCGCCACGGCGAGGCGGAGACCCATTAAAAACCACAGGCGGGAGAAGCCTGTGGACGTGGGATTCGGCCGGCACCTTTGCGCCCCCCCTACTCGCGGGGAAACCCGATTTCTGGGTTCCGGAGTGACGTGGGGTGAGTGGCGCGGTGCCTTGAATCGACTGCTTCTTTCACGGAGTGAAGCCGCACTGCTGTTGCCGGAGAGCGCTGACTTTTTCCTGTGGACAATTGGAGCTTAAATAACTGTCCGTGAGTAGAACGGAAAATTGGAATAAGAAATTTCTTTTAATTTGGCACCGAAGCAGGAAGGTCTAAACAGGAAGTCTGCCTTCCGCTTTTTGTAAATAGACTGAAGCAAAGACATGGCAAGCTAGAGCTTAGAAAATCGTTGTAAAGGATCAATTTTCATCATTTAAAATTACTGAACCCCCCTTGGAAGCAGGAGAAGAGGGGGGAACTTTTTCTGGACTGATTAAACTTGCAGAAGACAAGTAAAGAAAAGCAATTCTCCACCGTTCTGAACCTGGGAGCAGGGTGTCAGGACAGACGTCTTTGGGAAGTTCATTGACTATAGACAAACGTTTTTGACAGATAGTTAAAAGAAGAGAAACATATTGATTCCATTGTTCCCCTTCGCATCTAAAAGGAACAAAATATTGACAAAATATCTGAAAAAGGAAACTTTGTTGTTAGATTTGCTTTTAAAAAAAAAAAAAAAGGAGAGAGATGGATACAAATAGAAGTTTTTTCCCCTAGAGGGAGCTTGTGAAACTGTTATTAAATTCGAACTGGGGAGCTTTGCAGCTGCAATAGATTAAGATCTTGGGAACAGACTCTGACCTTCAACAATAATGTTTTCGGAGACTCTGGTGTTGGCCTTTTGTAAGACAAGTGCTTTATTGGAACAGTTACATGAGAAGATGGATTTGATGACTGTTGGGATCGGAAAGTTTGGACAGGCAGTGGGTACTTATATAGAACCCACTCAGGAGTTAACTCAGGAGTGTGCTTTGACAGATCAGATGAGGGAGGAGGCTGTTGCTGGACCTAGTGAGGCAGAGATGGAGGGAACTGTGGCCCAGCAGGAACATGAGTTGTTGGACTTGATGAATGAACCTGGAGAAAACCAGATTTGGAGAGACAGAGTTCTGTTTAGTTTGGAGATGGGGGGCTGGATAGACCCCCCTATGCAGGGATGTTTTGACCTTTCAAGTCTGGCTTTGGGCTGGGAGGCGTCCGGGGTTGTGCGGGCCCTTAACTTTGGAGGGACTTTGAAACATGTTTTTAAATACCATATGGAGTTCAGTGTTGACTTTGGAAAAGGGGCTGATATGTCGAGAAGGGACAAAAACATTGTCAAGCTGGAGTCTCCCCGAGTGAAAGGAGCAGAAGACAAAGTAAAGCACAGGTATAAATATGAAGAAGATCTGCGAATGGGACATGGAAGAGATCCAAGGGCCTCGGATATAAGGTTACCAGGTTGATGGACTAGATGGATGGGATAGAAAGGACTGACAAAACCCGAGACCAGGAGAAAGAAACGTTGGGTGAAGATTGGAAGAAAGTTTTAAACAATTTATTTAGGAAAATTTTGTAAAAGTAAAGAGTATTAGAAAAATGTTGGAATGAAATTATTTGGCTTTAGCAGAAATGTTAAAAAGAGAATATGTCATGTAAGAATATGTCATGGTTAAGAGAATTTGGTACAAATAAGATTTTAAGTTTTAAGTTTTAGGGCCTTTTATGGTAAGATAAGGTTAAAATAGATTAAGGTAATTTAATGACAGAATATTATGAAAGATGGAAAGGATTTGCTGAGATAATTAACAACTAGAATACAAAAAAGGGAGGTATGAGGAGGTCGATGAAACAAGGTAATGACAGTTATTGATTTGGGAATATTGGATTTGTTTTTAAATTTTTTGTCTATTTTTGTTCTTTGGTTTTGATGTATTATGTGTTTTGTTTTGTTTTCTCTTTTTGATCTTGTTTTTTTTTATTGATTCGTATTGTTTAAATGTGACTTGTTTTTTCCTTCTTTTTTTCTTTGTTTCTTTGTAATTTTAAAATTCTCAATAAATATTATTTAAAAAAAAAAAAAGAATTTATTTGCTATGTAATTCCGTTAATCCAATCTAATCCTGCTCTCAAACTCTTGGTTGCTTTTAAACTTCTACAGATCGCCCGTTCTTACAAAACACCACGCCCAGTAATCCTGGATCTAAAACCAACGGCAGCCCCTGTGATCAGACTGCATAATGGCAGTGCTGTTCTGGAGATTGCTGGTTCCATGGAGGTGTTGGTAGTCCTGAAGAATTCAACCACCCAATCCATGTTCACCTTGAGCATAGTAAGTGCCACACAGAAGCAGAATAATGTTCAAGTCATAGGCTCCCCTCCCCTATCTGCCATGACCTGTTGCTGTTTAGGGTCAACGTCAGAAATTGGCACCACAAGCAAGGGGTGTGCAGAATGTTGATCAGGAGTGATCTGAGTGATCTGCAGTAAACTGGCAAGGACTTGGGTCTCCTAACTGATTAAAAAAATAGCAAAACCAAAACAGCCTCAAACCTTTATTTATTCCATCAGCTATGCATTGCCAGAAAAGGTTTGCATCACCAAAGTGGACAAAGGGGGTGGTGATTTGCATAAAAATACACATGGTAACTTACATGTATAAATGCAAATTTAGAAATATTTCTACACTAGTGGCCAAAATTGTGGAAACCTTTTGGAAAAAGTGTATTTTCCAAAAGGTTTGATGGCTCATAACACCACTTTTTTGGCGTAATACCATAAAATTATATATCAGTGGAAAGATAATTTAATGAAGAATGCAATGCAACAAAGTTTGTTCAATTATCTGTATTCTATCAAAAGTTATAGCCAAATAACCAGAAAAAGGAAGCACAGCTTGCTTAGGTTGATTTGCAGTAGCTTTCCTTCATTTGAATGTAGCCAATGAGCATGAGTGTTTAGAGAGCCAATCAGGTGTTATGAGAACACACTTTTCCCAAAAGGTTTCTACAATTCTGGCCACTAGTGTATAATTTAAATAGAAATGCAATACATCTTACCACAGTGGGAAAGAAAGCAGGTGACTTGTGTGGCTCCTCCCTCTGCTGACCTGGTTGGGCAACATAAAAGCTCCTGCTCGCCCCTTTTAATAGCTCCTCATCATAAATCATAGCAGAAACCAAAAAACCTGAGTACAAATTGGTGCTCAGACTTTCTAAGTACAAATGCAATCTGCAGGATAGGCTTTGCAAAACTTGCTCTGCTTGGAAAAGCAAGAGAGATAACATTGGGGTGGGGAGTTGGATGAAGCAGGTAGAGTAACTGACCTTCCCCTTTTTACCTTTCAAAAAGGCCTTGCATTTTTACCTGTCTATACAACAGGAATACTCTAGGTGGTAAACAGAGATATTTCTTTCACACAGACTGCCAAAACCCATGCCAGCCTGAATATATTTGAACAGAAACTGATACCTTCTCTATGTCTGGACAGGTAACAAAATTTAAATGGTTGTTTGAATGGTAATTTTTAAAAAAGCAATTATGTAAAAATAAATAATCTTCCAGCTAATATGTTGGCATGGCTCTATTACAGGTAAAAAGAAGATGTTGCTGGACTATTACTCCCATCATCCCTGACCATTGGCTATGCTGGTTATGGCTGCTGGGAGCTGGAGTCCAACAGCATCTAAATTATTGTCAATTAGCTATATCTGTGCTTGTTTGAGTAATCCATCTTGATCACATGGTTCCTCCCAAAAATCCTGGGATCTGTAGTTTGTTAAGGGTGCTGAGATTTGTTAGGTGACCCCTATTCCCCTCACAAAACTACAATTCCTAGAGTGGTTTAACAATTATTCCTTCTTCCAAGGGAACTTTGGGAATTGGACCAGTCAGCCTTTCAGCCTAACCTACCTCACAGGGTTGCTGTGAGGGGGAAAAAGAGGAGGGGCAGATCTAAGTATGCCATCTTGAGCTGCTTGTAAGTGGAGTATATATGTACAAATAAGTAATGTTTTTTTTCCAATATTTCCTTTCCTTTCACAGTTTCCACCTATCCTTGACCCACTCCAATGTTGGCTTCTTCAAGGTATAAAGAGGGCGGGGAGTTAAAGAAAACAAATCAGATGCAGCTTGTAGATAGAGCTGAATTGTCCTTGCCATTTTTCTGATCTAACCTCTTTTCTGAAGCCATGGTTGTCCTTCTGGAGAAAACAGGCTTTCCCCAAAGGGGTAAATAGCCTCATTGTGTGGGATATATGCGACTTAGTTCAGGAAAACAGCACAGAGGGAAAGGGTAAAATAGCCCTCCCCTCCAGAACCAGTTCCAGAGCTGCTTTCGACAAAGCAAAAGAAGTGTCAGGAGACACGATCACAAATCTCCTGCTTTTAAATGGTTCCACGGAGCGGCCATAACCATGGGCTGAGCTGTTGGTGTGCAGCTGCTGTTTGCTGTGGAGACTGACTGTGTTTTTCTGTCTTTGCCAAAATTCACTGCACTCAAGACCTGCAATAGCACGAATAAAATGGTCTGATCTGTGTGGTGAATGATGGCATGATTTTGAAAGCAGGAGGCGCACAGTGAGCATAACATGTCATGCAGTGCTCATGCGCTAATGATTAGATCCCCATCAGAAATGACTTAAAATCATAACATAGGAACCAGTCCCTCTCTCTCTTTCTTACATCTAGATGCTGCCTTCAGTCTACAAAACTTCCTAGGGGGTGGCCCACAGCCATCATAATACAATACAGTGGTACCTCGGGTTACAGATGCTTCAGGTTACAGACGCTTCAGGTTACAGACTCTGCTAACCCAGAAATAGTACCTGGGGTTAAGAACTTTACCTCAGGATGAGAACAGAAATCGCGCGGAGGCAGCAGGAGGCCCCATTAGCTAAAGTGGTACCTCAGGTTAAGAACAGTGTCAGGCTAAGAACGGACCTCTGGAACGAATTAAGTTCTTAACCACTGCATCAATAAGAAAATCAAGAGTGGGCCTTGTAAAATTATCTCTTAGCGGTTCTCTAACTGGAACTGACATAACATTTTCTTTGTTCTTACTCTGGGTGCTTCCAAATATGGATGATTCAGGCTGAGTACACACTATACCTTTAAAGCACATTCAAAGCACATTCAAAGCACATTATGTCCTTCAGAGAATTCTGGTTGCTGTAGTTTATTGAGGGTTATTGGGAATTTTAACTCTGTGAGGGGCTAACTACGGTGTCCAGAGTTCTCTGAGGAAAAGAAGGTGCTTCAGAGATACAGAGTGTTCATAGCAGCACCTAATCATTGCATTTTTTGAAAGCAAATCAACTATCCTTGGAACTATTGTGTGTGGAGAAAGGGTTAAATGTGCCCCCCCCAACTGAACTGCTGTTAAGAATTCCCCCTTTTCCTTGCTGCCTGCAATTTTGGAGGAGAGGGGCAAGATAATTGCTAGGAAGGCAATGCAATTTGGAATGGGAAGGCAATAGAGCTGGTTCCGAGAGAGAGAGAGAAACCAAAGAAAATGAAATATCTGGAGCACAATCTATATAGGTCTTTACTGGCCTATATCTGCCAGAACATCTGTGAGATAAATCATCTCCACCTGATGAATTATTATTATTATTATTTCAGCAATTTGTATACCACTGAATCAGTCATCTCTAGGCAGTGCAGCTGCTTTGTTGTGTTAAAATGTCAAATTTTGAGAGACTGGGAGAAAATAACAGAAACTGAACAGGAGAAACATGGAAGCAGATGCTTCACAAAAAACAGAGGACAAAAGTGTGAGAAATCCACAATAAATCTCAAGTGTAGAGGCAGCCTGTGCCACTAAATCCAAATTCTCTCACATGGCAGGTTTCGCTTTTGAAGAACTTCATGTCTTACATTTTACGGAATGGAGTAATACCAGCAGCCAATGGTAAGTGTTGTGTTTGGATTGTTTCCCCATCACCACTGTTACTTAATGGTCCTAGTTTCTGGAAATTACAGAAAATCTTTTTTGGAGAATGAGAAGTAGTAGCGATAGAGCTTGTATTTTCGTCACCTGGCGTGACGTGTCGTGATTGGTATCACATTCTTTATGGCAAATACTTTAAGGAACATACTGCTCCAATGAGATTATAAGATGCTTAATGCTTTGCACTAGAATGTCAATCTGGTTGTCTTGTCAGAAGACCCAGTACATACTGTCAACTACTGGTAATTTGGATTTACAAGACCATGTGAACATGTCCACATACAACTGCTGATAAAGGAGTGCTTATTCTTTCCTTTCCTTTCCTTCAATGGATCTGGTGTATATTTCCTTTCAGAGTAAGGCAATACAGTTATCACTGGTTAATGACTGGAGGCATTGGCCCTGGAGACTCTTTGTACACTTAATACTGTAATATTCTGATGAGCATGTAGTTACGTGACAAGAGATAACTCCTGCAGTTCTTGTCTGTATTGCATTTCTAACAACCATTTATGGTTTATACAGCATTTACAGAATAACAAAATTGTACTGGGCATATAAAGTGTAAAATCAGGATAACGGTACTGCTCTGCTTCCCAGCAAGATAAAGAACCCCAAAATAAAATAAAGATGTTTTAAAATGCCCTTTCTTCAGCAGTAATATATGACTTGTGATCAGATTTTAAATGAAAGCAATGGATTAAACTGTGTAGCCAGCATGGTTAGAGTGTTGGACTAGGACTTGGGGAACCAGTGTTCAAATCCCTACTCAGCCATGAAGCTCACTGAATACCCTTGGGTCAGTATTTTTCTCTCAGCCTAACCTACCTCACAGGGTTGTTGTGAGGATAAAATCAATGGAGGAGAGCCACCTTTAGCTCCGTGGACGCAGGATGGGGTATAAGGCTAATGGTAATAATAATAAAGTATTACTGCAATCATAACTGCAGGGCCTGCTGTTAAAAAACAATAGTGCTTAGAATCTCTTCTCTCTTTTATTAAGGTAAACTGAAGGAAGGACTTCCTCTCTCTAAAATGGACAGCATGATGCTTGTGGAACCTGTTGTCACAGTTCACCAGGTGAAATTCTGCAGTGCCCACACCTGTCTGTCCTGTGTCCCGAGAGAGAGTTGTTTAGGGTGATGTGATGCAAGTTCTGAATCCTGGTGGGACTTGTCATCAGAATGTTGCCGTGTTCTCACATCCTAGGGCAGGGGTGCCCAAAGTTTTTTCAAAGAGGGCCAATTTGATGAACTGAGGGCTGACCAAAGTTGTATACTGCCACAGGGGCCAGATTAAATCATCCTAGGGTCTTCAGGCTGCCTGACTCACAGGCTGAAGAGAGTCCCTTTAAATAAAAGGGAAAAAAGGTTGTACATAGAGACAAGCATTTCGACGAACTCTTTGCAATTCAGAGAAAGGTTGGCCAGCATTTTTCAAAGTGACTCATTGTGGAGGAAAGACAAACACTTTCCTGTGTTTTTGTATTTGTTGGTATCCTGGTGTAAACAAGCCAATGTTCATAATTCGTATTTTAAAATCCATATGAACTGTAAGGAAACAAGCAATACACACTAAAAACAATAATTACCAAATGAGCAGTGTATTGTTAGCAAAAAGCCTGATCAACAGTTTCTGATGACCACCATATTTACATCTTGACTTCTCCACTCTCGTTAGTTGATTAGCTCTGTTTTACATTGTTTCTCTGATCATCACATAACCTAAAGAGAATTTCTTAGTTTATTCATGACAGTATCTTCACAAGAACCCTAGAATACTTTCTGAGCAACCAGTAACCCCAGCTAAAGTAAACATGGATTATAGACCTTTGTGTGTTTAATAGAAGTCTTTTTCGAAGCCTGCAAACTTCCAGGCTTCACTTGGACCATACAAGTTAGGGAAGGCTTAGCAAAGAGGGAAGGGACTGCAAGCAGTAGATGGAAGGGAAACATCCACCACCCCAACTGATCTGTTTGGCTCAACTGGTTTTTTAATATATTTTCTCCCTCTCAGAGCAATCTACAAAGCACAGCTGCTGTGCAACAGCCTTCCACTTTATTGACATCCATACCAGTTGCGCATCAGCAGTACTTACTCTCTTTCTGTTAAATGACAATGTATGTCTAACATTCAGTTCACAATGCCTCTGAAGGTGTATTAGCCATGGCCAAGCCATTAGCAAGCTGCAGCTTGTGGCAACTTCAAATAAATGTTTGTATATCTTCTCAGGGCTATTTGCTGATTTCCACCGACCTAGAGTATGATGAAGAAGGGGACCAAGCAGATTCCGAAGGCTTTTTCGTTATAGATGCATGAAACCTCAAAATTTCTTCTGTTCTGTTTCAAGAGGGAAGATGTAACAAGAAAGTGAATAATGATTGAAAACATTCTGTGTGGTCTCGTGTGTGTGTGTGTGTGTGTGTGTGTGTGTGTGTAAAAGTGCCTTTGAAAGACATTGAATAGGTGAAGTAATATCTGTTAATGGGCCAGCAAAAAACATTCAGAAAGGAATGCAGACAAGGAACATAGGAAGTTGCCATATACTTGGCTCATCTAGCTCAGTACTGTCAGAGGTTCTCCAAGGTGTCAGACAGAGGACATTCCCAGCCCAGCCTGGAGATGTCAGTCATTGAACCTTCTGCATGCAAAGCAGATGGTGGGAGCCTTCCTAACTGCACTGCTGGAAGATGGCAGCAGCCCCAGTCCGGATGTAGGAAGCCAGGACTGTTTTCTGATTCCTATATATAACCAAGAACAGTGTTGCAAGGGAAGCCTCGTAGTAGGCTATTCCCTTCTGCATGTAACTCAATGCACACTTCTTAGGGAGTTCAGAAAGTTGCAATACAGGTACTCAGCAGGAGACCATCCCTTTCAGTTGCAATGAACTGTAAAGAAAACACTAAAGATGGCCACATAGTGGCACTGGATATTATGGAAGAATAGCATAGTAGGTAAAAAGGGATGGTAGACATTGCATTTTGTAAGAAGGCTAAAGGACATTTCTATTATGTGGTGGGAATGTCCCAAAATATTGTAGTAAGCTTATGGTGTATGGTAATTGGCACTATCTTTTACAAACAGATACCACACTAGTTTGTCTTCATTTGTCTACTGAACTATATATTAAACAATGTTTTCCATGGGCATGCCAGAAACAGGTGTTACATATATTTACAATGGCCAGAATTACATTAACTGAATGTTTGAAAGAAACTTGGAAACATGGTAAAGTTTAGTTTTTTGGGATTTTGTGGGAACACCTAATAACTATTCACTTTACAGGGAAGTTTTAAAAATCATGAAAATTATATTACATCATATATTAAATAGTTTGAACACAATTGTGCATTACATCAAGAGTGAATTGGGAATTGATTCAATGATGCTGTAGATATTACATTCATTACTGAGTAATTGAAGGAATGAGAGAGAGGTTTCTTAGAATGTCAGTATACTGTTACGTATTGATCTTTTACACACAATTTTATATGCAATTTTGTATTGTACTTTTTCAGAATAAAAACAAATTTAAAAATTATACAAATGTGTTTCTTAATGCCCTCTGCAGGGACTGTGTTAAGACCTAAATGATTAGGTATTCAAAGTAATAAGAGCCTGTTAAAAGATATTAGTCAAGTTGTGGGTTCTCTGAAGCATCACCAGGTGTTGTTTGTAATGGGACACTTGTCCTAATCTCTTGGAACCTGCCTTTAATGCCCATGGAGCTCCCCCCCCCCCCCCAATAATCCCACTTTAGCATTATAGTTATTGAAAAAGTAGGGTTATCTTAGTGTTCAAAACTTCATGCCTGCATAATACTTTGATCCATAAAGGCTATGTCTTCCATGTTGGGCATTATAGTCCTTCTGGACAGCAATAATGGGGGAGCATTGGAGAAGGATCACAAAACTACAGGGTGGATAAAAATCAATGATTTTTTTTTTTAAATCAAAAAATCAGAATCTTTTAAATTTAAATCGGATTTTATAAATGCTTTTGGAGGAAAAATCTTTCTAAAGATAGTTTTCTATTTAAATTGCATTATAGTCCAATGGCTATTCATCAGGAAATAAGGATTTGTTTTAAGTTTTTTCTGTATGCTAAAACACAAAGGTTTTTTTAAAAAAATCGTTTAACCACATCAGTTAACAAACATGGATACGTATGCTATAATATTAATTGTTTTAGTTAAATAAATTGTTTAAATTGTTACTAATGATTATTTTTCTCCTTCCAGTAAAGTATAGCGGAAAAGTTGTCCAAATATAAACAGTTAACTTATTAAACTTCACAATAATTTCATAGTTATAATTTATAATTATAATAGTATAACCAAATCAGCAATTTTTGATATAACTGTAAAAACTACTCTGAAAATTTATTATTCCTTCATCAGATTGTAAATATTATTATACCAGCAAGAATTTTTTTTTCTGTAAAAAAATAAAATGATTTAAACCAAGTCTTACTGACTAGTGATTTAAATCGTGATTTAAATTGATTTGATTTAAATCAAATCCACCCTGCATAACTACTAAGCAGAAGAAACGTACCACTAACATACTACAGTTGTGTCAAGAATATGTTGCAGAGTATACCCACAATAAAGCACCAGAGAGGTTCCAAAGGTTTTGTCCATCCATCTTTTGCAGTAAACATCTCATGCCTTAAAAAATGTGCTACAGCGCATTGCTTACTCAGAAGCAAGCCCTGCTGAATCCAGTGGGGCTTACTCACCAGGAAAGCAGCGTTAAGAACTGCAGCCTTAAAGCGGCGCAAAAAGACCCTCGGCTGCTCTGATGATGTTCCCTTCTTTTGATATTTGACCCACACCAAGCGCGGTCCCTTCCACAAACAGCTTAATTCAACGCGCTGTCCCGTTTCGGACATTAGCCGGCGCTGCAAAGGAGGTAGGGGGAAAAAAGAAGAAAGCCACTGGTTGGTTCGCGAAAGGCGAACGAAGTTTGTTCCTCTGCGGGCGCCGTCCAATCCTATAGTTCTCCTCTGCTTCTGCCTTACGGAGGCTGCGCGCGGCCTCCTCGGCTTCCGTAGCGGCGCTGAAGAGGAGCGTGTGCGCGCCGTTGGCAGAATTCAGTGACACGGAGCCACGGCAGAGAGCGGAGCTTGATCGGAATCGCCGCCGCCATGAGCCGAAGCTACAACGATGAGCTGCAGTACCTGGACAAGCTGGACAAGCACTGCTGGCGTATCAAAAAGGGCTTCGTGCCCAACATGAACGTGAGTGGGTCGGAGGACGGGGGGGGGGTGGACAGGCACGTAGGGGCGTGTTCAGTCTGAGCCGGGGCTTAGCACCCCCCGGCTCGCTTTTATTGCTTAAATGAAGTAATGGTTAAGACTTCCCCTACGCATGTGCAGAGTGCCGCTCCCTCAAGATTTAAGCACCGCATTGCCAACTTCTTTCCGTACCTGGTTGGGCGGGGATGCCTTCTGACGTACATCATCCTTCAGTACATTTAGTGTCAAATCCCGGTTTGAAGTTAGTTTATGCCACATTCGGATTATTAGTACTGTAGCATTATGATTGCGCTACTTATGCATGTAGAGCGTTAAAGCATAAGTCTGACACTGCTGAAACCTTTCTCTAGTGAGTTGAATGTGGTATTCAACCGGTTTTAAAACTGCTTGAAAGTAAAATTTTATATGCATGATAAAATCTTTTTTTAAAAAATGCCTCCTGAAGCAGGTTTCCATCACTGCTGGGTGTTGCTGTATTCTTGCCGTTGTCTGGGTTGCTTCTGTGGCCTAGAGCTAAGATACAGACTTTCCCAGATTGCCCCATAAGAAGGAAACTGTATTTTAGAAATGTTTAGGGCTTCAGGTACTTCTGAGAAGCTACCTCTCATTTTGTCACAACTAGATGAGAGTCTCTAGGACTGCTCAAGGAAGTTCTCACTTTTGATCTCTAACTGAAGATTGCTAACTACAGCATTGGTGTGTATCTGAAGAAGTGTGCTTGCACACGAAAGCTCATACCAAGAACTAACTTAGTTGGTCTTAAAGGTGCTACTGGAAGGATTTTTTTTTTTTTATTACAGCATTGGTGTCATTCATGGGTCAGAAGATACATTTTGTTCCATGATTCAAGATATGTGAAATTCTTACTGAAACTCGAACAGCTTCTGTAACAAGTATTCAGCCAAGCTTATTATATTCCAAGTTTTAGTCCATCTAAACCTTTACTAGAAGTGTCTAAAGTTTCCCTAATTGTGGCTAAGCCTTGTAGCCTGCTTAGATGCAGCTACATTCCAGCTTCTGCTTGAATAGTAAATCTTTGTCACTGGCCTTATGTAAGAACTGATGCATTTTGTTTCACTTTTTCCTCATTCTTCCGTCTGTAGGTGGAAGGTGTCTTCTACGTGAATGATCCTTTAGAGAAGTTAATGTTTGAAGAGTTAAGAAATTCATGCAGAGGTGGAGGTTAGTATGTGTTGTTGTCACCCAATCTCACTGGTTTGTTGTGTGTGGAATCCCAGGTCCAGATTCACTTTTGATGAATCCAGAATTCACATAGATTCAACCAATGCATTTAGAGTTTAGGACTGCCTATATGTTCAGGCACCATAGAGTGATTCTTAATTGATGAAAAATATTATAAGCCTTCATGAAAATGTTCCCTCTATAATTAATCTGCCACTTGTCAAACTATGGTGAAACACAACTTATTTTAAGACTTAGGCTTCATTTAGAAGTAGAACATGCTGCATAATTTTGCTTGCTTAATTTAAGCTAGTACTTTCTGGTCTGTCAAAAGGCATCTTAACTGCACTGAAATGAAACCAAATACCCCTTAATCTTGGCTTTGAAACATCTGTGTTCTTGGTCACAGCTTGTCTTATGCCACCTCTAAGTAGATGTGCTTCACAGTGAAGTTTTCACCTGTGTAACATGGTCATGCAAATTTAAAGGAAAGTTGATGTAATGGTGTGATGTCATCAACCACAAATTTGCATGAAAGGAGGATGATTGTGCTTCTCATCATCCATCTTTTTTAGGAGCTGGTGGCTTCCTCCCAGCCATGAAACAAATCGGAAATGTAGCTGCACTGCCTGGCATTGTTCATGTGAGTGATTTTAAAGAGTTGTACTTATATCCTGTTGACCCATTGTTTCAAAATAGAAGCCCCATATGCATTGTCAGCATTTGTAGCATTCAGCCTTCATTAAATTGACCCATCACAACAATTTCCTGACATTTAAACACCAGCAACCCAGGGCAAGATGACAGTTGTTTACATTCACCACTTACTTTTGAAGGGGGCCTAAATGCAACTTATTCTGGCCAATTTCTACATTTGTGAGCTGCCCTTCATGAATCTGCTGAGTTTTTGACTAGGATCAAAGGATTTTTTAAAAGAAATGCCCATTTTGCAGTGACTGTGTGGCAGGGCAAGTAGAAGTTGAGTCCATTCAGTTATAGAATCCTCATTTGTTCACATGACTGATTGCCTTTCTTTTGTTGATTTTTAAAATGAATTTCAGAGATCTATAGGACTTCCAGATGTCCACTCAGGCTATGGGTTTGCCATTGGTAACATGGCTGCCTTTGATATGAATGACCCAGAAGCAGTGGTATCACCAGGTATGAGCAGTTTGAATGTGATGTTCTCTGTGCAGGGAGAGAACCCTTATTCTGCAGATCTATGCAATGTATTGAAGCCAGATGGGAAAACAAAATGTGTTTCACAGTACAGTCGTACCTCTGCTTATGTATCCTTCCACTTACGTAAACTTCGGGATACGTAAGCAGCATACGTAAGTCACGCATTCGCAGAAGCGGTCTACTGCCGTATGCGCATGCAGAAGCGGTCCCTCCGGTTGCGGAAACCTCAGGATCCAATGGGAGCTCCGGAACAGATCCCGTCCACAACCGTAGGGTACCACTGTACTCATTCAGATGGAGGTACATTGCAGATGAATATGTAAATTGTCAATTAACCTACAGTTATTGTCTCACTGGACTCTCTGAAATCCAAGCCTAGGACACTATTAACTGTAATGTAATGTAGCAATTAAGTCATCAACCCTGAAGCAAACTTAAAACAAATACAAATTAAGAATGCTTGTTTTGGAGTAAGAAGGGTATATTTGTTTTTAATAATAAAATAACCCTTATGAATTCTGCATATTCAGGCTCCTTGAGCAGAAGTTCCATGAAGTGCTATCTTTTTGTAATTTGTGCCTTCCAAACCAGTGCAGATAAGTTGTGTTCCTTCTGACTAACAAAATTGAGGGGTTGATGTTTTTACTTGTCCCACGTCAGGGGACATTTGCTGAAAAATATTAAACTATAACTTCTCTTGAAGAACATTTGATTGTGGTGATGAGTCAGTTCTGCAATTGTATGTATGAATTTTGAAGGGTGCATTTGTATTTATTTTACTCATGCAGGTGGTGTCGGATTCGACATTAACTGTGGCGTACGGCTCTTGCGCACCAATCTTGATGAGAGTGATGTCCAACCTGTGAAGGAGCAGCTTGCTCAGGCCATGTTTGACCACATTCCTGTTGGTGTGGGGTCAAAGGGTGTCATTCCTATGAACGCCAAGTAAGTGTTAACTATCCTTTCTCCAGCAGCATCTCCGTACTGGAAGGATGTCTTCCCTCCACCCTTGTCTTTTTGTGTGGGAAGCGATGTATAAATTTAATAAGCCCTAACTGTACCTTAACAGTAAGGTATCTAGCCATGTTGTAGTAGGAAATAAAGAGCCATGTGTCATTGTTAATTCGGTCCTGTATTTTTTAATTGTTTTTTTAAAAAATAGCACCCCTTAACCAAAATCGCAATGTATGTAGCGAAAATACACAGTAAGAGTCCACAGTCAGCAGTCTGAAATGATTTAACTGAGAGCAACAAAAAAAATCTGGATATCTACAAAAGTTCAGGATTGTTTTTCTTATGTAATCAGTACAACAATAGCAATCAGTTGTGTCAATTACTAGAAGTCAATCTCTCTCTGTGTTGCCCCAGGGATTTAGAGGAGGCTCTGGAGATGGGGGTAGATTGGTCCCTCCGAGAAGGCTATGCCTGGGCTGAGGATAAAGAGCACTGTGAAGAATATGGGAGGATGCTGCAAGCTGATCCAAATAAAGTCTCTGCGAGGGCTAAGAAAAGGGGTTTGCCCCAGGTAATTGGTTTTCTGAGATGATGTTGCATTATTACTTAGAACTTCATGCTAACTTCTTGGGTACATTTCAGCAGAGTGAGAATATAAGTCTTGATGAGAGGATTATTATTATTGCTATTGCTATCCCAATCACAATATCCCAGTATCCCACAGGGGGTTACAGCAACTAAGACACAATATTAAAAACAGTTTAAAACAACTTACACTGACTAAAGGTGCTGGACTTGCTGGTAGCCAGGGAGGGCAGAATCTGTGTTCAAGTATCATTCAATTCTGAGTAAGCTCAAGGAATTTCCTGAAAACCAATGTCTTGGCATGCTGCTTTGTTAGGAGAAGGATGAGAAACCTATGCTGCTCCAGATCCTGTTGAACTGTAATTCCCTTCATCCCTGGCCATGCTGGCTAGAGCTGATGGGAGTTAAGAGTCCCACAATAATCTGAAGGCAGTAAGTTCCTCATCTTTGAGCTGCCATGTAAAAAAAAATTGGTCAATTTTTGCATTGTCCAATATATGATTAACTTATGAAACAAACAGCAACAAGAAATATCAAGTAGGAGGATAATAGCTAAAAATTGAAGCCTCTATGTACAGATACAGTAACCCTTCCTCAGCATCTGATCAATGGAGGTCATGGCATCAATGTCCTGGGTTTGAGGTTTGCAGAGGTGTCTGGCTGCAGATGAAGATAAGCACTGGGCCTTGACTACATGGGCTTTCTAGTGTGAACACAACAAGGAAGTTTATATTCTCACAGTTCTAAACTGAGGCAAATAGTGTACAGTTCAGTTAACTGTAACACTCAGGTTGATTTCAGGCTTATAGCTGAAACCTTTGCTCTCAGCAGTATCTCTTCCTCTAGTGAGATGCCACATGGCATCAAAGACGGGCAAGCCATTGCCTCAACCTTTCTAAGGGAAACCAGTTGTCTTCCATTTTGCTTCTCATTTCACTATCTGCTCAAATCATAGCTAAGCTTTCTTGTTTTATTCGACAGCTGGGGACTTTGGGAGCAGGAAACCATTATGCTGAGATCCAGGTTGTAGATGAAATTTTTAACGAATATGCTGCCAAGAAGATGGGCATAGACCACAAGGGCCAAGTTTGTGTGATGATCCACAGTGGCAGCAGAGGCCTTGGCCACCAAGTAGCTACAGGTATCTAGGCTTTTTCTTCCTTTCTTCTTCTTAGCCCTTGAAACTTTACTCCTTTCTTGCAGGTATCTACAGACTCCAGTTACTGCTTTATGCGTTATTTCCTCCCAGTCTTCATGCATGCCATTGGCATTTGTGGAAGCCTCAGATATGTCCAGTTTCTGGGTGTGCTAGTTCAGATGGGCTTAATGGAGACCTACACTGAATTTGCGTTTCGTTTCTCTTCCCACCCCCACCCCCTTTTACAGATGCCCTAGTGGCTATGGAAAAAGCTATGAAGCGAGACAAGATCATAGTGAACGACCGCCAGCTGGCATGTGCCAGGATTGCTTCCCAGGAGGGACAGGACTACTTGAAGGGAATGGCAGCAGCTGGAAACTATGCATGGGTCAATCGTTCTTCCATGACTTTCCTCACCAGACAGGTGCGAAGAAAGAGCATGAACTTGTTCACTTCCGTCTCTTTAAGCCCCAGTGGGATCTATTCAGCTGCATTCTGACTGATTGACACCTGGGTAACATTTCTGGAACAATTAAATTATTTTGTTCCAGAAGTTAATCCATATCACTCCACATTGGTAGGAAGAGGTTGGCTTAACTGGCTTGTGGATTGGTGGTGCAGTGCCTTGTAATCTTCCTCATAAACAGGATGTATGAATGGGGCTGGGCCCCATTAATGAGTTTTGGGAGGAAAATGGACTTTCCCCTTGAACTTTAAACTGCTGAGTTACGTTCAGTAGAGCAATGTGAGGGCACTGCAGAGAGTAGATGCTGGAGGTGGGCTTCCACCACTGCCGTCATGGTAACAGCCATACGTTATGTGTTCATCAGATTATTTGGGCTCTTACCAGCCCTAAAAAAATTTTTTTTTAATTCAGAGGACTGCTCCTTATGTCTATAATGTTTTCTAGGCTTTTGCTAAAGTCTTCAATACCACCCCTGATGATCTGGATCTGCATGTGATCTATGATGTATCTCACAACATTGCCAAAGTAGAGCAGCATGTGGTAGATGGAAAAGAACGGACCCTGCTGGTGCACCGGAAAGGAACAACCAGAGCTTTCCCTCCTCACCACCCCCTCATTGCGGTTGATTACCAGGTACGAATTTGTGGCCCTTTTCTTTCTTGCCAATGCCAACAAGTCCTGCAAATAGTATATTTGTTACTCCTCGTGGACTTCCACACCTAACAGCTCATGTTCCTACAATTGTGTTGGTGCACCTTTCTACCTTTATTCCTTTTCATGCAACTATACAACCTTCTAGCTGTCAAGACTTATATTTCTCAGTGTCTGCTGTACTGCTGTATTGCAATCAAAACATCCCGATTGCTCAAATTTTGCATGTCTCCTGTCTGACATTTCCTTGATTCACTATGGAAGCTTGACCCTGAGTGGATCAGTAGTGACCTTCAGTGGATCCTTGCTGAGCAGCATATGCTTACAGCTTGGGGGGATGTGTCATATTGATTCTGCACCCTTCTTTTGCCTCTGCAGCTGACTGGCCAGCCTGTCCTGATTGGTGGAACAATGGGAACTTGTAGCTATGTCCTTACTGGTACCGAACAAGGCATGACTGAAACCTTTGGTACCACCTGCCATGGAGCGGTGAGTAACAAAGCAACTTTCATCTAGCTTGGGGGTGGGCAGCCTTCCATCTAGTGGGATATATTTTGTTTATTTGTTTATTACCAGAACCCCAAGTTCCATCAACTGGAGCCTTGTGCAGAACCCATATGCTTCCAATGAAATACTTCCAGCAGGAGAACAATAGCTGGGAGTCAGGCAGTAGATTTAGCAAGTAGATTTCAAACACCCAGTGATTTACTGGTGGATCCAGATTTACTTTGCCCATCACTGCTCTTACTCAAGTGCTTCCTCGCTTCCCATTTACCGTATTTTTTCGCTCCATAAGACGCACTTTTCCCTTCCTAAAAATGTATGCATCCCAGGCTCTGCTCAGTGCTCCCTTTAAAAAGCATGTGGAGCGTGTGTGCAGCTCTTGGGAGCTTTTCCCCGAGGAGGGAGAAGGGCAGCCCGTCAGTGACTGGCTTCTGGGATTCAGAATATTTTTTTTCTTGTTTTCCTCCTCCATAAACTAGGTGTGTCTTATGGTCTGGTGTGTCTTATAGAGCGAAAAATACAGTATGTATTGCTCAGTGATATGCCTGTAGGACTAAGGTGCAGCATTTGCAAGAATCCTATCTATAAATGCTGCTTGTTTAATCTCCAATAATTAAAATGTACATTGACTTCATTTGAATTGCATAGGACATTTTCTTTCTCTAACTGAAGATGGTAACAGCAAGGGTATGAAAATAAAATCACTTCATGTGTGACCACCTTTTCAGCATCCAAGTTCCTCATACCTTTAAATAGATGTGCATATGTGTGAACTGTGGTTAATGCAGTTTTCAGACCACGGAAAGGCCTGTTCTCATGTTGCAACCCTCTGGATCTCTTCTGAAGGAGGCACACAAAGATATGCAGGCCTAAAAGTTGTTAGGCTTGTTGCATTCATTGGCACAAAATGGCCAGGGACCTATTTAGTTGACACTTTCTGGATGCCTGTTGTCAGTGTCTTATTTTCCCTGAAGGGTATATGGCAGTAACTGAAACAGTGATTGTCGTTTTTAGGGCCGTGCATTGTCACGTGCAAAATCTCGGCGCAACTTGGATTTCCAGGATGTATTGGACAAGCTGGCGGACATGGGGATTGCAATCCGGGTTGCATCCCCCAAACTGGTTATGGAAGAAGTAAGTGATTTATAAACTTCTTTGTGGGAATTTACTTCTGGGGTGAGCTTCCTCTCCTGGTGAAGTATTAATGTCTGCCAGCAACAAGGGGGCACAACACTTCATTGGACTCTGCCATTCCAGGAACCTTAAACCTCTTCCAGGCTAAAATGGTTTCCTCTTCTCTCCCCTTCCCTCATTTGGGAACATCCAGTGTCCCATGTCATTGTTCAGAACATTCCTTTTGTATCACTAATAGAGTCTGAAAGGCAAGCGAATGTTGTACATTTCATTTCAGTTATTTCTTCTGATGCCCAAAAAACAGTTTTTTCCCTAAACATTGAGGGAAGCTTGTTGAAAATTATTGTTATTACTACTAGTACTACTACTACATTTCTATACCACCCTTCATCGGACAATCACAGGGTGGTTTACAGTACACCTGTTCAAAAGGACTTAATATAGTCTTTCATAAACAATAATGGGGGGGGGGGGAATAGGTGCTTGCCTTGTGTAAGTTCTCCTGTCTTTTTAAGTTTGGTAATATGGGATCTGCTGAAAGCCCCCCCCCTTTTTTTTTTGAGGGAGCTACTATAGGAGGAGGAAGAGCCTTTTCAGTGGTAGCACCAATCTTGCTTAATTATTCTTTAAGAACCTCCCCTTAACCCAAGTCTTGAGAAATCAAAGGAAGGCATTACTCTTTTAAGCACACATTTTGGAGAGTTTATCTGAGATTACTGGCCTTATATCAAGGAAAGCCTAAGTGATTTTGCTTAGATGATTTTTGAAATTAAATCACATAGTTAAAATGATTTTTATTCTAACATTATATTAATCTTTTGAATGTATGCATGTATTGAGAGCCTCATGTAATACAAGCTGCCTGGTAGCTTTTTGAATGATGTGGAATAGAAATTGATAGTTTTTAAATTATTATTACTATTAATAATAATAATATTAATATTATTAACAAAAAAAGACCTCAAAATATATTCTTAACTCTCCTTTTACATCTCATTTATCTCAGGCACCTGAATCTTACAAGAATGTGACGGATGTGGTTAACACCTGCCATGCAGCTGGCATCAGCAAGAAAGCCATTAAACTGAGACCCATAGCAGTGATCAAAGGCTAAGGAAGTCTTTCCCTGAACTGGCCACCACTGTTCTTGCTGAAGAGCTTTTCCCACCAGAGTGCTTGAAGGTTGTTTCCATCTAGAATACAAACTGACACAGACTCTATGTTAGAACTCATTAAAGTAAGTTTGTGCCTGGGGGTGAGGGGCTCTCTTTGCTAAGAGGAGCTAAATCAAGACACATAGCCCTTCGTTTCTAGAGTGGTATTTAAAATTGGGTGAATTTCTTTTAGCAGAATCTAAAAGCAACCTTGTTCAGAAGATTCTTCGCTCTTAATAAATTATCTGTGCCCTTCATGGTGAGATTCTGACCAATGTTGATTTGATAGCCACCAATTTGCAAGGAGGCTTTCTCTGGTGTAGACCAAGTACAAATGCTACTGTTTTCACTTGGTTGTTTTTGTATTTTTCTCCTGACATGAGTTGTTTGATCTCCTTTATAATGTACCAATCTGTACTATTGGAGATAGAAAGGGAATCTTTTTTTGCACTGTGAGTTGCAATAAAGCCTCAACAATATCATTCATCTATGTGGCATGACTACTGTCACAAGTACTCTACTTTAAAAGTCTATGATCAGATAGTTGCTCCCATAAGTGCACTAGCATGGTGGTTCTGTTGAATGAGGGGTGGTAGGTTTGCACAAGCTGTGTTGCCCATGATTCACTTGGTACAGCAGGTTCTCTGTGTATGTATGTTTACTGGAATCCCGATTACAGCTCACTTGGAAAACTTTGTTAGAGAAAGTTGGTATTCCTTGAAGAGAAGCCAACTTTCCCTTGATGTTCCTCATGAATCAGGGCATCCAGATGCTATAGAAGCTGTAATTGCTTTGGCATGGACAGATTGTGTCCTAGTACTAGAGAAATGAGAAACATAAGCTGAGCAACCATTTGAGATACGTAAGTCCTGTCTTCCACTGCACCTGGTCATTCAAAAGGTAAAGAACACTGCCTCTTAAAGCAGCAAGCTGGAGAACTTACCCAGCAGTCTTGCTACTTTTCAATGAGTAAAGCTTTAGATTACTCTTTAAAACTGCAAGGGAGCATGTCAGTTAGCTGTGCGCATAAAATGCAAAGCTAAACCACTTACCACAAAAATGTGGGTTCCCAGAGAGGAGATTGAAGCCACTTCACTCCTTCCTCCAAGTCCTGCTGCTGTGAGCTAAACTTTGGCATGGCTTAGTGTTGTCTGTACACAAGCTTGTGGTTTGTCTCGCTTCACATAAACCACAAGCTGTAACCGGGGTTCATTCTTGGGTTTACAGCTCATGGTTTGTCTAAAGGAGACAAAGCATGATCCTAGGTTCAGGTGACATGCTAAGCCCAAACCATGGTTTAGCTCACAGCAGGAGTAGAGACATATGTTGGTAGTCTCCTCCCTGGGAATACTCACATGTTCTCACCATGGTTTTACTTTCCTTTATGTGTGAACTGGCTCACTATGTAAAAAGGGGAATTGTTAACTCCTCATCTCATGGGCTGCTGTTCGCACATGCACATTGCAGATGCGTGGGGAAGCAGCAAAGTTACCTCTGTTTGGGTAGAGATTAGGATGATTTCAGCAGGACCAGCATAGGTTATTTTCCCCCTTCTGGTGCTGCTGTTTTCTGTTTACATTAAAGTGCTCCTATACTTGATCTGCTGGATGGTTAGATTTTGAAAACACTATTGCCATCCTCTCATGAAGTAACAGTGATGGCTGCTCTGCTCCACAATAAGCATGATTTGCAAAGTCATTGTTTGAATTTTATTGACATTCTGGAAGTGATTTTCTAGAGAGGTCTCAAAACTGACAAATAAACAGAGAATGCAAGAAAGTCACTGCAAAGTGTCATTATTTATATTTCGTGTAAAGAAAATTACATTTAATTTAGAGATGAGATGGAAGTCTTGCTTGAGTAACCTGGTGATCCTCACACTTACCTCAGATGCTGTGGAAAAATAGTTAACCTTGAACTTTGCAAATCACCTCTTTGCATTTTACTTATCTGAGATTGCAATGCTATACTTGTTTATATTTAAGCAAGTTCCAGTGTGCTCAGTGGGGTGTAGACCTGTGTAGGATTTCACTGTGACTTTCCCCCAGCTAAATGGTGTAAATCCAACTACAGTCAATAGGGGGCATCTAGCTAAAGGGAAACGTAAGAAATGCAGAAGCTGTGGAGTAACTTCTCTAGGAGAGCTTGAAACAAGCCGCTTGGTAAAGAATCCAACCTGGCCCTTTCATGTTCCGTGGATTCCTCTGGAAAAGATTGTTCTAACTGATGCTTGCTGATGTCAGCAGTGACTTGGAATTAACTTAAAAGGGGGTAATAAAATGCAGTATTGCTGAAACGCAGGCCAAAACAACAACAAAATGGTTGTAATGGCTATATAAAATCTACCCTCCAGGGAACTAGGATGACTCACGTGCGAGCTGAATTGCCTCACCCCTTATGTTGGCTTAGCACTACTATTTAAGAGTGGCGTTGAGCACATTCTCCTACTTAAGAAGGCAGAAGAAGCCTAGCAAATGTGGCACACTGACAACTTGGTGAAAGCAGTTCTGCCCTACGCTAGTGCGATATCTTCACTAAGACTTACATATCCTGTCCATTCCCTGGGGATGGGAGACCCTGGGGCCAGGGACCAAGTGTGGCTTTTTATCTGGCCGTTGGGCCCCTCCCCAGGCCACACACCTTCCTGAGTTACACCCTTTGTTGGCCCTGCTTTCACCTGGCTGGAATACGTTCTTGAAGTCTGGCGATACCTCCTCCTTTCCTGAATGGAGGATAGGGAAGCAGGGGTCAGTGTGAATCAACTAGCCTGCTGGGCAGAAGTGAAATGCACATTCATTACTTGGTCCCCTTTTGCCTCCAGCTCTGCCCAGCGCTGGCATGTGGCCCCCAGAAGGTTATGTAGAAGGGAAGGTGGCCCTTGGGCTGAAAAAACTGTTCACCACCTTTGCAGTAAACCATAAATACGTATCTGCTGGGATAGCTCAGGTGGTAGAGCATGAGACTCTTAATCTCTGGGTCGTGAGTTCAAGCCCCACATTGGGAAAAAAAAAAATCCTGTCTTGCAGGGGGTTGGACTAGATGTCCCTTGGGGTCCCTTTCAGATCTACAATTCTGTGACACTGGCGCCTAGCCTGCTTGCCCTACAAGCTTGCATCCCAAAGTGATGAATTAGATGGGCTTTTAAACAGATCCGATTACAGCTCCCCTGGTGCGTTTGCATTGCGCTGACTTCCACCCATTCCTCCTGGCAGAGACGGCACTGGTGGCTCAACTTACTGTCTGCTACAGGGACTGAGGTTGCTCAGGACTAACGCTAAGGCTCCATTGCAAAAGGGAAATGAGAGCAGGAAAATGGAGATTAAACAGTCTACTACTACAGGATGGCATGGCTGGTTGGAACTCTACACAGGAGCGCTCTTAGCAGGAGGCGAGGATCCATTGTAGGCAGGGGCGGATGCACTATGAAACTAAAAAGTTTAGCTTCACAGCCCCTAATCCTGGTGGGTCCCCAGGAGTGACTTTACTCATGCATACTGCACAAAACTTGAAAACTGAGGTATAGGAAATATTTATTTATACCAGTGACTTTGACGTGAGGTAATCCAGTACAGTGGTACCTCTGGATGCAAACGAGATCCATTCCAGAGCCCTGTTTGCATCCTGAAGCGAACACAACCCGCGTCGTGATTTGCCGCTTCCGCGCATGCGCGCGACGTCATTTTGAGCGTCTGCGCATGCGCGAGCGGTGAAACCCGGAAGTAACACGTTCCGTTACTTCTGAGTTGCCGCGGAGCGCAACCCAAAAACGCTCAACCCGAAGCTACTTCAACCCGAGGCATGACTGTATATCCATTTTAATCAAAATCTGAGATCATGGAATCATTATATTGTGAAGTTGGAAGGGACCTAAAGGGGCAACTAGTCCATTCCCTTGCAATCACAGCTGTCCCTGGGTGGGCTTGAACCACCAACCTTCTGGTTAACATCCAGATGCACTGACCCATTGTGCCATGGAGCAGTTGTTGTTTTTTGTTTTTTAAGTGGTGATCTGTTGTGGAACAACCCCACTGAAGACCTTGTTCCAGACCTTGTTGTTGGTTGCGAAGGGGCCCCCATATCAGTTCAAGCTTCAGGGCCCCCAAATGTAGGTCCTACATGATAGTTCTGCGGAGAATCGTGCATTGTGTAAAATAGGACTGAACAGACTTCAGGCTTGTGGGACCTCTTTTGTGTGTGTTTGTCTTTGCTAGAGACTTGAAGTCTACCAATCAACCAAAGCCAAGTGCAAACTGTAGCTCAGGAGGGAAGAAAACCAGATGTGAAATGGTAGCTTAGGGGGCCAACGCTTACTGCACCCTGTGATCCATATGTCAGATGAATATGAGAAAGAAATATGTATTTGAGTTATTACAGATAGGGGTTCCAACAGCCCAGTTCAGCAAGAACAAAAAATGTCTCTCTTGCCAGTTGTTAAATAATTGTTGGAATTGTTGCCAGTTGGAAAGCCTTAACCTCCAGTAGATCCCAATACACCCGACCCCTCCAGTAAAGAAGCACTTCCCAACAGCTTTCTGAACAGTTGTCCGTTACCGTGGCTGATCTCAAGCCTGTATTCTGAGAAAGGGAAGAAAGCAATTCTGTTGGTGTGTCCACCATGTGCCCCTTCCCTCCGTTCCAGCTCTTCAAGGGGATATTTTTCCACAGGTCAGGCCATCCTAGACACTCTCCCAAGCCCACATACCACCTGCCTCTAAGCTGGTGGTCCTTCTGCACAGTCCTTTTTAGGAGTGTGCAGTTACTCCTCCTTGGCAAAGGCAGCTGCACTGTTGCCTTTGTTCTTGTATATTATAAATATGCTTAACTAGCTCCCTGCTCTCTTCAAAGAGAGAGCCTGCCTCAAGCATGTATCAACATGTGTGCGAGGCTTCAGCCGGAAACCTTCCATTAAAGAGAGAGCGAGAGCCTGGTTTGTAGCTGGTATTTCTTTCCCTTTGTCCTTTTCCGGTGATGGGTTAAGGCATGGCGGAGACCCAAAGCTGCTAGCATCCTCAAAGCGGTTTTTAAAACTTAACCGGCCACGAGTTTAGCTTCAATGCAAAAAAGAAGGAAAAAGAAAACATGATGAGGTGCTGAGAAATTAATGGAGGGGGGAAATGTGCTATGTTATGGCCTGGCATGTTTCAAGTATGATAATTATATGACCCAACGGCACAAGGCAAATCTATATATTTTGGAAAGCTGTCTGTCTGTCCTTCTGTTCTCTGAATTTAAGCTGTCACAACCAAAATTTTACATAGAGGTTCCTGAGATCAAGGAGTGTTTTTTTTGGTCTGTGCTTGGATACAATGAGACGCCGTTAGAAATCAAGATGGCAGTTGGAATATTTCGAAACTGCACTGATTTTAACTGCTGATTTCCAAACCACTGATTTTTTTTTAATGGTTTATTAGAATTCCCAAGCAATGCTCGCTACAAGGGTATTATAAAAATTTAAGAGAAATAGAATGCCTCAGGTGTCAAAATAACTTGGCTGGCCTTTGGTAGTATGCACCTTGACTCCAGCATGGTGGTGAGGTTCATTGGTTGGTCAGTCTCAGACAGCAAAATGTCTTTCCCAGTGCTGCTCCTGTGCTTCAGATACAGACGGCTATCTTCCATCTTTTACACTGCTTGGAGGCCAAGACCCAACAGTCCCTTCATATAACTTCTCCTTTACTCCTAACATTGCTGAACAAACCAGTTCTAAGGGCTAGATGGCACATTTTTCTGGTCGCCATACGTGAGCCATGCTGGTCTCCATGCAAAGGAACGAAAAAAGTGTTATGATTTTTTATTTTTTTACCTGCTAGAAGCCAAATATAAGTTGCACATATTTTTATTACAGGGCTTTTGCCACCCACAAACAATATCCTTTGCCCCTTCCTTCCTAGAGTAGAACATAAAAGTGATAATTTTGAACTTTCTAATTGTCATCTTGCAAGCTGCATGCTTAGCTGCCACTGATCATTACGGGGGATTATGCTAAGCGCCAAACTGTTGGTTTGGGTTTCTTTTTTTAATGGTGCAGAAAAACAATTTGGGCTCAGAGACTGCCGTAACTTTAACACAGAAGTCTTTTCATCCTAAACAGGAACAAAAGGAGCTCAGCTGCCTTGTAATCAGCAGATCCAAAGGGCCATTCGGCAGCTTGTTATTCCATGTCCTCACTGCCTTAGGTCTGGGACCTTAAATCCTTAAACTGGAGCAAACCTGGAGCATTATGCATGCCAAACATGTATGCATGTAGAGTTCTAAGGTCATACATGCAGCCTAATTGGGGGTGTCAGTTATGCATTGGCAAAAAACAAAAAAGGTGGGTTGCATCACAAAAAAAAGGGACACAGATTTGCATGCAGTCATTTTTATATATACCGTATTTTTCGCACCATAGGACGCACTTTTTCCCTCCTAAAAAGCAAGGGAAAATGTGTGTGCGTCCTATGGAGTGAATGCAGGGGGGAGGCAGGTGGGAAAAGCCCCCAAGAGCCGCACACAAGCTCTGTGCACTCTTGCGGGCTTTTCCACAGGAGGGAGAAGGGATTGACTGGCAGCATCAGTCCCTTCTCCCACCTCCCAGAAAAGCCAGGAGAAGCCGCGATCTCTTTAAAGGGGTTGCGCGGCTTCTGCGGGCTTTTGCGAGAGGTGAGGGAATTCCCCCACCTCCCAGGAAAGCCAGGAGAAGCCGTGCAGCCCTTTTAAAGTGTGCGCGGCTTCTGCCGGTTTTGCGGGAGGTGGGGGAATTCCCCCACTTCCCAGGAAAGCCAGGAGAAGCCGCGATCTCTTTAAAGGGGTTGCGCGGCTTCTGCGGGCTTTTGGGAGAGGTGAGGGAATCCCCCCACCTCCCAGTAAAGCCAGGAAAGCCCTGCGCAGCCTCTCCCGGGAGGGAGAGGCTGCACGGGGCTAAAGAGGAAGCCAAAACAGCGAGCGGGATCCATCCTGCTCGCTCCCTTGGCTTGTGCCATAGCCGCGCGCAACCCCTCCGGCAAGGAGAGGCTGCACGCGGCTATGGATTCTTTAGCCCTGGGCAGTGTCTCCTGGCAAGGAGAGGCTGCATGGGGCTAAAGGGGAAGCCAAAACAGTGAGCGGGATCCATCCCGCTCGCTGCTTTGGCTTCCTCCATAGCTGCGCGCAACCCCTCCGGCAAGGGGAGGCTGCACGGGGCTATGGATTCTTTAGCCCCACGCAGCCTCTCCCGGGAGGGAGAGGCTGCACGGGGCTAAAGGGGCAGCCAAAACAGCGAGCGGGATCCATCCTGCTCGCTGCCTTGGCTTGTGCCATAGCCCCGCTCAACCCCTCCGGCAGGGAGAGGTTGTGCGCAGCCTGTACGCTGCTCTTTGGGGCTGGGGGGGGGAATTTTTTTTTTCTTTATTTCCCCCCCTAAAAACTGGGTGCGCCCTATGGTCCGGTGCGCCCTATGGTGCGAAAAATACGGTAGATGCAAATTTAGAAGGGATGACTGTAGTGGGAAAGACACCAGGTGGTCTGTGTGCCTGCTCAGTCAGCTGACCAGGTTCTGCTAATTATGGATGGGCAGCTTTAAGGCTCCTGCTCTCCCTTCTTATGGTTCCATATCTTTCAACCAGATTTGGACCAGATAGCCCTGAAACAGAGAATCCCCTCAAGTAATGTCCTCTGACAGCCCTTCAAAACAGAGAACCAACCACTATATAGTAGGACATATTGTGACCGTCAGCATAATAGGTTTCAAGTTAATTGCATTAAATATTAATTATAAAATAAACTTTTAATTCTGTAATTTTTTAAAAGAAATGCTCATCATTTATCCCAGAAGGCAGAAACAGACTTCCTTCTTAGTGAACAATTGGTGAGAATTTTGACATTTTGCTGCCTGTCTTTATATATAAAGGGCTAGAGACGTTTTTGTATTAAGGTGATAATTCAGTGAAAGGGCCTGGAATATTCCAAAGGAGAACTGGATTCCTTTGGTGCTTTGCCACTGAACTATTGCTTCTAGGCTGGAAACTTATTTAGCGGTAAAAAAAGAGGAAATGCATCACAAGTTTCCTTCCCAAGTTTACAAAATGAAAAACCTAAGTGTCTTATTCAGCAAGAGAGTAACATTTTTCATTTTGAAAACTTGGGAAGGAAGCTGTCACCATATTTAAGATTTACGGCAATGGCAGCTTTATGGCCTTCACTGCAGTCCTTTAAAGGCAGGGGTCAGAAATCAGAAACTTTACAGATGCAGCAGAACTTCAATTCTCATCCTCACTGGTCATACCGGCTGAAGCTGATGGGAGTGGTAGTCCACCAAGCCCTAGAGGTTGGTTCCCCATCCTTGCTTGTAGGGAACACTGAGCTTCAAATCCCTTCTAACTCATGAGCTAATAGGCCCTTCAGTTGTTGTTTGACTACAACTCCCATCAGCCCCAGCCAATATGACCAACGGGATATGTAGTCCATCAACATAGAGACAGCCACAGATTCTCTAGTCCATCACAGGAATAAAGGCAGTTTCTTATAAAGTACTACACACACTAAAAGCAGAGTAAAACTTGTTATTTCACTTTTGTATCAGCAGTTTAGTGGAAGGGGAAATATAATAGTTGGTGATAATGATACATCAGTGCCTGTTCCCTTTATACACTGAGAGTCAGATAAATGAGAACATGTCAAGGAAGCTGGAAGATGGGGGAGCTGGAAAACCCTTGATCAGAGATCAGAGCAAAAATAACTCCAATCCTATTACAGCATAAACTGGATTAGAATAATTTTCAATTGTTTTCTGGTTTCAGAAAACATCAAATGAAAGTCAGAACCCCAAGCACTTGTGTTTTGAAAACAGTCACATCCTCCTTCCATGGAATCCTCAGGCTGGAGCTCATAGCTCTTCCGTTAATGGTTACCAGACTAGAAATAGACAAGATCTTCAGTGAGAAGCATATGGCTCCTTTCCATTAAAAAAAGTGCATTAGAACTTTCTGATAACTATCAGCAATAACAAAAATTACCTCCAGGGATGTCTCCAAGGGAAGATACAGATCCCCCCCCCCCCCCCGGAAATGATGGCCGCTTTCTTAGAGTTATGCGTGGTCTTGGTAGTTAAGGTTAGGGATGGAATAAATAATACATTTGGAGAAGTGGCATTAATTTGGATCGATCCATGTGCACCCTGCAGCCTAAAGTAACAAACCTAAACGGTTCAGATTCTAGGCAAACCACTCTTCCCATCAGCTCCTGCTTCATATTTGAAGGAGCCCCCACCTCACACCCTGCTGTGTTCCAGTTTGGGTTCCCCCTGCCCCACCCTGGAGAAACTTTAATTTTAAAATTCAAAGCCATAATAATGCTGCTGGTGGAAAATAAACCAGACTACCTTCTGTTTTACATAAGAGTTTTCCAGGGGCAGCTCCTCAGAGCAATGCTGTCCCTGGCCAGCTTCAATTCCTGAAAAAGACACACGAAGCACATTGTTCAGAGACACACGTCATTTTTTTAAATGCAGTTTAAAAAACACACCATGGAGGGGGAGAACAATGGATATATTTTCCCTGCTAATATAGTTGACTTCCTTCCGAATATGTCCCTTCCTTTCCTCCAATCCTTCCTGTCACTTGGGGAATTCTAGTCTTCTTGCCTGAAGAATAAATCATTCTTTTTCAGACAATAATCTCTTATCTGAATATCAGCAATGGAGGCTGGCCCACTGGGGCAAAGGGGGCAGCTCCCCACCAAGCACAGTTTGCCCTGCCACATCAGCCTGCCTTATTCCTTTTAACCAGGCCAAGGGGTAGTCCTGACTGTCAGTTTTGTGCAATGCTATTTGTCTAGAAAAAGAGGTGCCTGAACTCACCACAAATGCCTCTCTTGTTCTCTTATAATAGCAATGACACCCATCTGAGAGGGGCAGGGCTGAGTTCCAGTGAGTTCCAGCTGACTGAAAAAACTGTTGGGATACTGCCAGGGAGACAAAGTCCATCATGGCCCCCAAGCCGGCTGCCGGACGATCCATCGATCTCCCGTAAATACAGTATCAGCAATTAGCGACACGAGTTTCTAGAAATAGCTTGCCACATTCCAGAGCTCATGCACACTCTATCAGCAGATAATTCACAGCAGAAGTTGCACGCAGGAGAGCATTATTTACAAGTTTATTCAGCGTTGGTCAGAACAAAGAAAAACATGACTGCCTGCATCAGTGTCTCCAGACACAGAGAGAGAAACGAAAGCAATAGAAAACGTAAACTTCCTGTGAACAGGAAATGCGCAGACTCTGTGACTCACAAAGCCTGCTCCCTTTTAGGGTGGAACGGAAATATCCTAACAAAAACCACCCTGGTTTTGTGGAAGATTAGCAGCCAAGCCTAACAAATTCATGAGAAAGAGCTAATAACGCAGTGCTGTCTTGCTGATAGGCAGCTACTCAGACCATAAAAATACAATTGGTAGAGAGGCTTCTGTGTGATGTCATTTCCCCTCCTCTCCTGGAGAGGAAGGAGCACATAGTCCTTCCTGTTCCTTTTTCTCTTCCTTTGACCAGCTTTGGATGCTGGTAAGTAAGTAAATCTTATTTTTAAACTTACTTTACAAGTTGCTGCCTGGTTATTTGTTAAGCGGGGTAAGAAGGGGGAAGCCAGCTTACTTCCTTAGCTGTGCTTGCTCAAAACAAGGCTTTGCAGCTTAATTCCTATGCTTTTATTTTTTTTCTTCCAAGGATGGGGTTTTAAAAGTCTGTTCAACCTACACACGTGCACGCCTGGAGAGATAAATTGCAATTAATATATCCTCTCCTACCTATTGAAACCCATCCCTCAAGCTTCCTCCTCCTCAGTTTCAGCATTGCCATCAGAGAACACCATAGGGAGGAGCAGGGGGCAACACTAGAATTGCCTGGGAAATATTCCTACGGTGTGGGGAGGGATACTGCTGGAACAATCAAGGGGCAAACCTTTCCACCTGCCCTGCCCTACCTCTGCAAATGTTTATCCCTGTATAACTGCTCCATAAAAACAAGCAGAAGAAATGCTCATTAAAGACCAAGCAAAGTCTAACTACCCTGTAAGCATTGTGCAAGCAAATCGGGAAGAATGTTGAACGAGCAGGTCATCTGGAGGAGCCCAGAGGAGCCCAGTTCCAGTCTGAGAGCTGGTCACAGCATTCTGCACCAGCCGCAGGGTCAGATTCAAGTAGATAGTTGCTCTAGCAGAAGCCAGTGCAATGAGTCCCGCTAGTGCAACTGGCTTTTGCCCCTTCTCCTCCCCTTGTGCATTCCCAATAGGCTCAATGGGGGGGGGGGTGTAGAACCTCCCAGAACAGTGCAGAAGGGGGAGAAGAGGGGAAGTCCTTCCATCAGGCAAGCAGAAACATTTGCACTGACGGAGCGATCTCCTTTGAATTCCCCCTGCAGTTGCCAGTCAGGTTTCAAAGGCAGACCCACACAGAGTGCATTACAGGAATCCACACATGACGCGGTGTTGCCACTACCAAGACATGCTGCCTTTCCACCACACCTTAGAACAGTATATCTGTTTTTATTTAGATCAAGCTGTGTTCTGCAGCCACATTCTGTCTATTCCTTAGTGACTCATTGTCTTAATTTTCACTCATTTGATGCTAGTGATAATACATAATACCAGCAAAGTGGTGTTTGTTTATCCTGACCTGAAGCCATGATGTTGTCAGAAGAAACTGATATGGGAGGTGCCAAGGAGAAAGAGCTGCTTTGGAGAAGGAACTTCACCTTTGCTTTGAATTGTCAGTACATCAAATGGAAATTTCCCTTTTTGAAGTGAGTTTTCTTTTCATCTCTCTCCTTTAAAAAGAAAAAACAACCCACACCCCCAAGTAAGTAGATAGCTTGCTTTCATTCGCGAGTAAATGATCTGTTACTGTTTACAGTCTGGAAGTGGCAGAGGAAAATACCTACTAATGTTCCACACTGCTGAGTTTACGGGATGAGCACCAGAGTGGCTTGTAGCCACTGCTGGATTCGCATGATAGTTTGACATGTTGGGCTTCCTCCAGAGATCCTTGTTATTGTGCATTTGTGATTACAGTATTTGTTCTCATGATGCTATCTGGGCAGCCCCACACAACCCCATGTTCAATACTCCTGGCATCTGCAAATGTTTGGGGTGGTCACACTGCGTCAGTGCATATCCAGTCAGTGCATATCCCATAACACCCTGCTCAAACGCCATAACTTTTTATACCACAAATGTTTGGTAATACAGTGGATGCTCAGGTTGCGAATGTGATCCGTGCGGGAGGCACGTTTGCAACCGGCAGCGTTTGCAACCCGCAGTGGCACGTGCAGGTTGCGATTCGGCACTTCTGCGCATGTTCAAAGTGCGATTTAGCACTTCTGCGCATGCGTGACCACTGAAACCTAAAGTAACCCATTCTGGTATTTCCGGGTTTTGGTGCATCCATAACCCGAAAAAATGCAACCTGAAGCAACTGTAACCCAAGGTATGACTGTAAAACATTAAAAATGTTTCGTTTTTGTCCTGCTTTTGTTGCAATATAACCCCTCCCAGCAGCAACAATGTGGTAGCATTGGGAAAGCATTGCAGTACAAACCAAAGCAGAATGAACCCACCACTAATGCACCATTATTGTGTCAAAAACAGGTTGCAGAATGCACCCACATAAAATGTCATCCTGAATGAGACCTTAATCTAGTTTCTGAGCCATATTTATGCATTGCAATAGCTCCCTCATGCCCAGCATGGTTAGTATTCAGATGTATAAGCACATGCAAATGCAACATCAGGGTACCAACCTGTTTACTTCAGGAAGTAAAATGTCTTGGGCTGGCCTTGTGTATGAGCTTGCTGAGAGAGGGAGCAACAATTCTGGTCACCAGCAGTAATGATAAACCTCTTTGAAGTGGACTCTCTGCCCCTAAAAGCCCATTGTGAATTGAGACACTTTCCCACACATCACAAAAGAATGCAGGACTTCTCACTTCCTGTCCGGTGGGAGAGACAGAGCCTGCTTTGGCCTCCAATACCTTTGGCAAGCTCAAGGCAGGACTCAGGGAATGGGTGGGCCTCAGTTCTGCAAGGGTCTTTGCAGAGGTACACTCAGGGTAGACCTTAAGAGACAGAAATCCAATGACACTTTCAGCAGAAGGGCTCCTAAACACTGCAGAGTTGGATCCCAGTTGCCATAGTGGCCCCAAGGAATAGAGGGCAACCAGCGGTAGCCCAGAACTTGTGGTTGCCAGGAATGCAAAGAGAGAAGGGGCATGTTGCAAAAGCATGCGGTCTGCAGGAGCGTTCGTTGAATAGCTGGAGGCTGGTTCTCAGTTCATGGAATTTCAAACGGATGTAATTATCACTTGGATGAGGTTCAGGTCTTAGAGGAGCTGCCAGGTCTTTCATGAGAGAATGAATCCCTCCCATGGAGAAACCGTAGAAGAAAGGGAAGAAGAAAAGAATGGATGGGTTTGATTTTCCCATTTGGGCGTCGTCTCAAGGTTCTGTCTGAAACAAGGTACCTCCTGCACTATTCAATATGGAGGTGCCAAGTGGAACTGGAAGAAACAGTTGCCATGCAGAGTTCCAGAGTTCAGAGTTCCAGCCATCTTCCAGACTACTCCATTTCATTACTCGCTCCCTCTTGGTTCTCCATGCCATCAATCGGCATTACAGGTCTACTGAACATGCTCAGTCTTCATTGAGCTCCCCTACCCCCAAAGTTTGGTCATAGTTCTGCAAGCTTTGGTACTCCCCCAAAACCTGCTGATACTCCCTCTTTCATGTGAGTGATGCTTTCTTGCCTACTGGCACTTGGGGAATTGAGACCACATTCATATATGATAGATAGATAGATAGATAGATAGATAGATAGATAGATAGATAGAGTGGTTTCTTCATAGCAGTATTCTTTTGTCTTCTAGTTGTGGGGGGAAATGAAGTTAGTGTAAAAAGAAATCTGGCAAACAAATTTTTGGGGAGCAGATCCGTCTCACATGAAAAAGATTCTTCAAGCCTTATTTCAGATTTCCAGGGACATACGTTCTGTGTGGATACAAAAATGAATTCCTTTTGAAGCTTACCCTGCTCATTCCCAAGTTCTAAATAGATATTGAGTGACTAATTACTTTTGAGTGCTTTATTACGGCTCCTTCTGTTTTTCTTTGGCCGTTTACTGACACTGAGTAATGCAACTTGAAAGGAGCTAGTTATTCCTGAGGGGGAAGTCAACTTTATAAGCTATTAGGGGTTTCAAAACAATCTCATGGCTCGGATTATACATCTTTAAAATAGTGATAGTATCAAAGTGCTGGTTGATTTGTAATTTAATGGGGATTTATTTTTCTTTTTTACCCATGTTTGATAGATAGATTAAAGTGTGCAGAAAGCTGATAAAATTATTGAGCATGTGTCTAAGAATATCTGTGAAGTATTTTTATGGTAACCAGTAATCACACCACATGGAGAAACATCTCCTGGTCTGTTTTTATTAAAACATTAATTCCAAGAGTGACAAGTTGGATCACTATCTTTCAAAGTTTGGTAATGATATGCTCTGCAGACTTTGAAGAAAACCTTTGTCTAGACAAAAGACATCTTAGGAAAGATTTCAAAATGTACAGTTTATCTGAAACCTCTGCTGACTTTGTTGCATTTATGGCTGGAATTATCTGTATTTGGGAGATCTTTAGGGGCCAATATACTGTGCTTTCTCAGGGTTTTGGCATTTGAACTGCAAGAAAGCAGATCAAATTGACAAAATGCAATCTACCGAAAGTTAGTCTTAACCTTGGCTTAACACGCCATACATTTAAAGAGCATTTCCCCTCCCACAAAGAATTGTGGGAACTGTAGTTTACTGTTCAGAGCTTTAATTCCAAGCACACTCAACAAACTACAGTTCCCAATATTCTTTGGGAGAGGAAATGTGCTTTAAATGTATGGTATGAATACAACCATGGCCCCATTGAAAGTAACAGAAGTTCATACTCCTCTGATTCTAGCACACCCTCACTGTGCTCCCACATGAGATAAGCCACAATCCAAATCTATCTTTTATCTAGCCTGTTGTTTGTTATGTGTTTTGACGTATTTCCCCCCCAAACCAGCTTTGATCTGAATTAGGGAGAGCGGGGGCCAGAGAGATAGCTCTGAACTTGGAGACGGAGAATGGGCTTTGGATTCCCCCTCCCCACCACTCCAAGGCCCCTGCTCTGACATTGCAACATTGGTGGGGCAGAATAAGGGGGGAAGGCCAGAGGAAGGTTTGGATCCATAGTCTTCTCAGTCCCCCAGCATGCCTCCAAACCAGGTATTGACACCAGCCCAGGGGCTAGTGCAGTTTCTTCCAATGTATTATTATTTAAAATAATTTATTTGGTTTTTTAATGGAAAGAAGCACAATAATGCTATTCCACCCACACACCAGTCTTACGGGTGACAGCCCTGCTGGGGTTGGACGAAGCAGTTCCTTCCTTCCAGATTTAGGTCTGCAGGCTAAGAAACGGTGCTCCGGCTGGCCCACCCACAATACCTCTTTAGTCTGGCTTTTGACACTTGAGATGTATATTTCAGGACCCCCCCTTATTTCTATGACAGTAAGTTGTTTTAAACTGTTTTTAATGTTGTGCTTTAATTGATGTAACCCACACTAGGACTCTAGGGTGAAAGGCAGGTAAATTGTAATAATACTGTAATCACAAGGCATTAAAAGTAACCAAAAAGACACCCAGAAAAGGTTGTTCGTTATATGCATAAAGCTAGAATGCTTGGGTAAGAGTCAGTGACTTCCTTTCATGTAGCTAAAAGGTAATATTGCGCTTTTTGCAATCCAGCAGTGTATAATTTTTAGGAAACAAATGAACAGTACTAAGGCAAGTTGGCTTCTGAATGATGTAGCCAGGATTATTTCCTATAACCATCTTCAAGAGTAGGTCTGGGGAATCCTATCCCTGGGGCCAAATGCCTCTCTTTCTCTGGCTCCCAGAATTCTCTCCAGGCCACACCTCTGCACACCCTCTCCCTAAACCACATCCCTCACCAACTCTGCTTTGATCCCTCATTGTGGGTCCTTGACTTCTGAAACAGTGGTACCCCGGGTTAAGTACTTAATTCGTTCTGGAGGTCCATTCTTAGCCTGAAACGGTTCTTAACCTAAAGCACCACTTTAGCCAATAGGGCCTCCCGCTGCTGCTGCACCGCCGGAGCACGATTTCTGTTCTCATCCTGAAGCAAAGTTCTTAACCCGAGGTACTATTTCTGGGTTAGTGGAGTCTGTAACCTGAAGCGTATGTAACCCGAGGTACCACTGTATTGCCTGGATGGAGGACAGAGGAGTGTGAGAGTGCTGTACAAAGGCAACATTTACATTCATTGGCCCACCCCCTGGGTCTCCAGCAGGCTGCCCAGAAAGGAGGCAGCCCCCAAAGGGGCTCTTTTCAAGAACTTCCACTACCATGAGGCTTAGTGGTTTGCTTCTTCCAGTGACTCTGTTGCTGCTGCTGCTCCTGCTGCTGCTGTTACTACTACTAAAGCTAATAACGAAGATAATTACACTTGTCTAAGGCTTTTCATCTTTATGGCACTTAGCTACCAATTTTGCCTCAGAACGTTCCTGTTGTGCTTCTGAATGTAAATGTCCATTAGTCATAGGCGATGAAAGGCAGCTTCAGCACGGCTGTTTAAGTGTAAAATGTGATTCGCGCCACACACACAACCTCACTCCCAGGTAGTCCACGTTAATCCAGGATAAACACCACCCTTAGCATTGTACACAAAATTGTGGGTGTGACTTGGAATCCTCACTTTAGATATAATGCAACAAAACAGTGGTAGAAACCCACTCTTGAGCTACACTGCTTACGGATACAGGTGGGCACAGTGAGGTAATTTTAGGGCTTATCCACGATGTTTGCCCAACTGCTTTCCCCTGGGAAAACCTGCAATTTAGCACTGAATTAGAGCAAATGGCAGTCAAGTTCCCCATGGATTGTCTTTGTTCTGAGTGGTTTTCTGGGGAGAAGAAGTGGGGCAAAGACAAAACTGCTTGGATCTGTGCTTCTAAGCATAGGACAAGCGGATGTATGGATGAACCCTTGTACTCTAGACATAATGGTTTTAGGGAGCCCCTTCCCAGTGATGGCTGGCACCTATTGGAACTGGTAAGGCAGAAGGCCGGAAGATCAACAGTAGGTGGAGCCAGAGCTAATGACAGGCAGATCCAGCTAAGGCCGATTACACATTACTCTGGCTCCAGTGCACTCCCATGGTGGCATTTGAAGCGTTTCTCCTCAAACTACCTTCCATCCAATTAAAAAGCGGAGGTTTACGCATTTCAGATATCAGGCGACAACTTCATTGAATAGAAAGGTGTAGAGAAACAAACCGGGTAATATGTGCACAGCTCAGTAAAACGCGACTTGAAATGCAGCAGGAGGAAACGACCTCACTGAGCTTTAAGCCACTAACATGTCCATGCCCTAAATCTAGTTTTGTTCCCATCCTCCTCTTTGCTGAGTTGTACAGAGAGCACCACTGAGGCTGCACATACACCATACAGTTTGCTCTGTCTCAGCTTCTGCCAACCCAGCAGTTCAGAAGCACACCAGTGCAAGTAGATAAATAGGTACCGCTGCGGCAGGAAGGTAAACAGTGTTTCCGTGCGCTCTGGCTTCTGTCATGGTGTCCCATTGCACCAGAGGCGGTTTAGTCATGCTGGCCACATGACCCGGAAAGCTGTCTGTGGACAAACACCGGCTCCCTCGGCCTGAAAAGCGAGATGAGTGCCACAGCCCCCAAGTTGCCTTTGACTGGACTTAGCCGTCCAGGGGCTTTTTACCATTTTTTTAAAAAAAAATTTTTACAGATAAAGCACAATTTCAACAAAACTTGGTTGAAGGCAGGCTGGTTGAAATTGTGCAAGCTAAATCCAAGGCAAGGTAGAGATCTTAAAAGCTCTTTTTGTACCTGGTTTGCTTGGGGTTACCTGGCAAGAGCTTTTAAGCTCTCTCTACCTTGTTTGAGGGCAAGGCCTGCTCAGTGCACCGGCTCTGGGATGCAAACGATAGTGCACTGTAACCCAACAACCGGTAAACTTGAGTTTGTGTTTGCCCTCCAGAGTGATTGGCTTGATCCTGGTTTGCAGTTTTGGGTTGCATGGCAAGTGATAATCACAGTTTGGTGATGTGGATGGAACAACAAAGTATAGCTGGTGCTGAAAGGTAAATAACTTAATCTGAGCACACAATGAAAGGAGAGAGCAGGAGTTAGCATTAGAGAGGCCATGAGCCCATGGTAGGTTCTCAGTTATCTAAGTCATGACTTTGAAGGGCCAAAACATTAAATTCAACCATAGCACATTTAGGCTTTATATTTTAGCAAGTATTTCTAATCTTTAAAATGCCCACATTTTCATACAGAAGATGTGGGGTTTTTTCCTGTAGAATTCCACTGGTGAAATTTTAATTACGCAGAATAATTATTTATTCAAATTCACTTTGTGACCCTCCCCAATAGAACAACTCCCATTAGTTAATCACATACAAGTTGCTTGTTTGTTTAGACTTCTGATCACCTATTTATTTTGGATATCATCCACCAACAAACCACACCAAATGGAGTGTTTTTTTCTTCCTGTTTTCCTTCTCTCACTCTTACATGCTAGCGTGTTGGCATATTTCACAGTGGCAAACCTACATTTTGGGGGGCCCTGAAACTTGAACTGTCCTGGGGGACCGCTTCACAACCAGCAATGAGGTCTGGGTAATAACTGTTACCTGCTTCAGTGGGGTTGTTCCACAACAGATCACCACATTAAAAGAACAAAACTATTACATCTCAGATTTTGATTAAAATTGGTGCTCTGGATTATCTCACATGTCAAAGTCATTGGTGTGAATAAGATTTTTTAAGCGACTAAAGTCGTTTCTGGGGCCCTTCTGGGATTGAGGACCCTGAAGCTTAATTAGTTTCATAGTAGATCTGCCCCAATATTTGACACACATGCACATGGAATCCGTCTCACAGTAACTGATGTTATTTTCCCGAGGCACCGCAACAGAAGCAAAATAGATCATGTTTCTAAATTAGAATTATCTATAATGAAATAATAGCTAAACGTATGTTAATGATAAAATGTGCACTGATTCTAAAGGGACTTTGGGTTGGTTGTTAACTGACTTATTACTTAAATAAGTGTCTGTAAGGATGACATCATCACTATTATTATGACATTCATTGAAATCACAGCCTGATGAAACATAATGGAATCTCTGTTCTCATTTTCCAGCCTCCAAACACCTTGGATGAAAATGCCCCGATGTGTGTGGGATTAAATGTGTTTCAATGCCATTCTAATCAATGGAATAAGTATATCACAATGAATTTAAGTTCCATTGAAATCATGATATTTGTGGCTTTAGTCCCATGGATTTCAATGAGGCTCAAGCTCAACTAACTTTCTCTGGATCGGGGTGAATATGTATTTAGGAAAAAATGTCCTACTAATTATTTATCATATATGAATACCCACATATAGATATCTTGAAACCAACTGTTTCACTTGGTTTTATTGTTCCCTTTGGCTGACAGACAGAACAAAGATCACAGAAAGTGAGGAATATTTCAGATTTCAAAAAACAAGGTCAGTTATTATTTCCCTCTCTGCTCTCTCACACACAGTTGTTAATAGCATAAATAAGAAAACAATAGGAACAAAAAGGAAACATTTTAGGAAGAATACAGATTTTTTTTTTCTTCCTATGGCCAAAAACTGACCAGAACAAGTAATGAAGATACCTTTTTCATCCCTTTGCTGGGGACTAGTTTTGTCCTTTGAAAAACAATGTAGCTCTTTAATATTAATAGTTAAAAGGCAGGCTTGAAGAAGGTGTCCATTTCTGAAGATGTTTTCTTAACTGCAGACTTCTTCAAATTCGCTATAGGGCGATGAAGCCAATGAAGTTTTCGATTCTCCATCACTGTTGCATTCCCTTCTTAAGCTAAGATCAGAAGCACCAGTGGCCTCTGCAGCTGGGACTGCTATTTTAGGAATTGTCCCTAAAGGCTGATGGTCCAGCAAATTCTGGAGGTGTTTGATATAAGTGATGGCAGCTCTCAAAGTCTCCACCTTGCTGAGACGCTTGTCAGCAAACTCCTTGGGCAGGTGGTCTCGGAGGCGCGTGTAGCCCTCATTCACACAACGAACCCGTTGCCTCTCCCTCTCGTTCCTCTTTCGAATGAAGGCAGGCTCAAAAGAGTAGTCATAGACTCCTACGTACCCAGAAAAGGGCAAGTAAGAGAACCTTCCTGAATATCCACCGCAGGCTTGGTGGTCCCAGTATGCTGGGTCAAAATGGAAAGGAACACCAAATGGTTCTCGGAGTGGTAACCCATGGGAGCTGGGGTGGCCGTTTCCGAGGGATGCTGGCCCTGAGAATGAGATCCTGTTCAGTAGCCCCTCGTCGCTATTACTTCCCATTTTGAAGTGATGCTGTGCCAACGTCCAACACGGGCTCTACGGAGTTAATCCATTGATGAGAAGGCCAAATGGACCAGATATATCTTTGTGGTGGTCAGAACAGTAGTATACGCCCAAGGTTTCTTTTGTAGCAGCAGCAACGATTCCAGAAAGCCGCTGTTGTGTCTGGATATCAGCTCTGCTCCTGGATCTGTTATTATAGAGGTAGGATGGCTTCTAATTTATAAGCAGGCTTCTAGGACCATCACTCCACACGTTAAACCCAGGTTTTCCTCTGATCTTCATATTTCAAAAGATAATGAGAGGGTTCCTGTGTTCCTTTTCTCCTAGCTTGGATGTGTGACTATAGAGGCAAAGCCAAACATAAATAATCTTCCAGGCTGTAAACACTCCTCATGTATTGTAATCCATAGTGCCCTTTGATATTACCCATCTCCAAAAGGATGGGTAACTTGAAAAGTTTACAGGCAGCTGCCAAGTGTTGCCAGAGCTCCTCCTTCTCAAGAAGCAAGGATCTCCTGTCTGCTGAAAAATTAGCCAAGGGCTTTCGATACCAAAAATCCAAAGGGGGTAAGGTCAGCCTTTCTGGCTTCCGCTGTTCTAAAGAAACTGAAGAAGCTTATAGAAAAGTTTGCAAACTTATACCATTATCTGACTACTTTGGGATGAAGAGTGGGGGGGGGGGGGGTAGTAGGATTCGGAGATATAGAAAATCAAGGGAAAGAGTGCTCCCTTGTGGTTGAAAGCTGTCAGGTGAAGCATGTGCTTTGCAAACACCAGAGGGGCTGTGAACACAATCTGGTTTACTCTACATTCAATGCATTCTTACCACTGGTTTGTGAAGCTGTGAACACACAGTGTTAACCATAATCCACATCTTTGCTGCGGTTTCTTGTGAAATGCTGCATTTTGATGTGTTTTCCCCCAAACCAGCTTCAATCCAATTTGAAAACACAAGCCATATGAAGACATCCACACTGCCTCTCCACCCGCTGGTGTGGACAGACAGGTGAGTTGAAAATACATCCCTCTGTATGGATGTGTACAACACATCATGCAAAAGTTTGAAACACAGCAGAGGGAAATTACCTCGCTGCATTTTAAGGTGATAATGTGTACAAAGTCGGGGATTGTTTTGTTTTCTGGTGTGTTTGTGCAACAGCTAAAAAGGAAATATGGAAGCACAGTGGGTGGTTATGGGGTTATGGGAAGTCCAGGAGGAGGACGCTCTCCCACTCGTGATCCCCAGTTACCAGTATTTAAAGGAGAAGAGGATGACAGAGGACAAGATGGTTGGATAGTGTTCTTGAAACTGCCAGCATGAGTTTGACCAAACTGCGGGAGGCAGTGGAAGACAGGAGTGCCTGGCATGCTGTGGTCCATGGGGTCACGAAGAGTCAGACATGACTAAACAACAACAACAAAGGTATACAGCTCTGATACTGTAGAGAGTATACCCATACACAGTCTAGTAGTAGCTGCTGGTTAATAGTGCAAATAACTTAAGCTGCAGTGGGACCATGTTCTCCAAACCCTTCAGCCAGAAGTCAATTGCCAGAATTACATTTCATTATTGTAGTGTAAACTCTCTCTCTCTTTCTCTAGATATTAGACGCCCTACTTCAGTGTAGACTGTACACTCACCTGCTACTCCTGAGCTGAATTCTAGCCCACGATCAAGATGATTACATTTTCCATTTAAAAAAAAAGGTTTATAAATGTTTGCAAGAAAATTAATGTAAGCATAAAGGTGTCATCTTGTGAGATTAGAGAAAATGATATGGTCTTTTTCTTTTTGCAAGCGGTACAAAGAAAATAGTCTTGAACAGGTTTGTGGAGCACTCTATCGCCCCCAAGAAATGAAAGTAATTACTCTGGAGTGTAAAATGCCCCATTGGGCATGTCATCTCTTGCTTATGAAGGGGGGTGGGGGAGAGCAAGAACCGGCTATCCAGGCTGTAATATACAAAAAGAAAAAGAAAGCCCACAAGCAATTTCATTGTGCCAGATATTAATCTGAACAAGGCTAGTCCTGTTTCAGAATAGGCAATACTTACCAAGGACTAACTTCTCTCTGAAGTTAGCAGGCACGTTTCTGAGCAAATATGCATTGCATTGCATCTTGGCCCCCACATTCTTCTGTGTTCCTAATACCCTAGTTTCCTTTTTGGATGAAATCCTAGCTGTGCTTAACAAAATATGATGAGAGAGGGAGGGCGAGGAACTTGCCTTGCTTTATTTTAGTAGAGCTGGGTTTCACCATTCAACCCCTTTCATATATATATATGATATAATGGATCGGTAGCGGCAGAGCACATGATTTGTGTGCAGAGGGTCCCAGTTCAGTCCGCAGCATCTCCAGGTAGAGATGGGAAAGATTCCTGCCTGAATCCCCAGACACAGAGATGTTGCCATCCAGTGCAGACATCTCAGTACTGAGCCAGCAAACATCTCAGTACTGAGCCAGCATAAGGCTGCTGCCTCTGTTCCTAATCCTAGTAAATTCTTAGCAGTGGAATCCTTTCACACAGCAATATAAATCATAATTAACTTCATCAAGCCACACCTGGAAAGAAGGGTAAATGGTTATTTAGTTGTTAACCAAAGTGGTTAAAGATAGGAAAGGTGCATTACACTGCAACAAACCGTTGAGGGAAGTAACATTTGATTCCTACTGTGCCTGAGCATTATTTAGCTGAGCAAATTCACATTCCATACCAGGTAATTATGAGCTTTGGCAACAAAAATTCATTAACAGGGAAGGATCAAAGTATGTTGTTGGGAGCTCCCAAGTGTAAATTTTCGGATTTCCCTCCCTACTTTGATTGTAAATCTTGCATTTATTTTGTTGTTATATTTATCTTTTGCAAAAAATTTTTTTAAAAAACCTTAATCAGGCTTTACACACACAAAAATACACATGTTCAGGCCAACTTTCTGGAAGTTTTGAATTATACTGTACTGAATAGATCGTTTTCCTCCTGGGAGAATCCAGGCTGCCCCTTTATTGATATTATGACACACTTTGAGAATTGCTGCCGTTATAGGGAAAATTAAGATGCCAACATCAGGCATCCGAGCTGCCAGCTTCCGATCATGGCATGGAAACCCCATGTGATGGTAGAGATCTGCACAGTAAACCAGGGTACATATTGCAGTTGCCACATGGCAGAGCAGTCAATGGAGCATGCAAATACTGCTTCAAATGGCTACTGCAAGGCATAGACCAGAACTAGCTTGGGTCATTTACAGCACAGTGCTAACCCTGTTTACTCAGAATATTGAATTCAATGTGGCTTGCTTCCAAGTAAATGGAGTTAGGATTGCAGCCATAGAGATTTCCGATTTAGAAAACAGACCCCCCCAACCTCATTTGAGTAAGGGGTTGATGTATTCCTCGAGGCAAATGCAGAGAGCATGAGATACTCCTGCGTTAATTAAAGAATTGTCAATTTGTTGTTTATTGGGCTTGTTTATTTACTTTTGTAATTTTTGTGTATATATATATATATATATATATATATATATATTCTTTATTTGTTCTGCACTCTGGGACTGAAAATATTAAATGAAAAGCAGGCTATCAGCACTCCAGATTCAACCATCCCTATTCATATTATGACTTTGTTTGCTGTATAGTGTTTTAACTCTGTATTCATTTGAGGAAAACTTTGTCATATCGATGAAGAAACCAGTGGAGGTGACTGAGAACAGGACCATCTCTGGAATGTGGAGGTGCACGAACATTTTCAAAGCATTATGATGCACTATAGGAAACTGATAGTTTGGCACCAAATAATCTGTTGAGTTCTGAAAATGTTTTGCTTTTTCCCTGTGTTTCCTGTTATAAGAGCAAAAGGCAGAAGTGCAGACAGCTGAATAACTGCAAGTTTCTTCCTGCACTGACATTCTCCTCTGGCACTTCCTTTCAATACTGCAGTGGCTGCAAATTTATCAGATTACAAAAGCACACGCCACCACATTTTGCGGGAGAAATTTGTGGATTGATTTAAGTAGCATTTGCAACTTGCATGCATGTGTCGTCAACTGGTAGTACAGTAGGTGATTGTGTGGGTAGCTTACAGTTCATACAACACCACCATGACGGCTGATTGCAAGAAATAACATGACATAGTTTTCTAAGGATAGTCTGTGAATAACAATTTAGTCACTATCTTTTGAGTTGGTGTTTTAAATTTTGGCAGCTTTCTGGCTCTAAAGAACGTAGCTGGGGAAATACGATACTGAAACAGAATCTATGATGCTCCACCAATGTCATCTTTGTTTGAAATGTACAGGAACCTATAACAGCCTCTGTGAACTGAATAATATATTTATTTTCTTCTTAGTACTTGAGTGACAATGGATGCCAAAATCACCAGAAACAAAAAGTAGCCTTTTAAGGTCAAAATACACATTTGATGTTAACGTAGCCCTGAGCATAAAGCTTGCAAAATTATCCTGCATTGCTTGTTCCAGCAGACTCCATCCAAGCTACCTTGGGCCTGGGAATTCCCTGCTCTGATCCAGCAGGTAAGCAATAGGAATCCGTCTCCATGCTTCCTGCAACAGACCACCAATGGCAGATTACCTCCTGGGGGAAATAACAGCATGGAAGCGGGGAGTGATTTCAATGGAATCACAACAGGAGGGAAAGGGACTGTGTGATACAGCATTTAGTGTTGGTCTAGGAGTTGGGAGACCAGGGTTCAAACTCCCACTCAGCCATGAAGATCACTGGGTAACCTTGGGCCAGTCACTGCCCTTTCAGCCTAACCTACCTCGCAGGGTTATTGCGAGGATAAAATGAGGAAGGGGAGAACCATGTACACCTTGAGCTCCTTGCAGAACAAGGTTGGATATAAATGCAATAAACAAACAAACCACTCTCCATGTGGTCCCATTCCTGGTTGGAAATCCCAGAGACTCTAATTTTTAACAATACATGTTAAATACAGTGGTACCTCGGGTTAAGAACTTAATTCGTTCTGGAGGTCCGTTCTTAACCTGAAACTGTTCTTAACCTGAAGCACCACTTTAGCTAATGGGGCCTCCTGCTGCTGCCGTGCTGCCGGAGCCCGATTTCTGTCCTTATCCTGAAGCAAAGTTCTTAACATGAAGCACTATTTCTGGGTTAGCGGAGTGTGTAACCTGAAGTGAATGTATCCTGAAGCGTATGTAACCCGAGGTACTACTGTACATGCACACTTTCAAAGATGATAATAACTTTTATTTACCACTAGCTTGCTGTTTTTTTATGTTCTCAAGGAAATTTTAGTACTGCCCACTCACAGTGTGTTACTACTGTCGTTCTGTTTTCTTACTGAGGTATTCTAATTTTTGTTCATTATAGTGCATCTTCTTTTTATTATAAGTTCATTGGTTTCTGTTTTACTGGCAAGAAAAAATTAATTAAGGTACATTCAAGTCTCTTGAGCACTCCTTCTGGATGAAAAGCTGGGGCAGAAATCAGCCAATATATCAAAGAAATGTGCCTCCTCAGTCTCTTAAGATGCGACATTAATGTTCCCCACCCCACCCCCAATCAGCACAATCCCATGTGCATCTAAATCAGAAGTAAACCTCACAAAGATTAACAGAGTTTACTTAAGAATCTGAGAGGAGCAGTGCTGGACCACAGGCCCAGCATCCTGTCCTCACAGTGGCTAACCAGATGCCCCTGGGAAGCCTTACAAGGAATGAAGTGTGACAGCATACTCCTCACTTGGCAATTCCCAGCAAAGGGAGCCCAGAGGCTATTGCCTCCAGCAGTGGAGGGAAAACACAGCCCACCATGGCCAGTAGCTGTGGATTTGTCTAATCTTTCAGAGTCGTGGAAGTTTGTAGCCATCACTACATCCCATGGGAGCGAATTCCATAGTTTTAAGTTCGCCAGCACTCGGCTTCATTGTGCGCATCTAGTCTTATGGAGAGAAACGTCTCCCTACCCATTTTCTCCGCACGTCATCTTACAAACCTCCATGCCTTGTCCCCCAACCCTTTCTTTGGGTAATCAAGGACCTTTAACGGGCTCCCCTCCATCCCTTGTCCTGTTTTTAAAGAGCTCCAGATACCATACTCATGGGGGAAAATTTTTCCATGCCCTTGATCGTTTTTCATTGCATTCTCCAAATATATCGCTTTTTTGGGGAGGGGGGGGGGGGAGAAGCTGAAGAGATCAGAGTTGCGCAAAGAAAATATCCGACGCGTAGTGGCAAATAGACACAGGTTTTATTAGGCGATCACTTCCATGTCGTAAACTGATTATAAAACAAGCTGCAAGCTTATCACCCGCTTGCCTGCAAGCAAGCCTCTTCCTAGTTATGTGTGTGTGTGTTTAGAGGGGAGGTGTTACTTGCGAGGTAACTGTATTAGGCAGCACGAGGATCCACCACCAGGCACGCGTATTACCAGCCCTCCCTGCTCCCCAACCCCGCTCGCTCGCCCCCGCCCAATCGCGGCAGGAATGGAGAGCACGAGAGAGAGAGAAAGAGAGAGAAGCACTGCTGAGCATGCGCGAAGGTGCAGCGGCCAGAGAAGCCTTTTCTCGTCAGGACGGAGCCGGCGCGCGCAAGGACTCCTGAGCGAAAGGGCAGCCGTTGCAGCGAAGGGCGAACAGGCCAATCTAGAGAAGAGCGGCGGCGCGCGGGCTGAGGAGAGGAGGGGGGGTCGCTTCCTGGATGCGGAAGGGAGCGGAAGCCATCGCCGTTCTGAGCGCGGCTCCCCCTCCCTCCCCTCCCCTCCCCGGCTTTTGCCAGCGCGCGCGCGCGCGCTCTCTCCCGCTCTCGCGCGCCTCGTCCCCTCAGGGAGCAGCTGTTCTGTGGAGCTGCGCCACCTCCCCTTCCGGAAGGGGGCGCTGTTCCTTCGGCTGCCGCGCCGCGCCTCCTCCCATGAGGCTCCCCTGGCGGAGGCCGGGGCCTGCGCTGAGGTGGGGCGGGAGGCGGCCGTGGCCGCGGCGGCTGCTGCTGCTGCTGCTGCTGCCTTAGGTCGATGCCTGCTCGCTTGCTCGCCTGCCTGGGGCGGAGAAGGGCGGCGGCTGAGCGGGGAGGCCAGATGAGGAGGCGGCGGAGGAGGCCGCTGCTGCTACCGCCGCCGCCGGGTCCCCCTCAGCCCCACCGGCCTCGCCAGGTAAATGCATCACAGGTGAGAGGGCTCACAGGTGCGTTTGTGGGGCCGAGTTTGCGCCGGTTGCTGAGCCTCGTTTCCAGCCCCCGAAGTTGAGCCTTGGGTTATGTGGCGTGGGGTGCCTCTGGGCGCGTCCAGAGTGCCGCTAGACGGATAATCCCTCAGGCTGCGGAGCAAACGGCGATTTTGCAGCAGGCACTTGTGTCGAAGGAGGGAAAGCGCTCCAGAGATGGAGATTTAACGGGATAGTCGCAGCAGGAGCCGGGATTTCTAGCATGCTAAGTCTTGGGAAGGGTCGAAGGCAGGCATTGAAGCTCAGAGTCTGCTTTGCACGCAGATGCTTCCAGGTTCTCAATCCCTGGCGTGTTCAGGTGTTGGGGAGGATTTCTGCCTGAAACACATAGTGAACTAGACTTGACTTGGTTTAAGTCAGCTGTGTATTTATTAAACAGCTTCCCAACGGGAGAGGATGGTACATTAAACACTGGGAGTTGGCAGGATCATAAATGATAAAATGGTGTAACGTATATGTGATACTGATGGGTTAACTTTATTGGAATGCCAAACAAAAGGTGATAACTGATGCTCTTTTTCATTGCTGTAATATTGCAGCACTATGTTGAGAGACGAGGTGTGAGAATAATTAAAATAATTTGTGGTTTGAAAAGCAGAAGCTGGCAGTACAGTCATTCCATATTGCCTGTTGGCTTTTTATTCACTGTAATTTCTAGCACTCTCCCTAGTCTGTATCAAGAGGTATGCATAGCTGGTTCTCAGCAAGCACACAACACACCAAAGATGCTGTGCCTTTCAGCTGTAACAGTGCCTTCCCACAGAGTGTTCACCCCACCTCAGGTTTCACAATCCCTTTTGGAAATGCAGTCTGCTTCTCATATTTCCTGTTAAAGTTGTAGTTAAGTTGCCTGATTGATGGACTTGCTGCTTTGGTCCCTACACAGGGAGTTTACAAATTAGGTTGCACCCATGCCATGCACTTCAAGCACTTTTATGTCACTTTTACATAATTCACCATTCATTTTAAGGGTGGTGGAGGGAAAGAACGTCACCCGTAATGTACAGAAAATAATTGTTTTCTTAGAATGGCAATGGCACCCACCTGAGAGGTGCCAGAACTGAATTCTGGCAAGTTCTGCCTGAAAAAAAGAACTGTCTAAAGGCATTTATTTTTGCATGTTTTTTTTGCCTTATATTGCTTAGAGCCGGTGTTTCCCCCCCTAGAAAATAGGTGCTGGTACTCGCCATGAAGTTGTTACATTAAGTGCCACAGTTTTTAAACAACAACAAAAAGGGTACTGTGTACCCTTGAGTACCCCCTGAAAAAAAGCACTGCTTAGAGCAGTTTACAACTTTCACAAGAAACAGTTCAACACTGGAAACAAAAAGTTCATTAAAGACATACAGTATGTTGGTGATGCAAACTATGACCTTAAGGCCACAAAAAAGTGATGTCTTAAACATTTTGTGGATACTGTTAAGTCATTGATCCTTGTCCATATCAGCAGTTTTGAAGAGTTGTGGATGGATGTGATACATCTTCAGGTTTTTGTGAAGGCAAGTGCAGAGCATTGATTTCTTTTCAAGATTATCACAGAGATTATGCAGGTGCAGGGAGTTTTAGAGCAAACTGGAGAAAACTGTAGGAAATAGTAAGAAGTATTTGACTATTTGTCAGAATTGTCTGACAGCATTCAAAGGAAAGGTAAATATTTGTCTTCAGGGGGTTCCTTGCTTCTGTTCTCTTTTTAAAAAATCATTTCTTAAAACTTCTACACCAGTTGCTTCTAAAAAACCACAAAGCGGTTTACAAGACAATAACACTGAGAAAAAATTACAACCATACTTTAAAACACACAGAAGTTAAAATACTAGAACAGATTAAAATTACCTCAGCTTTCTAAGCAACTAGAGTGCTTCTCTGTGTAATGTCTTGAGTGACTGAGCATTTGTAACAGAGTTAAATATTCAGTTACATGAGCAAAGAGATGGAAGAAGGAAAATAATAAAGTGTGTATGTCTAGTTAGGTAATAATTAAAGTTGAAAACTTTAATTAGCTGATTAGTCAGCTTAAAATGAGGGCCAATTTTGTAATCGTTTTGTCTTGTAAACTCGCTTTTTGTTAACAATTGATAGAACATTGTTTCTGATGTTGAAACAAACAAATTCCTTCCAGTAGCACCTTAGAGACCAGCTAAGTTTGCTACTGGTATGAGCTTTCATGTGCATGCACAGTTCTTCAGATACTTCAGATACTGAAGAAGTGTGCATGCACATGTAAGCTCATACCAATAACAAACTTGGTTGGTCTCTAAGGTGCTACTGGAAGGATTTTTTGTTTTTGTTTCGACTACAGCAGACCAACACGGCTACCTACCTGCTTCTGATGTGTTCAGGTAATAGAGGATGAAAAAGGAGAAAAAGTAAAGATGTCCTTTCCTTCTAGCGCTGCACAGTTACTTTTGTTTGTTGAACAGTAACTTCTCATATGCTTCATTTCTTCAAAACCTGTACAGTGGTACCTCGGGTTACAGACGCTTCAGGTTACAGACTCCGCTAACCCAGAAATAGTACCTTGGGTTAAGAACTTTGCTTCAGGATGAGAACAGAAATCGCCCAGCAGCATGGCGGCAGCGGGAGGCCCCATTAGCTAAAGTGGTACCTCAGGTTAAGAACAGTTTCAGGTTAAGAATGGACCTCCAGAACGAATTAAGTTCTTAACCCAAGGTACCACTGTAAAAGAATATTGGGCCATTATGTGTGTTATACACCTGGGCTCCATACTTCTCAAATGCTATAAACTTATTTTTTACTGGCTTTCCCAGGAGGAGGAGTTGAATTGTGGGCAGTATCTAATTTCTTTTTATAACTGTTCTTACTTGTTACGTTTTTATTGTTTTATTATTGTACACCACTATGGTATTTTGTAATGTTAAGCAGTTCATAAATATTCCAAATAAATGCCGCCAGACCTAAGCACACTTAAGTAGGCAAAGGTCCCAAATGAACCCACAAGGACTTATGTGTAAATATCAACAGGACGATACTGCTAGTGTTACTAATTTAGCTTGCAATATTTCTCAATCAGTATCTACACCTTGTTACGCTAACTCCCCTACTACTCTATCATTCAGTGATAGAATTGTTGCACTTTCTAACATGTAGCAAAAAGCTATCCATGCAGATACAGGTAACTTACAACTTGCGCTTATTTAACATACACGCTTGCCTTTTTTGTGATGCAAAAATGGTGTGCACAGGAAAAAAAGAAATGGCACGAAAATGGTGTGAAGGGGGAGGGGAATTGGGGGGAACAGGAAAAAATGGAATCTTCTGGTCCAGAGGATTGAGAAACTCTTGGAGCCGCATGGGAGGTCATATAAGAAGCTGGAGGGGAGGAGGGTGAATTGGTGAAGATGGCCTCCTTTCCCATTCTGCTGAGGGAAGCCTTCATTGGATCAAAGTGCCTTCTGCCCACAGAAGGACATCACTGGACAGGCACCCAATATTAAATAATGTGATTTCTTGGTCCTGCTACACATACAACACTGATTATGCAAAAACCCCAGTACATCCAATGGCAATTGTATGCTGCCAATACAGTGGTACCTCAGGTTAAGTACTTACCGTAATTCGTTCCGGAGGTCCGTTCTTAACCTGAAACTGTTCTTAACCTGAAACTGTTCTTAACCTGAAGCACCACTTTAGCTAATGGAGCCTCCCGCTGCCATCATGCCGCCACCACCCAATTTCTGTTCTCATCCTGAAGCAAAGTTCTTAACCCAAGGTATTATTTCTGGGTCTGTAACCTGAAGCGTATGTAACCTGAAGCGTATGTAACCCGAGGTACCACTGTATTGATGTCGATTTTAGATGGCTGAAAATTCTTTTAAATAAATCACAATAATTGAACTTGTGAGCTTCTCATAGGCATGTGGATGGCCACCATAGAAAATATGTTGGACTAGATTAATCTTTGGTCTGATCTAGCAAGGCTTCTTTCAAGTTTTTGAGTTGCATTGTGCTGTACACAGAAATGTTCTGTATAAATAAGTTTTTTTTCTGTAGACCTGATATACGTCTCTTGATTTATCCTGTCAAAATGTGCAAAAACAAATATTGTAAAAGTCTAGAGAAGAAATCAAAATATTAATAATCTGGAATCTTTTACCATTGAAGAACACAATCAATAAATGACATGCTGAGGCTTGACCTAATCCAGGGATAGGAACCAGCTGCTGTGTGATTTGAGTTCTCATCATCCACGATCACTGGACACATGCTGGGACCCAACAGCATCTGGGGGCACCCAACAGTTCCTCATCCCTGATCTAATCTCTGTGGGGGATGGTTTGTAAGCCCCTTGAGAACATAACACATTGTTGTATAACTATGTAGTGTACTGTTTGCAGCAGTGAATGTATGTAAATTAAGTGGAAAACTTTGGGCAAGATAAGGAGCAGGTCTGAAAACTTGCTTGGCTGGAATTTTATCTGCATGTGTTACACGTTTTCTTTTGTCTAGGATGAATGAAATGAGCCTGAACCCTGTAGGGATGGAGCAGCTGACGGCTTCCTCTGTGAGCAATGCCCTGACTGTCTCGGGAAGCCACTTAGGGTTGGCTTCCTCACCAACACACAATGCCATACCAGCACCAGGTAACATAGCAAGCTGGGGGGGGGGGGCTCTTTTTTGTGTTATGTATATCTTTGTGCTGTTTAGACTAGGAGAAGGTGTGCAGCTGACCAGGCCTAGGAAAGGTTGGAGGCCTGCATTCCTCTGTTCAACGGAAGTTGCTCTTACTTTGGTCCTTTGTCTCGTATTATGGTGCTCCTGCTACCAAAGCTTGGCATCTGGGGATCCTGGTGGCATTTCCATATACTTTCAGTTATATGAGCATTTTTGAAATGTTACCAAAAATACAATGACTACCCACAGTGCAGAGTTCTGCTGTGAAGCAACTCCCAAGAACAGCAGCAAAGGGGGTGAAAAACTATTAAAAGAAGCTTAAGCAGCATTTCCCCCATTGTGGTTAGAAACCAATACTTTCAATGATCCTCCTCATTTTAACCCCCCCCCCCCCAATGCTGCTTCTTAATTTATTGGCAGTATAATTGCATTTTATTTGCATTTTGTTTCTGCTAGGATTACCAGTTGCAATTCCAAATTTGGGGCCCTCCTTACCCTCTGCTTTATCCCTGATGCTTCCAATGGGCATTGGGGATCGGGGAGTGATGTGTGGAATACCAGAGAGAAACTATACCCTACCTCCACCGCCATACCCTCACCTGGAGAGCAGCTACTTCAGACACATTCTACCTGGTAAGTAGTGCGGCTGGATGGAGACGTGTGTTGAGATTGAAGTCTTTATTCAGCAGGAAGGTTTATGGGAGAACCTCTTGCAGGGGGAATGAGTAATAATGTTGGTCCTAAAAGCCCCTGTGGGTTAGATGGCAGGATATATATTTCAGGGAAAGGGTTAAAAACTTGGTAAGTTAAGGAAGTCTCTCCCATTTTTAAAAAAACGTTTAACCATTAGTCATATACAGAAGCAGGCTTTTCGCAGAATTGTATTTGTATGCCTTGCTTTCTTTCTCTCATGGCTTTAGAAATCTTGGAACTGCATAGAATTGCTGTTTGTTAGTCTTAACTTTTTCATGATTTGGGGTTTTTATTTATTAAATTTATATCCTGCCCTTTATCCCAAAGGAGTTCAAGGTGGCTTCAAAGAGCAACAGCCTCTAGAACAGGAGTAGACAACATGTCACCCTCCGCATGTTTGGACTACACTCCCATCGGCCCCAGCAGGTGCTGCCAAGTGATCAAAGATGATGGGTTTGAAGTCCAAAACATCTGGAATTCACCATGTTGGCTATTAGAGATTTAGAACTGTTGGATTTTTATTTGTACATATAGATTGCTGTTAGGTTCAGCCACTTGAAACTTGACTTTTTATTGCAAACTGATCCTCTTCTCACTTTCTCTTCTCTTTTCCTCCCTTCTCTTTTTCTTTTCTCCCCTTCTTCAGGTCTTTTATCTTATTTAGCTGACAGACCTCCACCTCAGTACATCCACCCCAACAATATAAATGTTGATAGTAATCCAGCTTTATCTGTCTCCAACAACCCTTCAGGCCTAGATCCCTACCAGCCCAATGGAACGGTGGGTCTCGAACCAGGCATTGTCTCCATGGATTCCCGCTCAGTGAACACACACAGCACCCAAAGCTTGCATCCCAGCGACAGCCATGAGGTAGCTCTGGATACCACAATCTCCATGGAAAGTGTTTCGAGGGTTACCAGCCCAATCTCTACTGACAGGATGGCTGAGGAACTTACAATGGGTGATGTGGCTGGGGATCATTCACAGATTGCAAATGGAAGCCATAGTCATGAGCCTCTAGCTGTGGATGCTGTGGGTAGCAGCTTAGCCACGGACACTGTAGGTCATAATGGCGTCCTTCCTATTCATGGTAGCAGCTTGGAGCTTCCTGTTGTTATGGAGCCTGACCACATTGCAGGCCGTGTCAGTGGTCTATCTGACAGGACGCTTGGCGACTCCATTCATGCGGTGGCCATGAGCAGCAATTCTGTGAGTGTGGCACTTTCTACCTCACACAACCTCACATCCCTGGAATCTGTCTCCTTACATGAAGTGGGTCTCAGTTTGGAGCCTGTGACTTCCATAAGCCAGGAAGTAGCCATGGGACAAACTCATGTGGATGTCTCCCCGGACAACCTTTCCTTTGTGCCGTCATCGCTGCAGATGGAGGACTCCAATTCAAACAAGGAGAACATGGCTACCTTGTTTACCATATGTGAGTGCTTGTCAGTGTATGCTTGCCTCAGTCTCTAGGTATTTTTTTGCACTGCAAGGTAGAACGTTTCTTGCAGTAAACGTATTTACTTCTGGTGGCAGAGTCCAGCTGAACCATAAAAGAAATCTAACAGAAGTTGGGGAAAACTGGGCTAAATCTTACATTGTACAGAACTGTCATTTAAAGAAACCAACACTTTGGTGTGTATTTTTTCCTTTTTTGTCAGCCCAGTTGATTTCTCCCTTCCAATTACAAAAAACAAGTTTTTTCAGCTCATAGTGCATACAGACATACCTAGACACAGGAGTGGGTGTGGGTTGTTCCACTGTCACTGCTCATTCCCTCACGTCTATACATACAGGCTCTAAAGTGAATGCAGCTCAATTGTTCTTTGCCCCTCCCCCCGCTTTCTAATTGTCCCAAGTGTTTTCCCTGCTTACATGTTTGTTTGGTGTTTTGTTATCTTCATTATTAAAAAAAGAACACAAGCCCTGTTTCCCTTTTTAGCACTTACTTGTATTTATTTGGAGACATTCTTAGCCACACTTCACCATAAAGGCCCAGGGCAGGTTGCAATATTATCTTGCAAAGTTAAAATTGAAACAGAATAGAAGACAATAGAAGCAGGTCCCTTGAAAATCTGCTCTGCCCAAAGAAAGGTACAAGGTGGTTTCCTGTTTGGTGGACCCTTTTGCCAGTTAGTTTTGTTGGGTCAGGAACTGGAAGAAAAACTTGATCTTGACTTTTAAGTGGCTATGTTCCCACAACAGACTTTCCTCTAACTAAAACTATGTCTGTTTGTAAGCACCCTTCCATGTGTTTCCCCATCCCTGCTGCACATAGGAATAGTTCACCTCCACCTGCTACTCAGAATAAAGAACCTGTCTTTCCATCACATTTTAATTTAGTGTAAATTGGTCTTGTCCATGCAGACCTACAGTATGTTAATGATGTGTATTTCCTCCCTCAAATAAATAAATTAAAAATTGAGCAAACCCAACTTCTGCAGTATTTTCTGCCCTGGTCACTTGAAGGCAATTTTTAATTTCCACAAAAAGCTGGGCAAGTCATTACTGTATTTACAAATGTGCAGGATTAGAAAAAGAAGACTGCAGGCTCTTTGCGTTAACTATTTGTAACTTGATTTTTTGTATTTGTGACACCCTTGCCTGACTTGCTACAGTAACAATATCCCCAATGTTCTGTGTCCTCCCTCAACTGCAGGGTGCACACTCTGTGACAAGGCCTATCCATCTGATTGTCCAGATCACGGGCCTGTGACCTTTGTTTCAGACACCCCAATCGAGAGCCGAGCCAGGCTTTCTCTCCCGAAACAGCTTGTCATCCGCCAGTCTCTCATGGGAGCCGAAGTTGGTAAGGATACCGTTAGCTATATTTTTATGCGGTGGGGTATGGTTGATTGGGGAGAGAAAAGGAAATCCCAAGTGAATAAAACCTCTCATGGTAATAGTGGAAAACAAGATAATTAAAAGGTGGCATTTGGAAAGAAATTGGGTCTGGGCAGTTCATTTGTAAATGGGTGTACAAGACAAGAATATGTGTTTTGTGGTCAGAGAACGGTGGGAGGTATTTTTATATTGTGCCAGTGCTTATTGCTAAGTGATTAATGAGAAAAGCAATAACATTGTCGAGACTTGTTGCCTAGATCAGGGGTGGCTACACTGTGGCCCTTGAGATGTTGCTGGACTACCATCATCTGTGACTCTTGACCATGCTGGCTGGGGTCCAACAACATCTGCTTCCCCACCATGTTTGCATTTTCTTATGTAGAACAGTTAACCTAGCTACAGCAACTATTATATAGCCCTATAAAATTTTAGTGCCTCACAGCTCCTTAAGGAAGGTAGTTGATCTGGAGGTGGGGGTTGATAATTAGAAGATCAAGAGTCTAGCAGCAAGTCATTTCACTCCCACTCAATGCAAGATTCTTAATAGGTAGTATTCTCTGTAGCGTATTTTTTATGTCTGCAAAGGTACATTAGTTTACACTAATAGAGATTGTCACCTTTTCTCTTCAGGTGGGCAGTATTGTCAGTTATCAACATGTCTTGGATCTTCCTCCTTGGGTATGGCCACTAGATAAACTTTGGCAATGAAACTCTGACTCAGTCAGTTAGTGGAATTAGGCCTGGGCATTCATAGAAACTTATTGGTTGTATTTATATCCATGTCTTTAAATGTTTCATTTAAGCCCTGTGACATTATAGTTACTTGTGCTTTTGAAAACGCAGCTCCAGATCCGCTAAAGTAGCAACTTTTATTTGGCCTAATCTTCTCTGTTTTGCAAGGGTTTAATTAAACTCAAAGATAAGTCGGTGGGAGGAGTGATGCTTGAGTCCGAAACTGCCATGACATTGTTGCTGCAATGTTCATAAAGGGCTTGAAAGCCCTCAGGCCAATGACTTTCAGACTTTATATCTTCAGGAGACACTTTCTGCAATGACTAACTTGTTACAGAACCCTTGTATGTCTCTTACGGCTTTCAGGAGATCCTGGGGTATCTTCTAAGAGCTTACATTCAATTTATGTGCCACACCATCCAGGTCTGGTGGGTCTGTCTTCTTGAACTGATAGTATGACCTATCTCTCTCCTACAGCAGTACATTTGGAACCCCATGGTTGAAAACCCTCTGCCTTAAGGCATCACTCTCTTGGAGTGAGAATTAACAGCCTGGATGGAAATGTTTAGTGGAGTAACTGGGGAGATTATGGAGAACCTAGTTATTCTAACTGTGCAAAGAATTGGCAACCTGAGATGCTTGCTATATTCCTGGCTGCTTCTGCAGTTTCTGAAATAAAAATTTTCTATTTTTGCAGGAAGTGCCTTGAAAACTTAAATGAGCGCAGGAGGTCAGGACCTCACTTTCACAACTCGACTGAAAGTAAATGATTTGATATTAGAAGAAAAATAGATTGATGCAGTGATTAACAGTTGAGCGTACTCCCAAGAGTGTTATGTGATAGTAGTTGTTCCTGTGACTATCTCATTTTGTAGATGCTTTCATGGGCTGATGCTTAGCAGTAGTCCTCTGAGTGCTATACAACATTACATCTTTGCAGTGGTGGTGTTGGAATTTGTTAGGTGTAATCAGTGGATTGTTGTTTTTAAACCTGTTGGCAGGTGTGTTGGCTAGAGAAACTATTCCTGTACGCACTTGCTTTGGACCCCTCATTGGGCAGCAGAGCCACTCCATGGAAGTAGCAGATTGGACAGACAAAGCTGCCAATCACATTTGGAAGGTCAGTTTGTGTTGTCATGTTCTCCTCTTCATTATTGAACCTTGTGCAAAAAAGACAACTTGGGTTTGCCTTGTCTTCTTTTGTGAGCATGCACAAAAAATGGCAACATGACATTGCATATGGTGAGAAAAGTGGCAAGTTATCCTGAATTAAATGGTATCTGTATGTATCATATTCCATTTTCAGATCTGAAAAAGTGCTTGAGAGACTTGCCTTCCTTTTCCCCAGCTATAATGCTTCTCTTAAGAAATATAATATTCTCTTAAGAAAGGTGTGTGGAGCTTTTGGCTCTCTGGATGTTGCTGAACTACAACTCCCATCAGTCCCAGCAAGCATGGCCAATGACTAGGGAATTCTAGTACAGCAACATCTGGAGGGCCAAAGGTTCCCTACACCTGTTTAAGGCTTGTCTGCACAGCAGGCAAAATTGAGTTTACCACTATGGGCTTTATAGCTGCCTCGTCCTTCTTTCCTTTCATCCTTGTGAACTGAAGCCCTGTCAGGGAGCTCTAGCACATAGTGCCTTACAAAGGTTCAGATCATGGCGTCTTGGAAATCGGGGTGGGAGGGAGAATGTGCTTCTAGAAATGAAGCTAGTCTCTAATAAAGGATGGTCCATAGTATGATGTCTTCATGTTTAGTTTACCCCATCTTTTTAGATTGTTTCCAGTACTTAATAAATTTGTTGCAGGAAAGTCCTGGCTGTAATATTTCCTCCATGTAATATTTCTTCCATGCTGCTGCAGCGACAGTCTCTGTGGAGAGATTTTCCAAACATTTCAACTGGCACTTCTGTCTTACTTTTCTCTCATCAGATGTACCACAACAATGTCCTGGAGTTCTATATCATCACAACTGATGAAAATGAATGTAACTGGATGATGTTTGTGCGGAAAGCCAGGTGAGAAAACGATACACTTAGACAGGGTTAGGTATCTTAGTGGATCAGTCATACTGGTATGATACGCATTCCTCCATGTATTGTATCAGAACCTTATCATTCTATCTCTCTTTTCTCTGCCCCCATTTTTACTTGAAATAGCACTCTTTAGTCCAGGCATAGGCAAACTCGGCCCTCCAGATGTTTTGCGACTACAACTCCCACCATCCCTAGCTAACAGGACCAGTGGTCAGGGATGATGGGAGTTGTAGTCGGAAAACATCTAGAGGGCCGAGTGTGCCTATGCCTGCTTTAGTCCAATATTTTGAACTCAAAAGTGTAATTCAAGAAAACTTGTTCCAACCATACGTGTTATCATAGAACTACACTGGTTAACAGATGGTTTCTGGACCCAACTGAAAATGTTCTGGCTTTTGAGACACATGTTTTGGCTTTTGAGACACTATCTGAATTTGGGGCACTTAGAGCAATGTAACTTTTAGGCTTAGGGACCAAATGTGGCCCTCAAAGCCTTGCTGTCTGGTCCCTGGGATTGTCCCCAGCTACATCCCCGACTTGCCTTGCTTCTCACCCTCGAGTGATTTTGCTTCACTACATTGTATACTTGAACTCCCACGTCATTTATATAAATGGAGGATAGGGGTAGGGGTGTGTTTGTGTGTGTATATAGAAACTAGCCTACTGTAGAAAGGTGAACTTTACATTCACTGCTCTGCCCACTCTTGACCTACCACAGGTCCCCAGAAAGAAATGCAGCCCTCAGACTGAAATAGGTTCCCCGCTGAAGGTTTAAATCATAATAATAAAAATAATACTAACACACCCACACTGGCAACTTCAGCTCAGGTTCACCTTTCATGTACACAGATGTGAGTCAGTAACTATATATTACAAGATCCTAAGCCCCTTTGTTGCCCTGACATGTCCCCAAAATATGCCAGCTTTGGGGCTGGGTTAGTTAATACCCTCCTACTGTGATCAAATGGAGGGGGACAGAGACAGCTTCCCCTCCTGCCTTGGTCATCGTTGGAAACAGTCATAGTTGGTCATAGTTGGAAACAGGGCATAGGCTGTGGTGCAGTAGCTCTGCTATGGATTCTTCACCCATTCCTCCATAGGATTGCTCTGCCCTTCTTTAGGCCCACTTAAACCTTTCACCAGTACAGTAGCACCTCGGCTTCAGGTAACATGAACGGCAAACCTGGAAGTGTTTCACCGCACACATGCACAGCAGTCCCTCCAGTTGCAGAAACCTCGGAATCCGACCGGAGCTCCGGAACAGGTTCCGTCTGCAACCAGCGGTACCACTGTACAACTAGTTAACCTCCACTTCTAAGCTTCCGGCTGTATTGTTTGGCAAAAAGGGTCAAATGTTTTGGTGCATATTCACAGCAGACTTTCCTGAAATGGGCTGCAGTAAGTTTGGATGCAAGTCGCGGGGAGTAAAATATGCAGGGTGTCAAAGACATAGGATCCAGGAGCCCAGAGGTGGACATTGGGAAAGCTTAAAAGTAAAACAGTGACATCTGAATCTTGCAAGGGAATAATGTGACTATTGGTCATGCTGCCTAGAGCTGAAGGGAGCTTGGAGTCCAACAACATCTGAAAGGATACACATTCCCCACCCCTGTTCTAAAGAAGCTGTCTGCTCCAGGATGGAAGTCACCCACTGTGCGGACCACTGGATGGAATTGAGTAGTATTACAAAGCTGAATTTCATAAAGGTCCACAGCTCCACTTCTTCATTCAGCAGAAGTATTTTTTTTCCTGACAGCTACAAAAGTAGTCAGTTACTGTTTTGAATTAGCTTGTACTAAGAATGTTAAGCATTCCAGAAATATTGATAGAATAAATATAAATACTATGTCACATTTAAATTGATTTCCTCTCTGCATATAACAGGAATCGGGAAGAACAAAATCTGGTGGCTTATCCTCATGATGGAAAGATTTACTTCTGCACCTCACGCGATATCCCTCCAGAGCATGAGCTTCTATTTTACTATAGTCGAGATTATGCCAGACAGATTGGTAAGCAGTTTGATGCACTTAATTGAATGTATCCTTTAGAAAGCATCCACTTGCCTTCAGTTTGCCTCTTATCAGAGCTATGTTTGAATGGATTTAGCTCCATATTGTTAATTTTATTCATGTCCAGAATGTGGAATTCTAATTCTAGGTATTTTACAAAATGTTTGCCAAGCTGGGTTATTTTGCAGGCTGGGAAGCTCAGTTATGAGCTTTGAAGCTTGTGCAACATCAGTTACCAAGGAACAGAAACTCTGTAATGCCCAATTTGCACATTATTGGCTTTACATCGCTATCTGACCATTTGTTTGCACAAGCTACTAGTTTTTAACTTTTTCTGTGCCTTCTTTTTAGTCAGGAATATTTTCTTGTCTTTTGTTCCTGCAAAATGCACTGAATAAAAAAGGAAGACCAGTCACCTTTAAGCAGAGCCAAGCTGTGATGCTTGAAACTCTGAAATCTTGTTTTTGCGTTAAAGGTGTTCCTGAGCATCCTGATGTGCACACTTGTCACTGTGGAAAAGAATGTGCTTCCTACACAGAATTCAAGGCCCACCTGAGTAGTCACATCCACAGCCACTTCCCCAGCCAGGGGCACAGCAGCAACCATGGACCAGGCCACAGTAAGGAGAGAAAGTGGAAATGCTCCATGTGTCCTCAAGCTTTCATCTCACCTTCTAAGCTTCATGTTCACTTCATGGGGCACATGGGCATGAAGCCACACAAGTGTGATTTCTGTAGCAAAGCCTTTAGTGACCCTAGCAATCTCCGTACACACCTCAAAATACACACAGGTAAGTGAAGATGTTAAAGTTCTGGAGTTGATAACGTGAGACTTGAGTTGCCTTGGTTGTTAATGAACTGTATTGCTGTGGACAAATTTCCACAGGCAAACTCAGTATGAGCTCTCAATATAGTTTTTTATTTCTGTGAAAGAAACTGCAAATTTGTTGTTGCTGAGTGACTTGGTTAATTTTTTATTAGCATTCTTTTTTTGCCTTTGTCAGAAAGTCCAAGGTATTTAGCAGCATCCTCCTTCCTACCAAGCCTCTTTCACTAGAAATGAACATTGTATGCTAAGTTCCAGCTGTTGCATACTGTGCCCCAGAGCCCTGCTTAAAGTCCCCTGCACAAAATAGAAAGAACATATGGAAATGAGCTTTATTATCTTGCTTACAATGCCTTTTCTGTAGATCCTTCTATCCCAATTTACCATTTCTGTTCAATACTTATTTGACTAAATGCTCCGTTTTTAGCCTTTAGCCAGATTTGAAACATTTTTCCAAAGAGGAAACACAGGGAGATCATGTGTTATGATGGGAAAGACTGTTGTGTGGCACTGTGATGGATCACACTGGGTGTAGGATGATGCAGTGTCCTGTCAATAGTAAAATGTGAGCAGAGCTCAGGGATACATACTCCCTGGCATGTGAACATGCAGCTGCCCCACATAATCATTCCTTGTTAATGGCAAACAGGGTGCTGGCTTAGGTTTTAAAGTGTTCATACAATTATGTAGAAGGAACAATGTAAAATGGTCTTATACCCCTTGTTTAACTAATTCCAGGTCAGAAGAATTATCGCTGCGCTCTCTGTGAAAAGTCCTTTACTCAGAAGGCCCACCTGGAGTCTCACATGGTTATCCATACAGGGGAGAAAAACCTCAAGTGTGATTACTGTGACAAACTGTTCATGCGACGGCAGGATCTCAAACAGCATGTGCTCACACATACCCAGTAGGTACCGTATTTTTCGCTCTATAGGACGCACCAGACCATAGGACGCACCTTGTTTTAGAGGGGGAGAACAAGAAAAAAAAATTCTCCCCCTCTCTGCCCAGCGCCCCTTCAGCAAAGTGGCAGGAGGCACTGCGCAGAGAGGGGGAGAATCTTTTTTTCTTGTTCTCCCCCTCTAAAACAAGGTGCCATTCAAGGTGCGTTCAGTCGCCTTCAGGCGGCTACCTTGGAAGCCTGGAGAGCGAGAGGGGTCGGTGCGCACTGACCCCTCTCGCTCTCCAGGCTTCAGTGAAGGCAACCCAAAGCCTCAGGAGTGTGGCAGGAGTTCCCGCTGCGCGCCGGAGACTTTGGGTTCCTTTCGACCTGCTCTTTGGGGCTGGCGGGGGGAAGAGCACGTCGGGAAGAGCTTGCTCCGCAAGCTTCTCGGGGCTGCCGGGGAAGCCTGGGTCCCCTCCCCCGAGCCCCAAAGATGCATCCCGCTCGCTGTCTTGGCATCTGCCATAGCCACACGCAACCTCTCCAGCTGGGAGAGGCTGTGCGTGGCTATGGCAGTACCCCCACCTCCCGCAAAAGCCCACAGGAGCCGCGCACCTTTAAGGAGTGCGTGGCTCCTGCGGGCTTTTCTACAAGGAGGGAGAAGGGACTGACTGGCTGCGTCAGTCCCTTCTCCCTCCTGAGGAAAAGCCCGCAAGAGCCGCGCGGAGCTTGAGCTTATGTGCGGCTTTTGGGGACTTTTCCTGCCTGCCTCCCCCTGCATTCGCTCCATAAGACGTACACACGTTTCCCCTTACTTTTTAGGAGGGGAAAAAGTGTGTCTGATGGAGCAAAAAATACGGTAACTTGCAGGGGAAAGATAATTTAGAACACCAGATTTTCTACAGAAATGCAGGTGTTGTCTCTTATGCACCTCTCCTCTGCGCAGAACAGAGGGAGCGTGGTTGTTCAATAGTGCTGTGTCTTTACTCCCAGGGTGATTGACCACCCTTCCCAGGCTACGGCAGCCAAGTGCACAAAGCCTCTCAGGCTCTGTTCACAAGGCTGCCTTCGCACAGGTGGGCTACTGCTGCTCCTGGGAGAAAGAGGTAGCCCACCCGTGCCAAGGCAGAGGTGGTTGAGGCAAGCGCACTGACCTGCCTTGGCATGGGCGGGAGGAGAAATCTAACAAAGCCTCCACCCCGCTTGTGCAGGCTGGAGGTGGAGCTGTCTTAAGACTTCTCCGCTGAGGGGCAGCCATCCAGGCACCTCTTAATGGAGTAATTTAAATAAGCAACTGGTGGCAGAGGGAGAAGCGAGTTGTCTTCTTTAAACTGCTCCTCAGCAGAGCAGTTTAAAGCCCCAACTCTGGCCCTGTGGGGGCTCCATTAAACTGCTCCTACCCCCCCCCCCCAGCAGAAGGCAGTTCAGGCAAGGAGCCAGGGTGGGGACAGCCTGTTCCTAGCAGTGGGAACAAGCTGCACTGTCCCCAGCCTCATGAAGTGCTGGGGTGAAACCACCTCAGCTCCTTTGTTAAGAGTAGCGACAGTTTCACCGTGGTGCCTCACAGGGCTGGGCCCAGTGCAGCTGCTTGTTTCAACATCACTGTGTATTGCTGTGTTTAAATTCTGCTATCACCCAGCCCTACTTTAAACCACAGCTTAGCTCAACTGGTGACATGGAAACCAGATCAATAACTGTGTTTTTTTAAAAAATAGATATATTTATCTCTATCAGTCCACATTCAATCATAATTACAAATGCTTCTTTTCTTCCTTCTTTAGAGAACGCCAGCTTAAATGTCCCCAATGTGAGAAGCTGTTCTTGAGGACAAACCATCTAAAGAAACACTTAAATTCTCATGAAGGGAAGCGGGACTATGTCTGTGAAAAATGCTCCAAGGCTTATTTAACAAAATATCATCTCACTCGTCACCTAAAAATCTGTAAAGGACCAACCTCCAGTCTCTCAGCCCAGGAAGATGACGAGGATGATTCTTCAGAGGAAGAGGAATTGATAAACTCTGTAAGGAGTGACACCTGTAGGCTTAATACAAACATGTATGTGACAAATGACGCACTCTCTTGCCACAAATAAGAAATGGAGGACTTAAAATATAAATCGACTCAACTTCCTAAAATCATGTTTATTACACTACAGTGAATTTCTGGGCAAGGACCAGATCTCACCCCCTTATGAAAATGGCGTATGCACTCAGAGGTTTCCAAGAAGGGTAAAAACAAACTTATCACCTATCCACTTCAAGTGTGGAAACTGCTACTGGTGATTTGGTTGAAGTGCAATGCATGACTTAAGAAAAACTGGCAGATACACCTCTCTGTATTCTAGTCAGCTGCTTGGCACAAGAGCAGATACCCTCATTTACAGTTAATAAATTTGATTTGTATGCCATCACAGCAGAACAGTGCCCTGACTCCTCCCCCACCCCAAATGATGTATACATTAGTTTGGGCTCAATATGAACTTACTTAAATCAATATTCATTGTACGCCAATGAATTGCCCATGTGTTAAGACAACTAGTATTTGCAGATGAGACTGTTAATATACAGTATGGGATCAATACAGGAAAGCATGCTTATAATGCAGATTTGGTTTTAGCATGAGCCAGCAATTTGCTGTATATAGTGCCATATGGTATTACCTGTATGGTTACTAATAACCATGTATTTTGGGGAGTTCTGCTGCTAATATATTTATGGAATGACGATTCATTTAAAATCTGTTTCCTTATGGAAAAATTAAAACACTGCTTTTTAACGCATGCATTAATTACCATTCTTTTTCTGCTCATGTAGGAATCTTTTCTCCCCCCTTGAAGCACTTAAGGACTTCTTGATGAAGTTAGATACATATTTTAAAATCTTCACTTCCTAAAGAATGAATACATTGCATGAAAACCAAATGCTGAGGCCAGGTTTTTTTTGCAATTTCCCTTTCTGTTCACTGCTCATTAGAGAAAAAAGCTTGTATGGGCAGCTTAAGCTTTTACATTAACAGATTGTAAGATTAGATTTGCCCAATATCCTCCAAGGTGTAGATAAATCATTTTGGCACAGTCATGGCATCAATATTCACACTATATTATACAGTGCAAAATGTAATACCAGATCACGGTTCCATTACAGCATCTGGATCACTGCTGCAGCCACTAGCAGAATTTTTTGCTTCAGAACTTGATGTGGCAACTACCAGCCTCTGTCGGTTTCCAAACACTTCATTCACTGTAACACAAATAAGAAGAGTAGTTCTGTTAGTACTACTACATAAATTCTGGCCTTGCAAGCCATCTTAATGTGTTTGTTGCACACTTCTTTTAAACCAGGAAATAATGCAATGACATCCACAGATGCAGTACATCTTTGACAATCCCTTCCCTCATTTACAAAAGAAATTCAGGAAGCCTTAGGAGTTTACTCTACCACACTTGGGAGCAGCTGGCATAATCTCTTGTAACAGATGGTAGGGGGTGCTAAGTTGATCATTTCTCTGACATTTTATACCCTATTTTCCTGTGGCAGTTTGCCTAGCCAAAACATCGCTTTCTCAGGATTGAACACGCCAACTAGAACTAAATCCTAAATGCAGATAAAAACAGCAATCTCACCTGCAGAAATTGTGCTTATGTCCCAAACACGTAATCCTTGTCTCTCTCCTCCAAAGGCATAAACAAATGGTAAGTCTGGGCAAGGTGCTGCACAGAAGAGGACACCCTGTGGGCAAAAAAAAGCATAATTAGTTTGTGATCCCCTGGAAACTCAGCTACCTACATTTCCTAAGAGAGAATAGAGAATTTATGCTTAATATGGACAGGTGCTGCTACAGCTTCCTGCTACGTATCCAGTCTCAAGCTAGTGTATAAAACTTTGCATTGGAATCATAGTATCAATAGTTGAAAGGAGGAATGAGGAACCTATAGGCTTCCAAAGGCTGCTGGACTACAACTTGCATAATCTTTGGACACATTGCCCTGGGGCCAATGTATTCTCCACTAAATGCAGTTACTGATCTTTCAGTATTTTAAATGTTCATATTTAATACATGTGCTTTATATAATACTAGCATTTGTTTTACAATCCTTTTTGGGTGGACGTGTACTACTTATTTGATATTTTATTCTACACCCACTTCCAAATCTTCCATGGGTGTTGTGAGTGTGCAATAATTAAAACTCTGAAACTCTTCATACATTAGATAATTCTTAAGACTGATCTGCACCTGGTTCATTCGAATGACCAATATGCCAGACAATCCTAAAAAGAGAAGACTGGTTGTTATTTTTTTTTAGAAAGATTGAAATTACCATTTTCATGTCCCTGGAATGAACCAAACTAGGTTTATCTCCCAGTATGTCCCAAATTTTCACATATTTGTCTGCAGATGCTGTCACAAGACATCCTTTAATCTGGCTGCTTAACTGTAGTCCTGCAAAACACAAGCATACATTTCTACTGTAGCACTTTTTAAAAATAAATCACAATGAGCTAAAATCCAAGTTTTGCATTATAACAAGGGCAGGCCTAGAGGTTGGCAAGGCTAGATATTTGCCAGAGTACCTACTGACCCAATAAAAAACATTGGCGTTTGGGATCCAATAGGAGCATTACTGTCTTGAACACACACCCCTCTCTCCTTTTCAAGTTAAGGGCACACACTGAGGACTCTCAAAGTCCTTGGTTAGCAGTACCAACCAAACAATCACTGTTTCCCCTTCCTCTGGTAAAAACAAGGTACAGTGGTGCCTCGCAAGACGAAATTAATTCATTCCGCAAGTCTCTTCGTCTTGCGAGTTTTTCGTCTTGCGATGCACGGTTTCCCATAGGAATGCATTGAAAATCAATTAATGCGTTCCTAGGGAAACCGCCTTCAGACCAGGTCCGGGGACAGTCTGTCCCCGGACCTCTTCTGAAGGCTGGGGGGGGGGGGACAAGGGCTTTTCTTCCCACCCCCAGCATTTTAAAAAACCCCGGGACAGCGGAGGACTTCTCCGCTGTCCGGGCGATCTTAAAATGCTGGCGGGCGGCATTTTAAAATCGCCCCGGGACAGCGGAGGACTTCTCCGCTGTCCGGGGCGATTTAAAAGCCCCTGGGAAGGCGGGCAGGGGGGACAAAGACTTTCGCCCCCCGCCCGCCTTCAGAAGGTGTTCCCGCCCCCCGCCCCGCTTCGGAGCAGCGTTCCGAAGCGGGGCGGCTGGGGCAGGTGTTCCCGCCCCCCCGCCCCGCTTCGGAACAGCGTTCCGAAGGGGGGGCGGCTGGGGCAGGTGTTCCCGCCCCCCCGCCCCGCTTCGGAGCACCGGGAGAAGCGATCTCCCCGCAGCCCCTTGCTTCAAAAGAGGTCCGGGGACAGCGGGAAGCGCTTCGCGCTGCCCCCGGACCTCTTTTGAAGCAAGGGGCTGCGGGGAGATCGCTGTCCCCGGACCTCTTTTGAAGCAAGGGGCGGTGGGGAGAAGCGATCTCCCCGCAGCCCCTTGCTTCAAAAGAGGTCCGGGGGCAGCGGGAAGCGCTTCCCGCTGTCCCCGGACCTGGGGCTGCGGGGAGAAGATCGCTTCTCCCCGCCGCCCCTTGCTTCAAAAGAGAAGACCCGCTGTCCCCGGGGCAAGCTTCGTTTTGCAAAGCAAGCCCATAGGGAAATTCGTCTTGCGAGGCAACTCGAAAACGAAAAAACCTTTCGTTTTGCGAGTTTTTCGTCTCGCGAGGCGTTCGTCTTGCGGGGTACCACTGTATCTTAGATTTCCCATTTCATCTGTCATCTCTTATACACTGCACAATGGCAAGTACATGTTTGTCTCAGGCATGTCTCAGGCATGTCTAACTAACCCCCATCCCAGTTTATATTGGATATACTGTATATAGAAATGAGACCTAGCATTTGTTTGGGGCAGAAACAGAAAATTTACCAGATACTTCTTCGTTATGAGCTTTCATTGTAAATACTGGTTTATGTGAACGAGCATCCAGACAGTATACAAATCCATCTTCTGTGCTGGCCTAGAGAAAACAGTTCCAAGCACTGTTAAAAAGCAGAAGGAATCAATATGACAATATCTGGAAATGCGTGGGTCAAGCTCAGCCCCACAAATGATGCCATCAGGCCTCACACAAGCCATACCCAGAAGCAAAAGAGGGGTGCGGATGAGCAGTATCTGCAGCAGTAAGGACTCGGCACGGATTCTGGGAGAAATTGGGGACAGTGTCTGGCCCATCACCATTGGTGGAAGTTTGTTTTTGGCAGAGCTTGTTGGTAGTAGGTACAGTGGAACAGCAATAGATAGCAGACCTCAAGCCTGCTGATTAGTTTAATTTCTGAGGGTGGCATTATGTTCCAATTGAGTATTTGCTGTCCATTCATTTTGTATGTTTAAAATAGCCTCAAGGACCTTCATTAGGGTGAGGTGTAAATACATAAATAGAGGGGGAAACACAAGGCAGAAAAAGGTAACAGGGAACCTTGTACTTGCCAAGAAGTGGTGAGGGGAAAAATGATTCCAAGTCACTCTTTCAACCTGCCCACTGAAGCGCCAGGTTCGATGGTTATCCTGTGGACTTCTGCAGTCATACAAAATTGCTGATCTGGAAAGCAGAATCAGAGCATTGACTCAAGCAGGGTATCAAGTTCTTCTATTTGGTCAAATGCAGATAGTTTTTGTTCAACCTTCTCCCTCCACACCCATGCCAAACTTTTCAAAAGCTCTTTAATTCTAGGTTAAGTAATTGAGAAAAGCATAGCATACCCCAGAGGTTGTAACGGTAAGAAAATCAGACTGAACACTACCGTTCAGAGATCACCGAGGAAGGAAGTGTAACCAAACCAGTGTGTCAGACAACATAAGGTTAACAAAAAGAATAAAGCCAAACCCTACGCTGAAGCAAAAAGTGCTTTATGATTTCTGTACTCCACATTATGATTTCTGTACTCCTGTTACAATCATGCAGCTCCTACACTGTACAAGTAGAGCAGGGAAAGTATAACATGCCCTTCCTTACTTGTCGTAAGAACCAGAGACGAGAGTCTGTGTTTCAAAAGGATGAAACTGCAGTGTCTGCACCTGCAAAGAACATTAGATTTGAGAAACACAGTTCAACTGAAATTCAGTTGCACAATATCTACTGTATATGATCTCATTTTGTGTAATTCCCGATACATGGAATTTTTCTACAAACAGCCAGGTTTCTGGAAATCTGGTTATCTGCTACCTTTAAACAAAATAGGTCCATTCCTTAGCATGCAAAATAAATATCGGATCAAAGCTGCAGATGTTGGAGAAAGAAAGAGTCCTGGTGCCTGGTCAAGAATTTTATTTACTTTTATTATTTACAGTTTCTGACAGTAGCAAGCAGGCATTCCTACAGCACTCATCTCTCTGCAATCTAGACATCCTGATGGAGAGCATTACAAGCTGAAATGGTGTTTCACCTGATTAATCAAATTTGATAGTTGACCTCAATTTCTACCACGGAGCTGCCACCACCTGCCCTTCTAAGAAAACTGTAGCTAAAGGTAAAACCCAAAATTAAGAGGCATTTTCCTTTGTGTTATAGTTTGGTTGTGAAACTTAAGTTGTTTCGTATACTGCTAAAACCTGTCTCAGTGGTATTTGCACTTAGTGTTGCACTTAGCGTTACCAGAGGCAAGGGATGGCGGGCCTGCTGTGATTTTAAACAGCAGAACAGAAAATGGCAGTAGAGGCTGTTTTTCATCCTTGCAGCAACATTAAGACAAGAGCACCTGCTGAAACACCCCGATCTACATAGCCATTATTAAAGGAATGAGCTCCAGCCACCTTTGGATTTGATTACTCTTGTTAGACGTGGTGTGACTGAAGTGTGAATTTGAGGTTTTGAACTCAAAGCTGCTTTTTCCCATCTTCATGTTTGCCTGCTGACATTCAAATCTGATTATTTTTACAAAAACAACTCTTTCAAAATCTGTTTCATTTCAGTTTTACAACTGGCAGACAACATTTCTCTCAGGTCATAAAACCTTGCTTGACTAGTGCCTCATATTCCATACCTCTTCTAACCTGTTATTTCTTTTTTCCATCTAAATCAAGAACTAATGAAAACTCAAAGGAATAAACATTTCCCTCAAATCACATTAAGTGCTTATAAAAACCTTCCTACCATTACCTTGCTTACACCTGGAAGGCTGTGCTATTAACAGAGTACCTGGAAAGGCACTATTCATCTTACCAGCTCCCAGAAGGGAGAAGAGCAGGAATACACCATCAGAGCTTGCTTTTGATATACACCCAGAGTTCTAACTGCTTTTTCAGGCAGGGCTCCTGTCCTTAAGAACTACAAGACCAAAATAATGCAGCAAGTAAAACTTCCTCTGTGCCGGGGGCCTTAATAAACTCTCATTTGCCACACAGGTGCTAAATGTACTGCCAGCAAAGCAGTGAGAAGCTGATTAACCTAGTTACCAGTAACACAAATTTTCCATGAAGCCAACTGGCTGGTGGGCGCTCTCTTTGCTGTTTTCTGGTAAAAAGTTAACACTGGGGGGGAATGGGTTACCAAGTCCATGGCAGTTTATGCCTATAGCTAGACTTTAAATGCGCCACACATTTCTTTTGTTTTGTTGTTGTAGAAATACTACAGTCTATGGTTCTGGAATCGTCAACATACCTTGTCTGTGTGAAGAGAAAGCGTTGCTGCTGGTGTGCCCTTCGACATATCCCAAAGAATTACAGAGTGGTCCGCTGACGCACTCGCCAACACAGATCTGAAGGAAAGAGTGTGTGGATTCATATGAACAAAGTGAAGGCCCAGTGGCCCAAGTGTAGACCCATTCCATACCCATGCTGGTCTCTTTTCAACTCTGCTGCAGGCTCAGAGATAGAAAATACAAAAAAATGTGTGCATATCGTTTTAAGCAGTCATTCCAGCCACTGAAATCTGTATGCGTTGTTAATGGCTTATATTAGTATTTGAAAGGTGTGCTGACTGCATTACAAAGGTAAACAAAGATTGGCAAAGGCTGGATGCAATTTGCTTCCTGATCCCAGCATCCTATCTTAATGTGTAATGTAGTTCTGTTTCCTAAACTATTTAATTAACCTCCACAAAATGTAGGAGATTCCAGGGGCAAGCTAGTGCTAAGGAGCAGCCTGCTGCTGCTGCTGCCTACCTGGCAGAGGTTTCAACTACTTACCCAACACTACCTAGTCTCACAGCCAACAGCTAGAATATTAAAAGGGCAAGGCCCTGCGGTTTGCTGACTAAAAAGCATCTGAGCTAAGAGCCATCTGCTGCAATTGTCCTGGAGCAACTAATAACCATGATTCCTAATAAACCAGACTGTCAGACTGGAATGGGGACCTCTGGAGAGTGGAGACACTAAAAAAACCTAAAGCAATTAAGGTTGCCGGTGAACTCCTAGCAAAAAGAAACACAAAAGCCTTGTTTAGACATTAGATCTAATCTGACACACACACAGGAGGTGGCAGCAGGTACTACCTCTACATTCAAATGTACATCTACAAGCACAGGCTTGTACATGCCTTAGCACATGGGCACTGCGGATCTGCAGAGTCTGCCCCTCACCCCCCGTGTGGCCTTTTACGCACAGAGGACTAGACCTAATATCTGAAAAGGACTTAAAATGGAGCTCCAGAGAAATATAGAAGTTTAAAATACATATCTACACCAGAAATTGGTGCAAATCTCTCTTTCCCACATAGATTAATTTTCCCCTTAAATATCTATGGCACAGTGAGGGCAGAAATCAATTTTCTACCATATTTCCAATAAGAGATATTGAAGAATTGTGCGCAAGTATGAGAATACACACACAAAAATATTTCTACAAATTATCTTTACACTGTGTTACCTTAATTTTTACTTACCTGAGTTGCTTATTCCATGAAAGGTCAAGCACTGCATCGGTATGCCCTTCTTGATGGTCTTCTTTAGACGCATTCTTTATATAAAAACATTAAGAAGTCCTTTATAGCTTCCATATTTACCTCAATAAAGCAAGCAAGCTCAAGCAGCCAATTTCAATGCTCCTTTACATGGAGCAAACATGGAAAAAACACAGGGTTGTAGCCAGTGCTGATCCTACTCAGAGCTGGCCCACTGAGATTAACATGAATAACCTAGGCCCAATCATTTCAAGACACGCAGCCCTGGTCCAGAGAGTTCCTACAGCTTCTGAGGCAATTCCAGTTTATATTCTCTTGCCCCACTTAGGAACATGGCAATCTGCCTTAAACCAAGTCAGACCAGTTGTCCACCATCTAGTTCACTGTTGCCTATGCTGAATGGCAGCAGCAGTGCACGGATTCAGACATGAGTCTATCCCAGTCTACCTGGAGGTGCCAGGAATTGAACGCTAGGCCTTCTGCACATATACCATGAGCTACAGCCCTTCCCAAGATACAGCCAGTCTCTTTCCATGGGCAGAACTTGCAACCTAAATCCTTGGTCTCCTTCCCCCATTCTGCCCTTCTGCTGACAAGCCCCTTCACAAACTGAAGCTCAAAGAAGAGAGACTAGATGCCTCAAGGAAATACTTTTGGACTAGTTGAAGATCCCACAAGATGCTGCCTGCCCCCGCCTGATTCCAACCACAGTGCCCCCAATCCCCACTTTTCATCTTTGTCAATGTGGCTACCATCACTGGGAACTAGTCCCACCCAAACTCTTCTGAATTAAATCCAAGTTACCTCTCTCTGTTCAGACCTATGCATAGAGACACTCCTAATGAGTTATGGCAATTCTCCAATACTGAGTTCCCAACATGATCAATCAATTCCTGCCCCCCTTGGGTATCTGTAAACTGTTTCCAAAAGAAACAAAACCACTGTCCGGTGGGTCTGAAAATAACAAATATATCCAATGGTTTGAAAATGCAATGTGTAAGCACAGGCAATTTGGGTCTTCATCCCAAAAGGTTAGTACTGACTATGATATTGATAATAAAGTCAGCTTACTTACCTTTTTCCCTTTCTTCTTCGTTTTTGCTTTCTTGCTTCCAAGGGAAAAGACTGGCTCTAAACTATCCACTACGTCAAGGTCCCACACTTCAATAACAGGACTCATTGTGCCCACGGCAACATAATTCCCTGATGGAGGAACACCCAAGATAATCAGGAGTTACTTCATGAATCCTACACATTATTAACACATTGCTGGTGTCTGCTATTTCCTCATGGAACTACCTCAATAGGATTCAATTTTTAAATCAGGTCATCTCATGAATTCACATTGTTAGATTTCTATTGGTACGCTGTCTTGAGATTGATTTTACTATAGGTAAGGAGGATATAAATGTCTAAGTAAATTAACCACTTCTCATTAAAAATAGATACTTGTTCATTTTTCTGTGGTACACACACACACACACACACACACACACACACACACACACACATATTATATACTACCAAATATGCACATATATAACACACACATTGTTGTTGCATTTACTTCATATTTTCCCCTTGGGTTTAGAATATGTTCCAGTGTGTTTTAATATGCTGTACACTGCAAGGTGACTGCATGGTGAAGGATGGTATAGAAATGCATAAATAAATACAATTCCTGAGCCATTAGTCTTTTAAAACAAGATTTTTGGGGGGGAAGGAAGAGGCAGGGAAGTGTGCTAGCCAGATGTGCCAAAACTGCTATCCAAAAAGCACCAAATGGAATTTAGAAAAATCTTGCAATTAACTCACCTGCAGAATCCTCTGGGTTAGGATCAAAGTTCAGCCATTCCGCACTCAAAGGATATGCTGATAAGAGGATATCATGATGGACGTAAAACGAGTCCTCTTCATGGTTATAAACTGTATGAATTAAATTTTGTAATTTATATACTTTTTGTTTTTGTCAATAATATCATCTTAAACTTCTTCCACTTATGTCAAGGTGACACACAATATGATAAAAACAGCTTTAAATAACAGCTAAAAACACAGAAAACAGCAGCAAATGAAAGAGAGACACCGACGGCAGAGACCATTCTGCTAGGAAAGCTTTCATAAGTACTGTATGTTGCTTAGACATAATAATAATAAAAAAAACCTCTTGTGGAGAAAAAAAGTAGACTGGTTAACAAAGCAGACCCTTGAATATGAAGCAAACATGCAGTTATGCCAGTGTGCACCAAGTACTGAAAACACCAATGTTAGGTATGTGAAAGCACTTTCCAATATCCTTCAGCACCACAGTATAATTTATTTAGGTCAGGCCCACACAATTTTCAACTCAAGCCTAACAGGCATGAACTGTGGCCTGACAAGTTCCCTCTTTCTATAGTCCCTTGTAGGAGGCGGGGAAAACTGATGTATTGCAGAGTTGCTGACAAAGTCTCCTAGCGCCGTTAGCGAGACACGAAGTTGTGTTGTCAACAGCAACAGTTAGACTTCTGCATTTAGCAAGTTTAACCACCCCGAACAAGAAACACACTGGGCAAACAATAGTGCAAGCAAAGGTGAAAGTTGACAACTCAGGCGTGTTGTGGCCCTAGATCAGGATTCCTCAAAGGAAGATTCCTCTGGCAACTGCAGCTACAAAGAAGAGATGGATCCACTCTGTGGTTTATGCCATATGGGTTTGGAGATCAGAGTATCCTGAGCTGCAAGGAAACACCTCTCTCACTGGACTCTGACGGTTGGTCTGCAGACTCCAACCCATCAACCACCCTGACTCATGAGGACATTAGGCGATTCTCATCTGCCAAAGTCAGCTCGCAAGCGTGGGAACAGATGCAGATCTGGCCCACCAAGCCAAAAATGTTCCCTAGCCTAAAAGGCAATGTCTGAAGTTAACTCGTTTTCAAATGATGGAAATCAATAGGCGAAAGAAGCAGTTGACCATAATACCAGATAAACCAAATATTTGCTAAAAGCAAGAAGACTTTACCCACCGTGAACTTCTAGACTGCAGTGGTCCTTATCAACTCTGCCACACACGACAAAGTTGTCACTGGGCTTAATCATGAAGTCTTCATGCTCATATTGCTCCTAAAAGAGAATGCTCAGTAGTGTTAGAACACTGCTGTACACAATGGTCAGAATCAAAGGCTATTTTAGGTGCGTTCAAACACTTGGGAATGACCAGCATGCCCCCACCCACTTCCCCATAGCTACTTACTCTTGAAATTCCCCACTGTTTCAAAAGCAGTTGCCATGTGATACAGTGAACTGCTGCCCAAGGGAACAAAATCTCAGTTGCTTTGGGTGTACTAATAAATTAGTGGCTTGATTCTTTGGATATCAGCTTAAGCTTCTATGAATATAGGGGTCAATAAGCATTCAAAAACAGCACTGTGCCTGATGGGATAAATAAGGGTGCAATCCTAACCATGCTCTCTCAGACGTAAGTCCTAATGAATACAATGGGCCTTACTCCCAAGTAAGTGGGGTTAGGATTGCAGTCTAAGCATTCAGAAAGAGCTTGAAGATTAGCAGGAAGAACTGGGATATCAGTGCCCAAAACTGAAACCTCAAGTAATATTGTTGTGATTATCACATACCTAACAAAATTACTACATATAGAGATTATATATGCATTTAATCATAATAAAGTCAAGATGCACCATTACATTTCATCCCTGCCATCCCTTCCTTTTCCCTATATTTCAGAACAGCACCACCACAGAGCATACAAAAAGAGTAGCAAGATAATCCACCTCACCCCAAGCCTCCCAGAGGATAAAGCAGAATGTCTTCAGACAAAACTGTCAAAGAATCATACAAAAATATGGTTCCGTGTGTGTGTGTGTGTGCATGCGTTTTAACTTTGCTTTTATTATGTGATGAAGAGAAGTATATAAATTTAATATGCGTAGTTAGTGGGATTTCCTGATTGACTTTACTAGGATTTAGACCCAAATAAGTAGGAAATGCAAGGGATGCATGTGGCGCTGTGGTCTAAACAACAGAGCCTAGGGCTTGCCGATCGGAAGGTCGGCCGTTTAAATCCCCGCAACGGGGTGAGATCCCATTGTTTGGTCCCAGGTCCTGCCCACCTAGCAGTTCAAAAGTATGTCAAGTATGTCAATACACAAATATGCAGGCTACATGCACATGTCACCCTAAGGGTAGCCTGCATGATGTGAATAGATCAAACAGCTAGGAGGAGTTTAGAATGTTTTGCTTCCACTTTTGTTCAACAAAAGTACTCACTGTATCTTTAAGAGTGACGTAAGGATCATTTTCATTGCTTCCATACACTGTGAGACCTGCTAGGGTCTTTCCAAGACTCTCGGTACCTGTAAAAGAATATTCACAATTTCACATGGCAGACTGTGCTAGGTAAGTCAAACTTACATAGACGTGAAACCTTAGCAAGCAACAGTTTCCTTAGTAAAATTACTGGTCAAAATGAAGCACAAGAGACAACATAAAAGGTTTTATGACTGAACAATGAAATGTTATTTGAATTGTCATAAAACTGTCTGCCTTTAAAAAACCAACATTTTAGCAAAAAGCACAACTCTCCTTCAGGTTTTAAAAGCTGGAGCTTAATGAAAATTCACTGAAATATATTTACTATGAACAAATTTAAGTGTAAAGAGGAGAAAATATCCACCTATTGTGGGGAAATCTCGCTACAGAAAAAGTGTTTAGAGCACAAAGCATCTGGGTTCAAGACTGAACCAAATAAATTGATAATGGATACCTAATTATTTTTATTCTGATGCTTCAGTTGCAGTAGCTTTTTTTCACAATTTTTTAGAAATTTTCCCCATCCTGTCCTAATGGGGAAGAGTGATTGCTTTTGAAAAAGATTTGGTGGATCAAGTTTTCCTCCACACTCAGTGTTTAAATAATTGACAGGCTTAGTGATAAGAGTCCTCTCCTGTGATAATAAGAAGAGCTTTGTAAGATCAGAGCAAAGGTTAATCAAGTCCAGCCACCCTTTTTCCTCACAGCAGCAACCAGATACAAATCATGTGAAGGTATTCATTCAACTTGCAAGCTTTGCAATGTAATCATATCCATGCCTTCAGAAATAAGTCCCACTTAGTTCAATGTGCCTTATTCCCAGGTAGATTCTTAGTTTTTGATCCTGGGACTGGAGGATCCTTCTCCAAGGCAGATTATCCTGTCCACGAAGCCCTTTCTGATCTTCCAAACCCTGTGAAGCCCAAACCTCCTTTGCATTATCAAAAACAGATGAAAGTCAAGTAGCACTTCAAATGAAGCTCCTTGCCCATAAAATGTATAAATCCATTTCCCTTGACTTCCTAAAAAAGTACTAATTCCTGTGAGGTGTTTTCAACTCTATACTCTTTCCTTTGCAACATTGAGCCTTTGTGATCTATCTTCCAATACTCAGAGCAAACATATTACAACATCTTGTGAAGAATTTGCTGGTGGATGGTAGGAAACACAGAAACAAGTCTAATGTTACCTTCATCTTCCTCATCATAATTATCCAGGTCATATTCTGCCAGTTCATCGTCATCCAGCTTTTCATTTTCTTCATGGTCCTCATCGTTGGGAGCTGAGCTAGTTGCCTCAGCATCAGCAACATCCATGGTGCCTCCTGAAGCCTCTTCCTGTTCATCATCATCATCACTAGCATCTCTTTATGTAAGAAAAGGTACAACATACTTTGCACAACTGAATGTCACAACTTAGTTTTTAATCACTAACACACAATTCCATATCACTTCTTTGCCACTGACTCTGCAAGTCTTAAACACACTTCTTGTGGAGCAAATCGCATTGAACTCAGTGCAATGTTCTCCAAAGTAAGCATTCATATGGAAAGGATTCAGTTGTAAGTCTCACACCTGCTTCCTTGAGGTTCACTGGTGTATTAGTACTGAGTAGCAGCAGCAACCACCTTAATGACAGAAATGAACAGGCCACACATCGCAGTGCCAAAGCTGCAGCTTTTACTCTTCTCCTAACATGAGGGAACCTGTGTGCACCTAAACTGAACCAAATACCCTCCATATAAGCCACCTCATCACTCAAGTTCATAGGTTCACTATGACCTTATACACAGTGGCATGCTCAGCTTGTGTAGCTTTATTTTATTCCCCTCCCATACTATTTTCAAATGTTTTGCTTCCTCTATGGACCAAAAAAGTTACAAAGCAGGGATGTGAAAGTTAACATTCATATCCTTGCTCTTGGCAGGTTTACTCCTGCAGATGCAGAAGACAGTATTATTTTCCTATCCTGGGCTGAGAGATGTTCTGCGGAAATCAAGTACAAAAATGTAACACATGAGCAATAATCTTTTAAAATTATTATGTCTTTTGAACATGTGCAAGCAAAGGTGTAACAGAGAACAAACCTAAAAATACACAAGAAACGGTTTTCTTCTTTTCTTGCTTATACAATTCTATGCTTCTTCACCATTCATGTAGAATAAGATGTCAATGGCTACCAGCCATGAAGGCTATGTTCTGCCTCCACAGCTGGAAGCAGTAATGCTTCTGAATACCAGTTTCTGGAGACCACAGCAGGGAAGAAGGCTCATGTGCTCAGTTGCTGCTTGTAGGTTTCTCACCGGCATCTGGTTGGCCACAGTGAGAACAGGATACTGGATTAGATGGGTCACTGGTCTGATCCAGCAAGCTCTTATTACGTGCTTATTCAACTCACTCTGTTAACCTGTCCACCTGACAGGTGCTGGAATGCAGTAAATTTACAGTTTATCTAGGCACGTCAAAGCAGCGATTCAGTTAAACGTATTACAAACTCATATAGGGAAATCTGGTAGGGAAAGACAGGACTCCACAGCGTCACCTGATGTCACAGTGTTATATCATATATACAACACATATAAAACGCTTTTTCTTTACAAATCCAGCTGAGTTCCTAGATTAACCTGTCTAGGATTAAAAACACCAGGGGTTTTGCAACAAATTAAACCTTCACATAGATATGGCCTACAATATATTAACTTTTCCCTAATTTCTGCTTCAATATTACAAAGACTTACTGCAGTCTCTCTTTGGCTTCAGAGACCAAGCGTTTCAATTCATCTGTTTCAAGATGAACCTGCAAAGTGGATGCACAGAATACAGAATTACAATTTAATTCATGTCAGGTAGTTTTTCTTTAAAAGGACATTTGAATAGGTTTGTAAAGAAGTTCTATCAACACAGTCTAGCAGACAGTAGCATCCTTGACTTTTTAAAAAGTATGCTTTTATTCAGCCCAATCAAATAAGCCATTGAAAACAAATGGAAACTGATAATAAATAACACCACGGAACAGCTGTGCAGTAACCTTAGAACAATATTTTCAACAATGAGAGGCACTGGATGGACAAGCTGGAATTGGAGTGTCCCAAAGTAACAGATATCCACATTCTATGCAACTTTTCATTATGACTAGAGACTTCTCCAATAAGGCTCCATCAGCAATCCTCAAGCAAAATCAAGAAGGCTGCTGAATGCTACAAGTAAATACTGGGCCAAGGCTTGGTGGGTGAGGGATGTTACACAAAAGAAAAGGGGCAAAAATGGTAAAAGTAGCAACATGGCTCCATTAGGGGCAAAAGAAAAAGAGGCAACAGGTATTTTTATGACTATTCCCTTGCTGGGGTTTAGATTGATTTTACATGAAAACAGAAGTTGTTCTAAGTCACGTTATAAACTTTACAATGAAAGGCAGGATATAAATATTGTATAATAATATATACCACAATGTATTAATCAGGACATGTCTCACCGGGAGGGCACTACAATCCAAGAAGCAGATCCTAATAAATGTTGCCTTTTATATTTTCCAGGAGACAGGAGATATGGCTTCTCTATTCGTACGGTCTTTGCTGCCATCCAACACCCTTTCCGACACTTTAACACGCCCAAGCCTACTTAAGCTCCCAATACAAACACACACACCTGGGAGTAAGCCCTACTTAGCTCGACGGTCTTATTACTGAACAGACTCGTGCAGGACTTGCGCTGAAAAATTCCACAGCGCTGCTGCTGTTACAAACTGCAGACCAGAACTTGCTTCGCCCTCTCTCTCTCTCTCGACCATTTTCCTGCCTGAGCACTGATAAAGCTCCCTCGTTGCATTGGTAGCCCTGTAAGTGGTTGCACCGCTGCCGCTTCGGACTAACGAGAGAGACGCTCAGAGGCAGCTGGTGCCAGGAAGGAAAGCCGCTGGCCGCTTCCACGCTCACCTTGTCGGGCGTCTCCTTGGCGACGCCGCGAGGAACCCAAGCAGCGCAGGTGACGGGGCAGCTCATGGCCTCAGCTGGCGAAAGGGAGAAGCCACGCGACCCCGTAGGAACCGTCCCCCGCTTGGACACGCGCGAGCTTCTTCCGGCAAGGGCCCGCTTCGCCCCGCCTCCCGTTCCGCCTCCACCCTATCAGCTGCCGGCGTTCCCATCATTACGGCAGGCGCACGACCTATCGCTTTCTCCGGCAGGAGAGGGCCTTAGCTAAAGGCCTTGATGTCATCAGTACGCGCCAAGCACCCGAGACGCAGATTCCTTCACCCTCCCAGCTCCTCCCTCTCTCGTGGGCGGGGTGACGCCGGCCCCTCCCACTCTTGCAACGTCACCCGCAGACGCTATGGAAGGAGTGGGGCAGTTGCTGATAGGGCACGAGCTGTGCTTGCGTCACTCCGGTTCTTTCGTTTTGTGAGGCGACGCTGAGGCGGGGAGCGAGGGGGGGTGTTGCGCTGATGGACTCCAATTCCCATCAGCCCCAGTCAGCATGGCCGATCGTGAGGAGTGATGGGAGTTGTATTCCGGCAATTGCATAAATACACACACGTGTGTACATACAGTATAATTCTATTACCTATGCATATTAATATAATATAAAAAATCCCCGAAGGATTACAGGTTTACCGTATCTCCGTTGCGCATTTATTAGGAAGCAAGGAGCATTGAACTCAACATGATTTAATTCCAGGTAAACATACACACATACAGAGTCGCTCTTCCCGATTTTGCCATCTTCAGGCGGGTGGGGGTAATCTGTGGCGGATCTGAAGAGCACTATGGTGAGGGTAGTTTAATGTATCAGTCAGACAAACATCTAGGGTTCCAGACCTCTCCCCCATGGAGGTTTTGTGTCTCTTAGCACAGTTGAATGACAGACAGAAAATCAACATGTCATGTCCTCTCGCCCCCCCCCCCCCCAATCTGCATATTTTAAGATATGTCTTGAAACGTTTGTGGCCTCACATCTTTGGGAAACTGCCCTGGGAAGTTACTACTGTATAGCCCTTTCCATGTATGCAATACCTTTAAGGGTAAAGGTAAAGGGACCCCTGACCATTAGGTCCAGTCGTGACCAACACTGGGGTTGCGGCGCTCATCTCGCTTTATTGGCCAAGGGAGCCGCCGTACAGCTTCTGGGTCATGTGGCCAACATGACTAAGCCGCTTCTGGTGAACCAGAGCATCACACGGAAACGCCGTTTACCTCCCCGCCGGAGCAGTACCTATTTATCTACTTGCACTTTGACGTGCTTTCGAACTGCTAGGTTGGCAGGAGCAGGGACCGAGCAACGGGAGCTCACCCCATTGCGGGGATTTGAACTGCCGACCTTCTGATCGGCAAGTCCTAGGCTCTGTGGTTTAACCCACAGCGCCACCCGTGTCCCATGCAATACCTTTAAAAAGGTAAAGGTACCCCTGCCCGTACGGGCCAGTCGTGTCCAACTCTAGGCTTGTGCGCCCATCTCACTTAAAGGCCGGGGGCCAGTGCTGTCCGGAGACACTTCCGGGTCACGTGGCCAGCGTGACGAAGCTGCTCTGGCGAGCCAGCACCAGCGCAGCACACGGAAACGCTGTTTACCTTCCTGCTATAAAGCGGTACCTATTTATCTACTTGCACTTGGGGGTGCTTTCGAACTGCTAGGTGGGCAGGAGCTGGGACCGAAAGACGGGAGCTCACCCCGCCGCGGGGATTCGAACCGCCGACCATGCGATCGGCAAGCCCTAGGCGCTGAGGTTTTACCCACAGCGCCACCCGCGTCCCCTTTAGGAGGTTCTAAATACTTACTTGGTTACTGCACTTTGAATTGAAGTTTTATATGCTGCTATCTTATTTGTTATTTTAATTATTGAGGCACTTAATGGACTGATTATTTAGCCTGTATTATTTAGTGTGTTGTAATTCGCACTGTAGAGGTTTTGCCAGAAACGCAGGCTAGAAATCTGTGAAATAAATGGATATAACAGCAAAATCAACAAATTGTCTCACATTCCAGAAAGATTGGTGAAGGCTGATGCCATTGCTGAAGGCTTAATTTGCTAACAGGAGATACAGCTTCAAATCTGAACTCACTCCATGAAGCTCACTGGACAGCTTTGGGCAAGTCATCATCTCTCACCTTAACCTACTTCACAGGGGCCTTGGAAGGGTAAATTAAGCTGTGTGGCAAAACATTTCACCCACTTCAAGCTACTGTAGAAATTAATAATAGCAGAAATATATACATAATTTCCTTTGTCTAATATTGGGGGCATGCTGCTGTACTGATTTGACTTCTTAATGAGGATTTGGGCTAAGAGAGAAAACAAGATGAGAAGCATTGATTAAGCCAAGAGAGATATACCTCACTTTGCACACATACGGTACCAAGTGCAAAGAGACTATCACTGCATACATACTAACCTATTTACTCACCACTTCCTAGTGGCTTTGTGAAATTGTAAGGATGACTGTGGCATTTCGCCAGCCCCAGCACACTAAATGACAAGTTTATTATCCATAAAAACATATTTTAATGCCAACAACTATTTCAAAGTCAAATTCCAATGGTGCTCTTACAACAGAAATATACAATTTGCACAAAACATGGCTGATCTGACAAGAATGTTTCGCAGGCTAACAATATATATAGATATATGTATATAGATGTAGATAACTTCCTTATTAAAGAATTTTATTATGCCAGAAGTCATGCAAATAATTTCAGAGCAGTAAACACAATAGGAACAATCACTTGTTGACATTTCCAAAAACCATTCAAATACAGAAACATTAGGCTATAGATAAATATATACATACACTTATATTTTTGTTGCTGTTTGTGTGGTCCCTTCTGTGTTCCGTTGAAGCACCCCACTCTACCCTATGGGGTCCTTATTATAGACGTCCAAAAATAGGATTTGGAGTATTTAACTACCGATACAGACCACCAATATAAACTCTTTGAGATTTCTACCTTAGATCCCTGTAAATGAGGCACTTAACCATTGGCTGGGAGTTGGGGCAGGAGTCAGCAACACAAGTGTCCACCTCCAAAGCCAATATTGATTCTAATCCATAGTCCTTGGATCATTTGAAGTGAGAGGTTGCCACATACATCCTCTTTTTGCTTGATGCCAAGCATGCTGTAGTCTGGTTCTAACACCCTTTAAACAATGGTTTTCAAACTCTGTTCCAGAGAATGATAGCACCTACAGTGATGGGCAAGATTTCCAGTAAAACTTGTCCACCATAGCTGATTTTTTCAGCAAGGAATCCTTGATTAGCACAATTATGACAAAGAAGCTTACCTGAAAGGTTGCCCACCACTATAATCTGCTCTCTCAATCTGGAGTTGCAGGGGAGTGTTGTCTGTTTTCCAAGGGGCACTCTTAGTTGATGGGGAGTAGTAGGTTGCCTCAACATTTAGTAGTGTTCCCAAGAAAATGCCCCCAGATCCTCTGCAATAATGGCCTAGTTCACACACAACACTAAGTCATGGTTAATTAAACCATAGTTTCTTAATCCATTGTTTATTTGATAACCTGAAGCCTGCCTATGGTTTGTTTACTACCCAGAAACCACAGCCATAGTTTGTTGTTGGGTTATGAATCTTGGTTTGTTTTAACTATGGCTTGGTGTTATATGCAAACCAAGCACTCTGCCTTAACCATGGTTTCTCCCTCCCCCAAACCCCGACACTAATCTACAACAGCAAAAGCAGCTGGAAAACAAATCAAGCTTTGGAGAATCAAGCCATGGTTTATTTTAATCATCTGTGGAACAAACTGGTGGCTAAACAAACAATGGCTTAATGTTAAATGTAAACCAGGCCAATGGCAGGTGACCAGGAGCCCTTCAGTACACAAGCTGATGTGAAAAGGCTTCCCTAAAGGTAGAAAAGTTGAAAACCACAGCTTTAGAACCACATCCTCAAGAATCTGGATCCCTTTAATGCAGTAGTGCACAGCACCATCAACAAACTAATCCAGTATGAATAGAGGAGGACTTGTAATGTATCCTCTGGTGTTTAAATGTGCATATTAATATATACAAACAAGCTTCATTAAAAAAAAAATCAAGATGCAACACATTTTACTACTTTATTTACCCTGGTATGCTCCAAAGAATGTTCTTTACCTTATTTTATTGCGAAGTCGCTATAGCCATGATCCACATAGCAGTTAAGCCAGAGTGCTGGCAGTTAAAGCAGACAAGGCTAATGTAGCTTGAGTCCAGCTATAGAGGCTTAACTTGTTTGTGCTGCAAGACCATTTTACAGAATACAAATACAGCCACTTGTTGGCTACCTACCAATGCAACCCTTGTGAAGCAACAAAACTCACCCAGTACATGGTAGATTGAATAGGCTACAGTCACCTCTAATGTCACTCAGCTGACTTTCAGATGTATACAAAGTAGGCTGAATTGGCACAAAAACTACTTTTTTGTCGGAAGGAATTGATTTCACTGAAACTAACTGATATTGTGCCTACATTCAGACTGTGATGACTGAACTATAGACACCAAATCTTGCTCACTGAAATCTTGAACCTTGGAGTAAGGCAAGTAAGATATGACCTCAGTGAATCCCTTTAAAAACATACACACACCAAAAAACTAAAGCATTAAGTGTCATTTCCACGCTCTCTTGATATGGGTGGTCTACTTCCATATACCAATCTAAATGTTGATTAGCAGATGGACCAGCTCTGCAATCTCATAACATCATGTCAATAAGCCTGAACATTGCAATTGCTATTGTTTTAAGCATTTCAATAACGTCCTCTCTCACAAAGCCACACAAAAACACACACATTGCTACGTATCCTGATTTGGTACAGATAATACAGGGGAAATTCCAATCACATCATGAATCAAGATCTATCCCTTTCAAAAGAGGTATATAATTTGGATTTGTAAGGCATAAACAGGACCTTCCTATTATTTTCCATTTTCTTCTTTGCCCCAGGTTTTTTCCATGAATTTTAATAGCCTATGGCCTGAATGTTGATGTTTGCAACCAGGCAAAACCTATGTTTGCATTTTTAACTATCTCCATCAAGCCATGAGTAGGGTTCATTCAATGACATGGGGCCTCTGAACAGGTCTAGGAGATGAAGCCAACTCAGGCCCAGGGAATTCAGCCAGGGCAGGCAAGGAGACAGAACCAATGAGGGGACCCCTATGGAATCTGACATATTTGGGGAAGCAGAGTAATTGCTCCTTCTGAAAACAGCCAGGGGAACAGGTCAATTAGAACAAAAATTTAACAAGTCCAGGAAACTATAGCAGAATGTTTTAGGGAGAGACAGGATGGGACAAATAAGCTCTGTGTATGTACCTACCCAGGCATTAGGGTAGATTTAACACAGGGCTTGTTTACTGACGAGCACTTAGGGGTTATTATCCAAGTCAAAATACACACATAAGACTTTCCAGAGTCTTCTACACCAGGCTTCTTCAGCCTTGTGTCCTTCAGATGTTATGAACTATAAGTCCCATAAGGCTGTTGTAGAAAAATACCAATACAGTGGTACCTCGGGTTACATATGCTTCAGGTTACATACGCTTCAGGTTACAGACTCCACTAACCCCAAAAAAGTGCTTCAGGTTAAGAACTTTGCTTCAGGATGAGAACAGAAATTGTGCTCCGGCGGCACGGCAGCAGCAGGAGGCCCCATTAGCTAAAGTGGTGCTTCAGGTTAAGAACAGTTTCAGGTTAAGTACGGATCTCCGGAACGAATTAAGTACGTAACCCAAAGTACCACTGTACTGGACCCCAGGCAAGTTGCACTAACAACTCCATACCTTTCAGTTTTTTCTCTAGACCAAGGATACAGAACCTAGAAAATCATACCAGGTGAGTACAGTTTCCATGGGAAAGACCCATGAGTTCAGTCACAGCCCACATTAGGGGGGGTGTCATTTAAACTTTGTAGAGCAGTACTCATCTAACTTGTTCACTCCCACACAGTTCAGATAATGTTTCAAGGGTCTTTAATTCCACAAAGAAGAAGTGCTAAATCAAGATCCCCTGATCTTTCCAGGGCTCTTCGCACTCTACTTCTTGAAATTATAAGCAAAAGAGGTTGATGGAGAGTTCAATGGCTAATTGTGCAAAGTGGCCTCTAGTGTAGCAGAGAGCAATGGGCTTTATGGCTCAGAAATTTGCGGCGTCCCAGAACATGCCATACAGTCTGGAAGACATATAAAACATTTTCTTATTGAAACTTCTAATTCTAATTGAGAATTCATACAGACCTGTGAAAATTTAAAGAGATTATATGTGATGGTGATGCATTTTGTCCTACTATGAGCCCTCTCCCTCTCCCAGTCAAGTCAGTAATAAGAAGATCTGTATGGGAGGCAGGATTCATCTTTTAATGACTGTATAGTATCAGTTAAACCTGTCTCAATTATCTTCTTGAGCTACCAGCTTCTTGGCTTTAGATCAACCAAGTCACGTACAGTTGGCTCCCGGGAAAGAGCTAATGATTTTACGCCTGAAGAGCAAATCAGATTAGCCCGTTTTTGAGTAACACAATTAAAATGACAACTTGCTTGTCTCAAATGTTGCTGTGCGTCTAATACAATGTGCAAAACAGATTTGCAAAATTACATTTGGCAAAAGTATGGATCCTAATCTCGTTGAGAGGGTTTAAGAGAATGAGCAAGAGGAAGACTGGTGCTTAAAATATTCTAAGGTGTGCTCTTGGAAAATTACATGAGACATTCAGCATCTAATTGCGTGATTGAACATATGTGATTCACTCCATGCCGCCTACTGAATATATTATGCTGAAAACAAAACCTTTTGTTTTGACAGTTAAAAAACGCCAGTTCAATGCTAACGTCAAAATGGTAGCGTATTAGCAAACCGACATTCATATGATAGGCTGCTGGCATTGTGTACATGGCATCCTCTTTTTCTGCTTCCGAGAGATGAGTAAAATAAATTGCTGTCCTTGCATGTTTATTTCCTTAGTGCAGGAAGCTTGTTCCATTACACTATTTGAAAAAAACAAAACCCCTTTTCTATTCATAATGCCGTCTTCCAAATAATTTGCCTCTACTTGATTGCCATCTGCACAGTGGACATTGCTGCTCAATAACTTGCATGCCAAAATAGTAAACATATTTACCTGGAAGAAAGCTTTGCAGTTTCCCACATGCTACAAAGCAGTTCTTAGGATTAAAATCTAAGGATGTGATGTAAGTTGCCCTTGAGTATTTGTTTTTTCTGTAACCAATAGCTAGTATGGAGGGCCTCAAATCAGGTCAGAACCATGACATGGGGGAAGGGGAGTTTTAACTATTTGCCACCACTTTGGGCTCAAATGAAATTGGCCCCCACTCTGCCTGGGCAGAAATCTTCCACTGGAGCTCACACATTTAAAGTACATGGCTCCCCCCAAAGAATGCTGGGAACAATAATAGTCCATTAAGGATGCTGGGAACTGTAGCTCTGGGAGGGATAGATGACAGTTCCCAGGATTCTTTGAGGGAAGTCATGAGTGTTAAAATGGTATAAATGTGCTTTAAATCTATGATGTGCATGTGATATACCAATTCCTATTTAGAGTTTTGTATTAAATATTTGTGGATATTTAAGTGTTGCACAAAGATAAATCTTTTGGGTATCATGGCTAATTAGTGCTTGTCATCAGGGCGAGCTAACTGTAATTGAGAGGCAGTCTCCCTGGAACACACAACTTCCTGTAACAGCCACTGTTTGCCTATATTCACACAGACTATCTATGTCATAGAGGAAGAGATGACTAAGGCATGCAGTCCTATTATTCCTTTTAGTTTTGACACGGCTTGACTGATCCCTAACAGCAGGTGCTAACATTTTGTCGAATTTGGGAAATTCATCTTTCAGATGCCCAAATGCATCAGCAGCATTCAAGAAACCCAAACTAATGGGAACAACGACACATTCTGCCTTTGCAGCTTCCAAGGTGGTTTGTGACAACATACCCACACTCATGATTTCACCATTCTTGGCAAAAACAATTGTATCTTTCCATAAACCACTCGGGTTTATCTCCTCCATAGACATTCCCCAATGTCCCCCACTCCTCTCCCAAATTTAAGCACAGAAGCTGGACCTAACCTCATGACAGATGAGAATCATCTTGGCTAAGGTGGGAATAAACTGTGAAACTAATTCGACCCATTAGAGCAAAAGGTGCAGAGAACAGACAGCTTGAAACAACCATTTTTGAGTTTTGAGCTAATTAGGAAAGTTACAGAGAGATTTCAAAGGTGGAGGATCTGTTTGGAGTTTACTTACATTTGCTCTGGGTTGATAAAGCTGTTTGTTCTGGGATCCCTGCCATATCTGCTCTATGAATCTGAAAACAAACTGATTATAGAACAGTTTCCCAGTGCTTTCTCCTCCAAAAGTAACCAGGTCCCATGAAAAGCAGCACAGCTCTAGTCACCCAGTCTATGCATCGTCTATGCACTTTTAAAAAAAGTGCGCACACACACAGGACATCTAGTTTGGTGTGTGTTCACAGGTCGTATTTTGGGAGACAGAAGGAGCAAACAGCCACCATATGGCTAATGCAGAATCTCCTTCTCAATTGCAAATCAGTTCATGAAGTTGCAAATCATGAAGTTCAGGATCACCCATTAACCATCACAGCTGAGCAACCTGTGGCATGAGTAGCAGGGAAGTGTGGCACTCCTGGAAAGGTCACGGCAAAAAGCCATATCTACAGTTGTGCTTGCTTCTCCAACACTTTTCATCTCATCAGGCCCAGAAGCAAAACCACACTGAGTCATAAGTGGGATGAATGTGAAACAGCTGCATTCATTTGGGATGTGGCACCCTCTCAGTTTTAGATTGGATTTGGTGGAGTACTCATCAAAAAAGATTGATCACAACTGCATAATACACATGGAACTACTATTGTAATGCAAGTGATGGCCCTGCAGAGATGCCTGGCAGCGTAACGCCCACTCTCTTCCTCTGGGCATTTTGCCAGACCAAGATAGGACCACATGCACATGTACTGTGCTTCTTCTGAATGGCCAAGGGGTTGCTTGTTGGGGTGGAGTTTAAGGCGCCCACCTATCAAACACTGGGTATGCCCCAAATAGGCACAAGTCACACTAGCTAGTGAGGTAGGTTCAGGGAACTGAGGCAAAGAAATCGCGCCTTGTGCAAGGGAACAGCATGCCTCCACGACAGAAGACAGAACTTCTGACCAGATCTCCCAGATTCAAATCCAACTCTTATCTATCAGGCCACTGAAGCAAGTACAGCAAAATCAAGGCTAGGTGTTCAGAGGTGGCTAGCTCAAGGAAACCGCATGACCTCATGGCAGAAATGGAACTTTAGAAGTGGCTATTTCTAGCAGGCAGCAGATCAAATGATGCACTTGCCAGTCACAATTTCATCTAGTGCGTTAATCATCACAATGTTGTTGTGGCTGCCGTTGTTTCTATACCCTGCTTCCTCCCATAGGAGCCCATGGGAACTTACAGCATGTGCCCCCAGTCCCTGGGCTGATCCCAGGCTACTTTGTGATGGCTAGAAGGCCTTACAGAGATCTCAAGAGGTGCACAACCTTTTCTCATTGCTTGCTGTCAAGAAGCAGATTCTGATCACCTCTAATTTGCCACTGATTTGCTAGCAAAGACAGAACTGGAGTGAAGAATAATATTTAAAACATGAGCACAGTCAATTGGCTTGGCCTTCTTCAAAGACAGGGATAGGGTACCAGTTATTGGTCTCCAACTCCCATCAACCTCAGCTGCAGTTCAAAACCATATGGAGGACTACAGGTTGTCCATCACGACCACCAGCACTATTATTAAAATTTATCAGTTGCTTTATCTTACCCAAGGCAATCCAAAGTGACTTACAACTGTTCTAGGACTCAGGAGCTTTTAAATCTCTGTCTCTGCCATTGTGTAAATGAACCTGAATGAAAGCCAGGAAGGGTTATATCTCCCCCAATTTACTTATATGCCTGTATTTATCTATTAGATCTCATGTATGTGTATGCGGACAAACACACAAATGGATACATAATAAAGAATACCCCGTATCTTTGTCAGAGAACACCCCTGAGTTAATAGAACTATACACCCATTCATCAGAACCTTGAAACAGGGTATTCCAGAGAGCAACGTAGTCGAACAGGTCTTTTTTGTACAACAGAAGTTTCTCAGAATTCTAGATAGTTCACCAGACAACATAGAACCCAACAGAATACAAATAATCCTCACCTCCACAGAACATACCAGTGATCTAGCCCTACCTCTACTCTTCAGGTGATATTGGACTACAACTGCCATAGACCCTGACCATTGGCCATGCTGGCTGGGAGTAATTGGAGTTGGAGTCCAAGAAAATCCAGAGGCCACTAGGTTGGGAAAGGCTTCCAGAGAACCATGCATAGTACTGCTCTGTGCATTTTCATGAAAGAGAATTTCACCACAGCACTGTGAAATCCCTAACTGAACCCCCTATAGGCCAATGGAACAATGGAGACGGAATTCAGTTGATCACACTGTCAAAGCATCTTTGCTGTATAGAACTCCCTGGAAAGTGAACTTCATAGCTCCTTTGTGTCCTTTAAAAAAAGGGCATTTTGAGATGAAAACCTAATTTGGAATACAGCCACAATAAGGAGTTTAATATCCCACAGCACAACACAGAAGTTAAAGGCAGGAAATAAATACATTCTCTGTGGAATTTTGCTGAGCACGGTGTAACTACTTCAGTGATAATCTGGCAAGGGCTTTAGTTTGACAGCTTTAACCTATTCCAGTTAAAAAGAGGGGGGGGGAGAGAGAGCAGAAACAGAGGTACTTTAATGGTGTAAAGTCTTTGAAAGGTGTTGCCTTCAGCAACTGGCATGCCAAGACCTGATGCTGCTGCAAAGGTGGGTGGGTGAGTGGCGGGGGGGGGGGGTTCGGGACGCCACCTTCAAAGTTACCCACACTGAACCTGAAGAATGCCTGTGTTCTCTGGCAGTTGGCTAGCCTCAGGTTTCTGACAAAACAAACTGGGTTATGAGATCCTTTTGCCTTTACATAATGGTTTCATTGTGGAGGAAACTTAATGGGGCTCCTATACTGCAACGCTTAATGACACTATTGAGAAAGAGAACAGCTGCAGTTCACAGACTGTTTACTTTGAAGTGGCACAAATGTTAAGTGGCTTGTGGCCTGTGGGCAGCCGAAACACAAGACGGGAATATTTGGCCAAGGGTATATGTGTGTGCAGGGTGGGGGGTGGAGAGTGTTTTAACAGTTGAACGGAAAGTAAAAAAAGAAAGGATTCATTTAAGGAACCCAGAATAATAAATGGCCGGATATTTAATTTATCCCCCAAAGAAGGGTTGCAGGATGAATAAACATTGCCATGACTCAAAATTTGGATTTGATTTTAGTAGCTTGAAAGCTCAAGGCAAGGATAGGGAACCTGTGACCTTCAGATGTGACTGGATTAGGGTTTTCACCATCCCTGGTTATTGGCTGGCTAGGGCTGATGGGAATCCACCAACTCTGGAGGGCCACAAACTCTCAATTTCTGGCTTCAGGCCAACACAGAGGGGCAAACATGGGGTTGCCATTGAGTGCAATTAGCAGATAACTTGACATATGACTGCAGTTCTAGACCCACTTACTTGAGAGTGAGTCCCAGTTGACTCAATGGGGCTTCCTTTTGGATAGACATGTAAAGGATTGCACTGTATATAATTTGTGTTTGTTGCGTTCACACTTCATATTTCTACATGTAAATTTAAAATATATTGGGCATGCTCCTAAAAATATAACATTATATACTGGACTTTAGCTTTAGGATTGTCATTACTAGGTGTACTTTGGCACTCCAATCATTTCCAAACCCAGACATTTTCAGGCTCAAATGTGACTTTAAAAAAGAAATCAAAATAAAATGATACAGTCATGTTCCTCTTTTACTCCCCAGCATGTGTATACTTCTACACGCACATTATTTCTTAGAAGACTGAAGAATTCTTCTGCACATGCTTCAGAAAAGTGCTAAGGAGAATGTAGCTGATGTTCCCACAGACATTTCAATAGGAATGTATCAGTACTAAAGGAAGAAAGGTGACAATGCAAGCCTATATGTGCCCACTCAGAAGTAAGTCCCACTGAATTCAATGGGGCTTACTGGATAAAAGATTGTGGCCTGAATGAAGACAATCAAATTTGATCAGAAAAGTACATTCAGACAAATTCACATCAGCCTACACAATGGAACTATTTAAACTCTGTTAAAGCCGAATTTTCATTTCATGTTGATGTCCATATGCAACACTTTCTACTTCTCTAACAGAGAAAAACAGGCACAAGGTTGGGGCTTGGCAGCCTGAGGAGGGAAGTGCTCTACGTCCCTATTCCATTTCCTCCATCTATGGCCAGGGATGGTGAACCTATGGCCCTCCAGATGTTGCTGGACTCCAATTGCCATCAGCCTCAATGAGGATGCCAATGGACAGGGATGACTGGAGCTACAGTTCAACAATATCTGGAGGGCCAGAGATCCCCTAGCCCTGGATTAGTTCTTGGAATCAGAATGAGAGCAAATTATTCTGTAACAGGCACTGCGGACAAATGGGAAACCGCTAAACCCCCATAAATAACAGCTAAGTGACTTATTCAGGGACTATGGTAATATTTGATGTAAAGATCTCCCGACTACCAATCTCCCTTTTTACCTTAGAAACTCTTGATCTATTTCACATCTTTAAGAACAAAGGCAGATGTAACATCTGAAGAGGAGTCACAGCAGGTTCTGTGTCCTTGCTTATGAAGTTGTACAAAAAGAATGTCCTTGTTATTTGCTTGTCAGTTTTCCCCTCCCTTGTTTCCATGCAGACTTCCTGCCTTTTTATTCTTTAAGCTGTCTGTCACACATGTAACTTTATTGGCACACATATACATTTCACCATCAGCATGTTAAAAAGAAAGTTACAGGATTGTGGTTGTATTTTGGTGACGTCATTGGAACTAGCCAATTCATTGCCATAGCTGTTTCCCCTTGACCCCGGAAAGAACAAAACAAAGCAGCATTGAACACAGTGAGGGTCCTTCCAAACCTGCCTTCACTGCTCTATAAATATTACACCTGTCTTTGAAAAAAATGTTTCAAGGTCACCATGGTCACCTTTTCAAAAAATTGTCCAGTGCAGTTAGCATTCTGTATCCAGCCCTCATCCTCCTTCTCTTGCTTCAGATTTTATTCCTTTTGAATAATTTTGTTGTTTTGTTTTCAGTACAAACACATGGCCACCTATGATCCTGTTTCAGTTTTTCAAGTCTATGGGCAATAAACTTCACCATACGGCTTTGCCTAACACAGTATAATCCTTAGGCAACTGATCATTTTCCTACTGGAAAACATATGGAAATTAGCTCTTATAAAAGGATATAGAAAAGTTCTGAAATACAGAACAAGTTGTGTGATTCCACCCCCTCCCCTGGATGGCCCTGTTTTAGGCTCTTGAGAGAAAATATCACCCTTTAAGAGTCATACCTAAGGATAGTTCTCTACCTAACCATTTTAAAATAATTTACAGAAAAGGAAGAAGATGAGAGCTGTTTTATTGTGGAGCTGGCTGCAGAGGCCTAAAGGAAATTTTAGGAAAAACTGGGGAGAGTGAAAAATTACCAACTTATTAGTGAAAAGAGTCATTTTAAGGTTTTTGAAGGTGAGTTAGGCAGCAATCCTATACCCACCTACCTGGGAGTAAGCCCCAATGAAATCAGGGGGACTTACTTTGGAACAGGCAGGTATAGGATCACACTGCAGAAGAGCTAAATGGAACCTGATGAAATGGTAACATTTACGAACTGTGTAATTAAGATATATTCAAAAGGTGCAGGTGCAGGCTTTCTTAGCTATGTATCTCTTTCATAGGGTAAAGGTTGCACCCACTGAATTTATACTTCCTACACTGCTCTTAAAGGCATAAGGGTCTGTTGGAAATATTAACTGTGAGTCAGAAATTCAGAGAAATATTTAGATATCGGATATAAAACTTGGTTATAAACATTAAGATGCAGCAAACAGTCCACCTGGATAGATATGATAAAGAAAAGTTTCAAGAATCCCAACAGTTGATCTTTCAGACAAAGAATGTTTCATATTGTTGTGCTAGATTTGATTTCTTTTTTACCCCTCTTCTGTATCGGTGTTTTGTTTTCTACTTTTACATTTATTTTTGTTTGCCATATCCATCATTTTTATTCTGTACATGTTCATGCCAATAAACCTTTAATTATTTAAAAAAATTTAAATAAAAAAAGTGTATAACAATCCCCAGCTAGGATTATATGGCTTATTTGGGGGTGGGGAGATGACTGGATTGCTTACTCATTTCTTGATATTTATGTAATTGAGCAAATAGAAAAATGAGTCACATTCATGGAGGATAAGCCTGTCAAAGTCTACGAACTAGGGCAGCTAAATGGGTGTGCGCTTTCAGAAACAGTGCACCTCTAAATACCAGGTGCCAGGGGTATACAATGCGGTAGGACGGCTGCCTTCATGGCTCACTTTTAGGCTTCCTGGCAGCATCTGGCTGGACACTGTGGGAATCAGGAGGCTGGACTAGACGGATCACGGGTCTGATCCAGCAAGGCTTGTGTTCTGGTTTCAGCTAAATCACAGCCTCACTCTCACATGATGCCCTCTGGGGATCGCACTGTAATACTTCACCGACTCAGAATCATATACTGTATCCTTAAGACCCTTTATCGAATGCTATAAGGGATGGAATCTATGGAGGGATTTTAGATTTAGAGGGAGAAGTGAGGAAGGAGGGAGTGAGGAGAGGAGGGGAGGTTACCTAAATTGGTTCCATGACACTAATCCAAGATGCATTGACAGTGATATACCTGTAAAGCTCAGACATTTGAGGGACATGGCAGACCTGCTTCAATCTTCTTTTTGAAGAACACAGCAAAAACATCTGGAAGGATAACCAAAAGTAGAAGGCGTTGCTGTAGCAAGGAAGCGATCACTTCTTGTCATCATTTCCATTTGCAACCCCATCATTGGCTTGGAATCCTAAGAAAGGAAATTCCACACAAGGAAGGTTTCCCATTCACCTTTACAGCCAGCTTACCTAGCCCACTTAACTATTACTGAGGTCCTGGTGTTAACTTCTTACTTCTGTCGGGTTTTCCATATTTAACCGTTTACTTGTTAGCTCAACAGAATGAAATTGAAATACCTAGAAAATTAATTTTCAGTTATTTTTAAATGGCATTTTAATCAAAAGATTTTTATATACATTCACACCATTAAACAGACTACAGCAAACTTTAGAACACCTCAGTTTTTTTATATAGTCATATGTTTGTTTGGCTTGTCTCTTGGCTGAGGTGCTTAACGTGTAGGTTTGACTTGCAAGGGGCCCCAATTTGACCACCGCTTCATATCTCCTGCTGGGGGCCTTCTGTCTTTTTGAGCTAGATTTCCACTCATGCCTGCAGCCCTCTGCAAAGGAGGAGACCTCCTGAATAATGTAGGATGGGGTGCAGGCAGCTGGGAGGGAATAACTTTCTTCTGTTATCTTAAGATCCAAACCATTGTGCTATATAGTTTCTAAATTAATAGCCAAGGCTACAACTTGGGTTGTAGCCCAATGCTAGTCCTACTCAGAGCAGACCCAATGAACTCAAACCTATGGGAAAAACTTAGTTGAATATAATCCTCTATTCCCCCACCCAGTTCAGCTACAAAAGTATGCCTTAGGTCAGGGGTAGCCAATGTGGTGCCATCCAGATGTCAGCAGACTTCAAATTCCATCATCCTTGACCATTGGCCATGCTGACTGGGGCTGATGGGAGTTGTAGTCCACTGATGTATGGAGGCTGCCAGGTCGGCTGCCCCTTATATTATTAGAGTTGAACTGGTCTATGAGTAGCAATAGCCTCTGGTTGTTTTCACAAGTAGTTAATGCTGAATGATGGCCTACAAGAAGCCACAATTTGACCATGGCCTTGCATCACATACCATAAAGCATAAAATTGCTTTTGGCATTTGAAAATTGCACAACCAGTTGCATTGAATAGAACATGCATTCAATTTAAAAAAGCAACAACCAACAACCCCTGCTTACTATCCCCATATTAACAACATTCACAAATGATGACTCTTGGTATTGCTTGTGAAAAACATCCTTCAAGAGTCTTTTCCCTGCTGCATTGATCCCCAACACTCACTATTTGGCAGCTCAGCAGTTAACACCCAGGAGGCCCTTCAAATGTCATAGAAAGGTTACAGCAACCCATCCCTTGTGTACGGCTGTTTGCGGTGACCAAGGAAGCACGGCAAGGAAGCACCCAAGGGAACAGTAATCCCACTGGTCAGGTTATTGTCCCTGTCAGCACTGCAGTGCAAAATTCACAGTAAGCCAAGTTGCCCATTACAGACAATGGGTCCGGGGTGAGCATTACTCCATTATTCAATTGCCATGCTGTGCCTCTGTAACATTACCGGTAGTTTAGGCAATTTTGCAGTGTTGCTGCAGGAATGGTATAAAACAAAAAAAGGAGGATTTGACGTTTAGAGCCACAGAACAGCCCCTTGTTTTCTTGTTGTCCAATATAAAAAAAAACTGGATTCCTGAACATTTAAAAAAATCTGTCAGAGTGAATTAGCACCTTATAGAAAAGACCTAGGATTTACTTTGAACTGGCATTATGAAAATTTCCAAAGTTTATGAACCAGACATAATTTTCCCAGGGGCACAACAGGGTGGGGCGAGGCAGGGCAAGCAAATTGACACAACTTCATCAAGGAAAAGGTAGCTTGATAAACATTCTGATGGAAATGATCTTTTACTGTGGTCCCTGCAAAACTAAATGGTCAGGAATCTGTGTGGCACTTAATAGGTTTGACTTGCTAAAAATATGCTGCTAAACAACTTGAGGCCTGCTACAGGCTTCCATGAGCACATAACCTACACATTCTCATTATACGGCAAGGAATCAGTCTATAGTACATATTTAATATATAATTAAAATAAATCATCTTCTTCATAACCTCTTCCCAGTAGCAAAATACCAACATTTCCCATGAATTGTTGACCCAGTATTGACCTCTCTCATACAATAACTACAAATCATCTTCTCTAAAATTATTCTCCATGGGAATTGTGAACCCCCAGAAAATGAAACTCTGAAATATATTTCACAAATGTAGTTTGACAAAGAACTAACATTGCATTGTTTTCTTTTTCTTGGCAAAATTAAGCACAAACGTAACATTTCACAGGTACCGTTACCATGCAAATGCATGTTAAAATTTCATTGCTGTTTTAAACCCCAAACCACAGTTAGCATGCAATTTTCCCCACCCCAACTACTGAGTCCTTGGTAATGCACCTCTTTGGTGTAACCGTGAGCCATTGGGGCAAGATTATACCACTTTTAAAAGTAAAGTGTATGAGCAGAACCTTTTCAGATGTATGTTCACACAGTGTACATCTTAGCATAAAAAAAACAAAAATTAGAAAAAAAATGAACCTCAAACTTAACATGTAACATACATTCTCAAATACGTTGAAAACAAAATTTGGAGCTTAAGAAAATAAAGTGGGAGGGAGCCCTAAGAGGCCACCCCATTTTTTAATGAACATTTTTAAAAAGTTCCCATCACTAAAAATTCGCCATACTACCAGATCTTATGTTTCTCAAATGCACAATACAATGGACTATGGGGCAGGGAGAGTGCAGGTCTCAAAAAGAAGAAGAAGAAGTATGACACTGTGTTACAAAAACAACCTGATGTGTTGGTTTTGTCAAATAATTGTTTCGTGGCATTCTTGGTCTAGGACGGGCTTCTGCTACGTACGGGTGCATGGCCCAGCTTCAGTTGGCATTAGCTGCACGACAGCACTTCCGCGTTCAGAATCTGAACAGCAATTCACAGAACAGCAATACATCCTTGTAGTTCCAAAAATGCATAGGAGTCACATGTACCATAACCTTTTGCCCAAAGGAAGTTTCAAGCAAGTGACAGCACCTTTGGCCCACAACCGCAATGTAATACTCCCATAGGAAAAAAATAGCGTTGTATATTCTCTTAAGAAACTGCACCAGCAACATTTTCATTTGCAGTGCTTCCCCTCCCCCCCGTCAGAAACATCAGGCTCTTCCTGAACTTTATACAATGGAGCCTTTTGAAGACGACAAATGAATCGACTGGATCCGTGATGCCAACGTCCTCTGTAAATCTTGTAGTACGTTTTGGCCAGACGAGTCTCCGTTCTTGTCGTACAGCAGCTGTTTGAAAGCTTCGTTTTCTATGAGGACCATCATGTTTTTTAGAAAGTAACCCTCACAATAGGAAGCTAGTTCTGTTACTCCAAGAAACTGAAGACAGAGGAAATGAGGCCCAGGGTGGGGAGAAAGAAAAGAAAAGGAAAAGAAAAAAAAAATAGTCAAGTTTATACACAGATATAGGCCAGAATTCATAAGAACTTAAGAAGAGCCCTGTTGGTTCAGACCAAGAAAACCAAACAATTCTTCTGTTCTTAGAGTGGCCAACCAGAAGCACATGAGAAACCCACAAGTAGAATATGGGTGCAACAGTACTCTTCCCACTCAGGACTGATATTCAGAGACATGCTGCCCCAGATACTGGAAGTAACACAGCTACCTTGACAGGCAGTCATTGATAGTTTTTTCCGCCTTGAGTTTGCCCGTTTCCCTTTTAAAGCCATTCAAGCTGGTGGCCATTACTATATGCTGTGGTCTCAAGTTCTATAGTCTAGCAATGTGTGTGGGGTGTGTGTGTGTGTACTTCTGTTTGTCTGCCCTCCATGGAAGTAGTTCTGCAGGCAAGACAAGAGATTTGGACTTGTTTTTCTTCAACAGTAACCTCCACTGCAAGATGGCACTCGGCTGCTGAAATGGAAGGGACCTTTGGATGTAAGCGTGCAGTTTAGCATGGAGGTTTGCCCTTCAATGACAAAAACACCAGAAATTCTACTGGGCCTGCCTAAGCTCAGTTGCTCTGTTGCTCCAAGCCATGAATGATAAAAGCGATGGCTGTTCACTCAAGGTTCACACACAATAAGGAATTTGAAAGATGGCTGTCTAGATAAATCAAGAAGGGATGTGGATGGACAAATTAGGCAGTTGTGTGAAGACTCTTAAGGAGTTGTGGGAGCTGCAATCGAAGAGCAACACATGAAAATATCACATACAAGAAGCCCATGTTGTTCTTCAATGACACCTGGAGAGACTCTTGAGTATATCTAGTAGAACACCACTTCTGGTGAATGCCAGGAGGGAATGTGCCATTGGAGTCTTGTGAGCATGTTCCTGACTAGGCTACAAAGTCACTATTTACACTGAGGTAGAAATCCTCTGCTCAGTTGTCGGTTGGGCATGCTTTTTTTTAAAAAAAACCAAAATGTGTATCACATTTGATTGTACACCACACTGTGATACCATATGAATGGTGGTATAAAAACGCTTTTAAAAAATAAGTAATGCAGTTTTACCTTGGCGTGATTATAAATATCCACACAGTTTTCTGTGTTGATACTTTTTGCACAGATGATCTCACAGTGTCGTTGCAATGCTTCAAGCTGGAAAAATTTAGCAGCAGACAGAAGCTGAAAAACAGGAGAAAAGAATATATTGTTATGTGCTTTGGTTCCAGAGTTTGTGGGTGCAAGGGCACCCATAATTCTTGAATTTAGTAAAAGTTAGAACTAAACAATATTTGATTAAACTGTGCCAAATGCTGAAACCCCCCGGATTTAATTTATGCTAACAAACCAGGACAGCTTGGCATAGCCACTAAAATGGACCATTAGCAGGGGACAAAGGCCAGTGATGGCCCATCAAGGAAACCAGCAGAAGGTGAAGACTGCCAGGCAAAGGAGGGATGGGGTGCCTGCTCCAGCTATGTGTTGGTGGACAAGAACGGTTCGGATTTCAAGTCTGGATGACATATGTAGGAGGAAACAGGGATAGCAGTGAGAGGAAGAAGGAGGGGGGGGGGGCGGGAGGACTTCCGGGGTGGCGCCATCGGTAATGGCGGATTCCCTCTGATCCGGAGGGACCAGCTCCACGGAAAATGGGTCTTTCCCGCTACGGTGAAGCGGGGACCCTTTCAAAAATCACAGGCGGATGAAGCCTGTGACCATGGGCCTCGGCGGGCACCTTTAGCGCCCCCCCAACCCATAAAGGGACCCACTTATGGGCTCCGGAGCGAAGAGGGGGAAGTGGCGCAGTGCTGAGAGTCAACTGCTTCTTCCGTGGAGCGAAGCCGCACAGCCGTTGCCGGAGAGTGCTGCCTTTTTCCTGGGACAAATTGGCCTTTAAAACAATTACCCGTGAGTACTTAAATTTCGGACAATTGGACTTTAAATAATGACCAGCAAGGAAGGACTTTAAATAATGACCAGCAAGGACTTTAAATAATGACCAGAAAGGAAAATTGGACTAAGAAATTTATCTCAATTTGGCACTGAAACGGGAAGGTCTAAACAGGAAGTCAGCCTTCCATTTCTTGTAGATAGATTAAAGCAAAGACATGGCAAACTGGAGTTCAGAAAATCGCTTGTAAAGGATTAACTTTCATCATTTAAAATTGTTGAACCCCCTTCGGAAGTAGGAGAAGAGGGGGGATTTTTTTTCCGGACTGTTTAAACCTGCAGAAGAGAGTGTAAAGCAAAGCAATTTTCCACCGTCTTGATCCTGGGAGCGGGGTGCCAGGACTGACGTTCTTTGAAGCTCATTGACCAGAGACAAACGTTTTTGACAGATAGTTAAAAGAAGAGAAACATAGTAATTCCATTGTTCCCCTTCGCATTTTAAAGGAACAAATATTGTTTAAAGGAACAAATATTGACAAAATATCTGAAAAAGGAAACTTTGTTGTTAGATCTGCTTTTAAAAGAAAAGAACAAATAGAAGTTCTTCCCCTAGAGGGAGCCTGTGAAACTGTTACCAATTTTGAATCAGGGAGGTTGCAGCTGCAACAGATTACGATCGTGGGAATAGACTTCTGACCTTGCAGAACAATGTATTCAGAAGCTCTGGTGCGTGCTTTCTGCAAAACAAGTGCCCTACTGGAACAGCTATATGAGAAGACGGATGTGATGACTGCTGCGATCAGAAATTTTGGACAGGTAGTGGGAAACTATATAGAGCCCACCCAGGAATCAAATCAGGAGTGTGCTCTGACAGAACAGATGAGGGAAGAGGATGTTGTTGAACCTCGGGCGCCAGAGATGGAGGGAGCTGTGGCCCAGCAGGAACATGAGTTCTTGGATCTGACAAATGAACTTGTAAAAAGCCAAATTTGGAAAGATAAAGTTTGGTTTGGTTTGGAAATGGGGGGGTTGGATAGACCCCCCTATGCAGGGATGTTTGGACTTTTCAAATCTGGCAATGGGCCGTGAGATGTTTGGGGTTGTGGGGGCTCTTAATTCTGGAGGGACTTTGAAACATGTTTTTAAATACCAAATGGAGTTCAATGTGGACTATGGAAAAGGGGCTGATTTGTCGAGAAGGGTCAAAAACACTGTTAAGTTGGAGTTCCCACGAGTGAAAGGAGCAGGACTCAAAGTAAAGTACAGGTATAAATATGAAGAAGAGCCGCGGAAGGGACATGGAAGAGACTTAAGGGCCTCGGACATAAGATTACCAGGTTACTGCGCTAGATTGATGTGATAGAAAGGACTGACAAAACCCGGGACCAGGAGGAAGAGACGCTGGATGAAGATTGGAAGAAAAAAAAAATTTTTTTATTAGGATTGTTTTATAAAATTGATGAATGCTAGAAAAATGTTGGAACGAAATTATTTGGCTTTAGTAAAAATGTTTAAAGAATTATCTAAGAATATTATGGTTATGAGAAATTGGTATAAATAAGATCTAAGTTTCAAGTTTTAAGGTCTTTTATAGTAAGATAAGATTAAAATAGACTAAGGTAATGTAATGACAGAATATTATGAAAAATGGAAAGGATTTGCTGTGACAATTAACAACTAGGATACAAAAAAAGGGAGGAGTGAGGAGGTCAAAGAAAGAAGGTAATGACAGTTAAGGATTTGAGAAGATTGGATTTGGTTTTAAAATGTTTGTGGCTTATTTTTGTCTTTTGATTGTGTTGTGTTATTTTTTGATTTTGATTTTTATCAATTTGTATTGTTGGATTGTGGTTTGTTTTTCTTTTTCTTCTTTTTCTTTTTTTGTTTTTTCCCCAGTAATTTTAAAATTCTTAATAAATATCATTTTTTTTAAAAAAAAGTAGGAGGGGCGGAACACTATGTGAGCTGGAGATGACAGGCTGGAACAAAGAGACACAGAGGATGGCTTTTTTTCTTTTCTTTGAATCTAATGCTGTACTTATGGAGAAGACAAGACCCTCTTAGGATGTGAAGGCTCTGCACTCCCTCCATATAGACTAAGGTTGTATATGTGTGTAAATAAAACCATATATCATAAAGACACCACAGTCTCTGCTGTGCCTCATTTCAAAAGGAAACACAGACCCTGGAAACCCTGAAATCTTACACTGCTATGGAGATATGGGTGCCATGTGACAATATATACCAAAGTCCTGGGAGGGGAACAAGAGGGGGGTGCATAAGCAGTAAAGTTTTTTCATCCCCCACCTCATTTCCTGTTCTTTTTCTTTCAAATGTTTTATGCTGCCCAAACTGAAGCTCAGCTGAATTAAGGCAAATCTTTGTACCATATTATTCAGATAATTCTTTTTGCTATGTTACCTCTGACAACCACAAAGAGGAAAGGAGAGTGATGAGACCAAACCTAGAGGACTCATTGCCGGTGAATGGCAAGCTACAAAACCAGTCAGATCAAATGTCAGACTTCACTGAGGAAAATGTGGAGGTTTCAAAATGCATCTAAAGTGCATAAAATAAGATGACCCCCAAAATGACAGAGCCTACTGCCTTTCTGCAACCTCATGTTTATCTCCTGCCCCCTATGAAAATGTGGTCACTTCTAAAAAATAGTGCATGGATTTTTATAGTGCTTGAAAAACCTGTTTGATCACCGTGGGTCAAAAATATATGGCTGCATATGTTTGCAATGACAGAATGAGAGGCAGAAGGGAAGGGCTGCAAAGGCCCCAGGTTTATATTTCAGGAATCTTCAGAAAGGGTTGGAAACTAAAACCCTGTATGAAACCACGGCCATTGCAGAGGGGAAACTACTAGGCTATGTGAACTATTGGCCGGATTTGTATAAGGCAGTTGCCTATGTTATCTTACTGTTTTCAAGTCTTTGAAAACTATTGTTCTTATGTTGGCTAAATACTCAGGCAAGGTAACAGGAGGACTAACTGGGCTTTGTGACTGCTTTGAACTACACTTTGACCTTTTTCTATTCCCTCCCAGTTCCATATTTCCAACAATTCATTAATTTATTTCATGTGGAATCACAGCCCTTTCACAGCTGGTGAAGTCTACTATTTTATTTTACTATTTCTTTGCATATTTATAATGAACCAGTAGTGCAAGCTGCCTCTTACCTCCATTATTTCATTGTTTTTAATGAGAAGTGACTCTGCACCTCCATAGTACAGATACTGCATTATGAGCTGAAATAACAAAGAAATTGATAGATCACAAAAAATGCAAGCGTAGTTTCCATATTTCTTCTTCCCACTCCATTTATGGGCTACTGCACACAAGACAAAAAAAGTGGTAAGGCTATTTCAGACTGTCACCAAACTGATGGTGACAGGGCAGGTGTGACTATCAAAAAGGCCTTCTGCCTGACTCCTTGTAATTTCAGTTCTCGCAGAGAGGGAACCACCAGAAGACCCTCAGAGCTGGGCCTCAGTGACTGGGCTGAACGATATGGGTGGAGATGCTCCTTCAGGTATACAGGGCCAAAACCATGTAGGGTTTTGAAGTTCAACACCAACACTTTGAATTGTGTTTGGAAACATACTGGGAACCAATGTAGATCTTTAGGACCAATGTTATGTGGTCCTGGCAGCCACTCCTAGTAACTAGTCTAGTAGCTGCATTCTGAATTAATTGTAGTTTCTGAGTGACCTTCAAAGGTAGCCCCACATATATCGCATTGCAGTAGTCCAGGTGGGAGATAACTGGAGCATGTACTACTTTGGCAAGACAATGGCCAGGAAGGTAGCATCTCAACCAGCAATGGATCACATGGGAGTCCTTTATTGACATCAGACTTTGGCTCCTGAGGGCTTTTGTCTCTGAATGCAAATCTTTGTGACCCACTTCTGCCTTGCATACAAGCTGGGTATTAAGACAAGCTCAGACTGGAGACTGTGTAGCTTAGTGAGGACCAAGGGTGCTTCTAAGACAGATATTTGTTGTCCACATGATATCACTGGCATCAAAATGTCGTCCCATATTTCCTTTCCTTAATCCAGAGTTACCCTTTGTGGTATGTAAAAAATACAGACTTTTACCAATGACCTATTTGCAAATTAAGCCCCTGTCTGAAAAGCACCCTTTGTCTATTCCATACAGAAAAGAACTAGATGCATCCTTAACATCTAGCAAGCTGGTGAATGTAGAGCAGGCACAAGCAAAGGATAAAAGGAATGTCAAACTCAGATGCAGATTTCTCCTGCCATGAGACAACAAGCGCAATGGAACTAGAATATCAGAAAAGGGGGGTGGAAACCACTATAATGAAAGCTGTAAAGATAAGCCTGAATCTGTGTGAATCATCCCCTACTTAGTGAAATTTCTGGAACTACACAGATCTCTGAGAAGGAGGTCTACTGGTCAGGGGAGGGGTACTCCAGGGTCCTGTGCAACTAGCCCTTCTAGTTTGCTTGATCGTCATCATTTCAGGTTTGAGAATTTCCTTAGCTCTGGGTTACACTGGTATAAAATTCATATTTATTTGGCTCTTCACAATATCACACTGCAACACAGATTACATACATAGGCCATAAAATAGTTAATCACCATTCACTTGTGATCTGGCTTCCAACTGGTTATGTTTTCTCTCTCCCACAAAGTACCATTGGCTTATTATACAAAGACACCACAGTGTATTGAACTTTACCTGGAAAATGGGATACTTCACATAACTGATTTCAATGCAAGTGCTGTCAGATGCAGGTTTGCTGGACAAGAGGGCTTTAAACCTACGCAAAAACATTCAAACACACTGATTTTTGTTATTTTTCAGGACAGATTGTGAGAATAATGTGCCATTGAAAAAATTCATGGGCTGGCGGCTACCAGCTTGCACACCAGCACAATATTATGTCAGCATAACAAAGATGTCACTCAACTACACAGTGACAGCATTCTAGGATTGGGGTACTAATCGCAATTCAAAAAAATTGTTCCAAGCTGTTGGTTGTCAGTTCTTGAGCTGCTCCCTGCATTTATTTATATGGACAAACTTCGAAAGGGCACCAGAGAGGCACACATCAAGTAGTATATAATGCAAGAAATAATAAAAAACATACATAAAATATAACATTCAAAATAAAATTCCAAAGTGAGTTATAAATGGGAGGGTCACATACGAAGGGAAGCCTGCTTAAATGGAAAGGTTTTTAATCAACTGTCAAAAGCACATGGTTGCTGCTGCCTACCATAGGAAGGCACTTCCAGAGGGTAGGTACTACTGGACTTAAACCCTTACTTCCTAGTGGAAGTGAAGCAGCCCTCAGGCATGTGGGGAACCAGAAATAGTGTCCCTCCTAAAAACTGCAGCAACGGGACAGGAACATTAAGGGTAAGGTGGTCCCTTAGGTATCCTGCATCTGCCCTTTTAGTAAGAGTGTGATCCATAGCAACCAGCAAGTGGTTATGTTTATTGAAGAATCATGAAAAGTCTCATCTGCTGATTTCTGCATATCTTTATCAAGCGTCTCTTAAAGGCACAGGAACAGCCACTTGGCAGTGGTAGCATAGCGGCAATGTCAGAAGAGGCTGATATGCAAGGCTGGAAAAACCCCAGTAGCTTAGACTTGTTTATATTGCCTACAAACTGTTAATGTTTTTGAGCTCTGCCCATATGAAACTTATTGGCAGGCAGAAAGCTTTAAAACAGCCATGTAAAATTGCCTATAAAAGTTACTGGCCTGCCAACAAAAATAAAAAAATACTGGCTTGCTGTAGGTTTGCAAAAGAGAAAAAGAGAGCTCAGCCTCTCCAGCAGTGCTCTGCAGCATTTCTAGTTTGGGCAAGGCAGAGGGGGCTTCCCTTCTCTGGGAGTCCTGTTGGGTTTCTAGGCTGGGCACAGAGAAGGGGTGGAACACTCTGTCCTACCCCACCAGCCTGCTGATGCACCTACATTCCATGCACTCCCTTGCATGCAGTTCCTTCCTGCCTAAGTTGCCAGGCGCATGATTAAAATACAAGGCTGTCAGAAACAAGAGATTTGGCAAATCCAGCAAGAAAAGTATTTGCATTCTAGGTCTAATATGTTTTACTGAAGCTGTCCAATTTCTTTTTTTTTGGGGGGGGGGGGAGATTATACGGGGGGAACAAAAAGGCAGCTTGGGAAATATGACATTTTACATATTTATGCTATGAGTCCCTTACGTTTCCCTCTACACAATGTAAGGTCAGCCACCAAAGACCTCTCCTGGATGGTTGATTGCTATCCCCTAGGAGCAGGGCTTCCTCTGGGATGGCCCTGGAGGCTTTCTGCTCAAGCTTACATCTCCTTTTAAAGACCAGCCAGCACTCTTTTATTTTGACAAGCCACTGGAAGCTAGGCTCCTGCACTGTTGGTCAGATAGAATAGAAGACAGGTCCTCTGCACCTTAAACAGTTGTGTAAATGAGGGGATTTCAGAAGATGTACTTTCTGCTGCAGGAAAACAGTTTGGCAGCTCTGAATAACATATACAGTATAACCCACCTCTCCTCTATGCAAACTTTCCTCCCCTACTTTGAAGTCCAATTCTTGTTCCCAATGGATCTTTCTACTAGCCTATACATTTACAGCCCCAAAGCTTGTCTCTTTCTGTTCTTCCAAGGTACCATCCACAGGGAACTTCTGCAGCTTATGATGCGTTCTCTCTTGCTAAAATACAACTTTCACTGCAAGCTCCTGTTGTATAACCTATAAATGCTTCCTGCTTTGTATTCTCCCTGATACTCAAATTAGGTTTCATCAGGTTTATTTACAAATACATATATTTACCTTGGGGATGCAGTAAATAATAATACTCTGTGCGCATAAAAGGGTCTTCCTTCTACAAGGAACGTAACATCTGACATTTCCTTATTGTTAAGAAAATGAGGATCTGGAATCACAAAACAAAAATGAGTGGGAAGACATTTTAGTTGGGAGTAAGGTAAAACACAGGTGTGCTTGATCTTGATAGTTGCCTGAGAGAGGCATGTACCTTTATTGAGATTCATTCTGATTTGTCTGTGTGCAGTTTGAACAACTTTCTATCAATTGTTATCCCACACTTTGTCATCATTTTCTTGTCACTTTTAATAAAAAAAAAATCAATTCTAATATATATATATATATATATTACAAGTGAGTTTGTATCAGAATACTTTAATCCCCTGTAATTGTACAAACCTAAATTTGCTGGTATGCAACTAAATCCCTCAGGCAAAATAGTGACAATCTAGGGAAGATTCGGGTTCCTTTTTAGACCATTATCTTTAAACTTCCATAGCTATGTAAACAGATCTTTAAATCTGGTGCACCTTTCCATCATTAACAAGACTGTGCCCACTTGTGCCCACATTAGCATGGACAACTGCTTTAATTTGTTCTGTTTGACACCACAGTGGTGTCATAATTGACAAAGACCCAAAATAGGACCTCAGTCATAACCATCACCTTCACTGATTGTAATGAGAATGCTAAATGAAAAGTACTAGGTTTGCTAGTTAAAGATTTTCTTCCTTATATATATCATGCTCTGTCTCAGGGCTTATCCATACTTCCTCTTGCTCCACTGCTTTCCTTTGGGGAAAATTGCTCTTTAGTGTGCAATTGGAGCAAATAGCAACTCAGGTTTTCTCCGGATTGACATTTGCTCCAATTTAGCACTAAAGAGTGCGTTTTCCTTGGGAAAGGAGCGGGGAAAGGGGAAAACAGGTCAGACCCATGCCTAGAAAGTGTGGGTCAAGTGGAAAACTGTGTTTTCTAGGCATGGGACAAGCGGAAGTGTGGGCGAGCCCTCAGATCCACAACAAGGTAACAACACAAAGCACAATGCTCTTACAATATGAATTCCAGTGTAGTGGTAGCATTGCTCTGATCCCAGCATGTTGTGAGTACAGGATTACTCTGTTAAAAATCAGTTTAAGCTAGTAGCTACGACCACAGCATGTGTCAGTGAATTCCACAAGTTACGTGTTGTCAATTCTGAACTTTCTGCCTAACAACTGTATCAAAGGACACCAGGTTCTAGGGTATAATGACAAGGACATTTTCTTTCTCTCTACCACCTCCACCATTCATAACAATGAAAAAAACCTAGCTATCTGCATTCCAAATATTGCACATTTCAAAACTTGGATTTTGGTGTGAAATTCTAAATTTTGGGTGGCAATGTCTAGATGACAAAATTTCAGTTTTCTGGAAGACATCAATCCTCAAGCTTTGGTGACCTCCGAAGGAAAGGACAGCTGCAGAACAACTGGTGTGCCTTTCTGTCTAGCCAAACCATGTGTATTTCATGTATAAAGGCATGATCATGAATGGATGCAGTCCCTTATGTATGCATGTGGCTGAGTGCAGATGGCCCTTCTGATTTAATGGCCCCTTCTGATTTCTAACTGTATGCAATGTCCATCATGATTAAGCATGTCTATATGATCCTATACTTCTGTTATTTATCTTGGTTTCCCCCAGTGACAAACCTCAATGAACCAAATGTGTGTTGCACAACAGTGCGGATCAACAGACAGTGCCACACATGTTCTACAACTCACAGCACACTTACCTAAACGAGATGTCTGCTTGCGTTTGATTTCAACAAGCTTAGGAATAGGATAGGGTCCATAGCAATGAGTGAATATGACAGCCAGTTGTTGACTAATCACTTCATTCTAAAACAAACAACAATACAACAAAATAAACACTAAATGCAAATATAACTTGATGATTAGAAGAGTCACTTTGGGGAGTTAGCTGAATGACTAGCATATGCTCATGGATTCCAGAAAATGTGAGCATGCAAACCTTTGCTGATATTCTAACTTTCTTTGGCATCATCTCAAACAACTGCTCTGGGACATTATTAGGTTCCCCTGCTGCTCCTAAAATCAACTAATCCATATAACAGTGGTTATATCTAGAATCTAGAATATCTAGAGTGGCACTCAGTTAAAACATGACAAGGCTGCAGAGAATTGTAGGATATCTGAATTATCCTACATTTCCTGTAGAGGCTGTAAAGGTCTGTGTACTCTCAGACAAGTGTACTGAAACTGCAGCATGTGAAGCCTAAGTATTCAAGGCTGCATCCCTGAAGGCATTAACTGAGAAAAACTACCTGGACAGGATCATAAGTTAATGGTATGATTTATGCTTTAATTCCTGATGTCTCCGTTCAAGGGTGATGTGAAAGACCTTTGTCTGAATCTAAGGCCCTAGGCAGCCATTGCTAGTCAGTGTAGACCAAAGGCTTCCAACTTTTTTGGTATGGCAACCCACAAGTCCAAATTTACTTGGTATGGTCGCCCATCAATTTACTGTCACATGAATTTTGGACTTTTCTGCCACCAAAGAGCAGTCCCCAAGCATTAAAATGTAAGACTCAAGCATTTCCAAAGTTTGGTTATAGGTGTCAACACAACATTATAATATGCCAACAAAACAAAAAGCTGTTAAGAGGTATTTATCATACCAATTAGGGGTTACAAGCTATAATTATATTGGATTTACTTTTAAAGCTTGCAACCCATCTGCACAGGCTACACGGCCTACTTGCAAGTCATGACTCACAGGTGGGGAGACACTGATATAGGCAATTCTGGGACAAATAGATAGCTTCCTATGTTCATAAGCCAAAAAGGACATGCCACTGCTCTGGGAAGAGAAATCCAACCTGTCCAGAAAAGCATATGACCATGTTTTCTAAATGTGCTACTGCAGTGGCATAGGGCAGGGGTCAGCAAATTTTTTCAGCAGGGGGCCGGTCCACTGTCCCTCAGACCTTGTGGGGGACTGGACTATATTTTGAAGGGGGGAAAAGAACGAATTCCTGTGCCCCGCAAATAACCCAGAGATGCATTTTAAATTAAAGCACACATTCCACTCATGTAAAAACACCAGGCAGGCCCCACAAATAACCTAGAGTTGCATTTTAAATAAAAGGACACATTCTACTCATGTAAAAACATACTGATTCACAGATCGTCCGCAGGCCAGATTTAGAAGGTGATTGGGACAGATCCGGCCCCCGGACCTTAGTTTGCCTACCCATGGCCTAGGTGAGCACCTGAAGACATATTGGTGCCTGATAATCAAACAATGGTTTCTAGCTTTGAGAAACAACGAAACAATGGTTTCTAGTTATGAGAAATGATAAAATAAAACTGAAGTGTATTGCCATGGGCTCCTGAGAAGCCCAGAAAATCTGCAGGTGTTAAAAAGAAAGGCCAAATTGTAGTCTTTTGTGGAGGAAGTATATGTAACTTGACATCAGTGGGAACTGATCACACAGAGCCAAGGGCAGACTTTTAGTCATACTTTCTCCTGATATAATGCCACCAGAAATCCAGTATCTTCTACATTTTCCTTCAGAGGAATATTGAAACAAGCAAGACTTACAGGTAGAAAAGGTCACCTAACATACAGTAATCCTGCACAGGGATTGTTAGGAATAGGCAGAAAGATATTCAGTTTCACTTACAGAGCAAACACTAAATTAGACTCCATGTGCTAGGAACATTTTGAAATCAAATGGTGATCTTGAAATTAAAAGCTAAGAGAACACTCTGTAAAGGAATCTACTAATATGAACTAAGACTGGATAGAAAAAGTTGAATACAAAGGAACTGACTGCTCCTGGGTAAGATGAGAAAATGGTTAGCATTCTGTCCCCCTGGAAGTGTGTAATGAAAGAGGATACTGTAAAATGACCATAATGTATGTTTAGGAAATCAGGGAAGAAAACCATAAAAATGCTAGATGAATTGCATGCTTTTAAATGTATATTTATTAGTTGCCTCATAAAATAATTGCTCTAAGCAATATACAAACCATTAAATGGGTGATTTGTACAAACCATCAAATTTAAAACAAAACAAAAATGTGCATGCCATTGTGAATGCTGTTAGATTTGGTGATGGGGCTGAGCCAGTGTACATGAAGGACAGAAACATACATGACTCTTACAGGGGCCAGAAAATCACATAGTAGAGTGATTGTTCCGCTTCAGATTCCAGGTCACAGAGTCTGCTGCTGAAATACTCGCCCACATAAAATATCCTCACTTGTGGAAAATGAATCTTTAAGAGAGAAAGGTTCCCACCCAGCCCGCTACTTTACATGCTAGCACTCTGCATGTCAAGTGTCACATGTTTAACAGTGAGAAGCATTAAAAAATACTACCCCAGTTAAATTAGTGTCCAGCTAAGGAGCCAAACTATATGTGATGGGGCAGATTAAATATAAATATTAAATTGATATTTAAAGAAGGATGGGAAATGATACCTTCTTGCCTACCTTACCTTGCTGCTCTCCATTGCTTTAAGCATTCATTCCCAATTTGGCGTCCCCTCCAAATGTTTTGGGCAACAACTCCCCTAATCCCCAGTCACATGGCCATGCTGGCTGAGGATAAGGGAAGCTGCAGTAAAAATAAATAAATCTGGAGTGTCCTCCAGATGTTACTGAGCTCCAACTCCCATCTGCCCCAGCCAACATGACAAATGGTGATGCATGATGGGAGTTGGAGTCCAGCAACACCATCATGTTGGCTACCCCTGGCTTAAAGAAACAGACTGCCACAAGATAAGGTAAGTCAGGAAGCTTGTGATTGCTTTGCTCCTCTCTGCTGAGCTTGTTGGTAGACCTGCTCCAGATTAAGTAATCCAAGGCTTGGCACCAGCCAAAGCAAAAGGTTACCTAATTGGAGAGGAAGGGAGAGTCTCTGAGGAGCACTAAATTCTAATTTATTTCACCTAATGTATTTTAATTGCAATCCTTTACTGTGCAATGGCACAGTAAAAAATAAAAATCCAACACTTCTCATTCCCACATTGGTTCTTTTCTGCCTTTTCTGCCAAGAGGAAGAGGCAGTCAAATTTTTAAATACATTACAGAAAGGAAAGGAGGAGACTGTGCATCAGGGACGCCATCTGGGGTGTCAGGGGTGGGTGGGACAAGGCTCCCACAATTTTCAAGCAAGGGGCCGGGCCCCACCAGGCCTTCGCACGGCCACAACGGGCCCCAGTCTGAAATCACGGAGACCTGTGCCAGCCAGTGCAAACTATACCGTACTATATGGACCAAATAATTCAGTTGAAGGCAGATTCCCATCACCCTGTCCCAAGTTTATCCAATGTTCAGTGTGAGAAAATATATGAACTGCACATGAATTCTTATTGTGTGGCTTGCCTTAAGCCAAATCATACTGTCTGCTTCAACAGGCAGCAGGACTCCAAGGCAAGTTCCTCTCGGCTACAGAGGTCTTTGGCAGCCCTACTGTTGAGAGTATTTGAAACTAGGATCATTTGCACGCAAGCACATGGTCCACCACTGGCTGATGGTCCCTGCTTACTTAAAAATGAATGGGTAAAGTAAGTGTCTAGACTGAAGTATGAAGTGAAGAGATGTTGAGCAATTGGTAATGCTAACAAACATGGCACAAGGCTAGGAAATGTATTGTCCTAAACATAAGACACTCCATAGTTTGATCTTTGAACAGCTATCACACAAAGTATCTATTTAGCTTTTCCATCTTATTCTTGTAAGATTAAACAATACCAACAAATGTGGGATTATTATTGTCATTCCCCCGCCCTTGTGTAAGACTCTTTGGATGACAATCTTTTCCTTATTCAGTGGTAACTCATTCAACACTTGAGCAATATCCTGTTGCTGATGGTGCTTCCAGATAACCTCTTTATTGAGCATTCATTCTGACCTGTTTGCAGGCAGATTAAATGCCACTGGCTATTTAATGAACATCCATTCCAATTTGCTTGCAGCAGGAAGATTATATGATGTTGCATATGATGTTGCATCAAGCACCATCACACACTTCCCACTGTCCACTGCATATGATGTTGCATCAAGCACCATCATACACTTTCCAAATTCTTGCCACATTTCTTATCACCCCAAATCCAATATTTTGGGGACGTGGGTGCATTATCGAGGATCTCCCAATCATCTATAACTGTTTAACCTGAATTTGCTGGTATATAATTGAATCCCACCTGAAAACAGTGGCAGTCTGGAAGCATCCTAGGTTTCTACATATGGCATGACATCATCCTTCTCTACCCTGGACATTCTTTAGTTCTAAAAAGCCAGCCTGCCCTGATTCTCTCTAGTTCTCTTTGCACTGAGTTTTCTTTGGGCTCAAATCATGTATGAGCTCCATGAAAACTGATTAAGCGTCGCTTTGTAAGATTACTTGTACATTATTAAGAAGCACATACATCATTAACGTTAGACAACATTTGTGAGCTAGGGAACCCAAAGAGGTTGGTAGTAACAGCTAGACGCAGTGAATAGCTTGACAAAATAGATTTTAAAAAATGTTAGTTGGAGTTGAGCTAAGGGTCTTCCACAACAGAGCACGATTAATCAGAGGTGATGCATAAATTGTTGCTGGGAACAATGACATGACTCTCTTTTGAAAGGATTTTTAAAACCTGTGTAGCAAAAGCTCAGATTTAAGAACATAGTCTGAGGTCTATGAGTATCAGACCAGAAGAGGGCATACAAGTCCTAGAATCAGTACATTCTTATTCCAACACAGGAAGTCTCAGCAAGCATTTCCTTGTTATGAAAAACAGCAGGGGTCTTCGTGAAACCACTGTTGAAATATTCCTTTGGGAGATATTATGACTAAGGACTTAAGTGCAGGGTAATCCAAGGTTAGTTTCCAGATAAATCCATGCTGCTGCACTATATTTTCTGTGACAGTAGTTAATTGCATGTTATATTAGCATGCCACGTTGGTGTACCTGATGTTCACTTCTCATATGGAGAATGCAAGACGCACATTTATGGAGACTTCGGGTCCAGGTTATTCTGAACTGTTTTAACACAGAGGTACTGAAAGTGATGACAGGTTATGCTACATGCCACAAAAGTCACCAGCATTTAGAATAAATCTACCTCAGGGGAGAATTCACACCTTAAGCAGAGGGAAGGGATTCATTCCATTCTTCCCTGTTCACTGAAATTTTATAAACTTGTCTTTTTTATTTGATTTAGTAAATAGAGATGCAAAAGCTCAGAAAAAATGCTACTCTTCCCCTTCCTCCTGGCACAATTTTTTTCCTTCCACATGCACAGAACTTAATGAAGCCTTTCCTTATCTTCTGTTCTACAGAAGTGCCTCTGCTGTCAAACGTAATCCGTTCTGGAAGACTGTTTGACTTCCAAAACGTTCGACAACCGAGGCACAATGGGTGGTTGGCAAATTCCATTGAGAAATTGGAGAAACGCACCTCAGAAGCCATTCGACTTCCGAGGCACGTTCGAAAACAGAAACATTCACTTCTGGGTTTTCGGCATTCAGGTTCCGAATTGTTCAGCTTCCAAGATGCTTGAAAGCCAAGGTTCCACTGTATGGTGTCACCTAGTTTATATATATAAGGAACACGGGTGGCGCTGTGGTCTAAACCACTGAACCTCTTGGGCTTGCTGATCAGAAGGTCGGCGGTTTGAATCCCCGCGATGGGGTGAGCTCCCGTTGCTCAGTTCCAGCTCCTGCCAACCTAGCAGTTCAAAAGCACACCAAAAAGTGCAAGTAGATAAATGGGTACCGCTCTGGCAGGAAGGTAAACGGCGTTTCCATGTGCTGCTCTGGTTTCGATGTTCTGTTGTGCAAGAAATGACTTAGTCATGCTGGCCACATGACCCAGAAAAACTGTCTGCGGACAAACACCGGCTCCCTCAGCCTATAGAGCAAGATGAGCGCCGCAACCCCAGAGTCGTCTGTGACTGGCCTTAACTGTCAGGGGTCCTTTACCTTTTTTTTTTAGTTTATATATAGTGAAACAAAGTTTATCTCCAATTTCCCTACATGTATTTATGTGTGTGTGTGTTTCACATCTCTGACAATACTAATGCATACCCTTGTCAAATTACTGCACTGCATTTCAAAAAAAACAAAAACCTGTTTAGTATTTGTTTAAAGGAAATATTCAAAATGTGTGAACATACGCCTGTATCAAACTCTTTGGCATGAAATTCAAAATTGGGCCTGGAAAAAAATTTCCTAGTAAACATGTAAGGAGTGTTTTTAAAAAACCAAATAGGTCATATCAACTCATCTCAAAAACCTTAAAGGGAAGAAAACAAATATGGGAGAAGTAATTCATTTGATCTGAAAACTGACACACAAACACACACGATTCCCTTCTTGGACCATTCTAAGTAGTCAGCTAGATTAAACTAACATCTCAGTTCCTTTGGATATCAGCCTCCCTTGCCTGTATTTTATTGCCTGACCTGCATGACTCTCACTTTTACCGCAAGGACTTGGCTTCTGTCGGCTCTTGAGCTCACTGTGAGTGTGAACATTAAGCTATCCTTGCAGTGGATGGAGAGCATTGGCTCTCTCTTTTTAAAGCGACAGTGTTGCTTTTATGCATTTGCGAAATTGACTATATGTCTAAGGGCAGTTCCACACCATACAGTTAAAGCATATGCAATACACATTTAAAGCACATGAGTCCCCCCAAAGAATACTGGGAACTGAAAGTTCCCTCTTGCAGAGCTACAATCATTAACCCCCTTAAAACACTATAGTTCCCAGCATCCTTTAGGGGAAGTCATGAGATTTAGATGAGCATTACATGTGCTTGAAATGTATGGTGTATATCTGTCCTTAGTGGCTCAGTTCTCGTTATGACCCCAATCTATGGCTTAACTTTATGAGAAAGACAGTTGTGTTTGCATGTTCTTCCCTCCCTACTCCTTCCTCTTCTTGTGCCCTTCACTGAATTAGGGACACAGAAAGCTGCCTTCCATAGATCCAGAAGATGGGTCCATCTAGCCCAGTATTGCTGACACTGGCTAACAGTTGCTCCCAGTCCTACGTGGATCTGCATACTATCTTAGCAGGGTGACTTCAGCTGAAAACTTTTTTATTTCAACAAGCTTTGAACATTTGATCATTTGCTAATGTAAAGACTGTTCTGCACTCAAATTGTGATGGTTTTAGTGATGCATTGTTCTTGTTATAGTTTAATATTTTTATCTGGGCATTTTGTTTTGTAAGCCACTTTTGAGTGTTTTACGAACAGAAGAGCAATGCAGTAATAAATAATAACAGTAATATATCTCAACTGTGGTGTAATAATGCCAGTTTCACCCACCTTGCTTGCCTTCAAGATCTCAAACATCAAAGGCAACCCTTGCGTGACAAGTTCTTCAGTGTATTCTTCCTCTTGAATAGATTTAAATTCTTTCAGCAAGCATTGGATGAGTGGTCTTCTGTGTTGCTGAAAGGCAGTTCGCAAGGACTCTAACCATGTATGCAGAGTCCATGGGACACCTGTATAAAAATTTAAAATTATCTTAAAGATTTGCACATATCTTAAATACCCAGGTTTAGATTAACGACATGGAGATCTTATGCTGGACCACATTTTGAATTCCATTCCACCTATTCTGTTTCCTCTGCTGGGATCACCATTAGCAGTTGGCCTTGGCACCTGTCAAAGCCCACACCTCATTTGGGGGTCCACTGTCAAGCCTTAGAACCTCCTGGGCCTGTTGCTCCTCTTTTTTACTGTTACTCCTGTTTTCAATTGGCCTTTCAAGCAAGCAAGCAAGCAAGCAGGCAGGCAGAAAAATGAGGGGGGGAAACATGCAGAAAGACCCACCTCTCCCTTGGGGAGAAGATGTTGAGCAGAAGAGGCAAGTGAACAGGCAGCGACAACAGTGATGGTGAGGAAGAAGTGTACAAACTCAGCGGGAGGTGGGCACACTGACAGCATCTTGCACGCGCATACAAAAAAACCCACCTGGAACTGACACTCGTCAACATCCCCCAATGGGCTATAAACCCCCGTATGTTTTTTATGTCTCAGCTGCTTTCAGATTGGTGACTCCTACTAAATCATTGCTTTTCTGCTGTAAGTAAGCTGCAAGAAGAACTGCAGCTGGCTTGCCATGCTATATAGCACTTCCCCCCCCCCCAATAATTTCATCTTGCTAGGCACCAGCAACACCAATGGGTATGGCATAGATGCCCATGGGTATGCAAAGTCCAATTTCCTTTGGTAGCCACTTGGAAAACAATTACAAGTGATCATTAAACACAATAAATCAATTAGTTTTTTGGTGGTAAGTACTTATTTGTTTAAATGGGGTTTCCCTTTACAAAGAAACCAACAACCCCATGGTATTTCATGTTTGTTTTAGATCTGATGTATAGATTTGAAGGGATTATTGGGCGGGAACACATTGCTAAAATGGGAGTGATCAAGCGGATTCCCCCACCCACTTTATTTGTTAAAAATTAGCAGCATAGCATTATGACACTTTCATTTTAGTAGAATTTTGCTAATATTTTACTTTAAAAAATATAGTTGAAAAAGTGTTTTTAGTTTTAACCAAGAAATAACAGCATGACAGATATGCTGCCATAGCAGTCTAGTAGGGAGGTGTGATTTTTTTGGTACACATTATTGGGTTGGAGAACTGCATCACAACGTTTGGAGAAGGGCAAGTTTTGATGGATGACTGTGTTTCGGTTTGAATATTGTTTTGGAAAGGGGGAATTCAGTAGGTTCGCATTAACATTTGAACTGAACTAAATTTATCCCTATCCTTATTCTGGATGTAAGCATTTAGCATAGAACGGAACCTACTAAGTGTTTCTTCCCTTACATAGAGGTTGCCTTGAACCTGTCCTCTCCCCTGCAAGGTTTTGCTATTTGCTTTATAACAGGGATGGGAATGCTGTGGTCCTCCAGATGTTGTTGCATAGAGGGTTGCTGTCCAACATCTGGAGGGCCACAGGTTCTGTACCTCTGCCTTATAAGCTAACATACGTAATGCTGAGAGATGATGATATTTAGTAAGCTGTTTTTGAGGAATTAAAGATTTATTTGATATTAGTATCAGAGGTTTCACACTGGCCTCCCTTTTAAATATTTTCATGCCTCAAATCCACAACATAAATAATAATTATTTTTGATAAATAAGCAGCTATTGATGTTGTAGAATAACATACTGTCAGGGAACTGCCATCGGAAGGAAGGGAAGTGAAAGGGCTCACACAGGTTGGGAGAGACTCAGCAGCTGAAGAGGGAACCAGTAGGGGGAGAGGAGCTGGGCTGAGGGAAAGGGAGCTGGAGGGATGGCTCAGAGACACTTCCAGCGAAAACAGTGGGGAGGTTTCAGGACCTCCTGTAGGGACACCCACTCCTCGCCGGAAACTGTCACGCAGAGAGTCCAGAAGACGTGTTTCCGTTAAGGAGCTTTTATGTTGGAAGCGATTCCGAAAGCAACCACTGTCGGAATCTGCCAGCGACTGACGGAGCCATGTTTAAGGGGCTCCGTTACAGACAGAGGTTTGCAAACTTGACCAAACTCTGAGGGACTAGGATTTTACACACAAGCAGCTCATCATCCCATCACAGCATTCCGACAGTCTTCGTGAGCAGCTTGTGCAGGAGAAGGCATCATGAGCAACCCAGCCGGAACCGGAGAAGCAGGAGCTGGAGCGGGTCCAAGCCTGGAAGAAAGGTACCGGGTGTTGGAGGTCCAGCTAGCGCTGCAGACGGCGAGGCTTGAGGAGAGGAGGGCTCAGGATGCAGACAAAAAGGGGAAAGACACCCAGCTCGTCAGAAAGGTACCAGGATTGGTGCAGAAGTTTGGGGGGGAGCCCAAAGACTATCATGGCTTTCGGACAGAGATGCAATATGCCCTCAATCTGCAGTTTGATGAATTCCCTGACGAGGAATCAAGAGTGGCTTTCGTGATTGGGCATCTTGAAAAGGGGGCGAGAGACTGGGTTAGACCCCTGATGGCAGCGAATAGTGACGTCCTAAAGGACACGATGAAGTTCTTTCGCGCCATGGATCTGATGTTTTCCAGCGATATTGAACAGGGAGTGGTCCGCAGACAGTTAATGGCTTGCAAACAGGGTAGCCGATCTGTCCGTGAGTACTGGACTGAATTCACCATGTTGATCCATAAATTGGGGTGGGATCTATCGGCGGAACCCATTCAAATGCTTTTTGAAGAAGGGCTTTCTTCGGCTGTGAAAGACGAACTTTCCCGGGCGCCCAGGGCGGAGTCTATGGACCAGCTGACCAAATCAGCGCTGACCATAGGAGCGCGCCAGGAGGCGAGAGCATTGGAGAGGCGGGAAGGGAAGGGGGAACGTTGGAAGGAGTTCCGCATTCCAGACATTCCAGAGCCAACTTTCCCGCCGGCAGAGCCGATGGAAATCGGAACAGCGCGCGCGCGCGCAGTTTCAAAGCCCAGTGAGGGGGGAAAGAAGGAGGGAAAAGGCGCCCGGAAATGCTATCTCTGCCAACAGCCAGGTCACTTTGCCAGAGTCTGCCCCCAGAGGAAGGAATGGCAAGGGATGGTAGGAGCTGTGGAGGGAAGAGAGGAAGAAATACCGAAGCAAGTAAAAGCCAACGCCTGGCTGCCACCGTCGGGGCACAGCAGTCAGGCCAAAGAGCAGTGAAAGTGCCCACGCCAGAACCTCCTAAACCCGCCCTAGTGATAGAAGTGGCGCTAGAGCTGCCAAACGGACACCCTCTAAAGATAAAGGCGCTGTTGGACTCAGGCAGCTCCTGCAATTTCATGAGCAAAGAGTTTGCAGCTGAACACCAGATACAGACGATCCCTTTAAGCAACCCCCTGCAGGTGACCACGATCGATGGCAGGGAGCTGTTGGGAGGAGAAGTCAGCTTGCAGACCGTCCCAATGATAATGAAGGTGGCAAGGCACACCGAACTGATAGCGTTTAATGTGGCCACCTTGGGAGGAGCTCCCATTATATTGGGGATGAGCTGGCTAGCGTTACATGATCCGCTGGTGGGCTGGCATCAGAGAGTGGTTTCTTTTGGTTCAGCACATTGCTTAGAACACTGCAAAGAGGGAAAGGGTTTGGCAGGGGCCCAAGCCACCCTAGCAGGGACTGAAGTAACGGAGAACGTGAAGGTACCACGACAATACGCAGATCTCCGCGACGTCTTCAGCGAAAGGGAAGCTGACCAATTACCCCCGCATAGACCCTTTGACTGTCAAATCAATTTACTCCCTGGGGCACAGCTCCCTGTAGGCAAGCTGTACGCCATGTCAGACAGAGAGATGCAGGAGCTAAGAGAGTTCATTGACAAGAACCTGAAGAGAGGGTTCATCAGAGAGTCCAGGGCGGTGGGGGGCAGCCCAGTGTTTTTTGTGGATAAAAAAAACACGAACAAGCCGAGGCTTGTGTGTGACTTCAGGGCCTTAAATGCAGTGTCAGAACCAGTGGCTTTCCCTATGCCCAGGATTGACGACATTTTGACAAGGGTCAGGAAGGGAAAGATTTTTACTAAACTGGACCTAAGGGGGGCGTACAACCTGATACGAATAAGGAAGGGGGATGAATGGAAAACCACCATGTTCACCCCTTTGGGGGCATTTGAATATTTAGTTATGCCCTTCGGCCTACAAGGAGGCTCCGCGTGCTTTCAATCGTTTATGAACCACGTCCTGGGGCCTTTGCTTTACAAGAATTGTGTGGCCTTCTTAGACGACGTGTTGGTGTATTCTGAGAATGAGGAGCAGCATGTGAGAGACGTCAGAGAAGTGTTGAGCAGGCTGCAAGCCAACCAGCTGTGGGTGAAACTGGAGAAGTGTCAGTTTCATACCAAGGAGGTGGAATTCCTGGGGTATCGCCTGTCAGACAAGGGATTGGCCATGGATCCCGGCAAGGTCCAGGCGGTGCTGGAATGGAAAACACCCAAAACAAGGAAGGATGTGCAGAGGTTCCTAGGATTTGGGAACTTCTATCGTAAGTTCATCCGAAACTTTGCCCACCTGACGGCGCCCATTACGGACTGTCTCAGCAGTAAGAAGAAGTTCGTTTGGACTGAGGAGGCGGAGCGAGCATTTGAGGAACTAAAAAGGGCCTTCGCCTCGGAACAACAACTCCTGCATGTGGATTTACAAAAACCGATGAGAGTGGAAACTGACGCATCAGACAGAGCGATTGGGGCGGTGCTTCTGCAGCCAGGGAAGGAGGAGTCAGAGTGGAGACCGTGTGCCTTTTTTTCGCGAAAGCTGAACAAATCCGAGAGGAACTACACGGTGTATGACCGAGAACTACTAGCCATTCATGAGGCGTTCCGGAGATGGAGGCACCTGCTAATTGGCGCACAACATAAGGTGCAAGTGTGCACTGACCACAAGAACCTAGAGTATTGGAGGACGGCACGAGTGCTCAACCAACGGCAAGTGAGATGGGCCCAGGAGTTCTCCAAATTTAACTTTGAGATTTGTTACGTGCCAGGCCCAGAGAACATTAGGGCGGACGCTCTCTCACGCAAACCTGAATATTTGGAGGAGGAGGGAGCACCCGAAGAGAGACATGTCATTCCAGAGGACCGCTGGGTGTGTGGGGCGGCATTGGTGGGACAAAGAGAACTGGTAGAGGAAACAGAGAATGATGAATACGCCCAGAATAAGCTCAGAGGTCTTAGGGGTGAGGGAGAGGAACCAGGGGGTTTCGAGGAAAGAAATGGAGCTTTGTATTACAAAGGGGCACTGTATATCCCTGAAGGAGACTTAAGGGGGAGGGTACTCAAGCAGTTGCACGACAGCCCCACGGCGGGGCATTTTGGACAACACAAAACCATGTGGTTGGTCACCAGGGAATTTTGGTGGCCTAAGGTGAGGGAAGATGTACGGGAGTATGTAAGAGGGTGTGAGCAATGCCAGCGAGCCAAAGGGGAGAGGCGGGCACCGGCGGGGCTATTAGAACCCTTACCAACCCCAGAACGACCTTGGGAGGCAGTGTCGATAGATTTTATGACTGATCTGCCGAAGTCCAAGGGGAAAACAGCCATCATGGTGGTGGTAGACCTACTAACAAAGATGTGCCACTTTGTAGCCTGCTCGCATGCAGTCACGGCGGAAGAGACAGCGAAGTTATTTGTAGAACACATTTTTAGGTTGCACGGGGTGCCATTGAGGGTGGTCTCAGACCGAGGAAAACAATTTACTTCCAGGTTCTGGAGGAAGCTCATGAGCTTACTGCAGGTGGAGGTCAACTTTTCGACTGCCCGGCACCCTGAAACCAACGGGCAGGCGGAAAGAGCAAACGGGGTCCTCCAGCAATACCTGAGGTGTTATGTCAATGACAGAGAGAATGACTGGGTAGAAAAGTTGGCGCTGGCGGAATTTGCCTACAACAATGCCGAGAATGTGTCCACAGGGATGAGCCCCTTCTTGGCTAATTATGGGTGTCATCCCAGGGCTTTCCCAGGGGGAGAAGGGGAGAGATGGGGTGTCCCGGCAGCCGAGCATTTTGTAGAAGAAATGGAAGCAATCCATCGTCAGCTCCAACTCAACTTAGAAAGGGCGAAGGAAGAATACAAGAGGCAGGCAGACAAGAACCGAAGGGAAGGTGAAACCATAAGGGTGGGAGATAGGGTGTGGCTGTCAACCCAAGGGTTGCCGTTCAAAGGAGGTTGTAAGAAATTAAGACCCAGGAGATTGGGTCCCTTTGAGGTCATTCAACAGGTCAACCCAGTGGCTTTCAGGCTCCGGTTACCCAACCACATGAAACTGCACCCAGTATTTCACAGGTCGTTACTGTCACCGTATGAGGGGGGACGAGAAGGGATGGCCACTCGGGGACCGGTCATAGAAGAAAGGGAATGCAGCAGCCATGTGGCAGAAATCCTCGACGCCAGATGGAAGGGGGATCAGGTGGAGTATTTGGTAGCGTGGGAAGGAGAACCGGAGTCAGAAAACACTTGGGTAATGGCAGAAGATATCAATGACGAGGTATTGATAGAAACGTTCCATCAAAGGTTCCCAAGGAAACCTCAGCCTGTGGAGAGGTTCCGGAGGGAATACTTTGGGACCACCGATGAGGAGGAGGAGTTGGAAGGATTCTCGGAATCGGAAGGGGAAGGGGAGATGGACTCTGAGGAGGAGGAGTACTTCGAGACCAGGAACCGCAACAGGTGGAGAGAAGTGTTCGGGACATCGGAAGATGAAGGAAGTTCATTCCGGGGTTTTGCCTCCTCACCGCCCGTAGAGGAGGGGGCGAGAGGGGATGAAGGGGGCCCTGGAGGGGAGGTGGATGTCAGGGAACTGCCATCGGAAGGAAGGGAAGTGAAAGGGCTCACACAGGTTGGGAGAGACTCAGCAGCTGAAGAGGGAACCAGTAGGGGGAGAGGAGCTGGGCTGAGGGAAAGGGAGCTGGAGGGATGGCTCAGAGACACTTCCAGCGAAAACAGTGGGGAGGTTTCAGGACCTCCTGTAGGGACACCCACTCCTCGCCGGAAACTGTCACGCAGAGAGTCCAGAAGACGTGTTTCCGTTAAGGAGCTTTTATGTTGGAAGCGATTCCGAAAGCAACCACTGTCGGAATCTGCCAGCGACTGACGGAGCCATGTTTAAGGGGCTCCGTTACAGACAGAGGTTTGCAAACTTGACCAAACTCTGAGGGACTAGGATTTTACACACAAGCAGCTCATCATCCCATCACACATACTATTTTCACATATTTTTTATTTATGTGTTTATTAATTGCAGGTGTGTTAACTCCTCTCTTGAAACAGTGTTGCTCTTGAAATGGGAATAAAGTAGGCTTCCTTATTTACACATGTTTTTGTTTTGCTTGGGCCTTTGATACTGCTGCTTTTAACTCTCTCCCTTTTTTTGCACAGGCTTTCAGCTTCCCTTTTCAACACCAGAACAAGTAGTTCTTAATCTAGTCAATTTCACTCCTAAGGTAGAAAAGACCTTCCTAGTCTTTAAAGTGGAAAATTGACTAGGACCAGAAGATAGTTGCTTTTGAATTTCTGGCATGCAAAGGATTCTGGCCTGCAATGTCAGACAGAGCCCTTCTCACCCAAGGATCTATTCATGAGTAAGTATCCCCCAACCAGTCTCTTGTTATGAAAGTGTGCTAACTTAAGAGGAGGGTTGCATGTCATTCTAATCAAATCAATCATCATTTAATCAATTAAAAAGGTGCCCAGGTGTAAAATCAAAGAAGGCATTTTTTTTCCTTTCGAATGATGTGTATCCAGATTTAATCAATTAGCTCTCAAGCAATTAAGTGGATATGATTCCTTCAACAGAGTGACTGCCCTGCTTAAAAGTAATGCCTGTGCTGCTTTGTGTACGGACTACAAATACCCAAAGTACAGCACAAAAGTCTACTGGGACATGATCACAGAAATAGGAAAATTCACAGAAATTGCAGTTCCTTAGTAAGAGAGATGGCAGGAGGTGGCGGTAGGGGAAGAAGCACAGGTGGGGCACATCCAAAGAGATGCTTCTGATGACATAACTTAAACAAGTGCTTTAATATGGCCAGACTTATATCATTTAGCATATTTAAAAGGTAATCTAGTCCAGATAGAGACAATCCCAATTTACTGTCTAATCCACAAAAATGCCAAAGATAGGAAGAATAAAAACCTCTAGCCATGTATTCAAACCCTTTTTAATATTAAAATTCTCTTCTGAATTCCCAGGCACATCTGAAAGTTACCCAATTTCTGCCTTGACAAGAACTCTGGGACAAATAAAAAATGGTCAGCTCAGCTGACAGAGGCCATCAAACCAGATTTCTGACAGTCATTGCTCATGGGAGAGAAAAGCACGGAGGAAACCAAAACTGACCTATGCTCCTGATGTCAATGGTTACATCCACATATCCGTGTTCAGCACTGTGATACATAGCCTCTTTCAGAGCTTTAAGTCTGGCTTTGCTGTTGCGGCTGGCGCACAAAGGAGCTGGCGCACTGTCTGCCAAGTCAGTTCCCTCAGCCAGTATCTCCTCCAGGGACAGAATATCACTCTTCTCCTTCTCCGGCTGAGCAAGCAGCTTACGAAACACGTTCCTGTCAATCACAGGGCAAAAAAAGAGTGGGGGTGGGGGAGGAGAAAGGCCATTGGGTTGGAACTCTTAACAGTTTAAGCCAGAGCCAACTAGCTATCTAGCGAATGCTAAATCTAGTTAGTTCACCTAACTAGATCCTCTAGCAAATCAGCTTTCAAGCAATGCCTTTCTTGGTGCAGTATAACTTATTTGGGCTTGCAGCTGCAAGACCAGCATCCAGGACAGAGACTCTCATCCTCTGCTCATCAACAGGCTTACACCTGTGTGATGCCATTCATCTTCAACGGAGACACTCCCAATTGATGAACTGTTAGAAACAATCAATCAAAACCAGGGTGCATCTTCTCCCTTACCTCCCACCTACCTTATATGCTTAGATCTTGCTAGCTGCGCATGTTCAGTCCTGTGGGGGATAGAATAAGCAATGTTTCCAGAGCAGATGGGCTAACGAGTGTGTGTATGTATTTATAGAGGGAGGAAAGATATTTCCCCTGTTAGTCAAGAGGACGGGTGTGTGTTATGCCATGCAATGAAATAAAGGGGGATACATATTCAACATTTCCAGTCGATAGCACAATCCACAGCTCTCAGGGTGAAGACAGATGTGGTATTTAAAGAGATGCTCACTGATGGACCTGGCTGCCTGGCTGGGTGTATGATTTGCCCAATAGATAGAAATGCCATCAAACTGAATCCTGGGGCCACCACCGAAAGCTTCAAGGAAGCTACATCTCTTCTCATTTAAAGAACCAATTGTACATTTATTTATTTATACATTCATCCACCTTTTTTAGAAAACGAAAAAACTAAAACAAACAGTTGCAAACTGTTCTGGGTTTGGGAAAGGCTCTTTGGTGACATTGCACACACTAGCTTATCAGATTTGATTACAAGCATGCAGAATCTGTTTATTCAGAGCTCAACCCTCAACAGGGGAAAGGTATGCTTGCACTGCTAGCTTAACAAACAAGCCCACTGCTATCCAGATGTTACATCTGTATTCATCCTTAGCCAATATGAGGCTGCAGCAAATTCTTACTCCACATTACAGCTAGAGATGTTGATATTTTCCTGCGCATCTTTATAGAATTTAGGGCAGAACTGGGTATCTGGCAGATAATTCAGATTCCTGAGAATCTCAAGTGTACTCGGTTACAACTGTTGCCATTTGTAGACCCTGAAGGTGACAATGCATTAAGTCACAGGTAGGGAGTCTGTGGCCTTTCTGATGCTGTTAGATTCCAGCTCCTATCATGACCACTGGCCATGTTGGCTTGGGCTGATGGGAGCTGGCCCTCCAAGAATATCTGGGGGAATCACAGTTTCTCCATCCCTGTACATACAGTAGCAATCCTGTGATCTCCCGGGTGAATTGAGAGTGTGTGTGTTCAAAGCAAAGCACAAAGCAGAAGGCAATTATGAATACATGAGTAGTGATCTGCTGGTTTTATTTATGTTTTTGACTTCTTATAACTTTTTATGATTTTACTGTCTGGTTTTATGTCTTTATATTGTTGTAAACCATGGTGATATATATATTTGATACAGTGGTATATTAAAAAAAATTCTAAATAAATAAGTAAGTGCAGGCTTTGACAGCTAAGCTCCCTCTATAGAAGGGTATCAGTTCAGCCCTTGAATTAATAAAACTCAGGAAGGAAATGAGGGAGTGGGAGCAGAACTTTGCTGGAAGGGCTCAGAGAACAGTAAAGCAAGACTGGTGGCAAAGATAACTCTTCAGGGTTTTGTACTGTGGATTGGGAGAAACCGCCTTTCAGTAGTCCCCCTTTTCCACCTTAACTCCTTGCAATCCTTGCCTTCTTGCACAGACATACAGACCCTTCCCTTCTAAG